>NW_026947496.1:65648214-66895000 GCF_034190915.1 Cavia porcellus | reverse complement strand
TCAGAGGTCAAACTGATGCAGTATGATTCAGAGCCCCAGATGGATGAAAGCAGGCCTTTACCATAAGTAACATTTTCAGCATAAACTCTCTGGTATGGTTCAAGGCCCCCATGACAGAAACACACACTTACGGTGCAAGATATTCCAAAGGATTACTGGTTCTCTCCCAAGAGCAGTAAAGGTCAGCCATTTCTTCAGAATGGTAGCATTTGAGCATCCCAGGCCTCTTGAGTCTACTGCACAGGCCAAGAAGCTGGGGATCTTTGCATCTTTTCCTCTCTCACAAATCTTAAGTATTTAGGATGATACTAGGTGCAAGATTAATGATTACATTAGGAATTTCCAGAAAAACAAGCCCTAACTATATGTCTCTCTACATACGTGTGTGTATGTATCTTGTATGTATGAGCTTATTGGTTCATGCTACTGAACAGCATTCTGGAACCAACGAGCCTCAGTGCATGAGAACCAACCTCAAGATGCCTTGTGACCATGGAGAGGGAGGCTGCAGGCTTCAGGATCAAACAAAGTATCATTAACTGGGGGACTTGCTGATGGAGGTGCTGTCTGTGTGGAGCCTAGGTCAGTTGAAATTTGGGTCAAAAAGGGAGCAGCTATATGGATTAGAAAAAAAGGGACTTCATTTTAACTGGAGTGTACTTGGTTTATTTTGAGCGAATATGAAAAGAATCGGGCACATTCCTGGAACCAGGATCCAGTGATAAAGCTATATACACAATCACCATGGTTCTATCTATTTGTAATTTGCTGAGAAACTGCAAGAAAAAACAACTTGGGTTACTATTTGATGGTTATGATTCAGTTGCAGTTATGTGCAGTTCAGATGCAGTTATGTGCAGCCTAATCTGTACAGGAAGGTTCAGAAACCCAAAATGTGTGGGCTAGACTGGAGGCTGGAACCTCAGGGAAGAGTTACAATGTAGTTCCAAGGGCAATCTCCTGGCAAAATTCTCTCACTCTCTCTTAGGAAATTGTCTTTTTTTTTTTTTTTTTGTCTTTTTGCTTTTTATCGATACCGAGGATCGAACTCACGACTGCCTGCTTGCAAGGCAGGCGCTTATGCCACTGAGCCAAATCCCCAGCCCCGGAAATTGCCTTTTTAAAAAAAAGCCTCAATTAACAAAATGAGACATAATTGGAGAGGGCAGTGTGCTTTACTCAGAGTTCACTGACTAAAATGCTAACCTTATCTAAAAACAGTCTTCACAGAAACATCTGCAATAGTGTTTGACCAAATATCTGGGTATCATGGCTTACTCGAATTAACACATAAAATTAAATATCACAATGCTCAGTAAATGTTGGTGACAAATGACAGACCATCGAGTTCAACAAAGGGTGAGCAAAAATTATTTTAACAGTGAAGAGTGGAGGCACACAATGATGGTTCCTTACTTACTGTCACTTGTTGATAGTGTCTGTACCAGAATTAGGTTTTCTAACTCCATTTATCTGTCTACCCCAACTGTCTCAATCATTCTTTGGAGGTCTTTGAAGTTGAGATCATCTACTTCGCTTTGTCCTCTGGCTGAGGCCCCTCCTTTTCTTTCAGCCAGACTTATCTCTTTCTCCTTACCTCATCTCCTGGAGCGTTTCCCATCCTAATTCAGAGAAGCTTAGTTTATTGGACTGTGTGATAGATTATTTAATGAAATGGTGGCTTTGTTTTTTTTCTTAGGAACAAGTTGATAGTGGTGAGAATGGTTCTCTTGTCCCTTGGAAAAAATAGGCATCAAACAAAAACAGTGATTTTCTCTACAACTAAATAAGACAGCTAATCCCCTAGGCTGTTGACATAGGAGAATCTGAAAGAGAAAAAAATAGAAAATATTTTCAGCCAGGGTAATTCACAGTGAATAAGACAGCAACATATTCCAATGGATAACAGAAATTATTTCGATATTTCATGTATGAGTAGAAGAGTTCATATCAAATGCGGTCCCCAGGTCCTAAATTGAAACTATAATAATTTCCTCTTCCTCTACTAGAGAAAACACTCCATAGTGAGGTGATCATTATTGCTTTGTCTTTTATTTATTTATTTTATAAGGAAGCACTTGGCAATTTGTGTTGCTGCTTTTTTAAAACCCCCAGGTCAAAATTCTCAGGGATACTCAAGCCACTAGCACTTTTCCTAGTTAAAGATATTGCAATGTAAAATGTTTCACTGAAATAGATAATTTCACATGACATTTTAGAACTATGCTTGCCCCTGAAAATAATTTCTTTGTTGGTCAATTGGTCCTCATTGGTGGTGGCCATGCACAGAACCATGGAGCCCCAGTCAAGGCATTGGGACTGTAGGAACAGCATTGGGAAAGTCATCAGAAGGTTGTCCACAGCTCCTGGTGTTGTTGGAGCTGTCCTAATTCAAGCCTGGCGTATTTACCTGTTATGCGGCCTTCACATCTGCCATTACCTCAGCATAGAGTGTTTTTGTCTCAGATTTGTGCTTGGTTATCTTTTTAATCATTTAGGTCTTGGGTCAAATCATCATCTCACAGACACTTCTCAATTTAGTGTCTAGCACAGTAATCTTTTCATTTCCCTGGAAGCATTATTTTAACTTGAATTATCTGTGTACGTATCTGTTTTCTGACTCCTTCCTTGCCATGGTACCCCCAGGAACTCTGCTTAACCAACAGTGTGCTTTCATTAAGAATGTCTAACATATAAAAATGAATACATGAAAGGTGCTGAATGAATAGTTACAGAATGCTAGCAGTGGTAATAGATAAACTTTTTAATGGCAGTGGTTTAATTGAATCAGTGTTTATTTTTAGGGGAGAAGGGTAAGTGCAACCAATGATGTTGTATAGCAGGGTAGGAATGAAGTCAAACTCTCTCCTCCACAAAACATCAGGGACCCACTCTGACAGAGGGTTTGGCACCTTCAGGATCTGTCTCAGACACTGACATCTAGCCAGTGGGTGAGGAAAGAGAGAGAGAGATTTAGAGAGAGAGAGAGATTTAGAGAGAGAGAGAGAGAGAGAGAGAGAGAGAGAGAGAGAGAGAGAGATTTAGAGAGAGAGAGATTGAGAGAGATTGAGAGATTGAGAGAATGAGAGAGAGATTGAGAGATTGAGAGAATGAGAGAGAGATTTAGAGAGAGAGAGAGAAGGAGAGAGAGATTGAGAGAGTGAGAGAGAAAGAGAGAGAGAGATTGAGAGAGAGAGTGAGAGAGAGAGAGCAGTGTTATGGTCCAGGACTTGAAGTAGTTTACATAAATTTTGCTCCGTGTTTTTTTTCCTTCTTTGAGGTTTAGATAACTGTTTCCTGTTTGCTGCTTTATGAAGGAGAACATGAGGCTGTGGCAGACAGCTAGTCACCTTTGTCTCCCCTGCTGCAGTGTTTGGTGCCTAGTGCTACCATCAGCACCACCACCACCGCCACCACCATCACCTTCACCATTGCCTGGGGAGCTCCTTAAGGACAAAGTCTGCCTCTGTCACTAGGCTGAACTATGAGTCTAGCAGGGCAATATTGAATGAACAATCTACCAACTCTTTATCTCAGTGTGTATGTACAGCACCATTGAGGCACAGACCTTAACTGGAAGTGACTCTATTACAAAGACCCAGAACTAACAAAGGAATTCTGTGTATTTTGAAGAGATTTTGACCTTTCACTCCATAGCAGTTCCCACAAAAAACAGAGAATGGCAGAGAAAGTTTTAAAGTGACTTTTTCTGTCCCACAAGATGCAGAATACAATAAATGACTCAAAAAATCAAATGTATCATCTTAAAAGCTATGCAAAGAAATGGCCCACAGCCCCACATTTCACTGTGCTTTGTACCTTGAAGAGACAGGAAAGTCATCTCAGAATGTGGTCTTCCATCCTCCTATTCCTTCCCAGGAATAAGAAATAACTAACTTTTTATTTTTTCTTGACCTCATGCTCTCTTCTAGTATGTGCTACTGAGGAAATGAAAAAAAAAAAAAAAATGAGGCTGAGTCACCCATCACATTTTAAACTCTTTTTGCTTTTTTTTTTTTTTTTTTGGTAATAGGGATCAAACTCATGCCTCACACTTGCCAAACAGGCACATGTGCTGCTGAACTAAGTGCCCGGCCACATTTTAAACGCTTATAGTTCAGAAAAGCAGGGAATATTTGAATTAAGATCACTGACTGTTTTCTGAAGCATCCCTTTGTAGGGCTTTGAATTTTTTCAAAGGGTCTGAGACTTATGTCCTATCACAGAGGGTGAGTGCATGAAGGGGTCAGTCACATTCATTATCACAAGGTGCTGATTGATTTTTATTGCTTGTTCTCCTCATTGTGATATGGAGTGGTTTGGCTGAGGTCTTGTCTGGAGGGATCAGAGTTGGAAAAAAAATTTGTACAAAGAGATTGCCTTGATTTTGTCATTTACAGGATTTCTGAAAGTTTCAGGGACTGGTTTGGAAGAAAATATCCAGATATCATTCTTAAAACGTGACCCATGCTGAGGACACAGAGAAGGAAAATCATCTTCCCATGACAAGACGATCCATGTTCCCAAGGATGAGAACATCCTACTTTGATTTCCTTTATTCCCTCATTTTGATCCATGGTTACTGCACTTTGACATTCTGCATTTTTCTGTCAGTAGTAATATCATCTGTCATCATACCTTGTGATTCAATGAGTGCTTTTGCCTGGTAATTTGTATAAACAGTGAAAAATACATGTTACAGAAACGTGGGAACCACAATATTAAAACCAGCCAATTGGCTAAGAAAGACATGTTACATCAAAAGTGCAAGAGCCACCCACAGCTCTCAGCCCATGACCCGTACAATACTTATCCCCTCTCAGCCCTGCTCCGCGTGCCTTCCCCTGCTGTGCTGAGTAAAGTGCCACTTCTGCTTCCTTTGATTAAAACCCCTTGTGTTGACCTTGCAGGGTGTTCTGGTTCTTGGCGGGGTTTTGGTCACTTTATTCCTTAATGTCCCTACTATGATCTTTCTATCCCAGCAGCTCCCATAGGGTTAACTCTTTCCAGCATCATTTCTATGTCTCAAGTCTCATCAGAACAACAACCGAATTAGAGATGAGTGAGACTGCAGTGTCACATCCTAAGGCAAAATTCATCTCTGTGAAGCTATCAAGCCTGCTTTTCTACCCTTTACCCTCTACCCGTTACCCATTTCCATGTTTTTAAGTATCTGTTGTAACAGCACCCTGCTCCTCAGTTTTATCTAAACAGGCTGGATTAAACTGTATATATATATATATATATATATATATATATATATATATATATATAAATTTTAAAAAATTTTTTAAACTTTTTTTTAAAAATTGGTACCGGGGATCAAACTCATGACTGCCTGCTTGCAAGGCAGGTACTTAGACCGCTGAGCTAAATCCCCAGCCCCCTATATATATTTTTTTAAAAATTTATTTTTTAAATGATTTTGGAAGCTGCAAGTCCAAGCTCATCATGCCAGCAGTTTAGCATCTGATGAGGATAGCTTCCTAATTTGTAGATGGATATTACCTTTTTTCTGTACTCTCAAATAGGGGGGAGAGGGAAGAGGAGGAAAGGAGAAGAGGAGAGAGAGAGAGAGAGAGAGAGAGAGAGAGAGAGAGAGAGAGGCTTAAAGCTTTTCAAATAAAGGTACTAATCTCATCACAAGGATTCTGCCTTCATGACCCAATAACCTCCCAAAGTCAACACCTTCAGGTCCCAACACACTGGGGAGTAGGATTCAATATGAATTTGGGAAGACACAAACATTTAGTTGAAGCTCATACAGATAGTACACAGGCATTCCACTGTGTAATGATTGGCAATTCACCTTATTGTCCAGAGCCTTACCCATGCACCACAGAAAATGCTAAAGTAATACCTATCTTCGAATTTCTACACAAATTAGAAACAAGGGAGTTAAGGTAGCCATTCTAATTTCCATTGTTATAAACAATAAATAGTGACAATGGCAAACATAGTTGCACACAATGGCTGTTTCATTATGCTCATGATTTCTGAGGGACAGGGACTTCCAGGACAATAGCAGGGTGCTGCTCTCCGCTTCCAGGTGTCTGGGAACTCTAGTGGGACCCAGTGGCTGAAGGTGGGAATCTTGGCATGTTTCTTCACTGAAGTGAGTAATGCTTGGCTGGGATGGCCCAGCGGGGGTGGGGGGGGGTTGGGGAGGATTCCCTGGGAAGAGCCTATTGCTTCTCTGTGTGAACTGAGCCTCTTTCAGTTCGATGGTTGTGTTCCAAGACAAAGTATCTTGCAGAAAAGTATATCAAGGAGCCAGACAAAAGCTAGGAGGCCCCATATGGGCCAGCTTTGGAAATCATGAAGGTTTTTGTTGAAGCAGATATGATGAATATTTTAAGATGTTATAGCACCACTGAAAAGAATAAGAAACCCTACTTAAAGTACTATTTTTATTTAACTTTTGGAATATACACTGGTTACAACAACCCATCCCATACCTTTTAAATTTTACTCCTAAACTTGTACTTTAATATAATAGCAGCTGGATGTGTGTCTTCGTAGCTGTGCCTGGGGTATACAGGAAGCTTCAATTTACCCATTTGTGTATGATAAATGGCAAAGTGTATGCTTGTGTGTAAAAGTGTCAAACCTGGATTTTCACCCAAATAATGCTTCATCTAATGGGTTTTGTGTATGTTTACCTGAGTGTCGTAGGGGGTAAAATACACCTGCATCAGTCTTCTATTCTGTAAACATATATTTTAACATAAATGGAACATAGGTATGACCCACAGTAGCTGCACAGGGAAAAGAAAAAGCCCATCTGTGTATTTACCCACTTGGTAGGTCAATGGCTGGGTGCATACAGGAGATCCAAAGCAGCAACAAGTGAGTTTTACCTACGAAATGCTCATCACAAAATTTCTGTGCATTTAGAATTTGTTTTTTAAAAAGTTTTCTTTTGATTTTCCTGGTAGAAGTAGCCCCAGTTTAGTACAATAGCATATGAAAAACAAGATTTGTAAGTTCTGGAGGAAGTTGAAGATAAATAATCAGATCATTTGGACATAGATAATAAAGATGGATATCGAAAAAAAGATGACTTTGATGTTGGCCATGTGAGTCAACCTCCCATGACAGACAAGTGGAGCAAGAGACAACTGATACAGACACAGGAAATACAGACCTTGATTCAGATGATGAAGAAAACAGTAATGTGAGTATCTATTTGAGTAGTAGAAATTGTACACAATAGTCATGCAACCAAATGGAACAATGCAGTGTTAGAAGTTGGTCTCAAAATATAGTGAAGATCTTGGTAGGGATGAAACCCATTGGATCGAATGCTAGCACTACCATTCAATGTTGAAAATTTTTTGTAGCAGATAAAATACTACAAAATTTTGTGAAATCTACAGATGCTAAAATATAAATAAAATGTTCTCTATGTACCAATAGCCATACTACAAAATGTGTTTATCATGATACCTCACTAAATGAAATGAAAACATTCATAGGTTTGCTGTACACAGCAGGGCTTTCCACTGGTAATTGCATGAATGTAAAGGATTTATGGAAAAGCAATGGATGTGCACTTAAGGTTTGTAGGGTAATGACAACACTGAGGATATTTGGTTTGACGACAAAAACCGCCTGCTCAGAAAGAAAAAGAACTGATAATCTGGCTACTATTCACTAATGGTTTGAGAGATTTGTGGGTAACTATTGAGCAATTTACACACCATCTGAATACATGACTGTTGATGAACATCTCGCAGCATTTCATATCATTGTAGCTTCAGATAATATATTCCACAAAACCTTCAAAATATGGCATAAAAATTTATACCTTGTAGATGTGAAGACTTACTATGCTTTCAATTTAGAAATTTATCCTGGAACTTAGATATCAGGTCCTTATTCCTATAGTAATAAACCAAATGATGTTGTGAACAGACTTGTTTCTTCCATGTCCCACACTAATCAGAATGTGATATTTCACAATTGGTTTACCAGTATCCTATTGATGTTACATTTGCTACAGAGTACAAGTTGACCACAGCAGGAACTCTACACAGGAACAAAGCAGAAATTCTAAACATTGTATTTCAATTTCAAAACAGAGAATTGTATATTTTATTCTTTGGATTTCAGAAAGATATAATTTCGGCCTTGTATGTGGCAGAGAAAAACAAATGGAAGCCTTGACCAAATGAAAACCTGAGATGGAAATATCTATAACAAAACCAAAGGCAGAGGAGATGTTGTTAATGAGTTATGTGGTAATTATGATGTCACTGGAGACACAAAACATTGGCCAATGGTTGTATTTTACTAAATCCTAAATGTGTGTGGCATAGTTTGATAATTTACTAAGCAAATAACAAGTGCAAAATATCATAGAGAAACTTTTTTAGAAGATTGAAACTGGAGCTCTTGAGAGATTATTTACAGCACAGGTAAAACAAAATGTTTCTTCTAAAGTAACTATGCAAAAAAGTTGTGGAACACACTGGTGAGCTAAGGGCAGGTGAACAGGCAGGCTCAGCATCACAAAGACCTACTATGAAAACAGAAAAACCAAGATGCTGTCAACTGTGCTCTATAGGAAAGGACAGGACGACAAACCACCTGTACTATCAGTGTAAGTGATTCTTGTTTATGGAACATGAAATTTTCCCGTGTGAAGACTGCCTTGGGTGTGACAACTGAAGCAAAGATTATTTTTGTTGTAGACTTCTATTTGTCATTTCATTGTAGTTCATATAGGAATTTATTTGTGATGTTATCTTTTAGATCTTGTCAGCAAGTTACACAGCTGATGTGAAAATGTTGGTGTTTATTCTAAAGGTGCAATAGATATAAAGAATTTAATACTTTATTTCATTGACATTTTGTGTTCTTGTTAACTACATATTGAATAATAAGAGCTTCCTGCAAAAAAACAGCAAGGGTAACAATATTTCAAGTATGTCCTACAAAAAGCCTAGGAAAGCAAAAACACATGTGCTGTCAGCAAGGGACACATGTGTATGGAATTTGCTATTGTCGTTTGTGAAAATTATGTTAGGTGTGGTAATTGAAGTAAAGATTTTTTTTATAGAGTTCTATTGGTATTTTCATTGTAATTCATATAGGAATTTATTTGGGTTTTACTTTTTAGACTTTGTACACCAAAAAGGAGTTGATGTTGAAAATTTTGCTTTTTTATAAACACTAAAAACTATTAAAAATTCAATAATTTTAAAAATCTTTTCCTGTTAAGTACTCATTGTTCACTATTACAAAAAATCATAAAATTAAAATTAATAATTCGGGGCTGGGGATTTAGCTCAGCGGCATAAGCACCTGCCTTGCAAGCAGGCGGTCATGAGTTCGATCCCCGGTACCGGAAAAAAGCAAGCAAAAAAAAAATTAATAATTCAATAGAAAGATTGTAAAAGATAAACTTATTGTACATCCATGATAATGTGTCTTCATGACAAAATTGGTGTTATGCCCTATGAGTTTTAAATATCTTTTATTTAAAGATATTTAAATGTGCCAAATAACTAGAAACCTTTTTAAAAATTTATGAAGCATGACCACATACAGAAAAGTGCACATGCATAAACATGCCATTTAATGAATATTCATTAAGAAATCCATATGTAACTACAGGTCAAGAAACAAATAGACCTGTAGATCCAGATAATGATTGTCTCACTTATAATCCTTTCTGCTCCCTAATGGTGACCAGGCAGCTGACTTCTATGGTAATTGTTGTCTATGTTTTGTCTAATTTTGTGTAAATGAAATGAAATTTTGTGTGTTCATATGCATCTGAATTTTAATTTTTTGCTTATCAATATAAGGTTTGCGAATGCTACCCATGTTGTACATGTACATGTGGTTTTGTGGTGTCATTTCTGGAGAATGTTCCATTTTATGAATAATTATCTGTCTTACTATTGGTAGAAGTGGGGTTTTTTTGGTTAATTGTGGCAAACAATGTTGTTATGCATACTATTTAATGCATATTTGTTGTTTTTGGTTGTGCATTTTTCTTAATGTGATAATATGAGTGACAAACTTTTCCAAAGGTATTATACCAATACACACTTCTAGGGAGGGTTCTGCTGGCCAACATTCTCACCAATACTTGTTACTATAATTTTTACTATTATTATTATTTTTTTACAATTTAGTTGTTGTGCAGTGGTATATTATTGTGAACTTTATTTGTGTTCTTGCTTACAAATAAAGTTGATCATATTTTCACATTTATTGATCATTTGGATGGTTTAACTATTATCAATAAGTTTTTGGTGAAAGTTTTATCTTTTTTCATTTTTCTATTTGACTTGTCTTTTTCTTGTTGAGATATAGATATTGTGTGTGTGTGTAATAGCTTAATAGGTAGATGACATTTGTTTATTATATAATGATACATTTTCTCTCACCCTGTAGTTTCTTTACTTTCTTTTCCTTAATGGTATTTTTCTGTGAATGCTTTTGTATGTTGTCTCCTTAATTATACTCTACTCTACTATATTATACTATACTATACTATACTATACTATACTATTATACTACACTATATACTATACTATACACTATAACACATTGAGCATATCATGTTGCATTGGCAGCTATGGTTTGTTCATTGTATTATTGCATAATATCTCATTGTTCAAAATTCTTTTTTTTTTTTTCTCTTTTTGAGACAGGGTCTTACTATGCAGTCCAGGCTAGCCTTAAGCTCTCTTTGTAGCCCAGGCTGGTCTCAAACTTGATATGATCCTCCTGCTGCAGCCTCTTGAGTGCTGGAATTACAGGTGTGCCCCAGCATACCTGGCTCATTGTTCATAATTCTAACTTGTGTAATTCACTTACAAAGTATGTTACTGGGTGTCCGGAGCTGCTTCCGTCCCGCGGAATGGAGCACACAAACACTTAGCCTCTGCAAGCACCTTTATTGACTGGGCAACAACCTCAATACATGTCCGTCCTCGACGGCTTCTTCCGTGTTGTGCGTCGGGCACTTCCTATACTTGGGCTTATATAGCTAATGTTATCCAATCATGGGATTACACGTGGGGACAGGCGATTGGGCGGCAACAAGGAAGCAATCAATCATTACCATATATGGCGGGGACAATAAGCCGAGCAAGAACCAGGAAGCAGGATGTGTGCGCCATCTTGGGCACACGATGGGCGGGGGAGCAGCGGACGCCATCTTGTGGCTATATTCTCATGGGTAATACGGCAGGCTCCCAACAACTGGGTAGTAGCTACCTTTCTTTTTTATAATCTTGTGTGTGTGCTCTTTGCATATGCCAGGGTCGGTAGAAACCTTGTTGTATTTCTTTCTAAAAATATTGTTTTGCTTTTCTTATATATATTAGGAGTCAGAAAAGTATAGCTATGAAGAAAAATCTAACTAATGACTTGGTCTGTAAACAAAGTTTTACTGGCACATTATCAGCCTTTTATTTACATATGGTCTATGATTGCTTTTATTCTACAACCATGAAATTGATTTGTTCTAATAGAAGTTATATAGGCTGTAAACTTAAAATATTTTCTAATGAGTTCTTTGCAGAAAAAGTTTGTCAATTATTGATTTAGATCTGTTATTCAAAGAAGAGATTATTTCAGCTATGAAAGAGGATTTTCTTAGTTTGGAACCACAGACATAATTTGCATGGGACTTGTGAGGCTAAGCAAAGCCATGTGTAAGTTAACTCAACACACATTTAGAATGTAAAGAGTACCAGATGTTGTGTCAGAGATAAGAGGATTATACCTAAAGAAGGCTTTGTTTCAGCTCTCAAGGAGGTTTCCATCTAGTAAGGTGGTAAAGGGGAGAGAAAAATAGCTGACACTGTAATCCACCAATACCAGGATCACATGAGAGCTCATGCATAGGGTGAGTGACAGAATGGATGGGTGAACCCAGAGGAGTGAGAAAAATATCACTTCTGGCCTATTAAATATGACCAAGACACAAGTGGCAAACAAACAACCCACCAAAACCCAAAAACCAACTAACCAACCAAACACAAAGCCCCCCTGACTCTAATGTGGAGCCCCTTTTCTTTGTTTTCAGCAAGTCACAGCACACCCCCGCTGAGAGGGATGACAACCCTGGTCATGGTGCTCATTGAATTAGTCATCCTGATAATTATAGGATCTCAAAAATAATTACCAATCAGTCCAAATACAGAGCTGCTCCTAGAATTCATTGAAATGCAACTAAGAAAAGGTGTTAATTCTGCATGAGTATTTGAAGGAAGATATACATATTTCCCTCTTCACTAGGAGGGCCCTTGACAGCCTTATCTTGCATCAGAGTGGCAATGCAGTGTCCCTCACTCACTGTTTTAGAAACTCTGCATCTTGAGATTAGGTGGTAAGGCATCTGAACTATCTGCACGTAAAAGAATCTCTCCCCTCTTTCAGTAGATTGTAAAATGACAGATATTAGAAAGGTGCTTGTCAGGAGACTGCAATTATGAGATAAAAGCACAGAGTCAGTTAATAGAGTCAGTTTATTAAAAAAAAGATGGGTGGCATGACATAGTTTATGACAGTCTAATATTAAATGGTGCCCAAAGCCTGTTCCTTTCACACTGAGTGATGGATAACAGAATTCTACATACCGGAGTAAAACCCAAGTTAAAGTATAAATGCTATTTCATTTATTAAAAGCTGTGATCGCCCAGGCTTTTGCTTTCACTAACATTCTATTTTGATTTTGGTATTTTCGTAGTTTGCTTTAAAATATTTAGATTCATTATTTTGTTTGATTTTTATTGACCTTAGGCAAGTAGTACTCTTTTTGTAGACTTTCATTCCTCATGCTTTTAATCTTTTTTTTATCCATAAATTGTAGCTGAAAGGCACTGTATTTTGCCTAATTGGAATAACGAGGTGATAAGCAGTTTGGATCTGAGGCATCTGAGATTCCTCCTTAGACCTTCTTTTTCTGAAAGTCCTTGGATTGGGATAATGCTCAGCTAGAAAGCAAGTGATATCAATGCATCATGTGTCAAATATATGGTCAGAACCATGACTGGTGCACATTATTTGGAACTTTGGCTATAACTATTTGTTTTCTTTTCTTTGTTCATGTAATATTGTTAGATTGACTTCCCACTGGGAAAGTGTTCCAAACTGTAACTTGACACTCTTTTTTAAAAAGTGTAAATTGGGGTGATGGGAAAGATGCTAGCCCTGACTGAATGCTGTATATCAAGGAGCAAGTTTGAAGCATTTGAAGAGGAGGCTGGCAAATTTTTCTGTTGAAGAACAGAGTCCATCTTTCAGTCCTTTTCACAATTGCTCAGCTCTATCGTTGTAGCATGAAAACAGCACCAGGCAACATTATGCAAAAAATTGGCTTATTGTGTTCCAATGAAACATCTTTTTCCTCCACAAAAAAGGCAGTGGGCTAAATTTGGCTGGGCTGTTGTTGTCTGTAGAATCCAGATACTGAGTGTTGGACTGGAAGGTACCTGCTGCAGCCCCAGCAACTGAAAAATCACAACTCCTTCCTCAGGATGGATGAGCCCCTGCCTCACTTCTTCCCTTCAACCACAGTAGCACAACCTTACATTAATTCATGTTATGGGAGTTTGTAAAAGGTTTCACTTGCACAAAGTGTTTCTCAAGTAGCTCAAAATGATTTGAAAACACTTAATTCTTTTCCAACTTTATAATTCAAAAATTGAGTTTAACAGAGCCAAATTTCTACTCTAAATGCTGCATTTAGTCATTGTCAGAACTGGCACTTCTGCTCACCAGTGAGTCTCAGATTATCAATTCTAACTGTACTAGTATAGGAAACAGGCCATTAAAACTCCTATCAAATTCTGATATCTGTTTTATTTTTTAATCATTAACTCACATAAACAACTTATGAATGGAAGTTATAATTTTAAGAGATTGTATAACATTTCCCTGGAGTAGGGGGGAGTCCCAACCATTATTACAGCAGATTTTGAATGCATGGCATAAAAATTTACTCATGTTGAGGCAGAGAAGATTTTATTCAAAACTGATATGATTGATAGTATCAACTCTGAGAGTATAGGCAACTACACTGAAGATGACAACTCTACGATACACATTCTGGTTTGATAACTGCCGGTTTTTGAAGTTCTTTACTATATACAAAGTTGTGTTTTTATTCATACTGTTATGTACTAATTGATATATTCAGTTATACTATGTATGATGATACAGCCAATTCTATTGAGATAACGAGACAACACAGGAACCATGGTAGTACTCTTTGTACAATGATCTTATATGTTTTTTTCATTTCATATGTTTATAGGAATATGTTTTGTTTTGTCTTGCTTTGTTTTGTTTCTCCTTCTAATATAGAAAGGATAGAAATAAATGTTAAACTCATGCATGTGTAGAATCTATAAACAGTTTATGAGAACTGATCTTATGACACATGATGAAATGAACAGATACTTTGAAGAAAAAGAGACACTAAAATACCCAGTGCTGATCCTGGAGTGTCATAATGTGAAACCCAACAATAGTATTATTCTCTGTTCAGAGTGATACTAGCCTGCTTGGGTTTATTCAGTCTCAACATAATTGAAAAGTCGTCTAACTGCATGTATGTTTAAGTGTATAGGATTGATAACCATATTTCTAAGTTTTTGTTGGATAGTTGAACAGAACTGGTTGCAATCTCACTGTTTGAATCCCCACTTTATATGTTCCACTTTAGTATCTTGAATAACTATTTGTAAGAAGACTATCTGTAATCATCAACTAGTGATTTCTGTTTATTTTTTCTTTGAAATTGTGTATTATTTCTACCCATTTTCTGTTTTGTTTAGTCTTTCTTTAAATTAAATGAAAAAAAGACACTACAGTACCCAGTGCTGATCATGGAGGGTCATGATGTGAAAGCCAGCAATACTATTATCCTTTGTTCAGAATGATTTTGACCTGCTTTAGTTTGTTTAATCTAAACATAAATGAAGATATGGATAACTGCATGTATGTTTAAGTATATGGGACTGACAACCATGTTTCTAAGTTTTTGTTGGATAGTTGAACAGAACTGTTTGCAGTCTTGCTGTTTGAATTCCCAATTTACATGTTCCATTTTTGTATCTTGAACAACTATTTGTAAAACGACAATATGTAAACATCAACTAGTGATTTCTTACTGTTTATTTTTTTCTCTGAATGCATGTATTCTACCTATTTTCTATTTTGTTTAGTCTTTCTTTAAATAAAATTTAAAAATTAAAAAAAATTTATCCATGTGACTATCTATATGCCTATTCATACCTCAGATTATGGCTAAAAATGGAAAAAAGAAAGAAAAGGAAATATCTATAATGTGAATTTCTGGAGGCTGATGATAGCTAGTTTTATTTTATTGCTTCATCTAGATCCACCCAGCCATTATATTTCCTTAAAATCTATTTGCTTCAAACACAAATTTGAATGAATTTTAATTAAATTTAAGAATCTTTTGATTTTTTCCCCCTTAGTTTAAAAAAGAAAAAAAAAATAAATAATTTTTAAATGAATAAGGGAGAGGTTGAGATAAAAGAGGGCTTAACAACATAACAATACAGGTCAAAGCATGCAGGATATATTATAGTAACCTTCTTGATTTCCTATTAACTTGATTTGAAGTCCGGTAATCCTCCCACTATCTTGTTTTGACTGATTAGACTCTGTTCCGCTCTGCATGATAGTATTAAGTATCAGAGTATAGGCAATTTCTTTGAAGGCAGTAAGATTCACTTGATGCCCATTCTGGTTTGACTATTATCCTCTTTTGAAGTTCTGTAAGGTTTACAATGTTTAGGTTTTATTGGACTTGTTCTGTACTGTTTTGTTCAACTTTATAATACCTAATGAGATGGACAATTCTTAAGGAAGCAAGAGGCATTATGGTAACCATTGTTGATAACCTTGTACTCTGTTTTTACCTCATGTGCTGTGTCTATCCTTGGTTTTGACTGACAGCTTTGTTCTATCATGTTTGATTTTATTCTCTTACAAAAAAAGTAATAAGATCTATGGGAGCAATAAAACCCAAAATGTGTAAATTTTGTTGTAATAAAGAGAGGGGAAAGAAAAAGTGCCCACAAGGATACAACAGCAAGTGTGTTTAGGTGTGTTAAATAGATGACCGTATTAGTATTTTTGATTGGATCATTGAACACGACTGTTTGCAGTCTCACTGTTTGAATGTTCACTTTGTATGCTTTGATCCTGTGACCTGAATCACTGTTTCAAAGATGATAGTGTATAATCTATTAATTGGTGATATCTTACTGTTTTTTTTTCTTTTGTAGTTCTGTATTACTTGTACCCTTACACTGTTTTGCTTTGTTCTGTTTTTTTCTCTTTTTCCTTTTAAATTAAAAAAAAATCTATGGTGCTTTTAGCTTTAACAGAAGAAATTGCCCAATTGTACATCAGGAAAAAGCTGTGGGCTGAAGAGCAGAGATTTGTCTAGTTGTACATGTCCAGATCTGCTCTTTTCAGGACTTGGAGTCCAAGTCAGGGGAACTCTAATGACCAGAAGACACACATTTACCGAGTTTTTCTCTGGATGCTTGCATGGCTGCCATTCCAGAGTCCATTATGGAAATTCTGTTACACCTTCTAAGGAAGGAAAGAGTCCAAAGCAATTTTTAATTTGCATCTTTCTCTCTGAAGCTAGCATAATGAGACCTTAAACAAAGGTCATTTTAGAAAGGACCATAAGTATTTTACTCAATTATAGCAAATATTTTTTCTAAAATTATGGAGTGTTTTTACACATTTGTTTATTTTGAAGAAAAGAAGGGAGGTAAATAACACAATAGAAAATTCTGTCCCAGACAGTTAGAAATTTTCCTTCCACCTGTTAAAAATACCATCAATTTATATACAAAAACATAGGCCATTCATGAGCTGTGGGGGAAGAGAATAAGAAGTCCCCAAGAAGCAAGCTCTCCTTGCAAATCAGCACCATGCACAGGTTGCCAGGGGACAGCCAGACTCCAGCCTTTTCCCATGAGTCAGTGCCATTCACAGACTGTGGAGGAAGAGAACAAGAAGTCACCAAGAAGCAAGCCCTTCCTGTAAATCAGTACCATGTATGGGCCACCGTGGGGGGGGGGGCAGCCAGACCCCAGCCCCTTCTGGTGCATGGGCTGGGAAACAAAAAAGCCAATCCCCCCATAAGCAACTGGCTGATCTGGAGAAACACAGGCTGTGATGATAGCTATTGAGGTGAAATGCAATTTGATGCATGTGGTGTTTGCTGTTTCACTGACTTTGAAGGTCTAGAGCCAGTGGTCTGATCATTTCTTCAGAGGATAATGGTATGCAGTGCGGCATCTATAGGGGGCTCTCCTTCTGAAGGGTAGCCATTGTTAATTCCCTATCATCATCTTTTGAAGTCCTCTATCATTTTCATTTTTTTGTTGGGTTAGGTTTTATTCTGTCTTGTTTGATTTTGTTATATCTGATGGCATGGGAAGCTATTTCAAAGATAGCAAGATATATTATGGCAGCCAATTTGGATTTACTATTGTCTTGTTTGAAGTCCTTTATCGCATTCATTGTTTTATTTTTATTGGTTCTATTCTGTTCTGTTCTGTTTGATTTTTACTATGTCTGAAGATATCTGTAGCTATTTTGAAGACGGCAAGAAGCACCATGGTAACAATTGTTGATTTTGTATTATTTTGAAGTCCTGTGTCACTTACACTGCTTTGTTTTGAGTGGATTAATTCTGTTTTATTCTGCTTGGTTTTAATTTCTTCAAAATAAAAAAAAACCCAGAATTTTTTTTGGTACTTTATTTTTCAACACAGAATGTGATATTTTAAGATCTCCTTTGTGTTTTGTTTTGGTGTGATGTATCCCTTTGTGCTCTTGAACAATAATGTGTAAGTCAATATATTAAAGCTGTCCTGTTGGAATTCCACTGTGTGTACATGTGTATATGTTGTGTGTGCATTCATGTACATAGCGTGAGTACACATGTAAGTAGTATGTGCATGTGAACATAGTGTGTGCCTATACATACACGCATGTCATGTGTGCATATGTACCTGCATGTATGTGGAGTATGTGTGCATGTGTATATTTAGTATGTGTATAAATTTTCTCAAGGAAGTAACCTACATTGAGACAATTGGGAATTTATTTAGCTTGTTTTAAGAACACAGTATCATTTATGTGGGAATAATAATTATTTTTTTTTTTTGTCTTTTTCCTTTTTATTGGTACCTGGGATCAAACTCATGACTGCCTGCTTGCAAGGTAGGTGCTTATGCCGCTGAGGTAAATCCCCAGCTCCTATAATTATGGTTTTTGAAGAAAATTTTAAGTATTTGTCTGATGGTTTTTTATATGGGCTATTGCTATTTTGAAATTCACTTTTAGTTATAGAAGAGTTATAACAACACTAAACAAAGTACTGAAATCAGAGGGGAAATTATCACCTCTATTTTTTTGTTGCCTTATAATAGAACTTTGGATGTTTTCATTCTTTTCTTGGTTTCAAATATTGTAACCATTGAGACTTTTGTTTCAGAATTCCAAGGAACTCACTGAGCCAGGAGAATCCCTCACCTCTACCTGTCTGGATGACAGAGCTGTCTCAGCACAACCTGGGTGATGAATGATGGTTTTTAGAAAATAAAGACAAGGGGAGCACAGTCTGATTTGGTGCACATGAGACAAATGCACAAGTCTAGAAGTCAGACAGAACATGATGTTGTTGGCAACCCATTACATGTTTTCTAAAGCTGGGAAGTAGAGTTCTGGAGTGGAATGGCAAGAGTTGAGATAGGAAAGAAGCCTGGACCAAATTGTGAAGGCCTTAAGTACCATGTTCAGGAATGAAGCCTTGACTTGTTAGACATGGAGTGAGTGAAACCCCTATTAGAAGCATGTACTGGAGCCACAACTCATGGTCTTCAGGTCTAGGGACAAAGAAATCTATGAGTAGTTATGAGCAGCAAAGGAGAATCTCTAGGCCAATTGTCAGGTAGTCATAAAAGGAAATATCTGTTTTCTACCTTATTTTCTCCATGTCAGCACCATTCATGAGGAATTAAAAAAGCCTGCTGCTCTCCCACGTCCCTTTTCTTTCCCTACATCCCTCTTCTCTTGAGTTCCTGTTTTAGTTTGTGCTTGAGCTCTAGTTTGGATATGGTTTATCCCCTGGAAGTTTGATCATCAGTGTGGTTAAGCTGAGAGGTTGGGAACCTTTAAGATGTGGGTCCTAGTGGGAAGTGATTAGGCCACCACTCCTGAAGGGACTAATTCGGGCCTGGTGAGCTCTCTCAAGAATGAGTTGTGAGAGAGAGGGAGAGAGAGAAAGAGGGGGAGAGAGAGAGAGAGAGAGAGAGAGAGAGAGAATCTGACCAGTGCATTGATGTGAGCTCTCTCCTGTATGAGTGCCCACCATGATGTCTACATTGTTATGCAGCCAAGGGGTCCTCACTGGAGCCATGCTCCCAAACCAGAAATGTAGCTAAATAAACTTTTTTTATTTATAATATATTTGGTCTGAGATATTTTGTTACAACAACACAAAACTGAGATCAATACATTTGAGGAGGGACTAGAAATAGGTCAGCCTAGATTTAATATGAAATTGATGCATAAACATGAGTGAGACTGAAGGAGCAACCTGATGTAACCTGAGTTACAACCTGAGTAATCAAAAGTGACTGACAAATCATAAAGATTGTGATGTTGGTAAGGAGATTTTTCCACAGAAACAATAGAAATTCCACTAATTTTATAGAAGACAGTTGATGGCATTTCCTAGACAAGATGAACACAGTTCATGTTTAAATTCCAATCCCACTCTAATTAAGACACTTCCTAAATAGACTATAGTGAACACTAACAAGAAATTTAATTCAGATGGAGAAAGAACTTCTAGGAGAGAATAAATTTTGAGGTTTCTCTATTTTCAGGAAATTGCATGAAGTAATTTTTAAATAAAGAATTAAAAAATTAAGATAATATTGTTACTTATTACAGTGCAGAGGATCCTTCTGCAATTTGCTCATTTTATAGTATAATAATATGATTTTGTTGTCTTGTGATCTTAATAATTAAAAAAACTCTTTCCCAATTGAGTTGAAATAGATGTTTTAGTCTTATTAGCTTTTCCTATTATAACTATTAAGAACTCCTTCCCCCTCCTTCTCCTAACCTGATGAACACTTCAAGTACATCTCTCTGTGGAAAAGTTCTTAATGGATGCAATCTATCAAGATGTTCTTTTGAGAGCATACTAAGAAGCATTGTTAATTAATCAAAAATGGCAGGGAAATAGAAGGCAAGAAATAAAACAAGAAGAAAATATGCCTGTGGAGGTCAGGATTACATGGTCAGATTAGATTCCTACTCAGAGTATAGTTCCGAAGGGGTAGCTGTCACTTAGGCTAAGGGGAGAGGTGCTACAGGGATTGTCCCTGGGTAATAAGTATTTTGTTCATTTTTCTTTCAGGAGAGAATGGATTACAAAGGTAGAAAGAGGAATGATTCAATAAATGGCTTTGATAGGAAAGGGTGGTGGTGGTATATATTTCCTTATTCAACATATACGTGTGCATATCCACACTGAGAACTCATTTTGATTTTAAAATTTTACAGAAAGGAAATTTTTTTTACCGTGAACAATCATTAAAAATATTAATCATACCAAATAGAAGGTTCACAATGATGCCATTAGAATGCATGTAGTTATTAGGATTAAAATCATTCAGGCATTGCCTAAAATCATCTGTTTAGTACCAACACTACCTTACAATTGCTGTGAGAGAACTGCTCTTACTAGCTTCCATAATGTGGCTAGTAAAAAAATATATGGTATTAATCTTGCTTCTATTATCATCAAATTTTGAATAAAGGCATGAAATTCAAAGTTAGATTCATCAATCACCACACAGGAAATGTTCCTGACATCCATTATGAGCTACATAGTTGATTAGCTCCCTTGATTAAATATGGGTGCAGCTGATGGAAACACAGGAGACAAGCCCACCACCCTAGCAAAGAGAATTCCTGGCTCAGTGTCTCTGGAGTTAAGCAAAGAGTAGTAGAAAATAGGAGGCAAGAGTAGAGCTTCCTTAATAGTCAGCAGTCTCTGAAATCACACCCGTGAGCATGGTTTGCCCAGTAGGAAGGAGGAGGGATGGAGACAAGGGATAAACGCAATTGCATTAGAAAAACAAAACCCAGTGCTAAACAAAATCACAACGTCTGATGTGAATAACACCTGATTGGTGACATGAACTAAATGCCATCTTTTTGGACTGTAGCATAAAATAATGTTCAAATGTTCTGCCAGTTTTTTTGTTTTAGTTTTTAAAGCAGTATTTTCTTAAGAGATTGGAAGAATGGGAGGAGACAAGTTGATATTTTGATATCAGGTCCCATTTGGAAAGGCATTGTGGAACTTTCTAAATAAAGTTAGAAAAAAAAAATGTTCCAAACAATGAATTTGCCTCCTTGGAAGATTTTTCCAAATTTTATTTTAAGAAAACTGTGTAAGAAAGCTTCTTTGAGATGCATGGCTATTTATAGTGTTGCTTGCCTCTTAGATTTCATCTGTTAAGCATTGAGCCATGTGCTCCTGGCTTCTTTTCTGCCTCCAGTGTTCTCTGTGATCAGCATCCAACTCTCTACTGGGGGATGGTGTTCCCTTTTTCCAGCTTTAACCTTTGTTGGGAGCTGTTAAAGCTGGAAATTAACCATACATGTAGGGCTGCAGCGTGGCCAGAGCATATCCATACCAAGAGCAAAGAGCATTCAGGGCAAACCAGGTGAAAAAGCTGCTTCAGCTCAGAAAAACATGGAGTCCCTAGAAAATCCAAGCTTTGGGTTCCTAGGTATCAGGGTTGAAATTGACATCATCCTTCTGAGTTTATAAATAAACATGCTACAGTGGTTGAGCAGTTCTTTTCCTCCCATCAGGAGGGTAAGGGCTCCACCTGATCCCAATTTAGACTCTTCTTTATTTTCTTATCCTCTCAGTCCTTCATACCAAGAACCTTAAGAGCTTCATGGGCCATGACATATAGTGCGTGAGCATGTGCAGGGTAAGAAATTGAGAGCAAGGGGACACTTCTCATTTGCATGCAACTAGGGGAGAAGTGCATTGGTATAGGTCAGTAGTCATCACTCAAGTGTATTGATATTGGCTCTATCAGGTGTAAATATTGGGGCATTGAAACAATCCCTTATTCTCTATTGCCAGTTATAATTGGATATGTGAGGAATCCTTTCCCCAGAAAAATGAGGGGTATTGATTTCATTAGTGGTATAATTATGAAACTGATAGAGTTATTTCCAAAAGATGAAAAATATTAACAAAAGATGAGAAATATAAAATAAAAAGCGGCCTTTATTCTGAGAACACGGAGAGAGATGACCGGCACCCCCACCGCTGGCGTCCGGTGATCTCTCCGGCGGACACGTGGCGTGGGGGCCTGTAAATAGCCTCGGTTTGGGGTGGAACCCAAGGCAGGCATTAGGGATACACAGGTAGCCCATTGGTCCTAGGTTTGGCGCCATATGTAAATTCCCAGGGGCGGGAAGATGGCATCACAGGTAACTTCCTAGGGGCAGGGGAGATGGGGCTTCCTGCTTCCGGTTGTGGCTTTCCTGGCTACAGTGTCCTGTCTGGGCCAAAACCCTTTCAGAAGCAAACAGCTTTTAAAGAACCATACATGTATATGCAACTGTTCATTAGATGCTTGATTCCAGTATTTACATTTATTTTGTGGATTTTGACTATAAAATATCTTAATGATTATAAACTTATTGAAACAGCTACAGGGAAATTGGCTCAGAGCAAGAAAAAGGTGACAGAACAATAGAAACTGCCATAGAGTTTAAGCTCAATTAGATAAGAAAAAAGGGGAGATAACTCTTCCCTGCAAGAGATTTGCTGTGAATTCCATTTTATAACACCTGATGTTTTTAATTGAATCACAGTTATATCTACCTTTTCACCTCAGAGAAAGTTTGCTACATCACAGGTTAAAACTTTCACCTCTCAGGCAGTAGAACCACCTTCTTCATTTCCTTTGCAATTGGGGCTAAGAGAAGTCAAATGGGTGGGGGAGTACATGGAGGTTTCCAGTGTATCTACTCTGTTACTAAACTTCAAATCACCAGTAGTCTGAGACAAATTACACTCATTCAGGTCATCAGTTACAGCCTAAAGGAAAGAGAAAAAACCAAAGCTACTTGTTTTCATTGTTGGGAGGTAAAGTGGTCCTGATTGTGTTTTGCTGGTTTTTGTTTATAAGACCTCTTATGGAAGACAATTTCAAATAACCAATATGACCACAACTAACTCATAAAACTTTTAAAAATTCAATGTTTGGCTTTCATGATTTGATAATAGGCTGACTCCAGCATATCATGGTCTCACTATGGCTTTGTAGTAAGTTTTGATATCTGGCAGTGTAAATTCTCAAACTCTGTTGTTTTTTCAAAATTGTTCACTTCAGGGGTACTTGCCTCAAATTCACAATATGACTCTGTGTTTATTTAGGTCTTTTTTGCTTTCTTATATCAATTTTAGATTATAATACACTGACACTACACAGCTTTGCTAAACTTCTTGAAGTTTGTTTGTTTCCAGAAGAAAAAGTTGTAAATTTACATACTTGGGAGGAAATAGGAAAACAGCTTAGAGCAAGACTAGGGAAAAAACAAACCAATACAAATCTATCTAGACCTCTATAGACTTTTAAAAGGTTATTTAACAGGGGCAAATTGCTGCTTTCTGCTTCTCTCAGTACTTCTCACATGCCCCCAGGCAGGAGAGAAAACCAAAGAGCTCCGCCAAGCCAGGAGTTTGGCTTAAACAAAGGGGGGTAAACAAACAATGCTTGTTTCAATTGCAAGGGGAAATCAAGATTATGGTTTAGTTTGCTCAAAACACTGCTCAAATCAACCTGGATTCTCATATCACTAAATTGGTTATTCTTTCCTTGATGAAAATCAGGAAATCTATAAATAAAGAAAGGAGACCTAAGGGTTTTGGATCTTCTGATACTTATTGGGTTCAACAGATTAATAAAGATTGCCCTGAGATAAAATTGATAATTAAAGGAAAAACATTTAAAGGGCTTTTAGACATAGGAACAAATGTGTCAGCTACTGCCCAATGCTGTTGGCCAACAGCTTGGCCTCTGGACTTGGCAAATGCAGATCTACAGGGTGTGGGCAATGTTCTCATCTTAGTAGAAGTGCTGAATTGTTAACCTGGAAGGATACAAAGAATGGCTTTGCTGTGACATGCAATCAACTTGCTTTGAGTTGCAAGTTTACAATCAATTTAGAATAACAGGCACAAGGAAGGGGAGGAGACTTCCTTCAGTAGGTGATAGAGCTATCCCTAGATTTGGTTTCTAGTCATCAGCATCTAAAACCATTTCTGGATTTTGCTTTTAAAAATATATATACATGGTGGAAGGCACGAAAACTTCCTCATGACTCACAGCCTGGCCTGGCCTGGCTTGGTGAGGTGGGACCTTTTCCAGAAGAAAAAGTTGTAAATTTACATATTTGGGAGAAAATAGGAAAACAGCATAGAGCAAGACTAAGGAAAAAAACAAACCAACACAAATATATCTAGACCTCTACAGACTTAAAAGGTTATTTAACAGGGGCAAATTGCTGACAGAGGGACCAAAGCCAAAATGGCCCTGCCTCCTTTGTGCTGCAGAATAAATTCTACTGGGGCTTGCTAGGCCTTTTAATGGCTGTTCTGTGGGTGCTACCATACAGCCCTGGGCCAGGAAAGCAGGAGGAGGCTCTGGGGGCATGCCCCAGTCTCCCTTGTTTTACCCATTTCCTGTGTGTGTGCTTTCAGAAATCCACATGGTTCTGGCAGCACTGAAAGTTGAATTCCCAACAGTAGCAGGGCCTTCAGGCCAGAAAGGGAGGGCAACCTGCATGCCATGATGGCAAGAGAGAGCCCTAGGGGCCTAAATACAAAATGCAGTTTTATTTCTCTGTACCTTATCACAGAAATTCCTTATAATTCTCAGGTCTAAGAATAGTTAAACATGCTTACAATTTAAATCACAAAAACAAAAGGGTGAGTTCATAATAGATTTCACTTAGCAATACATATCACTTAAAATTCAATTTTAATAAAGATGAAACTGCCATATCAGAAAGATAATACAATTAAATAAAGGCTAAAAAAGAGACCTCTGAAGAGATCTTCCTACTGGACAATGAAAGCACCCAGTTCAGTGCTAATTTGGGGTCAAGGGTATACTTGTGTTTTTCCAGAAAATGATAAATGGCCGATCTGGGTCTCAGAGTGTGCTGTCTGGCTGTATCATGGATCCAAAAATAGAGAAGGAGTTTATTCCTCTTCTCAAGAAGATGATGCTCAGTCCTATGACAGTAACCACAGTGCAACCAATAGACAAGGATGGGGTTAGAGAAGACCTAAAGGAATTGATGCAGGGTGCCCAGAAGATGGTAATCAAAAACAAAGACCAAAGGTCTAAATATATGAAAAGAGTATTTAGAGATAATGAAACTGAAAGTCTAATGAAAGAAGGGGAGTTCTGGAGGCTGAGCAGCCTGCGGTGAGTATCCCCACACCATTCCCCGAATCCAGGGAGTTTGGGATCCTTGCTGGGGCCTGGCCAAGGAACTTTGCAGCTTCCTGCTGCACTGGACCAGCTCAGCAGGTCTTGAGCCTGCCTCCAACATCTGCCCTGCTCCCTACAATGCTTGGTGGACTCTGGTGTCCCTGGCCTACCAGCACCCTCAGTTCTGGAGGCTGAGTGGACTGTGGTGAGTATCCCCGCACCATCCCCCAAACCAGGGAGTTTGGGATCATTGCTTCCTGCCACATTCACCCTGTACCATAGCGCTTGGACCTGCCTGCCCTACCCTAGTGATCCTCTCTCAGTCTTGGGAACTGGGTGGTCAGAATCCCAGGAGCTGAGGGCATAGAAGAGAATTTCCAACAGGCCCTGGAGAAGCCTTGAAATAACCCTTGAAACATGGAAATATAGGAAAATGACAAAATGAAAGACCAAAATACAATCTCAAATCTCCAGCCCATCCCAAGAAACCCTAGGAGCTATGTACACAGAAGAAAATATATGCCATACAACTGAAATACCTGACATAATGGCAACTGAAATAAAAAAGCAACTCTGGGAAGCTTTAAAGGAATTCAAACTAGAAATAATCTCCCAAGTAAAAGAAGAAATGATAAAAGAAATGAAAGAGATGCTGAACATATCTAAAGAAGACACAGTTAAAAAAGTGGAGGAACTAAACAAAAAGGTAGAACCCTTGGATGAACAATATAAGAAACACAGAATACATAAAGCAGGTGCAAAGAGATATACAGGAAATCAAAAATTCCATTGAAAGCTGTAAAAAATCGC
The DNA here is from genome assembly GCF_034190915.1 of Cavia porcellus. Classification (NCBI taxonomy): domain Eukaryota; kingdom Metazoa; phylum Chordata; class Mammalia; order Rodentia; family Caviidae; genus Cavia; species Cavia porcellus. Next base: position 66,868,607 of record NW_026947496.1, on the reverse strand, counting down.
CTCAGCGAAAGTGAAGATAGAATTTCAGACCTTGAAGACAAGATTGCAGCTAGTGAACAGGAAAGGAAAGATCTTTTAAAAATAACAAGGAATCAGGAAATAAAAATTCAATAGCTGCACAATGATGCAAACAAAAACAACAAAAGATTCATAGGGATAAATGAAAAAGAAGGGAACAACATAAAGGTTGTCACAAGGATAGTTAGAGAAGTAATAGCTGAAAATTTCCCAAACATGAGAATGGAAACTGACATCAGGATCAGTGAAGCATATACAACTCCAAACAGTCATAACCAAAATAAAATTACACCCAGACATATAATAATCACCATCCCAGAAATCCAATTTAAGAACAGAATATTAAAAGCTGTTAGAGAGAAAAGACAGATCACTCATAAAGGAAAACCTATCAGAATCAAAGCAGACTTCTCAGCACAAACAAAGTCAAGAAGAGAATTGAGTGAAGTATTCCAGATCCTAAAGCAAAATGATTTCCAACCTAGACTGATATATCCTGCAAAACTATCATTCAAAATAGATGGTGCAATACGATACTTCCATGACAAAGAACAGCTGAAGAACTTCATGAACACCAAACCCACCCTGCAAAAAATATTGAAAGACAGTTTAGATACACAAAGGAAAAAACCACTAAGCAAAGCAAATAATTAAACAGAACCGAAAGATAACGATGCAACAGCAGAGAGATAACATTCCTACAATTAACCAGCATTTAACAGTAATAACCATTAATGTAAATGGTCTCAATGCACCAATCAAAAGAAACAGACTAGCAGAATGGATCAAGAAACAAAATCCAACCATATGCTGTTTACAGGAAACCCATCTAACCCAGAAAGATACTCACAGACTGAAAGTCAAAGGATGGAAAACAATTCTTCATGCAGCAGGAATCCAAAAAAAGTCAGGAGTAGCCATTCTGTTTGCAGACAACGTGAACTTTAAACCAACAATGACCATAAAGGACAAAGAAGGTCACTACATACTCGTAAGGGGAAAACTCCAAGAGGAAGAGATAACTATCTTAAATATATACGCACCAAACTCCAGAGCACCCAGTTATATAAAACAACTATTAACAGAAATGAAAACTCAAATTATCAGTAACACAATTGTAACAGGAGACCTTAATACACCACTGACACCAAGGGACAGATCAACCAGACAGAAAATGAGCAAAGAAATAACAGAACTGAATCACACCTGTGAACAAATGGGTTTGATAGACATATACAGAATGTTCCACCCAACAACATCAGAATACACATTCTTCTCAGCAGTACATGGATCATTTTCTAAAATAGACCATATATTAGCTCACAGAACATATTTAAGCAAATGCAAAAGAGTTGAAATCATCCCTTGCATATTATCGGATCATAGCGCTCTGAAATTAGAAATTAATGACAAAGGATACTGCAAAAATTCTGCAAACACATGGAAACTAAATAACACACTCTTGAGTAATCAGTGGGTCACAGAAGAAATTAAAGAAGAAATTAAACAATACCTAAAAGAAAATGAAAATGCAGATACAGCTTACCGGAATCTGTGGGATGCAATGAAAGCCGTTCTGAGAGGAAAATTTATTGCACTGAGTTCCCAAATCAGGAAAACAGAATGAATACAAATAAATAACTTGATGCTACACCTCAAACAGCTAGAAAAAGAAGAGCAAGTCAAGCCCAAAGCCAAAAGAAGAGAGGAAATTATAAAAATCAGAGCAGAAATCAATGCAATAGAGACTAAGAAAACAATCCAAAGAATCAACGAATCAAAGAGTTGGTTCTTTGAAAGAATAAATAAAATCGATAAGCCCCTAGCCAACCTTATTAAAAAAAGGAAAGAAAAAGCTCAAATTCATGCAATAAGAAATGAAAAAGGAGAAATCACTACAGACCCAATAGAAATACAGAGGACCATCAACACCTATTTCGAAAACCTCTACTCTCAAAAGTTTGATAACACAGAAGAAATAGACAGATTCTTAGAAGCATATGAAGTACCAAAGCTAGATCAAGAGGATATAAAACTGTTGAATAACCCAATCTCTGCTAATGAAATTGAGAATGTAATTGGGTCCTTGCCCACCAAGAAGAGCCCAGGCCCAGATGGATTCACTGCAGAATTCTACAAGAAATATAAAGAAGACCTAATGCCGACACTCCTCAAACTATTCAATGAAATTGAAAGGGAAGCAATCCTTCCTAAGTCATTCCTGGAAGCAAATATTACTCTAGTACCAAAACCTGAGAAAGACCCAACTATAAAAGAGAACTATAGACCGATCTCCCTAATGAACACAGATGCAAAAATCCTCAATAAAATATTGGCAAATAGGATCCAGCGAATCATCAAGAAGATTATACACCATGACCAAGTGGGATTCATCCCAGGAATGCAAGGATGGTTCAACATACGCAAATCAATAAATGTAATCCACCATATCAATAAAGCCAAAAATAAGAATCACATGATCATCTCTATAGATGCAGAAAAAGCCTTCGATAAGGTCCAACACTTATTCATGATAAGAACTTTACAGAAAATTGGAATAAATGGTCTTTACCTCAATATAATAAAGGCCATTTATGACAAACCAACAGCCAGCATCATACTAAATGGCCAAAAATTGAAAGCCTTTACTTTAAAATCGGGTACAAGACAAGGATGTCCTTTATCACCACTCCTATTTAATATAGTACTGGAAGTACTAGCCAGAGCAATTAGGCAAGAAAGAGAAATAAAAGGGGTAAAGATAGGAAAAGAAGAAGTTAAATTATCATTGTTTGCAGATGACATGATACTCTACATAGAAGACCCCCTAAACTCCATTGAAATACTCTTAGATACAATAAATAAATTCAGTAATGTGGCTGGATACAAAATCAATACTCAGAAATCAATAGCATTCCTATACACAAACAACAAAATTACAGAGAGGGAAATAAGAGAAACTGGACTATTCACATTAGCAAGCAAAAAAATGAAATATTTAGGAATTACTCTTACGAAAGAAGTGAAAGACTTATACAGTGAAAATTATAATACACTGAAAAAGGAAATTGAAGATGATCTCAGAAAATGGAAAGACATCCCTTGCTCATGGATAGGAAGAACAAACATTGTGAAAATGGCCATTCTCCCAAAACTGTTATACAGATTCAATGCAATCCCAATAGAAATACCATCAACATACCTTATAGATCTAGAGAAATCACTCCTAAATTTCATCTGGAACCAGAAGAGACCTAGAATCGCAAAGGCAATTCTAAGCAGCAAAGACAAAGCAGGAGGCATCACAATCCCTGACTTGAAGTTATACTACAAAGCAACAGTAGTAAAATCAACATAGTATTGGAATAAAAACAGAGCTGAAGATCAGTGGAATAGAATAGAAGATACAACCACAACTACGAACACACTCAACCACCTTATTTTTGATAAAGGAGCCAAGCAGGTTCACTGGAAGAACGACAGTCTCTTTAATAAATGGTGCTGGAAAAACTGGCTCTCCATTTGCCGAAAACTAAAGCTAGACCCATGTCTATCACCATGTACTAAATTAAAATCTAAATGGGTCAAAGATCTGAATATTAAAACAGAAACACTAAATCTATTGGAAGACAAAATAGGTAGAAACCTTGGAGACATAGGAGTAGGTAAAGAATTCATGAACAGGACTCAAACCGCATGGGAAATACTTCCCAGAATCAATAACTGGGACCACTTCTTATTAAAAAGTTTCTGCATGTCAAAAGAAATCTCTAGCATAGTGAAAAGAAAACCCACAAACTGGGAAAAGATTTTAGTGAACTCTCTCTCAGACAAGGGCCTCTTGTCTAAAACATATAAAGAATTAAAGAAACTCAGACCTCCGAAATTCAAAGATCCAATCCAAAAATGGGCATCTGAGATGAATATGCAATTCTCAGATGAAGAAATGCAAATGGCAAATAAATACATGAAAAAATGCTCATCATCATTGGTCATTAGAGAAATGCAAATTAAAACCACACTGAGATACCATCTCACTCCTGAAAGAATGGCCAGGATCAAGAAAACCGACAACAAATGCTGGAGAGGCTGTGGGGAAAAAGGAACTCTCCTGCACTGCTGGTGGGAGTGTAGACTGGTACAGCCTTTGTGGAGATCTGTCTTCATCATCGTTACTCATTAGAGAAACGCACATAAAAACCACACTGAGATTTCACCTCACTCCTGAAAGAATGTCCAGGATCAAGAAAACCAACAACAACAAATGCTTCAGAGGCTGTGAGGAAAAAGGAACTCTCCTGCACTATTGGTGGGAGTGTAGACTGGTGCAACCATTGTGGTGGTCAGTCTGGAGATTTCTCAGAAAGCTGGAATTGGAAGTCCCATTTGTTCCAGCTATTCTTCTTCTGGGCATATTCCCAGAAGAACTTAAAACATCATACTGCTGTGATATATGTGTACCCATGTTTAAAGCAGCACAATTTGTAATAAATAGCCAGATCTTGGAAACAACCCATCAACTGAGAAATGGATAAATGAGTTGTGGTACTTTTATACAATGGAGTACTACTCAGCTATAAAGAACGACCACATTGAGATATTTATAAATAAGTGGGCTCAGCTTGAGACCATACTCACAAGTGAAATAAATCAAACTTACATGTATGAATAGCGAATAGTTTCCCTCCTGTAAGAAATGATACAAATACATAAAAGTATGTGGTAATCATGATCCCCCACTATATGGCTTTGAAGCTTTATAAAGTTTTCACTCATTAATTGGAATGGTTTCATTCTGGGCTGTTTGATATTATTGTCTGTAATGATATGAACAGCTATTTTGTAGAAAACAAGACATCATAATATCTAGTGCTGATTTAATATCATCTTGTTTTGTAGTTCCATCAAACTGTTGTTCCTCTGTTTCCATTGCTTTTATCATGATGTATCTTAATGGATTTTATTATATGTGATAGTATAAACAAAAATTTTTATAGGCAAAGAGATAATATAGAAGCCGTTGTTCATTTTCCATTAGCTGGTTCTAAATACCTTGTAATACTTTCATCCTCTTGAATGGTTTCACACTGTCTTGATACGTTTGATGCTGTACTATACGAAGTTAAACTCAAATATTTCAAGGAAAGAGACACTATGGTAACTACTGTTATGTCAGGTTATCTTGTGGTGAAACACTATGTTGCTTAAATTGTTCTGTTCTGACCTGTATTGTTACAGTGTTACGTCCTCTTCTATCTCTATCTCCCTCTTTTTAAAATTTATTTATTTATTCATTATTATTTTTTTAATTAAGGGAAAAATTTTAAAAAAATTAGCAAGATTTATAGTAACTTTTTTGATTTCCTATTAACTCAATTTGAAGCACTGTATGGCTCTCACCATCTTGTTTTGACTGATTTTACTCTGTTCTGTTCTGTTTGATGTTATCAATTTTGAGGGTATAGGCAACTACTTTGAAGGCAATAAGACTATGATGCCCACTTTGGTTTGACTTTTATCTTCTTTTGAATTTCAGTAATGTCTCCAATGTTTAGGTTTTATTGGTTTTGTTCTGTACTTGTCATGGTTTATGTCTGTGGCTCCCAGGCCTCATGAATTTGCATTGTGCAATTATGAGTGGTTCATCGTCTAGTGCTGGGATTGATGATGTCAGTGCTACACCCACATGGGGGTGGAGCCAGGATGTGATGTAATGGCAGGAAGAAGGTGTGTCTTGCTCTTTGCTGGTTCCTGCTTGCTGTTTGCGGCCACCATGAACTGCGGCCCAGCCATGCCCGCCTGCCTTGGAGCCAACTGAATGTAGACTGAAACCTCCAAATTCTTTTCCAAAAAATAAATAAGAACTGTGGAAGAAATAAAACCCAAAATGTGTAAATATTATTGTAAAAATGAGAGGAAAAGAATGTGCTCTAAAGGACACAACTGCAAGTGTGTTTAGGTGTGTAAGGTAGATGACCATATTACTAAGTTTTTGTTGGGTCATTGAACACAACTGTTTGCAGTCTCACTGTTTGAATGTCCACTTTGTATGCTTAATTGTGTAACTTGATCAACTATTTCTAAGAAGACAATATGTATTCTATTCACTAGTGATTTCTTACTGATTTTTTTTGAAATTCTGTATTACTTGTACTCTTCTACTATTTTGTTTTGTTTTGGTTTCTTTTAAATAAAAAATAAAAAGTTTCTGCATGTCAAAAGAAATCTCCTGCAAAGTGAAAAAAATCCCACAAACTGGGATAAAATCTTAGTGAACTGTCCTTCACACTAAGGACTTCTGTCTAAAACATTTAAAGAATTAAAAAAATCAGACCCCCAAAATTCAAAGATCCAATCTAAAAATGGGCATCTGAGGTGAATACACAATTCTCAGATGAAGAAATACAAATGGCAAATAAATATATGAAAAAATGTTCATCATCATTACTCATTAAAGAAATGCAAATTAAAACCATACTGAGATTCCATGTCACTCCTAAAAGAATGGCCACGATCAGGAAAACTACCAACAACAAATGCTGGAGAGGCTGTGTGGAAAAAGGAACTCTCCTGCACTGTTGATGGGAATGTAGACTGGTGCAATCATTGTGGAGGTCAGTTTGGAGATTCCTCAAAAAGCTGTGGTTGGAAGTCCCATTTGACCCAGCTATTCTTCTCAGCATATTCCCAGGAGAAGTGAAAACATCATACCACAGTGATATAGTGCACCCATGTTTATAGCAGCACAATGTGTAATAGCCAGATCTTGGAAACAACCTAAGTGTCTATCAATGGAGGAATGGATAAAAAAGTTGTGGTATTTTTATACAATGGAGTACTACTCAGCTATAAAGAATGATCACATTGAGATATTTATAAATAAATGGGAGCACCTTGAGACCATACTCATAAGTGAAATAAGTCAAACTCACATATATAAATACCGCATAGTTTCCATAGTATAAGTAATGGTAATAATACATAAAAGTATGTGATAATCATGATTCCCCATTATATTGTTTTGAAGACTCAGAATGTTTTCATTCATTAATTGGAATGGTTTTATTCTGGGGTGTTTGGTTTTATTGTCTGTGATGGTATGAACAGTTATTTTGAAGAAAACAAGACATTATAATAGCTAGTGGTGATTTAATATCAGCTTGTTTTGAAGTCCCATCAAGCTTTTGTTCTTCTGTCTCCATTGGTTTTATCATGTTGTATCTTATTGGATTTTATGATATATGATAGCATAAACAAAATTTTTTATAGTCGAGGAGATAATATAGAAACCATTGTTCATTCTCTGTTAGTTGGTTCTAAATACCCTGTAATACTTTTCCCTCTTGAATGGTTTTACACTGTCTTGTTATGTTTAGCAGTATACGAAGGCATACTCAAATATTTCAAGGAAAGAGACACTATGGTAACTACTGTTATGTCGGGTTATCCTTTGGTGAAACACAATGTTGCTTAAATTGTTCTGTTCTGACTTGTGTTGTTGTGTCCTCTTTCATCTTAATCTCCCCCTTTTTTCATATATATTCATTTTAAATAAATAAAAAAAGAAAGAAGGGGACACAAACGCTAGTAGTATTAAGAAAAAATTCAAAAATATACATTAATTATAGATAAGATTTTGCCTTTCTAAATCCTAGTATATAAGATCTCTGCTAATTGATTTACGAAAAGTCTGACTAGTCTATTTATAGTTAAAAATCTTACATTAGTAAAAAATTAGTGTAATTCAATTTGACTAAAATATATTTGATTTTGTTCGTTAGTTGCCTGTATATTTGTCTGTTTGTCTAGTCTGTTAAGCAAGTGTTGGGAGTCAACAGAGCCAGTAATTGTGGAGTCAAAAGCTCAAGTGCCCATAGGTGTGTCCAAGTGGTATGGAGCACCTGAGAAATGCCCTGAGGGTATCAGGTGGTGGCGGTGAACTCAGAGTGTAAGCAACAAGCTAGTTCAGCAAAGGGGATGATACCAGTGTATAAATAGCCTCCCTGGGAAATTAGAGAGTTCTTCTGGATGCCCACAAACTATGTGCTTGTTTCTATGTCTGCTCATATCTGTACAGATCGTCTGTCCTTTTTTGTCCATTTGTCTATTCTGTAAACAGCTGCTCTTTTTTAATTTGAGCTCAACAATTTTTTTTCTCTCTTTTGCATTTTCAGATCATTTAATCATGGTTTATTAGGGTTATAGATTTGTAAAGTATGCTTTCACCTGGGTTGCTAGCTTGTCAAATGAAATTGGTTATATAAATGTAATATTCACTTGAGAGTCTCTCATTGTTGAAAACATTAGTGGGTTAAATGTTATGATTGGGTTTTCCATAAATCATAAAATTATTAAAATTTTTAAACAAAATCACTTGAGATGGGAAGAGATTATTGGACAGGATTTCAACTGCTGAATAAGAAAGTGGTTGCCTAGTAATTTTTAACCAGTTTTTGTTCATTGATCAGAGGCCCCAGTGATCTCCATAGCCTTTTGGAAGACACCTAAACCAATGTTATAAAAATATATTACTGTAATATGTTCACATTGGTCATTGTCAAAAGAAGTAATACAGTAAAGTTTTTGATTTAAAGATGCTCTGATACATAGGTTTCATGTGTATTAATATATTCATGCTTTCCGGTGTCCAGGTTTTCCAAACCGTAAAACAGGGATTGTTTATGGCAACAGAATTTTGTTTCAGATTCAGACTTCTGCCTTTAACAAAACTTATGAGATATACGTCCCACAAAAGGTCAACAGGTTAGGCAAATTCTTATGTACTAGATAGGGATGATTCACTAAAGGGGGTATTTTACATCAAAATGAAAATTCAGATATGTTAGTTATATAATGTCATCATGATTATCTTGCTATGAGGCTGTATTTGATTTCTAAAATTCTGTGTAAAATGTGTAAATTTTTATTAACATTCTATATGTATTAAAATATTAAAATATCTATGGTTGTTAAAAAGTAACAGCTCCATTTTATGTTCTAAGATGCTTGATATTTAGATAAGATAGTAATGTAAACTTACTGCCTCTACTACACTGTATTGTTATCATTCTTTTCTTCTTGATGTTTAACAACTGAGGTTTACAGACCAAAAATTAGAGAGACAGATTGGCCAGCAGGATAGCCAATATTTTGGCCCTCACCCTTTGAGGTCAATGAGGTCCCAGGACATCAGAGAACCTCTGCTGCATCATCCTATACTCAGTGAGTCCTTGATCTTCTGATCAAGAAGATTGTGAGACCACAGAGGAGAGTAATCATTGATGTGTAGTGTGCCTAAGAAGAGTCACCAAGAGAGAAAAAATTCGCCCAAGCTTTCACACAAAGCAATCTGGTCAAGCAATGGCTGTGACTCATCCAGACTGCTGACAGGGACAGAAGAGATAAGAGGTGCTCGGCATAACTCCAGGGTATTCCTGAGGAGACTTTACTGACCTTCACAGATAGCGAGAGATTGACTGTACTTAATGCAGGTCTCACTTTAACTTAGGCATGGGCATCCAACAGAAAAATGTAACCACAAAACATATAATGCCATACTAAATGTTAGCTATAAAAGAGATTCAAATCACTAACACCTTCTGACAACTGATAGCTACACTGGTAACCATCTACTGTTAAGGATTAGTGGACTATACAGAGTTTAAATTGCAGAATACAGAGCCTTAAAATCCTTGGACTGCAATTAAAATGAAAAGGGTTCAAAAATGAAAAGAGTTCTCCAAACACAGCTTCTTCAGCTTCAACTGATCATCCATCCTGTGCTACAACAAAACAACAACAACAAAAAGGATATGTTAGGAACCACTGAAGCTGGAAACTGACCACACCAGCAGGGCTACAGCATGGCTCTGGTGTAACAAAGAGCACCTGGGCAAGCCGTGTGAAGAAGCTGCTTCATCCCAGAAAAACACCGAGTCCCTAGAAAAATCCAAGCATTGGGTTCCTAGGTATCAGGGTTGAAATTGACATCATCCTTCTGAGTATATAACGAAACACGCTACAGTGGTTGGTTGAGCAGTTACTTTCCACCCATCAGGAAGGTAAGGGCTCCACCTGACCCCAGATTTGTCTCCTCTTTACTTTCTCATCTTCTCACAGCCCTCCATTCTAAGAACCTCAAGAGTCACATGAATCATGGCAATCCTTTTTTTGGTATCTTACTACATCCATCAATCTTACTCTCAAATTACTTACAAGATGCTTTACTTTGTGTTTCATAGAATAATTGAATATCAAATAAATGAAATGATTGGATCCATAGATGGGTGGATGGAAGAAGGATGAAATGAATGGATGGATCTATAAGGGAAACAAAAACTTTGTTACTTTTACACTATTTTGCATGAGACTGTTAGAGACTGATCTTGCTACAGACTTTGAGAATAGTATAATGAGCCATGCTATTGGTTAATATAATGTTTCTTCCTTTATTTCTTGTCATTTTCTTTTGAGCCTACTTTCTATTTTCCATTAAAATTCATGTATAATGTTGGGCATGGATTCACATGTAGACTGATTAGAAGGGAACTAGAGGGACAGTTTCATTTTAAACTTATGACTTTCTTTTATTACATCTTGAGATGTCACATAAAAATTTTATGGGACAGTACTGATAAATTGTAACAATATAATAGCCAACAGCCTTTTATTTCCTTTTTTAAAAAAAACTTTTCTCTTTGTGTTCCTGACTAGCCTTAGTAATTATGCTAGAGGGTTGAAAAAAATTAAGTTTTCTCATTTTTTTCTGTATCTTTTTTAATAGAAAAAACTGAGAAGGTAGTTAAAATTTACCCCTAAAGCTACTGAAATAAAAATAATTTATCTTCCAAGCTAGCTCCACAAGTGTTCTTTGAAATTAAGTGGACTGTCTTGAAAACAGAATACTAAACTTTATGCCAGTTTCTTATTCATGCATGGATATAATATCAGTTGTGCCTCCTATTGTTGCTTTTGTAAGTACTTTGTTACTCTGAAATGATGTTTAAAACATCCTCTAATACAGTGTCTATGAGGAAACAAACATGGTTTGTTTGTATAAATATGGATAGTCATATCTTTTTTACATTTTCAGGCTTGCATTTGTATTATGAATATGATTACACATGTATGTACACAGAGAGATATCTGATAATAACATAGGCTACCTGCATACATAGTTTAGAAATGGTGGAATTAAATTAGAAGGTGAAGCAATAAGAGAGTGAGCATTGTTAGGTCTGGGAGAAGGGGGAGGGCAAGGAGAAGTCTGCGGGAGGAATGGAGCGGAGTGGACGGCCGTAAAAGTAGTGGTCAGCGGTGGCTTTATTCCGGGAATGCGGGGAGGGGGCCCCCGCCGCCGGCGGTGCCGGCCCCGGGCATCTCTGCACGGAGCCCGGGGCCGGGCTGTGGTGTCTCTGGGAACACGGGGAGTGGAGACTGGCGCGCTGGAGTCTGGCGAGCTCTCTCTTTCTGGCGAACTCCCTCTGGCAAAACTCCCCGGCGAACTCTCTCAGACACGTGGCGTGGGAGATCTAAATAGCCTAAGCTTAGGGCAGCACCCTAACTTCATTAGAGATGCACAGATATCTCATTGGCGCACAGGTCCTTAAGGATGGGGATACAGAATTACAATCAAGTCCATAGGGGGCAGGGTGGGGGAGGAGTTTAGGTGCAGCCTTTTCTGGTTACAGTGTTTTATCTGGGCCGGCAACTCTTTCATATCCCGTCTTCTGGTTATTAGGAAAAGGGGCGAAGATCTCTCTCTGTAACTACTTCCTGCTGGCTGAGGGCGCTGTATTGGGGTCTAGGGGAGTTTGACAGGATGAAGGTTGATGCCCAGGTAGACACTGATGCCAGGTGTTTTAGCCAGGACAACTTCACTGGTGAATGTATGTATGTCAGACTGGAAAAACAAAGAGACATAATGTTATTAGGAGACATGGCACTATTATATTTAAGGACCCAGGTGAGGTAGATAGGAAGGTGACTTTGGTTTTGAGATGGTATTTTATCAGGGTGACGTTGAGGTGGCAAGGCAGAATTCTGAAAAATAAACGTGGGATTAGGAGGAGTGAAGTTATGAGAGGTGTTTACTCCCCCCTATGAAAGCACAAAAGTTAAAAGGTAGGTAGGTAAGGCTTGTCTCTGGTATATATGATGTTGGAGTCTGTAGGCAACCGTGTTAAGGACTCCCGCTATAGAAATGATTATTAATAGAATGTAAGAAATTAAGAATCAAACTGGACAACAAAACATGACAACCTGTGAGTCATAAGGCAGAGATGAGCATCAAAAGGATGGTTAGATCTAGGGCCTGAGTAATGTGAGACCAGAATGGCAGTTTAAAAGGGAATAAAAGCATTTTATGATTTAGGACTGGGACCTGTATAAAAATGGGCCTGTTTGTAAATGGCATAGGTTGACCATCAATACCATGTCATAGAGATTGATTTAATATAGCAACCTGAATACTCAGGAAGAATCCTGTATATATGGCCTCTATGTCCACAAATATAGAGAATATCTTACCTGAGACTGTAGTGTGACTTGGAATCTGAGACGGACACCTTAAAGGGGGCTGTTGTTATCTTGAACCCCCTCAGCCTCCAGCAGCGAATTTTTGTCGGTGACGAATCTGGCAGTGTCGACATTTCCTATGAGGGCTAGAACTTAGGATGGCTTACCCACTCTCTGGTGGCTAGGACAGTCCAGTAGCCCTGGAGTAAGGTCTCAAAGAATGCCAGGATGGGACATTTTTGTCCAGTATCTTCTGCTGCATTTGAGCGTGGTCCATGGAGGGGGCAGGCAGCTCCACCTTGTGTAGGTTTACCTGTCTCAGAACTCCAAGTGTCACAAGTGTTAAAAATATAAAAAACCATATTAAGATCTCTCTAAGGTTTGAAGGTCAAGTTTTGCCTTTTTGTTTGGGATTTGGACTATAGTAGAATTAAGTAAGTATAGGTTTAGCAATCTTATGAATAAATCAAAACTGATATAATACTGTCAGATTTTGAACACAGTTACTTTTAAAGTTGTTATTTGCAGTACTATGAATCAAGACAAATAAAATAAAACTTTGAAGAAAACCCTTGTCTTGAAATAGAGCTAGTGGTTCCCAGCAAAAAGGAATTTATAAGCTTAGTTGTTAAACAGGAGATTGGTGAAGGCTTTGATAAATAAGGTTGGTAAAATAAAATAAAACTTTGAAGAAAACCCTTGTCTTGAAATAGAGCTAGTGGTTTCCAGCAAAAAGGAATTTATAACCTTAGTTGTTAAACAGGAGGTGGTGAAGGCTTTGATTGATAAACAAGGCTGATAAAATTATCAGGTGGCCAGTAACTTTGATTAAACGGTTTGAGAATTGTAATAAAAAAGCATCTCTTGAGCGGAGCCAAATTGTAAAAAAAGCATGCCTGAGCAGAGCCGCTGAGCTGCTGTGTGTGCGGTGCCGCGGAGAGGTAGGCAAGGAACGTGTAGAGTGGGCGGGGCGAACGCGGGACACTGTAAGCAGACAGCGGAGGCTTACTGTGTCGCGCTAATTGTCATGCGGCACCAGTGGCAGCCTGTGTGTGTGGTGCCGCAGAGGGGCAAGCAAGGAACTGCAGAGTGGGCGGGGCGAACGCGGGACACCGTAAGCAGAGAACGGAGGCTTACCGTGACGCGCTAAGCGGCGCAGGGAAATGACGTCGTTCCGCTGCGATCGCGTAAGGGGGTGGGGCTTGGAGGCCCCGAATGGTGATCCCAGTTAACGCCTGGCGTCAGTGGGAGCTGCAGCTCGCGTTCGGTCCCCCGGACGGACGGGGCGACGGCCGAGGCGGGCAGCAGAGATGGTGGCCGCGGCGGGCAGGGGCAGTCAGAGGCAAGGCTTTGCTGATCCCAGTTGGCGCCTGGCGCCAAAGGGAGCTGTGGCCGCGTCCCGGAGGGGCGGGGCGGTGGCAGAGGCAGTCAGAGGCACTGCTTGCTGGCTGCGCGGAGCCCCGCGCGCGTGGGGCGGGGCGACAGAGGGGGTGGCCGCGTCCCCGGAGGGGCGGCGCGGCGGCCAAGGCGGTGGCTGTGCCCCGGAGGGGCGGGGCGACAGCCGAGGCGGGCGGCAGAGATGGTGGCCGCGCCCTGTAGGGGCGGTGCAGCGGCAGAGGCAGTCAGAGGCATGGCTTGCTTGCTGTAAGGAGCCCGGTGTGTGGGGCAGGGTGTGGCCGCAGGAGAGGCACAGCGTGAAGTTAGGTGGGCTTTGTTTTGAAAGGCTCACGGCCACGCCAGAGCTGGGCGCGCTGTGAAAGCCACGGCTTTTGGGCGGCTACGGCGGGTGGCGTATGGCGCAGGGACGCTGCCGCCATGTGGGTGGTGAAACAGGAAATGAATGGGCTGGGCTGGAGACCAAAGCCAGAGAGGCCACAGAATTGGAACGCAATGTGAGAGGGAAAGAAAGAAAAAAAGGCTGTTTTTAAAATTAAAAGCAGTTTGATGTGAATTTTAGGTTTGTCTGGTCTTATTTAACTTCGGGAGAACGGCGTAAAGTGGGAAACAAAAGGAAGAGGAGCCAGGCGCGGGCGGAGCCAATGAATGGAGGGGCCGGGGCTTGAGCCGCTGCGCCGGCGAAATAAACAGAGCTAAAACATGGTGGAGGGGGGGAGAGACGCCTGGCGCAGAGGAGCCAGGCGCGGCCCCCCCCTGGGGTGACCAGGCCCCGCGGGCCACGCGGGAGACCGTCTCATGACCGCAGGACCAGCGGCGCCTAGGCGGCGCGCGGAGGCAGCGCGCGGCGGGGAGGGATCTGCGCCGGGAAATAAAGGCGCTTTAAAAGTCCTGTAAAGGGCCCCCCTCCCTGGGGTGACCAGGCCTCACGGGCCACGCGGAAGGCCGTTATGACCGCGGGACCGGCAGCGCGGAGGCGGCGCGCGGCAGAGAGGGAGAGGAGCCGCGCTGGGAAAGAAAGCTGCTTTAAAAGTTTTGTAAAGGGCCCTCGCGCCCAGAGCCGCTGCGCCGGCAAAAGAAAGGGAGCTATAACGTGGGGGTGGGGGGGAAGAGGCGCCGGGCGTGGGCCCCCCCTGGGGTGACTAGGCCTCGCGGGCCACGCGGAAGGCCGTCATGACTGTGGGACCGGCGGCGCCGAGGTTGTGAGTGGGAGCCGGAAGAAGGGCGCGCGGGTCGGGGACACAGGAACAAAAGAGCGCACTCTGGGAGAGAAACAGCCTGTTTTAAAAGTTATCAGGGGAGTTAATTATCCGAGTGGTAGTGGATTTTTGACTGCAGAAGTAAAGAAATTTTAACAGCAGGGGGACTATAAAACAAAACTGAGAAAAGTATAGTCTCTCACCTGCCGCCGAGTCACAGGGCACCATCTGTTAGGTCTGGGAGAAGGGGGAGGGCAAGGAGAAGTCTGCGGGAGGAATGGAGCGGAGTGGACGGCCGTAAAAGTAGTGGTCAGCGGTGGCTTTATTCCGGGAATGCGGGGAGGGGGCCCCCGCCGCCGGCGGTGCCGGCCCCGGGCATCTCTGCACGGAGCCCGGGGCCGGGCTGTGGTGTCTCTGGGAACACGGGGAGTGGAGACTGGCGCGCTGGAGTCTGGCGAGCTCTCTCTTTCTGGCGAACTCCCTCTGGCAAAACTCCCCGGCGAACTCTCTCAGACACGTGGCGTGGGAGATCTAAATAGCCTAAGCTTAGGGCAGCACCCTAACTTCATTAGAGATGCACAGATATCTCATTGGCGCACAGGTCCTTAAGGATGGGGATACAGAATTACAATCAAGTCCATAGGGGGCAGGGTGGGGGAGGAGTTTAGGTGCAGCCTTTTCTGGTTACAGTGTTTTATCTGGGCCGGCAACTCTTTCAAGCATTAGGTCTTTATTTGTTTAACATCACTATCATAACAGTAATGAGTTTGTGATCAGAGCAGTATTAGATATTGGTAAGAAAAATACTAGGCTACACTGCAATAATGAGTAAATTCAGATATTATAGTAGCGTAATATATTAGAGGTAGATTTCTTACTTGGACAGCCTCTTTCATCTTGTTAACTATAATATTTATAATCTGTGATTTCTTATTGTAAGGAAGAGAAGAGACAGCTAGAGGTAATACATCAAGTCTTATTTGTGTCAGTCTAGAAGGCCAGCTACAGTTCATGGCCAAGAACTTATCACAGGGTTTCATTTTTCCATGCATGGCTATCCTTTTATTTTTATTTTCAGATCTTGGTACCCTCTCCTTTGTGTGTTTTAACTGTTTAATTTATCTCTGTATTTTCATTCACTTCTGATTCTTCCTGTTCTTTCTAGCAGTCCAGCTATGGTACTTCTAAAACACATCACTTTACTGATGAGTGTCTTTAACCTCCAAATTACTTCCCAATGCTAGCATAGTATCTGAAGCTCTGACTGTCTCTTTCCATCCTTGTGGGGGATGAGGTGTCACTTTGTAAGCCCAACCCCCTCTAACCTGCAATTTACAATAGCCCCCCTGGTATGCAAGACCGAGGTAGAATAGGAATGCCTGTTCTTAGTGAGATCTCTCACCCTCTGGAATCCATACTGTGAGCTGGCTTTGTTTTGCAGAAGTCTTGAGGAAGTGGCTGGCCACCCTTTGTGACACTAACAGCAGACAAATTAACAACATTCTTGAGCTAATGAATTTCTTCCTGGGCTAGAGAAGTTAGGAAAACTGGTTGTGGTTATTTACTTCACTTAGATAGTTTAGAATAAACATTGTAGTCTGTCACGTTGTAGCTTGCCACAAAGAATGCCTTTTCACTACTTAATTATCTGGGCTCTGTAAACTGATCCGGTTTACTATATATGAATCTTAAAATAAAGATTGTGCGTGCAGTGCAGTGTAACGCGGTGCAGGCAGTAAAGGTGCTATGTCTCCTGTCTTCTTTTCCGAGCACTGTACCCCCCGTGTCCCGATCAGGCGTGTTTGCGTGTTTACCTTTCCCGGAGTTCAGAGTGCCCTAGACACTCACGACACATCCTCACCTCCATTCTTGCAGATTTCAGCTGCTCTTTTTTTTCCATCTCTTTTCTTAGCTCATATTGTTTCTTTCATATGGAGGTAATGTTACCCAAATTCTCATAGTATGGTTTCCAGCTATTATTCAGGTGCTAGTTTAAATCCTTATCCTAGTCTCTGCAGTGACTATCAATCTTTCTTCCCTACATCCCCAACTTAGATGTGGCAAGTAGACTTCAGTTGAGGAAATAAAAAACAAATGATCCATAATGTAGTACTTGACTTCAGAATTGTCTTGAGAAGAACTCTGAGGATGCAGTTTGCTCAAAGGTAAAGCTTGTCATGTTCACTAACAATGTCTGTTTAGGTCATGAGAAGGAGGAATTGAGGTATCCACATTGCTTAGGTGCTCTCTCTGAAATACCTTTGTCTTATTTATGTAATACCAGTTATCCTGGTTGGTAAGATCTTTAATCATAAATTGTATTTTGCTAAATTATATACCAACATCTTCAGTTTTACTGCACAATGTCCTATGATTATTAGATACTCCAAAAGTGTTTGTTAAATAAATCCCCTGCTTGAAAGTGTTATTTTGTTATATAAGATTAAAGAGTTGTGGGCCAGGCAGCCATTGCATTGATTCAGCTGGTATTGTTATGTTATAGAGTCTGTTCCTTTAAGTTTCAGTTTGTTAAGGAATCTGACTGATGAGTGGGGAACTCTTTCTGCCCTGTTACCTTTGGTGATAAATGAGACCAGGCACTCCTAGATGAGTAGGTGACATCCACTGCTCCACTGTTGCCTGTAATAGAATTAGTTTTCAAGTAGTACTGATGATTTCTACTTTTAGGCTTCCTTTCAGAGACCAGTGAAGCAAGCTGTCAATTTTAAATCTTTTAGCCAAATGCTGACTTGAATCACATTCAAAACAAAGGTATTACTGATTTAGTGATCCTTAAAGTGTTCCAACCATTTAGATAATTAAAAACCTGTACAGATAACTATAAAATTATATCTTCTATCTTTTTCATTCCTGATAAATGACTTAAGTATTTCAGTTATTGTAATGACATAGTTTTCACAAGCTACCTTCTCCTGCTCTCCCTTTTGAATAGATTTTGTTTGGCGAAGTACCTAGGATCAGTGAATATTATAGATGGCACACGTCTAACCCACACTATTTTCTCATAGTGTTGATGAACACCTAAATTCTTCATCATTAAACACTACCTTCATATTTGGTTTGCTTAACATCTTCCTGTTTTTCAGAAAAATAAGTCCAGTGATAAAAGGGAAATTATTGAGATTCATCACCAAAATGCTTAGAGAGATGTAAATGTTTGGTGAAGGGCGACAAGCCGTGTCAACATATTCCATTTCCACTCCTTCATCCTTTACTTCCTGTGTTTTGCCTATATTATTAGATAGACTCTCCTCTCATGGGACCAAGATGACTGCAGGATGTCTAGCCTAAATCATTCCCAGATGAAATTGAACAGAAAAAAAGAGAAAACAACTTTTCTTAAAAAGTCCAGTGTTTAAATGCTGGAGTTCACTCTGATATAAAAAACTTGATCATATGGTTGTGTCTGAACCAATCATTATGTCTTAGAGGATTCAGGGATCTGACTAACCAGCATGCTTCAGTGTTGGAATTGGGATAGGGACCATGTGAGCAGAGGAGGAGATAGGTTCTTCAGAAGAGATCAGGGTCCATCACCAAAAAGATTGAAAGGATGCTGGGCAGATCAAAATTAATGAATGTTCACAGTAACACAATTATACCTTAAAGTTGCTAAAGGCAGAAATTATGGTTTATGAAATTTTTAACACTCCTATCCCACCTTTTTACAAATGAAACAATAAATGTGTAAGAATTACTTGACAGAATTAATAAAAATGGCAAAAAATGAATTAATTTGAAATGGTTTAATCTTAAAAATATATTGTCCTTCAATGCATTGTAAAATAGATCAAACTACCTAAAAGTATTAGTTTTCTCATGAGGGACAATAAAATTATTAAAAATTTGGCATGTCATTGCAAGGATATTATTACTCTATAGGCCTAACAAGGAGATACTTGTTCTCATGTGCAGAGAAAGGAATATATTTTCATCTAAGTGAAATGAAATAAAAACAGAGCTTGATTGACAGCTGAGTACCATTAATAATATCTTGGAGGTAGAGAGCTGCTCTTATTTTAAATACCCCAGAGCAGTTCTATCAGAATAATAAATACTGTTTGTTCAAATTTAAACACTTCAGTTGCCTTTTCTAAAGTAGTTTTTTTTTTAACAGTTTCATGGCAGCTTTAATAAGCATATTTAAATTTCTACCTAAAATCTGAGTCTCCAGTTACTCTAATACTATCTTCTCTATCCATTGAGGCTCCTTTATTTGACACAGTGCCCACAGTGTAGGTGCCCATATTGCCTTGTCTTTACCGTTTCATTTCTAATCTCTGGTCTAATTTCTAATCTCCATCCTCATTTATCTGCCCAGTGCTCAGTCTTGGCTTCTAGAGAATGTTTGCCTAGCAGGTGGGGGAGACTAGAAATTCATACTCCCACTGTGGGAGCATCTTTCAGACAATGACTGGCATTGCTGGACACAACTTTCAAAGGACTCTTTCTCATCCTCACTGTAATGAATTACAAATATGTTTTATGCTGTATTTCAAAGATTAATCAATATTAAATTCTGGTTTTCCATCCTTATAACTTTTTTGATTACAGATTTTCTAATGGTTTTCACCCCTTTTTTGGTTTATTAACCCCTTCCCTGATGTTTCCTGAGATTGTCTCACAAATAAATTGTTTACACTCCAGTCTTCCTTCAGGGGGTGCTTCTAGGAGAATCTGAACTATGACAATTGTTTTCAAGGAAAATGTTTTTTTCAGTCATCAGCCAGGGGTAATTATAGACCTGCCAATTATAGAGGCAGCTTGAGAAGTGAAGACCAGGCCATGTGCTACACGCTCCTGTTGGGTAAGAGCATGAGCTGTGCTGTTGAGGACTCAGCAAAGCACTAGTGAACTGAGGGGAGGTAAAGGACTGATTTTCTCTTACAGCATGGGAAATTACAGCCATTGTCACAGTAATCAATCTTTGAATGGATATTCCTAGGGAGGCAAATCCATTTGGGAGAGTGATGCAGCCTGTGGTGTCTCAGAACTGGGATGTCAACCCAAGCATTCTTGTTCTAGAGATTTGGCTGTGACCTAGAGGTCAGAAAAATTTTTCTCTAAAAGGCTGGATAACAAGTGCATTAGACTTTATGGACTATTAAATCTCCACTTTAGTATCATGAATGCAACTCTGGACAATACCTAAACAAATGAGCGTGGGTATGTTCAATAAAGCTTTATTTATAAAAACAGATTTTGCCTCAAAATGCAATGTGCTGAACTTGATCTAAGGCTACTGCCTAACATATTAGTGTAAAACCTTGTTTTTGGCTTAGGGAATCTAGAAATGTGACTTATGTGTGGATTTTGTGACAACTACATCTTCATGGTAATCTTTGTGCATATGGGAAAAGGGGTGGGAAGAAGAGGGGTATACTTTAGGGTCTAAGATGGAAGGGAAAGGAAGGGGCAAGAATGGAGCAGTAAGTTCAAGCATGACACTTTTCTCCAGAGATGAAAGTGTGGGAGAGAAATACTAAATTCTGACCAATATTGTAGGGCAGCTATAAGCGAAGGAGTGCTTGTAAGAAATGCCATAAAATTCAACTTTATAGGACTCAGGCTTTATAACACATGTGGTAGCCACATTGAATAAATGTATGTTTTCATTATATTTTTATTACACATTAAAGCACATTAAGGCATAGCTATCAAAGAAGAGAAAATAGAGAAACTTAGGTTTCATAAGTAATCACATCAATTTTAAGGAAGGCTATATTTTATGAAGACAGAAAAGATGCATGACTGTTGTCCTTCCCAGCTTTACACTAACTCATTCTCCTTCAGGGAATGATATTAATAGATGTTTTGCTCCATTTGTCTCCTGTGGAGGGAACATTCCCCCTCTACTGTGTGTGTCTGTGTATGTGTATGTGTTTTTCATTTGTCTTTAAGTTGCAGGTAATTGGTTGGCATTCCCAGTCAGTAAAAATTCTGCTTTGTTGGGGTTTGAAAAAAAAAGTCATTTTAAGAAATTGTAGCTTGAAATTGTTTGTGGTTCTCAGGAGTTGTATGATATCCAGTGGTATCTGAGAGTACTTTAATCCTTAGTGTCTGGGCAGAGTTGGTTAGACAGTTGTGAGGCTGGCAGGGCTGTCACACACTGTGTGAACTTGCACATGATTACACAAATGCACCTGGGACTCAAATGTTGCCTGTGCTCTGGGCTCAGGACCTGTGTCCTGTGACTGCCAGGAGGAAAGTCTTTCTTCACCCTGCTGACTTAAGCTGTCGTCTTTTGGGCTGCCTCTGCTCTGAGATGGTGACCTTTTCTGATTTATACTTTCCAGAGTTATGAGTGGGGATATGGGACTTTGAAGATTGTGTTTGACCACATTAAGGATGCTACTGATTGCACAATGTACCACTATTCATAAACAACTAAGAAATGCAAGATGCTGTTAATAAAATCTTGATATATCATTGACTGTAAGACACATCGAAGATGTTAAAAAGTGAAAAATATTAAATACATTAATTTGTTGAGAGTGTACATTTTTGTTTAATTTGCATAAAGCACCATTTGAACTAGCTGCTATCCTATGAGAGTGAAGTAGACAAGTCTCTAGAAGGTGATATCTATTAGGTTTTGATTATGTCCTGGGCCAAGAACCTCAGCTATCTCTGTGTTCTCCTAGAGCAGTGGCTATGGCCTGTGTGCTGCAGCTAGCTATTTGTTATCAATGAAAGCTCTCGAAGGTTTGCTGTCACTCTCCTAGAGTCACCTGGTCAGAATTTAGAAGCAGAACAGTAGAACAAATGTTAGAGATGTAAAGAACGTTGGGAAGTATCTCATGCAATGATTTTTAATGGGGCAAGTTTGGTTTTTCAGTCTGGAGACATTTTTTATTGTCACAAGTGAAGTGGGGAAGTGCTTTTGGGACCTACTAGTAGAGGCTAGGGGTGTGCCTAAACAAAATGATCTAAACTCAAATGTTAATAGTGCTGAGCTGAGAAGGCTGAGTATGGTGAGAAGGTGTGAAGAAAGGATGTGAGAACCCAGCAATAGTGAGGCAAACTGAGGTTCAAATCTCAGCTTTATCCTTAATTGGCTGTATGATCTTGGAAAAGTTAGTCCTGGTGGACCTCAGTTCCCACCTCTGTAAAATGATAATCATAGTCCACTTCAGAGGGTTGTTGAGAGCATTAGATAATATGATTAAAGAAAAAAATTATAAAAATAACAGATCAGTGAAATCTAAATTTGGATATATAGTTAACAGAGCAATTCTGAAGTAGTTATTATTATGTTCACTTTACACATAAGAAAACAGAGAACCCTGAAATCACTTGGCCCAAGTCATTCATGAATAAGTGGTGGAACCAGGATTCCAAGCTAAAGCCTGTGTTCCTGCCCAGTGTAGGCTGTCCAGTGCTGCCTAAGGCCTCAGGAAAAGCAGGCTACTGACGGAACTGTAATTGATGTTAGTTAGATTGAAACCACTGTTTATAGACAGCTCCTTGGACCCAGAGAAGGCCCCTTTGTTCTCACAGGTGAGTCCTCAATTCACCTTCCCAAGACTGCATAGAGAAAAACTAGTGGAACCAGCCTTGAGTAGAGATCTATTTGGGCTCATCGCTCCTGTGTTCCTCACTTGAACACTTCGTCTATTGCAAGAGGAATGGGGGATGGAGGAGGAGAGGCCTTACCTGGAAGACTGAGAATTCCTGGGAGCTGTAGGGAGCAAGATCTGAATCCTGAGATCTCTCATCTCTCCCCCACTCCATAGAAGTGCTAGTTGCAATAACAGGAATACACAAGCCATTTGTCGAGCTCTCACTTATTTGCAGTTTCATTTACTTTTTCACTCACCCTGGGAAAGAGGCCTGACAGACACTATTATGTGAGAGAAAAATGGAGGAATCAAGTAGAAAACTTTGTCTAAGATAGAGCATGGTGAGTAGTGGGTCTTGGTGTCCCTGTGCTCTTTCCACAAAATCCAGGTCTTTCTCCTTGTTTTCTTATGGTTGCCTTTTGTAACCCTCACCCCTCCTTCTCATTCCCTTCGCTCCTATGCTGGCTTCCAGCCCTGCTCCAGCTGTAGACCTATCACCAGCAGGATGACTGAATCTGGGTAGGGCCTGGCATCACGGCAAAATAGAATCAACTTATTGCACTTACCTGTTCCAAATCTTGCATTAACACAGCTGCAAATTGAGTGGTTACAATGTCCAAATAACCTGAGAGTCAAGACAGTTCAAATGCTGGATGCCAGACATGCATGGAATAGACAATCTAAGAGAAAGAAATCTGAAACTTAGTCCTCAGCAAGTGAATCTGTTGCTTGTTCACCACTATGACTTGAAACCTTGCCAGGGTTAGGGACTGAGTTGGCTGTGTGGGTGCTGATGAGTTTCGTGACAAGGCAGACTTGTTGCAGCCTGAATTAAGAAAAAACAAGGATTTATTGGGTCATCTGACTAGAAAATCAAGTAATATCATGGCTTTTAGGTGTGGCTGCAAGCTGCAACCTGTATCTGGTGGCTCAAACATGATCACCAAAATTTTTCTGTCTTTAAAGTTTTCCTTTTTTCTTTGTCGTCCTCTCATTTAAGCTCTTCCTAATGGTAACAAAGGTAGTCATCAGTATCTAGATTTATATCTCCTGGTAAATAACTGGAGAAAAATGGAAAACCTTTTTATCCATTATTGGCTTTTATGTCTTCAACTGTATGATACAGCATCATGAGCCTTTTTCCAATCCATAAATAGAGTTGGAGATATTATTTCCTAAGCTTCTATTGTGTTCAGGAAACTGGGTTTATGACAGTGTAGAGATTTTGTGTTTCTCTCCTGTCCTAATCCACCATGGATCCTATAATAAAATAGCATAAATGCAATGAATTAGAAACAAAATTTATGTTCTAGAGGCTGGGAAAGCCAAGAACAAGTGGCTAGAAGGTTCACTTTCTGGCACGGCCCTTTGGCTCAGAAGCAGCACCTTCTCTTTGTGTCTTTACATGGCTGAGAAGACAGTTAACTTTTTGTGGTCTCTTCTGTAAGTATACTAGTTTCACTCTTGAGAGCCTGGGTGATCTTACTGCCTTTTAAGTTTCTACAGTTAGTGCCATCACCTTGTGGGATTAGGATTTCAACATACAAATCTTAGGGGAGACCATAATGCACCTACCATAGCAATTTCAGA
Organism: Cavia porcellus; assembly: GCF_034190915.1. Lineage (NCBI taxonomy): Eukaryota > Metazoa > Chordata > Mammalia > Rodentia > Caviidae > Cavia > Cavia porcellus. The sequence continues at coordinate 66,844,306 of NW_026947496.1, read as the reverse complement.
AACCATATTCCTTTCTTGCAGGAAAGGACCCCATGTTGATTACACAGCAAGTCATCCTCCATAGTGGTTGGAATTCTAGTAGAACACCAGGAATGGAGTCTGTGTATATTATACAGTATAAATCATTGGAATAAAATAATTCATTGTCCATGGAGACTGGTTCTAAGTGTGTGATTTAAGCTAGACAAAGCTGTGAATCAGCTAAGCAGTAGATTATCTCCTCCACTAGATTTAGCGAAGGAACGTAATGAGGTATCAGCCATCCTATCACGGTTAGAGTGGGGAAGCTGAGATGCAACAAGAACAGCGAGAAGCAGGTCTGACCGGAGCCGCGGGAGACAGGAGACCAAACTCGAGCAGGATCAGCTCTCAAACTTTATTACGTACAGCGAACCGGACCTGACAAGGTCCGCCACCCTCGGTGTTGATTCCTCTTCCGCCGTTGGGGGCAGGAACAACCTCTTATAAGGGGAAGCAGTATCCAATCACAGAGAAGCGTGCCTAACAAGCTGATAGGCTAGCGTCACGGGTAACTGGGCAGATATGACAATTTGGCGGGCTTGTTCAGGCCGGGAAGAACCCGGAAGCAGGAAATGGGCGCCATCTCAGGCGGCTTCCCACATCTCCCCCTTTTTTATTTATTAAAATAGGATGGTCTGTGGGTCCCTCCAAGGTGTCTATGACCTTGTTGCTGTTAGACACCTAGGAGTGGGCCTACCTTGTAGGCCGAGGCATGAGAGAATGTAGAGGTCTATACCCTGCTGTGCATCACCCTGTTTTGTGCATATCCTTGCGCCAGGACCATGCTCAAGGTGAGTGGTTCATTTTTTCGCAGGGCCAGGCTTTTGTGAACCGAACCTGGATGCATATAGACATTCATTCCTGCCTTCCCCCCAACCTTTGAGGCGGATGGCACTGCAGTACCCTTGGTCTCGCATCTCAATGCCAATAATTTGACTCCAGAAGGGACCCCTGGCCTTATAGGCCATGTATATCTGAGTGGAGCCTGTCTTAGGTTGACCGGGAGGGCTTTTCCCGTCTTACCCGTCTTTGGCTTGCCCACTCAGCTCTTATAGCTGATGTTCTGCAATGTGAAGGAGATATGCGGCGGCCTGCTGGCCTGATGGGCCACCTGCTGCCATTTGCATGGCTGCCATAGCTGTGATCTTAACCTGCTGCTGAGTTTGTATGAGGCGATCTAACAAGCATTTAATAACCACAAGCCCTACTAGGATAGCCATGGCAATTAGCATAATCAAGGACTGTTTGATTGATGGTGTAAACCCTGGGTGAGGCGGGCGAGGCCGCCGAAAAAGGTGCCAATGTGGGCGGGTGGTGCCAAGGACCCCAAAGATATTGTGGTGGTTCTGTGGAATCTGAGCATATCACAGGGGTGATTAATAGGAACCCACAGAATAGAAAAAGCTCCAAACCAGACATTTTAGTTTGTAGATGGTCTCGGGCGCTGAGCGTCGGTCCCAGAAGGGTCGAGTTGACTTGTGTCCGCGGGCTTATCCTCCTTTGCTTTATCAGGAACTGGTGGGGAGTTTACTGCTCGCGTCAATCTTTTCGGGACCCACAGCGGTTCGCAGCCTGGTTCCTGTGGGAAGACACAAACCGCACCTCGGGTCCAGCTAATCACTGGATCCGGGCCCATCCATTGTCCTGTAAGGACATCTTTCCATCTCACCAGCCCTTTGTCGGCCGGGGATGGGTTATTGTGCTCCATGGCAGGGGAATGATTATTATGATTAAGGTTTAAAAAATTTATGGTAAAGAGTGCCAATGATATTCTTCCTTTGGGCGTTAGGCCGTGGCCACCCAATTCACGGCACAGGCGTGTCCACTCTTCTAAGGACCTATTTTTGTTAGTTCTTAGGACATCACGGCACTCCTTAGTGCACTGTTCAAAAATCAATTGTTTTATGAGAGGGTGAGCCGCCTCAGCATCTGGAAAAATCCTGTTAGCGGCCTCAAGCATGCGGGCCACAAAGTCTGAAAATGGCTCTCCCTGCCCTTGTATAATTTTTGTAAGGTGACCCGTATGTTCTCCCTTTCCAGCCAGCCGTCTCCAGGCCTGGAGGCCACAGCGGCTAATTTGTTCATAAACCTGGCGAGGGTATGGAGTTTGATCTTCCTCAAAGGCTCCTCGCCCTAATAGCATATCCCTGTTCCACTCTCTCTGGTTATTTTCCCTGTTGGCTGCCGCCTGCTCTACACAGAATTCCTCATTCCAGGACTTCCAATCTAAATATTGTCCGGGGGAGAGGCAGGCGCGTGCCAGCTGGGTCCAATCTCCAGGAGTTAAAAGCAGACCTGCCAATGCCTCTAAAAGCGCCATGGTAAATGGCGCATTGGGCCCATAAGCTGAAACTGCGTCCTTGATAGTTTTAAGTTGTTTAATTTCTAAGGGCTCATAATATCCTCCTCCTCCCCTGCCTCCTACTTGTACCGGGAATGCATGGAGACCGGAACACTCAAAGGGAAGCCGCGACCATACCCTCTGGTGGAAGGAACGTCCTCCTCCCTTCCCAGATGGGGGCGCAGAAGGCAACCCAGGAAGTAGCTCTCCCTCTCAGCCCAGGGAGCAACTCCTCTTCCGGCCACGGCGGTGCTATCTTCCCGAGCCCTGAATTCGCGAACTTGCCAAAGGGCGGAAGGGCTTAGTGGGGCCTGGCGCCCTGAAGGGGGTGATCGTGGGTGTTTGGTTCCCCCTTTTATCTTCCCGAGCCCTGAATTCCTCTTTAAGCTGTGCAGGAGGGTCGTGTTTAGCGAAGACAACCTCCTCTTCTGAACCTTCCGAATCAGAATCAGAATTAGAGCCCTGAGGGTCCTCCGGAGACCCACAATCGGCAGTGGCTCCGGGCTCCTCTGAGCATTCCGATCGAGCTCTATCAAAAGCCTGTCAGGCTGTATTAGCGAAGCGAAAGCAAAACAGATGCAAAGGGAAAAGAAAAGAAAAAAAAAAAACCAGCGTCCACTCGTGTGGCGCTCAAAATCTGTTAGGTGCGTCCACCCAACCCAGGTGACCCAGTACTCACCTGTCCCAGGAACCGCTGTATCTCACGTAGCTGATCAGGGTGAAGAGAAGAGGCGCTCGCGGCCTTCCGTTGTTATTGGGCCAGGTCCTCCGTCGTACCGCAGGTGACAGCAATCGCACCTCCCGGCCGAAGAGGCACGTCGCTGAGTCTTTTACCTTTTTCCCCGTACGGGCGGCCACCAGATGACCGGAGCCGCGGGAGACAGGAGACCAAACTCGAGCAGGATCAGCTCTCAAACTTTATTACGTACAGCGAACCGGACCTGACAAGGTCCGCCACCCTCGGTGTTGATTCCTCTTCCGCCGTTGGGGGCAGGAACAACCTCTTATAAGGGGAAGCAGTATCCAATCACAGAGAAGCGTGCCTAACAAGCTGATAGGCTAGCGTCACGGGTAACTGGGCAGATATGACAATTTGGCGGGCTTGTTCAGGCCGGGAAGAACCCGGAAGCAGGAAATGGGCGCCATCTCAGGCGGCTTCCCACACAGGTCCAAGACAGGGGAAACTGAGGCTTGGCCCCAGAGAAATGAGAATCAACTGAATCTGAAGCCAGAACCATCTGATCTTTTGGTTGCGAAAATTTTATTTACTGAGGTGGGTTTTCTGTTTTTTGTAGAACAATGAAGCTTTGATATGCTCAGAGAGCAGTGGCTGGGAGCCAAAGGCAGGAAGATTGTAAGTTGGAACCCAATCTGGACACCTTAGTGAGACCCTGTTTTGAAATAGAGTTGGGAGTGTAGCCTAGTGGCACAGTGCCCTAGATTCAGTCTCTAGTATCACACACACACACACACACACACACACACACACACACACCCCTAGAAAATCAAAAAACCAGCATTTGAACACAGAGTTGTTCGACACTGCTTTGCAATATTTCAAATAGTTTTAAAAGTATTTTCAAAAACTCATTTCAAATCAGTAAGCACAGATTCTCTCCTAAATAACTGACTAACCAGGTTTTCTTCTCTTGCGTACACCTTTACACCAGTTTGGTCCCTTTTCACAATTCTTAGCCCCATCTTTTTTATTATTGCAATGTTTTTACTTTGCTTTGGTTTGTGTTTTTTAAGCAAACATGTTACCACATAATTGACATATTGTAAGTTGTGTGCATTTACAGAATATATTTTTAATAGCTGTGAAATTATAACCAAAATCAACAATGTGAACACATGTGTTCTCCCCAAAATTTCCCTCGTGTGCTGTGTAATTCTGGACTCTATTCCCAGAAATCATGGTCTTATTCTTTCATTATAGTGCACATTTCTAGCGGTGAAACCATGCAGTATGTACTTTTCTGAGGTCTGCTCTCTCTCAGAATAATTATTTTGAGATTTATCCACTTCAACTTCAATATATTCATAGTTCACTACTTTTTATTATTAAGAATTTCATTGTGTAAATATATCACAATTGATTTGTCTGCTCACATGTTGATGAATATTTTGTTTTCAGTTTTGTGAATAAAATCACTGTAAACTTCCATGCATGCGTTCTTGTGTGAACCTAAACTTCCTTTTCTTTTGGGGAAATATTAGGAGTAGAGTGGTTTGAGCTTATCGTAAGTGCATGTTTATTTTTAAAAAACAACTGCCAAAATGATTTCCAAAGTGACACCAATTTGCATTCTTACCAGTGGCAGGATAATTCTAATTCCTTCATGTTCTTGGCAACACTTAGGATTGTTAATCTTTTTTTTAGTTTACCTATTTTACTAGGTATGGAGCAGTGTATTATTATGTTATAACCTACATTTCATGTTCATATTTGCTATCCACATATTTTCTTTTGTGTCTTAAAATCTTTTCCTAGTTTTTCTAGCAGGGTTTGTTTTCTTACACAGAGTTTTAAAAAGTTTTTATATATCATGGAGTCACATTTTTTCATACACATTATTTGCTAGTGTTTTAACCAAGTCTATAGTGTGATTTTAAATTCAGTTTTCATTTGAACGGCATAAATTTTAAACTTTGATGCAGTACAGTTTATTTTTCATTCTTTAATCTAAATATTCTTTTGAAGTCAGATATAAGAAATTTTAGTCTCCAAAGTCACCAAGGCTTTCTCTTATGTTGTATTCTAGCAGTTTGATAGGTGTATGTTGTCTGTCTAGGTCTGTGAGTTATGCATATGATGCAAAAAATTGCAAGTGCAACTTACTATACAAAGGACAATCTTTTCAACAAATAGTGCTGAGACAATTAGATATTCATATGCCAGAGAGAAAAAGATGGAGGACTTTGGTCTGTACATCATTTAATGTTAAGTGGAAGACTATACAAATACAAATGTCATTTAGAGCAAATTGGTTGGCAATGTTATTCAAATCTTCTACTTAGTTACCAGTTTTCTATTCACTTAATATACTTATTATTATTTTTTAAATTTTATTTTGAAAGTATACAACAGAACAAGACAGAATAAAGCCAACTAAGATCGTACAGTGAAATTAGTACAGAACTTCACAGCAGGTTATCGGGATAACAGTAATAGGTATCACAGATATTTTGTTATCTTTATAATAGTTGTTCTTTCCATCACATATATCAAATTGAGATGAAATATAGAACACTATAGAACTTATCAAAACAGAATATTGAATAGAGCAGTACCATTAATCAGAAAAGAGCAAAACAGTAATAAAAATATTTGCCTTCAAAGAGATGGTAGAAGGAAGTCCCCTTTATTTGCTATGGTCAACTTCCCAGGAGACGCTCAGATTTCTGGTTCCCATTTGCTAATGGGCGATGGGGGGGGGGAAAGGGGGGTAGGGGAAGTGGGATATTTGACTCTAGGCCATGCATCAGTAGGTTCACTATTTCTTAGTGGGAGGCAGGCTGGTTGTTTGGTTTCACAGAGTCCTAAGTTCCAACCTGGTGTGGATCTCATGAGCTGCTGCTGGTTCTCCCCCTGGAAGGGCTGCAGTCTGCCACACTGCGACCCATTACCAGGGAGGGGAGGTACTTGCTTTGCTTCCCAGGGTCCTAATTTCCAACATAGGGTGGATCTCAGGAGCTTAATCTACTTATTATTAAAAAATACTAAAATCTCTGATATATTAATAGATTCATCTATTTTTCTTCATAATTCTATCAACTTTTACTTCATGCATTCACTTTTATTGTGACAAAACATTTAGGACAGCTAAAAAAAGACTTGATAAGAGACTTTTGTGCCAGGCATGGTGGTACATGCCTATAATCCCTACAGTCAGGAAACTGAGGCAGGATGATGGCTATGAGTTTCAGGCCAGCCTGGGATAATAGTGAGTTCAAGGCCAGTCTGGACTACAGAGCAAGACTCTGTCTCAAACAAAACAAAACAAAACAAAACACAAACAAAAAATGACTTTTATTATCCCTCATATTTTTCTCTGAAATTAATTCTCAGGACTAGCATATGTGAGGCGTCTTTTAATTTCTAGCACATGTATGTCTTTTTGTAAAATTTAAGCATAATTTCATCTTTTTTATTGTAGGTAGAATGTAGTTATGTGCTGCATTTTCTCCAACTTGATAGTGTCTGCATTTTCACTGGGAAATTAGGATGTTTACACTTAATGTTATTATTGACTGGCTTAAGATCAAATTATCATCTTGACATTTGTTTCTTATTTAATCCATATTGTCTTTGTTCCTCTTGTCCTCTTTTTCTGCATTCTTTTGGATTGAGTAATTTTTAAAAATAATCTACTGTATCTCCTTTTCTGGCTTATTATTTTTATTAGATACATATTTGCTCCTTAGTTTATAGCGTTTTACTACTTTCAAGCGATATAATTCCACTTAAGTATAAAATTAACTTATATCTCAGCTATACAAGTACCTGTCTGGTGAGTGCAAAGTCCTAAATTCGGTTCCTGGTACAAAAAAAGAAAATTAGCATACAGTGTTATACTTCTGTTGCTCCTTCCTCATGATCTTTGGGCTATTATAATCACATATTTTACTTTTACTTTTCTTTTTTTTGAGATAGATTCATGCTATATAGTCCAAGATAGTCTTCAGTACACCATCCTCCTGTTCCACTTTCCTGAGTTCTGAGATTACAGATACGTGCCACAACACCTGGCTATCTTTATGTATGTTTTAAACTCCACACACCACTTTTGTTTAAATAATTAGTTTTAAAGGAGATTTAAGTAAAAGAGAACCTCACAGATTTATCTGTGCAGTTGCCATGTCTGCTTCCTTCAGTGAAGAACGCCCGTGTTTTATCATTCTTTATTTAGATATATATTTTTACCTGGTGTTATATTTCTTCTGTTGTAACCTAATTAAAGCGTCACTATCCTGTTCTGTAAGCATTGTTACCCTGACCTGTGTTTCAACTCTCATTTCTTGTGAATTATCCCCTTCCAGAACAGCAATTTGGTCCTGGAACCAACTGACCCTTGGTTGTAAAACATTTGCTGACCACTAATTGTAAAACACTAGGTCCTGGGACCAACAGGCCCTTGGTTTTAAAACATTTTGCAGAGATTAGCTCCCTTTTTGTATAAGTTTCCCTTCTGTTCCCTTCTTTGTGGTTTTTCCTTTAAAAAACCCCCTGTAACCTAACCTGGTTATACAGCTCTGCAGATGCCAATGCAGGCTGTGTTGGTGGGTACCAGCTAAAATAAAGCACGTCTTTTTAAAGATGACTTGCCCCATTTCTTGAACAACATCTTGAGGCCTTGTTTTTTGGGGTACAATACTTCTACATGAAAGGTTTTCTTTAAATTTTATTATAGTGCCTGCCTGATGTAATGAATTCTCTGATTTTACAGTGTCTGAACATATCTGATAATTTTCCTTTTCAAAATATATTTGCATTAATTAAAGAATTATTGATAGTTTTTTTGAGTGCATTCAAGATATTCTATTGTCTTCCTAACTGCATTTTTTTTCTACAAGTGTTTTGCTACTGTTCTTACCTTTGTTTTTGGGTATGTAACAAGCTCTTTTTCATCAGTTGCTTTTAGAATTTTTCTCCTTCAATGTCTTGAGCAATTTGATAATGATGTTCTTTGTTATTATGTTTCTTTTGCTGTGATTTATTGATTTTCTCAAAAGTGTCAAGTTATAGTTTTAATTAAATTTGGAAAATTTTTGGCTATTTGTTTTTCAAATATATTTTTTAAAATTTCCCTCCATTTCTCTGTTTTAGGGAATTCCTGAGAGTTGTCCCATGACTCATCAAAGAAAATTTTTTTTGGCAGGATCTTGCTCTGTAGTCCAGGCTGGCCTTGAACTCACTATGTAGCCCATGCTGGCCTTGAACTCCTGGTGGTCCTCCTGATTCTGCTTCCCTAATGCTGGGATTACAAGCACGTGGTAACATGCTCAGATAGATCACTTTTTTGCAGTTGTTTATCTCTGTATTTCTGGTTTTGACAATTTCTGTTGCTATATCTTCAGTTTACTGATGTTTTCTTCTGGAAATGCTAATTTGCTATTTCTGTCAACCAGTGTACTTTTCTTCTCAAAAATTATGTTTATGAATATATGTGGTAAAATTGTAATGACTATATTAATTTTCTTATTTGGTGATTGTAATATCATTATTAGTTCTGGGTTGGTTTTGAGTGATTTTTTCATTATAAGTTTAATAGTTTTGCATTTGCAAACAACAATTTTTAATAACATCAGATATTGTGAATTTTAGCTTATTGAAGCCAGATATTTTTGTATTTTTACATCATTGTATTTTGTTCTGCTTAAGAAACAGATTTTAATTCTTTTTGCATTTTGCTTTTTAAGATTTATTAGTCAGTGAACTCTTTCAAGGCAGAAATGTGAGGCAGTGTTGGGCTTACTTTCTTTGCAGTCTGTCAGTTACTATTGCTGTGTTAATCAGCTGTTTGTCACTGTGACCAAGATACCTGACATCAACAACTTAAAGAAGAAAAGGATTATTTTGGTTCACAGCTTCAGAGATTTCAGTGCCTGGTCAGATGGCGCTATTGCTGTGGGCCTGAGGTGAGGCAGGACATCAGGCAGAAAGAGGGGGCAGGGCAAAACTGGTCACTTCTGGGCAGCTGTGAAGCAGAGAGAGGAGAAAAGAGCCAGAGAGGAAAGGTCTGCGAGCGACATGTACCCTGCAAGAGCACTGCCCTGGGGACCTACTTCCTACACCAGACCCTACCTCTGGTAGCTTGTTCATCTGTGACCACATAAACTCACATCATCAGTGCTCTCGTGATCCAGTCGCCTCTTCAGACTCCTCTGCGCTTTGTGGCATTGAGGATTAAGCACTCCATATTTGAGTCTTTGGAGAAACAGTTTATTTCAAACTACAATAAATGTCCTTTTGTGCCTGTTGTCCAGTACTCCCAACTCCACTGTTTGATATTTTCTGTCTTTTTTTTAGTTGTTTCATGTGGTAAGGTAAATCTGGTACCTGCTTCTCCAACTTGAAGTAGAATTGTGGTCCTACCTTCCAGGTCATTTTTACTTCTATTCAGCATTATGATATCCATGTATGATCATGAAGTTAAGAGAAAAGTAAAAGTATTTCAGACACAAGTGTGTTCCGAGTATGAACCCAAGATACCAGGAGAGTAATTTACTAAGAAAAACAGACTACAAGGTCATTTGCTGGTGACCTATCACTTAACCTTTTTCTCTTGGAGACAGATTAATGCCTGATTCAAGCAAAGCAGTTGCCATCTTCCATGTCTTTCTAGAACATATGTTTCTCTCCTTTACTGTTTTTAAAACTATTGATTTCTACCTGTAGATTTCTGTAGATTTTGACCTCTTTATGGATTAACCTGAAAAAATTATGGGTTATCTTATTCAGATATGAAAAAGGTAGACTTCTGTCTGTAAAAAATGTCATGGATAAATAAAGATCTTTCACCAGTATGTTCATTGCAGTGCTACCACAGGACCTGCTGTCACTCCACAGGGTGATTCCCTGGGAGGGGCTGAAAGGGGGTTGGAAAGCCTCTGGGCTTGCATTCCAGCAAGGTCAACAATTTGCTGAGGGATTTGTCCTGTGCCCTTAGGATGTTGGCTTTAACATGGTGATCAAAATACCCTAGTTCATCCATTCTTCTGGGTCACTGAGGTCAAACATTGCTAAATCTTAGAAGCTTACTGTTGAAGAGTCTCTTGTTTAGATAAGTGAGGTGTAAGTGTCAATTCATCTTTAGAAAGAAACTTTGAGAATGTCAGACATGGGATATCTTATCAGACGAAAAGCCTCATGCATAGTAGGAGACCCACAGGCTGGAGAATTAGACAGAAATGGATTCTGTAACTTGACATATTTATGTACTCTTTTACTCCAAAGCTCCCAATTTAAGCCCAGGTTTCATAGCAATAATAATGAAGGACTCGAGCCCATCCCTTACTCAAGCTAAATTTCCACCTGTTTTCCTTGTGTGAAGTATCTTTACCCAACTCTTTGAGTCCTTTGAGAACTGGCATAGTTGTCTTAAGGGAGCCTTTCAAATAGGTTTAGATATTACTTCATCTGTTTTCTCCTATTCTTTGTGCTGTTGATACAGAGCTTATCATATTATAGGACAGTTACTCCTGAATAGTTCTTGCTACTTTACTATATTTTTAGTCACACAAATGCTAGAAGAAATCAAATTTATCTTAATATCTCAAAATATTTGATCCTTTAACCATTTAAAATAGCTTTCCTAGAAGAAAGTTTTAAAGAAAACCTTGATGACTCACTGTATTCCTGTTGTTAGCTTTTTATCACTGGGCTACATAGCTGAGAAAATCAACTTAAGGGAGGAAAGAATTATTTTGGCTTACTGTCATAGAGGTTTCTGTTCATCACAGCTGGCTCCAAGGTAGAAACATGGAGATGAGAGGGCATGGTGGAGGAAAGCCACTCACCTCGTGGTAGCAAGGAAGCAGAGAAAGCAGGAATAGGCAGACAGAGGGAGGGAAGGGGACCTCAGTGACCACTTCCTCCACCTGGCTTTCTAACAGCACATTCCACTACTAAGTTACTGATGCACCAATATATTGATGAGTTAGTGCCTCATGAACTGTTTCCTCTGTGAAATTTTTGATTGAAACTGTAGCACTCCCTTCATCTCAAAGACTCTTAAAGACAGTGCAAAATGAGATATAGTAAAATAGAGAGGTCTTCCAGTGGCTCAGGCTGGAAGCAGCTCCCTTCAGACCTGTGTCCGCTATGCAGACGCACACATTCAGCTTCTTTTAAATTTTTTTTTTATTTTAAAGAGTGTAAAATTAAATACAACAAAACAGAACATAAGAAAGCAATGTAAGAGACATAAATTTCAAGGCAAGACAACTGTAGATCTTTACTATCTACCATATTGTCTCTTGTTTCTTCCATATCTTCACATACAGAAAATCCACACAAAACAACATAGCATAGAACTGATCTGAACAGGATGAGGAAGGTGTTTTAAGTCTTCAAGACCAGAAAATAGGAATGTCAACAATGGCTGTCATAATGTCTCTCATTCTCTTCAAAATAGCTGTCCATACCTTCACGTGTATTGAAATTAAACAAAACAAAACAGGCTAAAATCACTCTGAACAAAGAATAATAATATTGCTGGATTTCACATCATGACACTACAGGATCAGCACTGGGTACTGCAAAGTCTCTTTTTCTTTAGAGTAGTTGTTCATTTCATCATGCATTATAAGATCAGTTCTCACAAATTGTTTATAGGTTCTATGCATGCATGAGTCTCTACATGTACATCTATCCTTTCTGTATTAGAGGGAAAAACAAAACATGGCAAGAAAAAAACCAAATAAATTCCTATAATAAATGAAATGAAAAAGTCTTAAAAATCCACAGTACAAGGTGATCTACAATGGTTACTGTGTTGTCTCTTGTTATTTTCAATAGAATTGTTCATATCATCAGGCATAGTATCACTGAATATAGCATTACATAACAATATTAATAAAAACAGAACATTGTAGACAGTGTAAAACTTCAAAATCAGGTAATAATCAAACCAGAGTGGATATCCTAGTGAATCTTGTCATCTTCAGTGTAGTTGCCTATAATCTCAGACTTGATACTATCAATCATAACAGATTTGAATAAAATCTGTCAATATAAAACAGCAATCTAACAAACCAGATTCAACTAAGATCAGTCATGATAAAACAGTGTAAGCTATACAGGGCTTCATATTAAGCTAATAGGAAATTAAGGATGATTACCATACTATATCCTGCTATTTTGGGGATAGCTGTCTGTACCCTCAAATCTAGTACAAGTAGACAAACTGGAACAGAATATAATCCATCTAAACAGAGTGTTGTGAGTAATGTGGGTTTTAAATTCTGATACACTAGTAACAATATTCTCTGCCTTCTTTTTCAAGACTATTCCTCCCCGTTCACTCCCACATGGTGCTGCACATTTTTGGTCCCACCAATTACCTCAGTTTTTAGATTGGGGTGGTAACCTGCTATTTACCTAAGTGGTTCTGAACCTTCTCACTTCTAGACTTGATTTCAAGTTGTGTTCCTCTACCTACAAAAACCTCAAAATTTTCCTTCATTCTAGCTGAGTAGTTCTCTACTGCATATAAGTATCCTGTCTTTCCAACCTATCTTCAGGTGCTGGTCGAGTTGCCCCTCTCTGGTTTCTCTCTGGGTCCTTGTCACATAGAGCATTATTTTCTCATATTTGATTTTCAGTCCAAAAACTCTGTTTCAGGTTACTTATATTCCCTGTATGGAGCACCTTGATGGACTCTGCCTCTTGATCTACTCTCCTTGTTTCTTTTTTTTTTTTCTTTTAGTGTATCAAGACTATCTATGTTAGACATTATAGCCAACCTTTTCTGTCTCACTTCTGCTATGCTATTTTTCTGCCATTGGTTGTCTACTTTACTCCTTCACTCCACTGTCTGCCCAGTTCACTGGGGCCTCTCTGCCACTGTTCCTGAAATCCTGGTATTTTTTTCTCTGTCTAGAATGTCCTTCAGTATTCTCTGGAGGGTTGGATTGGTGGTCACAAATTCCCCCAGTTCCTTTTTGTCATAGAAACATCTTGTTTCTCCATTAATTTCTAGAGACAGTTTTTCAGGGTACATCAATCTGAGCTGGGGGTCATTTTCTTTCATGGCTTGGAATACTTTGCTCCAAGCTCTTCTTGATTTGATGGTTTGTGTTGAGAAGTCGGCCATGATTTTGATAGGTCTTCCTTTATAGGTGATCTGTTTATCTTCTCTGATGGCTTTTAATATTCTGTTTTGATATTGAATTTCTGGGATCTTGATTATTATATGTCTGAGTGTAGCTCTGTTTTGGTTGTATGTGGCTGGAGTTCTGTATGCCTCATACATCTGACCATCATTTCCTTTTCCTATGGCTGGGAAATTTTCCTTAATTATTTCTGTGAGTAGCCTTTGTATTTACTTTGTTTTTACTGCTGCTTCTTCACTCATGTTTTTTATTCTTAAGCTATAGATCCTCTTGTCATGTTCTAGCCTTTGTATTGTCACCGCTTGTTTCCTTAAGAGATCTTTCCTTTCACGATCACACATTGCAAACCAGTCTTCAAGTTTTGATAGTCTATCCTTAGTTTCTTTCAAGCAGTTTTGCCAGCTTTCCATAGTGTTTTATTTCCTGGTCATCTTTTTGAATCTGCTTCATGTGTTCTAGGTTTTCTTTATATTCTTCATTGAACATTTCTCTCCTTTTTTTGTGCTCCTCCGTTCTTCTGTCTGTGTCTTCTAGAGAGGTGCTTAGCATTTATTTTATTAATCTGCTTATATTTTACTTTACTTGAATTGATATTTCATTTTTGAGCTCATCTACAGTGTTCTGAAGATATCTCTTTATGTCTGCTGATGCTGTGTCTGATATTGCATGTTTACTGCCCTCAATCTCTTTTGTATTTACCTCTCCTGGATCAATATTCTCAGGACTGGGGACTGGGACCTTTTTCTTATTTCTTTCTCTTGTTATGAGGTGAAAGCAGAGGCAGTGTATGGTGGTGCCTCCTTGTCTGGGCTAGTCAACCTTCAGGGGCCTTCACCATGTTAGTGTGTTATGCACATATATAACTGGTTTGGGATGACTTATTGGGTCTGGCTAGGGGTATGATCCAAGCCAAACAGATCCCACCAATTTACTCTGAAAAGGGAAGAACTGACTGAAGTAACTGCTGTTCCTAGTTCAGGCCCGTCCTGCCCGATTCCAACATGTTGTCCAGTTGGTTGCCCCTTTCCCGTGGGAGAGTCTTATTCCCAGCACTCTAGTGCAATCCCTTGCTGGCTCTGTTCTCTGTTGGGCTTGCCGACCTCTGACTTCAGTGTGACCGTGGCTTTGGTGAGTCGCAGCAGCATGAGTTTGGGTGGCTCTGGTGAGTTGCGGTGGTGTGAGTTCCTGCAGCTCCAGTGAAAGCGTTGTGGCTGCTAATCTTAGCTGCTCCAATGGTAGCCCCGGGACTGTGTGTTTGACGAGCTCTTTTCCCTTTAGTTTCTTCCAGGGTTGAGAGCATCCATCTCCCACTATCTGGACCTCTCCAAGATGTTTTATTCCAGTATCTGAGTTGTCTCTCTCAGGGAGGCTCTGTATCTTGCTGCTTATTGATCCACCATCTTTAGCTCCTCTCCACACAGCTTCTTAAGAAAGACCATACAGGCTCAAGATTTACGTGTTGTTCCACAATTTACTTTATTTGCTGAATATGTTTGCTGTTACAGTTTAATGTTTCATTTTCAATTTTTACTTACCACTTTTCCCATTGACAGTCATCTTTTTGAAGCTTTTAGTGTTAAGTAAAAGGCTATGAAAAATTGTACTTGAAAACTGTCAATCTGCTTTCCAAAAAATTGGAAGTGTTGCTTCTACATGACTTAGAGAGACTTGATTTAGTCCCTCTGTTTTTAAAAAAAAATTATTTATTTATTTAATCAAGGTAACAAAAACCTTGAATTTCAAAATGAGCAATTTGAAGACTTTGGCTTTCACTACTGTTTCTAAACAACTTTCCCTCTATTTAAAATCTAAACATCTTATGACACAATTTTAAGGCATTTTGGATATTATAGTACTGTACTTTCTCAGCTTGCTGATGATTTGAAATTTTTGAAAGTAATTTTAAAACAATTTGAAATGTTCCAAATAACTTCCAACCATTTTAAGGTACTTCAAACCCCTAAGCTTTAAAAATATTTATAAACATTTAAATAAAAGTGACCACAAATTACAGATAAAGAACATCATGTTCATTTTATAGCTAACTTTATCGTTGTGTTTTTTGCTTCCAAATTTTTATCTTCTAAGTTTAGAAAATAAATTTAAAATATTTCAGTTCACTTTATTCAGAAGGATATGAACTAAGTATCATCTAATCTCTGCCTTTCTCTTATCTGGAATTGAATTCTCTTCATTCATTGAAAAAATAGATTTGAGTAGCTACCATAATTATGTTGTACTATATTAGTGACTTTTGCACATGCTAGGGCCATAGTAGTAAATAAGTGACAAAAACACCTGGTCCATGGAGCTTACATTCAGGCTGGAGAGATAAAATATATGCAAATTAATTAAGAAAAATATGTATACTATATTATAGTTTGGATCTTAAGTGTCCCTAAATGGCTGTGTGTTAAAGGCTTAGTCCTCAACTGGTGGCACTGTTGGAAGCTGCTGGAAGCTTCAGGAGTGGAGCTTAGTGGAGGACCATGAGGTCAGAGCCATTATGTCCTTGAAGGAGATAATGGGATCCCCTGTGTTTCCTGGTGGCTTTGAGGTGAGCAGCTTTCTCTGCCCTGTGCTCCTTGCTGTGACGTCTTGCCTTGCTGCTGGTCCAGAGCAAAGGGGCCAAGCAACTTAGAAGTGAAGCCTTTTTAAGTGAGCCAGAATAAATCTATTTTTAAAAAAATTGCTTAGTTAGATATTTTTTCACAGTGATAGAAATCTAGCTAACAGAAATAATGGTAAATTCTGAAAACAGACTTCCGGGAGATCATGGCGGACAGATAGCAGCAGCTACGGAGGCTCTCTGAAAGACCCAGCTTAGAATTCAGAAATAGTGTGGAGTAAGGAATCATAAGCAAGTGGAGATATGCCCCACTGACCCAAGAATGAACTGGGCTGAGAGAAACCAACTGGGAATGCAATCCTGGTGCTATAACAGGAACAGAAAAGCCTCAGTGTGGAAGCTGGAGCCCGTGCCATTGGAAGCCGCAATTTGGGTTTCCCGCCACCGCCACTGCTTCTGAATTGGCTCGGCAGGGAGAGAGACGCACAAAAGCTCACAATGGGAATCAGTGAACAGAGTTGAAAGCAGGACGGGTGGGGAGCTGTGCATTGACCTACGGTGAATGAGAGAAACTGGGACTCTTCCACGGTCTAGGAGACTCCAACAGAGGACATTCTGGGTCCGGGCAGACTTGCGGGAACAGGGAGCTGCAGTGACTTCAGTCACGTATCCCCCTCTCAAGTGGGATTGGTGAGCAGTGCCTAGCCTACGTGACGCTGCTGGCTGAGCAGTAGGCTAGCACAACCCAGGTCCCAGCGCCTGAAGGCAGATTGACCTGGAGGGCGGGCTCACATAGGCTGCCTGGTCTGCAACTTCCTGGTGTGCTGTGGTGGGCGGGAACACCTAGCCGGCACAATTCAATCAGACTGTGGCTAACAGGGAAGGAAGCTGGGCCTCCTATACATGCTTGCATATATAAGGAACAAAGAATATGGGAAAAGGCAGCAACAAGAAAGGGTCCTCGGCCCCCAATCCTGAGAAAGAGGCAATAGCAGACACAACCCCAAAAGATATAAAGCGCTATCTCCAGAGCGTCATAGACAAGTTCAGGAATGAAGTTATTAATGACC
Source organism: Cavia porcellus (assembly GCF_034190915.1). NCBI lineage: Eukaryota > Metazoa > Chordata > Mammalia > Rodentia > Caviidae > Cavia > Cavia porcellus. Next base: position 66,827,466 of record NW_026947496.1, on the reverse strand, counting down.
TGAAGCTAGACATAAGCGGAATAGCTAGAGAAATGCTAAGCACCAGACAAGAAAAAACAGATGGTGGAATGGAAGAATAGAAAAAGAGAGGAGAATTGTTTGATGGAGAAAATAGAGAAAGCATAGAATATGCGAAGCAGGTTCAAAGAGATTACCAGGAAACTAAAAACTCTATTGAAAACTGGCATAACAGCTTGAAAGAAACTAAGGATAGATTATCTGAACTGGAGAGCAGATTTGTAATATGGGAGAGTGAAATGAAAAACTTCTTAAAAATAACAAAGAAACAAACAGCAATAATACAAAGACTAAAAGATGATAAGAGGATCTATAACTTAAGAATTAAGAACATAAAAGAAGAAGTAGGGACGCAAACAAATGAACTACAAAAGCTACTCACAGAAATAATCCAGGAGAATTTTCCTAATTTAGCAAAAGGTAAAGATACTCAGTTGTATGAAGCATACAGGACCCCAGCCACCTACAACCCAAATAGAGCTACATCCAGGCATATAATAATAAAAATTCCAGAAATCCAATACAAGAACAGAATATTAAAAGCCATCAGAGACAAGAAACAGACCACTTACAAGGGAACACCCATCAGAATTACAGCAGATTTCTCTGCACAAACCATCAAATCACGAAGAGCATGGGGGGAAATAATTCAAGCTTTGAAAGATAATAATCTCCAGCCAAGATTGATATATCCTGCACAACTATCCCTGGAAATTGATGGAAAAACAAAGTGCTTCCAGGATAAAGAGGAACTAGGGGGATATGCAACCACCAATTCAACTCTACAGAGAATACTGCAGGATATTCTAAAAAAGAAAAATATAAAGAATCCAGAAATAGTGGCAGAGAGGACACAATGAATGGAGCAGAAAACAAGATGAAGAAGACAAACTGACAACTAATGACAGAAAAAGAGCTCAACAGAAATGAGGCAGAGAAGATTGGATAATAGGAACAACTATTTTGGAGAAAATGACATCTTAATAGGTAATACTGATTTAGTATCATCTTGTTTTAAAGTCTCATCAAGCTTTTGTTCTTCTGTCTCCATTGGTCTAAAAAGGTTGTATCTTATTGGATTTTATTATGTATGATAGTATAAGCAAAAACTTTTATAGACAAGATTATACAGAAACCATTGTTCATTTTCTGTTAGTTGATTCTAAATACCCTGTAATACTGTCATTCTCTTAAATGGTTTTACATTGTTTTGATATATTTGATGCTACAGTATATGAAGTTATTCTCAAAGATTTCAAGGAAAGAGACAATATGGTAACTACTTTTATATTGGGATTATCTTGTGGTGAAACACTATTTTGCTTAAATGGTTATGTTTTGATCTGCGCTGTTTTGCTGTTATGCCCTCTTTTATCTCAATCTCCATTTTATTATTTACTTTTTTATTTTTATCCTTTTAAGGGAAAATAAATAAAAAAATAGCAGGATATATTATAGTAACCCACTTTGACTTCCCATTTTCTTGATTTAAAGCCCTGTATTGCCCTCACCATCTTGTTTTGACTGATGTCCCCCTATTCTGTTTTGCTTGATAGTACCAGGTTTGAAAGTTTAGGCAATAGCTGTGAAGATAGTGGGATTCATTATGACACCCATTCTGGTTGACTATTATCTACTTTTGAAGACCTATAATGTCTCCAATGTTTTGGTTTTGCCGGTTTTGTTCTTTACTGTTTTGTTCAATTTTATTATAACTGATGATATAGGCAATTCTATTAGAGATAGCAGGAGGCATTATGATAACTATTGTTGATCACCTTGTATTATGCTTGTACATTATCTATTCTGTCCACCCTTCTGATTTGACTGACTCTGTTCTGTTCTGTCACATTGGTTCTACTCTCTTCCAAAAAAGTAATAAGAACTGTGGGAGCAACAAAACCCAAAATGTGTAATTATCATTGTACAAAAGAGAGGAAAAGAAAGTGCTCTAAATGATATAACTGCATGTATATTTAAGTGTATAAGATAGATAATGATATTACTGAGTTTTGTTGGATCAATGAACAGAGCTGTTTGCAGTCTCACTGTTGGAATGTCCATTTTATAAGCTTTAATTTTGTAACTTGAACAACTATTTCTAAGATGACAATATGTAATCCATTAACTAGTGATTTTCTATTGTTTATTTTTTTTCTGTAAATCTGTATAACTTGTACCCTTTCTCTGCTTTTTTTCTTTTTCTCCTTAAATAAAATTAAAACAAACAAACAAACAAAATTTTGAAAACAAAAAGTGATTATGCAATGGAAAAAAAATGTAAGATTATGGACAAGGCTTGCAGTTTTGCATAAAATACCCAGGAAAAGATTCCCACAACTTATCTTTTGCATAGTAAGATATTTGCAGAAATGGCATCCCTGTACAAGTGTCCTGAGGTGTGAATGTGAATACACCAGGGTGTTCAGGAACTTCCTAAAAACATGGCGAAAGTAAAGTGGGAGAGGAGGTCAAAGAGATGGGGTACTGGTACAAATCATATGGGGTCTCCCCGGTCTTTGCAGGGACTGAAACTGACTCTCCAGGTGACATGGGAGACTGTTGTCAGGTTTGGGCTTAGTCGGAGTTACCCGATTTACATCATGGGGGAGTCACCCTTTCTGCTGTGTTGAGGAGTATGGGGAGCTGAGCATAGACACTGGAGGATCAGCTAGGGGACAAAGCAGGAACTTGGTGAGAAATGGTGGTCACACAGAGGAGGGGAGAGTAGGGACTCCATGTGGAGTAGAATGAAGGAATAGTAAAGAAGGTTCCAGATGGGCTAGTTAGGAGATGTGAGGAAAGGCGAGGCTGCTGGTCTGGGCGCCTGGATGAATGCTTGCTGCGCTGCACACTGCGGAGTGAGCTAGCGAGAAGACTGCAGGAGGATTTTATGAAGTTGAAAAAAAAAATCAGAAAAGGAGACTGAGAAAGCTTTGTTAGGAAATTCAGTTGAGGATGTTACTAAGTAACTAAGTAAGGAAGCATTTGGAGGGGCAGAGAGGGTAAAATGACACAGGCATGCGTTTTGCTCATATGTTTACTTCTCTTAAATTAGAATCAATGTGCATTCTTAAGTTTGTCAAGGTAATTGGCAAATAAAATCTTTTTTGAAGCCAAAAATTCTGATTCTTTTTCCTGTGACTTACAGTTAGCAGTCTAGCAACTGATAAAGTCAGAACCCCATAACTGTTTGCAGTTCAAAAATTATTGCATTTGAAAATAAGCAATTTCAGAGGCAACACATACTGTAGTCGGTTGTATGTCTCCTAAATTGATTTAGGACTTTCATAGATGGACATGTTTCTAATACAAATCAGTATAGTGTTCCTCCCCATTGTTCAGTCAATGAGCCTTCAAAGTCACTCAGGCATTGTTATACATTGGGAGGAAGTTGAGAAAGTAAATCGTGTAGTACTGAGCATGACTGCCTTGTTTATGTGTTGTAAGAGGTCAACGAAACCAATCAACATTGTTTTTATGCTCATTAAATATTTTATACAATCAATCAGTTATTCACTCTGTAAATATAGATAAATAGCCTACTATGAGTTTAGAATGGGAAGATGTACTGTAGAGGGCTACAGACATAACCTTTGGTTCTCATCCTTGGTAAGCTATTGTTTAGCCTGGTGTCTGCTATAGTCTACAGATATCCCCCTTCTCTTTCCATTGCTAATACACTGTTGAACTCTACACTGTAGGTCTAAATTGAGTCTAAAATTCTTCTCTAGGAAACCACTAACGATGAAATTCATGTGTGACATGAGTACTAATTATTCCATATACTGAACTATACAAACTGAGTGCCATGAGTCAATTGGCAAAACTGGAGAACATCCAGGAGAAATGGAAGCCAGTGGCCTTTTCCTGTAGATGGGGCATTGGAAAAGGAACCAAAAGTAGTGGGTTCAAGTACCTGTTAGTGGTGAGGTGATTGGCACATTTGCCCTCACTAGCTTTTATGTGGATGAGAATTTTTACAGCAGTAGTCTTTTCATACCTGGAAGGTCAGATTAGAGTTAGAGATAGTTAGTAATTCTTCTACTGAAATTTGTGCTGCCAAACCTTCACTGAATACTTATTTTTTGTAAGCTTTCTGTTAAAAGGACTATCTGCACCAAGAGATTTAATCTTCCCAACATCTCTATATTATTATTAGTGTTAATATCTTCATTTCACAGATGAAGAGAGTGAGGCTCAGAGAACTGAAGTGATTACTTAAAGTTCCACAGCCAGGGAGAGTCTGTACCAAGGTCGTCTGACCTCCCAGACAATTCTAAAGTCCACTTGCTAATTTGGTGCACCACACTGAGGCCATTGTGGTTCTTATGCTTTTAAAAATAAAGCAGGATTGCTTGGGTTGGAGCCTAGAAGTGGAGTACAATCTTGGGTACCTCATGGGCTCCCCAAATTCATTGCTTTTAAGGCATCTTTGTGGAACTTGACACAGCCCAAAAACCTCAGGGCTGGAAGGTCGCTCTGCTTTTCATCTTCCACATTCTCCTTGCACATGACGAGCACAGCAGCATGAAATATCAGTGTTAATCCCTCAGCCCTCAAGGGGACCACTTAGGTTATAGATAGTATTAACTTGAATCCTCAAGTTACAAAACAGCAATTAGGAAGCAATTCTTCAACACTGCCAAGGATGTTGTTCATGAAGTTATTTGAAATCTTAGCTCTGCGGCCCAGGGGAGACATTTTTTTTCTGATCTCTGTGTTCAGGGCATCTCTTGAACACTGGTTTGCTTTAGCCTTATGGACCATTAATCTCAGAACCAAGAGTGGCTTTCTTGACATATTGACTTCTAGAAAACTCAAAGCCAAATTAGTGGCACAGTCCTGGAGAGTTTATTTCATTTATTCATATCTCTAAATCACTTTCTTTTCCTCTTGTTCCTTTTAATTTAATTTACTTTTCTGTGTTGTGTGAATTTTTAGATGCCATCTTAAATCTCTTTTGGAGTAGGATAGGCTATAAATGAAGAAAATTATTCTCTTTAAAACATAATTTCCAGTAAATGGCTGTAATAATATTAGGCCCTTGTAGTTAGCTTCAAGTTTTGGGTGGATGAGCTTTTCATTTTTTTTGGTAGCACTTTAAAGCTCACTATAAATGTAGAACCTAATCTTGCTAGATGAGAAAGGTAACAAGAACATGTTCAGTCACTTCCGAGTTGTTACATTGTGGATGGACCAAAGTGGACTGGAAGGGTCGTCATTCAAAATGAAGAAATGAAAGCGAAACAGGAGAAAAGAGTAACCTTCAGAAGCGAATTCCTATGAGTTGACTCCCTATCCTGTGTCAGAAACTGTATGGAGTTTGTCATACATATTTGATTTATTTAGTCTTCATTGTAATTTTTTGAATTGTTATCCCCATTTTACTGATAATAGAGCTGACATTCAGTGAGGTTAAGAGAGAAACTCATGAACGTGGTAGCTGGATGTTTCTGTTTTTTCCTACATTCATCTGTATCCACAGCCATCTCTCTCCGGGGGACTGAAACTTCCTAGTTGAGTTTGTTGCCTAAGCTCTAACACTTTCCATAACTTACTCTTTACATGGAAAGAATAACAGCAAATTGCAATTCTGCTCATATTACCTACTTAAAATCTTTCAGTGGCTTTCTGTGTCCTTAAGGTAAAGACTAAACTCTTAAACATGGTATTGTACTGCACAGCTGACAACTTCTGATAACTTCTCCAGTCTGAACTCTGACTACATCCTCCTTTTTGTCTCATTCACTGTTTCAGTGAAGGCTATGCATCAGAATTATCTACAGAGCTTGCCAAGACACAAATTACTATTTTTTCTGTCCCTCAAAGATTCTGAGTTAGTAGGGCAAGGTAGGATTTTGTAGGTACATTTCTGATACTTTCCTAAAGGATACAGATGCTGCTGACCTTTTGTCTAATAATGTACTGTCTATCATGATTAACAAATTTTCCATAGGAAAGAGATGGCGAATCCAGTTTTTCAGTCTATTATTTAGGTCTCCTTCTCAATTACTCAACTCCACCTACACAGCTCTGCCGTGGTAGTATGAAATCATCCATAAAAGATGTGGAATGAGTGTGGTCACATTTTAATAAAACTTTACTTATAAAACAGATGATCACTTCATCCCAAATCATAACCTATAGTTTGGGACATCATCTTCCTTCGACAACAGAGCTGTGCACATGCCATTTGCCACTTTGGTTGGAATGTTTTCTTTCCTTATTAAGCCCTATTAACTGTTTCTTAGTTTTCATTCTTCATGTGAATCAAAATTCCCTTTTATCTTTCTGAACTCCTTCCAGGCATTCACAGTGTTATTCATCCATTCAGTAATTTAGCAGTTATCCATTATTGATCTTTGAAGTCATAGGCACTATTCTAGGTGCTAGGAATTCGAGACACAGCATACAAGATTCCCATTATCCTGGGACTTCCATTTTAGAAGGCTATAGAATAAAAAGATAAACAAATGGGAAGTTATCATGAAGAGTGAGTGCAAAGAAATTCAGCTACCCATCGTACCTACAGAGCAGCAAGGGGGACAGCTGGACTGCGGTGGTCATGAAGACCTCATTCCATGTTCTGACTGAGACCCAGACAATGTGCATTCATCAAATTCTCTGATGGATAACTTCTATGCTATGTGTGGTCAGTTCCTTAGTAACAAGGTGGTTTCTAATCATTATAATGAAGGGAAAGTGAGGTTTTGTAAATCTTTCTAAACTTAAACACTTCTCTACATGTCCTAGCTATTGCTGAAATAATGGCACTGAGAAATAAAGTTCAATGGTGTTTGCTTGGTCAGGATTTCAAGGTCCTGAGTTATTAGGAAATGTTTTCAGTCATTTGTCTGAAAGGTGCTCCTGGGTAGAGCCTAATGAGATTATACTTTTTTTGGTGACTGTGTACTGTATCCTTTGCAGGCTATCTTCCCATATCCATTCTCCCACCAAATGGAACTACAGTTTTCATTGAAGATACTGTTGCCTACAATAAAGGCATCTACCTGCTTGCTTTTTAGTGAGTGTGGTCATGTGTTGAGTGGGCAGGGTAAGTAGAAGTGGTATACAAAATTCAACCATGTGTTTTAAAGGGAAGAATACACACTATCCTTGCCTTTTCTCTTGGCCACTGGTTAGAATAGGGATATAATATCCAAGACTCTAGTAGCCATTTTGGGCATTGCAGAAGAGGCCACATTCTGCGTGGTGGCAGAATCTGTCGGGATTTCTAGTGCTGTTATATTTTCCCTGAGCTGGTCATCTCTAGAAATTTTGTAGGAAAAGAAAAATCTTAGTTCTAAGCATCGCTTTGTTTGTGTTTGAGATCTCACATAGCAAAACCTAATTATAAAGAATATATTTGGATTTGGTGGAGCCACTGAGGTCTGTGAAGACTGAGAATAAACATACTCAGTTATTTTTTGAGTCCTAAAATTATATATAGTCAGAATGGGAACTCTGTGTGTGTTTCAAAATAAAATTTATTTTATTGCTTATTTTTATGTCAAAGCAATACATGACCATTTAAAAAGGATGTAAAGGCAAACAAACAAACATGAAATTACAATCATCATTCCACCCAGCTAGGTCAGTCATAAAATAGTATATTAACTTATTTCAAGGGGAATAATATGTTACAAATAGTTTTAGAACTGGATTTCTTTTAGCTTAATGTGTTGTAAACATCATGCTATATTAAATAATATGATTTTGTATTCATGTTTTTAATGGGTTTGTGGTATACCTTGCAAGGTTCTTTCATAATTTATTTCACCCAATCCCCATCACTGAATATTCAGACAGTTAATGACATTGTGATGAACATTTGTGTTTCTAAATCCTGTCATAATTCTTTGGATTCTTTCTCTACAATCAAGCTTCAGTACAGGACAGCTGGGTGAGCTTTCAGAGAAGAGCAAAGGAAAGCTGAGCAGTCTGAGGTCACTGCTGCCTCACAGACTGTGTCACCGCGGAGCAGCCCCAGGGACTCAGGAGCAGCAGTGATGCTGATCGTCCAGCTCTCAGGCAGCCCCCAACACATCTGCGCAGGAAGCTGACAGCCTTATTGTTCTAGGTGTCGAAGATGGCGGCGTGGAGAGCAGGCAGGTGATTTCCTGCAGCCAGTGCTTCTCAAACTGTGGTGCTTGAACATCAACAATATTTACATCACTGAAGAAGCTAGTAGATGTGGATTAGGCCCATTTATCTGTACATTATCTTCTTGGAGAAGTTTAAAGTTTAAAGTTTAAGAACAACTATTCTATAGAAAATAAAAATACCGTTGCCCATTAGAAAAGAATAGCTTTCATATATACCAAAGCAAACAAACAAACAAACAAACAAGGCCCAGATGCTATTACAATTTAAAAATTTCCTGCTGTCAATATTCTATACAGAAATATAAAATTTATTTATAATTAATTTTATACATGGATACTTTCTCACCTGTAGACTGTCTGCTTCCTGAAGGCAGACAAGCACGCTGCTCAACTTTGCTTCCTCATAACAAGCACAGTGCCTTAAGTAAGCACTGTAGGTGTGCTGAATCATCCACAGGCCCTTCCTGACCCTTCCCACCCTTCTTCATTTACTGCCTTCCTCCAAAGGCAAATGCCTCTGTGAAACAACAGTGATACCTGAGTCTTCTGAATTCCCACCAATACAGAGCCATGGGGTGTGTGTGTGTGTGTGTGTGTGTGTGTGTGTGTGTGTGGTGGTGAGGGGCTGCTGAAGAAGAAGACTGAAGTCTTCACTCCTTTGCCATTCTCCTGAGAGCTTCCTTCAGAACCACTGCGTCACCCTACTCATCACAGGTCATTGTTCCTCTCAAAGCTTCTTCTTTTGGGCTCCCTCCTTCCTGGACTGGGAAACATTTCCTCCATTATTCTCCTTGGTTTGAGGGCTGTGCCACCTTCATTGCTGCTATTGTTTGGTGTCCACCACACCCCTTGTGATCGCATATGTGTAACTGTACCTTTTAAAGAATTTACATGGAATAACCATCTTTTCTATTGAGATCTGGTTGATAGACTCAACACCTAACACACATATGATAATGAAATCAGTACATCTCCGGAAATATTTTTTCTGGTTGAAAACAAAGTACACACTCCCATGCTATCTGTCATACAAAATCATTTGATAATGTTTTAGAAGATGAGTATCTTAAATCCGTATTTAGCCTTGCTAAGAAAAATAGTGTTAAATTTTTTCTAAAATATTTAGGGAATTATTTTATTATTTATATTTTTTAAGCCATTGCAGAGGAAGAAAAGTGGGATCTTATCCAACTGGCATTCATAGTGATAACCTGAGCCCTTGGCCTGCAAAAATCCCCCAAAATATGTGCATTTGTGAAGATGGGCAATAACTTATTGTCTAAGTTATGTTTTCAAACTTATAATGACATAAATTTAAGGTACTTTGAGTTATATTGTAAGTCAAGTAAATTAGTTTTAGTCGTGGCATGCATAAATTATATGTTGGTATTTAGGAAGAGAAATGCTCCCCATTGGCCATTGATGGGCCCCACTTTATGATTTATAAATCAAGGGTACAAGTTGAGAATTAAACACTTTTTATAAAACGGGATGTCAAGAGCTCCTTGTTAAATTTGCTGTAGCAATTAAGTTCTCAGGTGAGAAAATACCTCTTTCCCCATGTTTTATTAACTCTGTCATTTAGTACTCCATTTATAGAAGCAACTCTTCATAGTAAGTGCACATTAGGTTGACTTTTCACCTCCATTTAAATAAAAAGTTTGAGAGGAGGAATTGGTTGCTGTCCAGCAGCCCGAATAGCAATGGAGACTGGACCAGTTCCTTTTTGTAGAGAAGAAGAGGCAAGGATTGCAATATGGGGAGGCTGACTGGCTTCCAGCTGATTTTCTCTAGGATGGCGCATCACTGGGGTAACTGTCTTCACTTGGCATTGGCCTTTTCTTGTAAATCATGCTTCTGGTCCTTGTTTCCATTCAAGCTTCATTTTATTTGATCACAGCTTTTCCATAAAAATAAGTCAGTTTTATGTCATTCACTTTTCTGTGAAGCAGGAATTATGGGAGAGGGGGAGAGAGAGAGAGAGAGAGAGAGAGAGAGAGAGAGAGAGAGAGAGAGAGAGAGGTCTTTGGTTGGCTTCTGTAAGCATTCCAAGGAAAATAATTGCGGTGGAGGAAGTTATTTCCCTCTGGAATAAGGAGCTCTAAGTTTAGATTCACACAGCCTTATATTTAAATTTATCTTTTTGTAATGTCCAACTGTGCACCCTGTATAATTTTCCTTAAGACTTAGTTTCTCCATTTTTTTGGACTAAAGTTACTAAAGTTACAGTAATTTTAGTGTGAGGTCAAATGAGTGAATTTCATATAAGTGAAATCGCTTCATAGGCTGCTAAGAAGATATCTATAGTTGAACAAATTGTGCTCATTTCTTGTCCCAAGAAAAGTAGTAGATCTGTGGGAAACTGTAAGAGGTGTTAGAAAGAACTTTGAGGAATTTGGCTTTGTGTAAGATGGTTTGGGGACATGTGTAAGAAACCAAGACTCTGTTCTGGATTGGAAGCTGTTGAGCACTGGGGCAACTCCAGCAACCTATATCATAATAAATCTTAGCTAGCAGTGTAGATTAAAGTGATAAGGCTTTGTGTAGCTCACAAAGAGCCATCAGTTTCATTAGTCAGAAAAAGAGGTTGTCTGGATATTTTTGTGGTGACTTGGACAATGTTCACATTTTCTTGTTTTCAGATTGATTGGAGTCATCTTATTTTCTTCTAGATCTGTCACAGTCACAGAGTGGCTTTGTCTGATGTTGATATCCTGTGATGTTCAACGGAGTAATCAAGGTCTAGCTAATAAAGTCAGGCCAGCTTTAGACACTAGTGACTGCTTTTTTTCTCCTGCTTAAACCTTTTAGAAAAGTGGAATGGCTTATGTTGGCAATTATACAAATACAAAATTGGTGCTTCTTCTGTGTGCCTGTGAGTGTGTGTGTATGTGCATTCATGCATGAGGTCAAGCAACAATGATTTTGGCTACCATCACCTGGTAAAAGAATTTATTATTCATTCATTTATTTATTTATTTAGTAAGGGCCTCCCATATGCTAGGCAAGTGCTCTGCTATTGAATTACATTCCCACCTTCTCCAAAAATATATCTTTTAATTGAGACATTGATGTGGTTTAGTATAATAGGGACACATCATGTACTCACTGAAGGTTTCTTATCTTCAAAAACACCTGGCTACTCACAATCACTGTTATATTCAAGGTGGATCTATCCTTTCATTCATTATATTATTTTTTGTTTTTTGGTCTTTTTCATTTTTATTGGTACCAGAGATCAAACTCACGACTGCCTGCTTGCAAGGCAGGCGCTTATGCCGCTGAGCTAAATCCCCAGCCCTCTTTCATTCATTACAGCTGGACACATCAGAGCCCAGGTCTGATCCTTAGGATGAGCAGTGTCCTAGGACTTTGTGGAATAATTTGAAGTGTTGTTTTGGACTACTTTGATAATTATGTCATAATTGGAAGGCTAGGAAATTGAACTGCCTAATGATGGGGAGCAAAAAACCATGAAATACACAAACAAGAAAATGTATTGGGGTGCAAACTGACAGAATTAAGACAATTAAACAAGAAAGAAACAGTTAAAAGAAGAGAGCCCAGACAGATAAAATAATGAGACTACAATAGAAACCAAGGGAAGAGGGTCTATGATCAAATGGCTGGCTACAGAGCTTTCAGGATCTGACTGCTTCCAATTTTAGCCATTTATAGCCTTGACCATTATATGATAAATTACTTTTTTGTGAACTAGCACAAATTGGCACATGTGTTTTATAACAGGGCAGTAAGAAAGTTACTGCCATATATAGTTATATTTAGTGTTAGACACTTATGACTGTAGAAATCCTCCTAGCTTTTGTTTTCTACTTTTTTTTAAAGGAATAGAACCCAACAAAACAAAACAAAACAAAAGCATAAAGTCCATCAAAACAAAGCAGTGAAAGTGGTATAGAACTTCAAAATAGGATAACAGGAAATCAATGCCAACCACCATAGTATATCATCCTAGCCTCACAATAGTTGTCCATACCATCAGACATATCAAAACAAAACAAAACAGAATAAAACCAATCCAAACATAACATTAAATAAAACAAAACAATAAATCTAAACAAAACAAAACAGTGAGAACAATATTGCACATTGTTTTCTTCAAGATAGTTGCTCATGTTACCAAACACAGGGATAAAACAAAACAGTAAAATGAAACAAACACTGGATTTCAAACAAACACTGGATAGCCCTCACAGTTGACACAATACACATCCTCCTAGTAGATGCACACACCACCAACCCCAGGCCTGTAGAATCAACTAAGCAATACAAACATCAAGCTATTCCCTTTTCCTCACTTGCTGTATCATCTCACCCTGAGTCCTTCGAACCAGTGCGAGGGAGGATGCTCCTCTGGTTTTTCAGCCTGCACACCAGCTGGCTCATGGAAGGTGTGGTTTCTCTTCTGGCTGAGGCTTTTACTCATTAGCATGGTGGGACTTGCTTCATGGGAAGGCATGGTTTCTCTTCACTGGTTTTTGTTTTCTAGTCAGGGAAATTTTGTGTACTAAAAATGAAATTACTCCCTCAGGTTCCCAGAATAGGTTGGGCATGGAACGTGAATGGAATGCATGAACATTCACTTCTCGTTAAAGACAGTGGCCACTTGTGGAGGAATTTTGCTTTCTAAGACAGTCCTTCCAGTATATGGAGTAGGTAAATTCTTATTTGGGATAAGAGCACTAGAAAAATTTCCTATATTTTCTCTGCTATTTTCACCTTGCCTAACTCTTCAGGCATTGCAAAAGTAATGAGTTTGCATATGTTGAGTCCTCCCCACAGCGTTTGGCATAAAATTAATGGTACCTAGAAAACCTAGTAAAAAGCTATGGCTCTAACTCATTTGCATTAGGATTCAGAGTCACTGAATCATGGTAGCCAGGCTTATTAGATTCAGCTGAAAACAGTAACCAAAAAGGATGGCCAACAGTCCTTAGATGAGAGTTCCTATGCTCTCAATACTGCATACATGAAAACCATCTTATTCTGGTCTGTCACTTTCATTGGTTGAGCTACAAAGAGTAGCTTCTATTACAACTACAAATGCTGCAATGACTTTTCCCCATTTTTTAAAAAAAAATACTGTTGGAACACAAAGTTTGGAACAGCTGAAGGATGTAGAAGGGTGTTTTCCTCGCAGGGAATGGTGTGAGAACCTAGAGTCCTTGGAAGTCTGGAGAAGTGTGCCAAGGTAGAATGAACTTTCCTAACTGTTTTATCTAGGACCAGCTAGAAATTTAGAAATAAAGGGCACTCTTTTCACCTGGCTGTGAGTGCAATTCTTCTCTGTCTAGGCTTAATGTCACCAGTGTGATTAGCGCCTACATCCAGGAAATTGTTCCCTCTCTGTGCAGCCACCCTTCCCATTCATCTCTGTCTCTGCAAGTGAGAAGCATAGAGGGTCGAGTTTGGAGAACATTCCTTTCATAATGAATACGGTCCTCATGAATACCACTGAGCCTCCAGGGCACCAGAGGTGGGAGAGATGTTGTAAAATTATCCACACTGCACTGTGTAGTTTATTTCAAAAATTTCTTTGAAGGCTTAAAGCATGACATCCCTTTAGTTTGAAGAGGACCCTCTGAAAGTCATACGTTCTAGATACAGTGGTCTCTTAGTTCAGAACTTATTCTTTTGACAATTCTGGATGCAAACTGAATGGATGAAAATTGAATCAAATCCAAAGGTTTCTTGCTGCTCACAAACAGAACCAGGCAGTACTGGGTCTGGGAGGCAGGCTGCTTGCTGACCAGAGTCAGCATTGCGCCAATCCAAGAGATACATTTTCTTTGGAAGGAAATTTCTTTTAGTAAAGTGGATCTTTAAGAGGCTATCAGTGTGAATTGAATGCTTAAATTTTATGAGCTTTCTGACAATCTGGAAATGAATATTAGGTATATTTTAAAAATTATTATGATTCAGATATTTATTTTGTCCAAAGCATTTTTATTCACATGCTAAATTCACTTAAGAAAAATCCATTGTTAGCTTGAATTCTTATTCTTTTCTCCATTTAAAGCAATAAGAACTTAATTACAAAATAAATTTTTGATTGCTATTTCATGTCAAGTGCCTAAAATTTCTGTTATGGAGTTATTGTTATTTTTTTTAAAAAAATGCTTCAACTAATATGGAACATACATTGTATCTTTGCTCAAAACATGCAGTAAGTATGGGTTTGGAATTCACACACAATATATCTACCTGGAATCATAAAATCAAAGTGAATATTGAAGTCTTAGTTTCATATATTTGGTGCTGTTAAACCAATGACGTGACACTGAATCATGTTAAGTCATAGGCTGCTCTTCAGAAGAAAATATTTTCACATAAAATTATTTAAAAAACCACATTTAATATTGCCAAATAGTTATTTTTTAAAATATTTTTACTGGAATTTTGTTGATAAAGCAGTTTTGTGTGTGTGTGTGTGTGTGTGTGTGTGTGTGTGTATTTGTGTCTGGGTGTGTACACTTTCACAAATGCATATTTGTTTTAGGCAGACAGAAAACCCACTTGCCCATTTTTGAACTATCTTCACTACAATACCAGAATTTATCCTATTATATACATATATATTGACTCTTCTCTTATATTTTATAATTATTAATTTTTATTTCATGAAATCAAGCCAGAGAATTTCATGACATGTTTGTGATATTAATAGTATGGATTCATTGCAATAGATTGCTTTGATCCTCTCCTTTAAGTGAATGTCTTTATCTTGCCAACATGACCTTCTTTTCAGCCTGCTCTTATTGAGAAATAACTCTTTGTTATTCTTTGGAACTTTTCCACTCTTGTGGCCTCCAGTGAATTCATCATTGTTCAGACATTTAGCTTTGCTCCACAGAAGAATAGAAGTATTTTTTTAACAAGTCTCAATGTACTTGCCAAAACACAATAGCAATTGTTAGCTAATCATTATTGTGTGTGAAGCAGACAAAAGCTCTTTAAAATGAGTGTAGATTTGTTCTCCAGAAACAATAATTTAGACTCATTTTTTCCCATCATTCTATGTCAGGCCAATGTTAAAGCTTGACCTAAACTTTTGATAAGAAATGAGAGAAAAGGAAATTAGTGAGAATCACTGGCCAGTGTGGAATGAATGTGAGCTTTAGTAAATACCTGTGGCCATTGGTGGTTCCAGTCTTTCTCCATGTCCAGTATGGACTGAATGTTAGATGGAGTTGTCCATGATCAATGTGAACATTTATTATGTGAGGTGACCTTGAAGAGTTTGCTGAGAATTTCCCATAACATGAAATCTTACTATCCAAAGTGGGAGTAAGAGCATAACTTACTAGTGAATTCTCTTGATTTAGGTGCCACTAGCAAGATGCCCACTCGAAAGGACTGTGTGCGGTGCATTTTTTTTTTTTTTTTTTTTTTTTTAGCAGTGGTAGGAGAAGACGCATCAGGTTTGGGAGACTGTTCTTGCGTGAGGATTTCTCATGTTCAGGACTTAGCCATGCCCTGGGTTGCAGTGAGACTATTACAGGGCAGTTCTGACATGTGCTTTAAGAGTCTCACTTAGTTGCATAACCTTGCAGCCCCTGGAGACTGCAAGCTGCCCAGTGTCCTCTCACCTATTGTACTGTTTCCAAATGGCATGCTCGATCCTACGTATCTAGGTATTTCTGTTATATGGACAGTTGAATATGACTCTTTAATGGAAAAATGCACAAAGGATCAATTTTGACAAGAATTTAAACAGTCTTCCAAAGAGTTTTAGTAAACAACAACCTTATTAAAAATCTAATTAATTATAGCAATTATAATAGCTTCTCCCTTGGAACGGGTATAGTCTTTTAAGCCAAGGGGCACAGGCTGGAGGGAAAGTTCTCTCTCTGACTGTGGACTCTAAGTCATTTTCTTTTTTGCCAGCATGTTATTTTTTGCTAGAAGTCTTTGTCTATAAACATACAGCAGGTAGCAGAGTTGTGCAATGGAAGTGTGCTGGACTCTTAGGTCTATAAACATACAGATCATGGGAATATATTCTGGGAGTTACATCTTTCTGCATTTTTAGTCCATTTTCTGAGGTATGAAGATTCTTGTCTTCACTGGCATAATCGCTGCTGCTGTCTGGCCTTTTGTGGTTTTACACTTGGGCCTTGCTCCCAAGGTGCTCCTTTAAGTCACATACATCAGTAGGACACAACTCTGGGCCATCAGAAACATCATGTTGCATCCCTGATTGGCTGCACTTTCCTTCCTTGGCTGTGCTGGTCTCTGAGTCCATGTGTTGTTGGTCTGAGTAGTGGACCGTGTTAACCAGCATTCCGTCCCTGAGCTGCCTTTGGCTTCTCTCTTCCTGGGTTGCACTTTCTCAATTTGATTATCTGCCTCCCTAGAGTGTGACCTGCTTAAGGCAGCAATTCAGCCTTTGCTCCTTTGGCTTCAAGCTTAAGATCAGTGCTGGAGACAGGCCCAGTGCTTGCAGAGATATCACAGCCCCGGGTGCTCTAAAGAGCCATTTTCTTGGATGTGTAAAGTCAAAGATATTGATATTATCTGACAGCCTCTCTAATCTTGCTCTCTTCCTTGGCTACACTGATTAGGAATCAAACCCATCCATATGGTCTTCCGATGAAGCCTGGTTTTATACTCAGTGTTACATCTCTGGTCTTTTATATAATTGTTTTGTCCAGGTTTATTATGATACTTGGGTAGGTTCTTGGGCCTTTTGGAGCATGGTGCTTTTTTGGGGCCCCAAAGAACAACAGATTGATTTAAAAGTATTTTTTCCATTTTCTGTTTTTTCTTAACAGGTCCCATCTTTCCACAGCTTTAGGACTATGGACAAAATATTCTTGTTTGCAAACTACTCTTGCAAAATACTCTCGCTGAGTAGACTAAAGCCACATTGTTCATATTAAATAAAATATAATGTATTATGAACAAGATAAATAGAAAACTTTAGAGTTCTTTAAATTTCACTTATTTATGATTAAATTTAGATATATACAAATAATTGTATACAAATAAAATACTTATTCAGTTACTAAACTCCATTAAATATGAATTTCTGAATGCCTAGGAATACTCTAAACTAGACTATCAAAATTTGAGAATCAGAAAGAATATAAAAAATGTGTTACACTATTTATCAAATAATTTTATCCAGAATATAAAAAAATTTCTAATAATTTTTAAAGAAACAAAAATCAAACAGTCAAAATGGACAAAATATTTGAACTGATGCTTCAAAAGAGAAATCAGGACACAAAGACACAGTAACTATTCATTAAGGAAATGCAAATTAAAATCATGATTCAACATCCCTATATACTCACTAAAATGATTAAAATTGAAAAGACTAACAATATTGTGTTGATAACTAGAACTCTACTATACTGATAACAGGAATATAAAATATATGACCATTTCAGTAAGTGGTTGACAATGACTTTTAAAAGAATTCAACATGTACTTTTGTTTTCATATGACCTAGCTAGTGCACTCTAGGTACTTTCCTGAGAGGGTGAGATATATCCAAATAAAGACTTATACCTGCATTTTCATGATAGTATTATTTCTAATAGTCTGGGTAGAAATGACCCAGATTGGTATTAAGTGATGGTGTCTTCATATAATGGAAAACTCACAGCAATGAAAAGGAATTAACTACTAAAACCCATACTACATGGAGGAAGAGCTAAATTACTATGCTGAGTGAAAAGGGTCAGACCAAAAATGATGCATAATGTATGATTTCACTTATATAAAATACTAATGTGAAAGCTATTCTTTCATAGGATTGTGTTTAAAGTGAGCCTCAGGTAGGAGTTTGAGTTCTCCATTTTGGTTTTTCTACTTTCCCTGTATCCTTGCCCTTTTGCCTGTAACGTCACTGTGAAGTGGTAAGAATCTTACTTTTTGACTCTGCGTTTGGCCTTGAGACTGACACTAGGCAAAGATATTAGCAGATGTCACAAGCAGAGGTTCAGCTTGGACATGGGCATTGATACTTTCCCCCACTGTGTACTTTACCATTTCTAAGAGAACAACACACATTGGTGTGCTGACCTCAGGTGGAAGGTGAGAGAAATACAGAGCTGCCAACTCTGGCCAGGCCCAGTTAAGTTACCTCCCTCTAGCCAACCTTTATACACTGGAGAAACACGAAGTAGTCTTTGGTTTTAACTACTCAAATTTGAGATGGTTTATTACAAAGGAAAATCTATCTGACTTACTAGCCTACTATATCTGATACAGTAGGCCACACATAGAGATGAGTAATGAGACACTAGGGAGACATTTGGGAGTTGGAGATCTGAAAAGTATAAGAATAGATTCAGGAGACAATTGGACAATTCTATAGGTAAGAGAAATATTTGTAAAAGTGTCCTGAAGAGGGCTAGATGGACTATATTTCTCACCATGTTGCTTATCTGCTTGTGATAACAAAGTAATATTTGATAAAAAAATGCATGACAAACCTTATTAAATCACTGGGCATGTGGATCTGGGCTGTTAGTCATGGGTTGGAATGCTTACATATAGGAAATTCTTAAAATTCTCTTAGTCGTTAATTCGCTTAGTCTCATTATTTCAAATATATTTGTCAAGCTTTTAGGCATTGTCTTGGAGCTGACAGTCCTGAACAAGAATGGATCATTTGATTACAGATATATGGGATAGAAAGGAGCAGCAAAGAAAATTCTTCTATGCTTGAAAAAAAATGGGTGCTTATAGTTTGTGAATCTGTAAATGTTTATCTGAGAAGAAAATTGAAATTTGAAAGGCGTGAGAGGAGCAACTTTGGCAGTGGAAACTGTCTGTGGAAAAGGTCAGAGGTCCTCTGGAACACATATGGCTTATTTGAGAAAACAAAAAGTCATTTGACTAAAGATTGTAGAGAAGTGAGCAGATGTCTTATCAGGTATAGCAGGGCCAAGAATTGGCTTCTATTACAACAGTAAAGGAAGTGTTTCAAGGAAGACAGTAACATATCAGAGTTATGTTTTTTAAAGATTACTTTGGCTGTAATATAAAGAATGCATAAAAAAGGATGAAAATGGAGGATGGCTCTTGCAGAGGTCCAGGAGAAAGAAAATATTTATTTGGACTCTGGTGGTAATAAGATTGCTTTTAATGAATCTTAGAGATATTATAAAATGTGACCAGCAGTTCTTGATACTGTTTGGCATGTAAAGGGTATACAAATAAGACAATTTTCTGTAAAGTTTCTGTTCACAACAACAATTTATGCAATTCATTGGGATGGAGTGGGGTGCTAGCTAAACAAAATGTTTGGGAATTATATCAAGAGTTCAACCAGGTATGTTACAGGAGAGTTGGGATGGTGAGGGAAGAGGCTTACTTGAAGCTGGGAATTTAAAGGCAGCCTGAGCATGCTTGTAAGACAAAAGGCTCAGATTCATATGTATTGATTTTGAGGTAATTGTGGTATACATAAGAGGAAGTGGCAAATAGACAGTGTCCACGTTGTTCTGTAGTTCAGAGGAGAGGCCTGAACTGGGCACATTAGTTTTCAGGGCACTGGAATAAAGCTGGAAATGGAAGTCAGAAAAGAATATATAAAACTTTGGGCAAAGGTTGTGGAGACATTCTTGGAGACCATCTATAGTAAAAGGAAGATTAATAGGCAAAAGAAGGCCAATAGTGAAAATGAATACTGCAAGAAGTTAGCGGCACAATAGCTCTTAAAATATGAAAGATGCAACTAGCTTTAGCAGGCAGTCATTGATCCCCCACCTTTTTTTTTTTTTTTTTTTTTTTTTTACTAAATGCTCTTAGAGGCATTGAAAACACAGTTATGAAGACAGTAATTACAATCCTTCCTTCATGGCACTTTGTATTCAACGAAGCAAACATCAAATCAATGGCCTTATGTAAATATGTAGCTATATCCATATTGTAGGAGCTATTATAGTACTGGTAGTAACACAACTGTGTATCTTAGCAAACAAACTCAGTGCTCTCCGGACCCTTGTGAATGTGAGTAACTCAGGCTTGACATTTTACAGAGTCCAAGTCAGAAAGGTTATACTGCTGTTGAAAACACGACATTGAAAGGAGCTGAGCATGACTTAGATTGGACCAGATCAAATTCTGCTTTCAGGAAGCCTTGAGTAAATAGCAAATGAGTAGAGTGTTACAAGTGTGATTCTTTGCATTTTCTGGCAAACCCTTACTATTTCCAGCTGTCCAAAGGAGCATTGTCAGAATGTGAGTGCACAGAGCTGTACAGTACCTGAGAGTCCTCAAAAGGTTAGAAATCTCCCCTGAGACTTCTCCTGAATGCCAGCAAGAATAGGAGAAATGTTCAGTCTGGCTGTAGGAAGTGCTCTCACTTTTTATTAATCAAAATTTGCATTGTTTTCTCATTATGATATTAAAATGTGTACTTAGCTTCCATGTACTGTAGAAATAGCAAAGCCCCGTAACTGTTGGTTTTATCTGTAGTACCTTCCGTCTTAGAATCTCTGAGGATCTCATAAGCTTATAATGTTCTTTCCAGATGAGCTATTTTGTAATCACATTCCACATGATTAAAATGATTATTATTGCTTCACCTTAATATAAAAAGATTCATTTGCCAATTTAAAACCCAGTTTATCTAGGAATGCTTGTGTTAACTGGCTATTGGCTTATCAAAGTCAGTGGGAATCTGGAGACTAAGAAATGCAAATATTAGTCTGTGGTTTTTTACATTTTAAGAAAATGGGCTCCATTTCCACATGCAGTGAAGAATTTTTCTTTTTACTTTAGTAAGTATAACAGGAAGAGGAGGGAAAGATGAAGTAGAGAGAGAGTTCTCACATGGGGAAGATGCAGGTGCAAAGACAAAGTGAGACCTAAGGATGCACCACTACCCTACCCCAAGAGGTCTAGGATTAGGATCTGCTTTCCAAAGGCCATGAAGAATTTTGTCTGCAATTCCCACTACCTCATGGATACCAGCTGTCTTTGTTCAGATTATTTCTGAGTAAATGGCTGCTGGCATAGTGTAGGGCCTCTATTTATCAACTTAGGCAGTGACTGATAAATATGAAGATCCCTTTGAAGTGAAAGATCTGGTGACATGATGCTTCTCGTCTCATCTTTGTGCACACTTATAAGAAGCCTGTACTGTGTAGGTAGATGTCATATTTATCATTAGCCATAAGTGTGATCAAAATACACAGTGAATGTTTAATAAAATATTATACTAGTAAAAGACCCTTTGTCATTCAATAACCCCTTGAAATTCTTCCCCTCACTTTGAGTGAACTTATCCCATCATTCCTGCTACTTTCTGTAGCAGTTCTTGACATATTCCTTGTTATGTCTTTAGTTACTCTTCTATGACCATTTTGGTTCCTAAATTGATTCAAACTGTTTACCATTCATGATCATTTTGACTTAGGGGAAGAGCCAAAGTCATATGGTGTCAGATACAGTGAATAAGATGGGTGAGGACACACCATCAGGTTTTTATGAGCCTGCCTTTCTATCGGCTTGCATGTGGCAGCAGCATTCTCTGTATTTTTGATCATACTTTATAAGGACACTCATGAAAGAGAACTTCTAGAATGCCTCCCAATAATGGCAAAAATGATAGTATAAACATATTTGAAGTGAAGAGACAGTGTGTCTTTTACTATAATAAATTTAAAAAAATTATTTTGAAGAGAATAAAACCAAATGAGAAAAAACAAAATGGAATCATTCAAAATAAAAGGATGGACATAGTACATGACTTAAAACCAAAATGAAAGATGACCTACAATGGTTACCATGGTGTCTCTTGTTATCTTCAATAGAATTGCCCATATCATCAGACACAATAAAATTGAACATAACAATACAGAATGAAATCAATAAAAACAAAACATTGGAGACATTATAGGACTTCAAAAGAAGATAATAGTCAAATCAGAGTGGGTATCATAGTGAATCTTATTGTCTTCAGAGTAGTTGCCTATATTCTCAGATTTGATACTATCAAACATAACAGGTTTGAATAAAATCAGTCAAGACAGTGATCAAACAAAACAGATTCAAATAAAATCAGTCAAAACAAGACAGTGAAAGCAAGCAGGACTTTAGATTAAGTTAATAAAAAATTAAAAATGGTTACCATAGTATATCCTGCTATCTTTGGAATAGCTGTCCATGCCATCAAATCTGGTACAACTAGACAAACAGGAACAGAATATAACCAAACTAAACAGAGCAATGAAAACAATATAGATTTCAAATCATGATACAAGATTAGCAGTGTCCTGTGTCTTCCCTTTTTAGATGATTTCCTCCCCTTTCACTTTCACAGGTTGTATTGCACATTTTGTATCCCATTAACTCCTTTACTGTTTAGATTAGGGAGGCAACTCATTATTTAGCTAAGTGGTTCTGAGCCTTTTTACCCCTGAGTTTGATATCAAGTTGTATCCATTTCCCTACAAGAGCCTCAAGGTTTTCCTTTCTTATAGCTGAGTAGTTCTCCACTGTATATTAGCATTATGTCTTTCAAACTGATCTGCAGTTGTGGGGTGAGTATTTCCACTTTTTTCTGGTTCCCTGTCACATAGAGCATTATTTTCTCATCTTTGACTTTCAGTCCATAAACCCTCTTTCAGGTTAATTATATTTCTTATATAAAGCATCTTGAGAGACCCTATCTCCTGATCCACTCTGCCTGTGTTTCTTTTTCTTAGTTTATTGAGGCTATCCAGTGATTATGGCCAAATTTCTCTGCCTCATCTCTGCTGTGCTATTTTCCTGTCATTGACTGTCTACTTTTCCCCTTCATTCCAATGTCTTTCCTGGTCAATAAGTCAGCTCTGCCATTGTTCCTGAAGCCATGGTCTTTTCTTTTCTCTCTAGAATGTCCTTCAGTATTTTTTGTAGGGTTGAATTGGTGGTCATGAACTCTCCCAGTTCCTGTTTGTCATGGAAGCATCTTTTATATCCATTAATTTTGAGAGATAGTTTTTTAGGGTACATCAGTCTGGGTTGGAGGTTATTTTCTTTCAGGGCTTGAAATACTATACTCCAAGCTCTTCTTGATTTGATGGTTTGTGTCGAGAAGTGTGTTGTGATTCTGATGGGTTTTCACTTTCTTGTCTCTGACAGCTTTTAACATTCTGTGGTTGAATTTCTGGGATTTTGATTATTACATGTCTGGGTGTAGATACATTTTGGTTATAGCTGGCTGGAGTTCTGTGTGTCTCATATATCTGAATATCATTTCCTTTTCCTATGCTTGGGAAGTTTTCTTTATTTCTTTGTATTTCAGTTGTGTTTACCCTTGCTTCTTCACTCACATTTTTTATTCTTAAGTTATAGATCCTCTTGTCATCTTCTAGCCTTTGTACTATTACTTCCTAGCTCCTTGTTATTTTTAAGAGATCTTTCCTTTTGTGATCACAAGTTTCAGACTTGTCTTCAAGGTTTGATAGTCTATCTGTAGTTTCTTTCAAGTAGTTTTGCTAGCTTTCAATGGAGTTTTTCATTTCCTGGCAATTTCCTTGAATCTATTTCATGTATTCTAAACTTTTTTATATTTTTCATCAAAGATTTCCCTCCTTTTTTAAATGCTCCTCTATTCTTCCATCTGTGTCTTGAGAGGTGCTTAGCATTTTTAAAATTATTTTTCTTGAATCTTCCTGTATGTGTATTAGTATTTCTGCTTTAAGTTATTTTATAATTTCACAAAGATGTTTCTTTATGTCAGATGCTGTTGCTTCAGTAACTGCAGGTGTGCAACCCCTGATCTTTTCTGTGTTTACCTCTCCTGGACCAGTACTGCTCGGAGGCCAGAGACTGCCTTTTGTTTCTTCCTCTTGTTATGTTCCTGATTTCTTCCAGACAAGTGGGTAGTGGGTCCCTGGCACTTCCTGTATTGGTTATAATTACTCTGAAGCATGCTGACTAGGGATTGCTGCTTTTCCCAATCTGCTGGTGACCACTGGAGTACAAGCAGGAGTGGGGCAGGTTGGCCCCTCTCTTCTGAGCTGGTCAACCACTGGGAGTCTTCACCATGTTAGTGTGTGACATGTGGTCAGGGCTGGTTAGGGATAAGTTCAGGGAAACCTCAGTCTTAGCTATTGGATCACACATAGGGGCAAGACTCAGTCCAAGCAATTCTCACAGTCTGCTCTGAGCTAGGAGTGGCTAAATGAAGCTGGGTGCAGTTCTGGTTCTGGGCTTATCCTGCCTGACTTCAAAATGTGGTCCAGCCAGTCACTCACTCTTGTGGGAGGGCTGAGTTCCCCACACTCACCACGAGATGGTGCAGTTCTCTGGTCCACCACTCCCTTCTGTGACCACTTCTTTCTGCTGAGGCCCTTGGGCTTGCCAACCCCCAACTTCACCTTGACAGTGTGTCTTTGGGTTCCAGTGGTGTTTTGTACACAATGGGACCAGCTCCTGTGACAGCATGTCTGGCTACAGCCTTCTGTCCACATTTTTCTTTTATTCTTTTTTTTTTTCCACTATAGTTTCTTCCTGGGTTGAGAAGATCCATCACCTTCCCTCTGGTCTCCAGGATGGTATATTCCAGCATCTGAGCTGCTTCTCTCAGAGAGGCTCTTTATTTTGGTGCTTATTGATCTGCCATCTTCTCAGATTTCCCTGTAATAAAATTTTTAAGGTTTAAAAATTCACTGTATATTTTGATCTTATCTCATGCAAATACTTTTCTATTCTGAAATCGCCTCCAATTCCCGTAAGTTGATATTCTAAGTGATAGTCAGTAGATCTTTCTCTGTAATGGTCAGACAGAAAGTATTTTAGGCTGTGTGAGCACTTGATCTTTATTACAGTTAGAGCAGTCCACAACTGTGATGTAAAAGCAGCTAATACAATGCATAGATGAGCATCTGTGGCTATACGCCAATAAAACTTTGTTTATAAAAAGAGGGAGAGGTCTAGACTTAGGTTGTGGTCTAGATTTGTTTATCATCTATCTCTACTGCTTAGAATGTAAGCTTTGTCACTAGTATTAGATAGTAAATCTTTTGGAGACAGTAACTTATTCAGTTATATTCAAGTGCCTGGAACAATGATAACTGATACTTATACAATGAATGTAAGGATCTTTTAATGACAACCAGAGACTACTTCTGAAAAGTATGTGAGCTGGACTTGACAGCTTTGCATATCTTAGAAAATAAAAGATAAAGGGAATCTCTTTCTCTTTCTCATTGTCTTCATATACATATTTATAGCTATGTTACATATTATATAATTTATAATATATTATATTAATGTAATTATATTGTATATGTATATATACACAGTTTTTCCAAGGCAACATCTTCTTCACAGAATCTATTGTACAATTTAGATTTTATTACTCTTTCAGTCTGTTTTTACATGAAGGAGACAATATAATATTTAAAAATGTGGGTTTGATTTATTTTACTTATGAGTATGGTCTAAAGTTGTCTCCATTTACCTATAAAAGCCTCAAGATTATCCTTATTTATAGCTAAGTAATATTCAATTGCCTAAAACTACCACATCTTTTTTATTCATTCAGCAGTAGATGGGTATTTACATTGTTTCCAAGATTTAGCTGCTATAAACATGGGTGCATACATATCTCTGTGGCATGATGTTTTTAATTTCTCTAGGAAAATACCCAGAAGGGGTATAGCTGGATTGAATAAGACTTCCAATCCTAGTTTTTTTGAGGAATCTCCACATTCTTCTGGGCCTCAGTTTATCTAACTTTAAAAATGAGGGTCATGGATTGAGCAGTGTAATCAATGCTTAGGAAAATTTCTCTCTCTCTCTCTCTCTCTCTCTCTCTCTCTCTCTCTCTCTCTCTCTCCTTTAAGACTGTAGGATTATGTAAGTGAGAAAAAGTGGCCAAGGATCAGGAATAAACTAACCCAAAACTGGAACAAAGGTTACTGGGATGAATGGGGGGGGTACTGTGTGTGTTGTTTTTATCACCTCTTCTCATTGTCAGTGTCTGTTTTGAGTTTTTTCACTCTTGACACACACGTCTGACACATCTCTCCAGCTCATAATGAGCTTTCATTCAGGGCACTGATCAATAGCAGGAACCAGCAGGTCTGTCTGCCCTGCTTGTTTTCTCTATCTTCAATCTGCCAAGACAGATTAGGCTATTTCCAAGGTCACTCAATATTCGAGAGAGAATGGAAAGATATCTGGTGGGCTGCTCATAGAACAAGGCTGCAAACAGACAAGATGAGCGCTCAACTGTGTGTTCCATGACAGATTTAATTTACATCAAGGTCAAAGAGGGTATGTTTTCTTACTGAATCTTCCCCTACCTCAGAGTTGCTGGCTTGTCTGTTAGCTATGTAGTTGATGTCCTCCCTAATGTAACACTGACTTATAAAAAAATGGGACTAGCCCTGCCAGTCAACATGTGCTGTGTAATCTTACAATCTAAGTTGTTCTTTGCTGTAGAGACTGCTTTAATAGTCTGTTTCAACATGCATCACTAAACTATAGAGCAGAACAGGGCATGAAGCTCCTTTCTCTTGCCAATAAAAATATCAATATTTTTGAAGCAATAGCTGAAATCTGATCTATTGACACATCCTTACCCAATCAACTCTGTGAAATGCTTTTAGAAAAAGTATCAATTCAGCTTTCAATAATAATTTTTTATTATGTGTTGCCTTCTAGAAATGATTTTGCACTTTTCTTCTTTCTTCCCTCCTCTTTTTCTCCCTTCCCATCCCCTCATCTCCTCTTTTCCTTCCTCCTTCCCTTCTTTCTTTCTTTTCTACTTTAAAAGAGGGATGTCAAAGATATACATTAAACATATAAAGTCATAGATACGCAGTTACAGGTTATGGTAAATGTTACGAAAGAAATTTTATTTTTTTATTTTAAAGAGAATAAAACCAAGCAAAATATAATAGAATTAAGCCAATCAAAACAAACCGGTGTAAGTGACATAGGACTTCAAAACAATATGAAATTAACAATGGTCACCATAATGCCTCTTGTCATTTTCAAAATAGCTGCAGATACCTTCAGACATAGTAAAAATCAAACAAAACAGAGCAGAATAGAATCAGTAAAAACAAAACAATGAATGCAAATAAAGGACTTCCAAACAAGAAAATAGTAAATACAAATGGCTATCATAATATATCTTGTTATCTTTGAACTAGCCGCCCATGCCATCGGATATAACAAAGTCAAACAAAACAAGACAGAATAAAACCTAATTCAACAAAACAATGAAAATGATAAGGATTTCAAAACAAGCTGATAGGGAATTAACAATGGCTGCCACCTTCAGAAGGAGATCCCCCATAGATGTCGCACTGTGCACTGTTATCCTCTGAATAGATGATCAGATCACTGACCCTGGATCACCACAAGCAGTCTGTCTCAAGTATTTCACTGTGTTGATGTGAGGCTGACTGATACACCTGGTAAAGTGCAGATTCCCTTTCAGTAGGTATGAAGAAGCTGAGATTCTGCATTTTTAACAAGCTATAGGGAGGCACATATACTGAGCCCTGCCCCATGCTGAGTTACAAGGGTGTAGAAACATCACTAAAGTGAGAGCTGAGTTAAGGTTCTAGAATTGGATGCTCAAGGATTTGAATCTAACCTGTCTCCTTACTCTCCTAGACCCCAATTCCTCATGTATCAAATGGGAAATGATGTAGAAATCAAATGTGACAGTAGAATAGATATGTCAGTCCATGTATCATTTGCTATGTTTTTAATCTTCCTTTAATGTAAATTTCCACTATGTATTATTAATGAATCCTACTAATTCAGCACAAACTAGTCACCGTCATTTGTTTTGTAATCTCTGTCATTTTATTTCATTCATTTCTATGAGAATTGAGACAATGTTTCCACGTCCATCATTTAACACATTTGAAGAAGAAAATATTTGATTTCGAACAGATACTTACCTATGCTGTGCTGTGAACATAACACAGCCTTAATAAGTTGTTACATTAATGAAACCAACACATTTGAATGAGGAGCCAATTCATTTCTTCTGGTTCCAGCTGTTGCCATGATGTACACTGAGCAGGTCCACCCGGAACTGATTGGATACCATTCGAAACGGGAACTCCACTTTGTGAAATTTCTGCTTGCATTTCTGCTTGACATTATAGGACTTGGTATCTTATGGATCTGTAGAAGGGCTTGGGTTTCTTAACACATTCAATATATATATCCAAATGTATCTAGTGATGTAGTAGCCCATTGTTTTGTTCTGCTCAAGTTTGCTAATGTAAATTTTTAGGTTTACTTTGCAAAAAACAAAGGCTTTGAGGACAGGCTGATGTTTAATCAATGGACAAATATTGCAGCCAAATAGATAAGCCCTGAGGCTGTGGGCTTCTGCAGACTTCTGTTCAAGTATAGCCTCTCACTAAATAACTGTTTGACCTTGGGTAATTTATTGTGAGTACTAGTTTTCTTCTAGCTTTAACAGTAGGACTTGGTGTCCCAACTGTCAGTAACTTTAATATCATTGCCCTATTATAAGCAATGCTAGTGCAAAATGTGTACTTGTCTCTTTAAGTGAACTCTGATGACTTGAGTCATTATCTTGTCTCTGGTCTATGTTTTGACTCACAATATAAGTTTGTATTTAAAATTTAATTTCTATATTGACTGCTATGTTTGAGTGAAAAGAATGTCTAATAATTTTTATTTTCTTTTAAAACAATGCTGTGTAAGAGATCCTTTAATAGTGAAACTTTTGTAGGTGATCTAGGTAATGAGTCTTTCAAATGCAAAAGCCAACATCACTACCTTTTCACACATGCAATGAAATCACCTCATTCGCATGATTTTACCCTTATCTTCAGAGAGAAGCTGAAGCATAAGAAACTATACATATTTACCCCATGGATAGCCAGGTCAGGAGTGGCACTACATGTTTTGAATTCATGTAAATTAATCCTAAGGAATCTGACTTGAAATAGCCTTTTGCTAGACTACAAACTTTCCTCTCAGAGCTATTGTTTTTGTCTTATTATTTTGCTATAAAATTTTGTGTTTTTTCATAAAATAAAACATATTTTCTCTAACAACATATTAAATTTCTGAATTAGGAAGACTTAATGACTACAGCTAACTCCAGGAGCAGAAATTTATCTTTCTGCCTACAGTAACTGGAAGAATTAGAAGTTGTGTGAAATGTGGCATTTACATTATAATGTATGTACATAATACTGGCATTATAATTAATGTCTAAGTACAATTAATGTCTATTGTCCCGATTATTTTGTAAACATCCTCATCTACATGAAAAGCCTTTGTGACTCAAATAGTGAGGAGCAATTTTCATGAGTTATATTCCTCAAATGGCTAAAACCAAGCAGAAATAAAAGCAGCTCCAAGCCATGAGGCTCATAGTACAGCTTGACTGATTGATTGATTCATGTTTTCAACCTCTTTTGACAGATCTCATTTTCATTTTTTGCATTGTCCATAAATATCTGCAGCTTGAATGAGTAGATGATTACCACCTTCTAGACTCAGAAAACTTGCGTTTATTGCTCTGTGGCTCTGTTTTTGCTTCTGTGTGGTACACAGCTGGTCACACTAACTGTTAGCTAGTGAAGGCAGTGGAATAGGATTCAGTTTAGTAAATACTCATTCGCACTTATACTATGTTGCAGGACCATGTTGATATAAGCAAATACAGGGATGATATAATAAGTATGGGACTGGGGGATGTAACTCAGTGATAAACCGTAAGCTGTCTACATACAAGGCCTTTAGTCCAATTTTCAGCAAAAATTAAAATTGAGAATAAAAACCACAGCTGTTATGGACTGAATTTATCCTCTTACGTCTATAACTGAAAAGGCCTTTAAGGAGATATCTTAGTCAATTTTCTGTTGCTAGAATACCTGAGATTGAGTAATTTATAAAGAAAAAATTCATATTTCTAGGGTTGGGAAGTCTAAAATTGTACAGCTTTGTACAGCTTTATAACATGGCAGAAATCAAAAGCAGAGAAGGGGTATGTGCTTGGCAGAGAAAGGGGTGATCCCTCCTCCCTGCATATAACATTCCCTCGGGAAAGGTATTAACCCATTTCTGAAGGCTCCACCCTCATGACTCAAACACCTTCCAGTAGACCCCATCTCCCATCCTTTGCATATTAAGAAATTGAGTTTCCAATGCATAAACTTTGGGGATGCACTCAAACCATAGCAGAAAGTAATTGATGTTAAATAATATCATATGGGTGGTACCCTAACCTGGCAAAACTGATGCTCTTATAGGGGAAGGAAGCAACACCAGATCTTTCTTTATGTCTCCTCAGAAGAAAGGCCATGTCGACAAGTAAGAAGATAGCTATCTATATGCCAAGAAGAGAGGTTTCATTGGGAACCACCCTGCTGGTATCTCGATCTTAGCCTCCAGAACCATGAGAAACCAAGTGTCTGTTGCTTAGAAAATCACCTAGTCCCCTGTGGTGTTTTGTTATGGTAGCCCCAGCAGCTAATTTATTTGGAAAAACCACTTGGAGAGAGACATGGCTGAATCCTGAGAGTGAAAGAGGCACGAGCTATGGAGGTCCTTATCCTTGGACAATTCATTGAGTATCCAAGGAGGTATTCAAGCCCCTGAGTGCAGCTAGGTAGAGAGGAGGCTTGGATGGAAAGACATGAATGATGTCTTTCAGTGTGGGTGAGGTTAGAGAGAAAGCAAAGAGTTTTCCACTGTTCAAAGTCTACTCTGGGGCTTTTCTACTTGATCTTGTCCTTTCTAGCTGGATTCTTATATGATAAGCCCTGTTCAATATCCTGCTATGATTTGGTAAGTGTTACCCAAAGGCCCATGTGTTAAAAGCTCGATCCTCAGGCCATGGACTTATTGAGAGGCGATAGAACCTTTAAGAAGTAGAGCTTGGTTGCAAGTCTTTTGGTTATTGAAAATACATTCTTGAAGAAGGTTTGGAGATCCTGAACCTTCTTCTTCCGCTTTTGTCTCTTGGCTGCTGTGAGGTGAAAAGCTTGTTTTCATATGCACTGCCAACCATGAAATCCTGCCCTATTACAGGCCCAAATGCAATAGGATCAAGTGACCATGGGCTGAAACCTCTGAAGTCATGTCCAAAACTAAACCTTACCTCTTTATAAATTGAGTGTCTTATATATTTGTTAGAGTAACTAAAAGTGAAAAAATGGCAATGATTCTAAACATTGAATTACAGCCATCTATGACATCTTAAAGTTTGAATTCTGTCATTAGAATTTTTATAGCTTGAAGTATGCAGCTGGGAAAATTGAACTCATTTTCCCCTTCTTCTTTACTGAGCAAAAGGGTGAATGTTTTATAATGAGTACTCAGCGTGGGCCACAGGATGGAATTGTAATAGCTTGAAATGTTTTCCTTATAAATGATTTCCTGTGTGATCCAAGCCATTTTTCCCTCTTTAAACCTGCCTGTCTGGTACATGGAGATGTTGTCTAACACAAGCTGGAGCCCAAGCTTTGGGGTTGGATGGGACAGAATAAAGAGTCCTGCATCTGTGGCTCATCAGTTATGCAGCTCCAGGTCAGCTACAGAATCTGTTAGTGTCCCAGAAATCAGCTAAGAAGGATGGTCATAGCACTCAGGATTAAGTGTAAAGATACATGTAAATGACATGCCTGATATATGGTAACAATTAATAACTGGTTTGTTTTGTCTTATAGTTTGGTGAAGGCTGACCAAACTGTAGTTATTAATATTGTGCAACCATTGTGACCTAGAGTAGAAAATATGTCAAGCTGCCAATCATCAAAATATGAGTGTCTATTTCACAAAGTTTTCTTAGGGACAAAATATAATAACATAAATCTATGTCTGGATTATACTAGATACTCAAAGTAAGTGATAGTTTTCCATTCCTCCTTCTCAAGGGCAAGTATTATTTATAATTTGATGCATATATTAGTGGCTATTATTCTGGATTTCCACTCTGACTCTCAATGAATTAACTCCTCAAAATGGTAAGGAAGAGTTCATATTATCAAAGCTTTTTTTGAATGTGAGATCTGTAAGTCATATTTGGAGCCATATTTAAACATTTAAATTTTAATTGATAGTAAGTTTCTTCTTACTTCCAAGTCCAACATGATATTACTGAAAATACAGTGACCATAGGTGTTATGATTTAGATCTAAAATGTCCTCCAGAAGTTTCATATGCTTTTGTGAGGGTAACATACTCCTCAGTGTATTAATGCACTGATGACTTAATAATTGAATGTATTTTCAGAATGAGCCTGATTAGAAGAGGTGGGTCACTAGAGACATGACCTGGAAGATGTGTTCTTGCCCCCTGCTCCTCTCTTCTTTTTTTGCTGTATGGAAGCCATAGATTGAGCAGTTCCAGTCTGCCATGTTGTTTCTCCCTTGAGCCAGCTGATTGTGGACTGAGCCCTCTGAAATCATGATCCAAACAAACTACTCCTTAAATTATGATTTTCATATATCCTGTCCCAGCAAAAACATTTCTATAATAATTCCTTACTCAGTGTAGGTTCTGAAGCACCCTAATGTGCTCTATTAAAAATAATTTATTTAATAGCTACCTTGTATACAAACCCTGGTACCTGCCATTAAATTGTCTACAGTGTATGTAGGCGAAGGCTTGTAAAAAAAAAATTGAAATTGAAGTAGGAATGATGGACCATGTAACTTAGTTATTTAACTTTTATAAATCCACTCTGTGCCTAGTGATCCCCTAGTCGTCCTTCAACTGGTCCTTATTACTAACTCAGAGATAAGTTCTGTTTGAAAGCTTTCCCAGACCATCCTGCTCATGATGCCTTCCACAAGTATAAGGTACAAGTCCCTGTGTAAAGGCCTACATGGTTCTGTCTTTTTCCAACTTAAGACTTAGCTATGCTTCCTTGATCGCCACTGTATTGAGATATTCACATACAAACGTTAACTGATTGGCTGTACATAATGGAGTGCCTAGTGTGTGATGGCACAGGTTCCGTGCAGGCAGGCTGTGGTAGCACTAACAGACAGATGATTCTGACCAGTCCTGCTTAGAACAAAGCCTCTTTTTCACAGGGGAATCTTTGGACCAGGATGTGGCTTATTGACTAGTGATTTTGGGAATTTAGAAAGTTGATTGTAATGTATTCTTCTTCCCAATTCTAAGTTAATGCAGTAATGAATTTCAGAGTTTAGAGTAAACATTTCAGAGCCAGTAGAGGGAGCTCCACCAAGCAGAAGTCACACTGACCCTTGTTGAAAAAGCTTGGTGCAGGTGTTGACAAATTTCTCTTTGTCTTCTTAAAACAGAAAATTTCAGAAACAGGAGGGGCCAAAAAAATGTGATCCAATCCTTCTTAGAGTCATATTCTCTAAAACTAGGATTATAAGTTTTCTGCTCTTTCTATCCTATTCTCTTTTCTCACTGAGTTCCTTTTTCTGTTTTAGAAGGCTACTCTTGTATTGCTTAACAACAGGGCTATGCTGAGAAATGTGTTATTATGCAATCTCATCATTATTGTAAACATCATTGAGTGTACTTCCACAATCATTTGGTGTGACCTTTTGATGCAATAGAGAAAAGTGACCTTGAGATGTATGGGGGTGCTTCAAACAAAACATGCTATGGTACTTTACAATTTATTTTCTTTCATCAGAAGAAGCAATATATGCTAGTGATAAAAATAGTATAGAAAGTACACTAAGCAGTAACATCATCATTTATTATAATTATTGAATATTGTATATTATACATAATTAAATGTGGCATACTTTCCTATGACTGGCAGTCAGTAGGTTTTACATCGGCATCACCATAAATGTGAGTAATTTGTTTTGCTATGATGTTTCTGCACCTATTATGTCACTAACTGACAGGAATTTTTCAGCTCCACTATAATCTTATAAGTCTACAGTTCTATACAGTAGTCTGTTGCTGACTGAAGTATCATTATATGGTATATGACACTGTCTCCTGGGAACCTGCTATGTGCCTGGACCTGAATTACAGAAGTGAGCAAGACAGTCATGAACCCACCTTTTTAATTCTCTGTCCCTGGCGCTCCTACAGTGTGTCTCCTCTCTCTATGATCTGCTCTAACTGTCCAGGTGCTTTTGGTATTGAATCAGAGTCTATTCTCTATACTATCTATGCTGTCAGTCTTGTTTCTGCTTCGTGGAAGTGTAATATAGCAGGCTCAGAACTTTCTGCCCAAAGTTTCCTTCAGAACTTGAAAAAAAGTGATTGGACCCTCTTTAGTCTTTAATTTTCATCACTATTTGATACTTATCTTTTTAGGAACAATGTTGGCAAGGAACACACAGTTGATGTGACAACATAGAATTTAAAAATCAGTAAAACTGGATTTTGTTCTGTTTGTAGTATTTTCCCCTCTTCCAAGTCCTATCTTCAGAAACTCAAAAATACTGTGCATAGATTTTGGCACATGGTAACAGTTCAAAATTTGTGTTGTCTTACAATTTACAAAAGGGTGCCCAAAATGTAATTATTACTATTATACAAGCACTGTGACCTGAGGCAGAAAAATATGTCAATTTACCAATCAATTGAAGATAACACTGCACATTCCACATGGTTTTATAAGGACAAACTCAGTAGCCTTGCTGGGGCTAGCCGCACCAAACCTTTAGATCCTGTGTCTATTTACTAGCAAGTATTAAGGACTAAACAAAAAATATTTCCCTGTGAGATTAATGGTTTCAAAGTAGAACACAGGGGATACCAAATATGACCCAAGAATTTCTGTTGTGGCATAGGAACAGTTGGGACCCTCAGGTAGGATTAAATTAGGATATCTTTATGAAGTAGAAAGGAAATAATCTCTGATTCTCAGCAAGCAGCTGAGCTGACAGCTTGTGGTTAGAGATCAGCTTCTGTGTAGTTCTACTGACTGAGTCTGTGGTTTTGACCCTCTTTTCTGTGAAGTTACATTGGCCACATAAACCCCTCTTTAGATAACTTCTCCCCTCATGATTCCCCTATTTGACCATCAAACTTGGCCCTCTACTGACAAGTCCAATAACCAGTCAAGTGGTGACCCTTGGGAGCTGGTGGAGATGGGCCCCCTAACCCCTTAAAACAAGATTGCAGCCTCAGATACCACAGCGACCTGGGTCTAGGAACTCTGCTCCACTGGAGTGACGCTTTATCATTTTTTTCATGCAAAATCTACAGTGAAATTACTTTCATTTTGTACTGGTCTGTTCTGACTAATTTTCTTCTTTCTATGTTGGAGAGAGACAAAAGTGGCAAGGGTGAGTCTGGGGACCTCTAAACCCCAGACCTACTGGACATAACAGGGGAAAATGGCCTTGCTGGGCATGAACAGAACCAATGAGAAATAAGGAATCACCCAAACAAGTTAGAAAGAACCTGGCCTCGGCTGCCAAATGGCAGCTGCTAAGTTAAAAAAAAAAAAAGATTGTGTTTGAATTATGAATGAATGAATGAATGAAAGAATTGCTTAATATATTCCAAATTTCCTGACAAACTAAATTGTTAGGTTCTGAGAGCATGTGTAGACACATTCACTTGATAATTGGTAAGAATATGGGAAGGAAGAATGCTAGCAGAGAAACTTAAGTTTAAGTCCTTTCCCCTAGGCTTGGCAATAAGGGAGTTGAAATGAACGCCAGACTGATGTAAAGTATGTTAAAAAGCTTCAGAAGTCAAAAACAACAAAAAGAAAAAACAAAACAAAAGTTGAGGTGCCAGTTCTAGTCTATTGATATTTCTTTTTTTTTTTTTTTTATCGGTACCGGGGATTGAACTCACGACTGCCTGCTTGCAAGGCAGGTGCTTATGCCACTGAGCTAAATCCCTAGCCCCAATATTTCTTGACTGTAGAGAAGGATTGTGACATTGCTTGAAAATGATTGGCTCGTAATGCTTGCCTTGAGTCTAGGAATGAGCCACGATGATTACATATGTCCATGATTTATCATCCCTGAGTAGTTTATAGAAAGGAAAAGATTTACATAAATCACATAGTAAGTTAGTGGTAAAGAGTAGCTTGATAGTGCAAATACCTTAACTTAAAGTCTTGTTTCCACCAGATTGCTCACTTCCAACACTTCACTCTTCAAGCACATTCTAGGACCAGGTTAGGATTCTTCTTGTTGGGTGAGACAGAAGTAATGACTGGAGAATTTATTCTAGGAAGAGAATTTCTTTCAGGAAGAGAACTTCTGAGATAAGGTGACGAAGTCATTGATACAGTGATCATTTGTGGTGAGTTTGGCCCACTTGAAAGACTGGTAATTCATGCAATATGCACTCTTTTGACTTTCAGAATTCTGGGGGAGGTTGGGTCTTGGGGAGGATGGGCTGAGGATTATGAGCTATACAGAGGCAAGCAGACAATCGTGAGAAGATAAGATCCCATTATCAGAAGTGAATGGATAGATCAGGATCTGGTTTGCTGTGGGTGGGAGGGGGACATTCGGGACAATCCTGAAACTAGCGAGAAGGGCTCTGTTTTTGTTTCGGTCTCATAAGAATTCCCAGAGGGATGCTCTCCAGAGTGGACAGCAGTGTAGAAGCAGCACTGGGGGCTTCCCTGCTTCCTTTTCCTTTCTGCCTTCCATCAACATAGTGTCCACTTTGTGTAGGATTACATAATTATTGGGCTTGCTGATGCCCAATCAGAAGTGGGGGATGGTGTCTCTTTTATACCTTTGTAAGAGTGCTGAAGATTTCAGAGATACCATATTCAGTGGATTTTTAAATTATTATTGTTTTTCTTCTTTACTGAGGGAGAGCCTTCCCCCAGTACCTTAAGAAATGTAATGAGGATTTGCATTTGGGTTAGAACTAATCAGAATCTTCCTTGGTACAAGTGACCCAACTCTTTTTGCTTTGGATAGGTTACCTAATCTTTCTGTATCTCAGTGTCCTTGTCTGTGCAAATGGATGGCATCCAGCTTGTAGGTTGCTATAAGGAAGAAAACAAGAGTATATATACAAAGCATTTAGTTTGGTGTGTGGTAAGTACAGTATATGCAATAGCTGTTTTCTAACTGACAAAAATTGTATTTTTATTTGAAGAATATTTAAGAAAAAGATATCACCTCATTCTAACACTGAATGTTCAAAACCTTTGAGAAGAATTTTCCAAATCAAGAATCAAAATATTCAATTTTTTTGTAGCACAGCCACAAATTAGATTAAGTACTTTGTAGAAAGAGTTGATTGAAGAGCCTTGGAATTCTAAAGGTATCAAAATTTGACTTTAATGACTTGGTACATAGTTTGAAGAACCAATTGTTCTCATATTGAATTCTCTACCTGGGAGATAATGAGCTGATAAGAGGCTTTTTTGGCCACTGCACTGTTAGTTATCAGAAAGATCCAGGCTCCCAGTGAGGACCATAGCCATATCTACAGCAGGCTGTAATTCTGGGTCAATAGGTATATGTTGTGTAGGAGGCTGGCACATTACCAGCTGATTCTCAAGGTGGCAAGAACACCTTAGCTGATGGAATATTGATTTCAGGTCTGTTGGTGTCCATGGAATTCAGGAGTGACTTACAGTAAGACAAGCTTGTATTTAGTTTTCTGGATGATTTCCATCCTGTTAATTTCTCCTTGCATGTAATTTGGCCTTCTGGTCTCAGAAAATATGTATTGCCTTTCTTAAAAAATGGACCTTGATGGAACCAGGTGGGAAGATATATTCAGTAAAAGATACAAGTGGAGGTCCATTTGTGCCTTTTAATGATCCGTTGGTAAGTGCTGCTGATGACAGAAAAACTCAAGGTGCGAGTGATAAAGACGTGTAACATGTAAAGATGTAACTGAGGCCATGTGTTCACTAGATGGGCTTATAACATAGTGAGGTATTACAGACACTAGGTAGTCAAATCTGATGTAGGAAGAAGAGCTTAAACTGCCAAATTAGGTGAAGAATCTGCTCCCTGTGTCTTTGAGGCTCTCAAGGTGAGACTTGCTGAATGAATTAGAAGCTTGCTGTTCTTGGCTTCCTTTGTGTTGCCAACTAAGCCTTTTCCAAAAGCAGCAGCATAGATGGTGTTTTCACTTAGTTTTATGGGGTAGTTTTCTATCCTCTGCTATAAGGGGTGATGAAAGCAAGAGGCAATCATGAGGCTTTCCTTACCACCTTTTTGGTACTTTCTTAATGATCCTTCTTTGCTTCTCCCCGTGTCTTCCTGGATTTAGCGGAAAGGGACACTTTCTCCCTCTAGGTTCTCTACTTAGTCCTCAATCTATACTTCTTTTTTTGACAAAAGCTACACTGCATTACCATACGGAGTGCTTTTAGAAAGCCATCCCTCCAAATTAGACCCACATCTACAAGGTAAATATGATTGTGATGCAAAATGCATTTCAGTGTTATGGGATCCACCTAGATATTTGCATCTGCTATAGGCTGAATTGTGTGCCCCTCAAATTCATATAGCGAAGACTTAGCCCCAAAGTGATAGTGTTTGTAGATGGAGTGTTTGGAGCAGAGAATTAAGTTTAGGTGAGGTAAAGAGGATAAAGCTCTAATGATGGTATTCATATTCTTATGAGACACCACAGACTTCTCTCTCCTTCCCTCATGTCTCCTCCCTGCTCTTCTGTCTGTCTCTAAGTCTCTCTTGTAAAGCAACAGAAGAGGGCTAACAATCCAGGGAAAGGGCTCTTTGCAGAAGTGACTTGTGCTAAGTTTTGACTTTGCACTTCTAGTCTCTAGAAGTATGAAAACGTAAGTTTCTGTTGTTTAAGCCACCCAACTTATAGTATTTTGTTATGACTATGAAACAGATTAAGGCAGCCCTTTATGTGT
Source organism: Cavia porcellus (assembly GCF_034190915.1). Taxonomy (NCBI): domain Eukaryota; kingdom Metazoa; phylum Chordata; class Mammalia; order Rodentia; family Caviidae; genus Cavia; species Cavia porcellus. Next base: position 66,788,577 of record NW_026947496.1, on the reverse strand, counting down.
ATATGAATTTAAAAATAGCTTAAAATTGATACTTGCTAGTGGTAGGCCAGGCTGAGTGACTTCTAGCAGATGAAAGGGACCAGGCTACTCTAACTGAAGGCCTTTCTCATCTTTAAAAACTTTTCCCATGCTATGTCACAGTGTCTGAAATCCAGCCATTATAGGCAAAAAATGGTTACATCTTACATTTTGGGATTCTGATGATTGTCTTCTTTTTGGTTCCATTCCCTTTTTTAAAAAAATTCAAATATGAAAGTGTCACAAACACATAGCAAACAAACTACAACACGAACACAAATATAGTCTCCCTCACTCTAGATCCTAAGAGCTTCAGCTTGCTTCTCCAGAATAACCAGGATTGTACGTAGGTGTTTATTTCAGGTGTTGTGCATGTGCATAAATGTTGCTATACTTATAAACATGGTCCCAGAGCAAGATCTTATGTCTTTAGGTCATCGGGACATTTGTTAGAAAGGGCTATGGGACCTCAGGGTCTCCTCTCATCTTTCCTCCCTTCTCTGTTTCCTTCCCCTCCCCCTTCTTCTTCTCATGTTTCTTCTTCTCATCCTCCACTTCCCCTTCTTCCTCTGTCTCATTGCTGAGACAAAACCCTGGATGCTCACAAATTAAGAGAGGCAAACTTTTTTCGGTACTGGGGCTTGAACTCAGGACCTTGAACTTGCCAGACAGGCACTGTACCACTAAACTGTATCCCTAGCCCAGGAAAATATTATTTAGCTCACATTTTATAGAGGTTTCGGTCCATAATCAGTTGGCTCCAAGACAGAGTGGAAAAGGAGAACATGATAGGCAGAAGGTAGTGAAATAACAAAGGAGGAAGAAAATACTTTCTGTCCCCTGTATTGTATCTAGGCTACCAAGATTAAGCCAGCACCAAAGCAATCAATATATTGATTTACTAATCACCCACTTTTAATCCTTGTGTCTTTAACCCTAGCATTGCACCACAAATCAATTACACACTTTAGACTTAGCCACCTCTGAAAAAGCCCCATCTATGATTGCATGAGGCTTTGTGGGGATATCCATAATGGTACCCATCATCTGAAGGATTAAAGGAGCCTGAAAATGAAGGTAAAGTATGATGAATAAAGGGATTCAAAGCCTTCCTGAGGACTGGTCAATAGGAACTACATAGTTATTATAGAAACTCCATATGTCACAGTTATATCTTGTCACCTGACAAATCCTTTTTCATACTTCATACATAATCTTACATGTCATTTCATCAAGGACTCTTCCCCAACTGCTCTTTCTAAAACAGCTTTTCTAATAGCCCTAACTGGAGGATTATCATGGCTTTCTGTGTAGATGTAAGCATAATTTCCTTGTGGTTGTGCTATAAAAACAATACTGATTTTTGCATTTTACAAATGAAAATGTGTCAGATAATACTGAAATCTTTCAAAATATCACCTGTCCTCATTATCCAAGATTTTGGCATTTGCTGCATCTCACATTTTGTATCATGCTAGCTGGGCCCTGAGGTTTGTAAGTAGAATGACTGGGGCTTGTTTGTTTCTACATCCACAGTGCCTAACCCAGCTGCTCAAGGAACATGTCTTCAATAAAGACAATAATGCAAGACAGTGCAACCTGTAATGATAATCAAAATATGAGAAAACTGATTTGCAACCAAATGTGGTCTTCTCCATCCTTTTGGGTTTAGTGCTGTACTCTGTGAGTACCTACAATCATAAAATCTCACATGTACAACTTTAGAGGAAGCCTCTGTGGGTACAATCTATGTTCTTTTTCCTCTCTGCGGCTTTATCTTGTGACTGTAAAATACCGTGTATGATAACCTTTGCCTCAGCATTCTGAACATGACTGAAAGCTATAGAAATACCAGATGCAAACACCAACTACACTCACTGTGGCTCAAGTGGTTGTCGTCATTGCTGAATCTAGCAAGACTTGCACCAATCATGAGTATGCTGACCGCGGATCTTCTTTTGTTTCTAAAAGGAAAAGGTCTGCAGGTTTCTCTAGGGCTTTCAATAGGGTTCTCCAGTGAGTTGATCTGTGTTAAATCTTATCTTGAACTTCTATCTGCTTATCTCTGGGAAGAACTGAGGCTCCCTGTCTCACTTGCATTTTGCTCATGAGGGAGAATTTCTCTCTGCCTTGTCCCTTTCCATAAGAGAAGAGATCAGAGAAAAGTTACTACTCATCTTTTCTTAGTACAATATTTTTCTAATATTTCAATAGTTTCTCAATAGTCTTTTCACTTAGTACCTCTCCCAACTGATTTCAAATTTTTGAAACTTTGAAGCAATTATAAAGACATTTCCATCTTATTTAAGTATTACCCATTTCTATGGGCTATGATATTTTATACCCTGATAAGTTTATATTTTATTGATTGTATTTCAACAGTTTTTCAGAAAGTTATATTTCTAACTTATTTTTACTGAGTCTCATGGTGATTTTCTCATACTCTTATGAAGTTCCTTTTCTTGCCTTTCATAATGCCTTTGAGCGGACTGAGAACAGCCTCCCCAATTGGACTATTATGTTTGAATCAGTGTCCTGTAAAGATCCAATACGTTAGAGCACAATGGTGATATTAGGTTCCAGGTGAAATCAAGTGGGAGATCCTTTATACCTTTGATGTGTGATCTCAAAAAGGATCATAAGAAACAAGTATCTTCCTTTTCCTCTTTTGTTTTCTGGATTCTGATGCAGGCAGTTTGCTTCACCATGTGTTCCCCCCCATTGTCATCCTCCCTTCCCACCAGATGCCCAAAGTAATATGTCAACCCCAAGTTGGGCTGGGTCCTCCAAAAGTATAAGTCAGAATAAACCTCTTTTTCTTCATAAGTTAATTATCTCAGGTATTTTATTACGGTATTGCAAAGCTGACTATATGTGAACTGTTTTCATATCTGCTCATCATCCCTGGTATGTGGCTTCCAAGACAGAAAGAGATATAATGTTAAATGTTTGGTTTATTATCTTTTGAAATTCTTCAAAAAAATTATTTTGCAGGAATAAGCAAGTTGAGTGAAATGATTTCTAAACTACTCAAAGTATTATATGATCCTAAATTATCCTAATTCTCACTGCTGGAGAGAGAGAGTATATTATCTTAATTCATTAAGAAGGAAATACTTCTGTGGCTGCACCACTGCAGGAAATGAAACAAGAAGTCACAAAATCAAAGGCAAATAAGATGCCTAAGTAGATCAAGCAGAAATGATACGTCGAGTGCCACTGCTTAAGCAGCTGTTACTAAGACATGCCGGCTACATATATGACAGATAGCTATAGAAATGTAGTATTTATTCCTGCCCAGAGATCAGAAGCATATGACTTTTTTGTCCTTATGCATTTATAATCAGGAATTCTTTTGGACTTTTGGGAGAGTACATAGCATGACTTTTCATTCCCAGGCACGCTGGATGGTATAATGGTCTGGAGATTTAGTTTTCTAGTCTTTTTAGTCGTATTAAATCCTTGAGACATTTGGTCACGGGGAATGGGTATGAGTTTGCCAAGCAGTCAATGGGGGAGGGGAATGTGATAGTTCACACAAAGGCATGTGTGCTCAGGTTAGTGGGAGGGGAACGTGGTGGGGTTTTAGATGCCACCAAAGCATGTAAACATCGTGCTGTAAGATGGAAGGCCCAGGTTTGTAAGGAGGAAAGAGTTGTGGTTAGGTGGGTGACTTAGAAGGGCCATTTGGGCAGGAGAGTGGAAAAGGATGAGGCTGTGAAGAACCAGAAGCAGGAGACTGCATGTGTGGGGGCTAGTGCTGAAGAGAGAGGAGAGTACTGAGAGGCTGGAACTGTAGAATTTAGTTGCAGGTTCCCGTGAACAGTGTGTGCATGGTGCGGGGTGAGGAAGAGGAGAGAAGGAGAGGAAGCGAGGAGGGTGGAAAGGCGGGCAGAAAACATGGGGGCAATAAAGAAAAGGAGCAAAAAACCAAAAGACCACCTTATTTCCAAGATGTCTACCTTTGGTAAATATTTGGCTGAATTCATCTATTAACCTTGCTTTTGTATGCATACATATTTGGAATAGAACTACTAGACTCCAAAGAACATCATCATTGTGCCCATTTATACTTTAAAAGGACAATTTTTCTAATCAGATTAAAATTACATAATGACTAACTTCTTACTTTTTCCATAGAGTTTGTTTGTTGCCTTCCACTTACCTCTAATGTTTAAGTCCTTTGGTTTAATGTCTATTAAACAAAGGTTTTGGAGTCCTACTCTGTAACAGGCCTTGTTCTTTTGGCTGGAGATATCATATTGAAGAAAGAAAAAGAATTCCTTGCCCTCATGGGACTTAAATGTCCCTGTTTGAATCTGAGATTTTTATTTTTTTTAGTGACAGTCAGACTTGAGCATTCCAAGCCATCACTCTGTTTTCTTTGGCAGGGAATAAGAACTAAAACCTGCTGAAGAAGAAATTTCAACCCCAAGTCATTCTTGTTTTGCTTCCCTTCCAAGGAGCCTCATATATCACATTTAAGACTCAGAGCCTCTCTGTAGCCTTTGATGTACATAATAATCAGGAATTGGCCCTAAGTTCTCTGCAAGAGCATGGAGATAACTTTGCAGCTGGTTATTTCTCTACTAGGAGGTGAAAAAATTTTTTATTTTATTTTAAACAGATTAAGACAAAGGAAGACAGAACAAAGCAGATCAGAACAAAACAATGTAAACAACATGGCACTTCACTACAATACAACTGAATATTAACAGCAGCTACCATAATGTCTCTTTCTTTGAAATAGTTGAGCATACCTTCACATACAATAGTATCAAACATAACAAAATAGGATAAAACCATTGAAGAGAATGAAAGTATTACAGAGCATTCAGAACCAAATAACAGAAAATGAACAATGGCTACTATATTATCTCATTTTCCATAAAAATTTTGTTTATATGATCACACACATTAAAATCCAAAAACATGATACAATGGAAGCAGAACAAAAGCATTGTAAGACTTCAAAGCAAGATGATATTAAATCAGCAATGACTATCACAATGTCCTGTTTCCTTCAAAATAGCTGTTAATAAAATCACACATAATAAAATCAAACAAACAGAATAAAACCATTCCAACTAATGAATGAAAACATTATAAGGCTTCAAAGCAATGTAATGAGGAATCATGATTACCATAAAATCTTATATGCTATTACCATTTCTTATACTAGGGAGACTATATGAAATTTATACACGTGAGTTTGATTTATTTAACTTATGAGTATGGTCTCAAGTCGCATACATTTATTTATAAATATCTCAATGTGATCATTCTTTATGGATGAGTAGTAATCGATTGTATAAAAACACCACAATGTTTTTATCCATTCCTCAGTTGATGAACACTTAGGAGGTTGTTTTCAAGATCTGGCTATTACAAATTGTGCTTCTATAAACATGGGTGCACATATATCTGTGGTATGATGTTTTCGCTCTTTCTGGGAATATGCCTAGAAGTGGAATAGCTGAATCAAATACGACTTCCAGTCCCAGATTTTGAAGAATCTCCAGACTGACCTCAACAGTGGTTGTACCAATGTACACTTCCACCACCAGTGCAGGAGAGTTCCTTTTTCCCCACAGCCTTTCCAGCATTTGTTGATTGTAGTTTTCTTGATTCTGGCCATTCTTTCTGGAGTAAGATGGAATCTTAGTGTTGTTTTAATTTGCATTTTCTCTAATGACTAATGATGATGAACATTTTTCATGTATTTGCCATTTGTATTTCTTCATTTGAGAATTGTGTATTCATCTCAGATGCCCAGTTTTGGATTGGGTCTTTGAATTTTGGAGGTCTGATTTTTTCTAATTCTTTAAATGTTTGAGATAGAAGTCCTTTGTCTGAGAGACAGTTCACTAAGGCTTTTTTTTTTTTTTTTTTTACCAGTTTGTGGGTTTTCTTTTCACTATGCTGGAGATTTCTTTGGACATGCAGAAGCTCTTTAATAAGACATGATCCCAGTTATTGGTTCTGGGAAGTATTTCCCATGAGGTTTGAGTCCTGTTCATGAATTCTCTACCTACCCCTATGACTTCAAGATTTTTACCTACTTTGTCTTCCAATAGATTTAGTGTTTCTGTTTTAATATTTAGATCTTTGATCCATTTAGATTTTAGTTTAGTACAAGGTGATAGACATGGGTCTAGTTTTAGTTTTCGGCATATGGAGAGCCAGTTTTTCCAACACCATTTGTTAAAGAGACTGTCATTCTTCCAGTGAACATGTTTGGCCCCTTTATCAAAGATAAGGTGATTGAGTGTGTTTGTAGTTGTGGTTGTATCTTCTAATCTATTTCATTGATCTTCAGATCTGTTTTTATTCCAGTAGCTTTGTAATATAACTTCAAGTCAGGGATTGTGATGCCTCCTGCCTTGCCTTTGCTGCTTAGAATTGCCTTTGCTATTTTAGTTCTGTTCTGGTTCCAGATGAATTTCAGGAGTGATTTCTCTAAGTCTATGAGGTATGTTGATGGTATTTTCATTGGGATTGCATTGATTCTGTGTAGAAATTTTGGGAGAATGGCCATTTTCACAATATTTATTCTCCCTATCCGTAAACAAGGAATGTCTTTCCATTTTCTGAGATTATCTTCGATAATCTCAGAAGGCTTCCAGTTTTTGGCCATTTAATATGATGCTGGAGGTTGGTTTGTCATAGATGGCCTTTACCATATTGAGGTAAAGACCATCTATTCCCATTTTCTGTAAGGTTGTTATCATGAATGAGTGTTGGACCTTATCAAAAGCTTTTTCTGCATCTATAGAAATGATCCTGTGATTCTTACTTTTGGCTCTATTGATATGGTGGGCTACATTTATTGATTTATGTATATTGAACTATCCCTGCCTACCTGGGAAGAATTCCACTTGGTTGTGTTGTAACTTTTTTCATGATTTGCTGCATCCTTCTTTGCAAAATTTTATTGAGAATTTTTGCATCTATGGTTATTAGGGAGATTGGCCTGTAGTTCTCTTTTTTAGTTGGGTCTTTCTTTCTCAGGTTTTGGTACTAGAGTAATATTTGCTTTCAGGAATGACTTAGGAAGAATAAATAATTCCCTTTCAATTTCATTGAAGAGTTTGAGGAGTGTTGGCATTAAGTCTTGTTTGTAATTTCTTGTGGAGTTCCGCAGTGAATCCTTCTGAGCCCGGGCTCTTCTTTGTAGGTAAGGACCTAATTACATTTTCAACTTCACTAATAGAAATTGAGTTAATCATCTGTTTTACATCTTCTTGACCCAGGTTGGTAGTTCATATGTTTCTAGGAATCTGTCCATTTATTCTGTGTTATCAAACCTATGAGAGTAGAGACTTTTGAAATAGATGTTGATGATCTGTATTTCGACAGAGTCTGTAGTGATTTCACCTTTTTCATTTCTTATTGCATGAATTTGAGCTTTTTAAAGTAAGATTGGCTTATGAATTTTATTTATTCTTTCAAAGAACCAACTCTTTGATTCATTGATTCTTTGGATTGTTTTCTTACTTTCTATTGCAGTATTTCTGCTCTGATTTTTATAATTTCCTCCTTTCTTTGGCTTGCTCTTCTTTTTCTACATGTTTGAGGTATAGCATCAGGTTGTTTGTGTTCATTCTGTTTTCCTGACGTGGGAACTTAGAGGCAAGGAAAAATTTCTCTCATTTCTTCTTTCATTCAACTTGGAAAGAATTTTGCTTTATTTGTTTATTTTCAAAATTCTAACTTTTCAAAAACCTTTAAATTTGGGGCTGACCTGGGAGTAGAAGGGTGGTTGCTCTAGATGTTAGACAATCACAGAGCTGGCAGGCAGGGAAGCTTGTGGTGATGCAGGGATGGGATGTGTGTTTCTTAATAAACTGCATCCCTGGGCCCCCTGAATGCTTTGTAAATGTATGAGAGAGACACAGCATGATGAGCTGAGGGGTCTGCTGCTGTTCCAGGCACCTGATGAATTTAGAGAGTATTTTTCTATTTCCCCTAATGTTTCTCTGGCATGTTCCATCTCATTTCTTACTTTAATGAGGCCATTCTTTACGCATAAACAAAACTCCTACAGTTAGAACTCAAGTCCATTACCTCAACTGCTCTTTTTTTGCTAGCATTACAGTGGGAGCGAGTGAAGGAGGAACTCCTGCTGGCTGTGGGCTCTCCAGAGACTGGCATCCACTTGTAGGGAGTCCCACCCAGACTAACGGCCTCTGGCTTGCCCTGTGGTGGCGACAGTCACATCTGATTCTGTCTCGTGTGCCTCTAGGCATCCAGATTGTGCCAACCTGATGTAGGCAGCTGGATTCATTTTGGTTCACTGCAGTTCAGTGTACTTTTTGCTGCACACTGTGCTAACCACTGACTCAAGCAGTGAAGAAAAGTATTGTATGGTCTATGGATCAGTCAAAGATAGAATTCTCTATCACTCCTAGAGGAATATGTAAAGTGCAATGGCAAGGCAAGAGGAAGAGCGGTTAATTCTGCTGAGACATGTAAAGCAAGGTTGAGCAAAGAGGTGACATGTGAATTAGGACTTTAAGGATGACCAGGAGATAAAGGGGGTGGGTGCTATTTCAGGATAAGAGAACAAACACTTAGAGGCGTGACAGAACTGCTGATGTTCAGAACTATGGCTTAGTTGGGAAACTAGGCTGCCATTTCCATAATGCACTGTTGGCACAAATGAGAGAGGGTTTTAAATACAGATCTGAGTCCCAGACTGTGAAGGAGATTAGATTTGGAGTCTAAAGAAAATCAGTGGGTTTTAAGCAGTTTAGAAATGGAATGGATTCTGATCTTAGAAATATGTCTTTGGTAGGAATGTGGAGGTCAACTGTAAAACAGAGAATTGGAGCAAGGAGCCTCGTCATGACATTATCGCAATAACACAGGTTAGTGGTGATGTAGAGCTGCGCTTAGGCTGCATCTTTAGTTTGACCAGCTCTCCTGAAGTCCGGTCTCTTTCATCCAGCTGTCTACTTGCTGCCTGTCCCCCAGTGTCTGATAGGTATCTCACACTTCCCAGGATCCCAGAGCTCTTGCCCTCCCTGCCACCCAGCTACTCCACCCCCACCCTCTATGGCTCACTTGGTGGCAACTCCACCCCATTAGTTTTTCAGAACAACCTTGGAAGCTGCTCTTGACTTTTCTCCTTAACTTACCCCTCCTTTAGCCAATCTTAAAACCCCACCAGCTCTGCCTTCTTCTCCATCATTCACCCTCTCTTTCCCCAATGGCTTTTTCACTATTGCGTAAACACATCAGGCCCCTTCTGGCTTTCATTTTGGCCTCTCCTCCAGCTGGTCCTCCGTCTGTTTCTCCCAAATTTTCCCTGGGATCACTCCCTGCACTCCTCTACATCCTCCCTCTAACCTCATCTTTTAAAAAAGGCTTATTCTGTCTGTATATCTAACACTGTAAGTTGCCTTTCCCCAGCGCAGCCCGTTTATTTATGTGGCTCTTTTTTTCCCATTATACATATCACTTTCAGGCATGCTCTACAATTTTCATAACTATTTTAAACATTTTAATTGTCTGTTTTCTCATACCTAAATGTAGCTCTTCAAGGATAGAATATTTTTTCTGTTTACTTAAAACTGTCTCTCAGCTTGCCTAGAATAGCACCTGGCTTAAACTAAAGACTCAGAAAATACTGAACAAATGAATGAATGAACGGACTATTTGCTGAGAAGAATGGCAGATTCAGATTAGCAGAGTAGAAACTGCAACTCTTCTCATTCTGTTGGCTTTGAGGAAGGAGCAGACTAAATAACAAAGAATGACTCTGAGGTCTATAGTTTGGTTTGATGCCTTTACCTGAATTGGGAAAGGCAGGAGAAAAAATATACCTCACACAATACTGGTAGTGAGGTATTCTTGGGTCTCTGTGTCTGAATCTTATGTAAGAGCCAATGCCATTTATATGACATGTAGATTTTCCTTAATAAACAAGACAGGTTGGAATTAAATTTGATTTTAATAGTCATCAAATATGGAGTAGATGAGATCTTCCACAGAGAGATAGGAAAATGAAAGGGTAAAATGGGATAGCAAGATGCCCAAGGACAGCCATCTTTATTTATGAGGCACACTCAGGGGAAACCAGTGAAATCTTGGGTGTACAGCTTGGTCTTATTGGAAATTTAGACATGTTTTTGGAACCTGAATAAAGAAAAATGGAGACAAAGAGTGAGATGATATGAAAACTTTTGTTACATCATCTTGGTTGAATACGTGATTTTTTGAGTTACTTCCTAAAATTTAGTGTCCTCCAATAGGCCCCAATATCCTCCAAGTACTTCTGTCTCAGCCTTCTTAAATCTTTCCTGCAGCATCTACCTGAATATTTAGGGTGATTTCTAGCTCAAGGTGGCAGATAACAGAGCCCTAGTCTAGAGTATTAAAAGCATCAGAAATCGTTTTCTCTGCTGAGTTGTCATGAAGGTTCCTGTCTGTATCATTTGCATTTCACCTTCCATGATCCCTTTGAGACAATTTGCTGCAAGGCCTCTGATTTCAATTTCTTAAAACAGTCAGAGATCAGATAAATGAATTTTGCATGTTTAGTTGAGCTGATGCTACTTGTTTCAGCAAATGATTGCTTAAAGAAATTCAAACAAAAAGCTATTTTATTTTTGTTCTTTTTTTGGTAAGAAATTTCTCAGGCAAAGGGCAGCAATTATACATGAAAGGTTCTATATTCACTTGAAAAACTGGTGCTGATTGGAAGGATCTTTTGGGGTTTGCATTTAATCATCACTCCTGCTGAGAGCTGGGAACCCTTATAAATGCTTGCTTAATACTACTGGAAGCTATTGTTAAACTGGTGTTAGTTATTCTGCAAGTAGCTTTTGAGGAGAAAATATAGGGAATGCTTTTTCTTTCTTAGTGGAGACAGGATTTTATTGGTACCATAATGTTTACTTTCAAGGAAGTTCCTCAGAACTGTCTGAGCTAAACAAGCAATGCATTAGGGCAATGATGGTTTATCTTTTAGAGAGCAAGTGCCCAAACTGCAATCCAAAACCCACTTATTTGTCAGAAATTGCTACAATTAAACCTGAATACTGACAAGCTAGGTGAAAGCTTGGACAAGTTGTGGCTGGTGAGTCCCAGCATGTGATGACATCACCTGTTGCTACTACTTCTTTCTGAGCATATGTATGGCCTCTATGTTTGGTGCTATCTGATGCTTGGCTGCTGCAGCAATGTTGGGGTGCCTTGGCTTATGTGCAGACAGAGAGTACTCTGCATTTCAATGTGGGACATATGCCATAGGTTCACTGCCACTGCCTTAGGGTGGTCTTTTTCAGCCTTGACCTTTTCTCTTTGGGTGTCTCCTAGAGAAGCAGTAATCTACTGTAGTGCCCTGTGTCTTCCCAGGACAAGTATAGATTCTGTAAATGGGCAAGATTCATGTACTTGGTGTTTTTTTCATGATGATAGAAGTATTGTTGCCAGTGGTAGTATTAGTACTATAACAGTGCTATCTAAGAAAGATGCCAAATTCAGCTTCTTAAAATAAGTCATTTATTCTTGCTTACATGTTAGTAGGTGCTTAGTGCTTGATTGTTCTAGGTTGGGTCGGTCTGTGTGGTTGTGGCTTCGTAATGCAGATCCAGACAGACCTAGCTATTCATTGTTGGTTAGGCTTAGAGTTACTCTACATGTGTTTATTATAAATCCCAGACCAAAAGAGCAGTAACTTTGTGGGAGAGTGGAATTCTCATGGTGATTACAGAAATATGAGGAGCCAAGCCTCTCTAGAGAGACAAATAATAAAATATATATTTATATAAGAGGTGATTTACTAGATTTGCTGGTACAATCATAGAGGCCGAAAATTTCATGACTCCAGTTACAAGATGGAAAGCTATAATGAAGACACAGAAGAGTTTAGGAGACAAAGGACACTGCGATCCTAGTAGGAAACCAATCCAAAGTGTTATCTCATTGGTGGGCTGTTGAGAGGCACACTGAATTTTGGAGTATAGAAGGGCAAGAAGTTTAAGATTTTGAAGGTCTTGAGAATTCTGAAGATGGCGGCTTGATAGGTAGCTGTGTAGAGAGCCTCTCTGAGAAAAATAATTCAGACACTAGAATTTAACAACATAGAGGGGGCCAGAAGATAGGAGAGGGATTCTCATAACCCAGGAAGAAACTGAGGAGAAAGAGAGAGAAAGAAAGGAAGGAAAAACATGGATGAGGGCTGGAGCCAGTCATGCTCACTGGGACTTGACCTGTGCTGTGCTGGATGTGCTGTGGAGTCAGATGATTCACAGTCACACTGAAGCTGTGGCCTCCAAAATCAGGAGTTGGTGAGTCTGGGACCCTTAGTGGGAGAACGTGGCACAGTGTAGAGTGTAGCCAAGGTGGAGAACTGCATTGATTTGCGATGAGTGCTGGAAATTTGGTCCCGTGGTGGGTGGGGCTGGCTGGAGGACATATTGGAGTTGGGCCAAACAAGGCCTGAACCCGGAACCACCGTGGTGTCAGTCAGCTGCCCCTGGCCCAGAGAGGACTTGTGGGATCTGCTTGGATTGAGTTACGCCCCTGGTAGGGACCCAATTGCCAGGGACGAAATTGTCCTGAACCTGTGACATCTGCAAAGCACAGACTAATATGCTGAAGGCACTCACTGGCTGACTGGCTCAGAGAAGAGGGGCCAGCCCACAGTCCTTGTGTGCACGTCAGATAACAGGAAACTGGAGAGGGCAGCAAGCCCCCAGCCAGCACGCTTCAAAAAAACCATAAGCAATATGGAGAGGGCCTGAGACCTCCACCATACACCTACCTGAAAGAAACCAGAAACATGAAAAGAGAAAGAAATAAGAAAAAGCCTCCAGCCACTGGCCCTGGGAAATTAAGTCCAGGAGAGAAAAGATCAAGTGTAGCAATCATGCAATATTAGCCAAAACATAAGCAGACATAAAGAAATACCTTCGTGACCTCATAGGTGAACTTAAAACTGAAATTCTAATCTAAGTGAGGCAAGGTATAAAAAGATTAATAAAAGAAACACTAAGCCCCTCTCAAGAAGACACAGATGGAGGAATGGAGGAATCCAAAAAAGAAGAGAAACTTTTGGTGAAGAATATAAACAAAATCTAGAATACATGAAACAAATCCAAAGAGATTACCAGGAAATTAAAAACTCCATTGAAAGCTGGCAAAAAGCTTTGACAGAAACTAAAGTTAGCCTTTCAAAATTTGAAGATAGATTTGCAATGTGAAGATAGATTGTGAAAGAAAAGACTTCTTAAAAATAGAAAGGAACCAGGAAGTAACAATACAAAGGCTAGAAGATGACAAGAGGATCTATAACTTAAGAATAAAAAATGTGAGCAAAGAAGCAGGTGTAACCACAAATGAATTACAAAGACTATTCACCGAAATAATTAAGGAAAACTTCCCAACCATAGGAAAGGAAATGATGTTCAGATGTATGAGGCATACAGAACTCCCACCAACTACAACCAAAACAGATCTTACACCCAGACATGTAATAATCAAGATCCCAGAAATTCACCACAAGAGCAGAATATTAAAAGTGGTCAGAGAAAAGAAGCAGATAATCTATAAAGGAAAATCCATCAAAATAATGACAGACTTCTCAACACAAACTATCAAATCAAGAAATGCCTGGAATGAAGTAGTTCAAGCCCTGAAAGAAAATAATTTCCAACCAAGATTGATGTACCCTGAAAAACTCTCTCTCAAAAGTAATGGAGAAATAAATTATTTACAAGACAAGGAGGAACTGTGGGAGTTTGTGGCCACCAATCCAATCCTACGAAATTACTGATGGACATTCTAGAGAAAGATAGAAAAAAATACCAGGATTCCAGCAGTAGTGGCAGAGAGGCCTCAATGAATGGGGCAGACAGGAATGAAAGAGAAAAGTGGACAAATAATAGCAGAAAAATAGAATAGCAGAGATGAGGCAGAGAAATTGGGCTATAATCTCTAATATAGATAGCCTTGATACACTAACAAAAAGAAACACAGAAAGATTAGAAGATAGGATCCATTAAGATGCTCTGAATAGGGAATGTACTCAACCTGAAAAAGGTTTAATAAACTGAAAGGCAAAGATGAGAAAAAGATGCTCTATGTGACAGGAATCCAGAGAGAAATAGGGACAACTCATCCAGCAGCTGCAGATAGGTTGGAAAGTCATGACACTTTTGTGCAGTGGAGAACTACTCAGCTATAAGTTAGGAAATCTTGAGGCTTTAAAGGAATACAGCTCAAGATCAAGCTCAGGGGTAAAAAGGTTCAACACCATTTAGATAGATAATGGATTAGTGGGACCCAAAATATACAAAGCACCTTGAGAATGGGAAAGGGGAGGAACTGTCTAAAAAAGGAAGGCAGAGGTCATTGTTAATAGTGTATTAGGACTTAAAAGCCACATTAGTCTTATTGATCTGTTTAGTTTGATTTTATTTTGTTCAGTCTATCTACTCATACTAGATTTGAAGGTACAGACAGCTATCCTAAAAATAGCAGGATATACTATGGTAAATATCCTTAATTCCCTATTAACTTAAACTGAAGCCCTGCATTACTTACATTGTCTTACTATGGCTGATCTTATTTGAATCTGATTTGTTAGACCGCTGTTTTGTCTTGACTGATTTTATTCAAATTTGGTATGTTTGAGGGCATCAAGTCCAAGAGTAAAGGCAACTATTCTGAAGATGACAAGATGTACCCATTCCGATTTGATTATTAATGGCTTTTGAAGTCCAACAATGTCACCAATGTTGTGTTTTTATTAAAATTTCTATGTAATGCTACATTCAATTATATTATATCTGATGATGTAGACAATTCTATTGAAAATAACAAGAGACAGCATAGTAACTACTATAGATCATCTAAAATTGCGGTTTTATATGTCTTTTTCTTTTCATGTTTTTCTAGGAATTTGTTTTATTGTCTTGTTTTGATCTGTTTTTCCCTATAATACAGAATGGATAGGTATACATATAGAGATTCACACATGTGGAGAATTACTAAACAGTTTATGGGAACAGATTATATAATGTACAATGTAACAAACAGATACTCTGAAGAAAAAGAGATACTAAGATACCCTACGCTGATTCTATAGCATTATGATATAAAATCTAGCAATACTATTATTTACTGTTCAGAGTGATATTAGACTAGTCTCATGTTTAATTTCAGCATTCATAAGGATATGGACAGCTATTTCGAAGACAACAAGAGACATTATGGTAGCCATTGTTGACTTCCCTAATGTCTAGTCCTGAAAACCTAAAAACCCTTTAACCCTTAAACTAATCAAAACAAAATCCTGTTTTAATTAGTTTAGTACTATAATGTTCAGTATGTATTCACTGTGTATGAAGACGTGGACAAGTATTTGGAAGAAAACAAGGGACAATATGATAGACAGTGAAGATCTCCAGTGGACTTGCTTTGAAATGCATTTCTTAAAACTGTTTCCTTATGATCTGTTTTGCCCTGTTTTGTTCTGTTTAATTTTACCTTCTTTGAAAAAAAAAAAGATTTTGAAGGTCATGCATCCTGGGTGCAGTGAACATAGTAACATTTCCCATATCCCAGATTTCTAAGTTCTTGGCCTTCTTAGAGACACCAGGCAAGATTCTTCTATTCTAGAAAGAATATGTAAATAGGACCCTATTACTAGAAAAATGGAACATAATTGTGTCAAGGAGACTGAATTCTCCAGACAAAGACTAAAATCAGGTGATTACTGTACATGGGGAGTGGCTTTCTTGATTCTGAGATCTCCAGAAAGATTGTGGGCATTGTAAAGAATTCTAGAAGTTGCCTAATTCATATAAATGCAATAAGTGACCTAATTAGAGACTTCTAGAACTCATGAGGGTAGTAGCTAGCTAGATGGTGGAAAAACTAAACCTTCTGTCTATATTTTCTGCAGTTATGATTAATGTATCCATGTAAACCTGATTTTTATCTGGTTATGAGTGATGTGCAATGGATTGATGTGTAATGATGTGTATGAATTGATTCATATACATATTTCTGGAGGTTGCTTATTGCATAAAAAAGGGATAAAACTAAGTAGACACATGTTTCATTTGCTTACATCAGTGGGGCACCAAGTGTTAAAGCCTATTTAAAGGAGGAAAGCTATTTTAGAGAATTAAGAGATTGGAAAGTTAAATAAGTGGAGAAGGAGGTTTCATTAAATTTTATATAAAAGAGACAACTAAATCTTGGTGAATGTCCTAGAATGACAATAGCCATTATCAAAATATAATATAGAAATATGACTGAAGCAGCATTATTTTTACTGACTTATTTTGTATTGATTAGAGGGACAATTTCAATTTCAAAGTTTCTCTCACTTGGGCCTGCAGAGTTCAGTATTAACAGCTAAGCTTTATGAATTCTTGATGTTTTATGTTTGACTCATGCATGGAGTGGACAAGAAGAAACACTGCATAATCTGTTATGTCATGTTATTTAAAAATGTTTTCCCTATTGCAATGATTTTTAGAACCATCCTTATATCTGTATAAAGTGTTTACCTTGTGGAATTTTCCAAAACACAAATTCAGAGGTTATTTCTAAACCTTATCATTTCCGGCATCTGTAGAGCAAACCATAGAGTAAGAGCAAACTTCATTCAATGTGTTTTTATAAATAAAATTTTATTGAAACATAACTCTGCCCACTCATTTACATACCATTTATAGCTATTTATGTACTATACAACAGAACTGAGTTGTGGTACCAGGAATCCTATAACCTTCAAAGTCAAAAGAATTTACTCTCTGGCTTTTATAGGAAAAATTCACTGAGTCTTGCTGCAGGAAATAGACTGGGTGTATCAGTAAGAATATAAGGCAGAAACTCTTGCTTATAAATAACAGGATTCTTTCCAGACTCTAAGTCTGGAAGGTCTCAGGGGTAGACAGAACTTCAGTTATGGCTGGATCCATGGGTTCAAAAGATGTCCTCCAGTCTCCATTGTTCTCTGTCTCTTGCCTCTGCTTTCTGTTATATTGACTTCACTCTAGCACCCAGGCTTAGGCAAAGTCCTTGGTTTTTAGAAATACCGAAGAAAAGAGTCTGTTTCTTCTAGTACCTAAAGCAATTCCCATGCCCAGTCCACATGATTCAGACATAATTTGGTGCTGAATTCTGGGTTAGTTATTGTGCTCATTGGTCACAAATTACACTGAGTATTGTTCGGCAGGTTTTTTCTTCACCTATAAGAGGAGGAGAGAAAGACCATATGCTTGACATCCACAAAGCCAGGGAAAAAGGAATACTCAATAAGAATCAGAAGGAAATTAAGGATATCTGCAAAGTTTGTAGGCAGCTAGAATTTGAGAATTCTTTGGGTGGTTCATATTTATATTAGTTTTCCTCTCATTGTTATTTCCTCCTGCTGCTTCATTTTCCTTCTTAACCCTATTTTGCATGTTATTTATTTGCTTCAAACTTCTCAGGAGCTCTATTCTTTAATTCTCTCCAAGTTCATAAATAGGGCACTGCTGCATGGTGCAACCTTAATGCAGATATGTAGTATCTGAGGGTGAAGATAACTCAACACAGACTAGTAGAGAAACCTAAGTGTAACATCAGCCATTTCTCCTGAATAGATTTATACTTACCTCACCATAGAGAATTTTTTCCCTAATGCTATGATATACGTAGGCTCCAGTTCAGAAAAATATTCTTGGTCAGTCCTCCCATTTAAGACCTTTTCTCTCACTAAGCTCAAAAATTTCCCATCCCAGAATGTGTTCATTTCTTCCTTAGAATCCAAAAAAGGAATAAAGCTAAATATTCCAGAATATTTTTAAACTCTCTGCCCTACTTCAAGCTAGGCTTCAGGGTAACCTATAGTTCTAAATACTTTTAAGAAATTTGTGAAGCAGAAGTTCATCCCTGAAAGACCGTCAGCCTTATAATACCGATGCAAGTTTTCCAGGTATTGTGTTATTATGGTAGTGATAGTAGTTGCTCTAGTGTGGATTTATTCTACTGACTGAAATAAACCCTGAAAGAAAGAGCAAGGCAGGAAGGGGCCAGGGAAAGTTTTACTTGCTTTCACATGTGTATTATTTTTTATATTTTGAAATTACAGCATTCATAAATGGTCTTTCTTAGAAGTCTTTATTACCAGCAAAATGCATGAAGTTCATCTAGCCAAAGTTAGGGGTCAGGTGCCTCTCTTTTGTGATATGAAAGGACTATCAGGCAGCTACTGGTCCAATAAAGTGAGAGATATCTGGAGAAGTCCCTAATTGAATACAAAATCTAGGTTCAAGTCTAGGAGTCCAGAAAGCACAGAAAAATTAGCTGAAGCCCAGTTGTCCTGAAGAGTGAAAAAAAGTGTTTTGAGTTTTTGTTTTTGGTAAATGATGAACATTTAATGATGCTCATCATAAAGTATTGCTGGGTTTATACCTTACTGATGTGTTTAGGATGACAGCAGATTCAGTTCTTGTGCAGAAATTTTTTCCTTTAATACATCACTCCTTATTATCTCTAAAGACACTCATTCTTGTTTTAGAATATTTATGCCTTGCCTTTCTTTCTGTTATGAGACTGTTTGAGAGAACAGAAAATTCATCTTTATCATGCCCTTTCAGTCTCTAGAATAAATCTTTGTATCTTGCTGTTGAATAAGAATTTTGGATGAATGGTAAATTTGAGCCTCAAATTAATAACAGCCACTGCTGTTGTTCAAGGCTTGAATGTCCCACAAAGGCTTATATTTCAGAGTATTAGTTCAAAGACATTTATGAGGTAAGATCTAGAGAATGGTCTTTAGGTCATTGGGAGTTGCCTTCAAAGGGGATTTGTGATGTCATTTCCTTCCTCTTTCTCTATGTGTTTCCTGTCATAAAGTGAGATGTTTTGCTCCACTGCATGGATTTTCTGGCTCAGCATAGTGTCAAAGAAATGGCACTAATTGATTATGGACTGGAATTTCCAAAATTATGTGCCCAAATAAATATTTTCTCTGTGTAAGTTTGTTTTCTTAGGTATTTTTCACAATGACAGAAAGCTGACTAACATAGTCACAGATGGAATTTATGTGCTGATTACCTGCTGGTAAATAAATATCATTGGTTCCAGATGGGACCAGGTGAGGTTTAGGAATAGAATAGCAAAACTCATCTCTCCAATAATGATGGAGCTTACACCTGACAACAGATGTCGTAAGGTGAACCACAGTAATTTTCTTGTACTACTAATGATCTCACCATTATTTCACCTAGTATATGGGGAGAGGTGGTTTTAGATTCATCTGAAAGGCTTCTGCAATCCCAAGAAAAGCTGTTCTGTCTCCTGAGAAAACTGGGGAGCACTATTGTCCTTGTTACTTAATTCTTTTCATTTCCTGGTTTCAGACAAGTAGTGTCCCTTAAATTTGCAAAAAAATGACATATTGGTTCTTAATATGCTACTATTCCTGTGTTGCCCTGTGATTTCTGGTGGTATTTACCTGTTCAAACAAAAATATGTATCATAGTCTAAAAATGGAAAAAAATACAAAATAAGACTATGGTAACTTGCTTATTTACAGAGCAAGAACAAAGTATGTGGCAAGTCAAAGAGAAAATATTCGAAGTCAGAGATAGGTGGAGATGGTGTGGCTAAAAAAAGTCAAACCACCCCAAACATTGAGTGATCATTCTTTGTATTGAACCTGAAATAACATTGCCTGTTTTTAGCCAAATATCAGTGAAAATAGGAAAAGGCTGTTTCAGACAAAAAGGCTCAAAATAGGGCTGTGATCATTTTTTCATCACAAGATACCAAAGAGAACAGATGCGGAACTCTCTAGTATGTTTAGATAATTTCTGTCTTGTAAAACTGAAGGAACTAGCAGGACCTAACGAAAGAGAAGATATGAGATAGCTTTAGTATCTGATCAACATCCAAGAGGATATTAAATGTGTTCTGGTTAGTCAGGTGAATACTCTCTGGAAAAGGTCCTTATGGTCTTTTGGTTGCAGGAGGACAGGGTGGGAAAAATGCCACTGTTGCCCTTCATGTGATAGAAAGTCCTCCTGTTTTCCATTCCCAGAGTCTTTCAAGATAGAATTTAGTTCCAGGTATATGATAAATTTCTGAGTTAGTCATTGCAAGAAGCCTCCTGGAGTTGCCAGAGAATCTTGGTGTAGGCTATTTATTTCCCTGTGTCACAACAAGATGATTCAGCTCTCCAATTTCACTGGAGCCCAATTTCTGACCTTTGACTTTGCAAATTCAGATGTTCATTCCTACTGGTGACTCATGGGGGACATTAATCACAGAGTTATAGCTATTCAAATCTTCTTGCAAATATATGAATATATATTGGGGAACCAAGGAGAGCCCACTATAAAACCATTCAAGAGAATTACATTATTATAGAGTATTTAGAACCAATTAACAGAAAATGAACAATGGTTTCTGTATAATCTCTTTGTCTATAAAAATTTGCTTATATTATCATATATAATAAAATCCAATAAGATACAACCTTTTAAGACTGATGGAGACAGATCAATACAAGTTTGATGGAACTTCAAAACAAGATGATACTAAATCAGGACTAGCTATTATGATGTCTTGTTTTCTCTAAAATAGCTGTTCCTACCATCCGATCTTCTCTGCCTCATTTCTGTTGAGCTCTTTTTCTGTCATTTGTTGTCAGTTTGTCATTCTTCATTTCGTTTTCTGCTCCATTCATTGTGGCCTCTCTGCCACTATTTCTGGAATCTTGGTTATTTTCTTTTTTTAGACTATCCTGCAGTATTCTCTGTAGAGTTGATTAGTGGTTGCAAATTCTCCTAGTTCCACTTTATCCTGGAAGCACCTTGGTTTTCCATCAATTTCTAGGGACAGTTGTGCAGGGTATATCAATCTTGGCTGGAGGTTATTATCTTTCAAAGCTTGAATTATTTCCCCCCATGGTCTTCGTGATTTGATGGTTTGTGCTGAGAAGTCTGCTGTAATCCTGATGGGTATTCCCTTGTAAGTGATCTGTTTCTTGTCTGATGGCTTTTAATATTCTGTTCTTATATTGGATTTCTGGAATTTTTATTATTATATGCCTGGATGTAGCTCTGTTTGGGTTGTAGGTGGCTGGGGTCCTGTATGCCTCATACATTTGAGTATCTTTACCATTTGCTAAATTAGGGAAATTCTCTTGGATTATTTCTGTGAATAGCTTTTGTAGTCCATTTGTTTGTGTCCCTACTTCTTCTTTTATGTTTCTTAATTCTTAAGTTATAGATCCTCTTATCATCTTCTAGCCTTTGTATTGTTGCTTTTTTTTGTTATTTTTAAGAAGTTTTTCATTTCATGCTCCCACATTAGAAATCTGCCCTCCAGTTCAGATAATCTATCCTTAGTTTCTTCCAAGCTGTTATGCCAGTTTTTGATAGAGTTTTTAGTTTCCTGGTAATCTCTTTGAACCTGCTTCATGTATTCTATGTTTTCTCTATTTTCTCCATCAAACAATTCTCCCCCTTTTTTCTGTTCTTCCATTCCACCATCTGTTTTTTCTTGGGCGATGCTTAGCATTTCTCTAACTATTCTACTTATATCTTGCTTCAGGTCGTTAATAACTTCATTCCTGAACTTGTCTATGAGGCTCTGGAGATAGCACTTTATGTCTATTGTTGCTGTGTCTGATATTGCATGTTTCTCAGGATTGGGGGCTGAGGACCTTTTCTTGTTGCTCCCTCTTCTCATATTTTTTGTTCCTTTTATGCAAGTGTATATAGGAGGCCCAGTTTCTTTCTTTGTCGGTTACAGTTTGCTTGAATTGTGCCGGCTACGTGTTCCCACCCACTGCAGTATACTAGGGAGACACAGACCTGGGCAGCCTATGGTGGGCCCACCCCTCCAGGTCAACCTACCGAAGGCTACACTGCGAGGGTGCACCTCCAGGCGCTGGGACCTGGTTTGGGCTAGCTTACTGGGTCTTAGTCAGCAGTGTCACCCAAGCCAGGTACTCCCCACCAATCCCGCTTGAGAGGGGAATATGTGACTGAAGTCACTGCAGCATCCTGTTCCAGCTAGTCTTCCCAGTCCCAGTATGGCCTTTGCTGAAGCCTCCTACTCTATGGAAGGATCCCCGATCTGCTCACTCACTGCAGGTTGATGCAGGGCTCCCGGCCAATCCTGCTCTCAACTCCATTCACCGCTTCCCACTCTCAGAGCTTTTGCACCTCTCTCTTTGCTGTGCTGATTGGGATGCAGTAGCAGCTGCAGGAAATTCAAATCACAGCTTCCAGTGGCACGGGCTCCAGCTTCTGCACTGAGACCTTATCTCTTCCTGTTATAGCACCGTGATTGTGTTTCCAGTTGGTTTCTCTTAGTTTAGTTTGTTCCTGGGTTTGCAAAGTGTATCTTCCCTTGCTTAGGACTTTTCGCCCAGCACCAGTCCTGGATTTTAAGTGCGGTTTCTCAGCGGGCCTCAGAAGCTGCTGCTATCTATCCGTTCTCCCGGAAGTGTCCATTGCTATTTTTTTAACCTTAATGTATCATCACCACCACTACCACCACCCCTGAAGGCAATGCCTTCCTTATACAATTCTCAGTTCTGAGAGCATTCATGCATATCTTGTAATCCTAAGGAATAAGTTTGCAAAATATGACTAAACTTTAATGTATGTGCAGACATTTGGGTGAGTCCAAAGTTTAAGTTTCACTTAATAGACTTTTAACAACCTGTGGCAATGCATTCTATGATTACCAGACACCAAATCTGACCCTGACGGTACACTACCTCCATCCTCTTCCATGTCCCTTTGCTAGTTGTCACTCCACTGCTTCCAGATGCTTTTATTTCTGACTCAAAGTTTGATTTCCCAGTAGATGGGCTTGGACAAATGAATTTGCAGCAGAAAAGTCAGTGGGACCCTATCTGTAAAAGGCTGAAGGAGGCAGGGGTGGCAGAGGGAAGGCTCACTCACAAAGCCACTTCAGGGAGCTCAGGTACAGAGATAGCCTTTTGGAGCTGTTTGCAGGAAGCCTGGGGACCAGGTCTTGTGCTCCACACTGACTAGCACAAAATATTACCATCTGTAGCAGGGGAGGGACATGACCTTGGGGAAGTCTGCATTGGGGAGGTGGCTCCTTGGCAATGTTGCTGTCCTGGAATATAGAAAGTCTGGGTATTTTGTCTGGGAACTGTCCAAGGAAGGCATTGCCTGAGTATAAGAAGTTCTGAAAGGTATCTGAGTACTTTCTGCTAAATAACAAAGACACTGGGAAGGGGTTGAACCCCTGTCATTGTTCCTATCAGAAAGCTTGGAAGTGACTAGAAGTTTATATTTCTCAGGAAAAGGTCTAACTGCAATTGGTGTAAACATCCCAACTTCTTTCATCCTCTCAGGGATGATTCTGACACATCCACACTGTCTTCCAACACTCCCCTTACCCATTTCCATCCATTGAAGGGATATTTCATGATAGTCCACTTTTATTTAATTCCTTAACTTCTGGGTTCTACTTCCCCACTGCAGATCCCCTGGTTTTTCCTTGAAATGCTTCATAACACATCATTTATGCCTTATTTTTCAACTTAGAGTTACCTATAGTGGAAACCAAGACAACTTTGTGTGCTTTGGGTATTATATAAATCAACTTTTGTCACTGGAAAAAATACTCAATACACCCAATTTAATGTAGGGAATAGTTTATTTTTGCTTGTGGTTTTTGTTATAACTTGTAATTTTACACAGATCACTCTACACCATGTTCCTGTTCTGTATGTGCTGCCCACCCTCTTTTTTTCTGTTCCTTCTTAACTGGGATCATAAAGTAAGTTAACCACCAGCCTTGTACTTCCCCCACCCTTTTTATCGTAGAAACATTCTGCACCTAGCCCTCAGCCCAATGCAGCCCAACATCCTGTTTCCCATCCCATCACTGTGCTCCAGACGTCCCTTGTAAAACTCCCTGTACTCTTACCCTGTTTTGTGAACCTCCACCCTGTTTTGTGGTTTTGGCCAATAAAAGTTGTGCCCCCTACTATCTCGGCATGCAGAGGTTATTAGTCTCCACTGCTCCCTGTGTCGCTGGATACCAGTTAAAATAAAGCACTTCTTTTCCTTCAAAGACATCTTGCCTCATTTTGAACAACATTCTGGGGTCTAGCTTTTGGGTACAACAGTTTTGGAAACTTCAGTCTATGATAAGCTGGTTCCAAGGCAGGAACATCATGGTGGAGGGCTATAGTAGAGCAAAATGCTAACTTAATGGAGGAAGCAGAGACAAGGGAGAGCACCCTTGAGAGACACACCCTCCTACTGGACCCCACTCCAACCAGGCCCCACCTCCTAACAGCTCATTCAGCTGTGACCATCCACTGAGTATAAGGCCCTTGCAGTCTGATCACTTCTCTAGGAGACTCTTAAAACAGTCAAGTTGACAATTAAAATAAACTAGAAAAGGCATATTAATAATTTCTCTAAGCTTCCATTTTCTTCTTGCAAAATGAACATAACAATTAATTTGGAGAGTTATTGTGAAACCTGAGAAAGTACTTGCACAAAGTATAGTTGACTGTCAGAGGGCTTCACATCTAAAGATTAAGTCAACTGAAGGTAAAAAATGTATTAGAAAAAGTTGTATCTATCTTGAATATCTATGTAGAAAACCTCTTCTTCCCACTATTCTTTAGGCAATACAGTATAACATGTATTTAATAGTTGTCATGGTTTATGTTAGTGGCCACCAAGCCTCATGCATTTGCATTGTGCATTTGTGATTGATTCATTGTCTAGCGCTTGGATTGGGGGTGTGAGTGCTACACTGGCCCAGGGGTGGAGCCAGGACATAATGTAAAGGCAGGCAGGAAGAAGGTGTACCTTGCTCTCTTTTCCCTGTTTCCTCCTTGCTATTTCCAGCCACCATGAATTGCGGCCCAGCCATGCCACCCTACCTTGGAGGCGACTGAGTATGGACTGAAACCTCCAAAACCTGTAAGAAATAAACCTTTCCTTTCCCACTTTGTGCATCAGGTATTTTGTCTCAATGATGAGTAAAAAGTAAGTAAGACAGAATTTGGTACTGAGGAGTGGGGTTGTTTGAGGGACTTTACCTGACCATGTTTTTTGAGAGGCTTTGGAAATGGCTTGTGGTCAGAGTTTGGAAAGGTTCTGACATGTTGCCTGGATGCATACAGCTGGAGCAGCTTAGACTGTTATGTAGAGGAAATTCTGGTCAGAGCTCAGGAGACCAGAAGGCTGATAGAAATCCTTGATGCTGAAGACCAGGTTTGTGAGGTTTCTGTTCGGCAGAAGGACTGCATTGGTTATTGGACTCACCCTGATGTGTGTTATGGTTTGGCAGAAAGTTTGTCTGCATTTTGCTCATGCCCAGAGACTTTGCCTGAGACTGAGACAAAGAGCAATGGACTGATTAATCTGAAAAAGAAAATTGCAAAGCAGTCAAATGTTGAGGCTGTGGCATGGCTATTGTTGGGGGCTTTTAGCCAGCTTTGTGTTGCAAACCAAAAGCAAAAAGCCCAGCAGGATAATTTATAATACTGTATTGCCAGAAGGAAGATTCCAGGAATGCTGTGGATTGTAAAGAGAGAGTTGAGACTTTGATTGCTGAGGAGAAACAGAGAGATAAGAAAGATGACCCTGGGGCATCCCAGGAAGCAGGTCCCCACCCTTTTCAGCCTCAAAACTGCAAAAGTGAAAGAATTTGCTCAGAGGAGAAACCTGCAGAGCACCATGCTCCAGAATGGTGATGGAGGCCACATGAGGTTCCAGAATGGCGGCAACACAGAAAAGCCTTTCTTCACAATCAGATTCACTGAACCCAAATTCAGGCAATCGATCCCTACAGCCAAGAGAGAAAGAAGCCTGGCTACTGCTCCAGCTGGTAGCAAGCCTTGGCAGCATCCACATGATGCTGATTTTAGGTGCAAGGAAAATGCACAAATTCTGAGGGTAGGACAGCTTCTACCTCAATTGCAAAGGGCCTGGGAGGTCAAGCAGTGTACCTCTGAGAGGGCAATTTGTAAAGATATAAGGGTGAAGCCAAAGGTGCAGTGGAGACCCCAAAAGTTTGGGAAAGCCAGGAACATGTGTGACCCAAGGAAAGCTGCAAAAAGTGAGCAAAGAGGGTTTAAGAGAAAAGTTGCGGAAGCTGAAATCCCTGGAGGTGCCATTGGGGTGGAATCATCCAAGCCTTTTGGAGTTTGCAACCAGACTGCTTCAAATGCTGAGCATGAAACTCTAGGACTTAACATTCCTCCTACTGGATGTTGGACTTGCTTTGTTTCCAATGCTTTATATTCCCCTATTTGTAACTTTTGGAATGGTAATGTTTATCTTGTGCCTTTGAATTTCAGAAATGTTTAACCTTGTTTCATTTGTACAGGAGGTTATGGTTAAGAGTTTGTCATAGATCTTGGAGGAGACTTGGGACTTGGAATTTTCAGCAATGCTGAAACTGTTAGGACTTTGGAAACTCTTGGAGATGGACTAAATGTCTTTTGTATAAAGGATGTGCATGAGTCCTGGGGGCCAGGGGTGGAATGTCATGGTTTATGTTGGTGACCCCCAAGCCTCATGCATTTGCACTGTGCATTTGTGATTGGTTCATTGTCTAGCACTTGGATTGGGGGTGTGAGTGTTACACTGGCCCAGGGATGGAGCCAGGATGTAATGTAATGACAGGAAGAAAGTGTGTCTCACTCTCTTTTCCCTGTTTCCTCCTTGCTGTTTCCAGCTGCCATAAACTACAGCCCTGACATGCCACCCTGCCTTGGAGCCAACTGAGTATGGACTGAAACCTCCAAAAACTGTAAAAAATAAACCTTTCCTTTCCCACTTTGTGCATCAGGTATTTTGTCTCAGTGATGAGTAAAAAGTAACTAAGACAATCCTATATTAATTATTCATTTAACTTTTATATAATATTGACATTGTATTAGATATTAAATGCTATCTGGAGATGATTTACAGAGTATGTGGAGATGTGTATAGGTGATATGCAAATTATGCTATTTTACTTGACATTTAAGCATTTGAGGATTTGGATATTTGCTGGGGGGATGTCTACAGATACCAGGGAGCAACATTATTCTAGAAAGAAAGCTATTCTTACTGATAAGAGTACCACATGGTGTGGAAGAGAATAGGACCTCCAGATGGTCTAGCAATCTGCCTAAAGGAGAACAGGTTTGCATTCTCTGGTGCTAGATACGAAACTCTTCCTTACACCCACAGCCTCTTTTCTGGATAATTTCAGCTTCCCTCAGAAGCATGAGCCACAAACAGATTGCTAGTAAGGGGTGTTACAGCACTGTCTCCATTTTTTTTGAAAGGAGGAAATCCCTAAAGGAAAGATGCTGAGTGTTCTTTTCAATTTCAGTATATTGCGTGTCTTGATTAGCATCTCCTCATAAAGGACCTCTTGAGCTAATTAAATTAACTAGCTATGAAACTTGGACTCATTTTCACATGCCACTCAAGTGGAAGTACTTCATATTTAAGAACACAAAATTCAAAAAATTTAACCACTTTTTTTCTGACGATACTAGTGGTTGGGCTTTCCGTGGTGGCAAAAAGTGAAAGTGCTCTTCATCTCTGGGGTCACATTTCCTACCCACAGGATCTAACTTTCCTGAATTTTCTTTATAAAGGCGGTCCATTTGCTCTGCTCACACAGCAAGGAGCAGATACAGGAAACCCTACGTCACTTCAGAGATTCATGACTGCAGCATACCCCTGGGCCACTCAGCAGCCCACAGTAAGTCTGCACATAGACCTGAGCTTGCTACAGTGGCTCCGCTTGAGTTTCTGGGGAGCTTCAGTGGTAAAGAGTGCAGAGACCATTAGCACTGCCTGATACGGATATTGGGCAGGAGATAGGAGCGTCTGTGTGCCAGTTTGGGCTAATGTTCCATGTTTCTCTAGAAGTTCTGCTGATGTTTCAGCTTTCCATGAGTATGACTTCCTTACTACTTCTATATGTTACTATATTATATATTGAATGTTGTGTTTTACATATATGATTTGATACATGTGTGATTATGTCATATTTTATTTTATTTATGTATAGGTGTACTTTGGGATATATATGTGTGTATATATATATATATATACACACATATATACATATATATAGTTGATTCTTGAATTATGATGTGGTTTCATCCTGATAAAGCTACCATAAATTGAAAATATTGAAAGTTAAAATATGGTTGAAATATCTGAACTACTGAACATCATGACTTTGCCAGGGCTACCTTAAACAGACTCCAAACACTTCTGTTTGTACATAGTTGGGCAAAATCATATAACATAAAGTTTATCTCGCAATGAAGTATTAAAAGGGCCAAGGGATTTAGTTCAGTGTTGTAAGCACCTGCCGGCAAGCACAAGGTCGTGAATTTGACCCCTGGAACTGCCCCCCCTTCAATCTCCTCAGCTACAACGAAGTTTTAAATGTAACATATAAAATATCAGACACCTGTATTCCAAAACAATACATATTACACTGTGATCACAAAGCTGTCTGGAAGCTGCAGCTCACTGTTTCTGCCCCATTTCACAACAAAGTCTCATTGAAAATTTGAAATTTGAAGTGTAGTGTACTATACTATACTCCAGTATATATAACTCTCCAGCATGTGTGGCACTTTTATGCCATTGTAAAGTTGAAAAAAATCCAAGTCAAGCTGTTGATATGTGAAGGATGATTCATATGCATAGACTGGAATCCAGAAAAAAAAAGAAATATGAATAATATCATCTATCAGTATCCTCTTTAACCACCCAAATGTCCATTCTCCAGGTTAATTCCATTGTAAATTAAAATTACCATTACTTATAATCTGTGTTTACTTTTCACAGATGGTTCAGTTTTTCTGTGACTCAATTTCTTCATTCATTAAGCAGAGGTAATGAAAGAGTCTACTGCATAGGGTGGCTGTGAGAACTAAGTGAATGCTGATTATGTAGTATTCAGAACAGAGCCTAGTATAGAACTAGAGGGATATATAATAGCTGTTATAATACTAAAATCATATTAATGTTTAATGTACTTATGGTTTGCTATCAACAAATATTCTGTGAAAGCTGCTCTTTGATTTTTGTAACTCCCTTTTCTATGAAGAGGAAAAAATAGTTTTAGTATTGATGATAGTACTACTGATTTTTTACTGAAGTTTCTAGGCTACTAATACCTTACATAAGTGGCTACTTCCACAGTGATTATGAGACCAAGCCAAAGAACCAGTTCCAACAATGTGTGCTTAAGTATTTTGTGTAAGGCCTAGAAGATAAAATTACATTAATCTTGCCTCTTTTTACTGTCATGTTGATGGCAGGAGGCTATTAAACATTTTTTAAAAATATGTAGTTTATGTAGTTTTCCTGATTTTAAATATGGGGAACTTTGAATTTGTAAAGTATCACAGGATCAAGGGAAAAGTAAGAGTTTGGGTTTCAGAGAGAACTTGATTTGAATCTGAGCTCCATCATGAACTGTCTGTGAAACTGTAAGCAAATTTACTTGAGTGTCCATTTCCTTAGCCGTGAAATGGGCACTAACTGTCCGTGGCCAGTTGTTTGTTTCTGTACCAATGGTGCCTCAGAGCTTTTAGTCTGCAGATGGCTGCTCTTCACAATGGTAGTTCTGAGGTCTTGCAAATTTCTGAAGTGGCTTCAGAACTCTCTAAGGAGAAATTAAATTATGCCTAGGTGGACTCAGATATGACATGTTGTATTTGAAGCCTTTGAGCACTGAAAAACCTGAATGGTGATTTTGTTTGGATTACAGAATCAATCTCATTCAGGACTGGCCTCTTTGGCCTGTATAGTGGTTGATTTCTGAATAACAGAATCCCTCTTCTCACAGAAACACTGTTAGGTATGGGTGAGCTGGTTCAAGTAGCTTACCTTCAACATGTGAGTCTCTTTGGGTATAGTGTGTCAACTTCCATAGGTTTACATAATTTTCAGTGGAGTGGTGTTTAATCTAGCTCTGTAATTAATTTTGGAATCATAGTTCTGTAAACTTGGTTTGATGATCTATAAAAATCAAAATGACAATGACTTTTTTATGTTGTTGGGGAGACTAAGTAATATCTTCCCTGCAGTAACTGCTCCATCAATTACAGCTTTGCCTCCTTCTCTATCACTTGTTATTCTTATTAGTCTTACATATATCATTTTTGTGGAAAATGACTTTGAATTTAACTTTGGACTTGAGGAACCATTTCTCTGTACCCTACTGCTCTAGAAGCAGCATGTCCCCAGGTTTTATACTCTGGTGGCAGCTCTTACTAACAAGGAAGATATCCCTGAGAGCCAAATATGGTGGAAGGATAAAATGAAAGCCTGGGTGCTTCAGGATGCACAAGTTGTAGGAGGCCTTGGTAGGTAAAATGTCCTCTTAAATTAAATATCTGAACCGTGCATTTCGCCTAACGTTTTCTTTCTCCTTCTCTAGCCCAGGCACTGACTGGCCTCCTCCCTAACCCTCTGTGAGATTCTTTACAACTGAAGCATTACAAAGCAGAAAATAATCTAAAATTTTCAGAAAAATAATCTAAAATTTTCTTCTTACTCTCCTCTTGAAAGCACTATATTCATTCAAGTTCCTTCAATGGGTTTGTTACATTTTTAAAAAAATCATTGAAAAACATTACTTATGGTAAAAATCACTCTTATCTGTGTTTTAGCAAATGAGTTTGAGTTTCAACAAATATATAGACTTATGTGTGAATACCATCAAAGTTTAGATACAGACACCTACTCTCAATTTTCTCATGCTAACCTTTTACAATTCTCATAGTGTTTTATAGTCTTGTTTAGAAAAGTATTTCAGGCCAGAGGTAATTAACTACTGCATGCTTCTTCCTGTTTGATTATAGAGTCTTGAGAGAGTCCTTTAGAAGATGCTGAGAGACTGCAGAAGATTGTCATGTATGACCTCATCGCTTTTTAGATTTTCAAAGACTTTCCATGGCAGCCATTCAGGACTGAGGCTCCGAGCTGGTGGGATGTTGGGAGTAAAGGTCTCAGATAGATAAAGGAGACTACTGGGGTTTAGCCTAGTGGAAATTGTGGTACCAAGGAAAAGCTTTAACAATTTTTCTTCCCTTGCATTCTCATCACACACACACCTGCCACAAGAAACTTAGGACTGCAATAGAATGAGTTGGGAAGCCAAGACTGGCTCAGCTCAGAGGATATAGGAGAGGAAATGGGAGGGTATATTTAGTTGCTGAACTGGAGGGGAAGGAGGAACTTCAAGGTAATTTCATATGAAGGATTTCAGCAAGAACCTGTCAGGATTGTATGATAGAAGATGTAAACACTCCTGCCACAGCCCTACACCTATGTTTAGGTGAGGGAGCATGGCTTGTTGTCTGGGTGTCTATTACAACTATATCCTGTCATGGCTCCATCTGCAGGGCATTCTTGAGCAGGACGCAACCCAAACATTTTTTGGCTGACTTACAAGAAGCAGAGGTGTGTGTTCAATTAATCATTCCCCAATTACCCAGCATTGCAGAGCTTTCGCTGAATAAAAAATTATTTGTTGAAAATGTATCAGCTTCAGTCATCAAACTTTTTGGCAGAAATATTAAAAATGTAGGCAAAATTTTCCATTAGGACACCAGCTGTCCATATTTCTTGATGAGATCTTATTATTGAACCTGAGGTAAATGCTTGTACTTCAGTAGCTAGCAGCAATTCTCTGCCTTTGTATTTCAAATCTCAGTAAAAAATCTCAAATGTCAAAATGTATGTCACTCTCTAAATAAAATTTTATACCAGAAAATGGGAGGCATGTTGCTGTTGAGTCATTGGATGTCACAGCTGACAGGAATACTGATGACTTGAATAAGCCGGCTGATGAAGACTGAGGGGGAAAGTGGGGATACTTGGCCAAGCATAAGATTTTAGATTTGCGTCTGGCAGTTTTGAATTTTCCTTCCTTGCTCTTATACCACATGCAACAAAATAACATTCTGGATTAGAGTTCTGCATAATCAATGGTGGTGAATCAGGTTGTTTGTATCATTGAAAGCTCTAAAAGGTTCTCCAACACTAGCATAAGTCGTCCTTGTCCTGGTGCAGCATCCTAGCACTTGAGAGCATGGGCCAACGTTATTACCAGGAGTCACAAGAAAGGTTAAACATTTTAAAGGTGATAATTTCATATTTTTTATATGTGTGGTACTCAATGACAGCTCAAATTTGGGGCATTTAAAAGTTACTCAGTGCACAATCTATTAAGTGATGAATGGTCATACATATGTCGATGCCATACAGCAAATTTTCCTTCCTAAATGATCCATCACAATGTTCTTTATTTTCATTGTTTTGCTGGTAGACATGAGGCTTGGTAAAAACAGGTAGACTTTGCAATTTTGGGTTCAAATTCATCACTTTCTGCCTCTTACTATTTATGTAGCCTTAGGGACAACCTTTGTAAAGAAAGATTTTATGAATTCCAGTTTTCTTTTTTGTAAAATAGGAATAAGGTTGTTTTACAGGGAAGAGGATTCAGGATAACATGTATGAACAAACAAGATGGTAACTGGACTATAGCACTCGCTCAATGAATTCTAGTTTCCTTTCTTTAATTGCTTAGTATTTTCTGGGAAGAAACAGTAAGGAAGGTAACTCTTTTTGTAAGATATTACAAAGCAGATACAGCCAAAAATGGAGAAAATCAGCTTGATAATTGTAGTAGGTTGTTTTCCAATATCTTCTCTTTGTAAGTGTACAGTAGGATTGGGTTTTTCAATATCATTTTGAGTTACATGCTGTCACACAACTTAATTTGGCCAGTGAAAAGTGACAAACCATGTGAGGGGAGATAAAAGAATCTATGAGTAATTTGCCACAGTGTCTTTCACCTTGTCAGTGATTATGGTAGCACATGTCTAAAGTAACAGCAGTAAGCAGAGCAGACTGACCATCAGAGGACAGTATCATGAGTGAACACACTTTTGTGTAATGACACTGAAATTTTGGAGTTATCTAGGTTATCACAGAATAACCTAGCTCATCCTGTCAGATATACAAGTGAACTATTTAGTCAGATTCATTGACTTGATTCTGCCCTTCCTCAATAAGAACCTTATAAAAGCATTAGAGGAATAATTCTTTGATTTTATCCTACCACAACAATGATCTAAAAGTTTCAAATGTTTATCTTTTTATTGTGGTTTCATTAAAGACTACAGGTATTTTGGAATAACTATATCATCAGAGACCATGTCAAACGTGGGATTTTTGAAAGGTTTGGCTCCTCACATCTTCAGTTTCATTTATAGGTACAGATCGGCGCTGTCCATTATAGTACCACTCATTTTAGGTGGCTGTTACATTTAAATTAAATGAAATCAGACATTCAGTGCCTTAGTCACACTACATTTAAGTGTCCATTAACTTCTTGTGGAAAGCACTAATATGGAACATTTCAATCATTGCATAATGTCCTCTTGGACATTCCTACTCCAGGCAATTGAAATTCTCTCAATCATATGTCAAGTTTTACATGTTTGAAGAATTTTTCCTGAACAGATTGTTATCCTTTAAAGCTTTCTTCTCTAGAAATTAATTGACTACTGCATCTTCAGTTGAATACCCTTAAATGCAAAGAAAGAGAAGAAGATTGCTTTGCCCCCCAATGTTGTCAATATGTTGAAAGCTGTAAGAGTGCATAATTAGGAGTATTACTGGTAGGGTTTGAAGTTATGGACTGATACTGTCTTTTAACAAGGCAGAATAACTCTATGGAAATAAAGGGGCAATTTGAAAAGCAGTTAAATAATTGTGAGGAGAGAGGAATTTTTATTTAAAGAAATGACCCTTCTTATCAAGCAAGTGTTGTTCTTTCTGCAACAAAGTTTACAAGTCACATGGCTGGAATAATAATTTCTTATGCAAGTGTAAACAGGATAACATCTCCCAACATTAAATTTGGGAGTAATTATAGGTTAATCAGGATAGCCTGAGTGATTGTTTCTCCAATATAGAAAGGATAGAAATACATGTTAAGATTCATGCATGTGTAGAACCTAGAAACAGTTTATGAGAGCTGATCTTATGACATATGATGAAATGAACAAACACTTTGAAGAGAAAGAGACTACAGTACACAGTGCTGATCCTGGAGTGTCATAATGTGACACCCAGCAATAGTTTGTTCCAAGTGATATTAGCTTGCTTGCGTTTTTACAATCTCAACATAATTGAAGATATGGATGACCGCATGTATGTTTAACTGTATAGGATTGATAACCATATTTTTAAGTTTTTGTTGGATAGCTGAACGGAACTGGTTGCAGTCTCACTGTTTGAATCCCTACTTTGTATGCTCTACTTTAGTATCTTGAATAACTATTTGTAAGAGGACAATCTGTAATCATCAACTAGTGACTTATTACTGCTTATGTTTTTCTTTGAAAGTATGTATTATTTCTACCAGTTTTCTGTTTTGTTTAGTCTTTCTTTAAATAAAATTTTTTTAAAAAGACACTGAAAATGCACATGTCAATTCTTCTCATAACCGATTGGCTAGTCTAGAGCAAATGGTCCATCCCACAATGAGATGTAGAAATCAGGGAAGTGTAATGCTTCCATGAATGCAAAACAAGAAGATAGCTGGATATATGTGCACATAAGAAGTTTTTACCACCTAGTAGAGTTGCATTATTTTTTTAGGAGTTGCAATTTTTTTTTATCTTTTTATGTTTTTAACATCAAGTACATTCATTAGCAAAGAAGAAAGTTACGAAATAACCTCATGTCTTCCCTTAGGAAACTAGAAATAAAGGACAGAATAAAACCAAAAACAAATAGAGCAAAATCATAAAGATTAGAAAACATAGTCTCATCAAAATTCCAACATCATTTTTCATAAAACTTAACATTTTAATTCTTATATTTCTGTTAGAAATACAAGACTCAGAATAGTCTAAATAACTTTGATAAAGAAACAGAATTAGAGGTTCAATTCTCCCCAGTTCCACAATTTATCACAAAGTTACACCAATCATGACAAAATTGCATTGATATCAAGATAGACAAATCACCAAAGTACAAATATGAAGTCCCAAAATAGATACCCACGTAACAGACAATTGATTTCTGACAAAGATGCAAAAGCAAGTAAGTGGATAAAGGATTATATCTTCAGTTAATATACTAGAACAACTGAATATCCACATACAAAATTCAAATCTTATAGTACATCAAAAATTTCTTAAGACATCCAAAGTCAACTCAAAAGGGCTCACAAGGGCATTAGCTAAAATAAAGGCAGGTGTTACTTGAGTTGCTGCTTTGGCTGAGATCATTCTCTCTGGGACAAAAGATTGGGACAAGCTGTAGAAGGGAAGGCAGAAACAACAGAGGTGTTCAGTGAAGGGAGGCATTGAATTTGTTTCTGAACAGGCCATGTGGATGACATAGGAGGTCATTATGCTTCTTTTTTTAAACTATCTTAACTATTTTTATATACATATACATGCACATATACATGATTTTTCTTTGAGTTTGTCACACTAATGAAACAATATGATGTTTATACATGCATGTCTTAAGTATTTCACTAATAAGTATGTTCTCAATGCACATCTATTTACTGATAAAAGTGTCTACTTTATCATTTCGTTGTATAGAAATACCACATCTTTTTTATCCATTCTTCAGTCGATGGGCATTTTGGTTGTTTTCAAGACCTGGCTATTGTAAACTGCTGCTATAAACATGAGTGTATATATATCTCTGTGGTGTGATGTTTTCAATTTTTCTAGGAAAATACCTAGAAGGGGAATAGCTGGGTTGAATGGGACCTAAAATTCTAGTTTTTTGAGGAATCTCCCCACTGATTTCCACAGTGGCTGCATCATTCTGCATTCCTACCAACAGTGGAGAAGAGTTCCTTTTCCCTCACAGCCCCTCCAGCATTTGTTATTGGTTGATTTTTTTTTAATAATAGCCATTCTTTCTGGGGTGAGGTGAAATCTCAGAGGTGTTCTAATTTGCATCTCTTGAATGACCAGTGCTATTGATCATTTTTTCATGTATTTATTTGCTGTTTGTACTTCTTTATCTGAAAATGTGTGTTCAATTCATTTTTGGATTGGGTTATATATCTGGGAGGACTGATGCTTTTGAGAGCTTTATACATTCTTGATAGTAACCATTTGTCGGAGGGAAGCTGGCAAACACTGTGGGTTGTCTCTTCACCCAGTGGTTTCTCTTTCTGTGCAAATGCTTTTCAGTAGAATGAGATCCCATTTGTTGATTCTTTGTGATGAGTCCTGCACAATCTGGGTTCTATTCATAAAGTATTTGCTTACACCGATATCTTCAAGAGTTTTACTTGTTCTATCTTCCAGCAGATTTAATGTTTGTTTTGATATTAAGGTCTTTAATCCATTCTGATTTTAGCTTAGTACATGGTGAAAGATATGAGTCCAGTTTTAATCTTTAGCATGTGGAAAGCCAGCTTTCCTAACATCATTTATGTTAGAGGCTATCTTTTTTCCAGTGAATATGTTTGACACCTTTGTCAAAGATAAGGTGACTGTGTGTGTTTGCAGTTGTTTCTGCATCTTGTAATCTATCCCATTGATTCTGAGGTCTGTTTTTTTTTTTTTGGCCAGTACCACACTGTTTTTATCACAGTAACTTTATAGTATAATTTCAGGTCAGGGATTTTGATGCCACCTATCTTGTCTTTGTTGCCCAGGACCACCTTTGCTATTCTAGGTCTCTTCTGATTCCAGATGAATTTTAATATTTTTTTTTCAAATTCTGTAAGATATGCTATTAGAATTTTGATTGTGATTGCACTGAATCTGTATAATAGTTTTGGAAATATGGCCATTTTCATTATATTTTATTTGTTCTTCTTGCCCAAGAGCATAGGACATATCTACATTTTCTAATATCCTCTACAATCTCCTTTTTAAGAGTAATATAGTTTTCAGTATAGAGGTCTTTTACATCTTTCATTAGATTGATTCCTAGGTATTTCATTTTTTTGGATGCTGTTGTAAAAGGTATTGTTTCCCTGATTTCCCTCTCAATGAGTTTGTTATTCATGTGTGAGAACGCTATTGATTTTTGAGTGTTGACTTTGTAACCAGCTATGTTACTGAATTTGCTTATTAAATCTAGAAGGCTTTTGATGGTGTTTTTGGGTCTTTTAAGTACAGTATCATGTTATCTGCAAATAATGATAGTTTAGCTTCTTTCTTTCTTATCTTTATTCATTTTACTTCTTTTTCTTGTCTAATTGCTCTGGCTAAAGTTTCCAGGACTACATTGAATAGGAGTGGAGACTTGTTCCTGATTTTGGAGTGAAAGCTTTCAGTTTTTGTCCATTTAATATGATGTTGACTGTTGGTTTGCTGCAGATGGCATTTATAAGATTGAGACAAAGGCCATCTATTCCAATTTTCTGTAGGATTTTTAAAATCATGAATGGATGCTGGGCTTTGTCAAAAGCTTTTTCTGCATCAATTGAGATAATAATACAATTTTTATCCTTGGATCTATTAATATGATGTAATACATGTATGGATTTATGTATGTTGATCCATCCCTGCATTCCTGGGATAAATCTTGCTTGATCATGGTGTACCATCTTTTTGATGCTTTGTTTCAGTCTGTTTGCTATTATCTCACTGAGGGTTTTTGCATCAAGGTTCATTAGGGAGATTGGCAAGTTGCAGTGTTTTAAATCAAATATATTAAATGTGAGTTTCCACATAGTCAAATGGCTGATGTTTTCTGGAACAATGTGGTATATTTCTAGTGTGGTTGGGTTTCCATAATTTCAAAATATTTAATGTTTATGAGAGACAAAAAACTGATTCTATTTTTTCACAAGACAGTTTTCACTTGTATATGAAACTCTAAAGCATTGCCATTTTCTGTGGGAGCAACTAGAAAAAGTGCTAGAGCATTTGCCTGTAATCAAATTACTTATCTTTTCCCTGGAGTTGTAAAATTAGATTGTTGTTTGTCACTCTTAAACACTAGTTTTATTCCTGTAGACTTTTCTGCTGCTGTATCAGATCTGAACATACAGAGGACACTAAGTAATATTGTGAATTTGAATGTTTCTCATTCTCTGCACTACTCACAGGTGCTAATGTTATTTTCATCCTCCTACTTCCTCCCCTCTTTTTCTAAGAAGTTTGACTTAATACTCTTAAAAATTGTCAGTTTATTTAAGATCTGGTCTATTGAGGTATATACATGTAATATAATTTGTCGTTTTGAGATGCACAGTTCTCTTCTTTTTGACAATTATACGTAGTTGTGTAAATGCCACCACTTTTGAGATGTAAAATGTCTCTTGCAAAGGGTTCCTGTTACCCCATTATAGTCAGTCTCCTCCCATATTATTCTCTGGCTAAGTGGATTGCTTGTAATTTTGTCTTTTTTAGAATAGCATGTAAATAGAATAATAGAATATGAATGCTTTTGTCTAGCTTTTTCCTACTTATCTGTTGTCTTGGAGATTCACCTATGTTTTTGCATGTACCAGAAGTTTTTTTCATACTGTTGAGTAGAATGTCATGCTAACACATTTTATTTATTTACCAGTGATAGTTAATATGAGCTTTTCCCATTTTGGGGGTGCATAGCAAGAGAATTATGCAGTTGTTTGGAAGATGGCTGGGTTAGGAAAAAGACAATAAATTAGACTGGTCACTATGGATAAAGTACATGTATGTTAGTCAGAAAAACTGACGCCAGATTCTGTCTCAGGAAGACTCAGTCTCAGGAACATTTCTATATGCAGGAAATTCAAGGCTTACAAGACCATTGTAAGCAAGCTTGGTAAAAAGTCAGGCTAGCAACCTAATGATTTCAGATTGGACCTCTGACTCAGGTGGCTCTCAAAAGCTCATGTGCAAATTTAAGAAAACTTCTTGAGTCTCTGAGAACCTATTCCAAACCACCTATAAAGATGGTTTCAGTATGTGGCTTCCCATTCTAAAGCTTTAGTACCATCACAGAATTTATTAGTAACATATTTCTCAGTTTACATCAACCCTTTTCAATGAAACTTTGGGCATAGGGCATTCTGTGTTATTATGAGCCTTTCAGAATATTTTCATAGCACAGTTCTTGGGGAACTATAGGTCTGAGGGATATGTGGTGTGATCAGTATATATAGTTAATGTTTAAGTTTAAAATTTTTATTGTAGTAAAAGTGTATTGCCATCAATCCCCCTAAAAATAATCCTTCTTGTTTCAAGACATTTGTCTCATCATTTTTGCCACTTTTTGAGTCAGCTCTAGAAGTTCTCTTTCGAGAGTGTCTTTATGAGGGATGATAAAACACAGTGAGTACTGCTGCCAGGCATCATCCAATGGGAAGGCAGGCTTATAAAAAACATTGCTGTGCATCCTCATCCATCTCCTTCAATGAATCTGGCACTGTGAGTCTTCTGACTTTTTTCTAAAGTCAAAATAGCCATGAAATATAAGTGTTTTGAATCTCTTCAGGACATCCAGGGAGCCAGGACACTACACTAAAGACACTCAAGGAAGAGAACTTGCAGAACCGTTTTAGAGATTTGGTGATGGGGGAGTTGGGAGGGAGAGAAGAGGAATTAAAAAATACGAAGGTATGCTATGTTTATGCACCCACTCCCAGATGGATGTACTTGTTTTGAAGTATCAAAATACACTAGTAAAAACGGAAAAATAATACCAAAGTGGCAAAAGCAATGGGGTAAGCATGTTTGAAGTGAGGGGCTGAAATTTTAGGAAGAGCAATAGTAATGTGTCTTTTACTGTAATATTTTTTATTTATGCACTCACTGTAGTGTTAGATCATACCTTATAAATACAGGACCCACAAAATGCTGACTTTCATCCTACTTCAAAACTCAATTCCATTCCTATGTGTACGTGCCTCTGCCTTCTAAATATTTTTATTGAAAAGTTTAACCAGGAATCTCTTGAGGGTTGTGGGAAATGAGATTTCTCAGCTTCTCTGTTTATGTTCAGAAGAAACTCAAAGAGGGTGGAAGTAATAGTTCACAGTAAATAACTAGTATGACCTGAGAAAAGTTAGAGTTGACAGGAATTTTGAGTAATGGGTATTGGCAAAAAGATTAGCAAGGAATTTGCTGTTGCTTCTAGCTTTAAAGCCAGGTAATCACTTTGCCTGCTTAGTTAGCACCTTTCTGAATTTTATCTAAATGTTGCTGAGATTACATGTAATATATGTAGTAGCTACTCTTGAAAATGTGCTATTTCCAGTTTCTGAGGCAATTATAGATTCCCAAAGAGAGGCTAGTTTACTGTATGAAATAAAGTAAGGTGGTTCTTTTGTATTATGCATGAAATTCAGTTACAGTACATCTGTGTTTTTTTCTCTTGATAGTTTAAGCCAAAGAAAAAGGTAAATAATATTTAAGGAACTTGTAAACCAAGTGTGTAACAATTTTACACAATTCGTGGTTTTATTTAATGAGCTTCAGTATCATAGGATGAGAGTTATTCCCAAAGGGCCTCAATCAACTAGACCATTGAACGGAAATGCAGAATGTAAATTGGTTTTTAACTAAAATCATTCTGCTATTACTTTTTATGGAACCCATAATTTCTGGTAGAGAGCAGGCATATAGAAAACCGTTATTATGGAAATGCCTTGCGGGATTTGACCAACTGCATTTGGATCGTGAATGAATACTTTGAGACTTGATTTGTATGCTGCTGCTGGCTATGCAAGACTAAATATATGCCACATGGTTCTTAATAATGCAGCTTTCATGACTCTGTAAGTTTCATGCACTATCTTTTTTCTTCATTATGCTCATACTTATTTACTTACAATTTTAATGTCAGGGAAGACATTTTCATTTTTCACTTGTACACTCAGAGTAGATTTTTTCTTTGAGAATGATGGTAAGATATTTGTTTTTTGGGGGGAAACAAACATAGAAAGGGGTAAGACAGAACATGGGATATTATTTATCTGGCTGAGTTTTATTCTTCCTTCATATTTCTCCAAGGATGCTGTGAACTTTGGAAGCCAGGGCAAGGTTGATTACTAGACCAATTCTGACAGATATGATTTTAAGTGCTACTTGTATATATGTTGATGATTCCTAATTCCCAAAGCTCCAGATGCAAATTTTTGTCTGTCTTAGGACATCTGCATCTGGAGACCTCAGAATCAGTGTGTTAGACCAAATGAAGTGCTCTGCCTTCTAGGCACCATGTTTTAAATGTTATCCTCTCACATGGCTTTGAGCATAACTTGTGCATAACAAATTCATATTGACTATAAAAGAGTGGTGGCAGCAACCCAAAATGGGGAGCTAAAGGAGCTAGTCTTTGATCAGTGATGTCTGTTGTGGTAAGCTTGTCATTGTCAGAAAGCATTTTTAGCCAACAATTTTTTTTGCCATTCTAGAGCTTAATTGTAAAAGTAGAAGGCTGTGTGATACATTAGAAAGACAACTTGCTCCAGTAATTGTGTGTTCGCAATCCGATTCTGCAAATTAGAATTTAACAACTTCATCTATGTTGTTAAATTGAGCTACTAGCATCCATCTTGCCAAAGTTTGGAGAGCATTAAATTTGCATAAGTGTATAAAACATCTAAAAAGATGGTTGGACCTTAATAGATGTTTGCTTAATGATCAGTAATGTCACACTCTTTCAAATTCCTATGTACTGTGATTCCTCCTAGATTAGAATTCTAGTCCTTTATTGCACTGGTTCCTCACAACCTCTCCGAGTGTCAGGGATGACTGTGATTCTCATTTCACAAATGGGGAAACTTAGCCACTGACTCTCACCTTGTAGCTGGGGAGCTAGACCAGTGCAATCCATTTTTTCCCTGATAATCCTTTGTTCATTCTATTTTAGATTGTCAACCCTGTCTACATACCCAAGGCACAATCAATTCATATTTTGTCTTGTACTAAAAAACTCCCTAAAAGTACTCTGCATATGCAGCATTTATAATGTTTAACTTGTTATGTAAGAATTTAATTTACAGTACTGTATCAGACTTATTTCAGTGTGTGTGTTGTCTAGCACCTAGTAGGTACTCATTTCAGATTTGTTGAATTGTTGAAGGGAAATGTCAGAAAGAAGCAAAATTAAAAGTTTCCCTTAATTAAAAAGGGAATTAAGAGCATTGTTTGGCATATTATTCCAGAGCCAGCATGGGAGGTAACAAGAAAGGAAGCATCCATCTGCAAGTAATGTGCACAGCTCACCCTACTGAGAATGTTAATTATGTTTTTAAAGGGAGATGGGGAACCCTGGCCACTTTTGGCACAAAGCAGTGGGAGAAAGAACAGGCCAAAGGAAGGAATGCTAAACAGCTTCTCCAGTTTGTGTTGCAGCTCTCTGCTTAGTTTTATTGATAGAAACAAGAATGCCAAACGTAGCTGTGAATCTGTTTTGTAGCAGGTTACACTGGTAATGAGTAGACTTAGAACAAGTCTTTAACCATCTGTAAAAAGAATGGCACTTGAAACAGGGATGCCTATGGAGATGAATGTTGTCTTGTTTGTGGGTTATTTGTTCAGACTTGAAGGATTTTATCTGTGTGGTCTCAAGACTCCAACATGCAACTGAACAAAAAACTTAGATTTTTCGAATGGTTCATTTGCGTGCATTTTGTGGCAGAGATCTTTAAAGTGAAATCCATAGTTTTCCTGCCTGTGTGTTTTATTCTTCCTGAAGATTTCTTCTTTCAGTAAGGATAGAAGAGCATTTAGAAGACATACAGTTTGAGTTGCACTGGGCTGTGAATGAATTTCATTCATCTTATGAGAAAATGTTTGGGAGATTTCTGAACTTGACATCTTGCTCAACTTAACTGCTCCTCTGTGCAACAGCATGGAGAGATGCAAGGCCACAAAATCTGTGTTCCTTGGCTCAACATTTTCTCCTGTGAATTGCCTGGGTATCTCCATATTTGATCACAAATAATACAGGATCACTCTTTTCATCCTTAATTTATTGCTTTAATCATTCATTATACATTTTAAATTTTAAACTCTCTTAGTAGAAATTTGGGCAAATACAGTTTCCATATAATGCAACTACAACTTTATAGACCAAAATCTTTTAAGAAAAAGTCCATCTCGGTGATTTATTGTCTTCTTTTTGCTTAAGTGATCCAATAAATGGCTCCAGAGCCGCAGGACATCCACACACTAAAAATATCTAGACCAAAACTTTACACCTTCCACAAAAATTAACACAGCCAAATAAACACAATGTAATGTGCAAATCTTGTAAAACTCTTTGAAGATAGGATTGGAAAAAATCTAGACGACCTTGAATTTCACAGTGATTTTAGATTCAACACCAAAAACATGTTTATGAAAAAAAATTCAAAAGTTGAACTTCATTAAAATTAAACCCTTCTGTTCTGCAAAAGACATTGTTAAGAGGGTGAAAAGGTAAGTCACAAATTGGGAGAAAACTTTTAATAAATACATGATAAAGGACTGGTATCCATCTGGAAGCCATGCTTGTAATCCTGTCACTTGGAAGATTAAGACAGGATGATCACAAAGTTCAAAGCCAGATGAAGTACTTAGTGAGATCCTACCTTGAAATTAAAAAAATATGCAAAAGGTTGAGGATGTAGTTCAGAGACAAAACCACTGCACGCCCAGGATCAAGACTGGCCTTGGACTCACTATGTAGCCCAGATTGGCCTCAAAGTCAT
Organism: Cavia porcellus; assembly: GCF_034190915.1. Taxonomy (NCBI): domain Eukaryota; kingdom Metazoa; phylum Chordata; class Mammalia; order Rodentia; family Caviidae; genus Cavia; species Cavia porcellus. The sequence goes on along the minus strand of NW_026947496.1, from coordinate 66,744,873 downwards.
AACATTCTCCTGTCTCAGCCTTTCAAGTGCTGGAATCCTAGGCATGTGCCACCATATCTGGCGAGCAGTTACTTGATATATAAATGGATTAACCTTTCTAATTACATAGCAGAGACTGACAGAGTAGATTTTAAAGAATGATTCATCTGTATGCTATTCAGAAGATACCTACATTAGATACAAAAACAAAAATAAAAAATTATAATTAAAGGTATGGAAAATATATATTCTATGTAAATAGTACATATGATGGAAATTATTCAGCGATAAGGAGAAATGAAGTACTGGCACATAGTTAACCTATAAACATGTTATACTAAATGAAAGAAATCAGAAATAACAGGCCCCCCAATAAATTATTTCACTTATGTGGAATGTCCAGAATAGGCATTTTCACAGAGACAGAAAGCAAATTAGTGCATGGCAGTGTGATGACAGTGGGTGGTTATTGCTTAGTGGGTACAGTGTATCTGTTTGGGATGATAAAATTCTGCATCTGGATAATGGTGATGGATGTACAATATTGTGAAAGTACTTAATACCATCAAATACACTTTAAAATGATTGCAAGGGTAAATGTTCTGTGTATTTTACCACAATAAGAAAGAAAAAGAAAAATCAGTGGAAATTGATTCCAAAATAGTCCAAAATAACTTTTACAGTTATTTCCAGTAGCCTAATAAAAATGTGCTAATTGCGAATAAAGTGATAGTCTAAGAGCCATATGGCCAACCAGTAAACCAGGCCTCTAGACACCGCATCTACACACATATCCCTTCAGATTCAGTGTGTGTTGATGAGTGGGTGTGGCAATCTTCCATACAGCATATCAAGAAACTGGCTTGGGAGTGTGGCTCAGAGCATATGCAAGGCCCTGGTGTTGATCCTTAGCACTATACACACTGTGTGCACATGCATGATAATGAGAAATTAAACGTCTGTTAGTCAGGATATTGTGTACTCTGTTGGAGGGAATAAAGGTGTTTCTGTGCACCACTGCAGTCAGCAGTAGGCTGATAACCGGGCCTAAGACTAAGCTCTTTTACTGTAGTAAATTGAGTACACAAATATGTTAAGCTTTAGGCTGCTTGCATTCCAAGTTTAAGATGAGATAATGTTACAGAAGCACTTACTTCTCTGTAGCCTTAGTAAATTTCACTGCATCATTGACACTAATCTTGGCTGTATGACTTTCTTTGGCCAAAGGAATGTATTTGAACAGAAGCTTTGAATAGTGCAACATGTTCCAGAGGATAGCTTTTCTTTCAGCCTGGGTTCTAATGTAAGAAGAGACACGGTGGTGAGTCAGAAGCGTCACAGATGATTTGAACCCTCATGTAACATGAAAAATAATGCTTTCTATTGGAAATCATTGAGATAGTGGAACCTTCCTGTTTATGCAAGTTCTGCCTCTATATCCTCTAAAAGTTTCTTAACTCATCTGGCTTTTCTCATTCTGTTATCCTGAGGTCTCCTGTTTGTTTTTCTGAAATCTTAACTTCTACAAAACAGGTGTAATAGAAAAAAATGTTATAGAGTAATAAGAATGTTATTAGAACTAATGGTAACACATACACACTTAGTCCTAACTGTCTGACAAATGCTGGGCTAAAGTGATTAAATCTTCTTTGTCATTTAAATCTCACGAATCAATGTAGTATGTTATGTATGTATAATAACTCCCCACAGTGATGTAATCATTATGTACTGTAAACAGGTACTAATAGAAATAAAAACTAAAAAAATTAAAAAGAATCTGTATATGGTATAAAAAAACAAATGAATGAAGTAAGTTTAAATCTTTCCTTTATGTTCCTCTTTATTTTGGAACAAGAGAAAAAATAACTTCCTAGTTCTTCTGCTGATGTGTTGTTAACTTTTGAGCTTAAGCACTTTGATCAGAGATTGAATTCTTATCTCATTACATAATTCACACATATTGTATTTTAAGGTAAATTGAAGTTAAACTTTCTATAATTTGATGTATTTCCCTGAAAATAGATTTCTACAAATTAACCAGAGAACAGGTTTCTATCACTATGAACTACACTGGCAGTGTCTTTGGTCAACATGGTACAACATCAGAAATATTGTTTTGCTCCTTCTTTTGGGTTCCTTTGGACCAGCAGATGATCTTTGAGAAAATCTTTCATGCTTGATACTCTTTTTTATCTGGAAAAATGAACAAGGATTAATGAGACAATTGCCTACAAAGTGCTTTGAGTACTGGGCAGCCAAAAGATGATTTAAGCTCAAGGAATTATCCTCTACCTGAGTCAGCAATGGGTTTTTAAAACGAACTCCTCTTTAAAGAATATCATTGGACTGTGATAAAAATCAGAAAGTGCCAAGATGTCAGAGAAGGTGAAATAACCTCCAGACATAGATAGGAGGCCAACAACAGAGAATAACAGAACCAAACTTTGAACTAGGGAGGATTTCAGAGACTATAAAGTCTACATCATTTAAACAAATGAGAAAACATGTTTAGTATGTAAAATGAGTCAGTAGTCTGGCCCAGGGTTACACAAGTTAGGGTTAATGAAGTAGAGCAAAAGTGCTGTACAGTGAATACAACGATGTGGCATCAGAAAGCGAAGGCAACAAGTACAGGAAGAAAGGGTTACTGGGCAGGTAGGGTAGTTCAGTGGAAGGCTAGGACTTGAGGCTGGTCTGAATGCTCAGCAGGATTTGAATAAGAGAAGGAATAGGGGAAAAGTATTACATAGACCAAACTACTGTTTCTAGTACAGAGATTGGAATTTGCACAGTGAAAAAAAATCTCAACACCTAATGCCTAATGTGATGTAAACTCGATAGAAGATGCAAGATCTATAATTTACTGTTTTTCAGCCTCTTTTCTAATTTCAGTCCTCCTTTTCTTTCTGTGAACATAGATGGTGTCATATGTCTGAGGCACTGGACTGAACCCTAAATTCTTAGAGAATCACAAATAAAATATTTTGTAGTCCAAGGCAGTAATAAATCAATAAAAGTGAGACTACCTAATATCTAGATCTATTTATGTTGTGTATCTTTTGTCCATAAATGTATGGACAAATTGATCAGAAAGTTGTCTATATTATCTACCATTTTCTTACTATATCCATTTAACTAACAACCAATCTACTTACAATCCCCTTCTTTGTTACTGCTGAACACTTGAGAACATGATAGGTGGAAAGAGAAAGCCATGGTTGTTGAGAGGAGGAAGAGATTTATTGCAGCAAAAGAGAGATTAGTAGCAAAAGCACCAACAGTTATATGGGCTTATGAGCTAAGCTATGTTTAGGGCTTCACATGTGTTAACTTATTTAACTTGCTGTTGTTCTGTGTGGTAGGTTCTGTGTCAACATGCATTTCTGTCCCCATGTCTCTTGGCTTTGTTTTACTCTGTCTTGACTGGATTCTCAGGGAACTTTTTAGAGTGGTGACCCAGTGACAGGGCTATTCTGAGCTCATTGGAGCGTGAATCAACAGGAAAAATCAATATATTCCCAATTCTTTAATTCTTTGTAACTATTTGATATATTATTTATTGTAAGTTTTTGCATTATTTCTTATTCTAAAAAGCAATAGTTAATCTGTTGCTTATCTTGATTACTGAGTTTTTGGGTAGCCTACTTTAAATTCTGTATCTGAGAAAGTGTCTCACCTACTTCTGTCTAGTTCTAGCTGTGAAAAACCACTCTCAGCAGTTCCAAGAGAGTCTCCTTAACATAGTTCTGCCACAGGGCTGTGACTGGCCGGGCACTGGTGTCATGTCCATCCCTGAGCCCATCACAGTCATGAATAGAAATAGAATGCTTTGACTGGACTCTGGAACTGGGACTGGGATCAGCCCCTTCCCAACTTCTGACTGTACTGGAGGAGAAGGTGGAGTCAGAAATGGAGATTTTCATTTGACCCATTTGTTGGGGGGAAGGAAATTGTGTTCAGTAAAAGGAACTATGGTGAGGAAATGCTATGCAAAAATATGGTTTCCAGTTCGAAATGATTCAGCCAAAGTAAGGAAGTCCATCTTTTATATACCTTCATGCTAATCAGTCATTGGCTGAAATCTGGCAGTGATGAAGCTATGTTTCCCTGAGAATATACTTTACACAATAGGACAGCTGTGAGTTGTTATCCGTCAATCTAGGCAGCGGTCAGGAATGGCTGCATGAACAGTAAGGGTCTGGCCAGTGTACTGCAAGAGGTTGCCTGAAAGATACAATTACCAGAAATGGGTGCTGGCTAGGCATTCAACAGATTTTCTCTGCACTTACTGTTTAGCAAAGGAAAAATATGTTCACCTCTTAATGAAATACAGTTCAGTGAAACACACACACACACACACACACACACACATGTATCCCTTCATGTATCCTGATCTGGAATACTGCTGAGAAGCCAGCCAGCTTCTTGTGCTGCCTTCCTGCTATCTAGCTAATGAGTAAAAGCACAGGATCAACGAGCAATGCTCTTCACCTAAACTCACCTCTCTGCTTCCCACATGAGTCACAGAGTGTCAGTGACACCAGTTGGCAGTGCATGTGTAACCCCAGGCCTGGCATGACAAAATAGCATTATCATAAGCAAAATGGATTTCTTCCTTGACTGTTCCATTATGGGAGGTGTCACAGCCTCTAGTGGCTGCGCACGTCAAGAAACTGCACTGTGAAGTGAACTGAAGTTGAAGAACAGAAAGAAGAGAGACTTGTTGTCAGCTGTGGGTCATGCCAGGGAGCATGCACAAATGCTCTTCTGTCAGTGAGGGGGCCCAGTCACCCTTTCATTAGCTATAATTGAATACCCACAGAGGCAGTAATTACAAATACCAGCTCGGCCTCACAGGCTCATCTGTCTTTGTTTATCATCAGAATAAGGGTATTGATCATTACTAGGGCTTCACTTTCTGTTATATAGGGAAAAGGAAATTGGATTAATAAGGCCTGACATGTATTGTGTAACACATGCCTGCAGGGAAGACAGATCAGAAGTACTGAGAAGTGGTGAGCATTTGATTGCTGGGGTGCCCAGGCTGCTAGCACTCTTGGGTACTTTGTTTGCAGTGACTCACGCTCAGATCCCCTGTCATTTTAGCATCTTGGCTTTTGTTGGAGTGGACAGAACCCCAGGTATACAAAGGACACAGAGTACATCTCCTCTTAAGCCACTTTGATGCAGATGTCCTCAAAATAATGACCTGAGGTGGGGATAACCTATGGTTCTGAAAGGTGATAATTAAAAGGGAACAGCTAGCTAGACATTTAACCAGCCTTTAATACAAGAGCCATGTCAGAGTAACCAAAGAAATGGTGAACGTTTGCCCAGTTAATCAGTGAATAGGAAATTATAGAATTAGAATAAAAATAAGTTCTCAAATGAGACAAACATATATCAAAATCACCTAGAGGATTTATAAATAAGATTTGTAAATAAACCTCCAGGAGAATTTGTATTTTTTGCAAGTCTTTAGGTAATGCTGATTTTACTTGCCTGAGGACCACCACATTTTGAAAGATCTTCGATTATAGCTCCACTGCTTTGAAAATCTTAATAAGTTCAGAAGGATTTTAATCTAATAAGTTTTTTTAGGTCTCAACATAAATGAAGATATGGATAAATCCGTACATGTCTAAGTGTATGTGACAGCCATAATACTTAGTTTTTGATGGATAGTTGAACAGAACTGTTTGCAGTCTCCCTGGTTGAATTCTCATTTATATGTTCCACTTTTGTATCTTGAACAACTATTTGTGGGGGGACAATATATATACATCAACCAGTGATTTATTACTGTTTATTTCTTTTCTTTGAAAGTATGTACTATCTCTGCCAGTTTTCTATTTTGTTTTGTCTTTCTTTAAATAATAATAATTATAAAAGAAAACCTTAATGAAATGGTCTGAAGCAGTAATCACAGGTGACTATTAATGTTTCAATTTGTAAGTAATGGACATAAGCAGTGTGTGCCTCCTGATGAAAGCCCATTATACCACCTATGGGGAATTCTTGTTAAAATATTCATCTTAGGACAGTCAAGCCAGACCTGACTAACAATTTAGAGCAAATTCAGGGGGCAAAGAAGCAAATGGGAAAACGTCCCCACAGGGGTACACACAGCAGAGTTCAGACAGAAACACTTGAAGGCAGATGAGTTTCTGTAGGGAAGAAAAGAAGGGATGTATGATTTCTAAGAGACTTCAGTCACACAACCCCAGCGAATGAAGATGTTGGGTCCTGATCTGATCCAATAGACTGTGAAAAAGAGAATTGTAAGACAAGAAGGGAAATTTGAAAGAGGAACAGATACTTTAATGAGTTATTATCACCATCTTCAGTCTACATGTATGCCTGGCTTCTTCTCAACTTTAACTCTCAGTCGGAATGACATCTTGTCAGATCAATTTTCTCTACCTTATCTAGTGGCTCCCTCTTCTCTATATTAGCACCCTGTTTGTTTACAGCACAGACCTGACTACTACCTATAATTATTTGTTGTTTTATTTATTTGATTCATATCTTTCCTACTAGACTATGAACTCCATCAGGCCCATCTCTCTCCTTTTAAGAAAATTTATGATGTCTTATTAGTGCATGTTAATATTACATTTTATCATGATTTATTTTGGGAAGTTGGTATGTGCATTTAACATCTTAATCATTTCAATTCCATTACCCATCCTTTCCCTTCCCTTTCCTGCTTATTCCCTTCCTCATCTCCTGATGTAGTCTACCTCCTGGTTCTCTCTCTCTCTCTCTCTCTCTCTCTCTTTCTCTGTCTCTCTGTCTCTGTCTCTCGCGCTCTCTCTCTGTATCTCATGTCTATCTCTCTTTTTTAGTATTTTATTTAAAAAATAACATGATACTTAATTTTCTGAGTTTAATTTCACTTAACGTGATGGTTTCTATTTCCATCCTGCATTTTTCTGCAAATGAGATTTCCTTATTCTTTATGGCTAATTTTCTACTACGTATTTTATCCATTCGTCTGTTGACAGACATCTAGACCATGTTTGCAGCTTAGTTCTTGTGAATTGCACTGCTATAAATATGGATATGCATATATTGTTACTGCATGCAATTCTTAATTCTTGGGACTATGCCCAAGAGTGTGATAGCTCTGTCAAATGGCATTTTTTTTTTTTGGTATCAGGGATCCAACTCATGACCTTACAACCGCCAGGCAGACACTTATACCACTGAGCTAAATTACTGGCACCTCAAATGATGTTTTTATGTTTAGTCTTTTGAGGAATATTCATTCTAATTTCCATAGTAATTGTACTACTTTTCTTTCTTTTTTATTTAAGGAGAAAAAGGAAAAAAAAAAAACAGAAAAAGGCTACAAGTAATATAAAATTTAAAAAATAAACAGTAAGAAATCACTAGTTATTAGATTACATATTCTCATCTTAGAAATAGTTGGTCAAGTTACAAAATTGAAGCACATAAAGTGGAATTTCAAATAGTGAGAGTGCAAACAGTTTTGTTCAATGATCCAAAAAACACTCAGTAATATGGTTATCTATCTTATACACTTAAACATATATGCAGTTATAACCTTTAGAACATTTTCTTTTCTTTTTTTTTTTTTTTTTTGTAGAATGACAATTACACATTTTGGGTTTTATTACTCCCACAGTTCTTACTACTTTTTTTTGAAGAGAGTGAAACCAAATGCGACATATCAGAACAGAGTCAGTCAAATCAAAAGGATGGACATAATAGATAATGTAAAAACAAAATATAAGGTGATCAACAATGGTTACCATATTGCCTCTTGCTATTTTAAGAAGAATTGGCAGTTATAATAAAATTGAGCTAATCAGGAAAAAATAAAACCAAAGCATTGGAGACATTACAGGATTTTAAAAGAAAATAATAGTTAATCTGAATGGGCGTCATAATGATTCTTATTGTCTTCACAGTTATGCCTATACTTTCAATCTTGGTACTATCAAGCAAAGCAGAATAGAGGAAAATCAGTCAAAACAAGATGGTGAGGGCAATACAGGATTTCAAATGAAGTTAATAGGAAATCAAAGTAGCTTACTATAATGTATCCTGCTATCTTTAATTTATTTTTCCCTTAATTAAAAAAATTAAAAGAAAAAAGTAAATAATTAAAAAAAAGGGGGATTGAGATAAAAGAGGGCATAACAACAGAACAGCTCAGGTCAAATCATAACCATTTAAGCAAAACAGTGTTTCACCACAAGATATCCTGACATAAAAATAGTTACCATAGTGTCTCTTTCCTTGAAATCTTTGAGTATAACTTCTTATACTGTATCACCAAACATATCCAGACACTATAAAACCATTCAAGAGAATGACATTATTACAGGGTATTTAGAACCAATTGACAGAAAATGAATAATGGTTTCTGTATAAACTCCTTGTCCATAAAAGTTCTTGCTTTTATTATCATATATAATAAAATCCAATAAGATACAACCTTTTAAGACCAATGGAGACTGAAGAATACATGTTTGATGGGACTTCAAAACAAGATGATACTAAATCAGCACTAGCTATTATGATGTCTTGTTTTCTTCAAAATTGCTGTTCCTACCTTCCGATCTTCTCTGCCTCATTTCTGTTGAACTCTTTTTCTGTCATTTGTTGTCAGTTTGTCATTCTTCATTTCGTTTTCTGCTCTATTCATTGTGGCCTCTCTGCCACTATTTCTGGAATCTTGGTATTTTCTTTTTTTAGACTATCCTGCAGTATTCTCTGTAGAGCTGAATTGGTGGTTGCAAATTCCCCCAGTTCCTCTTTATCCTGGAAGCACCTTGTTTTTCCATCAATTTCTAGGGACAGTTGTGCAGGATATATCAATCTTGGCTGGAGGTTATTATCTTTCAAAGCTTGAATTATTTCCCCCCACACTCTTTGTGATTTGATGGTTTGTGCTGAGAAATCTGCTGTAATTCTGAGGGTGTTCCCTTGTAAGTGATCTGTTTCTTGTCTCTGATGGCTTTTAATATTCTGTTCTTATATTGGATTTCTGTAATTTTGATTATTATATGCCTGGGTGTAACTCTGTTTGGGTTGTAGGTGGCTGGTGTCCTGTATGCCTCATATATCTGAGTATCTTTACCATTTGCCAAATTAGGGAAATTCTCTTGGATTATTTCTGTGAATAGCTTTTGTAGTCCATTTGTTTGTGTCCCCACTTCTTCTCTTATGTTCTTAATTCTTAAGTTATAAATCCTCTTGTCATCTTCTAGTTTTTGTATTGTTGCTGTTTGTTTTTTTGTTATTTTTTAAGAAGTTTTTCATTTCACGCTCCCATTTTACAAATCTGCCCTCCAGTTCAGATAATTTGTCCATAGATTCTTTCAAGCTGTTATGCCAGTTTTCAATAGAGTTTTTATTTTCCTAGTAATCTCTTTGAACCTCCTTCACGTATTCTGTATTTTCTCTATTTTCTCCATCAAACAATTCTCCCCTTTTTTTTTCTGTTCTTCCATTCTACCATATGTTTTTTCTTGGGTGGTGCTTAGCATTTCTCTAACTATTCTGCTTATGTCTTGCTTCAGGTCACTAATAACTTCATTCCTGAACTCGTCTATGAGGCTCTGGAGATAACACTTTGTATCTATTGGTGCCCTGTGTGCTATTGCGTGTTTCTCAGGATTGGGGGCCGAGGGCCCTTTCTTGTTGCTCCCTCTTCCCATATTCTTTGTTTCTTATATTTAAGTGTGTATAGGAGGCCTGGCTTCCTTCCCTGTCGGTCACAGTCTGTTTGAATTATGCCGGCTAAGTGTTCTTGCCCACTGCAGTATACTAGGGAGACACAGACCTGAGCAGCCTATGCTGGGCCTGCCCCTCCAGGTCAATCTACCGAAGGCTTCACTGCTAGGGTGCACCTCCAGGTGCTGGGACCTGAGTTGGGATAGCCTATTGGGTCTCAGCCAGCAGCATCTCACAGGCCAGGCACTCCCCACCAATCCCACTTGAGAGGGCGATATGTGACTGAAGTCACTGCAGCTTCTCATTCCGGGGAGTCTGCCCAGTCTGAGTATGCCCTCTGCTGAAGCCTCCTTCTCTATGTAAGGGTCCCAATTTGCTTACTCACTGCAGGTCGATGCAGGGCATCCAGCCAGTACTGCTCCCAACTCTTTTCAGTGCTTCCCACTCTCCGAGTTTTCGCACATCTCTCTCTGCTGTGTGACCAGGACGCAACAGCGACTGCAGGTAATTCAAATCGCAGTTTCCAATGGTGCAGGGTTCAGCTTCCATGCTGAGACCTTATCTGTGCCTGCTGTCTCACCAGGATTGCGTTTCCAGATGGTTTCTCTTAATTTAGTTCGTTCCTGGGTCAGCACCATTTCTGGATTTCAAGTGCGGTTTCTCCGAGAGCTTCTGAGGGTGCTGCTATCTATTCGCCATGTTCTTCCGGAAGTCAATTGCACTACTTTCATTCCACCAACAATACAGGAGCAGTATAGGAGGGCTCCACTTCCCCCAGAGCCTTGTGAGCGTCTAATGTTTTATATGCTTGACCACTTTGACTAGGCTGAGACAGTCACACCCCTCTCAGCATTCTCACGTCTGCAGAGACTAGCACATGGCTAAGAAAAACCTAAATGAATGCAGTGGCTATTTCCTGAATGAATCATCTGTAAAATATAAGGGTTTGTTAATGTTTTCAAAATGGTTTACCAGATTTCCTTCTAACTAATTTTCATCTGACCTGTAAAGTAGGTAGTATATTATGTTTTGTGAAGTTAACTATATTGAGTGATTTTTCCAGTGTCATAATTGGTGTGGAATTGGCATAGCCAGTATAAAACTGTCTTTTAAAAAAAATTTTAAATCTGGTATTTCTTCCTCAATATGTTTTCGTTCAGAACTGTCTGAATATATAAAAGTACTCATTTAACATTTAAACATACACTTGTTACTCTTCTCCAAAAAGAAGGTGTTGTGTTCTTTCTCTTTACTCCTTGAGGCAGAGAAGCAGTCACCAGAGATACTGGCCATTGGGGTGAGTAAAGCACGGACATGGACACTAGAATTTTTGCAGTGAGTGGTTTGCCCTCCCACCTTGAAAAGTACCACTTTAGCTCTCAACTCTGTTGAAGTGTGGTTGGCAGCTCATTTCTCTCATTTCTCTCTCAGTATATTCAGGTTATTTCATTCCTGAAACGTTTCCATCTCTACAGCTATCATTATCCCTCTCTGAGTCATCTCCATGTCCATTTCCACCTCTGTTTTCTCTACCATCTCCATTTTATCTGCCCCTGTGTCTAGTTCTATCTCTCCATCCATTATTATTTTTATTTATTTATTTTCATTTTAAAGAGGATAAAATCAAGGAAAATCAAACAAAATAAATGAAAACAAACCAGCATAAGTGATACAGGACTTCAAAATCTTACAAAATCAACAATAGAGGGCCAGGGATTCAGCTCAGCAGTATAAGCACCAGCTTGGCAAGCACAAGGTCATTCATGACTTTGATCCCCTGTACAAAGAGAGAGAGAGAGAGAGAGAGAGAGAGAGAGAGAGAGAGAGATCACTAATAGTTACCATAACACCTTTTGTCTTCAAAATAGCTACAGATATCTTCAGACATAGTAAAAATCAAACAACGCAGAATAGAAACAATAAAAACAAAACGATGAATACAATAAAGTATTTCAAAACAAGCCTATAGTAAATCCTAAATTGCTACCATAACATGTTTTGCTATCTTTTAAATAGCTGCTCCTGCCATCAGATTTCATCGTCAAACAAAAGAAAAGAGAATAAAATCCAACCCCCAAAACAATGAAAATGATATGGTTTCTAGGCAGGGATCACCTCCTGGTGGAGCCTTGTTCCCTTCCTCCACAGTCTGTGAATAGCACTGACTCATGGAGAGAGGTTTGGGTCTGGCTGCCCCCACTCTGGCCGATGCCCATGCATGGTGCTGGTTTCCAGGAGAGGATCACCTCCTGGTGAGAATTGGTTCTCTACCTCTGCAGCCCATTAATTTCCATCTATTCTTCATGCCTCTCCCCAGCTTCTACTAAACTGTTTTCTGCTTCCTCTTCACATCAAAACTTATTAAAAGAACTGTTCACAAGCAATGCTTTTAATTTCTCACTGCCTATATTTCTCACCATCCGTGACTATTTCATTTCTCTTCCCTCTATGTGGTTCAGACTGTCTTCGATGAAATAACCAATATTGCCCTTATTTCTGGACCAAGTAGTCTATTCTCATCTTTATGCCAAAAACACTGGACTCAGACCAATTCTTCTTCACAGAATTATTATATACTTGGTCAAGGTCCTTTAGTTAAGATCAACTAACTGCCATAAGAAATAATCATAAAAATCTCAGTGATCTAACATGATGAAAATGTATTATACTCTCCATTGCTATAAAAGTAGGGAGGTTTTGTAGGAGATTTTTATGGGGGTGGGATTGATATAAATCGTTTTCATCTATATTCCATTTGTCAGAAATCAGTCAGTGATCTTCCTTAGATGCAAGGGATGCTAAGAAACACTTGGCTTGTTACCTTCTTACCAGAAATAAGTGTACATTACAGAATTGAGTCTCAGTCAAAGAAGGAAAGACAGTTCGGATGCCAGGGTATGTACATGGCAAAGCATATGCCCCAGTCTGCAAAGCACTGATCATTGTACTGTCTTTCTTTGCTCCATCTCTGCTTTGGGCAGTGAAGGCTACTCTTTCCACTCTCTTTCTCCCAGTGGAGGACTTTGCTTGCTATTAGCTAAAGATTTCATAGAAACACAAGACACACAGGTCACTTTCATACCTAGATCTTCTCTAGAAAATAGACCTTTTTAAAATTCAAGTGGTCTTTTACAAGTGTCTAGAAGAAGCTTAATTGTCCTAGTGCAAAGAAACATGACTTTTTCTTGGAAAGCACATTTTTAATAATTCCAAATTTAATGAGTACCTGTGCTCTTTGCTTGTGCTGTGTACTCACTGGGATCGTGGAAGTAACATTATTATACAGCATTAAACCAAAATTCTGCAATTATTTCTATGTTATATTGAGGTGGGGCATGAGAGAGAAGGGGAGGGAGGGAAGGAAGAAGGGAGAGAATAGAAGAACATGTAACATAACATGCGAACAGGAACTAGCTTTACTACATATAGATACTTCGGGCTTTTTATTTTCGTATGCTCATAAAACCACAAGAGCTCTCATAATGTTCCTCTTTATGTGAGGAAGAATTATTGTATGACAGAACTCTTGATAGCTTCCCTGTTTCGTCAGTGACTGGCTAAGAGTCAAGCATTTTCTGGGGTTTGCATGACAAATGGTAACTGGACCCTCATGATAGGCAAGTGCTTCACATGAGGAACCCCTTATTCATCCCTACCCACATAGGATTTGTGGATAGATAGTGCCATACTCTGCTTGGCCACAAACCCCACTCATCCTTGAACAAATTCTCTTTTGCAGTTTAGCCAAGTCTCCTCTCTTGTAAACATACTTTATTGTAAAAGGTTTAATTGATAGGGGATAGCCTCAGCATAAGATCTATATCTGTTAGTGATATGTCTCAGGATTCTTGAGAGAGTAGCATCCACATCATTCATAAGCATATGTGATTCCTGAGGCAGTGCTGTGCAGGGAGCAGAGTGTCTTGGAATCTGCTAAAGTCCATTTCTGTCTGTGTTCTTTTGGTATAGAATAATTCAGTTGAATAACGTTTATTCAACATTCAGTTTCCTATATGTAGTGCTAGAAAATTAAGGCTAGAAATATGTAAAGTAAAATGGTGGGTGCTTTTCAAGACTGAAGGGCTTAACTCCCCACTGTTGTGAGTTCCAGCTACCAGCTGGCAGCCTTTAGCTTCACCCCCATCAGAACTGATTTGATCAGCCAGAGTTACAGGATGCATAGTCTAGCTCTCCCCTGTACCCAGTTCTGCTTTCCCTGATCTTCTTCAGATAGTGTTCTCAAAGTACTTCTCAGTACTCTTTTAGTATGTCAGTCTCTATCTTAGATTCTACTTCCTGGGGAGCTCAGCTTTAAATAGTACCAGGGAGAGTCTCTCTGATAGAAGAACTCGCAGTGCAGAGATAGAAAGAATGTGTTAATAACAAGCACAATCTGTCATGTAAGCGCTGCCCTCTGTAAGTGTGGGAGCCAGCACTCTGAGGAGAACACAACTGTTTTCTTATCATTTCTTCCCATCAAGACAAAGAAGACTGAGCCCTATCCTGAGCAGGAACAAAGATATGGAATAGTGAGTGTTCTTCAGAAACAGGAGGGGAGGTGCTCAAAGGGGCATTTATTCTATTTTTTTTTCACACTTTCTGTTTCTTTCCATTTATATAATCTCCCAATTTTTATTTCAAATAGTGGATGGGCTTTCAACAACTCCCAAGTAGGTATTACAGATTCTACTGAGGAGCAAAAAGACCAAATCTGAAGTAAAGGGTTTTGGAAGATTAGTAACCAAATTGTTCCCAGACTTGCTGACACAGGATTTACATTTATAAAATTAAAAACAAAAGACTCAAAGAGAGAAAAGTGTTCATCTAAAGAAAGCTAGATTGTATCATTAAACCTTTAATTAACTTGATGACTTTGACTTAAGAAAATCATTGGAGACTTCTTACTTGTAAGAAAGAAAATTTAATATTATACGAACAAATGCTTATATACTTATTTTTCTATTTTTATATGCAGTTCCTTTGGTGGAACCCTGCCAGGCTCATTTTCTTTCAAATGTTTACAACTGCAAACTTTTAAAAACTGCTAATGTTGTACATGAAACAAGATTTTAAAAGAACTGAAAAGTTGAAAAACCCCAAGATAACCTCAGAGGACATGAAATACCGAGTGTTTTGAATTTGAAAGCTTTTTATGTGGTTAGAAGGGGTAAAGGATCTGAAAGTATTTTTAAGTGGGTATAATTAGGTTCAAATTTGTTCCTTTGGGAGACTAAGTTTTTTTCTGTTGAGCAGTTTATTTGATCAGACTTTCACTGGGCCACAAAGTATTACACAAGGTACTTTGAAATGACCCCAAAAAGAGTGCTTATATCTGTTTCCATTTAATCAATTTTTAATTTATATAATGATCAGTTAGTTATGACTACAATATTCTGTTTGTGGTCTGTGGGAACAGACAAATCTATTAGAGTATGAAATTTACTGGTTACCAGCCTGGAGTCTGATCTGCTAGCATCAGAGATGCCTTAAATTCTCCTTTTCCTGTTAACTGATAGTTATTTTAAAAGCTTGAATAACCATACACTCAGTTTCTTTTCATTCTTTCTTTCACATGTAGCTGCATGAGTCCAATAATTAATGTGCAGAAGAAATTTCTGACCAGAATAAATCTGAGTTTAATTGTAAGAAATATAAATTATTCTGACTTCATTTGGAATAGATTCAAAGAACTAGGTATTTTCAGTATCACTAGATGGAATCCAGTGAAATCCAGTTCAAGGGTAGGTTTTCATATAATTCTCAGAAGTTTACAGGCATTTCAGCCACACAAGTAATTTGAAGGGCAGGAAAGAAAAATGAACTAATTTACAAGGCCTTACCTCTTTGTCTTAGTCTTTTGGGGGGTTCTATAGCAACAAAACAAAGTAAAGTAAAACAAACAAAACAAAAACTGCCAAACCACACGAAGTAATCAGAATTTTGTTATTCACAGTTTTAGGGACTGAAACGTCCAAAAAGGCCCTGAGAGATTTGGGAGGACTCACTTCCTGTTTATGCAAGATGACTTCTTGCTGTATCCTCACATAGTGGGAGGGACAAATGGCCTCTTTCTGGCTGCTTTTATAATAGGGTTCTACTCCCATGATCTAATCACCACGTTGTATATCCTAAGGCTCTCACCTTTAGGACTGGGGTTTCACTATATGAATTTTGAATGAATAGAGACATTCAGGTGATTTAATGGGTAAGAGAAAGTAAAATATAACTGGAGATATTTCTTTCTTAATGCTTATTTTTGTTCCAAAATGTGTATGACACAGAAATATGAGTTTATAACTACTTTATATGACTAAGCTATGAGAGGGATAGGGTGACTTCTTGGCCTGAGAACATGAGACTTGGCTGCATCAACATTTGTATAAGTAAAGAGAAAATACAAAAGCAAAAGTTAATTATTCCAATTGGAAACAAGGATTTTTCCAAACATTTTAGAGGAGAAAAAAAAAAAGCCCATGGTATTATCATGGTGAATAAGGTACAGTAATGAAAAACTGGCACTAAAAGATATATTTGTGTATTTGAGAAATGCAAGTAAAGACATTCAAGCTACTGTGAAATTATGCTTTGGTTGTTAAATATTTTCTTAAGGCTTAATATTCTAACCTAGATTGTGCGGATTATGGCTCTAAAATTGTTTTAGCCACTTCTCTCATTGCTGAGATGCAATACCTGACACCCACAACCCTAAGGAGGAAAAGTTTATTTTGGATCACGTTTTGTAGAGGTTTCAGTCCTTACCCTCTTGGCTCCAATGCAGGGCATCACGATATATAACATATTAGAGAAGAGCTGCTCATGGTATGATTGCAGGCCAGCAGGGAAAGATGCAGACAGAAGCCAAAGAAGAAGATAGAACATTTCAAGCCACGTCCCCAGTGACCTCTCTTCCAGTCAGATCCCACTTCCTAACAGCAAGTCACCAAAAGCTCCATAATCCAACCACCTTCCAAAAACCTCATCTATGTATGATCACATGAGGGTTTGAGGAAGCATCTAGATGTAAGCCATAACATTTTGTGCCTGGAGGTCCAAAGACTCTGCATGTCTCTTGATGCAAAATGCAGTCTAAGTGTTGCCAAAATCCTGTTTCAGCATTATTGAAAATCTAAGTCCAAAGCCTCCCCTGAGTCTCAAAGCAAACTTTTAGGCTTGAACACCTGCAAAAATAAAAAATTTCAATATTGTTGACATATAATGGCACTGGATAAACATTCCCATTCCAAAAGGTAGGTATGTGGCATAGAAAACTATTGGACCAAAGCAAGACTGAAACTCAGCAGGGGAAACATTAAACCCCACAGTCATTTGTCCAACATCAGGGGCATGTAATGGCTATGAGATGTGAACTCTAGGGAGCTTGCATATTCTTACATTGTTGGTTTTCCTTGGGATAGTACCCTTCACAGCTTCTCTCTTGGGCAGCTCTTCTCACTCCTTGTGGCTTTCCTCAGGCGTCTCATGTTCCTGGCTTCTTTAACTTCCTGTTGTCAAGACTGTACTTTAATCACAGCTTCATGCACTGGCCTAACAGAGGCACACTGGCTGACTTTCTAGACCTTCTTCTGAAATCTGATGGAAGTCTGTCTGACTCTACAACTCTTGCATTCTGCATGTTTGCAAAACCAACACCATATAGATAATGCCCAGATCTGACTGGCTGCAGCAGTAGCTTTTTGCATTCTAGCGCAGGAGTCTGTGTGCCTACATGGCTGAGCACTGGGAAAGAAATCCAGTAAGCCTAGGTGGTGGTTTTAGGTGCCCTGGGGCTCTCTGCTCAGAACGAAATCTTTTGTTTCTGACCTCTGAGCCAGTGAAGGGGGAAGACTTACACATATCCTTCAAGCCGTTTTTCTTTCTCTCCTGATTCAAAGTATTAGGCTTCTTTTTATTGCCAATATTTTTAGCAACCAAGATCTCCTGTGCTCCAATTTTACCAGAATTTTCCTTTCTTGCCAAACCCCAAACTTTTAAAATCATTCAGCTGTGCCATTTTTTCTTGAGTCTCAATGTAGAGCTGGCTAAAAGCATTGAGTAGCAACTATGCTATAGCTTGAATACTAGACTGCTTTGAAATTATCTCTGCCATGTTAACTATTCTGCTGCCCTTAATATCAATCTGTCACAAAGTCTCAGGACATAGCAAAATGTAGACAAATTTTCTGCCAGAGAATAGCACACATGGTCTGGAGCCCAACTGCCTGTGGAGTCCTTTTGTAACTGGCACTGCAAAATGAACTTTAAAAGTTAGATTATTTTCTTTTAGAATTAAGCAATTTCTCAAAATATTTCTTTTGCTCAGCACATCACCAGTGTTTCTTCCTTGCAGCCTAAAAAAAGGAACAGAATGGGAAGATGGCATTCCCAGAAGGCTGGAACCAGGTTCCTCTCCACAGAAAAAGAGGAATGAATGAAAGATGGCTAGAGGTAGTGAAGCAGATGTGGAAATCTGCATGATTTCTTAGCTCCCAATATTTGAAGATGACTAAAAATGATAAAGTAGTATGAAAACTATGCTGTGTCTCTGTGCTTTTCCTCTCCTCGATCTCTTGCTATAAAGGACTCTTACGTCTTACTGAACAATGAGAAATAGTGATTTGAGGCAAATGGGCCCTTTCAATCTCCTTGGATGCTTTGAATAAATCCTTTTTCCTTTTTTACCCGAATGTATGACATCCTTTGATTTGGTCAGTAGCAAGCAAACAAATCTGAGTGTTTGATCCTGAATAGCTGTGAACGCTTCTTCGGACTGAAACCTCTGAAGTCTGATCTTTACCACCTACATTTCTGTTGACATTTTGGTCTTCTGAGCTCTGACCAGAATCTTCCATCAAGCTTGATTTACAGCATTCTGGGCTCCTTCTCCAGCAAGAATACCCAAGCCTTTTGAAATTCCTCCCATGTACAAGTTCCAAAGGCTCCTGAACCACATGGTCAGGTGGTTACAGCAACAATTCCACTTCTCTGGCAGTAGAATCTATCTCAGTTATTTCCCTGTGGCTGCCCAATGTCCACAAATCAAAGCAAGAGTGGCGTATTTTGGTTTACAATTTGTAGAAGTGTCAGTCTTTGCCAGCATTGCTTTTTTCTTTTTTTGATACTCACCATTGTATGTGGGCTAAAGAGGATGCTCATAGTTTTGACTTACATGTCCTTGATGGCTAAAACTATTGAGCATTTTAATTATATTTCACGGGCACTTATATTTCTTCTTTTAAGAAGCATCTATTCAGGTCATTTGCTCATTTGTTACTGACATTGCTTGTTTTTTTTGCTGTTGATGACAATTTGTTTTCTCTCATTCTGTAGGTTTCTTAACTTGATCATTTCCTTTTTTCTGCAAAAGCTTTTACATCTGATGTAAACACATTTTCGCTTTTGTTTCTTGTGTGTTTAGACTCTAACCCAGGAATCATTTGTGTGTGCAGTATCTAGAAGTGTTTGCCCTGTGTTTTCCTCTCTCAGTTTCAGAGTTTTAAGTTTTATATTGAAGTCTTTCATCTATGGTGAATTGATTCTCGTACAGGTGAGAGATAGAGGTTGTACTTCAATCTTCCATACGTTACATGCCCATTTTTTCACAGCAGCTCGTTGAAGAAGCTGTCCTTTCTTCAAGGTATTACTTTGTTTCATTGTCTGTACTTTAATGGATGAAGAGTCATTTATTGATTTCTGGGTCCTCTCTTCAGTTCCATTGGTCTACATGTCTTTTTAATGCCTACTGGCATTAAATGCTGTTTTCGTTACCATATAGTGAAACTCAATAACTAAGTAAATGAATAGCAGAAGTACAGAAATTTTAGATAATTTATTTTGCCTTTAGCCTTACAAATTCCAGGTATTTCCAAAGTTACTTAGATCAGCCCTAATCTCCCTTACCCCTTTCAGTGAAGCTGCTTCATACATTTGTAACACAATTCAATTGTCAAATTCCATTTTATCTTGAAATCTACTTTTAATCCTGGAATCTCTGATCTCTTATTTTTTTAATGTGTTACATGAGGATCTACTTGTACTGGGTTAAGTGTTTTTTCTTAAATAAGTAGAAGATTTTAAATGCCCTTATAAAATAAAATAAGTATAGGAGATAAGAGTTACCTTATTCACTATAGTTACAATTTTCTACATGTATCCTATAACATCATATTACAAACAATATGACCAGTAACATTTATTTAAATATATATATATATATATATATATATATATATATATATATATAAAGGCTCACTTGTGTTATACAGTTACTTGGGTTTAGACTAATCTCAAATGTTAGGTGCCTACCATTATAGTATCATGCAGAATGGTTTACCATTCTCAAAGTTCTCATGTGCAGCACCTTACTCAACAATTCTCACTTCTAACCTTTATTGCTTTAACTTTGCCTTTTCCAGAATGTCATGTAACTATCACCATATAATACGTAGCATTTTCAATGTGGCTTCTTTCGCTTAACAATATGTGCTTAAGATTGATCGATGACTTTCCATGGCTTGATAGCTAAATTATTTATATTTTTATGGGTATATGGTACATTTATTCATTATGATTTAGATCTAAAATGCTCCTCCTCTCAAAGTCTCATGTATTTAGAGATTGGGCTTTTGGAAGGGGATTGGATCATGAAGGTGCTCTACTCCTCAGCGGGCTGATCCATTCATGAGATCATAACTGAATGTACTTTTAGGAGGTGAAGCCTCTTTGGAGGAGGTGAGTCCCCAGGGGAGGGTGACCCTGGGAGGGTGTGTTCTTCTTCATAGCTCCTCCTTTCTCTCTTTCTGCTTCCTTTGCCATGACATTTCTGCCTTGGAGCCAGCCTACAATAGACTGAACCTTCTGGAACTATGAACCAACTAATGTTGAACCAACTAAAGTTCTCTTTCTTTAAATTGAACCAACTAAAGTTTTCTTTCTTTAAATTGTGGGAATCAGGCATTTTGTTCTAGGAACAGGAAGCTGACTAATACAATATCCATGTAACATATATATCATCATGCATCCATACAACAGAATACAAATACATTATGAAAATAAGTGTATGGATATAACAATGTGGTCGCAGTGCTGTCTTTCCTCAGTCTGTACTTGTATTCCATGGCATTTTTGTTCCTATTTGTTCATGAGAGATCTCCTGTCCATGTATTTAATGGAGCTCCTTAAGAAGAAGAACCATTCTGGGAGCTTATCATCTTGATGGAAGATCTAAGATATCCTGGGATTTGAACTGTCTCTCATCAAGAGATTTCCAGGACTGAGGCAATCATTTTAGTGGTGTAAGCATTAACCTTCTTTTCATATTTGTAGAATTCTAGTGTTTCTTACATCTGCAGTTCTAGCTTGATGGATTGGCTTGCTTAAAACCTGGCAAGTCTATTCAGACTCCCTGGCAGCGATGAGGCTACAGGTTTGTCTAGAATACAGCTTGAGTGGCAAAGGAAACTCTTGGCATGCTGCTTCCTTAAGACTTGCAAACAATAATTAAATAGACTTATGCATCCTAATTCTGCTCTATTTCCTTCTTTTGAAAAACACAGAAGAATTTTAGTTCTGAATAATAAATGACAAGAATCACAGCACTCTGCGTTTAAACCAAATGAGCTCAATGAGGGTGTGCAGTTCTTGCAATTACAGTTTTACTGTTTTGCATATACTCACAATGGATGAAGAAAACAAAGAGACACAAATTTCTTGCTATGCTGAGTGCATGGAGCTCATAAGAAACTTGTAGGCTCTCTGATTGTCAGAAAAGCTGCAAACCAGTCTCTGTTCTCCTTGTTCTATGGCCATGATGAAGCCCTTGTGAGCCTTGTCTCTGGGGCATCAGTCTTAGTTCTGAAAGTGTAAGTGGAGGCAGATGATAGGTGACTTTTTTTCAGATGCCAAGTATGGCAGCAATGACAGTGGATTCCTAACATGTGCTGCAGCCCGTACAAAGGAGAGAGCAGAGCTTATACTTAGGAGAGTTGTACTGACTACAGTCTGCAACCAGAGTTTATCCAAGAGCATATCTTCCAAGCAGACTTACAGCTTGGTTCATAAACCAGATTTCTGTAAATCAAACTTTTCTTTCCTATTAACATAATTTCAGAGATGTGTTCCCTTGAGAAGCTAGTGGATCCTAAAGCCAAAATAAAGATTATGTTCAACGTTACAGTGTTAGCTGCAGTACTTAGAGGGAGTATTCTTCAATATATTATCTGGTATTATTTGTCTCTGGCATTAAATTGTGTTCGTGGTCAGGCAAAAAGTTTTTAAATTTATAAAAATAATTGTTTCTTCTGGTTATGTACTTCAGTGTTGTTTTGATTTTTATGGAAAATGTCACCTTCTAATAATGCAGAGTCAATACTATCACATTTTTCTACCCAAGATGGAAAAAGGGAAATGAAGCATGTAGTTACAGAATGACTGGGCAGGAAAAGCCCTCAGAGATCATTGAGTTCTTTTGTGCTAATAAAAAAACTAAAGTGAGAAAGACAGGATTATTTTTACAATTATAACAGATAGTGCATTGGCACTACTATGTAATGCTATTTCTGAAGCTAGTAGTGAGAAACAAAAGATTGCTCAGAATCAAAGCAATAAAGTGAAAACCATGAGTGGAAATTTCCAGCAGAGGGAACAAGTAGATTATACATAATTGACTGGCAAAGTAGGGATGCCTAATCAAGGTGACTTGTGTTTCTCAACACACAGAGTAGACTCTAATTTAGTAATTATATTATACAGAAAAATATTGTAAGAAGGAAATGGTATGGCAGAGATAGGCTAGAAATCAAAGAATCAAATATTGTGTGAAGAAAACGTTGTAGTAGAAAAAGTAATTCTATTTTAGGTAAGAGATACATCTAGATGAGTTTTTACAAGGCCCTATTGGAATTGTGCGCAGGTGTTTTCCCATCCTTTTGTTCTGAATAGGCCCTTCCCTGGTACTTCCATCTGCACTCCTGTTCCTGGGAGCTCTGTACCAATTAGGCCTTCCTTCCAGGCCATATAAACTATCTTTTCCATTTATGGTATTGCCAGAAACAAGTGTACTATACCTACTACTTAAGATTTTTGAAACAAATTATTTATTAAAGAATCCTTATTTTTGAAGGAATAGTTTATTAATATGCAGAAATAGGGTTCAATTTTCAATTGCTTCAGAGGCAAAAATTGTTCTTATTTGATATTTCATGTGTATTGGCCACTTGGTTACTGGCACAGTCTTCAGAATGCAGCCAAAAGGGCAGGGATTAGCCTTGGTACTCCAGTGATGAGGTGATAAAAGGATTTTTCATCCTTGGTCATGATGAGGTCAGTAGAATCTCTTTTTAGTCCAGAGTTGTAATTTCTAGAGATGTCTTTCAAAATGCCCCTTGGGTGTTACTCATTGGTCAGGCCATTGATGCAGCATTACTCATATTTCTCCAATTGCTCATGAATGAGGGGATAGGGTGGTGATTAATCAGCTACTGATGAGTACTTGGGCAGCAGAAAAGAAGACATACTTTGAGAATTAGCCTGTCAAACGCTATAGGAAGTAAAAAATTAAGATGATTGAAAAGAAAACATCTGCATTTGAAAGAGAAACTACATATCTCTGTGTTTTGTTCTGACTGAGCCATTCCACCCATATCTCCTGGGATCATGATGTTCATGATTTCTAGAGCATATTGTGCATGCCATCCGGGCACATCAAATTGTCATTACTCAGTTCCTGGTGTTCAGCATTTGAAATATGGCTTTCAGTCCATATTCAGATTCTTGATGGAGGATTACAAATTCTAGTGATAAGAAAAAGTAATCTCCTTTGAGAATCAGCGTTGTTGTATGGAGACTTTCTTCTACCTCTTGTTTGATTGACAGGAGTCAGCTTCCCCATGACTACACCTCAGAGACTTTCAGGCTGAGGTTCAGGTCTTGGATTATTATGGTTCAGTCATTCAGGGAGGCCTCATAGCAGAGAGCTCTATATTTCACCAAACCTCTCTTCTGTCTTGGTAAACTTTTCATTCAGACCATTATCTGCCTCATTCTCCTGACTTCCATTCAGTCTCATTTTTGATTTATGCTGCCAGTCCACTTATACAGGTAGATTTTTTCCACGTCTAATTGTGAATGTGAACCACTTAGTCACTTACCCCATCTGTCTATACCACAGAAATTCTTCCCACACCTCCTATGCGTATTTCTGGGTTTCCTCTTATAGCTTCACACTTTGTATCTCATTAATTTTCAGTAATTGTTAGTTGAACAAAATGAATTAAAATCATAGGGGGACAAAATCAGACAGACAAAACTGAGACAAAACTAGTAGATGTGAAGCTTCCACATAAACCAAATTTTAACTTCTAGAGGAGGTATAAAAAAAAGCAAGGCAAAATGGGCAGGAGAAGGAGAGGAGGAGACATAATACTGACTTTGACTTTTTGTAATATTTTAACTTAAATGATTGGTTGATTTTAAGTTTGAAGATGACATGCCTAAGTATAGGTTTTTAGTAGTATACTTGGTGTTTTCTGAGATTCTTGACTCTGTGGTTAATTGTTATTTGTTTGGAAAGAATCTTGGCTATTATTGTTTTATATATTTCTTTCAGTTTTTATTTTTATTAATCAAATTTGCATTTTACCTTTTGAAACTATCCTACAGCTCTTGGAGGTTTTGGTTTGCATTTTAATTATTCTTTTTTATTTTTGCATTTCAATCTGAAGGTTTACGTTGCCGATCTTCAACTGGACAGTCCTGTTCTCACTCATGTTTGGTCTCTTGGTGAGTTCAGCAAAGACATTCATTTCTGTTGGAGACTTTTTTATTTCTAATACTTTCTTTTGACTCCTCGAAATTCCATCTCCCTACCTACATATTTTGCTTATAATTTCCCCTTTCATTTTTGAAAGTTCACTCAGTGATGATAGCATCTGCCAACTCAAACTGAAACTTAAAACCAGGTTTGATGGAAAGATCATGAGGTGTAGAATCAATGGGTTTGGATCTAAATATTAACTCTACTGTTGCTGTCTTGTAGCTAGGCACATTCCTTAACTTTTTCTATTCGCTATTCTCTTATTCTTAGAAATGAAAGTGAACACATATATCTACAATTCCTGCAAAAAACAAATTAAATCCAATTACAAATGTAAAAATGAGCTCTTCAAGCCTAAGGTTTTGTAGAAATGTCCAGTTTTTAATGGCAACACATTTTGCTGTCCTGGAATAGGTGCACCAGGTTATAGACTCATTGTGTTATAAGCACACATTTTCTCACAGTGTTCAAATGTACTCATTCTCACAGTAAGTATATAAATTTTTAATTATTAACTTAATTTGTTAATCTGTGTCCTGGAATGTTTGGCTAAAAAGCTTCCTTTACTTGCGAGCTGAAAATTGGAAAGTTAGAGCGCTGTAGGGTCTCAAACTTAAAACAGGAGTCAGTGGAGGAAGCATGAATTTATACAAACACTGCAGAGGTACACCAAGAACCATAGTTTGGAAAACAAGAGAATTAAAGCCTAAAAAGAAAGTGTATAATATGTTTCCTGCTGGCTGAATGGTTATATTTTGTGAAGATGCTTTTTTCTTTGCTAGTATTTTTTCCTCTGCTACTTTAACTAACTCTCTGATTTTAGCTTTAGCACAGCTACATTGTGGTTGAGACTAAAATTTCTGACTTGCAAACAGTAAGTGAGAAGTGTGATAAAACATGTAATAATGTACTTGATGTTCCAACAGTGTAATAAACCTTTCCTCACAGCTTGAGTTGATTGTTTTATTTGGTCATAAAGTTTGGGGATTCATGTTAATACATATATATATCTTTGCCTTATCTTTCACTTTATATCAAAGTACTAGAGAGTATTAGAATCCAGAGGCTCATGATGTGTGTTTGTGAGTTCATGAGTATATGTGAATATATGCATGAAAGATAAAATTGGAAAATTGTAATCATTGAAATTCTTTCTTTCAACCTTCAATTTGGCCTCAAAGAATTTTATGTCCCAATATGTCATCTCTTAAACCTATTTATGCACCCAGAGAAATGCATGTGAGTTTGGAGAAGACTCCAGGTTTTTATACACTATCAGAGAACCTAGAAAAACTGTTTCGTGTGTGTTAATTAGATAAGGTGTTCACTTAATATCAATAATTTAAACAGGTACATCTTTGTTTATAATAACTTCAGAAAAACAAAATTAAACAGACTATCTAGGACAAACAAGGATGTATGACTACACTCAAGAAACAGTTGATTTATGAGCTGAATCTAGACTTCATCCTTCATTAAATTTTTTCTCAAGACTCAATGAGACATTCAAACTGCCACCTCAAAATACACTTCATTGGAATAAGAATGTGAATCAATTTTTATTGAGCCCCTATGTGATAACTTTATTTCACTTAATTCTTATTGTGACATTCTGAGATAGGTATGACTATTCTTCTTCATTGTATAGAAAACTGAGACTGAGAGATGTTAAGTAACTTTCCCAATATTACAGAGTTAGGTTTAGAGTGGTGGCTATGGATTTTGATTACCCAGATTTGAATTTGAAATCCAAAATGAGCATGAAAACTCTTTTTCAAAGATACCATGCACATCAATGGGACAGTATACTTGAAAGATCTTGCAGACAGAAAACTATTTCACTATGAAGCATATATTATGTGGTCCTTTGTAAGACAGATTATTAGTGGTTCTAGATTGATTTTGTCCCCATAGAATTTTAGCAGAGTTTCTGGGAATATTTTCAGTTGTCACAAATAAGAAAAAGAATTGTTGTTGGCATCTAGAGAGATGAAGCTCATCATGCTATGTATAAAATATTCTACATGAAACAAAGAATTATTTAGTTTCCAGTATCAACAATGATGATGATGAGAAACAGTACACTACAGATATAAGAAGTTGTGATCCCTGGCTTTTTTTAAGTTCACAGTTTAGTTGACAGATACAAACAGATATTAAAAATACATGACGGTGGTTCAGTAGGGTTAGGAGAATTCAGAATAAAGAGAGACATGGTCATCCTCCTGGGCTTATGCATTGTAATGTGAAAGACAGAGAGGATTCCTGATACATAACCCTCAGTCGTAGACAAATTTCAGCAAAGCTTATAAGCAAATAAGCCTTTGGAAGTATGAATGTGTGGGTGTCTTCTTTTCCTAAGACAGCTTCATGGCTAAAACATTGTCTGCAAATAAAGACAAGCTTAAAAAATGTTCATTGAATAATAATTTATGAGTGGTTATATGAGTGAACTTATACATCTTAAGGCATGTTTATAAAGTCAAGCTCATGTGACATCTGGAGATTCTTTAATTTTATGACCCTCATCTTCCAGAGTTGAAAGAAAAGAGCTCTTCTTGACTGAGATGGTCAGGTGAGGCTGTAAGATAGAAGAATTTCTCTTTAGAATTAGATAAACAAAGGAGTGGGGCCTTACAGTGCTAAACTATTGACACCTGCAGCAAACTGGTTGAATTTCTAAGGAATTAGGCTGAATGAAAAAAGTAAATCCCCATACATTATGTAGTGAAAAGACCCTTTTTATAATTTTTTTGAATTTTAGAAACAGATAACAAATTAGTGGGTATCAAAGGTAAGTGTTGGCATGACGGGTTGATTATAGTTGTAACAGATTGGCACAAAAATTACTGTGGTGCTGGAATTTCTTAGTATCTTTCCTATGGTGCTGTGTACACAAACACATAAGAGGCAAGAAAGTTTCATGAAACTTCATATACACACAAGCAAATGAGTAAACTTTGGAAGATTTGGGGGCTGAACTGAGTCAATGTTATCCTCAACTGTGATAGTATACTAGAGCATCACAAAATGTTACCCTGGGAAGACACTGGGCAGACAGCCACATAATTGCTTTGATTATTTCTTACAGCTTGTGTGAATCTATAATGATATCAAAATAAATTACAATTAAAATAAAAAATTTAAAAAGTGTGAATTTTAATTAGTATATTTCCAAACCAGTACAGGATAGATGTCTATTATCTGAAACACTTGGGATCAGAAGGATTTTAAATTTCAGATTTTTTCAGGTTCAGCAATATTTACACATACTTAATAAGATATATTGGAGATAGGGCCTAAGTATAAACCCTATTTATGTTATATGTGTTATCTATGTAGCCTATCAATGATTTTGTGCACAATTTTAGTGCACTCATGTTTAGTCTGTGACCCACCATGTGAAGTCAGTTGTAGCATGTGTGGTATTGTGTTGACACTCAAAGAGTTTCAGATTTAGGAGCCTTTGGGAATTGGATTTTGGATTAGAGATGGTAAGAATGTACTGAAAATCATGATGGGAGGCACTGCTTAAGTCGGGAGCATTGGAAATATCATGGGGCTGGGGTGTGAGGAGGTCTTCGGAAGGTGGTGGTAAGGTAAGAGTGGTAAGTGAAAGCCTTATTACAGAGATATTGCTTGCTTTGTGGAGAAGAGCAGAGTTTTACATGGTACCATTTAACATGGTAGCAATTTACATGGTAGCCATTAGTAGCCACCAGCCAAGCCCAGAAGCAGAGTGGAGGGTAGGTGGGGGGAATTTATGAATGTGTAGCTAATTATCTTGATATAGTAGAAAGGACCTTGGGTTTTAACAGGGTTTTAAAAGGCACTTTGACCTTCCAACTGTTTTTTGACAAGTGATTTAACCTATTTTACACATTATTTTGTCAGGTATCCACTGAGCAAGAACTGCCCCTGGACGTTTTTATAAAGAATGTGTGAGGGTCCTAAGCACAAACCTTCTATTACCAATGCTGTGCAGGTTTCACAAAGTGAAAGAATATTGTCACAAGTCCGTGAAGGTTCTGCTTTATATTGTCAGGCCTCATGTCATATATGAGATGCTCATTAATAAATGATTTGATTATCTATTACATTAAGTGGTTTCATCTAGGTTATTGAAAAGTATGTGGTGACAATACGCAGCCAGATTACTTTTCCCCTTGTGACACTAACGTATGCAAGGGAACATTCGAGTTTAAAGAAAATTAAAAGAATTCATCATGTTTCTCCTTTCTTGCTGGAGAAGTTTCTCTGCTCTGATTTTTCACTGTGTTGCAGTGAAATTTTGTGAGGGTTACCCCATCACAGCAAATGTATGGTGCTTATTTCCACATGTGACGGATTATGTTTTCATTAACAGCCCAGCTGTTGCATTTCTCTTCTAGTTTTTTAAATTCTATAAATTCACATCTTTGATTGTTCTTGTTATATAGAATAACTTCCACAAAACAACCGAAACATAATCTATATTTTAAACTCTCAAGTAATTTTAGTGCAAATAAGGCCATATGTAAGATAATCACATTGAGAAGCTCATTTCCTGTCTTATTGTCTACAGTTTTATTTTTCTTAATATTGTAGTGTCGCTCTTTGCTTTACCATCTTTGTTCATTCTGTTGCTCCCATCTCCTGTTTCTGTAAAATTAGGTCTTTTCTGTTTATGCTCACTTGCTGGGAATCTCAGTTACTTCTTCTAAGGAATGACCCTCAATTCTCTATAATTAACTCACCTTTCCCCCCAATATTAGACCATTATAACCCTTGCCAGACATTTCTGCATGGTTTACTACAAAGACTCAGTGTTACACACAAATTCTGTTTTCCCGCCATCTTCCAAATTAGCTTCTAGCTCTTCCAGAGCTGCTGACCATCCGTATCTGAGAGTTCAGAACCATCCTGGACTTGTTAAGCCTTGCATCATCATTTTCAGTCATTCATTGAAATCTGTTTGTTTATCCTTTGCTCAGTCCTCTTAATTCTTTGTTCTCTTGATTATCAGTATTATATCATAGCTAAAGCACCTATTATATACACCTGAACTGCTGCATGAGCTTCTCAAATCTTTTAACCAATCACTATCCTGCTGAAGTATTTTAACTGCCTGCCACTGTGAAGCTCAACAATTTCAGTGGATCTCTATTATTATTACAATAAATTTAAGATTCTCTGATCAACTGTGATAGGTTGTATTGTTCCTTCCAATTCTTCACTGCCCATGATAGGATTGTAAACCTCAGCTGTTTTTCAGTATTGTCTCCATTATAAGCAGAGTATACTTTACCATTCCATTGTATTGACATGGTAATGTGACTTGCATTGTCTAAAGAAAGGTAACTGGGAGTGTTGCAAACAGAGGTTTGGTTACATGGCTGTGCTCTCTATAATTATCATGAGAACAGCATATCCCAGAATCCCTTATCCTTTAAACTGGAGATGCAGAGTAAGTACAGAACTGTGAGCTCCGGTTTCAGCCTTTGACAGACCATTGCTGAATCAAAGACCCAGGATGAGAAAGCTAAAAATGAATTTATGGTTGTAAACTTCTGGGACTTGAAAGTTGTTACATACATACCATATTGATCACCTTTAGTAATCGTACATGAATATGCTGATATTTAAATTTCTACCACCTTGTCAGTCTTCAGATTGTCTTCTGCATGTGTGTATGCATCACACTAGTAAAGTGGTCTCTGTAAAATGTGCCTTTTATTTTTAAAATTTATCATTTTCCTTGTCTTTTGAACTTTTACTAGTCTTTCAAGGTTCAAGATCATTCCGCTTCCATTATTTTTTTCTCTGATAAGTACAATTTGTTGGAAAATTTTCTTTATTGGAATTACTTATAAGTAGGCACAATGGGCAAGGAACTTGACTACTTCCTGAGGGCAGAAGAATCTCTTGGGAGGACTTACGGTCAGCTATACTCCAAACACCTCTTAGAATGGGACTGAGCAGTCCGAAAAAAATTCTACTCCTAATATTTATTTTCATGCATAGGGACATTTCCAAATGTATATATTTTCTTCTTCTGCATGGTTTATATGGAGAACTGGCTCAGCCTGATGCATGACACACTACCACTTGCCTCTCTTTCCCCAAGACCTACAGATAAATGTGGCTTCACCTTGGTATATTCAATGAAATCTGTGCTGCAAGTGGATTGACATTCATAATTATATACAGTGAAAAACAGAATATAGGGATAGAATATAACTTTTCTTCTCAGTTAAAAATATTTAATGTTGTAATGTGTTCAGATACCCAAGGAATAATAGATTTAACTAACTGTTTGATTTTTTTTTTTCTGTCTGAGAATCACATTCTGTCGATTTTACTAAATGATGGTGTGATGGTTTGTTGTATGCTGAGCAGAACCTCAGTGAGGCTCATAACCATTTCTCCTTGGTCATTTTCCCAATGATTTGTTATTCTAAACAGTATTAATTGTACCAGAGTGTAATAGGTTATAATTAACATGTTCAGACATTCCTTTTAGTTCCTGGAGCAAGTCAATGGCGGATGCGCCACAGTAGAGAGAACATAATGAGCTGAAGAACTTTAAAATGTACTCAATAGTTCTTTAGATAATAAATAGCGCAATAGTCCAGTGGCTGTGTGGACAGACCATTTTAAATTCCTAAGAATGTATTCTGCTGATGTCTTCTTTAAGTTATTTGAAAGCAGATAAAACAGCTCATCTAAAATAATGATGATTACTATAATTAGGCAGACCACAAACATAATAAATTATCTAAAGACTTTTGTCCATTGTAACAATGAAGATTATTATTTTGCCTAAGAGTATGTACTGTGAGATATCTCCACTGAACAAAATAAAATTAAATGAATTAAAATTTCGGCACAGAAAGGTTAAGTGGGACAGAGGGTAGGGGGTTTCAGAACTAAAGTTTTATTCAGCGAACGTTTATAATTTTTGCAACCCTTTTTGTATTTGGAAGTTTTGTTGGAGAACTATCACTCATCTACTCTTATCACATGTAATTTAAGGTTTACCAATTCCCTCCACTCTAAAGCTGGGGCCAGATTGACTTAAGCCAATTATCACACCCCATTCCATTGATTATAGTTACCAGTGTAGGGTAGGCAGACTAACAAGACTGACCAGTGATCATCAGACCCAAGACTTATGCTTGATCATTGTACGGAAAGTAATGTGTTGGGAAACAAAAAGGAGATAAGGTCTGGAGCTGTGAATGCCACTTTAAAACCAGGGGAATTTGGCCTGGGAAAGAAATCATAAGAGGAGAAAAGCAGAGCTGAGCTCAGAGACAAGTCACAGTTTTTAGTCATGCCTACTATTTATCTTAAACTGAGTTTAGCTGTTAGTCCGGACTCATCTTTACTTAGAACATTTTTTATTTCTTCAAGGAAGACTCTGTTTTATATCACTGGCAATCAGAAGATTTCTAATTGATACAGATATTGACAGGACTAGTGCTGGTTTTCTGCCCTGAGGGGACCCACATTTCAGTGGGAAGACTTTCATCTGGTGTGGAGTCTTTGTTTGGACTAAGTGACATTCCAAGGTCCCTTTCCATGCAATGATTTCATCCTTCTATTCTACTGATTATATAATTGCTGTTTGGACTTTATTCATTTTCTCAACATATTTTTCTAGTTTAACTTTTCTTTTTTAATAAAAGTAAATTTTTCTCACAGATCACTAAGATTCAGCACTCTGTATATTTCCACTTTTAAAATCTTACCCAACCCTCAGATGAAAGGGAAAAACTCATTTCAACAACTTCTACCATATTGTCTCTTTATCTTCTCCTTTCCTTATCTAAGTCGTTCTGCCAAATTTAATAATGATTTTGTGACTATATTATAAATCTTCTCTAATGTTCTTCTTTATTATAGTACATTTTAATCTCTTAGCTTCACAATTCTTTCCTCTCCTGAGCTGATGGGATTTCTCAAGTATTTATAATGATTCACCTGCTTGACTAATTTATTATCTACCACTGTATATTTTTCTTATGGACCTCAACAATCTATTGCTCTTTATATGTAGATATTGCAACTTTCAGGCTTTTTAGAAGTTTTTATGGTCTAACTTCCCTTCCTAGTTCTTTTTGAAGTTCACATAATGTTGTAGCATTGTCACATAAATTTGTGAACAATTCAATACCAATTATTTATTCAATTTGTGAACAACTCAAGACCCTTTTATTTAGTAATTTCTACCAATACCCAATACATACCTAGTCAGAATACATACCTAGTCACACATACACACTTGTGTACATCTGTCATTATGATTTTAAAATTTAAAAGCAAGTTCTTCAGACAACTGTTCTCTATCTTCTCCTCTCTTCTTTGTGCCTAGTGGTCCAACTTTTCTCTCATTACTTACATCGATCTTTTCTCTGTGAAAAGTTGAGTCAGAACCTAGAAAAGTCACTTATTTTCTATCCTCTGCCTCTATCCATCAGGATTTACATAAATCCAAGAGGACATCAACTCCTTATTTTAAAGGGCCTCCAATAAAGAAATTCAAAATATTCCTTGGGGGTCTATTACTGTGTTTTATTGCTTGTTCATTTTCTGCTGTCTTTACCAATTTCCTCCACTAATGAGAGCAATTTCCTCACTTGTTTTTTATGCCAGGTACATCTGTCCATTTCTCACATGTTTTGTGACATGGTATGTCTTTCATTGGCTCCCATCTTTTGGCTAGCTCTGAAATGAAGCGTCCTGTAACCACAAAGTGTACCTCAGCGGGGTGAGTCATGCCCAAGTTTCTAAAATTCAAGTGAATATACCAACTAGGGTATTTCCTGGTGTGATGGTTAAGGTTAATTGTCAACTTAGTTGACCTTGGAGCTGCCTAGGGGATTAGTGATTTCTGAGTATGTTGGGTGAATCATGAAGGCTTGACCATGGAAGTCTCCATGCTTGATCCCTGGACCCGTTCTGGTTGTTGATACTCTCCTTTTCTTCCTGGCCACCATGAAGTGAGTAGCTTTGCTTCATCTGCCTCAGAGCCAGCCTCTTGGACTGAATCTTCTGAGACCAGAAGCAAAAATAAGCCTCTTCTTTGAGTTGTGTCAGGTATTTTGTCCAGCAACAAGAAAATGACTAGTACAGAAAACTGGTATCAGCAGAGGGATTGATGGGACTACACCTGATCATGTGATTCAGAGGTGTTTGGAACTGGTTTACAGAGAAGTCTGGTACAGTTTAGACATACAGGCTAAGAAGTCCCAGAATGCTGAAGGGCCTGATGCATGGTTTTGGCTGGACCTCAGAAGACCATGCTAATAAGAAACACAGTAAAGTCCAGGCCCATGAGGTTTCAGATGGGAATGAGGGCTCTTTTGGGATTTGGACTAGTGTTCATGCCTGTTTACATTCACTCTGGCAATAAATTTGTCTACATTTTGCCAATTTCCTAAGACAATAGGAGGTAGAGTTTGTCATGTATTTTGTCAAGCAATAGAAAAGTGAGTAATACATAAGGAAATCATTAGCTTTCGTCATTTTTTGCCACTCAAAGACAAGTTTGTTTGTCCTTATGTGTTTCTTGCTTCACCCAGAGGCCCAGCCTCTGACCTTGTTACTCTGTCCTGAAACCTGGGTGGGATGTTTGACATCTCCACTTCCTAACACTACCACCTATGATGTGTGGTAGGTACAAGGTCCTGTTCTTTTCTTCAGATGTCTTCCCTATCTACTCCTACTTTTGTGTTAACTTACTCTATGACAAGTGTTCCATGCCTTTTTATTTGGTTTCATTGCCTTTGACTTCTTTCTCTTCCAATACATCATAATAGTCTTGCTGCAGTGATCAGCTTAAGATAGAGATCTTACAATGTTGATTTCCTTCTTAAATGCCATCAATAATTTCCCATTACCTTGAATTAAAATCATACTGTTTGACATGCCAGCCGAATCTGACTCCCAATTTCTGAGGTACATACCTTAAAGTACCGGCTTCTGCTCTTTTCACTGTTGTACAGTTTGGTGCAGACATTAGGAACCCATGCTTGAGCTAGTTTAGATTTTAGGTAAGCTTCTTAGTAATTGTACAGTATTGGAAAATCTCAGTTTCTATTTTTATAAACTGGGAACAACACTCCCTTTCAGAGTTTCTATGATTAAAGTCAGTGCTGTCTATAAGGCAGTGGTGCATACATGCTGCTGCCTGCAGATGTTTTGTGGGCAGTGTAAGGTAGTTATCATCAGTGAGGCTCTGAAGTTGGTAGGCCATCTCTGTCTCTGCCTCAGTGTTTGACCATATGTCAGCTACTTAACCTGTCTTACTGTGACTTCTTGATCTGAAAAATAGGGAAAATAATCATGATTACTCATAGAGCAGTTGGGAAAATGAAACTGGTTACAACAGAGAGTGTCTGGGCCATGATAAAATATAGTGAAAATATTAGGTCTTATTATTCTCAAGCCAGTTGAATTTCTATTTCTCTGCACAGAGTGCTCCAGTCTCCATTTTCTGTCTGTTGTGAATTTTTAGTTCTTTTGTGCCACTGGTCTGTCTGTCAGGTAAAAATCCATAAATTTACAAAGAAAACCAAACGTATTTAAAAATACCTAACAAAATTAGCACAGCTAAATTTGTGAGTCAGTAATACATGTCTTTTGTAAAATGGTAGCATTAAGTAACAAGATGCAACAACTTGTGTAATAATTGCTGTTGTTTAAAGGAGTGATGAACATAAACAATACTTTGATTATTTACTCTAGCAGAGATATGACATAAGCATACCTGGGAATTTGCCTGGCAACAAAATCATGGATTCTGCTAAGATCACTGTGTATGGGGTCTCTACTAGCATTGAAAGACATGCTAATTTTCAGAGATTGGTAAAGATAAATATGTACTTTGTTTCACATTTAGTTCATAGATTCCACTTAAAGGTAGCTGGATTTCAAGTGAAGGATTCTTTATTTAGATCGTACATATGTCTTAAAGTTTAGCTTAGGTGCAGCTTCAGAGAAAAGTCCTTTCTAATGCCACCCAATTTAAGTTAAAATAGCTTTTGTATCCTTCATGGCACTTTTGTTTGGGGGCTGCTCTTAGCTCTGTTCCTATGTGTGCTTTCATTGAGAGTCTTAGGCCATATCTTACCCTCACTCTGGCATGCTGCCTGTGACCGGGGAGGCAGTAGCTGGGTAGAAATGCAAGGATGCAAGGTGGCTATTACCTATCTCTACTTCCCTGACTGCCCATTGCAATATAAGGCACAGTATTTCTGAGAATGTAGCTCATTTCATTTTAGTATTATTTGCAGCACTGCCTATGCTGACAGAGGTGACAAATGACTCCTCCAAAAGGCAAGTTCTAACCCCATATGCAGTTCCTGCTCAGCAGCAATTTATATGACAAGCACTCTGAATTTAGGCAAATATCCTGATATTTTAGCTCGATTTTTCTTACAACAACAATTTCTGCCTTATGGAGTGCATATGTCATCAGAGAAAAAT
Organism: Cavia porcellus; assembly: GCF_034190915.1. Taxonomy (NCBI): domain Eukaryota; kingdom Metazoa; phylum Chordata; class Mammalia; order Rodentia; family Caviidae; genus Cavia; species Cavia porcellus. Next base: position 66,708,905 of record NW_026947496.1, on the reverse strand, counting down.
CAGCTTTCCAAGCTTCCTGACTGTGGTAGGGGCATAAATTTCCATGGTGAGCTTGAAATGCAAATTATTGTGGCTTGATCCTCTTTACAAAGATTTGCCTGCATCTGGTAGCCATGTTTACAGAGTTCTGAGGAAAAAGGAAGAGGAAAAAGAAAGAGGGCAGAAAGAAAAACGAAAGGGAAGGATGGAGAAAAGGAGGAAGAAAAAGTAGACTCTGTTGTCTGTTTTGTTTGTTTACTTGGAACTGGGTAGATGGAGACTTCCAAGACTCTTGTAAATTATAACTGGAAGAAAAGAAATCAAACATTCAGCTTGAAAAGGTGGTATAAGTTTGTATCACAGAGTCAAAACTTGCTTCAGCCCTTGCTGTGGCACTCACCTAGAGAAATTTTTTTAGCCTTGATGCTATTGCCAGTTAGGACTAGATAATAATTTGTTGCAGTGGTTGGCTTTGTGTGCTGTATGTCTTTTAGCAGCATCTTTAGGCTAAACACAGTGCATAACAGGGACATGCCACCTCCCAAACTGGCCAACTGTTCTTGGAAAGGAATAACACCCACCATGTCCCCATAAAAAAGGCACCCACTTAGAAGGGAAATGGACATCAGTGCCATGGTCTGGGTGTTTCTTTCCCCCTGAAATTTATATATACTGAAATTCTGACTTCCAAGGTGACAGCATTAAAAGGGGGGACCTCTTGGGTGTTGATTAAGTCATGAGAGTAGAGCCTTTGTGATGGAATTAATGCTCTTATAAAAAAGCACTAAGAGAGCTCAAGGGACCTGCCTTCCTACCAAACCTGACACATGAGCCTTCACCGGTTACCAGCTCTGAAGATAACTTGATTTTAGCCTTCCCAGCATTGTTCACCAACTAACATCCTATTTATATGTTTATATGCATCACCTATCTTGATCTTTACACAACTCAAATGTGTATACTATCTTTATCATACAGGTGGGAGGTAAGTTTCAAGGAAGTGAAGTATACTGCAAAAGAAGGGAAATGCTATTGACTGAATGTTTCTTTCCAGAATTCATGTGTTGATCTGGGTGTAATGGTGCACATCTGTAACTCCAGCACTTGGGAGGCTGAGGCAGGAAGATTGCTGTGAGTTTGAGGCCAGCCTGTGCTACAAAATGAGTTCAAGTTCAGTCTGAACTGCATGGTAAAACCTAGTCTCAATCAACCAAACAAAAAATCTCAAAAAACAAAAATTCTTCTGTGTAAATCCTAACCCCCCAAATAATGGCATTAGAACAAGGAGCCTTTGAGAGAGGATTGAATGATAAGTTTAATGGCTTCATAAAAGAGGCCCCAAAGTGATACTTTTGCCTTTTGTGCCTCCATATGGGTACATAACTCAGTGGAAAGACAGTTCATGAACAGGGCAGTGGATCCTAATGAGACACTGTGTCTGTTGGGACTTGAATATATTAAATAAATTTCTGTACTTTGTAATTCATCCAAACTGTGGCATTTCATTACAGCAGCTTTATGGTCTAAGACAGGAAAATAATGCAGAGGTGGGAAAGTAATGCAAATAAGGTAGTTAGTACTTGATGTAGTTGCAGGCGTCAGATTGGATACAATAAATCTGTGGCTCTTGTGCAATTTTGTCGCTTTCTCTGTCCACAGCATATAAAACTAAGTAATCATGGTGTTCTAACTTGAAGAGCCAAATATCATCCTGGTCAGCATTGCCAATAGACTGAAATTGGCAAATCATGTGGAGGACACGCATAAAACTTAGTATCAGTCTTCTCAAAAAAAGTTTTTCACAAGACTATGTGCGTTCATAGGTCAGAGACTACTTATCTCTGTAGTCTCAAGACACTGAAGAGTTTTGTAACACTGATCTTTAATAAATATTTGTGGAATTAATGCGATATATGAAATACCGTCACTCATGATTCACGCCTTAAGATATTGCAAGATTATCTTTCTGTGCTCTCCTTTGAATTCATATACTCTTTAATAATATGCCTAGGAGAAATAACTTTATCATAAGAGAACTGTGGGAGTTTAAAAATAAAATCTTAAAGATTATTTAGTAGATAAAGAAATTGAGGCAGAGTGGAGAGAAAAAAACTGTCCAACATAAATTATAAAACAAGTCTGGATAGAGAAGAAATCTCTTGAAGCCAAATGTCTGTTTTTTTAAGAGTGTATCATCTATCATTTAATACACATGAGCACATCACTGCCTAGGAAAGGAGGGTCCTTGGCCAGTTTGAAAGACAGAAAGAAGTCAAGGAATAAGGAGTGAGAAGAAATTAACACAGTAGCATAGTAAGAAAAAAAACCCAGAAAATCAGTGAAGCCTATGAAAATGCTTCATTGGCTTGGGTACATTTAGTAACACAGAGCTAAGAGATCACTTCTTACATCCTCATTTCATTTCCATTTCAGTCTTCTAGAGTTACACAAAAAAACTCTTAAAATAATATTTTTTAAAAAAATCAGAGACATTAGCATTCTGAAACAAGCAGCAGTGAGCGAAAAGGAGGAAAGCTGTCTGGGAGATTTGTGCTTATAACAGACAACTCCAGAGCCTCTTCATTTAGTCATCCTGTGAGGTCTCCGGCTCCATAAATATGATATGAGCACCGCAAGGTGCCCAGAGTTGTGCAAAGCATACACAGTAACCATTCAGACAAGGTTTAGTCCTTTAAACTGTTTGGTTTAATGGACAAAGACTGACACACAATAGGAACAGATGAAATAAAGTATCCACTTATGGTGTGAATGAACTGATTACAAATGATATGATCTCTTAGAAGTCTTATGAAATGCTAAAGAAATATAGCCAAAGAATCAAATCATGCTGACAGGGCAAAGTTGCTTCTCACAAGAGGTAGCATTTGATTTGTCTGAGCACTGAAACACAGAAATGGGAGAGACAGTAGGAGTGGTGGACCTATGGCCTCCAAAATATTTTCCTCTATGTTAAAAGCAAAATTGCAGTAAATCCAATTTTACAGATCTTCGTGAATTTTATTTAGGCCTCTGGAAGCAGGCAGCATCAGGCCCAGGTGAGGTTCAGAATGCTCTGCATCACCATGAGCAGATTTTATTTATAGCTAGAGAAAAGGAAGTGGCAGTAGGGTGGGGATAGCTTGATTGGCTCCAGCTTGTGTTATCTTATTTGAACCTGGTTTGAACAATTGGTCACTTCTTATTGGCTGAAACTCTTCTACTTCTTACAAAAATAGATTACAATATGTTCAGGCATAAAATTATATTACAGTTTATTTTATGCATGCAGAAACCTTTAAACTACTTACAACATGTACAGAGGCATCTTTATGCCAAACTTAAACATCTTTAAGCAATGAAAGCACTTGCAAAAATTAGCAGATCAAATTTTAGAATTCTAGAAATAACTTGAAACCTCTAGGAATCTGGAAATTTCATGTAGAAAAAATTTCATGTAGAAAAAATTTCAGTAAGAATGGAAAGTATGGTGTCTCATCTTGTCTTATTGACCTCCCCATCATCCTAGCACTACAATGGACTTGTAAACTAGCTGCTCACCTTGGCAATGAAAGCCAGAGTTGTAAAAGCTACTAAAGGAGGCATAATAGGAATAGAGCCTCCTCAAAACTCTTGGCACAGGGAATTATTATTATTAGAACTGTTTGGTCGCTTACTGGAAGACTCTACATTTCTCTATATAACTAGACTTTGAGCTCAGGTGGGACAAATACCATCTTCTCAAGAGGAATTTTCTGAAACAATCAGCAGCATTTGGTTAACGCTGCAGCTGCCTGAAGCAGGAGATAATAGTTAAGGTAAATAATAGACTAGTAAAGTAATTTAAAATAAAAACCCCTGTCAAGTAGACACCTGTAGGGTTCTTTAGAATGTTCTGGCATATTCCTGGAAATTTAGAATTCTATGAATTGGCTATTAAGCACAATTAAAATTCACATTCCTGACTTCACCAGCACATTTTGGTTGATCAATGGTTACCACACTGGAAATTACAGAACATACCTGTTGAGACAAGGAGAAAGAGGAGAGACAGATAAGCCTCAGGAAACTGGAGCACACACCAAAAAAGCCTAACTGGAACACAAAGGACACAGGACTAATAACATTTAGTTTCCTAAAGCCAAAAGTCTAACAGCCATTGCATTGCATACCTTCATTTTCATAAGCTCACGGAGTTTGAAAATGGCGCCAGATGATACCCATCAATGACAAGCTTCCTATGTTGCCTGCATGCCACAGGCTGCATATAAACCTCTGATTTAGGTTTGTCCCTGTGACATCTTCCTTCTTGGAATTCTTCTTGGCTAGTGAGAGCTATTCTTTGTTCTTTCTAACAAGCCACACCAAGTTCCTTCCCCACCACTGTTTGTGAGCCTCATTTTTCACCATCTGCAGGACAAGGACCCAGTAACTTAGTCACATTATCATCATAGAATGTGACATTTCTGGTTTAGAGAGACGAGTGGAAGAAAAAAAAGAAGGATAAGAGCAACAGTAAAGATACCTTTAAAGCCTTCCAAATTTCAAAAATCTTTTAAATTCAGAACTTCTAAAAGTTACTCAACAGTATTTGCAATGTGGTTGCCTACCTATAATAATAGTAATAGCAAAAACAGTAAGTTTGATGGAGAGGTCTCTAGGACAGAAGCGTATGTAAGCGGTGTGTTTGATCTAGCTGGTCATTTTCTAAAGAAGTGAACCCTACTCTGACACTTAAATTGTTAAATTGTCTAAGTAAAAGACTAAGGAGTGAATCATGTAAAAAGGACAGTTGCTATTGAGTTTTTGCTGCTCTGTTCTCTCTTGCATTGACGCCCTGCCCTCCTGCTATAAAACATACTTATTTTCCTACTTTGGGTTCGCCCAAACTCACTCTGCACCTGTTATAAAACTTTGCTACTGTCTGTGCTTGTCTCAATCAGTCCTTTGCTCTGAAAGAATCTAGAAACCAGCTCCCAGAAAGGAGGCTCTAGGACCCCAAAACCCAGTAACATAGCAACGGTCAGCAAACTGTTTGCTGGCAGTCTTCCTATTGCTTGGATTTGTATGTCAAGTATTATTGGATCACAGTTCTCGCTATTCATGTACTGTCTATGGCTGTTTGTGCATTACTGTGACTGAATGGAGTAGCTGCCACAGAGATTGTTTGACTTGCAAAACTGAAAAATGTTCATTGTCTGGCTTTGCACACAAAGGTTTTCTGATCCTTGTCAGTACTGCACTGTGCTCCATAAGTACTAGTAAAGATTTGGCGCTTATTCTATGAGTAAGAGAAGCTAGTGAAGATTTTCCATTTCAGAAAGATCACTCTGGCTGCACAGAGATAAAAGGCAAGCAGAGAGCACATGCCCCAGAGGAGCGTAGGGTCCAGTGGGAAATCACTTTTATCTCTCAAATTGACTGTTTGCTTTCATGAGGAAGATGACTGAATTATTCATTTATTTTCTGTTGCTTCTCTTAACTCCCTCAGTGCCTGTGAGTGCTGAAGAGCCAATCTTAGGTGCTGTTCACTGATTTCATTAGATAGCTTGAATTTATAATAGTTCATGTTCACCACCCTTAGGAACTTATTTTGTGTACACCTCAAGGATCAAAATATGGTGATACCTGATTTATTTTCAATAGTCTCTTTCACATCTCAGCTTTGTTTCTGACATAGAGCCTAGAGCAGTACAGTAGGAGACAAATCCTTGGCCACTCTCTGAGTGGCAGGAGAGAATGGAGAAATTATTCTTATTTCCCTTCCCAACATGAAAAGGACTCTAGGAAAGGCACCTCTGAGTTCAAGTTTGCCCTGTCCAACAGAAGGAACTTGGGATGGTTTATCTTGAAGTTTTCTCAAAGTGTGAGCATTCTTTGGTCTTTAGAGTTGACAAAATTAGAACAACTGATAGGTTGTTGGATTGATTATCTAACTCAGCTCGCCGAGTCATTATTTTTCTATAAATGGAGCTCTTCATACATTATATAAAACCTATAGTTAATGAGAATATTAGAGGAACATGAGTTCAGTCACAAAAGGAACTTTTGAAAGTATGCATTATTTCAGGTTTTATATAGTTTTACTATTTTCAATTTGTACAGGTAATTGAATATCAGCTTTAATGAGACCAGTCTTTTCTATCAGTTAGCAATGGTTGTATACACTATGGCCCTACCAGATGGTTAACTTGGTTGTCATGTTATGGATTGGTAGACTTTCAATAAACTGAGAATTCAGTGCTGAGAAGCAAAGTTTCTATAAAATCACCATGACAAAGGAGATTTCAGTACCATTAAATTCACAGCAAAACTCTAAACAATGTTTTTGAGAAAGTGATGGATAGTGTTTTTGGAGGAGGTGACAGCTTGGTGTAGTGAAAAAGGGGAAAGATTTAAGAATAATTAGCTTCAAGTACTCATCGGCTTTCTCCAGTGTTTCTGTCTTTTGGCAATATGCTTGCCCCAGAAATGTTTATTAAACTCATCAAAAAACAGTTGATAAGTTAATCAGACAATTTAATGGGGAGTACTAGAGTAAGAGACGCTGTTGTGAAGCCTATTCTGTAACATTTTGTGGATGTTCCTTGTTGACATCCCTTTCTTTTGATGATTTTTGATGGCAGGCAATTAAAATAATATCCTCTCAGGGTGCATTTTATTAGGTGCTGTAGAAAAAGGAGAAAGAGGGATGACTTCAGGAACATCCATGTGATACAGTTGCACTGAGCCCTGTACTTGGATTAGCACTCTGCTTTTGCTATCCTGAACTTGTTAAATTTTGGACAAGAAGCTCTGATTTTCCCATTTTTAGAACTCTGCAAATGACGCGGGTAATTCTCATGGTAGATTCTGTTTCTTTCCCTAAGCAGCTAACAACTTGGTGTCTTTGAATCATGTTGGAACAGTAAAGTAGAAGCTTGCTTAATGATTCTGAGCCTTGGGTTCTTTTCTCTGGGTAAGGAGAGTATAATGTCTATGGTCAAAAGACAGAAAATTAGACAAATGAATAAGGTGATTTCTGCAAGTAAACAGTAGGGATGGGACACTGGAACTTCCTCTCATGATTGCCAGTCCATTGAGAAAGGATTTTGTGCACAAGGCTTTCTGCTGAGCTCAAAATATAATTCTGCAGAGTGCTGATAGCTCATAACTTCATTTGTTGGAGACCTCAAAAGCATTTGGGTATGGTGAAAAGGCACTTTACAGAATGTAGGCGGATTGCAGTAGAAAAACTGACAGGAAGACACATAAAAATTGGGAACTATGATGAACCAGCCAAGTGGGAGTCAGGCTCACGAAACGTTATTCAAATTCCTAGGGTAAGATGTTTTTCAAAATTCAGAATTTTTTCATTTTTATAAAATTAAATGATGAATACTCCATTGATTATAATATGATGTCCCTCCAGCATGACTGTGCTGTACCTCATAATTAATGTGCTAAGTTCTTTATGGTAAAATACATATAACTTCTCATGCCAAGTAACTATATTTAAAAATACTATAGTCGACTCGGGTCAAACTTTGTCACCAAAGGTCAGGGCAAATTTCATCACAAATGAATTTCACAGTTTTGTTGTATAAGAGTTTGGATTTTGTAATCTTGGATAATAGAATTAAATGCGTGTCACACAAGAGACTCAGTTACTGGTAAACAGTTACTGGTTACTGGTAAACAGAAGAGTAAAATTGGGTCAGACATTTTTCAAGGGAAATGGATTTGAGCTAGTAGGGATTTTCTCTGATGGTTTGTCAGGAAGTACCAGGATTGCTTTGGAGCACAAGCGTTCTATAATGAGGCCACGGGAAGACGTAGGGGACAAAGCTGCAAGCACTCATTCCCAACGTGTCTCCTAGCAACACGGCGATGGTTTCCACTATTATTCATTTGGCAGTTTCTTGAGCACAAGGTCTCTTTAGCTATGCTTTCACCATGGAAAATAACATTTTTTAGAACTGGCTGCCCATAGAATTCATCTGTTTTTTTCTTCCCATTTTCCTTGTATGATGGTTTTCACATGTACTTACTATTCATTCATAAGATGGGTTTCAAAACCTTCGTCAAATATCCACTCTCTTTGTTAACCCCTTTTCAGACCTTAGACTAAATAAAATCCATAAAATGGACCAATGTCACCATGAACTGATTTAACATATTTATGTTATTCTATCTGTGTATTGTTAGGAGAAAGAGCACTCATTGGCTTAAGTTTCCTCATCTGCATAATAATTAGATATAGATGTAACTGTCATCTCTTCATGACACCTTAGTTAAAAATGGGTAATTCTACTTCTATAATATGTATGTATATGAACTTGTGAGGGCACAGCTGAATCTGTTCATATTTGTTTATCCTATCTCTAGAATAATGCCTGGCATATGGGGGACATATAGTTAACATTTGTTGAATGAAGAATGTTTGAAAATATTTACCTTTCAAAGAATTCAACTGTATGGTTTATCCATGCAAAAGCTGCACCGTTGGAGTTGTAAGTTAACATTTTCCCGGAGAATATGACCTTAGTAATGAAAGGCATTTACAGTAAATGTAGAAGATTGGAAAGGTAACATGGTTTCCCTTGTGTGGTGTTTACCAGCACATATGATCACAAAATCTTGCTAATATCAGCCAGAATCTAAGTCTGAAATCTTAGAATCTTTAGGGGAAAACATTAATTGCTATTATAGTAGTTACTATCTTCTGTTCAATAGCATATACTCATGATTTTGTGATAGTTTCAAACCTATGCTCATTAACTTACAGGAGCTCTTGGCTTTAACTCCGACTTCAGGTGTCCCTTGCAATCTGGCTGTAAAAGTGGCTTCCTCTGGTACGTGTCACCCTACAGATGGTCGAGAATAATCCTGTTGATCTATTAAGTAGCCTCTTTCTCTTTCCTTGCTGTGGATGTTTTGTTCTTTACCTAAGATTACCTTTTTCGACAGGAAAAATTCATTCTTTGGTTAGGGTCAGGAATAATAAAATTAACCTAAATACCTTGAAGTAAATCCATAAGGTCCTTGCCATTTTGGGGATGTTCTGCCTAGTTTGTTTATAAAGCAATTCTGAGACAGAAATAAAAATTCATGGTGACTGTATGAAAACCAGTCAGTAGACTACAATGGCTTTTAAAGAGTGTTAAATTACTAGTAATATAACGTGTGGAAGGCTTTTTTACTTCTGAGAAGCAGATCACTGAAACTCATCAATAAAACTCCAGGGTCTATAGCATTTTCCTGATGGGGAAAATGTTGACATGGTCATAACAGTCCCCAGGGAGGCGTGATTGTACCAAGGACAAAAAAGCTATGCATTGTGACATGGGTTGCTACAGTAAAAATATGCAGCCATGGAGGTCAGGCGGGATGCACTTCTCCCTGTTTCGTCTCCAGACAGGAGACTGTGAAAGTGATGAGGTGGAAACAGCCCCACTCCTTCCTCTCCTTCCATCCACCTGTCCCTCTCTGCATCTCTAGCAGAAACACATTCTCCCTGACCTTCACAATTATCTAATTAACATTTTTAAAAAGGAACCTGTCTTGCACCCTCCTGCTTAAAACTTTGGCAGTTTCTCACCTCTTAATGCAAAATACAAGCTCCTTGCCATAGACTTCATGGCCCCATATGCCCTGAGTACCACGCATTTTTAGCATACTGTCTCAGGTATCCTTCTCTTCCCTCCTGTTGTTTTAGTCTTCTGGCCTCTTTGTCACATACCTTAGGTTCCTCTGGCTCTTGTCTCTTGTTTGTTCTTTATTCCACCCAAGATATTTCTCTCTAGCTCTGCCCATAGTGGCCTCCTGCTCAGCCTCCATCTCCACTCTCAAGAGAGGTCATCCCTGTATCTTCTCACGTGGGAGAATGTCTCTGTCACAATACTATGTTTCTTGTCTCCAGAGTCCTTACAGTAACTGGAATATGTCTCATTTATTGATCTTTCTTATCTGCTCTCCTCACGAGATGGTAGCCTGTGTGAAGACGAGGCCTAGTGCAATGCAACGGTGTGGCATAGTTCACATGCTCGATTAAATTCTTGCCGAAGGACTTCGTGACATGCTGTACACAGTGTGTCACTTCATCTCACCTTTGAAACAGCCCTGTGAAGTGGTTTTCAAAAGTGTTATTGTTCCTTTTTAAATGACCACTTCTGATATGCAGTTACAGAATCAAGCAGTAATGGCTAGAGAAGAGATTACAACCTATCCTGATTCAAAAATTTATGTTTCCCCTGTTAGCATGGTTTGAATCTAAAGAGTCCTCCAGAAGCCTTGAGTGTTCAGATGTGGGGCTTTGGGAAAATAACTGGATTATAGGAGTGTAGTAGTTGGCTTGCTGTTTGGATGGGGGGTCCTAGTTGGAGCGAGGTTACTGGCGGGGTGGCCTGGAAAGGTTTATCTCTCTCCCCTGCTCCTCTTTTCCAACTTTCTCATTGCCATGGTGCCAGCAACAGCTTTCTCCCGCCCAGACTCTGCCACGTACTCTTTCTGCCTTGAAGCCAGCTGACCACTGACTGAAAACATAAGCCAAGATAAATCTCTTCTTTAACTTGTGGGCATCTTTCAGGGATTGTATCCCACCAATGAGAAAGTGATTTAAGATACCACCCAAAATCATCCCATGCTTTCTCAACTATCGAAAGAAAATGATTGAAATTTGAAAGTCAAAGTATTTTGCAAATAAATTATCTTTCCTACATCCTACCAAATTATTAAAGACAGGAAATACATTCTCTTTAGTTGCCTTAAAGTATTTGATACCAAACCTTCTACCACAAGCATTTGCAGCAGACCCATTCAAAATGCGTCATCCCTCAGAGTTATATCTGAAATGAGGCCTCCAAAAAAGTTCCCTGATCCAGTATATTTCAGTTTGTTTCAGAGATTTCTGACAAATGATAAAATCTGTAAGAGAAGGAATTATGTATTTATGATCTATATCTTCAGGCGTAGGAGTGTGTATAATGATGGTAACCCAACTATATGTCTAATAAAAAGCATGAAGATCTATTAATCATGGTAATAAGCATAATTAATGAATTTAATACTTAGTAAGCCTTTTGAAGGTGGCACTTTTTACTGTTTTGGTACCGGGTATCAAACTTACAACCTTGCATTTACCAGGCAAATGTTTTGAGCCGCTGAGCTAAATCCTCAGCCCAAGATAACATTTTTTGAAACACTTCTTTGTGTTAACTTATTTCATTTTTATGGCAGTGAGATGAGGGGAGATCCATATTATTTCTGTTTTACAGATGAGTAAACTGAGACATGGACAGAGTAAATACATGACTGGGGTAGCACAGCCAATAAGAGATAGCACTGGGATCAGGACGCTGCTTTCCTTTTTTAAACTCAACTTTGTTAGTATATTCTTACAATGCATAATAATTACATCCATTTTGGGAAATAGTGCTATTTCTTAACCTCTGATTGGTTTGCAAGTCTCTTTAGCATCCAGCCGAGGAACCCAGTGCTTTTTGGAAGACAGGATATTGTAGCCACGAGGATGAACTTTTCCCATTTTATCACCCCGCATGCCTCTTTATTAATCCCATACCTGAGAACCTACGGTGAAGAGTAAAAGTTATGTCCTCACACAATTATTGGGGCTGTTCTTCTGTGCTGTGAATTCTTCCTCATTAGCTCCTGGGAGTAGATGTCTGCTAGTTTTAAGAATCAAAATATAATCTTCCTTTTCTTTCTAAGTGGAGAGTTAGCTAGTGAAAAGTTGGAAAGATGGAGACTGCAATATGCCGTTTGTTGCCCATTGCTTAGGTATGTGATAACAGTGGAGCTCTTTACTTGGAGCCCCAAGTTCAACAGACTGTGCCACCTCGTTAAAAGCAGTGCTGCCGCAACACAAACTCCCTCTGTTTCCTGCCTGGAAACGTGACTTGTGGGATATGCAGTTGGAGAAGTGGACAAGCACCTGTCATCTCAGAGAAAAGACTAGAAGCCAAGCTCTACATGTCCTACTGCTATTTCACTTTTCCCTCTAGGGAAAAGCAAATGGGATGATGAGTGGAGAAAGGACCCAACCCTTTCCCAGAAAGGGCATATGAAAGGGCACCAGCAGTGGGGCTCTGTGCCCCTCAGGAACACAGAATCATGGAACATGAAACAGGTAAAACTCACTACTTAGATAATACGTATTTAGTCCAAAAATTGCCCTTACAGTTCAGATGAAAACGCATTTTAAATCATATGATCTTTACCAACTGAGCAAACATATACTCAGTATCTGGGAATCAGTTCAATTGGTTTCAGTTTATGTATTTAGGTATTTTTTTTTCAGTGATGAAAAATAGTGCTTTGATCTTAATCAGGTTGAACTACAGGAAAAGTGTGATATTTACTCATTTTAACCCACCCAGAATAGCAAACTTATGTGACTCTCCCCTAGTTGATATGCCAACTACATTTTGCAGAATATTTATAAGAAAATGAGAAGTATAATGAGATTCATAATATTAGTGAATTAACTAATCAGTGATAACTGATTGTAGATTTAGACAGTAGATAAAGTGTAGAGTAGAAGAACCATAAAGATTAAATTATAGAGCCAGAGCTTCAAGGTTGGCTCTTTGAACTTCAAGGTTGGCTTTTTGAATGCTTTCTTCAGTTAGGAATCTTTGGTTACAGGAAGCTAAAGAAGGAGAAAGGAGTGTGTGGTAGGAGGAAGATACGAGGGAAGAAACTGGGATCTGTGATAACTGAGAGGGAAGAGGCGTATTATGTTTATCTGTAGTTGTCCACTAGAACCTAGTGCTAAGACTGCCCCTTATTTCTCCACAGGTAGAAAAGGGGGAAAAGAGAAGGAAAGAATTTTAAGAAAGTATTTACTCAGTTTGATTAAGAGTTTCTGAATGCCCAAGAGACCCTCTCAGGGATTCAGAATGGCTAACAATGATATTAAGATGCAATGTGCTTTCTCACATGAAGAACTACAAATGGCATTCCCAAAACTGTTATACAGATTTTACACAATCCCAATCAAAATACCATTAACATATCTCAAAGATCTAGAGAGAACACTGTTCATTTGGAAACAGAAGAAACCTAGAATAGTAAAGGCAATTCTGGGCAACAAAGGAAAGGTAGGAGGCATCTCAATTCCTGACTTGAAACTATACTACAAAGCCACAGTGATAAAATCAGCATGGTACTGGCAAAGAAATAGACCTGAGGATCAGTTGAACAGATTAGAAGATACAAGCACAACTACAAAGACACTCAGCCACTGGATATTTGACAAAGGGGCTAAACGTGTTCACTGGGAGAAGGATAGTCTCTTTAATAAATGGGGTTGGAAAAATTGGCTTTCCACATGCCGAAGACTGAAACTAGACCTATGCATATCACCATGCACAAACTAAAGTCTAAATGTATCAAAGACCTAAATATTAAAATGAAAACACTAAATCTATTGGAAGACAAGAAGTCTTGAATTATAGGGGTAGGCAGAGAATTCATGAACAAAACACAAACTGCACGGGGAACACTTCAAAGAATCAACAACTGGGACCTCATATTATTGAAAAGTTTCTGCAGTTCAAAAGAAATCACCAACAGAGTGAAAAGAAAACCTACAGAATGGGAAAGAAGTATAGCCAGCAATCCCTCAGACAAATGACTTATCTCCAGAACATACAAAAAACTGAAAAACATCAAGCCTCCCAAATTAAAAGACCCTCTCCAAAAATGGGCATCTGAAATGAACACAGAGTTCTCAGATGAAGATATACAAATGGCAAATAAATACATGCAGAAATGTTCACCATCACTGGTTATTCTAAAAAGCAAATTAAAGCAGCATTGAGATTTTATCTCACTCCGGAAAGAATGACTGCCATCAAGAAACCAACTGATAACAATGTTGGCGAGGCTGTGGGGGGAAAGGAACACTGCTCCACTGTTGGTAGGAGTGTAGACTGGTGAAACCACTATGGAAATCAGTATGGAGAATTCTCAAAAGACTAGATTGTAAGTTCCATTCAAACCAGCTATTCTCCTCCTGGGTATTTCCCAGAAAAACTGAAAAGTTCATGTCACACTGATGTGTGTGCACCCATGTTCATAGCAGCACAATTTGTAATAGCTAAATCTTGGAAACAATCAAAATGCTAATCAACTGCAGAGTGGATGAAAAAAATGTGGTATTTTTATACAATGGAATATTACTCAGCTATAAAAAAGATGATCCTGAGGCCTTGGCAAATGGAGACAACTTGAGGCTATCCTCATTAGTGAAAGAAATAAGAATCATATTTATAAATATCACATTGTGTATCTAGTATAAAATGTAATAAGAAATGTAGGAGTAATAAAACCCAAAATGTATAATTGCTATTGTAAAAAAGAGAGAAAAAGAAAGTGCTCTAAAGGATATAACTGCATGCATGTTTAAGTGTGTAAGATTGGTAACCGTATTTCTAAATTTTTGTTGGATTGTTGAACAGAACTGTTTGCAGTCTCGTTGTTTGAATGTCCACTTTGTACACTTTACTTTTGTAACTTGAACAACTATTTCTAAGAGGAAAATACGTAATTATCAACTAGTGATTTCTGTTTTTTCTGAAATTATGTATTATTTCTATACTTTTTCTGTTTTTCTTTAAATAAAAAAGATATATAATTGGCAAATAATTGAAAGATGAAAATTATTTTAAAAGGAAAAAAGAATAAAAATGAACAAATTAAAACAACATTGAGATTCCATTTCACCCCAGAAAAAATGGCTGTCATCAAGAAATCAACCAGTAGCAACTGCTGGAGGGGCTGTGGGGAAAATGGAATGCTTCTCCACTGTTGATTGGAATGTACCCTGGTACAATCATTAGAGAATTCAGCGTAGCAATTTTTCAAAAAACTATGATTAGAGATCTCATTCTATCCAGCTATTCCTCTTCTGGGTATTTATCCAGAAGAATTAAAAGTATTGTATCACAGCAATATACATGCACTTGTGTTTATAGCAGCACAATTTGTAATAGCAGAATCTTGGAAACAACACAAACTGAGAAGTGAATAAAAGAGATGTGGTGTTTTTATACAATGGAGTACTACTGAGCCACAAAGGAGAATAAACTTGAGACTTTTATAGGTAAATAGATGCAACTTGAGGCCATACTCATAAATGAAATAAATAAGACTTACACAGGGAGGCATCATATCATTTCCTTGGTGTGACAAACTGAAAGTACATAAGGTCTAAAATGTATAATAGATATTGTGAATGGTAAGAAATTGTTCAAAAGGAACTAGGATGGGTGAAAGGGGGAAAAGACAGCGGAGAAAAAGGAAAAGGTAAAAAAAGGCAAGTCAGTTTTCCTATTACTGTTTTTTAGCTTATTGAAAAAGAAGGTTTGTGCTAATATTGATTAGAGAAATTTTTGTGTTCATATCTTGTACTTTGAGCAACTACTTTAAAGGTAAGAACATGATATGCCTTAAATATTATTATTCTCCTATGATTTTATTATAAAATTTTTTCATTAAAAAAGATGCAATGTGGCTTTCTAAAACTGACATTTGAATTAATTATATGAAAGCAATTATATGAAAGTAACTGCTGGCACTTCAGTGCTGCCAAATTATTAGCAACTCTTTTTTTTAATATTGTATCCTTTACAAAAATAAAGATTGTTTTACTTAAGGATGTTCTTGATGAAGCAGGACAATTAGTAATGGTATTAAATACTCACCCTTGAATATTATATTATTTAAAGAAAGCAGAAAGAAATACATTTGAAGTCGTTCTACTTCAAGTGAAATATGGTGGATGTCTGGAGGATGCCACACTGGCAGTTGTTTGAGTGGTGAGGAAAACTAACTCTTTTTATCACTTAACATTGTTTTCATCTGAAAGACCAACAAACAGAATATAGGCTTGGGGCATTTGGAAGACATTGTCTTTAAACTGAATGAGGTGAGCTTGTCACTTCAAGAGAAGCAGCTGACAGAACTTGTGGTGAATGATAGATTCAAGTGTCCGTACAAACCATTTTAGAATTTTGTGCTTGAAGACTTTTCTTTGTTCATGTTATAGAAATATATTATATGCAGGGAGTTAGTACTTAAAATAAATAAATAAATTATTCTTTACAGGTCTTAGTTTTAATCTCAAGTATGGAAAGTATTGAAAGATATGTGTCCTATGAATAAATGACCTTCGGGAGGTCTTTGATGGTTTTTAAGTGTAGTGAGATGTACTGAATTTAAAAGAGATTGAAAATGGCTGATGTGAGACACATTGATTTTCTTCTGAATAAAATTTCAGGAATTTTGCTAACCAACTTTTTAACATTATCTTTGAACTTATTTTTTATTATAAATTGACAATTTATAATTATATAAATTTATAGGGTATGAAGTCATCTTATGACTTATGAACATGAGGTAGGAAAGTTAGGTCAGGCTACCTAACATACCCATCACTTTTTCTTCAGTAGTCACATTTTGGCAAAGTCTTATGTTCCTAGACATTTTTGCATCATGAGGAAACTGAAATAATTGTCTACCTTAAATTAGAATCATCTAGCAGAACCCCAAGAGTGGTCAGATACACCACTAGTGATTTTCATATCACAGATAAAGATGCACATGTAAAGTAGGAACCTGAGATTCCTGATCAGAAAATAAAAAGAACTACTGTAGCTTTCCTACTAAAAGTGGGCTTTTGGAAAAGAGTTTTAAATAAAATTTGATATTATTTACAAAAGAGTGAATAGATGAATTTTCATTCCATTTCATCTATATTTATGCTTTAAATCCACCATTAGAGGTTATTATGTCAATAGGAGTTTATTTTAAAATATTTATGTTTTTAAGGAGATTATTAATAAACCTAATCAGTAATTTACTAAAGTGAGAATAGAGCATGTTAACATTATTCATTTTTCACTTAAGAATAAAAGTGTATTTCACCTTAACAATAGAAGTATTTTTATGATTCGATCAAAATGGCGGCTTGCTAGGGGATTGAGAGGAGAGTCTCTCTGGAGAAATCATACTAGAAGCTAGAATATGACAACATGGAGAGGGCCAGACAAATCGATAGCGATTCTGATTAACCAAGACAGTGCAGCTGTAGGATTTAAAGTCGTGCTGAGACTGTGAACGCTGATAATGGGAGGCTGCAAATCCCATGCCTTTAAATCAACAAACTGACCCGTGGACCCAGCAGGAAAAGCTGTGTTGCTTTTGGTGACTGCGGGAAACTGAGACCTGGGACTCCGAGTAGCAGCCAGGACTGCACTGCTGCACCAGAGGAGATTGTACAAGGCTCTGGAGTTCCAAAGCCAAACGCTACGCAGATTTCTGACTGCTCCGCACTGTGCCGGGAGCGCACGCTGTGCACTGTTCCTCGCTGTGCTGGGAGTGCGGGAAAGGTGGGCAGCTTGGTGTGCGGTGGACCTGGAATGAGGACCTGCTCTGGACTCTGGTGAGTACTGGGGACCCCGCGGCTGCTGGGGTTGGCCAGAGAACATCTTGGAACTGGGCAGTGCCCGCCACCACAGGGACATCAATAACACAGAGTCTAGTGGCAGCCATCTTAGAGTTGGGCAGAAACTACAGCTTGGTGACATCACCAGGTCCCCCTGTAGGGAGGGCTGGTGGAAGACATCTTGAAATTGGGCAGAGCCTGATTACATGCTGGCTTCAGCTCCATACAGAGAAATAGTGGGAGACATCTTGGATTTGGGCAGATCTGCTGTTCTGGTGCTCCTGTCACAGAGAGGTCTGGAAGAGAACAGCTCGGATTTGGGCAGAACCCTGTGCCATAGTGACATTAGTCAGCTGCTTCTGGTACAAAGAGAACTGGCAGGAGCTACTGGGGCTAAACCAAGCCTCTGCTTGGGGCCCAATAAGTGGGTACAAAATAGTCACAACTCAGTGACATCCGGAAAGTACAGCCTAATTTACGGATTGACTGGTGCAGAGGCTGGAGACTAGCCTGTACCGCCCCTGCATCCCAGCCTACCCCAGATAACAGCAAATTGGGGAGGACAGCAAAAACTCAAGTCAGCACGCTTCTGAAAGGCCCTAAGCAATTCGGAGAGGGCCAGAGAACCCCAGGACAGTCTGAAAGAAACCAGAAACATGACAAGAGATAAAAATAAAAAAAATCCCCAGCTGCCCAACATGAGAAAATAAGTCCAGGAGAAGTAAACACTGAAGAGAACAAGCACAGTAACCATCCATTGCTCGACACAGCATCAGCCAAAATTAAAAAGTACCTACATGATCTCATAGAGGAATTTAAAGCTGTACTCCTGATCCAAGTGAGGCAAGATATAAAGAGATTAATTAAAGAAATGACAAGCCCCGCCCAACAGAACACAGATGGAAGAACTGAGGAAATCAGAAAAGAAAGAGAAACTTCTGAAGAAGAAGTTAAACATAACTTAGAATACATGAAACAGATCCAAAGAGAATACCAGGAAACTAAAAACTCCATTGAACACTGGCAAAATGCCTTGACAGAAATTAAAGACAGCCTTCTGAAACTTGAAGAGAGATTTATGGCATATGGTCGTGAAAGAAAAAGCCTCTTAAAAATAAAAAGGAACCAGAAAGAAGCAACTCAAAAACTGAAGGATGACAAAAAGATACATAACTTAAGAATAAAGAGTGTGAGTGAGGAAGCAGGAGCAACCAAAAATGAAATACAAAAAATATTCACAGATATATTAAAGCAAAATTTCCCATGTATAGCAAAAAGAAATGATATCCAGATAAAAGAGGCATACAGAACACCAGCTACCTACAACCAAAACAGATCTACGCCTAGACATATAATAATCAAGATTCCAGAAATCCACCAAAAGAACAGAATATTAAAAGCAGCCAGAGAAAAGATGCAGATTACCTACAATGGGAAAACTATCAAAATAACAGCAGACTTATCAACACAAACTCTTAAGTCAAGAAGGGAATGGGAAGAAATATTCCAAGTCCTGAAAGAAAAAAATATGCAACCAAAGTTCATATACCCATCAAAACTCTCTCTCAAAATTAATGAAGAAATAAGATACTTTCAAGACAAGGAGGAACTGTGGGAGTTCGTGGCCACCAATCCAACCCTACAGAGAGTGCTGAAGGACATTACAGAGAAAGAGAGGAAGAGATACCAGGATTCCAGCAACAGTGGCAGAGAGGCCTCGGTGAACGGGGCAGACAATGGAATGAGGGAATAAGGTGGACAAATTATAGCAGAAAAGTGGAGTAGCAGACATGAGGCAGAGACGCTAAGCTATATTCTTTAGTATAGACAGCTCTGAAACTATTTTAAAAAAAGGCAGAGGTCATTGTTAATGGTGTATAACGATTTAAAAGACACAGTAATCCTATTGTCATATTTAGTTTGAATTTAATTTGTTCTGGTCTGTCCACTCATATCAGATTTGAGGGCACAGACATCTTGAACCAAAAATAGCAGGTTATACCATGGTAACTATCCTTACTTTCCTATTAACTTAAACTGAAATCCTGTATTACTTACATTGTCTTACTATGACTGATCTTAATTGAATCTGAATCATAAGACTATGGGTTGGCCTTGGCTGATTTTACTTGAAATTGGTATGCTTGTTAGTATCAACCCTAAAAGTAGAGGCAACTACTCTGAGGATGACAAGATGTAAAGGATATCCATACGGGTATTAATTAGTAACAGCTCTCAAATCCTACAATGCTGTCAAAGTTAAGTTTTTACAAAAATAGGTGATACTATGTTTAACTATAATAAGCCAGTGTTGTGGACAAATCTATTGAAAATAACAAGAGAAAACATAGTTGCTACGGAAGATCATTTATATTGTAGTCTTATATGTCTTATCCATTGCATGTTTTTCTAGGAAATTGTTTTGCTGTCTTGCTATGACTTGGTTTTCCCTATAATACAGAGAGGATAGATATATATGTAGAAATTCACACATGGGTTTTTTTTTTTTAAATTATTTACGGGAACAGATTATATAATGCAAGATGTAAGGAACAGATACTCTGAGGAAGAGACGCTGAGAAACCCGAGGCTTATTTTGTAGCATTATAATATAAATTCTAGCAATCTATTGTTCACTGATTAGAATGACATTGGATTGGTTTCTTGAGTTCAATTTCAGCATATGTAGAGATGGGGATAGCTATCACAAAGAGAATGAGAGATGCGATGGTAGTTACTATTGTCTTCCCTAATTTGGAACTTGAGGACCTAAAAAGACTTCATCATCCTGTAATGATTTGATTAGTTCTATAATATGCAATAAGTATATAAATGGGTGAAGATAGGGACAACTATTTGTAAGAAACTAGAGACAGTTAGATAATGAAGATCTCCAGTGGACTTGCTTTGAAATCTGTATTTCTTTAAATTGTTTTTTTTTAAATGTTCTGTTCTGTTTTGATATGTTTAATCTTACCCTCTTTGATATGTAAAACAAATGTGTAGGACTGATAACCATATTACTGAGCTTTTGTTCGATCATAGAGCAGAACAGTTTGTAGGGTCACTTTTTGAATGTCATTCTAAATACTTTAATTCTGTAACCTGAATAGCTATTTCTAAGATGACAATGTGTATCTTATCAACCAGAATTTTCTTACCATTTGTTTTTCTGTAATTTTGTATTATTTCTACCCTTTTTTATCTCCATGTATTTTTTTGTTTCCTTTTCTTTAAATAAAAAAAGTATTTTTATTTAATGAAAGTATCTTTTTCCCCACTATTAATCTCATGTTTTTTAATCCAGAAATTTTTAGCATTTTTATTGTTTTTAATTAATATTAGAAATATAACAGAAAGAAGAGAAGCTATTTAATCCACACAACTTGCTTACTTGGGAGAATAAAATATTCTACTTCAAATATATTTCATTGGCATATTTTGAGTTGATTGTTTGGAGAAACTGTAGAACTCTGAAGTCACAGAAATGGCTCTGAGAAGTTATCCTTTTGTAAAGAGAAATGTATACCTTTTTACATTAGTGAAGCAGCTGGAATCTTTTCTATCTAATATTCTCCCATTAACCAAGAAAGGCCTTTTCATAAGAAAAAAAGAAGAAGTGTCTAAAACCTGGCCCAGGTAAAAGGACACAGGTCTCCTTCTGATGACTAGTGAGCTAGGAGGCTTTATCTGCATGAAAGGGCGTGCTTTAGTTGCTGCATTTTGCTTCCTGACCATTACTTTGGGTCCCCATTTCCCTTGTGTTTAGTTCCTTATGTCTTTATGTAGCTCAAAATGCTATTCATCAGATCCTTCCTTGGAGCCTCCTTCTTTGTGTTTGGCTCCTGTGTTTCTGTACATTAATAGATTTGTATTCTTTTTTTCTCACTATTAATCTGTGAACTGTCATTTTATTGTATAGACTAAAATTATTAAAACTTCAGGGATAAAAGGGAAAAGTTTGGGCCAGGGATATAGTTCAGTGGCACACTGCCTGCCTGGCAAAGGCAAGGGCCTGAGTTCAATTTCTGATATCAAAAAAGAAAGAGAAAAAAGAAAGAAGGAAAGAAAGAAAGAAAGAAGAAAGAAAGGAAAAAACTTTCTTTTAAAGGGGAAAATTTAAACTTCTGTGTACTCAAAACATGCTAAATTTCAGACTTTATTTGTTTCAGTGTCGATAAAATATGTAATATCTGAAGATGTGTAATAAGAGCATTGACATAAATAAGGTAAATTCAGGGTTTATTGGGAAATGTACGGGTTTAGGAGTCCTCCTGAAGACATGGATTCTAGTCTTGCTTGGGTCTGCTACTTACAGTCATGCGACCTTGAGTGAGTTACTTGTGTGTTTCAGGGTCTTCATGTGTCCCCCAGTTTCTTAGTAACTTGAATGCCATGAGCACATCAGTAATTAGCGACAGCGCAGTGGACCTGATGAGCAGGGAAGGCCTGAAAGGCGAGGATGCTGAGAGTCAGACAGGAGATAACAGACGCACTGGAACAATACAGCAACTGTGGGCCCCAGCATGAGTGGACAGGCAAGTCAGTTCTTAGGCACTGTTTTTTCCCTGTGCGTGCCTCTTCTGACAGTACCACTGTCCAGCCAAAGCCAGTTAGAATCCAAGGAGAAAAGGAGCTTGGCAATGTACCCCTGGATTGCAGGTCTCCCAAAGCACAGAAAAGGCCAAAAGAATACTCTAGGAATAAACACAAGACTTGAGGCACAGAACACTTAATTAGCTGTGATTTTGGAAAATAGTTTGGCATTTTCTTATAAAGTTAATCACGTACTTACCACGTGATCCAGTAAGCCATTCCTGCATGCTTCACCCTCAAGGACTGAAAGATGATGATCGCATAAAATTTTTTATGGGAAAGTAGATGGCAGCTCTATTCATAATCACTCCATACTGGACACTATCCATAAGTCTGTTAACAGGTGAGGGTTAAACAATTCATAGCACATGCAACGAAAGACTACTCATCAGTAAGAAAAATTAAACTATCGATAAGACAACATCAGCAATGCATCTCAGAGGCATTATGCTCAGTGAGAGAGGCCAGTTTCAAAAGATTACAGGTCATATGGTTCCATTTGTATGATATTATTGAAAACACAAAACTATGGTGGGGAGGAATGGATGAATGGTTATCAACTGTTAGGGGCAGGGAAATGTATGGTTGTGTGGTAAGAGTAGGGGGAGTTTTGGAGGAAAGCTAGAATTATTCTGGGGATGGATGGTGATAATGATTGCACAGATATATTTGTGTGTTAAAACCCACTGAACAGTACACTCAAGTAAAGGTAAATTTCTCAATATGTTAACTGAGAAATAAAAAGTAATGAAAGTAAGAGAAATATTGTAGACATAATCCGCAGTGACAAATGTATTCATGTAAAAATATTGATAACTTATTTATCTTTTTCCCCAACCTATTTACCTTAAGATTGAATTTGAGAAAACATCAATTTAAATAGAAATACATCTTACACTCCGAAGTGCCTGAAAATATGACATAGTATAACTGTGGCACCCCTGTTAGGGGGCTGATGAAGATGAGGAAAGAACTGTGTAGAACTGTGTAGTCACAGCCAGGGGCTTGGGGGTCAGAAAAAAACTAGGTGGACAGAAAAGTCAGGCTACAGTAAGGGGGTCTGAAAACGGAAAGCAAAGCAGAAATTCAGGCATTGAGCCAGGGCAGAGTCTATGGATGGGAAACCAGATCACATGCTGCCTCTATCATAGGAGTCAAGGAAATAGACTGCCGATTTTGGCATTTGATCACTGAACAAGAATGAAGAGGGAAAGAGCATTACTTAGGTCTCAGGGCAGGTAAAGGAAGGACACAGAACTGGGTTGGACTCCTGGCTCTGCTATCTTCTAGATTTTAACCTGGGACAATTATTCCTTCTCCTTTCTCCTAAACACAAAAGGATAAGAATAACTCTTCCATTAAAATGCGGTGAGAATGAAGTGAAATCATGTTTGTAGCAGTCTCAGTCAGTTGTGTTGCCCAAAGGAAGTGCTCAGTTAACAATAAAAGTAAATTACACAAAATATGGCGGGTCACATGCAGATGTGAAGCTCATGGGCTGGCTGTGTATTTGGCAAGTCATTTCACCTTGGTAAGTCTCAACTTCTAAACCTACCAAATGATCATAATAATTCAGAATTCATAGGGCTTGGCTGAGAGGGTTTCATGGAAATAAGAGCCATAAAAGTGCTTTGTGAATTGAGAATTCCCATTCAAATGTATTTCCTTTTAGGTCAGAGCAGGACAAGAAGGAAATGCTTTCTTTTTAGTTAGCTGGTGCCTGAAGATACAGACAGCATTACATCCAGTTTGGTCATTAAAGTTTATGGACCAAACACAAACAAGATGATGAAGAAAGTTTAGCAAGTCACTTAGCATTGCCAGTTTCTTCACTTTGTCCTCAGTTTTGTTCTTTGTAATATAAAATTAGTAACGCTTATTTCCTGGTAGGACAATTATCATCAATCAATGCAGTGATACATCTAATGTACTTAGTATGGTATTCAACACTAAGCAATCAACAGTAACGAAAATTACTGCTGTGAAGGTAAAGAGTGAATGAGGACGTGTCTATCATCTGAAGTCTCTTTTTTTTCCTCATTTGTGAAATGCATATAAAGATATTTGGCCCTCTCCTGTCTCTTGGGGTTATTATTAGAGTTGCTACTATTTTGAATTTGAATGTCTCTCAAGGACCATGTGTGAAAAGCTAGGCCTCTGGCCTACGGTGCTATGGGCAGGTGATGGAAGCTTTGTGAGTTGGGGCCTAGGAAGAGGTCTTTAGGACAGCAGAGGCATGGTTCTGAAGAGGAACACGGAGCCGTAGACTTCTGTCCTTTGCTCTTGGTCTCATGACAAAGTGAATAGTTTTGCTCTTCTATCTTCTACTACAACACTGTGGCACTCAGACCTAAAACAATAGGACCAGCCAGTCATGGACTGAACAGCCAAAGCTATGAGCCAAAAAGAATTGTTTTTGTTTGTAAGTTGACTACTTCAGATATTTGTAAAACTGATGGAAATTTGACTAACACTTGGTAACATGAGGTGATGGATGTGAGTACATTGCTGTCCATGAAGAGCCATCCAGGTGTTAGGAGTTACTATTCTCTCTGTTATAAAGAACGCTGTTATCAGATATTTATCATCATCTGTAAAGTAGCAAAGTTATACAGGGGACAAGGACAAAGACATCTTTGCACAGAAGGATGCATTCATCAACTGATCATTCTTAAAATCCATCCTCACTCGAATTTCTCTTTTGACTTCATGTAATTCTTTCTATATCCACAATGACAGAATCTTTGCAGGGTTATTCTCAAGCAACTTGACAACACAACCCAAATATACTGCAACTTGATTGCAAAAAGAAAACTTCAAATTTGAAAAGGATGCAGGATTTTTGTAAGATGAAAGGGATGATGGAGAATTTCTTTAATCATATGAAGATAAAATTGACAAATGAAGATCTGACAGAATTAGACCAGTGAATAATTGAAGAAGAGAAAATCGACAAGGGTGATGACGGGATGGGTTTTGAAAGAGAATATTTTGATGATTTAAATATC
The DNA here is from genome assembly GCF_034190915.1 of Cavia porcellus. Taxonomy (NCBI): domain Eukaryota; kingdom Metazoa; phylum Chordata; class Mammalia; order Rodentia; family Caviidae; genus Cavia; species Cavia porcellus. The sequence continues at coordinate 66,683,876 of NW_026947496.1, read as the reverse complement.
AAAGGATGCAGAGAGGCCAATGGGGGAAATGATGCTATCTTAAGGTTTTTTTTTTTTTTGAAAATAATCATCTTTATTGCTATGCATTGAAGGGTGTCATAGGATGCCATCATGTAATTCCTTTGGAAAATGGCCTAAAAAAACTTAGCTATTTGTTAATTTTAATGATTGGAAAATACTTGACATATCTCCTATGCTTTTATTACATAAACATTTTCATAAACTTTAGTTTTATTCTCTCAAGGTAAGTTTTCTTTTTCTAGGAAACTTTGGTTTTCATTTCTGGTAGTCTTTTCTGCCATCATTTTTTCCATGTGTATTAAGATCTCTACTCATTATTTCTGCCTTCCTTTCAAGCCCATAGATTGTTCCTTGTCTAGACATTTCAGGACTGGGTTTGTCATAGATAAATGAAAGCAGTGAAATATCAGCCCAGGGTCTAAAAGTTAGTCTTAGCCATTTTGGGATGAGTTGTTTCATATTACTGTCCAAATGGAATTTTACAACCCCAGCAGTGTGGAATGATAGGTCTTCAAAGCAGCAGTCTGCCACAGACTAAGCCCCTTCCCTTACTGTGATTCTGTCTGACTTTGGTCTAAGTCATACTTGGAACTTTTTCCTCCTCTGAGAAAAGAGAATGGTAATATTTATCCTGTAGAAGCTTTGTGTGGATTGATGAGATCATGTTCATTAAAGTATATTAAATAATCTTTATATAAATATAGCTATTATTTCTTCTTTCAGTCTTTTTCAATTTTATTTTTATTTGTACATGTTTACAACATAATGATTATATTACTCATAGGGAGTTGGTATATATATGTAACACATATTAATTATTTTTTCACCCTTTTCCCCATCTCTTGGTCCCCCTTTTTATGCAAAAATCTATCTTAATACTATTATCTATCCTTTGTTTTGCTCTTTATATTTTAGGTTTCTTACGTAAGAGAAAGCTATGATATACAAGCCTGTGTATCTGATTTACTTCACTTAACATTATGATTTTGAGGTGAATCATTTCTTTTTCTTTTTCTTTTATCTTTTTTTGTCTTTTTGAGACAGGGTCTCACTATGCAGTTCAGGCTGGCCTTGAGCTCACTTTGTAGCCCAGGCTGGTCTCACACTCACAGCGATCCTCTGCCTCAGCCTCCTGAGTGCTGGTATTACAGCATGAGCCACCACGCCTGGCTCTGAGGTGAATCATTTCTTACAAATGACTCAGGTCTATCCATCTTTGTGGCAGAGTGGGAGTTGACTATAAATGGTGACCACAAAAGTATTCTGCTAAGGTAATCTCTTCTGTATCTCTAGAATTTTCCTCCAGTTTTTTTTTTTTTTTTTTTTTTTTTTTTGTCTTTGTCCCCATGGACACGTCGTATGGAAAAATTGCCTTCTTTTTAAGTCTTATTCTTCAATTGGGCAGAGTGGCGGAAGGGCTGCCAAAAAGCCCATGAAAACTTGAGTTTCTTAAGGAGAAGGGTGGTACAGAAAAGAGGGTGAACTGAGAGTTTTCATCTTTGGATATGTGGCAGTATTTATCAAAACCTTTCATGTCATCTTCATCTTCGTTTTATTAGACTTACTTCTAACTGATGTAAAAATATAAAATTGTGTATACTAGTGGCGTGCCACATGATGTTTGCATGCATTTATATATCATGTAATGTTTAAATGTACCTCCTCAAAACTTTATCTGTCTCCACCTTTCAGATTGCCTCCTGAGATTGGTAAGACATACAGAATCCAGTTTTATTAGTGAGTTGTTGTATTATTTCTAGAGGCACTATGAGCTAGTCACTCTGCTATCCTGTCACTGAACTGCTCATCTCCCAGTTCTCTTTCTCTGAATACTTTTCTGTGTCCCTGGATTTTTGTGCCGTGCTTTTGTGGCTTCCAGCTGGGAGATGATACACCTTCAGAGCAGAGAGATGGGGAGGGAAACCTCTGTAGTGTGGAGCTGCATCTCTGTGCTACCCCCTAGAGCACCATCCATCACTAGTGTCACTGCAGCAACCCTGCTGATGCATGCCTGGCAAGAGTGAGAATACATAAAAATAATAGAAATCGGTCAGGGGTTGATTTCTACTAACAAAAAGTGAATTGTATTTCTCAGGCATGTGGGCAAAGTGGGGTTGATTAAACATAAAACTTTTTCACAAAGGAGAAGGCACAAGGGAGCACTCCACTCATGCATGTTTTGAGAAGGAATTCTGAAACAAGTACAAGTGAAAGTCATCTGTGCTTCTGGTAAATTAATCTGACTGATGCAAGCCACATGGAGACACTTGCTTGATCTATGTTCCATTATCTAATATGCCATGAGATCTCAAGGTTTCCAAAACATACTGTAGAATGTGAAATCATGCAGGAGGCAGTGGGGTGCTTTGTCCTGCATTTGTTCATGTTACTAAGTGCTGACAGAGATCAATAAATTCTTTCAAAGATGATGCCTTGAGTATTGAATGTTATTATGTCTGAATAACTGATGGACTAGCTTCTGTGTCTAGCGAACAGTGCATGGGATGAAGAACAATAAATTAGTACCTGAGGTTAGTATAACTAACCTTTTTGGTGATACATGGGCAATCTAGAGGGGGACACAGTAAAATAGTATTCCTTGCCTTCTTGAGTAGAAGAGGAACTGAGACAGAGAACTAATCGTTTCTCCCAAAGAATGGGAGAGGGCAGTGATATGATTTGAATGCTTATCTTCACTTCCAAATTCTGAATTCTCTTGGTTATATTATGCTGTCATACTTACCCTTATTATGTCTACATTTTATCATTGCTTTCTTATTCCCTCCCTTTGCTCCAGGGTTTACGGATTGTTTTTATTATTTTGCCCTTAAATATCATCCTGAGCATTATTTCTCTGAGTCTCTGTGAATTCTCCATTACCAGTACAGTGATAAATACATCACCATGCCCCAGAGATATATTTTATTAATGAACTTTTGGTTAGCCTATTTATTTGTTAGTGTAATCCATGAAATTACCATCCATTTATACACTAAATAATTTAATAAATGTTAGTCGAGTGCCTCTTAGGGTCATAGAAATTAATCACATGCCCTCCAGTCAACTACAGGCAGTAGACAGAGAGGACAAGGCATTATTCAGAGTAGAAAGTGTAACTTTTGTGAACTATGAGGAAATACACGAAGCCAAATGCCCTGCCATTTTTGTTCCATTCCTGAAACTCTCGCATTGTTGCCTAAGTTCCTTTACCTTCAAAGAGCAAAGGGTCAGTGTGGGAATAAGCACAAATTGTATTTTGAGATGTTATCCAGAAAGACAGAAGTGTATGTGTGTACCATTGACAGAGAGAGAGAGAGACAGAGAGAGAGAGAGAGAGAGAGAGAGAGAGAGAGAGAGACACCGAGAGACAGACAGAGAGACAGAGAGACAGAGAAAGAGACAGAGAGACACAGACAGAGAGACAGAGAGAGGAAAAAGGAAGAAGAGGGAAGAGGAGCAGGAGAGGAAAGATGGGGAGAGATGGGAAGGAAATGGAAGGGAATGAAGAGAAAAGAAGAGTGAAAAAATTATTTTTAGGAATTGCATCATGTGATTATGGACGAATGTGGCAAATTTTAAAGCTTTCAAAATAATATAGAAGGCTGGAGATTCAGGAAGGCGAGCACAAATTCAAAGTCAGTCTACTGGCAAAACACCTTCATACTTGGATGAGCCTCACCCATATTATGAAGGACAGTCAGCCTTACTTAACACCTACTTGTTAAAATGTTAATCTCATCCCAAAACACGGTTAGAGAGGCATCTGGATTAGCGTTTGACTCTGTATCTGGACACCGGGGTCCAACTCTTACTTCACTATCAAGGGCTCTTTCTAACCATGCGAATTTCCCCACAAATACAGACTTGCCTCACCAAGAAGGAACAGTATCTCTTTTCTCTCATCTCTATTCTCTGTTAGCTCTGCCCCACCAGAAACACAGGAAACTGCAAAAACACCAGCACTGTCAGAGTAAGCATAGAAATTGTGGATTATTAAGTACTGTAATGCAGTTTAATAGTTTAAAATGAAGGAAATAAAGGTCTTGTTTTCACATTTAATCTAGAAATATTTCAAAAACAGAATTATGACCTGGGCAGTGTATATCTATGAGTATATACTGCTGGCAAAAAGAGGTGTATTGTCTAGTAAGATCCAAAAAAATAATAGCATTTTCAGGTAATATGAATAAAAGCATATCTGTAAAAGAAAACCCCACAAATGCCCTGAAGGGCCAGATGGTGAGGGTACATGTAGCAGAGTCCTCAGAGTCTCTAACCTTACTTCTGAGGTTTTCTTTCTGCTTGTTTCCAAAGTGTCTAAAACAACAAAGACAATTGTGAAGATTTAACAAATTTAAATCCAAAACATAGATGTGATTATTTCTAATACAGCCCAATAGTTCTTTTACTAAGGGTGAGTGTGATAGTTTTATTATTTTTTATATGCTTGAAATATTCAGTAATACAACTGTTAGTGCATCTATTTTTTCCCTCTGGAGTCCCTGGCAAATGTAGGATGCCCAGCCCTTCCTTTCCACCAGCTGCTTTATTTACTGAGGTCCCGGACATGCACAAGAATTACAGTGTCTGGTTAGAAAGAGTCACCGGAAGTGGGCTGGGAAGGAGAGATGGAACTGTTCATCAGAGGAAAATTCCACTGGAGCTCTGTGTACTAATCTATTCCTGCTGGTGAGCCTCGTCTTTTTAATGCTCAGCAGTCAATCTTGAACATACCAACAAAGAAGGTTATGTAAATGTTCCAAAGAGCAATCTGAAATAAGTAAGTAGCTGACCCAAGACTCTTTCCTCTGAACCCTCTGAAGGCCCAGACAAAACTGAGTGCTTTATAGTAAGAAAGAAGCCCTAAATAAACTTAGTAGGCAGAATACAGTATTATATAATAATTTTTATGTTAGTGATACAACTAATTGAACTAAGGTATTCAATATACAGTGTTATTTCTAACTGTATTACTCATAATTTCATGTGTGTAGAATTATGGGGGTTACACATTTATTGGATAACTAGAAATATGCCACTAGTTTTTCAACGCATTATCATGTTCATTTTTTCTAGCAATACTACTGTGAGTCTTGAAGTGCTGTCTTGTAAAATAGATTTGAAAGGAAAACACTGTAAAAATGCTTTTGGGTACAACTGACAAATTTTGATTTGTCATTCAAGAGGAAACAAAATATTTCCATGATGAAAATGAAAGGGCCTGTTTCAGAGGAAAATGAATCATACTGATCTCAAATTCTAATAAAAGGTAGGAAGTTCACTTGGTTTATGCTGTTAGCCATACAGAATTGAAAGTAGGAGTAATTCAAAACCCCTGGAGATAGCACTGGTCTATGGGAAGCCATTAGCAGTTTTCCAAGTAGCAAGTAAATAAGATTGATCTTAATCATGCTTAATCATGCTAATTGTGTATGTCCTTGGGGGTCACTGACAAAGAAATACTAACCGCTTACAATAATACCACTTAATATTCATTTATCCAACCAATATTTGTTTTGAACTAATTACTATGTTGCTCTTTCTCTGCCTCCCTCCCTTTGTCTTCTTCTCCCCCTCTCCCTCTTTCCCTGCCTCCCTTCTCCCATTACAGTGTTGAGGATTGAACTGTGAGCCTGGTGCATGCTAGGAAGGCATTTACTGAGCTACATCAAGGTATTCTTAGATGTTAGTGATAAGATGGTAATTGAAAGCCAACAGATCTTTCATGTTTTTACCTGCCCTGGAAGTGCTTGTACAGTCACAAAAAAATAAAATTAAATTAAATCTCTCAAAAGTGCTCTGGAGGAGAAAAAGAAAAATGCTAACCCTGCAACTGGGAAGGGTCAAGATGACTTTGGGTGAAGGAAGAAGACCAGAATGGCAGCAGGACATATTTACTCAACAGATGTTTATTGAGTAATTGTTACACAACAGGCAATTTTCTTGTCAACTGGGATACATGAGCAGACAAAAACACCTGTCTTTAAAGAGTTTATATTTGGGAAGGGGACCAACAGAATAACTGTAATGATGGTTACATAGTACGTTAGAAGGTGATAAGGGACATGAACACATGTAGAGAAGAGTGAGGATTGTGCATTTTTCTGGGTTGGAGGTGAGTTACCTTTGTAATTAGTGATCAAGGTTGACTTCATTACTGAGTAAGGATGAGTTATAGCCTAAGCATGAAGAAGGGAACTCTGTGGATGACTGGTGAAAGAACTTGGTAGACCAACAGTGGTTTTCTCTGCCACACTCTCCTGCCATGATGTGTCACCACAGGCCCAAACAAGTAGAGTCAGCTCATCATGGCTGTCTTGGTTACTTTTTTCTCATTGCTGGGACAAAATACCCAACACCCAAAATGAAGGAAGGAAAGGTTTGTTTAGTTCACTATTGTGTGATCAGCTGACTCCCAGGCAGAGTGGCATGGCACAGGGGCAACATTTCAAGGCAGCAGCCAGAGCAAAAGGAGAGAAAACAAGCCTCTGTTTTCCTCCTTTACATTATATGCACAGGATGAGGATGTTTACAAGTAAGGATCTTGGCACCCTCCTGAGTGTCTCAGTAAAACTTCTAAACTTCTCAAGTTGATACAGCATATCAACCATAAAATGGCCTAGAACACCCAAAATTGTGAGGCAAAACAACCTTTTTCTCTTTATAAGCAAATTTGCCCAGTTATATTGTCATAGTGACAAAAAAACTGACAAGTCCAGATGGCTATCTTTCAAATATACTGAGACAAGGCAATAGGTTTGGCTAATGAATTGGATGGTGGGTGAGGACAGTTAGATAGTTATTCAAAGTTGCAAGCCAGATCAACCAGTGGAGTGGAGTTCCTTGAGTTGATTCTAGGGTAAGTTCCTGGTGAGAGAACAGGGCAAAGAGGTCAATCAGAGATTCATTTCTGGAGATGCTATTTTAAGATTTCTCTGATATATCCACATGGAAATGCCAAGCAGGTAGTTAGAAGACAGGAGATGGGTAAATCATCTAAGAAGTTTCAAGGCCAAGGTAGAAAAGAACTGAAATAGAAGCTAACAGAAGTGGGGTCAAGAGAAGGCTTTCTTTTGTTTTGCTTAATTTGAAAAAAACAGTAGGAGTTGTGTACAGATAGAGATGAGCTTGGTGAGTAAAGATCTTGGCTGATAGGGAGGCCAGACAGAGAACCTAGAAAGACATTTTAAGGAACTGGATTTTTATTAGAGCAGTGTGACAACATTGGGACTTTAAGGAAAGCAGTTTGACAAGAGTAAAATTACATTTTGTATGACCCCTGAGGATCTTTTCCAGAAGACAAAATGCACTGGAAATCAGTCAAAATGTTTTCTGGCAAAATATTTCACATGTATCTAGGAACGTGCAAAGTATTTTTTTGTTAACTCATTTAATCCATACAGTGAACCTTCTGATGTCCCATTTATAGGGGAGTGTTATGAGGCTTAGAGATTTTCAGCAACTTACCCAAATTCATTATGCAGGTAGTACCTAATGACACAGGCAGGGCTGAAATGCAGGCTATTAGGTTCCAAAGTCCTGATGTCTGCCACTATGTGTTACCAGCCACAGATTTATTTAATTTTTAAACTGAAAGACCTCTTAAAAATTGCCTAACCAAACTCTCAGAGGAAACAGAATTTGAGGCATTCAGAAGCAGTGGCTTGCAAATGGAATAATAGTTTAAATGCACTAAGGGGAGTTTGATATTTAAAGTTCTATTCTGGAAATCCTTTGTAAAGTCAACAATCCTTTTGTAAAGCAAATAATCCACTCTCCAATTTAGCTGGGGATAAAATGCTGTTCTTCAAATATCAGATAAATCTCTAAAAACTAAAAGAGCCAGTAAATGTTCTTGTTATTCAAGGAGAGGAGCTGTACTGAGGTGGTATGGAGAGACCTGGAAAGAGAAAGAACAAAGGAACAGAGTTGCTGGCTTTGCATAATGAGAGAAGTGTTAGCTTCTAGAAGAACTGGATGTTGTAGTTCAAAGGTTTGTGGTCATTTTACCAGTAAAGTCTCAGCCTCTGCTTTGCTGAATCCATGAGCCACTGAGAGGACATAGTGCTACTGTCTCTCCAGGGTTTATTTTTCCATCTGAGAACTGTTCCAGTCCATCTCCACCAGGTGATTCTCATGGACTTTAAATCAGAAAGCTTCACTTGTCCCTAGTCCCTTGATTGGGCATATCACTAGGTTTGATTAATCAGAGCTGCGGTGTTCTTCCTATGAACTGTAAAGACAGGGTAAACTTGGAACTATAATCAGTCAAAATGCAAACACATGAAAAAAAGACTATATTAGCATAAACTTAGATTATGGGAGATACAGCCCATCTCAGTCATTTTTTTTATCACTGGGACAAAATACCCAACAAGAGGTTTGTTTTGGTTTATGTTTTTAGTCCATAGCTGGCTTCAGTAGAAATTGTGTCATGCAAGAGCCTTGGTGAAGAGCAGCTATTCATCCCATGGTAGCCAGGAAGAGGGAGAGAATGGAGAAGCCGTGGATAAGAATACATTCTTCCAGGGCTCCCCTCCAGTGACCTTTGCCTAGCCAGACCCCACTTCCCAACAGCACATTCAGTTGTTGAACTTACTAATGGGTAAACCTCTGATGAGCAGAGTGGTTCAATTACCTTCTGAGGCCAAACTCTGAACACATAAGCCTTTTGGGGACATTCTAGGACCAAAACCACAGCAGCCACAAATGGAAAATAATTAAAGGAATGCTCAGGTGTTGTTTTTTCTGAAGTACTTGGCCAGACATACCTAAATCCAGCAAGATCACCTCCTTTAGATTTTATTATTTTACTAAGCAACAAATTCTCTTTGTTTGCTCTACACCTCAGGTCTCACATATAACATGAGGACGGGTAATGATGCTATTTACCTTATAGTATGTAGCAAGGGTAACTAGAGATATTGAGTATAAAACACTTCAAGTGAAATGAGAGCATACCAACTAGAGATCACTGTACAACAGACTGCTCCTAAATTTAGGGACTTAAAAACAACCAATTTTTTTTAGACCATGATGCCATGCATTGGTAATTTAGCCTGGGTGCTGCTGGGTTGTTATTCTAATCTCAGGTCGTATACTTAGTATCAGCTTGGAGTGGATCATCTTGTCTCCACAAGCCCTCGCCCCCTCAGCTGACTTGCCCATGTCTGTTGTTCCAGTGATAACTAGATAGAGTGCTAAGAGCGGCCGCATGCAGTGTCTCACGAGGCACTGGTTTGGAGCTGCACAGCATCTCTTCTGCATTCAAGTGGTTTCTTCTCATACAGGCTCTTTCCACGTGGGCACAAATTCCTTGAAAGCAAATCATTATGTAAGCCTCGATTTAAGAAGCAAGAAAGTAGATTTTACCTTTTCATTGATGGAGCTACAGTCATTTTGCCAAGAATGAAAATAGGAAGCTATGAATTATTATGCCCACTTTTTTATAATTAAGTTTATCGGTACTACTTAGATATGCATAATGATCACACTCTGTAGGGTATTCAAAACCTGTATGTGATATATCTTAGTTCCTTTTCTTTCCTATTCCCCTCCCTCACTTCAACCCCTCTTCTCTATCTTATTTACAGAGCTTTGTTTCCACTTTATCCTTTATCTTCTCATTTTTTCATTTCCACTTCTACTCCCCCATCAGTTCCCCTTTCTCTTTGAATGGTTACATCCTACTTCACATCTATTGTGTTATACATATTGGTGCTTATTTACACTTTCAGTTTCTCATACCACAGAGACAATGCATTACTTACTCATGTGCATCTGATTTAATTCACCTAAGAGTATAATCTCAAGGTCCATCCACTTATCTATAAATGCCTCAAGTTTATCCTTCTTTATGGCTGACTAGTACTCCCTTATTTATACATCTTCTTCATCCATTTGTTGGCAGTTAGGCATTTAGGTTGTTTACAAATTTAGCTATTATAAACTGTGCTGCTATAAATATGGGTGCACATGTATCACTGAAGTATAATGTTTTTAATTGTTTTTGGAAGATATGAAGGAGGGGAATAGTGGGATCAAATGGAACCTCTAGTCCTAGTTTTTTGAGGAATCTTCACTCTGATTTCCACAGTGGTTGCACCAGTTTATACTCCCACCAATAGTGGAAAAAGGTTCCTTTTCCCCCAAAGTTCTGTCAGCACTTTTTTACTGGTTGATTTTTTATAATAGCCCTTCTTTCTGATGTGAGATGAATTTTGGTGTTGTCTTAATTTGCATCTCTCAAATGATCAGTGATGTTGAACATTTTTCATGTATTTATTTGCTTTTTTCACTTCTTTTGAGAAGTGTCTATTCATTTCAGATGTCTATTTTTTGGTTGGATCTCTAAACCCAAAAATAGGGGAGTCTGACTCTTTTTCAATTCTTTTCATGTTCTAGATATTAGTTGTTTTCTGAAGAACAACTAGATAAGATTTGCTTTCCATTCTATGGTTGTCTTTTCACTCTGATGATGATTTCGTTTGCTGTGCAAAACCTTTTTTGTAAGATGAGATACAAGTTGTTGACTCTTTGTGGTATTTCCTATGTAGTTAAGGTTCTGTTCATTAGGTTTTTGCCTACCCCTATGTCTTCAAGGGTTTTTCCTATTCTCTGTGCCAGCAGGCTTAGTGTTTCTGTTTTAATATTTAGATCTTTGATCCATTTTGATTTTAGTTTAATGCATGGTGATAGGCATGTGCCTAGTTTTAGCCTTTGGCATGTGGAAAACCAGTTTTTGTTTTTTTTTTTAATAGAGAGGCTTTCTTATCTAGTAAATATGTTTAGCCCATTTGTCATGGATAAGATGGCTGAGTGTGTTTGGAGTTGTTTCTACATCTTCTAATTTGTTCTACTGATCCTCATACTGTTTTTTATAACAGTAGCTCTGTAGTATAATTTCAAGTCAAGGATGTGATGTTCTCTGTTTTTCTTTGTTGTCCAGAATTATTTTTTCAATTCTAGGTCTCTTCTGGTTCCAAATAAATTTTAGGAATGTTTTCTCTAATTCTGTGAGGTATGCTGATGGTATATTGATTGGAATTGCTTAAATCTGAGCAACAATTTTGGGAGTATGACCATTTTCACCATGTCAGTTGTTCTTATCCATAAGCACGGAATATCTTTCCATTTGCTGATATACTCTGTATTCTCCTTTTATGGAATATTCTAGTTTTCACTAGAACGTAGTGATCTTTCATTTCCTTTCTTAAATTGATTCCTCAATACTTCAGTTTTTCTGATGCTATTGTTGAAAGAGTGGCTTCTCTAATTTCTCTCTCAGCAAGTTTGTTATTTGTGTACAGGTCTGCCACTGAGTTTTGGGTGTTGATTTTTTATCCAGCTGTGAAACTAGTTATTAAATTTAGAAGTCTTTTCTTGGAATTTTTGTGATCTCCTAGCATTGTTATCTGCAAATGAACTATGCTGGGTAGGAATGGTGACAGTATGTCCACGTTTCCAACCTTCTACCCTGAGCATTCAATGTCTCTCATTATGTTATTATTATTGTTTGAACTAGTTTAGCTTATTTTTCACTACTTCTGACATACATTACCACCTCTGATATTAGTTTTAAAAAGTTGTTAGAATCACCTTTGTTCTTTCTTAGATTTATTGAAACACAGATACACTTTGCTTTTATAGATATTAGTTTTCCTTCCAAAAATAAACCAAATAATACCATGTCTACCATTAAGACATTGCAATAGTAAATGACTGAAATTCCTCATATTTTAAGTAATATTTTATCTGCTCAGGAAAACCTTAGAAATCATTAAGTTTGATGATCAACAAGATATGATGGAAAAACAGTGAATATTTTAAAAATTACATCATTTTCATTCTTTTTTGTTGTTTTGTTTTTAAAATAACAAAATTACATTAAAAGGCACATTGCCATTAAACCCACTCAAAATATTCCTGCTTTCTTTGAACACACTCATCATTCTTACCTTTCTGAAGCAGTTATGGAAGTCTGCTTTTGTGTTTTAAACTATGCTGTTGAGCCTGTCTCATTGGCCTGAACTGATTCAAAGTATTTACCTTTCATGGTCATTTTGACTTTGGAGAAGACCCAGAAGTTACACTTTACAACATCTGGGAGATAAGATGGATGAGGAAATAGTAAAATGTATTTACACACTTGTCTTGCTATTAGATTGCACTTGGTGGCTGAATTCACCATCCTTTTTTTAATATTACACTTTGTTAAGACACTCAAGAAAGGTGGTTTTCAGAACTGCTTCAGAAAGTGGCAAGAAAGATGGAATACATGGTGCTCAAAGTGAGAGAGAATATGTTGGGGGAGTTAATGGTGATATATCTTTTACTGTAATACATTTTCAAAAATTTAAACATTTCACTTAATATTTTGATCATACCTTGTAGTTTAAAGAATCACTTGTTTGCAAGTTTCTCTTCATTAGTTTCCATTGTGTAGTTATTTATATTTCTTCTTGATTAGTTAATCTTTAATTGTTTAGAATTGAAGGGGAAAATATTGAGTTGATTCAGTTCTTGTGAATTATATTTATTCTTTTGAGGCATAAATACATTGTAGATTGTTAAGCTTATTAATTCTTGATTGTAGAGAATATCAAGTCATGCAAGGTGAACAATGAATATATTTAAATAATTACTTAAATAAATTGCACTGACACAGTTAATACCAATTTGTTTACTGCTAAAGACATTACCAATGATTAGTTTTTCTGTTTTGTAAATCCAGTTGAGATTAGCAAAAGGCTTTCCTTCTATTGCTGTAAAAACAAGGCATCTGAGAAGGGTGTCTATTTTTATTTTTTGTAGAAAAGTTGTGCTTTGATCTAGAATAAAAGGGGCTTATAGTACATTTGTGATATCAATGTATCAAGAACAATCTCAGTAATGCAATTTCCCAGAGTAAATATAAATGAACAATGCCTGCATTTTCAGTCAACAATTATGGGAGTCTGCCTGTTTGCCTCAGAATAAAAGTCATTACCAGCCTGAAGTGAAATATAGATCGCTTACTGGAGTATATTTTTAAGTAGCAACACTATTACCATCCACAATTAGCAAAAATCCATTTGTTTGGACTGGACTGGATATTATCTTAGGTTTACATTGGATTGAATATCAATGTTACTGATTGGTAACTGAGCACTGACTTTGCACATTGACTTATGAATTAACTGATTTACAGTTGTGTGACAAGTTACTTCCACATTTAGTGCCTTAAAAAAGTAATGTTCTAGCTCTTACAGTGTATCTAGGTTAGGTATTCAAGAGTAGCATGGCTGTGTTCTGGATCAGCCAGCAGTCATTTGTCAACCAAGAATGTGGTATTTAAAAAGTTGACTCACTCAACTTTCACTTAAATGACTGACTCACTCAAATGATGACAATTAGTGCTGACTTGGAGGGGAGGCCTCTTAGCTTTCCATGTATGCATTTCTATGGGGGATGCTTGAGTGCTCCCTTCACATGGTGAGTGGTTTTCCATGACAGAGCAGTCCTAGAGCCCGAGGCACAAGCTGCACTATCTTTTATGACCTAAGCTCGGGGGACACACACCATCACTTCTACTATATTCTGTTTATCACATGAGTCATCCTGGTTCAACATGCAAAGAGAGTATAAGATGTATGAAAACCAGAAATCAAGGTCATTTGTAGCTATTTTGGAGACTGTCACAGGCTATAATCAAGGGAAAATAGAATACCTACTAAAGTTTTATCAGTCATCTGAGTTATAGCATAGTATTATATCATGTTTACTAGGGATGCCCTGTTCCATAGATGAGTATAAAGCCAGTCAGTGAGGTCTGCAGGGCTTATGCTTTATGCTTGTTGAGTCCTTTATTATAATAACAGAAATCTTCAAGCTGTCTTTTCCAAAGATCACTGACTTTTCTGCTCTTCCATTAGACATAGCTTTCCCACAAACTGGAGTTAATAACTTTTTTATAATCTTCTCAAAATTAGAGACTTTTTGAGAGGAAAAAATACATATTCACTCATAAATTTTATTTAAAAAATCTAAGATGCCACAAAATCCAAAAGTTTAAAGATTTTTTCTTTTTATTAGTGCCTGTTAATTTTATAAAACACTGAGCTCAATGCGATAATATATTTTGGTCATATCTGTGCTCCATTGACCTCTTTTACATCTTTCTCCCCATTCCCATTTGTTTATTTTTGCCTAGTAATATGTTATTTTTAAAGAGTCCATATATTAAAAAGTTTCAGATTTTGGTGCATTTCTGATTTAGATTTTTGGATTAGGGTAAATCAATCAGTAAAGTCCATACAAACATTACAAAGCAAAAAAGAAACTCAATATCTATAGCAATTTTGTTCCAAACATTTTTGATAAGGGACGTTCAACCTGTACTTTTGAAGGTGAGGTATACCTCTCAGCCTCAAGCTCATTATAATCCTTTCTCAATATCCTCAGGGGTGTGGTTTAAGAAAAAAGATGTCTTTCCTAGAAACCAAAATTTACAGATGCTTACACTCCTTATATAAAATGGCACCATATTTACAAATAGCCTATGTTCATTCTCACATATACTTTAAATAATTTCTGGATTATAACCTTATAAATAATATTTTATAATACCTAATAATAATAATGTACATTTTATCTAAATAGTAGGTATACTGTGCTGTGTTTGGAATAATGTCAAGAAAAAAAATGAATGTTCAATACAGACACAATTGACTTTTTCCAAATACTGTCATCCATAGTTCATTGAATCCATAGAACCCAAGAGAGGGCTGGATCTAATATTATTTTAAGAGAGTTAAGTCTTTCCCCAAATATATTAGAAAGTAGACTTATATTAATTAGGAAAAAATTCATGCAGAACCTAGAAAGTATCCATGTATGATCTCATTATCTCAAATTAGTCTCTCAAAACTATAGAGCATGCTATACCAGATGACATTCTCAGAAAAGAAAAAATGTCTCATGAAATTTATATTATTCTTTCTAGTTCTTTTTGTATAATTTTCTGGAGTATCTCATTTTCTAAGTTTCTTCTGTTTCTTTTTAAATTTTTCTCTTTTCTCTCTCATCTCCTCTTTCTTTCCTAGCTATTTATTATGTAAACTTACTGTTTCTTGCAAATGGTTTTCCTACCTCTTCCTCCTTTTAAATGTTAGTTTTCTGCTTGTTCTCTAGCTGCACATTGACAAACACACGTACTCAGTTTGCACTAACAACCTTTGCAGGGCTGCAAGTCATGTGGGGAAGGGAACTCTTGGTGTGGGAATTGTGGAGGGCTAAGTGTTTAATACAGTATTAAGTCTACTTATTCACTCTGGTGAAAGAGGGAAGCCTAGGAATATTGACACTTTAATGTGTTTGACCTCTACTTTCATTTATCAGAAACTAATTTGACAAAAAAATCTTCAAATTGCTTTCTCTTTATAGAGTCTTGACTCAGCTATCATTCCTTGCGTTTCATGCTGCAGTCTTTGTATGTATTTATGATAAAGTAAAAACACGATAGCAAACAGAAAAATACAGCTAAATTTTTAAAAATTGACTTTACTCCTAGTCTGCATTAAAATCTCCATTCATTATGTTCCTTTGGGAACGGGAAGCAAACAAGCAAACAATCAACCAAATCTTTGCTCAAGTGTGTAGTATATGTGGAAAGACTGAGTGCATCAATTGTGTTTGAGGCTAACTGGTGACAGCCTTTTACTTTTACATTCTCCCAATCTTCAAGGTGAAGATATGGGTTGACAACTTTGGAAAAGTAGAGAAAGTCCTAAGATTCTAAGAGGAGCCCCAGGATTCTACCCTTATGCAATCTCAAGAATGTGATCCTGGTGGAATTCACAGTGTATGTTATTTATGTGACACAACTGACTTCAAGAAAAGCAGTTTAGTCTAAGTAGATTAGCTTAATTAAATGGTGGGACCTTTTCTGGAGATGAAGATTTGCTGCATAATAGAGGTACCATGTGAGGAAGTACTCTTGAAAATGAAGTGACCCACCTGCCAAAGACCTCAGGGCAGTCTCTGGGAGCACCTCCTGAATGGCAGCCAGCAAAGACACAGAAACCTTAATTCTACAGCCATAGAGAAATCCATTCTGCCAATCTCTGGAGCTGGGAAGATGTTTTGTATTGCCAAAACATGACTGAATCACCCCACAGGTGACAGCACAGAATTCCCACAGGGAGTGCCTTAGACTCTCTAAACTGGGGTCTTTGGATTTCCAAAGCAGCAAAGTGATTAGTACAGAGCATTTATTAGGAGAATTTAGAGAGTGATGAACATTTTTGCAGCAGATTGTGAGAATAAAAGGATGTTCTACCTAGTTATAGCCACCAGAATGGCATTAAATTACAGGGTTTATATAAGGATCCAGGAAATTTGACTCAGCACCAAGATCTCTTTCTCTTAGAGCTTTTAGCCTCAGCCAGTGCCTGAGATATTCAAGGCCTTCACTTGGGCACAATCCTCCTAGGGAAAACCTGTAGTAGTCAGAGGACTTGATTTTGGGTTAGCATACAGAAAGTGGAGGAAATGGTGGATCCTACAGAAGAAAAGGTTCACTACATGCAATTTCATTACATGGGAATTCAGTGATGGCCTGATCAAATTTCTAACCTACAAATTATGAGATAATAAGCCATTGCATTTGTGCTGGTTTGATGTGTACTGATAGAAAATGAGTGCATGTCTCCTGGCACTTGGGGAAGGGACAGGTTGAGGAGAGGTGATACTCATGATGCTATGAACCTCTCTCTCTGCAGAATTCTAGATCCAGGTGTGTGATTCAATCCCATACAATTATAAGCTATGCAACATCTACCAAATCCCTCATCATCCTGTGCTTTGGCTTCCTCACCCCAAAAAATGATAATATTATTATTAGTTTGTCTCATACTTGTTGAGAGAGATAAAGAAGTAAGTAATTTTATTTCACTTTCTTATTGCTGTTGTTACCTTGCCTTCAATAAACTTAGCTACTTATTACTTGGTATACACTTGGCAATTGTTTTCTCATTATACACAAGGGCTTGGGCTATTTTTGGCCCACTCAGCTGTAGCATGTAGTGAGCCAACACAGGAAGACATCACCAAACCTTGGAAGATCTCATTCAACAATGAGCCAAAGTAATATAGGGTAAAAATATAACTCTCGACATGCTATATGTCAGATATGTCAAATTTGCATTACCTAAATTTGAAGAATGAATTTTAAACAACAACAGAGGTTAAGAATGGGACATTTTATTGAGAGACAACTTATTGAGCTCCTGGAAGACAGGAGAGAATCTGGAATTGGATTACCTTCAACCCCACTTCACAGAGTAATTTTTATAAAGCAAATCGTGAGGTGGATACAATGCTGATCAAAACTATGATTAGAGTCCCTTCTCTCCCACCAGGAGAGTAAGGGTTCCACCTGATCCCAGCTTTTGTCTCTATTTTCTCATCCTCTCACTGTTCTTTCCCCCGGGAATATCTAGAGCTACAGCCAGTGGCAACATGGCACCCGAACATGGACCAGGGTATTCAAATGTTAAAACATTCATGGTTAATAGGAAATAACAGTTCCATTTAACGCTCTGAAATGCTTGATACTTAGATAATAATGTTAAGCTCTCTGTTTCTACCACACTGTACTGTTATCAGTCTTCTCTTCTGGATGTTCAACAGCTGAGGTTTAGAGACCACACATTAGATAAATAGCTTATATTGTTCTGTTCTGACCTGTATTGTTGTTTTTATGTCCTTTTTTATCTCAATCGCCCCCTTTTTAAAAAATTTATTTATTTTATTATTATTATTTTAAATTTTATTTTGAAAGTAGTAAAATATAACAGAACAAGACAGAATAAAGCCAACTAAGATTGTACAGTGAAATTGGTACAGAACTTCACAGCAGGTTACCGGGATAACAGTAATAGGTATCACAGTATATTTCATTATCTTTATAATAGTTGTTCTTTCAATCACGTATATCAAAATAAAATGAAATACAGAACGTTATAGAACTTATCAAAACAGAATATTGAGCAGAGTAGTACCATTAATCAGAATAGAGCCAAACAGTAATAAAAATATTTGCCTTCAAAGAGATGGTATAAGGAACTCCCCCTTATTTGCTATGGTCAACCTCGCAGGAGATGCTCAGATTTCTGGTTCCCGTTTGCTAATGGAGGGTGGGGTGGGGACAGGAGAAGGTGGGTAGGGGAAGTGGGATGTTTGACTCTAGGCCGTGCACCAGTAGGTTCACTATTGCTTAGTAGGAAGGCAGGCTGGTTGCTTGGTTTCCCAGCTTCATAAATTCCAACATGGTGTGGATCTCAGAAGACACTGGTGGTTCTCCCCCTGGAGGGGCCGTAGTCTGCCACGCTGCTGCTGCTTACCAGGGAGGGGAGCTGCCTATTATTATTTTTTTAATTAAGGGAAAAGTTTTTTAAAAAGCAGGATATATTGTAGTAACTTCTTTGATTTCCTACTAACTTGATCTGAAGCCCTGTATTGCTCTCACTATCTTGTTATGACTGATTTTACTCTATTCTGTTGTTTGATAATATTAAGTTTGAGTGCATAAGCAACTACTTTGAAGGCAATAAGATTCACTAGGATGCCCATTCTGGTTTGACTATTATCTTCTTTTGAAGTTCAGTAATGTCTCCAATGTTTAGGTTTTATTGGTTTTGTACTGTTTTGTTCTGTACTGTTTTGTTCAATTTTATTATACCTGATGATATAGATAATTCTTTTTAAGGTAGCAAGAGGCATTATGGTAACCATTGTTGATTACCTTGTATTCTGTTTTTATATCAAGTACTATGTCCATCCTTTGTTTTGACTGATTGTTTTGTTTTGTCACATTTGGTTTTATTCTCTTCCAAAAAAAATAATAAGAACTGTGGGAGTAATAAAGCCCAAAATGTGTAAATGTTATTGTAAAAAAGAGAGGAAAAGAAAGTGCTTTAAAGGACACAACTGCAAGTGTGTTTAGGTGTGTAAGATAGAAAACCATATTACTAAGTTTTTGCTGGATCATTGAACACAACTGTTTTTAGTCTCACTGTTTGAATGTCCACTTTGTATGCTTTAATTTTGTAACTTGAACAAATATTTCTAAGATGACAATATGTAATCTATTAACTAGTGATTTCTTACTGTTTTTTTTTTGAAATTCTGTGTTACTTGTACCCTTTACTGTTTTGTTTTTTTTTCTTTAAATAAAATTAAAAGTGTGAAAAAAAACAAAAAATCAGATAAATAGATAGATGGGCTAAGAGGATAGCCAATATTTTGGCCCTCACTCTCTGAGGTCAATGAGGTCCCAAGACATAAGAGGACCTCTGCTGTGCCATCCAATGCTCAGTGAGTTCCTGATCTTCTGATCAATAAGACTGTACGATAACTGAGGAAAGTGATCATGGGTGTGTAGTGCACCTGAGGAGAGTCACCAGGAGAAAAAAATCTCCCAAGCTTTCACAGAAAGCAACTTGGTCAAGCAATGGCCCTGACTCATCTGAATGGCTGACACTGACAGAAGAACTAAGAGGTACTATAGCTAGTTCCAAGGTATTCCTGAGGAGACTTAACTGATCTTGATAGATAACAAAAAATTGATTGTATTTAAAACAGGTTTAACCTTAACTTGTTCTTGAACATCCTGCAGGAAATGTACAACTACCGGAGGTATATAAAACAATGCCATAGTATATGCTAATTATAAAGTAAACTCAAATCAGTAACACCTTCTGACAATTGCTGGCTACAGTGATAACTGTTTACTGTTATGGATCAATGGATTTCACAGAGTTTCAATTGCAGAATGCAGGGACTTAAAATCCTTGAACTGAACTTAAAATAAAAAGATCTTCTATAGAGTTTTCCAACACAGCTTCTCCAGCTTCAACTGACCATCCATACTGTGCAACAACAAAACAAAAGAGATGGATATATTCAGAGCCATCTAAGTTGGAAATTCAATCACATGTGTAGGCTGCAGCTTGGCCAGGACATGACCCTACCAAAAACAAAGAGTGCCCATGGCAAGCCATGTGAAGAAGTTGCGACAGCCCATAAAAACACCAAGCCCTTTAGACAATCCAAACAATGAGGTGCTAGGCAGTGGGGTTGAAATTGACATTCTTCTTTGGAGAGTATAAATAAACATGTTACAGTGGTTGAGCAGTTCCTTCTCTCCCATCAGGAGAGTAAGGGCTCCATTTGATCCCCCCACAAAACAACAATAACAACAACAACAACAACAACAGCAACACTATGATCAACCAATAGACTCCAATTGTAGTTGCTTAGATAATGTTAATCAGATGGGGGAGCAGGTAATGTAACAAGTGTACATGGAAAGAACAAAAGAGGACCCGGTCACTCATCTGGTTCACTGATGTTTATCTAGACTTTATTGGACTAGGTAATGTCAATAATAGTATATTTAATTTATTGCTTATTCCTCAGAGTGGCATATAGGTCTGGTATTTCCATATTTAACTTGAAGTGTAATCTTGAAAGATGTATATCCAGCCACAGTTGTAATGTGTTCTCATCTTCTTCACTGACTCCCTTGAGTGTCTAGCCCAGTCTATAATATTTGTACCTTGCTAAAATGTTTATATTTCCCCCTCTGAATAGGTACCCCTTACTGCCATGATTATTCTGGCTATTTCTCACTGGGAGTTGTAATAGGCAGTCAGAGATACTCTCTAGAGGGTCTATCTAAAGGCTCTCAATGGACTCCAAGCATTCTCTTCTTTAGTAGGCTTATTGGTTTCAGTCTGGAGGAAACAAGGCTGAAAAAGCAGTTAAGCATCCATGGATCAAAAAATCATGAAGGAGACTATTATGTCCATAGCCAACAAATGTTTCCACAGGAAAAATCGGCCATACCCTCCCACAAAGAGAGTAAGGAAAAGTCCAGGGAAATTCAGAATCGGACATTGAATTAACCTGTTGTTAATATCTTAAACAGCCATTGAGATATTAGCAGAAGTATCAGAGATGTACAGCAATGCTTAGCTTTTACAATTGCACAAGTACCCTTTGTGTTTTTCTGATCTACAAAGAAAGTCCTCAACATGTTAGTGAAAGTATCTACCAAGAAAAATAGTTTTTAGAGCTCCTTACTCTTTGGCATAGGAGAAAAGTCAAGCTGCCAAACTTTTCTAGGATATTTGCCACGTGTTTGTGTACCTGTAGGGGCTACCATCTAGTTTTGAGGATTGTTCTTTTGGCAGAGTTCACATGTCAGCTAAATGTTGTATTATCTAAGGGAGCCCTATTCCTATGAATAATTTTTGAGGCCATTTAGTGATTCTTGTCTCTCCCCAAGTGAAAAGTTTTATGTAATGGCAAAATTTTTCATTGACTAGCACCAGAAAGGAATAATTTACCATCACCTGACTGTAACCATCCTGATGGAAGGAATTGACACCTATGAGAGAGAGCCATTTAATGTCTGACAGAATATTTGGGACAAGTAAGAACAAGGGACCCTTCCAGATCAGGGGTGCCTAAAGGAAGGGGCTTCAAGCAGGTACTTTGGCAGCTGCACCAATAAGTTGATTACCCTGAGATACTTCATCAACTCCTTTTTAGTGTCCTCTGCAGTGAATTACCATCACCTTGGAAGGCATATGGACAAATGATTAAACTTCATTTACTACCTTATGATACTTCCTGGGAGGATAATCGACTGTTAGATAATTTCTTTTTTGTATGACTGCATGAGCATGCAGTACTAGGAAAGCATACTTTGAATCTGTATAAATATTATCTTTCTGTCATTCACTGAGTTGTAAAGCCTTTGTCAGGGGTATAAGTTCTTCAAGCTGGGCACTAGTCCTAGGGACAAATGAGGAACTTTCAAGCATCTGATATAATCACTACTGCTTACCCTGCCTTTCTTGTCACATTTCCATGAAGGAACTGCCACCACAAAAGAAGACCAAATCAGGGTCAACAAAGGTGTGTCAATTACATTTATTCTGAGTGTGTACCTATGGAGAATTATGTCTTTGCAGTCATGTCTTCCAGCCTCAGTTTCCCCCTCTTTTGTGGAAAGGTGGCAGATGAAAGAGGGTTACATGCCCTCATTAGTATGGCTGGTCCTTCTAGAAGTGGAGCCTGGTATTTAAGAAGTCAGTTCTTTCATACCCATAGGCTTCCTTTGGAGGAAAGAAATTCTACCACATTGTAAGCTATATATACAGTGAGTTTTTTGCCTGAAGTCACCTTGGATCCCTCCACTACCAGAAGAGCCATTATAGCTTCAGCACTAAGGCATGCTGGCTACCTCTTTGCTACAATGCTCAATTCATAACTCAGATGCCCAAGAAGATGTTGAGCAGGTCCCAATCCTTCTTAAGCATCTCCAAAGCCATGACTTGGCTTTCATCAATATATAGACTGAAGCAGTGTACTGTTGTAGGTTCAGTGCTAGGGAAGCACTTGTTTAGGCATGCAGTTTGCGAATCAGGTTCCCAGGTTAAAATACGGGCATCTGCTTTATAAGAAGCAGATATATGATAGAAGGGTGTGTGTCCTCAACATACTCCGCTATCCAAAGGTGACAAGAGCCTGTAATTCCTAGGAACCCTCTTAGCTCATTTTGAGTTGTAGGAAAGGAAATATTGGTTTAGTTCTCTCTTCTCTCAGCCTTTTGGTTGCTTTAGAAATGATAAGGCCCAAATATTTTACTGCAAGGCCACAAAGTTGTGTTTTAGGCCTAAAAACCTTATAACCTCTTGTTGATAGAGAATTCAACAAGAAACCTTGGCTACAGAGCTTTTCTGAGAGGACACATAACAGTACCTCATCCACATATTGTAGGACTGTAATTTGGGGAAATCCAAAATACTACAAGTCATGAGAAATCACTTCCCAAAAAGATGAGGACTGTCTCTGAATCTCGGATGAAGCATAGTCCAAGTCATTTGAGAGGCTTGCTTATAAGGCTTTTCAATGACAAAAAAACCTGGGAATCCGTATGACACTACTACATCATTTACAAACGTGAAGTTCTGTGCCAACCTCCATGCCTCACTGGGTTTTTGAATTCCCAAGGTTGGAGTATTTCAGGGAGTGTTATGGTGAGTAAGTAACATTGTACCCTTAAGTTATCAATTATAAGCAATAGTCCTTTTTTAAATTCATGTCTTAGAGAGTTTTTTCTCCAGTGAGGAAAAGTGGTGTGGTCCTTAAAATGTTTTTGAACTGGAGCAGTTCTTATTGTGCTTCTTATTTTTAACTTTAGCTGCCTATACTTCAGGATTTATATCTATCTCCATGATGAAGAGACAGCATATTTGATATGGGTGCATGTGTATTATATTCAAGCAAGATAAAATATCTGTCATTAGGAGGAAAACTGGAGTGTCAGGCATAATCAAAAAGGAATGGGAGAAGAGAATTCTATCCCAGTTACTGCTGAAGGGTTGTGACAAAGAGTGAGCTACCTTCTCTCCAGTGACTCCTTTCTGTGATGTGTGATGGCTGGAAGAAAGGCCAGTTTTGAAAAAAAGGATGGAGAGACACATGCAAGTGTTCAGCAGTAGGCTGGCTTCTTTTTCCTCTGAACTCATAATTACCTGGTGTCCTCCATGGAGATGACAGTCTGGCCAGAAGGAGGAGGTAGACAGTGCCCTGGGCCCCTTCAGCCTTGCTGCACCAGTTGGTAAGATGGGTCTGATCTCTGCGGACTCCACCTCAGGTGTCAGTCCAACTTCCAGTCATCATCTCTGCACTCAGGGCATGGTGCAGGGGGCTCTTGTCAGGATGACAAGATCACAGATCTCATCACAGATCACAGTCTCTCCTAGAGGTGGCCTGGCTCTCTGCAGAGGCAGCAGGTGAGTTTAGCTGTCTGCCTCTTCTTGGAGCCCGGGAAATCAGACTTAAGGTCTATTCCTTTTAGGGCCACAAGGAAGGCAGCCATTTTCTCTTGGTCTCTTTATTTTTTTCCCCTTGGCCTCTTCCTAGCCTCAATTATATGATACTGAGGAAGCAATTCTCACCAAAGAGTCAAGTGAGCTACCTGCAGCAAAAGCCATCTTGTGTTGCTTTTTCCTAAAATCATTGGCTGACTAAGAACCTTGTCTTTATGAATAATCTGTCCTTCTATTGAATCCATAGCCATGGATGTATGCTTTATCAATGCCTCTTTTAAATGATCTAAGAAGACAGAGAGGTTCTCATCTTTCTGCTGATGAATAGCTGAAAATTTAAAAATATTTGAAGGGCTTAGTTTTCATCCTTCGTAGACCTTCAAGAATACATATGTGAGGGCCCAGGATTTAGGTCAGTGGCCTAAGTGCCTGCCTGACAAATGTGAGTTCATGAGTTCAATCCCTGGTATTAAAAATCCAACCAAACAAACAAAAAAAACCTTGCTATCGAAGAATATATATCGGAAGATATTTCTATTCCAATATCCTGTCTGTTTGGTAGGACAGAATGGATCTTGTATAAGGACTGCTTGAATTCCAGTAGAAACCAGCTATTCCCCTGGATTTCTGTTTTCTGGCCTTCTAAAATTAACAATATGATATTCTTCTCCATGACCCTCTATAATATGATATTCATGTCCAAGTATAACAACAGCTTGTAATGCTGCTTTTGTCTCATCAGATGTCAATGTTTGACTTAAGGGTAACATTATATGCTTTAGTCTAGTTCATAGGTCTAAGTATGCTCCCCTAGGATTTTAGAGTAGTTATTAGGCCATTTTAGAACATTTAGAGATCTTCTTTGACCTGTTTGCGAGCACTGAGAGAAAAGAATGCATGGACATTGGTAAGCCTAGGTTCTCCACTTAACTCCTGTCACAGACACTCTCCTTGAGAAGCCTGAACAAAATCAGATAGGATGTAGCCCAGTAGAGGGCTTAATTAAGATTGGCTTGGAAACATACCCCTCAGAGGCCAGAGGGCAAGGGAGGGAAATCTCAGACTCAGTGGATGAAGCATTGATTAACCTTGGCTGTGAAATCTTGTCCTTAGAATCCCAAGGACAAGTGAGGGCAATCTCAGGTTCAGTAACAAGTAGATGAAGCTTTAAGTAAATTTTCTTTGGAAGTCTTGTAATGTTTACAAGGTTTAGGTTTTATTGGTCTTGTTTGCTACTGTTTTGTTCAACTTTATAATACTTAATGAGATAGACAATTCTTTTTAAGGAAGCAAGAGGCATTATGGTAACCATTGTTGACAACCTTGTACTCTGTTTTTACATCATGTGCTATGTCTATCCTTGGTTTTGACTGACAGCTTTGTTTTGCCATATTCTCTTCCAAAAAAAAAGTAATAAGAACTAAGGAGTAATAAAACCCAAAATGTGTAAATTTTGTGGTAAAAAAAGAGAGGGGGGAAAAAAGTGCTCTAAAAGATACAACTACAAGTATGTTTAGGGGTGTTAAATAGATGACCATAATAATGTTTTTGGTTGGATCATTGAACACAACTGTTTGCGGTCTTGCTGTTTTAATGTCCACTTTGTATGCTTTGATACTGTGACTTGAGCAACTATCTCTAAGATGATAATGTGTAATCTATTAACTGGTGATTTCTTACTGTGTTCTTTTTTCTTTTTCTTTTCTTTCTTTTTTTTTTTTTTGTAGTTCTGTATTACTTGTATCCTTACACCGCTTTGTTTTGTTTTGTTTTTTCTCTTTTTCCTCTTAAATAAAATTTAAAAAAATTTGCTTTGGAAACCTCATCATTAGGTTCTGAAGGGAAGAGAATCTTAGACTCAGTAATAGTAGATGCTTCTGATTGTGCTGCAAGGGTCTCTAGTTTTCCTGTGGCTTACATTTACACTTTGAGCATAAGAAAGGATTATCTCTTAATGCAAATGAAGTCTGAACATATGGTAATTATCACCTCTCTTACAGTACAATTCTAGTTGCAAGATAGTATCAGAATCAATACTTTCTTCTGCATTACATTTTTTCCTCTAGGAGATAGCCAGGCCATGTATGGGTGCAAAAATTATTAATCAAGTATTTCTCAATATTTGAGGGTCAAACAATATCCAGTACTTAAGAATGCATTTTAAAGTAGTAAGAGAATTTGCCATTGAGTTTTCTATCTGCAAAACAACAAGGGGAAAGTAGGGTTCCTTTATATACTCTCAAGGCATTCCTCAGGGTAATCTGCTCAAGAGCAGATGACTATCTGGAGAGTGATCACAAAATGAACCAGGCTAGCTACCCTTCCTGAAATGTTCCCCAGCCTTCTCCAGAAACTTACACTCCAAATTTCAACATGTGTTTCCAGAAGTACAAGCTACAATTTATTCAAGCTGTAACAGTCATCAAGAGACCAGAGGTATGGTTTTCCAAATTTTGAGAGAGTGAGGGCAAAATTAATTATATGGCAAATTGGAAGGTGTTGGAGCACTTCCCATCATGCAAAAGAGATCACCTCCAGAGATAGAGACAGATAATGGCTCGGAAAAATCCTGCCCCAGGTCTTAGGGCAAAGAGGTCCCTAAGACATTTGTCCTGTCTACCTAATCACTTGAGCAATCTTCCTTAGCATCAGGACAAAGCTAAATTTAATTCAAAATCTGCTCTAAATTTCCTTGCCTATATATCTGCAACAAACTTATGAAGCTCACAGATTAAAACTTGTACCTATTATTCACTAACAATTTACACATTAGCTAAAGTACTTTCCTTTGCTACACACCTAAATAATGAGAGCCAGACCTAGGAGTGAGGAGAGAGAGAGAGAGAGAGAGAGAGAGAGAGAGAGAGAGAGAGAGAGACAGAGAGAGAGATAGAGAGACAGAGAGAGACAGAGAGACAGAGAGAGACAGAGACACAGAAAAAGAGAGAGACAGAGAGAGAGACAGAAAGAGAAAGACAGAGAGAGAGAGAGAGGGAGAAAGAGAGAGAGAGAGAGAGAGAGAGAGAGAGAGAGAGACAGAGACAGAGAACCAGATAGCAGCCACCCACTCGGGGGAAGGTCATCATCCTGGGGATGGGTTGGGGGCACATGGAAACCAAGTAGAGGTTTAAAAGCATGCCTATTTCCCCTTTACTGTTTTGTTCAAATTCTCTTAGTTTTTTAAAATGTATTCTTAAGAAATGAAATCTGTTCCACTTTCATATATTCAGAAAGAGCTGGTCAATATTTTTCTTCACCTGTGCATGTATAGCTTACCCCATAGAGGCAAAATGGAGTGGAAAGGAAAGTATTGATGATGGTGCTGCTTCACAACTAGAATTGTACAATAAGAGAGAGGGAAGACGGTCATAACTACCTTAGGTCTGGACTTTCTTTGATTATGAGATAATCCTTGTGTACAGGTATAAATGTAAGCCACTTGGAATGCAGAAACCTCTGAATGCAAAGGCACAATGAAATGAACTCACTATCACTAAACATGAGGATGAGGTTTCCTCCATTTTTCCTTTTCAGACTGAGGTTTCCCCCACCTGTCTTTGGATTCTAAGGGCAGGGCTTCTAAACCAGCCATAATGTAAGACTTTACTGGAAGATAGACATCCTTAATCTGATTTTGTTCAGTCTTTTCAAGGTCATTATCCCTTATAGCAGGTAAATGGCAAATTTGGTCATATCTGTGTTCTTGTGTCCTTTTCTCTCAGCGACCTTAAACAGGTCAAAAAAGATGTGAGAGATTTTTCAGATGACACTGTAGAACAATGCTATCTTTAGAGGACTTACTCATACCTTGAATTAGACCAGAAAGATGTAATGCTACTCATAAATCAAAAATTGAGTTCTAATGAAGAGAAGCAGTATTCTGTGATTACATTTGAAGGTGAATATCACATTGTTAATTTTAGAAAGCTACAAGACAGGAAGCCAGCAGAATAGCCAATTCTCATGAGCCCAAAGAGGCCCTACACAAGACCCATACTGGCCTATCAACCAGGCAAGAGATTGGAGTAGAAAATATCTTCAGATATGTGTTCTTGAAGGCCTACGAACGATGAAAACTAAGCACTTAAAATATTTTAAATTGTCAGCTATTCATCAGCAGAAAGATGAGAACCTCTCTGTCTTCTTAGATCATTTACAAGAGGCATTGATAAAACATACATCCATGGCTTTAATTCATAAAGACAAGGTTCTTACTCAATCAGCCAATGATTTTAGGAAAAAGCAACACAAGATGGCTTTTGCTGCAGGTAGCTCACTTGACTCTTTGGTGAGAATTGCTTCCTCAGTATCATATAATTGAGGCTAGGAAGAGGCCAAGGGGAAAAAAAAAAAGAGACCAAGAGAAAATGGCTGCCTTCCTTGTGGCCCTAAAAGGAATAGACCTTAAGTCTGATTTCCCAGGCTCCAAGAAGAGGCAGACAGCTAAACTCACCTGCTGCCTCTGCAGAGAGCCAGGCCACCTTAGGAGAGACTGTGATCTGTGACGAGATCCATCTTGACAAGAGGCCCCCTGCACCACGTTCTGAGTGCAGAGATGATGACTGGAAGTTGGACTGCCACCTGAGGTGGAGTCCTCAGGGACCAGACCCATCTTACCAACTGGTGCAGCAAGGCTGAAGGGGCCCAGGGCACTGTCTACCTCCTCCTTCTGGCCAGACTGTCATCTCCATGGAGGACACCAGGTAATTATGAGTTCAGAGGAAAAAGAAGCCAGCCTACTGCTGAACACTTGCATGTGTCTCTCCATCCTTTTTTTTCAAAACTGGCCCTTCTTCCAGCTATCACACATCACAGAAAGGAGTCACTGGAGAGAAGGTAGCTCACTCTTTGTCACAACCCTTAAACTGTAACTGCTTTTCTTTTCCATTCCTATTTGATTATGCCTGAAATGCCAATTCCCTCCTGGGGAAGATATCTTACTTTGCATGCATACTGTAATTTACATGTGCCCAGATCAAGTATGCTGTCTCCCCCCTCATGGAGACAGGAATAGTACAGTTCTGAAATATATAGATGACACACTGTTTTGTGCCTCCTCAGAAGAGCTCTCTAGTCAAAGCATTTATGCCCTGCTGAATTTTCCAGCAGACAGAGCTAATAGGTCTCTAGGTATAATGCACAGCTTTTCAGGCTTGATGTAAAATATTTGAGCCCTATAATATCTAAGGGAACCAGGAGGTTGGGGAAGAAAGAATCAAATCAATACTTTCCTTCAAACAACCCAAGACTCTAAAACAGATAAGGGGATTCCTAAGCATTTCAGGCTTTTGTCACCTTTGGATAGAAGGATGTCTTGAGGTCACATAATTCTTATATCAGTTTATAAAAGACAGATACCCATATATTAACCTGAATGCCAGAAACTTAAACAAGTGCTTCTTTCTGTATGCCCCTGGCTTGAGCCTACTGATAGTACACTGTTTCAGTCTGTATACTGATAGAAATCAAGCCATTGCTTTGAAAATGCTTAATATTGATTGGGGCCTGCTTAACAGCTTCTTGGGTTTCTGAGTCATGAATTAGACACTGCAGCAAAGGACTGCTGATGTGCTTTATAGCTGTGGTTTCCTTAGCTGTTCTGGTACTGGAAGCATCCAAGCTGACTTCAGGCAAAGAACTCACTGTATATAGAGCTCACAATGTGGTAGGAGAGTGTTACTCTCTCAATCTGGGGAACTGGGCAGCCAAGAGGTGAGTGTCCATGCATTATTTGGAGCCCCAGGAATTTAAGATCCTCACTCCCAGTGGTCAATGAACCTCCAAGCATCCTGCCACACTCAACTGGCTCCATAGGTGTTGGGCCTGCCTGCATCACCCCCAATGACCCTCTCTCAATCCAGGAAACTGGGCAGCCAGGGGTGAGTGTCTGCACACCATCCTGAGCCCTGGAAGTTTAAGATCATCACTCTCAGTGGTCAAGAAACTGCCCAGCTTCCCACCATACTTGACCAGCTCCAGTTCCATAGGTTTTCAGCCTGCCTGCACCACTCCTAGTGACCCTCTCTCAATCCAAGGAACTGGGCAGCTAGAGGTGAGTGTCCACACACCATCCCAAGCCCTAGAAGTTTAAGATCATCGCTCCCAGTGGTCAAGGAACTCCCCAGCTTCCTGCCACACTCGACCAGCTCCAACTCTGTAGGTTTTCAGCCTGCCTGTGCCACTCCCAGGGACTCTCTCTCAATCCAGGGAACTGGGTGGTTGGAAGTGAGTGTTTACACACCATCCAGAGCTCTGGGAGTTTAAGATCATCACTCCCAGTGGTCAAGTAATTGTTCACCTTCCTGCCACACTTCATCAGCTCCATTTCCATAGGTTTTCAGCCTACCTGTGCCACCCACAGTGACCCTCTCTCAATCTGGGGAACTGGGCAGCTGGAGGCCCAGGGGAAGACTTGGAACAACACTTGAAACAGGGATATATAGGAAAATGACAAAATGAAAGACTAAAATGCAATCTCAAACCTCCAGACCATCCCAAGAAAGCTTACGAGCTATATACATAGAAGGAAATATATGTCATACACCTGAAATAACAACTGAAGTAAAGAAGCAACTCCAGGAAGCTTTAAAGGAATTCAAACTAGAAATAATCTCTCAGAGAAAAGAAGAAAAGATAAAAGTAACAAAAGTGATGCTGAACATATCCAAAGAAGACACAGTTAAATATCTAGAGGAACAAAACAAAAAGATAAAATCCTTGGATGAACAATATAAGAAACAAAGAGAACACATGAAGCAGATTCAAAGAGATATACAGGAAATAAAAAATGCCACTAAAAGTGGACATAACCACCTCATCAAAAGTGAAGATAGAATTTCAGATCTTGAAGGCAAGATTGCAGCTAGTGAACAGGGAGGGAAAGATTTTTTTCTTAAAATAAGGAATCAAGAAATAACAATTCAACAGCTGCAAGATGATGCAAAGAAAAACAATATAACAATGATAGGGATAAATGAAAAAGAAGGGGAAAACACAAATGATATCAAGAGGATATTTAGAGAAATAATAGCTGAAAATTTCCCAAACATGAGAATGGAAACTGACATCAGGATCAGTGAAGCATATAGAACTCCAAATTGTCATAACCAAAACAAAACTACACCCAGATATATAATAATCACCATCCCAGGAATCCAACATAAGAATAGAATATTAAAAGCTGTCAGAGAGAAAAGACAGATCACCTATGAAGGAAAACCTATCAGAATCACAGCAGACTTCTCAGCATAAACAATGGAGAAAAGAAAATCATGGAGTGAAGTATTTCAGATACTAAAGGAAAATGATTTCCAACCTACTGATGTATCCTGCAAAACTGTCGTTCACAATGGATGGAGAAATAAGATACTTCCATGACAAAGAACAGCTAAAGAACTTCATGATCACCAAGCCAACTCTGCAAAGAATAGAAAGACAATTTAAATACACTTAGAAAAAAACCACTAAGCAAAGCAGATAATTAAACAGAACAGAAAGATAAAGATGCAACAGCAGCAAGATAACATGTCAACCTGACTCTGTTCTGACATGTCGCATTTGGTTTTACTCTCTTCAAAAAAAGTAATAAGAACTGTGGAAGTAATAAAACCCAAAGTGTGTAATTGTCATTGTACAAAAGAAAAGAAAAGAAAAGAAAAGAAAGTGCTCTAAAGGTTATAACTGCATATATGTTTAAGTGTATAAGATAGATAAACATATTACTGAGTTTTTTGGATCATTTAACAAAACTGTTTGCACTCTCACTGTTTGAAGGTCCACTTTATATGCTTCAATTTTGTAACTTGAACAACTATTTCTAAGATGAGAATATGTAATCTATTAACTAGTGATTTCTTACTGTTTATTTTTAAAATTTTTGTGTTACTTGTACCCTTTTTCTGTTTTTTTTCTTTTTCTCCTTAAATTAAAAAAAAGATAACATGTCAACAATAAACCAACATACAACAGTTATAACCATTAGTGTAAATGGTCTCAATGCATCAAATAAAAGAAACAGATTGGCAGAATGGATCAAGAAACAAAATCCAACCATATGTTGTCTACAAGAAACCCATCTAACCCAAAAGGGTACTCACAGACTGAAAGTCAAAGGATGGAAAACAATACTTCAGGCAACAGGAGCCCCCCCACGCGGGGGTAGCTATTCTGTTTGCAGATAATGTGAACTTCAAACCAATAATGATCAGAAGAGATAAAGAAGGTCATTACATACTGGTTAGGGGAAAACTTCAAGAGGAAGAGATAATAGTCTTAAATATATATGCAACAAATTCCAGATCACCCAGTTATACAAAGCAGGTATTAATAGAAATGAAAAATCAAATAAGCAATTACACAATTATTGCAGGAGACCTTAACACACCATTGACACCAAGGGACAGATCAATCAGACAGAAAATCAGCAAAGAAATAACAGAACTGAATCACACCTGTGAACAAATGGACTTGATAGACATATACAGAATGTTTCATCCAACAATGTCAGAATACACATTCTTCTCAGCAGTACATGGGACATTCTATAAAACAGACCATATACTAGCCCATAGAACATATTTAAATAAATGAAAAGGAGTTGAAATTATCCCATGCATATTATTGAATCATAGCACCATGAAACTAGAAATTAATGATAAAAGAAACTGCAAAAATACCACAAACACATGGAAATTGAAGAACATACTCTTGAGCAATCAGTGGGTCACAGTGGAAATTAAAGAAGAAATTAAACAATACCTGCAAGCAAACAAAAATACAAACACAACTTACCGGAAACTGTGGGATGCAATGAAACCGGTCCTCAGAGGAAAATTATAGCACTGAGTTCCCACATCAGGAAACAGAACAAAGACAAATAAATAACCTGATATTACACCTCAAACATGTAGAAAAAGAAGAGCAAGTCAAGCCCAAATCCAAAATATGGGAGAAAATTATAAAAATGGGAGCAGAAATCAATGCAATAGAGACTATGAAAACAATCCAAAGAATCAATGACTAAAAGACTTGGTTCTTTGAAAGAATAAATAACATTGATAAGCCCCTAGCTAACCTTTTTTTCAAAAGGGAAGAAAAAGCTCAAATTCATGCAATAAGGAATGAAAAAGGTGAAATCACTACAGATATTTTAGAAATACAGAAGATCATCAATACCTATTTTGAAAACCTCTACTGTCATAGGTTCGATAACACAGAAGAAAATGGACAGATTCCTAGAAACATATGAAGTACCAAAGCTTGGTCAATAAAATGTAAAACTGCTGAACAAACCAATTTCTATTAATGAAATTGAAATTGTAATTAAGTCCTTACCTACATAGAAGAGTGCAGGCCCAGACAGATTCATTGCAGAATTCCACAAAAAATTCAAACAAGACTGAATGCCAACACTCCTCAAACTCTTCAATGAAATTGAAAAGGAAGCAATCCTTCCTAAATCATTCTTGGAAGCAAATACTACTTTAGTACCAAAACTTGAGAAAGACCCAACTGAAAAAGAAAACTATAGGTCAATCTCCCTAATGAACATAGATGCAAAAATCCTCAATAAAATACTGGTAAATAGGATGCAGCAAATCATCAAGAAGATTATACACTACAACCAAGTGGATTCATCCCGGCCATGCAAGAATGGTTCAATTTATGTAAATCAATAAATGTAATCCACCATATCAATAAAGCCAAAAATAAGAATCACATGATTATTTCTATAGATGCAGAAAAAGCTTTTGATAAAGCCCAACATTCACTCATGATAAGAACCTTACAGAAAATAGGAATACATGGTCTTTACCTCAATATGATAAAGGCCATCTATGACAAACCAATGCCCAGTTCATGCTAAGTGGCCAAAAACTGAAGGCCTTTACTTTAAAATCAGGCACAAGACAAGGATGTCCCTTATC
Source organism: Cavia porcellus (assembly GCF_034190915.1). NCBI lineage: Eukaryota > Metazoa > Chordata > Mammalia > Rodentia > Caviidae > Cavia > Cavia porcellus. The sequence goes on along the minus strand of NW_026947496.1, from coordinate 66,650,044 downwards.
ACTGCTCCTATTTAATACAGTACTGGAAATATTATCCAGAGCAATTAGACAAGAGAGAGAAATAAAAGTGGTAAAGTTAGGAAAAGAGGATGTTAAATTATCATTATTTGCAGATGACATGATACTCTACATAGAACACCCCCAAAACTCCATTGAATGTCCCCTAGATGTAATAAATAGATTCAGCACTGTAGCTTGGTACAAAATCAGTACTCAAAAATCAATAGCATTCCTATACACTAACAAAAATATCACTGAGAAAGAAATAAGAGAAGCCACACCCTCACACTAGCATCCAAAAAAATGAAATAGTTAGGAATTAATCTCATGAAAGAAGTGAAAGATCTATTCAGGGAAAATTTAATACCCAGAAAAAAATTGAAGGGGACCTCAGAAAATGGAAAGACATCCCTTGCTCATTGATAGGAAGAATAAATATTGTGTGGCCATTCTCCTAAAACTGTTATACAGATTTAATGCAATCCCAAAAAATATACCATCAGTGTACCTCATAGATCTAGAGAAATCACTCCTAAAATTTGTCTGGAATCAGAAGAGACCTAGAATAGCAGACAGTTCTAAGCAGCAATGACAAGGCAGGAAGTATCATAATGCCTGACCTGAAGTTATACTACAAAGCAACTGTAGTAAAATCAACATGCTACTGGAATAAAAACAGAGCCAAAGATCAATGGAATAGATTAGAAGATACAACCACAACTACAAACACATTCAACCACCTTATCTTTGATAAAGGGGCCAAGCATGTTCACTGGAAGAAGGACAGTCTGTTTAATAAATGGTGTGGGAAAAACTGGCTCTCCATATGCCGAAAACTAAAACTAGACTCATGCCTATCACTATGTACTAAATTGAAATCTAGATGGGTCAAAATCTGAATATTAAAACAGAAACACTATATCTATTGGAAGGCAAATTGGGTAAAAGCTTTGAAGACATAGGGGTAGGTAGAGAATTCATGAACAGGATCCAAATCACACGGGAAATTCTTCCCAGAATCAATAACTGGGATCACCTCTTATTAAAAAGTTTCTGCATGTTACAAGAAATCTCCAGCATAGTGGCAAGAAAACCCACAAACTGGGAAAAATCTTAATGAACTGTCCTTCAGACAAAGTACTTCTGTCTAAAACATATAACGAATTAAAAAAAATCAGACCCTTAAAATTCAAAGATCCAATCCAAAAATGGGCATCTGAGATGAATACACAGCTCTCAGATGAAGAAATACAAATGCCAAATAAATACGTGAAAAAATGTTCATCATCATTAGTCATCAGAGAAATGCAAATTAAAACAACACTGAGATTTCATCTCACTCCAGGGAGAATGGCCAAGATCAATAAAACTACCAATAACAAATGCTTGAGAGGATGTGGGGAAAAAGGAACTCTCCTGTACTGTTGGTGGGAGTGTAGACTGGTGCAACCACTGTGGAGGTCAGTCTGGAGATTCTTCAAAAATCTGGGATTGGAAGTCCAGTTTGATCCAGCTATTCCTCTTCTTGGCATATTCCCAGAAGAACTGAAAATATCATAACACAATGATATATGTGCACCCATGTTTATAGCAGCACAATTTGTAATAGCCAGATCTTGGAAACAACCTAAGTGTCTATCAACTAATGAATGGATAAAAAAGTTGTGGTATTTTTGTACAATGGAGTACTACTCAGATATAAAAAATGATCACATTGAGATATTTATAAATAAATGGATGCAGCTTGAGTCCATACTTATAAGCAAAATAAATCAAACTCACTTGTATAAATACCATACAGTCTCCCTAGTGTAAGAAATGTAAGAATACATAAAAGTATATGGTAATCATGAATCCCCATTATATTGCTTTGAAGCCTTATAATGTTTTCATTCATTAGTTGGAATGGTTTTATTCTGGGTTGTTTGGTTTTATTGTCTGTGATGGTATAAATAGCTATTCTGAAGAAAATACGACATTATAATAGCTAGTGCTGATTTAATATCATCTGGTTTTGAAGTCCTACCATATTTTGTTCTTCTGTCTCCATCAGTTTTATCATGTTGTTTCTTATTGGATTTTATTATGTGTGATATTATAAACAATTTTTTTGTGGACAAAGAGATAATATAGTAATCATTGTTCATTTTCTGTTAGTTGGTTCTGAATACCTTGTAATACTTTCATTCTCTTGAATGGTTTTATACTATTTTGTTATGTTTGATACTGTAGTGTATGAAGTATACTCAAATATTTCAAGGAAAGAGACACTGGTAGCTACCATTATATCAGGTTGTTTTGTGGTGAAATACTGTGTTGCTTAAATTGTTCTGTTCTGATCTGCTTTGTTACGTTCTCTCTTTTCTTAATCTTTTAAAAATAAAATAAAATGGAACAAAACTAAACAAAAACAATGTGGCATTACTTCTTTCTTCCAAAGGAAGCCTATGAGTATGAGAGAATTGACTTCTTAAATACCGGGCTTTACTTCCAGAAGGGCCAGCCACAAAAATAAAGACCTTTAACTCCTTAAACTCTGACACATTTCTACCAGAAAAAGAAAAATTGAGGCTAGAACACATGACTTCAAATAAGGTCTCCATATGTATGCAATCAGTGAAGACTTGTTTTATACCCACTTCAGTGACCCTGCTTTGATCTTTTGTGATGGCAATTCTTTCATGGAAAATGGGACAAGAAAGGCAGGGTAAGCAGTAATGACTACATCAGATGCTTGAAAGTTCCTCACTTGCCCCTGGTACTTGTCCCTGACTAGCAGAACTCATACTTCTGGAAAGGAATTTATACCTCAGTGAAGGATGGAAAGTGAATATTTATATCAATGATAATTATATGTGGCCAGCTCTATTTATAAAACAACTTGATAGAAAGGCCTCCTTGTGTTGGGAACAAAATATTACTTCTGTTCTCACTGATGTACATACCTGAGATGAATACCTCTCAAGCGGTGTATCTGTACCACAGCTTTGCAAGCTGAAGACTGCTTTGCAATAGGTTAGTTCACCCTGGAATTAGGTGACAAGTCCCCAACTGCACTCACTGGTCCTGTGGAACAACTTGTGGTCCTGACTGGCCCCTGGATAGACAGTGAGATATATGCTAGGATTTGTGTGGTTATAAGGCAGGAATGACAAAATTATCATTAAACTTGCAAACTTACCCTATTTATGACATTAATGTTCTAGAATTGTGTTTCACCGGTACAATTGTTTAGACTCTATCTTTATCCCTTCTGTAGGATTACACAATGTAATACAAGACATTGAAACCTTGACTAACTATACAGCCTTTAAATGACTCCTTACATGATACCTTGACTGGTTTCTCTCTCCTAAACAAAGAAGTAAAATTAATGAGGCAAACCATATTTTCAAAATTGAATGCCACTAAATATTCTAAAAGCAGCACAAAAGAGTACTTGCACAATTGTAAAAGCCAAATGTTGCGGGTATATTCTTGTTCCTTCTGCTAATACATCTCCATGGCTGTTTAAGATATTAAGTGACAGGTTAATCCTATGTCAGCTTCTGAAATTCCCTGGTTCTTTTCTTTATCCTCTTTGTGGGAGGCTATTACTGGCCCTTCCTGGTAGAAATTTTTGTTGGTTATATTCATAATAATCTTGTTGATATTATTTGGTCCCTAAAAAATAAAAAGGAGATAGAAGGAAAGGGGAAAAAGAAGTAAGAATGTGCCTGGCATAGATAAGGTGTAGATGTTAGCTCTTCTCACTTTGGGAAAAGTTATTAAATTATTGATTTGGGGAGCTAAAAAACACAAACTTTCATTAAGCAACCAATTGTTCCGCAATTTGGTGATTCATTTTTATATATTATCCTACTTAATCATTGCTGCCTTATGAGAAAGGTATCATTAACAGCAAAATTTCTCTTAAACTCTTTTTGAGATAATTATAGACTCACAAAATTTTGCAAAAATAGTACAGAGACACCTCTGTACCTTTCCTCCAGCTTATGAGGCATCTTATATAACTCTAGTTTATTATCAGAGTTAGCAGATTGACATTGGTATAATACATTAACTAAACTATATACCTTATTGAATTCTGAACATTACCAATTTTGCAGATGAAATAACTGAGATTTATTTCAATCACTTATTTCAAGTTCCCTTTGAAAGTTACAGCTATTACGTAGTTAATATTATAAGTATTAACATCCATAGTCATTTTGTGCTTAGCAACAGATTAGTTAAATATAATGAGCATTTATTTAACCATTGTAGTTAAGACTCAAGTCTACTTTGGATTATAAAGTTTTACTTTTGACTAGAAATTGTGTGTGTATGCATGCATCTGTGTGAGCACACAGTGCCCAAAGAAAAAAAATGATGACCTTATAGGTTGTAACTATTTGTTTTAGGCAACTTTATACGAATGTTGATGAGATCACATTGACCAGATGTGTGCATGACAATCTGTACTCCTACTATGAAACCCTAGTGGCTGAAAACATGAATGTCTGAGAAATGTCCCATATTCTATCTTAGTTACCATTTAAGACAAAATTTCTATTATAGAATAAATTTAAAAGTTACCTAAGAGTGAATTGAAGATCTAGATGAAATTGGCTTGGATTTCTGCCCATTACTGCGAGAGTTTTCAGGATTTTAGTGAATTCTCCAATTTTGTGTCCTTGTTTTGTTTGCCTTTAGGAACTTAATTCCCACACATACCTTCCTATGCTTCTGTCTATAATCGGATCTAAAACTCCTCAGTTTTTCTGGTCTGAAGCATTTTAAGAACTGCAGACTGAGTACAAGGTTTCAGAGGGATGTCAGTAGAGCGATGTCCACACTTGAACATAAAACAACCTTAACCTTGATTATATAATTTCTTTTTCCTAAAATTTTTTTGGAGTCAACCTTTTGCCAGTGTTTAACCAACTTCCATCTCCATTTTTGCTTCTCCTCATTCATCTTCCATACTTTTGGGAGGAAAAATATATGATCTTTTCTCTGCCTTTTGTGTTCTTCAGACATTTTGGTCCTAATCCTTGGGCTGTATCACCTACTCAAGTAGTTTTAAATGATTTTCAATGGTAAATCCTTTCCTTGAGATAATATCTGGTGCTAAGTGTTAAGAGGGAGTGATATGTTGCTATCAGTCACTATTAATTTTAGTACATATTAATGATTCATTTAGCTGTTTGTCTTTCCAGTGTCTCTAGTTACTGAGAATTTTTGAAATTCTTTTGAAGGCTATTCATTACTTTCACATTTCTCCTCATTTTCTTACTAGAAGGCAGTAGACTGTGCTTACTGTATTATATTTTTTCAATAATGAATAAGCTAATCCTTGCTTTATCTTGGGTAGAGGCTCCTGCTTGCTTCTGAGAGCTACTTCTACCTCATTTCTTAAGGTAGACTAAACAAAGTAGGCCATATGGTAGGCAAACTTGTCAAAGGTATTCACAAATGTTGAAACCTCAGTTTGGAACCACGATGTTAGAGGGAGTTGTGGTCACTAAAGTGTTTTTGTATAAGGACTTCAATCTTAGATATGAAGTTAGGAGCATGGCTCAGTGATAGAATGCTTTCCGAGCAAGCATCAGGCCCTGATTTCAATCCCAGCATCACAATACAAACAATATCAGGTATTAGTTTACCTTGATAGTCCTGTCTTCTCTTTTACTTGTTGACTTCATAGTCCCAGTGCCAACCATTTGTTAAATATACAATGGGAGGAATTGATAATTGTCCCTTGGTATTTACAAGAGATTGACACTAAGACCTTTATACATACCAAAATTGGCAAATACTCAAGTATCTTATAGAAAATATCTTATTTGCATATAACCTAGGCATATCTTCCTGTAGTCTTTCAATAATATAATGATTTCTAGTTTATTTGTAATTCTTAATGTGATGTGTTATGCAATAATTTTTTTCAGTTTTTATTTTTTATTAGTACACATTTGTAGGACATAAAGGTAACATTCTTAGTGTGGAGTTGGTGCATGTACATCTCAACTGTTTTCATTCCCTTTCCCTTCCCTCCATTTCTCCTCCATCTCCTGATCCCTTTTAAATTTGAAAATGTCTCCCTATTTTGTATTATCTTTTTTTTATTTTGATCTTCATATGTGTTTTAGGTTTTTCATATAAGAGAAAGTATATAATAATTAATTTTGCATGTCTCAACGTGCACCCATTTTCTTACAGATGACTCAAATCTATCCTTTATAGCAGAGTACTACGCCAGTGTATATAAATGTCACATTTTCTTTACCCATACATCTGTTAATGGGCATATAGGCTGATTCCAAGATTTAGCTTTTAAGAATTGTGGTGCTATAAAAATGGGTATGTACATATCACTGTAATGTGAGTCTTTAACACTTTTGGGAAGATATCTAAAAGAAAATAACTGGATTTAATGGAATTTCTAGTTTTAGTTCAAAGGAATCTGCATACTGATTGCCATTGTAGTTGTAATAGCTCACATTCCTACCAACAGTGTTATAGTATATATTTAGGAGTATTGACGAAGGAAAAAGTGATAGAACAAGTTCAGTGCAGATGCAACTATTTTTCCCAAGTATTTTAAATCTGGAGTTGGTTGAATCCAGAAATATGGACTGTGTAGATAGAGAGGCAGATGTATATATTATATCAGATTAGTTTGATTAAGTTTTGAGAAGTCACAAAACAGACATTATTGCTTGCTCTCTTCTACACTGACTCCTGTATGACATCAGTACCAATCAGCTGGCACTTTGGAAAGCAAGCTTGAACTGGGCATTTTTAACATACTTGCTGCTACAAAATGAGGAAAGAGTAGTGGGTTCAGTTGCTCAAGAGAAAGACTGCATCATTTAATACTATTTTATCAAGCTATTGTCTGGAGGGCACTTTGAACATATCCTTTGCATGCAAAGCACAAATTCAGACAAAAAGCACCTTTGCTCTCACTGATAAAATTCACTTTAGTTAAATCTCATGCAGAACTGAGAGTGGATGGCACACAACTTACTAGCAATGCCTCATGTCACTTCTTATCAGCACAGTGTTGTCAGGCTTGATAAAGGAGCAGTAGTTGTGGTGGGCATAGTTTCACTGTGTTGACTGAGTGACAGTCCAATGGGATTAGGGTTTAAGCACTGGATGTTGTTCCACATTGAAAGACATTTTCTAAAATGTTAGCTTTAAACTGGTCTGTGGGGAAGGAAATTATATTATACTAGGGCAAGATGGTAAGCTACGCAGGAGTGGGGTGAGAAGACTGTGGTGAAAACCTAGAAAATCCCATTTTCAGAGTTTACAACATATAGTCACCTGAGTGTCCTTACCCCATATGTTTTTGTGGAGCTGGCCAGTGTTCCCGTTATTTAAGAGTGAATTGTAAATGACCTATAAGAAATAGTTTCTCACTTTTCCCCACTTCATTTACTGATTTGTTCATTACTTCATCCAGTATCCATTTCTGTGCTACTTAGCAAACATGGTGCTGGGTACTGTAAATACCATCTCAGAAGGCCCATCATGGTTTCTGTTCTCTTGTTGCTTGTATTATTGACTGGAAGACAGATCCAGAGAGGGACAGCTGCAAAACAGGATGTACATGCAATGAAGGAGCTGGTGTTCGGGCTACTATGGAACACACAGGAACAGCACGTCATGTAACAGCTTGTGGGAGACTTCGTGGAGTTAGTGAGTTGTAAAAACAAGGAGTCAAGCAGGAGAACTGAACCAGTGTGGTGGAAGGGATATGTGATCCGGTGAAGAGGAGTACCATGGCATATATGCAGTTATTGAGCAGTGTGTAGCTGGACTATGAGGCAGAATGTTAAGAGATGAGGCTGGAGAATATGGAGGGATCAGGCTAGGAGAGTCTTGTAGAATTTAGAATACACTTTACCTTACAGGATATAGGGAGCCACTGACTTGGCTTCAGAACTCATTCTGTAACATTTGTAAGAGATAGTGAGAGGTATTCCCATGTCTTTTTTTTTTTTTTTTTTTTTTTTTTTTTTTTTTTTGCTTTTTCGTTTTTATCGGTACCAGGGATCGAACTCACGACTGCCTGCTTGCAAGGCAGGCGCTTATGCCGCTGAGCTAAATCCCCAGCCCCCTATTCCCATGTCTTAATACAACTGGCTTACTCTAATATCATTGACAAGATACACCAAAAGTTTACCCTTTGTGTTTTCAGAGTAGCCTCTATCAATTCCTCAAACTCTTGTTAATATAGTAAAGGGTATAATGGTTACCAATCACAATGAAACTCTGAAATTAGAAGGACAAAATATTGGGGATCACTTGAACGCATTAGTACAGGCAAACATTTTCTGCACAGGACACTAAAGGCACAAGAAACCAAAGCAAAATCTGACAAATGGATGGCATAGACCAAAAAGCCATTCACAACAAGAAAAACAAAGTGAAGAGATATGCAACATAATGGGAAAAACATTTATATGCTGTATTTATCTAATAGAGGGTTAATATCCAGAATATAAAAACTAAGAAAACTTAATGAAAAGTAATCTGATTTAAAAATAGGCAAATAACCTGAATTGACACTTCTCAAGAGAAGAAATATAAATGAATATATATATATATATATATATATATGTATGTGTTTGTGTGTATAATTAGTTATCATGGAAATACAAACCAAAACAATAATGAAATTCTATTTCAGAATGATCATTACTAAAAACTTCTGGTAAGAAAGATGTGGAGAAAAAAAAGGAGTTCTCACACATTGCTGGTGGCAATGTAAATTAATATAGTCACTGTGGAAAACATGTATGACCATTGTCCAAACATTAAAGTTCCATATACTTTCTGTCCTAAGGAAATGAAATCAGCATAGCAAAAAGGTAAATATATATCTATTTTTATTGTAGCACCAGTCACAATAGCTATGATATGAAATCAGCCTTGGTGTCCATTAAATTATGAAAGTATAAAGAAAATGTGGCTTATAAACACAATAGAATATTATTCATCCATAGAGAAGAATAAGTGCTTTCATTTACAGCAAAATGGATGGAAATGGAGGATATCATGTTAAGTGAAATAGGACAGACACAGAAAGACAAAGTAACATGTTTTCTCTTAAAAGAAGTCCTACCTCTTTTTATATTTTGCTTTTTTTTTCTCTAAATAAAAAAAAGAAGTGCATCTTAAAGAAAAGTAATGATTACAAGGGACCAGGAATGATACAGGCTATTGTGGGTGTTTTAAAGGATAAAATAACAACATGCAACACATTAGTTAGTGTTAATTCCCTCTTACTTTGTTTTGAAATTCTGCGTCATTGTTTTCATTCTTTTTTGTTGTTGTTTTATTCCTAAAATTAAAAAAGAGTGGTTGAATATGACTAGTTTCCAATGTATACATCTATGGAATAATACACCAAAGTTCATTAACTATGTAAAATTAATACACATTGACAAAATCTAAGATAAAAATGCTTAAAAATCAGTTAGCAAGGATCTTCCTTTATTATTTTTAAAAATTTTATTGAAAGAAAAAAACAGAAAAAGGGTAGATATAATACATAATTTCAAAAAACACAAACAATAAGAAATCCATAGTTGATAAATTACATATTGTCCTCTTAGAAATACTTGTTTAAGTTACAACAGTAAAGCATATGAAGTGGACATTCAAACAGTGAGACTGCAAACAATTGAGAGACTTTCACTATGTAGTTCATGCTGGTCTTGACTTTCTATGAAGCCTAGGCTGGCCTTGAACTGGCTGCAGACCTCCTGCCTCAGCCTTACAAGGGCTGGGATTATATACAGGTAACATGATGATCAGTTTATCAAGTCTCTTTATATGAACATTTTGCAATATTTATATTTTAAGACATTTTATGCCTTTTAGTGGTCTGTGCCTGATGGAATTACATAATAAGCATTCAGTCTAGCAAGAATAATAATAGTGCTCTGTGCGGAAAACACACCAACATTATAGGCTTGGCAGGCACCGTCAGAATGCTAATAGAGCCATCAACTCTCAGATGCCACCTTCTTGAAATCTGAGCAGGGTGAGCAGTACAGCTAATACCATATGCCTCCTCCTACATGAGAGCAATTAACATTTTACCTGCCCTCTGCCCCGAGTCAAGGCTTTAGCACCATTCCCCGGAGGGAGAGGTAGGACCTTAATTACAGAACTGATCCACTTACCTCTGCCTGCTGTATTCTGATGTCACCACCTTCGAGCTCCAGAGAGAGGTCACACTGATCCTTGGATGTCATGTGGCTCAATTGGAATATTTTAATTTAGAGACTTAGTAAGTGGCTCCATCAATTAAGACTGACTGCTCTTACAGCAGGCTTGCTGGGCACTGCCAGAATCCTTGATTCATTTCATTTCTTACTGACCCTATCGCATAGTGGAGGGTGGCCAACATTTCAATGGGCAGTGGAAAGCAGCCAAAAGTGAAAGGAAGATTAATGATTGAAGAAGATTTTAAAGGGTGGGTAGGGCTGATAGAAATGATACTATATATGTCATGCTGGTTAAATGATGAGGCTTGGTGGGGGTCCAGCAAAAGATGAGTGTATTATTTTATATTTTGTTAGCATCTATTAATTCTCCATCTCAGTGAATTAGTACAGGTCAGGTTTGAATTTTGCTCAGATAAAGCTCAGTGCATGTAAGTGGAAGTTTTCTTTTTGATTGTGAGGGGTCCAGATCTATGTCTTTTGACCTGATTAGCATCATCTGCTCTAGAAGGGAAAGAGGGGGGCAAAGTGGTACCTTTCAGAGGATGAGATTAGAGCCAACTATTTCTTCTTGAGATTAGAAACAATCCTGAACCTCACAATGGGACTAAGAGTGCAGAAGTATACATCTAGGAAAGAGGAGTTGAGGTAAGAATGAGTCGAAAAGTTCCATAACCATGAGTATAAGAGTGGACATTAAAAATTAGGCATTGTCAAAGCCCATCTTTACTGAATGCATGAGACCTTGTACAATAAGGTTATAAGGAGCTCATTCTGTTCTCCCAATTGAAAGTTCATCTATTTCAGTAAATAATCTAGTTGTTATACCAAACTCCAAGGAGACAGCATACACTAGGCCTGGGGGAAGACTCTGAAGCCCCTAGTGAACTCAGAAAGTAGCTCTCTTCTCTAATTCTCACTGGGTCTTTGGAATCAATATATCACACACACTGTAGTCTAAAACTAATGACTTACTCCCAGTATTATTGGTCTCAGACAGAACATAATTTAAAATATTGTTGTAGTGGCAACATCATAGCTACTTAAAATATGCATTAAGTTATTTACATTTGCTATTTGGTTATTACCTTGTTTATTTACAAGTAAGGTGGCTAGCCAATATCTCTGGCTTTTTTCTGTAGTAAACCATGAATAATATTTGTTAAAGTTTGTACTTCAAATTTAAACATAACTGGCCATAATGTCTGACTGTCATCACAAACAAGCATATGATTTTGCACATCTACATGAGCACTTCAGAGCTGCAAATGAGGGTGACCTCATAGCACCACTGTTCCTTCCCTTATCACAAAGCATTGACAACTACCAGGGAAATTGATTTGTAACTAAATGTCTAATTGAAGAGTTAGGACTGGATAATATACAGTTTCCAATGTGAAGTTTGATATGAAATTTAAATCTTATCTCTGGTTCAAAATACTGAACTTGGAAATGCAAATTGTTCCTTTTAAAACTCACTTGGAAATGGAAAGAACAATTTCTGAATTAATGGACACAGTGGGAATTTTCTCCTCCTACTGGCAATTTGGAGTGCATATTTATTATTAAGTATTGGGCTTATGACTTCTCTTTTTAGCACCCACATTACCTTCCCCAGCAAAGAAACAGTGTTTAGATTCCATCATATTCTTAAACTTATACTTTTATTAACTTTGAATGATTCTAGTGGAGCATGTCACTAGTTGTGACAGGATTATTCAAGAACTAAATGATTCTGACTCAGTTAGGAGAGCACCCGGGCTTCTAGCCCTGGTGGAAGGAAACAGAGTTGATGGCATGGCTCCCCAGGGAAGTGTATTGTTTATTGTGACTTTTCTTCATAAAAGCATTTCGTAAGAAATCTGACTATAGACTTCTGTTGAGAACTGGGCATAAGATTCTCTAGCTTAGGAGAGGTCCATGCTACAGATGTTTGCTATGACTGTGTATGTGTGTGCATGCATGTGTTTGTGCATATACATGTTTATTCTGTACCATTAAATTCCCAGTGGCAGACTGAATTTGATATCTCATGGGGTACATACTTAGGGTATCAAGAAAACTGGAGAGTCTCTCCAAAATATTTTAATATATTTGGAACTATTTAAATATGTGAAAGAAAGTACCCAAGTATCCATTGTATTAAGTACAAACCAAGAACTGTCTTGAATGCTCTCATATATCTTTTTCTGATTTAGTGTATGGATTGTCATTGGTTTGGTATGGACCGTGACCTGGGCATTGCTTGAGAGTCTGAATTTCTTACTGAGGACTCTGCTAGTGACATGGCTTTATGATGTGATCCAGGTGGTGATGCGGTGAGATGAGGGAAGCAGAAAGATAAGAGTGTGCCTGAAGAATACTGATGCAGAGTTGGGGGCTAATCATGTTATGGTTCCTTGTGTACCATTAACTCTATTTTGGGTAAAAAATCACAATGCTGTAAGAGATAAAGGCCTATAGACCAAGAGTCAGAGGTGCTGGGTCTAATTTCTCTTTTTAAAATTGACCTGATTGTGGCATACGTGTCCCTCAAAAGTTCACTTTAGAAACTTGGTGTCCAGTGTGGTCATAGAAGGTGGTTTGGAAACTTTCAGATATGGAGCCCAAGGTAAGTGGACATGACTTAAGACCTTACTCTTAGGTGAAATAAATCAGACTGACATGTGTCAATATCGTATTGTCTCCCTAGGGTAAGAAACTGAAAGAGCAAATGATATCCAAAATCTACAGCAAATATTGTGTAAGAGTAATAAACTTCTCAAAAGGGAAAAGTAACTGGGATAGAGGAAAAGAGGAAAGAAGGAAGTGAAAGGGAAAAAGATGTAAGTTTTTATATATATAAAATAAGATAGCTCAGATGACTGTACTACCAATTCTATTGGTTCTTCTGTAAAGAACAGTTAATACTCATATGATATATCAATTTTGCATGTCTATATCTTCTCATCTAAGCAACGCTTCTGAAGATAACAATATGCAATATAACAAACATTGTTAAATTTCATTATCTTGTTTTGAAAGCCTATATTGTTACTGTTTTGTGTTTGTTGTTGTTTGCTGTTGGGAGCCGCGTCTGTGATAGCTCGCCTTGCGCGGCGGACGTGCGGCCTGTGGTAAAGAGCAAAGCCTGAGGTAGATTACCCCTCCCATCGAATATGTTAGTTTCCTGCTTACCGCGTAAACAACCCGCTCAACAATATAGTCTGCCTGGCAACTGATGATGTTAGCCAATCAGCTTGCCTTGCTTACTTTAACATGATTGGACACTGTACCCGTATATATACCGGTGCCACCCCTGGGCGGAAGAAGAAGCCAGGTAGAAGCCCAGAAGTAAAAGCCCAAAAGGAGCCGCGGAGAGCGGACCGGTAGAGGCTTTGGGGCAGACTGAAGCACAAAAGGAGCCGCGGGGAGCGGACCAGAGGAGGCTTCAGCTGGGAGAACCCAGGGCAGGCTGTACGGAGAAGGAAAATAAAAAGAAAAGGTTGTCCACTACCAGACTTTGTCGTGTGTCCTTCCTGCCGGCCGGGAGCGGACATCGACATTTGGAGGCCCGCCCGGGGACTGATCACCCCCGAGACGTGGAAGTGGACAATGCTCCAGTACAGAGCTGCGAGACAGGTGAGTTGGGGATAAGCCTGGGCTCTGGGTGGCGCGCACCTACAGGGCTTTTAGACTCCCCTCAGGCTCACGCGTAAGTGGCGGATTCCTTGGGCCTCACGCGGTGAGTAACATATTAAAAGATGGGAAACATGTTAGGTAGCAACACTAAGAGCGAGGGTGGTTGTGGAGAAAGCTCTCAAGAGCTTACAAAAGTACGCAGGGTATCTGAGCAGGCCCAGTCAGGGAGCTCCCGAGAGGGGTCCGTCAAGGGGAACAAGGATGCTAAGGAGGAGGACGGGGCTCTAGCCTCGGAGTCGTCTGACTCCGAGGACGAGGGAAAGTTGAATGGCAAGGAGGCCAAAGAGACCAGCTGTCAGGAGCCTAAATCGCTCAATAAGGAGTCGCAGGGTTCTTTTCCAGCGTTGCCCCACGAATTGCGCTCTGCTCAACCTGGTCTGCGGAGGAGTAGAGAGCTCCTGAGCGCTCCCCGGCGCGAGAGGGAGGCGAAGCCTTCCGCCCCACCTTGGGGGCCGTTTCCGGAGGCGATTCCTCGCCACGAGGCGGCCGCCTGGGAGCTCTCTCCCCTTTCGCCAGAACAGGAAGTGATGCACGGGCCCCCATTTTCCGCCCAATCACGGCCGCTGTCTTATGCTCCGCCGCCGGCGGGTCGGTATTTTTACAGGCGGCTTTGGCAGGGGGGACGCTTGTCTCATGAGGTACATCCACCTGGGATAGATAGTGGCCCCTACGGGATATTTCCTGTACAAGTAGCTATGGGCCAGGGACGCAATGTATGGGAGCCTTTTGAGATAAAGCAGATTAGAGAACTTAAAAATGCAGTTACAACCTTTGGGCCGACTGCGCCTTACACCATTGCCATGCTGGAGAATCTGTCTTCTGGGCCCCTCACCCCCGCGGACTGGATTCAGCTGGCAAAGGCGTGTCTGCCCTCGGGCAGTTACCTGGATTGGCGAGCCTGGTACGCAGAGTTCTCTGCAGAGCAGGCTGAGAGAAACGCCAATCGGGGAAATCGGGGGTGGAACAAGGAAATGCTTATGGGAGAAGGTCGGCACGCTGATGACCAGACCCAGTTCCCCGGCGCTGTCTATGAACAAATCAATGCCATAGGGCTCCGCGCCTGGAAACAGGTAAGTGGTGCCGGAACAGCCTCCTTGTGTCTTTCAAAAATAATTCAGGGTACCACAGAGCCATTTGTTGACTTTGTGGCCCGAATGCAAGATGCTGCCGATAAGATATTTTCTGATCCGGGAGTGGCTCAACCGCTGGTAAGACAGCTGATTTTTGAGCAATGTACAAAGGAGTGCAAGGCAGCGATAGCTCCTCATAAGAACAAGGACCTCAACGCCTGGATTAGGATATGCAGAGAGATAGGGGGGCCGCTCTCCAACTCGGGAGTGGCTGCTCTCCTGGCCGCGGCTGTACAGCAGAGGGGACCTCGCGGGTTAGAAGGGGAATGTAAGGCTAAAGGGTGTTTTGCCTGCGGGGAGCCAGGACACATTAAACGTCATTGCCCAAACAATGCAGATGCTAGGCCTCGCCCTAGGAATGAAGAACCATATGTTTGTGGGCGATGCAAAAAGGGATCACACAAAGCTGAGGAGTGTAGGTCGGTCTTTGATGCTCAGGGCAACCGTATTTGTGGACAAGATGCTAGAGAGCCAAAAAACGGCCAGAGGGGGCCCCCTTCACAGGCGGGCCCCCGCCCCAGAGACAGGACAGCTCAGGATGGCAGCCTTCAACAAGGGCCACCCCTGGGTCAGCAGGTGTGGACCTCAGTGTCGCCTCCAGACTTATACAGAAGGTCACCATTAGGATGGATGGCGTTAGGACCCTAAATGACATGCAAAAGCTATTGGGAGACATTAATTGGATTAGGCCATATTTACATATACCAAATTCAGATCTCAAACCCCTGTTCGACCTTCTAAAGGGAGACCCAGATATAGCCTCCCACAGGAGGCTCACTCCTGAGGCAAGAGCTGCCTTACAGAGAGTGGAAAAAGCCTTAGGTGGGGCTACCTTACACAGAATTAAACCAGGGCGACCCTTTGATGTCTGTTTGGTACAGACTAGTCTACAGCCTACAGCGGTGATTTGGCAGAAAGGACCACTACTGTGGATACACCCTAAGGTCTCACCTGCAAAAGTCATAGAGCATTACCCGGAGGCAGTCGCTTCATTGGCCCTTGAAGCGCATGATAGAGCTGTCCAACATTTTGGCTCAGGACCACAAGCCATCTGAGTACCCTATACCGCCAGCCAGATCAAGACCCTGGCTGCCTGCATAGATACCTGGGCCATTCTGAGATGTGTTTTCCATGGGGATATAAACAATCAATACCCTAAAGACCCTATCTTGTCATTTGTCACTCAGCACCCTATAATTTTTCAAAAGGTTACTGCCTCTGAGCCATTAGTCCTAGCAACTACAATATACACAGATGGCTCCAAGACGGGGATAGGCGCCTATGTGATCCTAGGCAAGCCCCCGGTTACCATACAATTTAAACCAGATCAGCCTCAGGTGGTAGAACTGCAGATCGTTAAAATGATTCTTGAACGGTTCTCAGAAGCCATTAACATTGTCTCCGATTCTAGGTATGTGGTCAATGCTATGCAAGTGCTTGAGACTGCCAGTTTAATTAGATCCACTTCCACAGTGGCTGGACTGTTCCTGTCTATCCAGACATTGCTTCAGAACAGACACCATAAGGTCTTCACCACCCACATAAGAGCACATACATCCCTGCCGGGGCCCATGGCACAGGGGAATGCGGCTGCTGACACTGCCACTCGCCCGTTATGGATTTTTACCTTACTAACACCAATCGAGCGAGCCCGTGCCTTCCATGATAAATTTCATGTCAATGCCAGGACACTAGCAAACCATTTCCATGTTTCTAGAGCAGATGCACGAGATATCGTGCGACTATGTGACTCCTGTGCCACATACAAACCTGCCATACCGATGGGAGTAAACCCTCGAGGTTTGATCCCTGGTGATGTTTGGCAGATGGACATCACACATATACAGGAGTTTGGGACTCTTAAATATGTTCATGTTTCCACAGACACCTGTTCTCACGTCATATTCGCAACAGCAGAAACAGGTAAAAAAGTGTCTAATGTGATCAATCATTGCCTGGCAGCTTGGGCCGCATGGGGCAAACCAAAAATATTAAAAACTGATAATGGACCAGCCTATATAGGCAAAGCCTTCAATGAGTTCTGCAAAATGATGGAGGTTCAATTAAAACATGGTATCCCATACAATCCCCAAGGTCAAGGAATCATTGAGAGGGCTCATAGAAGCCTCAAAGAAATTTTACAAAAACAAAAAGGGGGAGTAGGCCAAGGCCTGGCCCCAAAGGCACGATTATCCATGGCACTATTCACACACAATTTTTTAAATTTAAATAATGATAATCGCTCCCCAGCTGTGGAGCACTGCAACCCTTCCCCCAACCATAAAGGGTGGGTGAAGTGGAAAGATGTCCTGACAGGACAATGGATGGGCCCGGATCCAGTGGTCAGCTGGAACCGAGGCGCGGTTTGTGTTTTCCCACAGGAACTGGGACGAGAACCACTGTGGATACCGGAGAGACTGACACGGGCAACAAAGCCCTCGACTGAAGATCAGACCTGCCCTACTGGAGATCCATCACAGACCAACCAATAAGATGAATAGAAATAGCGGTAGCCCGAAATGGACAAGAAGATCCTCAGGCATATGCATGGCTTGCTCAATTGGCCCACGACCGAGTCTAGATATGGCGGGCATCCCTCATTCTCCTCCATAAGGTGACAATACACAGCAGGGTAGGTGAGTCAATGACGGGTAAGAGCGTGCCTCCCCAGCACGACTCGACCTAAGCCAGGCCCTACCCCATCCTGCACGTAAGCCGCTGGACTGTTAGATGCTGCCCAGGTCTAAATTTCTCTCCGAGGGGATTTCTTTACAGAGAGGAAATGAGTGCAAGCTTGTGTGCATCCAGGTTCCGTCCAGTTTGTGCCTGGCCCTAGAAAAAGGACGAGGGCCTCAGGGCCTTGGCAGACCATGGCATGGCCAACCAGGGTCTAAGCCAAGGACCTACGGTGGGCCTACACATAGGGCATAAGCCTCTGCACCCAGTCCAGGAAGGGCTACGATGTGCACATTCATAAAAAATAAAATAGGGGGAGATGTTGGGAGCCGCGTCTGTGATAGCTCGCCTTGCGCGGCGGACGTGCGGCCTGTGGTAAAGAGCAAAGCCTGAGGTAGATTACCCCTCCCATCGAATATGTTAGTTTCCTGCTTACCGCGTAAACAACCCGCTCAACAATATAGTCTGCCTGGCAACTGATGATGTTAGCCAATCAGCTTGCCTTGCTTACTTTAACATGATTGGACACTGTACCCGTATATATACCGGTGCCACCCCTGGGCGGAAGAAGAAGCCAGGTAGAAGCCCAGAAGTAAAAGCCCAAAAGGAGCCGCGGAGAGCGGACCGGTAGAGGCTTTGGGGCAGACTGAAGCACAAAAGGAGCCGCGGGGAGCGGACCAGAGGAGGCTTCAGCTGGGAGAACCCAGGGCAGGCTGTACGGAGAAGGAAAATAAAAAGAAAAGGTTGTCCACTACCAGACTTTGTCGTGTGTCCTTCCTGCCGGCCGGGAGCGGACATCGACAGTTTGCCTTTTTTGCTTTTCTTTTCTGTGCTTTTTCTCTTTTAAATAAAAAAAAGGGATTATGGAACTTTTATCCATTTCTGGCTTCCAATTTTAAGATGTTATCTTTCTTCCCACTTCAACTCTTCTACCTGGCATAGAGACCTCATGAGAGCTGCCATTATGAAATCTGGAATGTTAGCTTCCACAAGTGTGAGCGAAATAAAATTTCTTTTCTATGTAAGTAGTAGGCTCACATTATTTCATTACAGCAATGGAAAATGGACTAATACACTGATATAAGACCTGAATCTGTTCACTGTAGGCTTGTGTAAATGCTGTGACCCCCTCATCTGAAATTTTGTCCTTTTTCTCTCTTTGGTGTTTGGAGAATCTCTCTCTCTCTCTCTCTCTCTCTCTCTCTCTCTCTCTCTGTCTCTCTCTCTCATATTAAGAATTGAGGCTGCGCTTGGAGAGCTGTGCAGCTTCCAACAAGCATGTACTAAATTAAAATCTAAATGCATCAAAGATCTGAGTATTAAAACAGAAACACTAAATCTATTGGAAGACAAATTGGGTAGAAACCTTGAAGACATAGGAGTAGGTAGAGAATTGATGAACAGGACTCAAACCACACGGGAAATACTTCCCAGAATCAATAAATGGGACCATTTCTTATTAAAAAGTTTTTGCAAGTCAAAAGAAATCTCCAGCATAGTGAAAAGAAAACCCACAAACTGGGAAAAGATTTTAGTGAACTCTCTCTCAGACAAGGGACTCTTGTTTAAAACATACAAAGAATTAAAAAAACTCAGACCCCCAAAATTCAAAGATCCAATCCAAAAATGGGCATCTGAGATGAATACGCACTTCTCAGATGAAGAAATACAAATGGCAAATAAATACATCAAAAAATGCTCACCATCATTGGTCGTTAGAGAAATGCAAATTAAAACCACACTGAGATACCATCTCACTCCTGAAAGAATGGCCAGGATCAAGAAAACCAACAACAACAAATGCTGGAGAGGCTGTGGGGAAAAAGGAACTCTCCTACACTGTTGGTGGTAGTGTAGACTGGTGCAACCCTTGTGGAGGTCAGTCTGGAGATTTCTCAAAAAGCTGGGATTGGAAGTCCCATTTATTCCAGCTATTCCACTTCAAGGCATATTCCCAGAAGAACTGAAAGCATCATACCACAGTGATATATGTGCACCTATGTTTATAGCAGCACAATTTGTAATTGTCAGATCTTGGAAACAACCCAAGTGTCCATCAACTGAAGAATGGATAAAAAAGTTGTGGTATTTCTATACAATGGAGTATTATTCAGCTATAAATAAGGATCACATGGAGATATTTATCAATAAATGGGTGCAGCTTGAGACCATACGCCTAAGTGAAATAAATCAATCTTGCATGTGTGAATACCGAATCGTTTCCCTAATGATTCAAATATATAAAAATATGTGGTAATCATGATTCCCCATTATGTGGCCTTGAAGCCTTATAAAGTTTTCACTTATTAATTGGAAAGGCTTTATTCTGGACTTCTTGATATGGAAATATTTGAAGCTGTAGTATATGAAGTTTTATTCAAATATTTCAAGGAAAAAGACAGACACTATGGTAACTACTATTTAGTCGGGCTATTTGGTGATGAAGCACTAGGTTGCTGAAACAGTCATGCTTTGACCTGTATTGTTATATTGTTATGTCCTGGTTTATCCCAATCTCTCCCTTATTCATTAAAAATTATTTAGTTATTTTTTATGGTTTTTTTTAATTAAGGGGAAAAATTTAAAAAATTAGCAGGATATATAATAGTAACTTTTTTTGATTTCCTATTAACTTGTTTTGAAGTTCTGTAATACTCCAACTATCTTGTTTTGACTGATTAGACTCTGTTCCATTCTGTATGATAGAACCAAGTTTGAGGGTATAGGCAGCTACTTTGAAGGCAATAAGATTCACTAAGATGCCCATTCTGGTTTGACTATTGTCTCCTTTGGAAGTCATGTAATGTTTACAATGCTTAAGTTTAATTGGCCTTGTTCTCTACTCTTTTGTTCAACTTTATAATATCTAATGAGATAGACAATTCTTTTTAAGGAAACAAGAGACATTGTTGATAACCTTGTACTCTGTTTTACATCATGTGCTATGTCTATCCTTGGGTTTGACTGACAGCTTTGTTTTGCCATATTTGACTTTATTGTCTCCCCCCCCAAAAAAGTAATAAGAACTAAGGAGTAATAAAACCCAAAATGTATAAATTTTGTTGTAAAAAAAAGAGGGAAAAAAAGTACTCTAAAGGATACAACAGCAAGTGTGTTTAGGGGTGTTAAATAGCTGACCATATTAATGTTTTTGGTTGGATCATTGAACACAACTGTTTGCAGTCTCATTGTTTGAATGTCCACTTTGTATGCTTTGATACTGTGATTTGAGCAACTATCTCTAAGATTATAATATGTAATCTATTAACTGGTGATTTCTTACTTTTTTTTTTTTTTTGTAGTTCTGTATTACTTGTACCCTTACACTGCTTTGTTTTGTTTTGGTTTTTTCTCTTTTCCCTTTTAAATAAAATTTAAAAAAAAGAATTGAACTCAGGGCCTTGCACTTGCCAAGAAGATGCTGTGCCACTGAGCTACAACCCTGACCCAAGAGAATATTTATTGAGAAACAAATAATGAAAACACTTTGAATAGTAAAAAAGAGTTTGATAACAGAGGTGATAAACTTTCTTAAGAATATATTTTGGACCCTCTGAATCCAAATCCTATACTGCAGAAAATATATGATTAAAGCTTGCATTCTTAGGCAGTTTGTTAGAAATTTTTTTAACCTCCATTGTCATACAAAAATAGACCATCAGAATTGCATTATGCCAGAGGAACTTGTTTTCTGAAATGATTTAAAAGATGAAGACCAGATTGAGACTACACTATTTCTGTTCTTTCACTCACACAAACATGCACATGCACTCTCTATACACATACACTGTAAGAAGTTATTTTAAGGGGTAATTATAATTAATACAGAGCAGATATCTTGCTCACTTATACCATTGATTTGTATAACAAAACTATAAGCCTGGGAAGTAATATTGTAAATAAGAGAAATGATTTCTCATCAGCTTTATGACAAATGGTTAGAACAAATATATGCTTTTCAACTTACAACCCTTTATTATAAATATCACTAAGCAGTAAGCTATTAAGGCACTATTAAGAAATAGAGAGAATACTTGAGATTTTCCAACTTCTTTGAAAAAAAAAGGGAAAGAGGAATTAGGAATTCTCAATTAGGAAACTTTTTGATTGTATGACATGAATAACCAATGTCTGCATTTTCCTTATTATGCACTAAAAACAATTTATAAAGGTTATACCAACTAAGAAAAAAAAAAGCTTGTAGAAAATTTAACCTACCCTTGTTGTTATGGTTCATGTCTAGATGTCCCTGAAAAGCCTCACGCAGTTATGGGGGCAGGCTTCTGGAGTTTGTGATTAATTCATGGTCCAATACTGGGATTGTGGGTATGAGTGGTACAATCACCCTGGGTTGCATACAGCATAAAGGAAAGAAAGTCTCACTCTTGCTCTGCTCTTCTTTTGCTCTTGTTGCTTTTGCTGTTTGCTGCTGACACGAATTGTTGCCCCTCTTCCACACTGCCTTGGGCCCCCCAGATCATAGACTTAATCCTCTATAAATTGTGAATGAAATAAACTTTTCCTTTCTTAAATTTTGGGTGTCAGGTATTTTGCCTCAGTAATGAGAGAAAAGTAACTAAGAAGTAGGGTCGTTGTTGGGACTAACTGACCATGTTGTTCAACAGCGTTTGGGAATGGCTTGTAAGAAGAGTTTGGAAAGGTGATGAGATGTCACCTGAAAGAGTAGTGCTGGAATGCCTTAGGCTGTTCTGTACGGGCAATTCTGGTCAGAGCTCAGAAGACCAAGAGGCTGATAAAAATTCTGTCAGTAAAGACCAGGTTTGGGAGGTTTCTGATAGGAAAAAGGACCAAGTTGATTATTAGATTCCAGATGATATGTATTATGGCTTGGCAAGAAGTTTGTCTTCATTTTTGTCATGTATAGAGACTTTCCCTAAGACTAAGATTAAGGGCTGTGGACTAATTAATACGGCAGATGAAGTTTCAAAGCAGTGTGATATTGAGGCTGTGGCATGGTTTCTGTTGAGGGCTTTTAGCCAGATCTATGCTGCAAATCAAGAACAAAGAGCCCATAAGATGATTTAAAATGTGAGTCTGGCCAAAAAGGAAGTTCCAATAAAGCTATGCACTAGAAATATAGAGCAGAAGAGATCTTGATTGCTACAAAGGATGGGAACAATAGAAATTATGGCATTACAGGAAGAAGCAAGCTTCCACCCTTTGCAACCTCCAAATTGCAAAAATGAAAAACTGCTTTGAGGACAAGTTCACAGAAAACCATTTGCTTTAATGGAGGTAGTAACACTGTGCTCCAGAATGGCAGTGGTGGCTGCACCAGGTTCCAAAATGGCAGCAAGGTAGAGAATTTGTTCCTCAGAATCAGACTCAGAATGATAATTGATCCAGGCACTCAACCCAATAGTCAAGAGAGAAGAAAACCTGGGTACGGCTCCACGTGGCATCAGACCTTTACGTCATCTGTGTGGTGCTGATATTAAGTATATGCAGAATACAAGAGTTGTGAGGTTAAGAAAATTTCCACCATGATTTTAGAAGCCTAGGAGGCTAGGCAATATGCCCCTGAGAGGGCTGCATGTGAACTTTTCCTTGTTAAGCCAAAAGTGCAGTAGGGACTCCAGAAATATGGAGAAGCCAGGCATGTGGGTTTTCTGAGGAAATCTTCAAGGAGGGAGCAAAGCTGCCCCAAGAGAGAGCTACAACCACCAGAACTGCCATTTGGGCAGAGCCACCTGGAGATCGCCACTTGCTACAGATTGCCTCAGATGCCGCACTTGGGACTACAGGACTTAATGTTTGCCCTCCTGGATTTTAGACTTACTTTGGTCCCATTCATTTGCATTCCCCATTTGTATCTTTTGGAATAGTAATATTTGTCTTGTGTCATTGGAAGTTGGAAGTGTTTAACTTTATTTTCATTTGTACAGCAGCTCACAGTTAAGAGTTTGCCTTCTATTTTGGAGGAGACTTTGAACTTGGACTTTTTAGCAGCACTGAAACTGTTAGGACTTTGGCAACTGTTATAGATGGACTAAGATGCCTTTTTCATAAAGGGATGTGCATGAGTCTTTGGGGTCCATGATGGAATGTTACAGTTTGTGTCTAGATGTTCCCCTAAAGCCACAGTCAGTCATGGGGGCAGGCTTCTGAAGTTTGTGATTGATTAATGGTCAAATGCTGGAATTATGCATGAGTGCTACACCCATCCTGGGGTGGGTAGCCTGCATCCTAAAAATAATGGAGAGAAAGAGGCTTGATCACTCCCTCTTTCCCTTTTGCTTTTGTTTGTTTTTACTATTTTCTACTGATATGAATTTTGGCTCCTCCATGACAAGCTATCCAGCTTTGGAGCCAGAAGGTTATGAGCTGAAATCTCCACAAATTGTGAGGTAAATAAACCTATTTTTTCCCTTAATTTTTGGCATCTGGTGTTTTGTTTCAGCAATGAGAAAAAAGTAACCAACACACTTGTCATACACAGATGAAGGTACTGTGGCTGGCTTAGAGGAAGCTGAAAACAAGAAGAGGTCTTGAACTGTATGGCTGAATTAGGTGACTGGCATATTAGAAATACTCAACAAATTCTTGTTTAATGCTAAACTTAAAGGGAGCTTTCATAGCACAACTCAATCCAGTAAGAAAATTATAAATTTTACTAGAGCTATACTGATACAAATTCAAGTCAAAAGACCTGAGTTTTATACCAGTTCTATCAATGGATTATACAGAGTACATCACTTCCTTTAGCCTAAGTTTTCTATAGGCTGCCTGGAGGGCAGTTTTTAATGTAAATGGGAAGAGACATATCAATGAACTTTGTTCAGTACCAACTAGTCTCTTCTATAGCTAGTAAACCTGTTGCATAGATGAACAGCAAGATCAACTTGCTTCTAAAGTAAGTCCTATGATTCATCAGAAAACAGATGAAATGTTCTGCTAATGGTTGAAGTTAATAGTTTCTATTTATTTCTCCTCTCCCCCATCTCCTAGAGAACAGTTAAAATTATTTGTCTTGATCAGATTTGTGGAATGGAAATCAGTCTGGACTATATTGGTCACAGGAGCATATTTCTTGTAACCATTTTAGATGAATGACTAAGCTAGGGTAGAATTTCAATTTTCTACATGCCCAGAGTCTTATACTCTCAGAATGATGATGCCTGTAGCACAAAATGACAATGATGAATGCAACAAAGACAGTGGAATGGGAGAGGAATGAGCCCTTATACTTAAAAATTTGTGAATTGTAAAAAAGTGTGGGCTCCAGAGGCTGGGCAACCTGGGGTGAATGTCCCCACACCATCCCCTGAGCCCAACTAGTTTGAGACCCTCGCTTGGCCTGGACAGGGAATTTTGCAGCTTCCTGTTGCACTGGCCCAGCTCAGTGGGTCTTGTACCAGCCTGCACAGGTCTCACTTCTCCCTGCCAGGTTTGGCAGACTCTGGAGTTATGAGCCTGCCAGTACCATCAGTTCCAGAGGCTGGGCAGCCTAGGGTGAGTGTCCCCAACCATCCTATGAGCCCAGCTAGTTTTAGACCCTCCCTCAGACCTGCACAGGGAACTTCACAGCTTCCTGTTTCACTGGACCAGCTTGGCAGGTCTTGAGCCAGCCTGCCCCACCCCCAGTGACCCTCTCTCAATCTGGGGAACTGGGTGGCCAGAGTCCCAGAAGCTGAGAACAAAGATAATTACCCATAGGCCCTGGGGAAGCCTTGGAATAACACTTGAAACACAGAAAAATAGGAAAATGACAAAACAAAAGAACAAATTACAATCTCAAACCTCCAGCCTATCCCAAGAAACTTTAGGAGCTATGTACATAGAAGAAAATATATGCCATACACCTGAAATATCGGATATAACAGCAACTGAAATGAAGAAGCAACTCCAGGAAGCTTTAAAGGAATTCAAAGTAGAAATAAATAATCTCCCAGGGAAAAGAAGAAATGATAAAAGAAATGAAAAAGATGCTGAACATATCTAAAGAAGACACAGTTAAAAAATTGGAGGAACTAAACTAAAAAGTAGAATCCCTGGATGAACAATATAAGAAACAAAGAGAATACATAAAGCACAGAAATACACAGGAAAGCAAAAATTCCATTGAAAGCTGTAAAAACTGCCTCAACAAAAGTGAAGATAGAATTTCAGACCTTAAAGACAAGATTGCAGCTAGTGAACAGGAAAGGAAAGATCTTTTAAAAAATAACAAGAAATCAGGAAATAACAATTCAACAGCTGCAAGATGATGCAAAGAAAAACAACATAAGAATGATAGGGATAAATGAAAAGGAAGGGGACAACATAAAGCATGTCAAGAGGATATTTAGAGAAGTAATAGCTGAAAATTTCCAAAACATGAGATTGGAAACTGATATAAGGATCAGTGAAGCATATAGAACTCCAAATAGTCATAACCAAAATAAAACTATACCCAGATATATAATAATCACCATCCCAGATATCCAACAAAAGAAAAGAATATTAAAAGACAGAAAAGACAGGTCACCTATAAAGGAAAACCTATCAGAATTACTGCAGACTTTTCAGCACAAACAATAAAGTCAAGAAGAGCATGGAGTGAAGTATTTCAGATACAAGGAAAATGATTTCCAACCTAGACTCATGTACCCTGAAAAACTGTCCTTCACAATGGATGGAGAAATAAGATACTTCCATGACAAAGAACAGCTAAAGAACTTCATGATCACCAAGCCAACCCTGTAAAGAATACTGAAAGACAGCTTAGATACACTTAGAAAAAAACCACTAAGCAAGGCAGACAATTAAATAGAACAGAAAGATAAAGATGTAACAGTAGCAAGATAACATGTCACAATAAACCAACATATAACAGTTATAACCATTAATGTAAATGGTCTCAGTGCAACAAATAAAAGAAACAGACTGGCAGAATGGATCAAGAAACAACATCCAACCATATGCTATCTACAAGAAACCCCTCTAACCCAAAAGGATACTCACAGGCTAAAAGTCAAAGGATGGAAAACAATATTTCATGCAACAGGGACCCCCCCCCCCCAAAAAAAAAGCAGGGGTAGCTATTCTGTTTGCAGACGATGTGAACTTCAAGCCAATAACAATCAGAAGAGATAAAGAAGGTCATTTGTTATGGTTTGAAAACTGGTGGTCAACTTAACGCCAGCTGGATTACATCAGCATGCATTGAGATAGGATGCTTCACTTGAGGAGGGTTGCCAGGATAAATAGGTGGAGAAGAAGGGAGATGAGGAGGGAGGGGTTGAGGCATTAAGGAGGCATTATGGGTTCTCCTACAAGTTGCTGTCTGAGCTGTTGGTTCTCCTGGAGAAGCTTTGGTCTTCATATCAAGCATTGCTTCCTGGCTCCAGAGGGGAAGACATATGCTGCCTGGTCTCCAGGATGAACTCGTCACGCTTCTTCCTGGCACATACCTGACTATGCTTGTCAGAGGAGGAGCTCGGGGCCTCCGTGTCACTGAGGACAGCTGTGGTGCCTTTCAGGACAGCCCCACTCTTTGTTGTGAGTGTGACTTCTCGGCTCCAGTGTAGAACCCTCATCCCACTAGCACAGCTCCTTCATCCTGCTGACATAGAATTTCTGGCTTCCACCCCTGACCCATGGGTCTTCCTGGCATGAATCTGTAAAAGAGACTGGTGTGAGTCCTTCTTGTGGGCTCTGGACCTCCAGTTGGACTCATGGAGGCATTGTCCTGAGCTCTGGGTTTTTATCTGGACTCACATGGGACATTGCCGTGGGTTTAGACTCTTGACTAAATAATCTATGTCATTGGTGTTGCGGATAGATTTCCTGCATTCTGCTGTGTTAACTTTTGGTGACCATTATAAAAATATAAACTCCATGTCCTGATCTGAATTGTTCTGTGTACAACCCCTGACTATAATAGAAATTCCCAGCATGCACCTATAGCCTTGTGGGGTGTACCATATGATCAGTTATCAGAGGACGACAAGACTAGGGCCTGGTTTACGGATGGCTCTCCACATTATTCAGGCACCACCCACAAGTGGACAGCTGCAGCTTTACAGCCCCTTTCTGGGACATCCTTAAAAGATAGTGGTGAAGGGAAATCATCATAGTGGGCAGAACCTTGAGCAGTGCACTTGGTAGTACACTTTGCCTGGAAAAAGAAATGGTCAGATGTGAGACTATATACTGATTCATGGGCTGTAGCCAATGGTCTAGCTGGATGGTCAGGAACTTGGAAGGAACATAATTAGAAAATTGGTGACAAAGATATTTGGGGAAGAGGTATGTAGATAGACCTCTCTATATGGGCAAAGGATATGAAAATATTTGTTTCCCATGTAAATGCTCACTAAAAGGTAACATCAGCAGAAGACAACTTTAATAATCAAGTGGATAAGATGACTCATCCTCTGGACAGTAGCCAACCTCCTTCAGCCACCCCAGTCATTGCCCAATGGGCCCATAAACAGAATGGCCATGGTGGCAGGGATGGAGGGTATACATGGGCTCAGCAACATGGACTGCCACTGACCAAGGCTGATCTGGTTATAGCCACTGCTGAATGCCCAGTATGCCAGCAGCAGAGGCCAACACTGAGTCCCCGATATGGCAGCATTCCCCGAGGTGATCAACCTGCAACTTGGTGGCAGGTTGATTATATTGGACCACTTCCATCATGGAAGGGACTGCTCTTTGTCCTCAGTGGCATAGATACCTATTCTGGATATGGCTTTGCCTTTGCTGCACGTAATGCTTATGCCAAGACTACCATCCATGGACTCATGGAATGCCTTATCCACTGTCATGGAATTCCACATAGCATTGCCTCTGACCAAGGAACACATTTCACAGCTAAAGAAGTGAGACAGTGGGCATATACTCATGTAATTCACTGGTCCTACCATGTCCCTCACCATCCAGAAGCAGCTGGATTGAAAGAAAGATGGAATAGCCTTTTAAAGACACAGTTACAGGTGGCAACAGTTTGCAAGGCTGGGGCAAATTACTTCAACAGGCTGTATATGCTTTCAATCAACATCCATTATATGGCACTGTGTCTCCCATAGCCAGGATTCATGGGTCCAGGAATCAAGGGGTGGAAGTAGGAATGGTGACACTCACCATCACCCCTAGTGATCCACTGGCAAAATTTTTGCTTCCTGTTCCCATGACATCATGTTCTGCTGGACTAGAAGTTTTGGTTCCAGAGCAGGGAAGGCTTATACCAGGAAGCACGACAATGGTACCATTGAACTGGAAGCTAAGACTTCCCCCTAGTAAAAAGGGAGTCACAGTGTTGTCAGGGGTGATTGACCCAGACTACCAAGGGGAAGTTGGACTACTACTCCACAATGGAGAAAAGGAAGAATATACATGAAGTGCAGGAGATTCCTTAGGGCGCCTTTTAGTATTACCATGCCCTGTCATTAAGGTTAATGAAAAATTACAGCAACCTATTCCCAACAAAGTGACAAGTGATCCAGAACCTTCAGGAATGAAAGTATGGGTCACTCCATTGGGGAAAGAACCGGGACCTGCCAAGGTGCTTGCTGAAGGCCAAAGAAATACAAAATGGGTAGTGGAAGAAGGAAGTTCTAAATACCAGCTACGTCCTCGTGATCAGTTACAGAAAAGAGGATTATGATTACTATTTCTCCCCAAATACGGTTTCAGTGTAACATAATGTTAGACGTAATGCTATGTTTTGGGAATTGTTAAACTTGTGTTATAATGTTAAGCTTATGAACTGATAGGAGTAAGCATCAACCAAAGAAAAGTTACATTGTGTATTTTGATAGGGGAATTATTGTGTTTCCGTTTGTACGAAGGACAGTCATAACATGTTAGGTGCAATTATATGCATGTTTGTGTATCTGGAACTAGTTTAAAGAAATGTGTCTGGTTGCCAAGTTGACAAGGGGTGGATTCTAGTGGTTGATTGATTGTGTCAACTCGAGACAGAAGCTAACTAAATGGGTTTAGCAATTCTACACCCAAGGATGTAGAAAAAGATCCACCCTGGGGTGGATCACCTTGAGGTATAAAAGGGGAGGAGGAAGGACGAATTCATTCCATTCTTTGGAGAAGCTCCAGTCTTCACCATTGGTTTGGACCTCGCCTCCTGGCTTCCAGTACAGACTCTTCAGCTTCCCAGCGTAGACTCTTCAGCTTTTCATCACAGAGCCTTCAGCCTTCTGTTGCGGACCCATCAGCCTGCTGGTGTGGACTTGCACAAGACACTAGGGTGAACTCCAGATCTTGGATTGAATCCTTCGGCCTCCAGTGCATAGACACCCTCTGCATGCTTCCTCATCGGACTCTGTGACTGACTATCGTAAGCCAATCTTGTTGTTTCTGTATATCCCGGGTTATATCTGTTCTCTCTAGTAAAACCCTGACCAATACATCATTACATACTGGTTAGGGGAAAACTTCAAGAGGAAGAGATAACAATCTTAAATGTATATGCAACAAATTCCAGAACATCCAGTTATATAAAGCAAGTATTAACAGAAATGAAAAACCAAGTTAGCAGTAAAGTAACACAATTATAACAGGAGACCTTACCACACCATTGACACCAAGGGACAGCTCAACCAAACAGAAAATCAGCAAAGAAATAACAGAACTGAATCACACCTGTGAACAAATGGACTTAATAGACATATACACAGTGTTCCATCCAACAACATCAGAATACACATTCTTCTCAACAGTACATGGGTCATTTTCTAAAATAGACCATATATTAGCTCACAGAACACATTTAAATAAGTGCAAAAGAGTTGAAATTATCCCATGCATGTTATTGGATCATAATGCCATGAAATTAGAAATTAATGATAAAAGATACTGCAAAAATCCCACAAACACTTGGAAACTGAATAACACACTCTTGAGTAATCAGTGGGTCACAGCAGAAATTAAAGAAGAAATTAAACAATACCTACAAGCAAATGAAAATACAAATACAACTTTCCCGAATCTGTGGGATACAATGAAAGCTGTCCTCAGGGAAAAAAATTATTGCACTGAGTTCCCATATCAGGAAAACAGAATGAATACAAATAAACAACCTGATGTTACACCTCAAACATCTAGAAAAAGAAGAGCAAGTCAAGCTCAAAGCTAAAAGAAGGGAGGAAATTATAAAAATCAGAGCAGAAATTAATGCAATAACAGACTATGAAAACAATCTAATGCATCAATGAATAAAAGAGTTGATTCTTTGAAAGAAAAAATAAAAATAAGTCTCTAGCCAACGTTATTAAAAAAGGAAGAAAAAGCTCAAATTCATGCAATAAGGAATGAAAAAGGTGAAATCACTTCAGAAATAAAGAAGAAATAAAATAAAATAAATAAATAAAGGTGAAATCACTTCAGAAATAAAGAAGAAATTTCTGCAGAAATAAAGAAGATCATCAACACCTATTTCAAAAACTTCTACTCTCATAGGTTTGATAACACAGAAAAAGTGGACAGATTCCTAGAAGCATATGAAGTACCAAAGCTAGGTCGATAAGATGTAAAACTGATGAATAACCAAATCTCTATTAATGAAATAGAAAACGTAATTAAGTCCTTACTTTCAAAGAAGAGCCCAGGCCCAGATGGATTCACTGCAGAATTCTACAAGAAATACAAAGAAGACTTAATGCAGACACTCCTTAAACTCTTTACTGAAATTGAAAGGGAAGCAATCATTCCTAAGTCATTCCTGAAAGCAAATATTACTCTACTACCAAAATCAGAGAAAGACCCAACTAAAAAGACCACTACAGATCAATCTCCCTAATGAACACAGATGCAAAAATCCTCAATAAAATATTGGCAAACAGGATGCAGCAGATCATCAAGAAATTATACATGATGACGAAGTGGGATTCATCCCAGTCATGCAGGAATGGTTCAACATAAGTACATGAACAGGTCTCAAACCACACGGGAAATACTTCCCAGAATCAATAACTGGGATCACTTCTTATTAAAAAGTTTCTGCATGTCACAAGAAATCTCCAGCATAGTGACAAGAAAACCCACAAACTGGGAAAAATCTTAGTGAACTGTCCCTCAGATGAAGGACCTCTGTATAAAACATATAAAGAATTTAAAAAAATCAGACCCCCAAAATTCAAAGATCCAATCCAAAAATGGGCATCTGAGATGAATACACAATTCTCAGATGAAGAAATACAAATCGCAAATAAATACATGAAAAAATGTTCATCATCATTGGTCATTAGAGAAATGCAAATTAAAACCACACTGAGATTCCATCTTACTCCTGAAAGAATGCCCAGGATCAAGAAAACCAACAACAACAAATGTTGGAGAGCTTGTGGGGAAAAAGGAACTCTCCTGCACTGTTGGTGGGAGTGTAGACTGGTGCAACTATTGTGGAGGTCAGCGTGGAGATTTCTCAAAAAGCTGGGATTGGAAGAAGTCCCATTTGTTCCAACTATTCTACTTCTAGGCATATTGCCAGAAGAACTGAAAGCATCATATCAGAGTAATGTATTTGCACCCATTTGTATAGCAGCAAAATTTGTAATAGCCAGATGTTAGAAACAACCTAAGTGTCCATCAATTGAGGAATGGATAAAAAAGTTGTGGTATTTTTATGCAATGGCGTACTACTCAGCTGTAAAGAATGATCACATTGAGATATATATAAATAATTGGGCACAACTTCAGACTCTACTCACAAGTGAAATAAATCAAACTCACATGTAAAAATACCAAATAGTTTCCCTAGTGTCAGAAATGATACAAATACATAAAAATATGTGGTAATCATGATTCCCCATTATATTGCTTTGAAGCCTTATAGTGTTTTAATTCATTAATGGGAATGGTTTTGTTTTGGGTTGTTTGATTTTGTTGCCTGTGATGTTATGAACAGCTATTTTGAAGAAAACAAGACATCATAATAGCTAGTGCTGATTTAGTATCATTTTGTTTTGAAGTCCCATTAAGCTTTTCTTCTTCTGTCTCCATTGGTCTTATCATGTTGTATCTTATTGGATTTTATTATATGTGATAGTAGAAACAAAAACTTTTATGGACCAGGAGATAATATAGAAACCTTTGTTCATTTTCAGTTAGTTGTTTCTAAATACCCTGTAATACTGTCATCCTCTTGAATGGTTTTACACTGTCTTTATATGTTTGATTCTATAGTATACAAAGTTATACTCAAATATTTCAAGGACAGGGACACTATGGTAACTACTGTTATGTTGGGTTATCTGTGGTCAAACACTATGTTGCTTAAATTATTCTGTTCTGACTTGTGCTGTTGTGTTCTTATGTCCTCTTTTATCTCAGTCTTTTATAAATTTATTTTTTTAATTAGGGGAAAAATAAATAAAAAATAGAAGGATATATTATATTAACTATTTTGATTTCTATTAACTTGATCCAAAGCCCTGTATTGTTCTCACCATCTTCTTTTGATTGAGTTTACTCTATTCTGTTTTGCTTGATAGTATCAAGTTTGAGGGTGTAGGCAACTACTTTGGAGGCAATAAGATTCACTATGATGCCCATTCTGGTTTGACTATTATCTTCTTTTGAAGTCCTGTAATGTCTCCAATGTTTTGGTTTTATTGTTTTTGTTCTGTATTGTTTTGTTCAATTTTATTATACCTGATGATATAGGCAATTCTTTTTAAGATAGTAAGAGGCATTATGGTAACCATTGTTGATCACCTTGTATTCTGTTTTTACATCATGTACTATGTTCATCCTTTTGATTTGACTGACTCTGTTTTGTTTTGTCACATTTGGTTTTATTCTCTTTAAAAACGTGTTAAGAACTGTGGGAGTAATAAAACCCCAAATGTGTAATTGTTATTGTAAAAATGAGAGGAAATGAAAGTGCTCTAAAGGACATAACTGCATGCATATTTAAGTGTATAAGACAGATAACCATATTACTGAGTTTTTGTTGGATCATTGAACAGAAATGTTTGCAGTGTCACTGTTTGAATGTCTACTTTGTATGCTTTAATTTTGTAACTTGAACAACTATTTCTAAGATGACAATATGTAATCTATTTACTAGTGATTTCTTACTGTTTATTTTTTGAAATTCTGTATTACTTGTACCCTTTTTATGTTTTTTTCTTTTTCTCTTTAAATAAAATTTAAAATTTTGCACATTTGTCTCTGTGTTTAAGAAGTAAGAGTTAAATAGTTATATGGAAAACCAGATTGAACAAAAACAGCTGAGAGAGATATTCATGTTTATCCATAAGATTCAACCAAATGATCATTTATCTTTGAAAAAATGTGAACATTTGAATTGATACATTACGTTTCTTTAATTTAATAACTGTCCTTAATTTAATAATAACTGCCACTGTTTAATAGTGTGAAATCTGATAAATTTAATTTTTCTCCATTGAAAGCCGACAGACAACTGAAGTTTTCCTTAAAGCAATAATGGAAGTTCAAAGTGATATTTAAACCAGTAGGATTACATCTGATTGACAGTAGAGTGCAAATATCTTTGAGCATTAATCCTCATTTGTCAATTTAACTGGATTAAGAAATGCCTAGTAGGTTAGTAGTGCTTGCTCCTGGTTGTGTCTGGATAGGTCGTAAAGGTGTGACTTGAGTCACTAGCCTGTTCCTCTCTAGTGTTACTCCCTGCTCTGTCTGCCGACTGACATAAAGTAAATGGTTTTGTTCTACACCACCCCCCTCCGTGGTGTTTCTGCTTTGGAGCCTGCCAGCCATGGACTGAATCTCCTAAAGCCATGAACTAAATTTAAACTTTTTTTGCCTCTGAGTTGTGGATGCCACGTATTATGTTTAGCGACGGGAAAACTGACCAACTCAATATTTTGGGATCTCTCTCTTATTTCAGCATTATGATCATTCTGTGACTGTAAGAGAATGCTCTATCCTAGAATTCATTTCCATTCACAAATGTAATTTTAATATAGAAAGGAAAATTATTCACTTGCTGTTAGTACATCTGAACACTTTCTGCTAGGAATCATTGAGGGTGCCAAAGAGAGCTTTTTAAAAATTCATTTCTTTTCTCTTTTCTTTCTTCCTTCCCTTTTTCCTTTCTTTTTTTGGTACCAGGGATTGAACTCATGACCTCATGATTGCCAGGCAGGTGCTTGTACCACTGAGCTAAATCCCCAGCCCCCCTTTTCTTTTCTTTTCTTTTTTTTTTCTAGATAGAGTCTTGTTATATTGTACATGCTACCCTGGAATTACTAGGCTAAAGACACCTGCCTACAGGTATCTGCACCTTCAAGCACGCATATACTATGTCCAGCTTTTCAAAAAGGGCTTTCTTAAAACCAAATATAATTCCAAAAGTCCTATTCATTTCCACCACTATTTTAAGACCAGACCCTCCATAGACTATCACTATGAATAATGACATGGAATATTCAGATTTTCAGGATCATGGAGAAATGATTCAGTCAAGGCTTAAAATTTTACCTTTATTTGGTGGATTCTTTTTTATTAATGAAAGACAATGTTAAGTTTTTTCTTTTTAATACTCTAATTCCAAGTCTGAAAGAAGTGAATGTTACTTGATATTATCTGGACTTTCAGGGAACATGCTTAGGAAGAATGATTTCTTTAGACCAGTCTTTCTCAAACCAAGGACTAAGTGCTTCTTGCCTGGAATCTTTTATGAATCTACTTAAAAATACAGATTCTACCACAAACCTAAAGAATTGGAACAACCAGGATTGGGACTCACAGATCTGTATATGTAACAGATTTTCCAAGTACTTGTTAAGCATTCTAATATTCAAAAAATGCTATTGCAAGTCTTGATAGAACCCCACATGGGTAGGGTCTCATGTTGCAGAATAAACTGATGATGGAGAATGGGGTGATGATGTGCCTGTAGACTAGAGAGGCTATAAGGGGAGGCTCGGATGTTTCTCAGTAGTCACACAGAGACTTAAGTTTCTCTCAAAAGATCTCTTTGGTTTATCTTCTGGTCACCTTCTGGCCATTCCTGATTGATGTATTGGCCCAGTACTGTAGGCCACATTAAACATACTACATCCAAAGGCAGACACAGAAGGAAATTAGAACTGTAACTGTGGAAACCAGAGTAATCAAGCAGCATTCTTTCCTGAGTTTAGAAGAAGAAAGACTTAGAACATTATGAAGGGGAGAGGAGACTTTTTTTCTTACTACAGGGTGAGGTGATGTGTATGGGGTGAAGGAACAGAGTACATGCACACTTTGGTTTTAGGAGAGTATCTGCTTTGGTAAGCATTACCTTTCTCTCAATGTCATTGAAACTTCACAGATTTTGTATTGTTTGAAGAAACACATCAGATGTGACTCTGTAACTTAGTGGGTAAATGTGGGCTACATAAACTCTGTGTTAGCTGTGATGTAATACTATTGACTCTCTTACCTGATATAAATCCAATATAACTGCCTCTTTTCCATCACCACTCACCCTATAGTAAGAAAAAAAACTCCTCTCCCCTTAATAATGTTCTAAGTCTTTCTTCTTCTGAACTCAGAAAAAAATGCAACTTGATTACTCTGGTTTCCATAGTTACAGTTCTAATTTCCCTCTAGGTCTGTCTTCGGGTATAATATGTTTAATCGGTAAGGAAGCTTTTCAGAATTTCATCTGGCACATGTCACGAGGAAAAAAGACATTAGAACATCAAAGCAGGCCCTCCTCAGCTTAGTTTCAGAGGATAATCCCCAGCATCGCTCACTGCATGTTTACAAAAAAACCTGAAAAATGGATCTTGCTGAATTCTCCATTAAGTTCTGTACACTTCCATTTTCTTTTCCTGAATATTTCAGCATTCTCTTACACGGATAAATTCAGTTTTTATGTAATAAACATTAAATATTTCACAAAACTTCTAATCTTTATTAGTAGTTAAATTGTTCTTTTTTTGATTTTTCATTCCACTGAGGCTTTTTCCCTTGCCTTTTCTTTCTTCCCTCCTTCTCCTTCCTTTTCCATGCCCCACTGCCCTGTGAAAATGTGTTGTTGTCACAGTACTCCGACGTCCATCATTAACAAGATTTTCAGTGTTTTTAAATTGCTGTCTTCAGTCTTTGATAATTGAGGCAATCAAGAGACCTAAGTTATTTAGGGAATTCCTTGGGGACTGAATTAGAAACAGTGATTATTTAAGTGTTCTCTCTCTCTGCTTCTCTGTCTCTTTGTCTCTCTGTCTGTCTCTGCTTCTCTGTCTCTGTTTCTCTCTCATGCAATCTGGCCCTAATGTTTCTTTGAAAACATCTCAGTTGACAGAGTTTTTGTCTTGTGGGATTTCAACCCACTCAACAGCATCAAATCTGGATGTATAATATGAATCGACATTGCCATTCCACAAAGCAAAAGTTATTCAGTGACTTAGATATTTACCTGTTTTCTTGGTTGCAAGATTGCCAGTTTTGGCTGAGTGAGGTGGTGTACACCTATAATCACAGCATTCTGGAGGCTGAGGCAGAAGGATTGTGTTTGAGGCCAACCTGAGCTACATAAGCTAGTTCAAGTCCAGTGTGCACTATACAGCAAGACCTTATCTTTACAACAAAAACAAGACTGCCAGCCTTGTTTTTTGTCTATCTTCTTACCTTATTAATTTAAAGAAATCAACTACAAATCTGAATGGCAAATTTATGGGTAATCTGGGCAAGGCATTTGGAACAAAAAGAATTTGTTGCTATCCTGGCTAGAGTAGATAAGAGATTCTGGAGTTCTTTAAAAAGATGTTTCAGCAAAAGTACAATTGAAATGATTAATACAGTCAGTTGAAAACAACCAGGACTTATTTTTAGCTCCCCTGTGTCTTTACAGATTTACCTATTCACGCACATGGGCAGAGTTAACCTGACAGACTTATCAAACTATGAAAGGCATGTAGTAGAAGGCTTTTGGTGCTTGATGAAGCATAAATTCAAATGGAGCAAGATGAATAAGTTCATTCTTGAGATTTATAAATTAAAGCATTAAATGCTTTGAAAATTTAGTTGAGTGGTTCCTAATAATATTTGTTGATACAAAATAATAAAGTGTAATGGAAATAATCCTAATGAGCTGTCATTAACATGAAAATTTTTGGAAGAAATGATGGTAGCTAATAATAAATATGCTGCCCTGAATTAAATAGTATTTGATGGGTGGGTATTACAACCTATTCTTGGGTAAAAAATAAATATAATTTGTTACCTCTATATTCCTTGATACTTTATTTTTAGACTGTGGAATAACTTTGTTCACTGTGTCTATTCTGGATGGTTTATTGTTAGAATATTATTTTTTCTTTTGGTGGTACTGGGTATTGAACTCACGACCTTGCACTTGCTAGGCAGGTGCTTATGCCACTGAGCTAAATCCCTAGCCCTAGAATATTAATTTTAAAGATAACTTCAATTACATATAAAAGAGCTATCTTTCAAATTGTACATAAAAATTCAGTATACTAAAAAAACCCAAATGATTGTCTCTGAATTAATTAATTCAAGAACAGAACCAATTGTCCTGATTTTGTCCAATCTGATTTTGTAACAACTTCATTAAATAATTCAGTAATGATAAAAGACCATAGTATTTTCTGCATAGGAAAAAAAATCTGTAATTGTGAATCCAATAATCGAGTTTTCCTTACATTAGTATTTCTACCCAAGAGGGTACATTATTATTGAGTTTTAACTGGGAGAGACCTTGAACCTCTGTCATTCTCATTTTTAACATGGTGACACAACGCAAATGTAGTTGATTTTTTTTTAAGTTCCTGGTGGTAGAGCTTTTCAGAAATTTGATCTCAGAGGAATAATTTGGTTTATTGGATTTCTCTGAGTTTCTGTCATGTCATGAAGCAGTTTAGATCAGCAGTGTAAGAGTAAATTATTTCAAGTGCATTGAATGCTATCTTAGGTCTCTGAAAACTGTAAATCTAAATATGTGATAAATTTCTAATTAATTAAGCACAGGTTAACCAAAAGGGCTGCTGCTCTCAGGCCATGATGGATGATGAAGAATTTTCATATGTCTTATTTTACTACAGATCTATTTCCAGAAGAAATTTCTCTGCACTTTCTTCTTTGGTAATGTTTACAATCATATTTCACTGCTTTTCTGAAGAGGCTGTTTTCTTTCCTTTTCAGTGTGAGCCATTGTTGACCTTTTGCATGCACAGCATTTAGTGAGGTCTTCCACACTGCTGAATGAACTAAGATTCAAACACTGGTCATTCAGGTGGTTGGAAGGGAACTGTTCAGCTAGGCAGTGACTCAGATTCCCAAACAATTCTGGCCTCTGAAGGAATTGGGAGTGGTCCCACATAATTTGCAATGTTCTTAAAAATGTGGTTTTCTTTTCTGCATTATTTCAAATTGTGCAGACTCTTAATAGCTCCTGAGGTAGTAGAGTTGATTATCTCTTAGAGAAATCCTTTATAAATTATTTAGTGAGATAAATAGAAATGAAGGAGGAAAATACTTTCCACATATTTTGTTTGTGATCCTTGAAAATCGTATTTAGGAAATAGCTTTGAAATCTATATAACTTTATTGCTATATCACAAGTTGGTTGAGTTCTACATTACTCTGAAAGCAAAGACCCATTACAATGCTTCATATTATCACGAGGATTTAGGTATACCCTGGATCCATCATGGCTGCTAAAACTACCAGCACAGAAACATCTTGAGTATTAAGTTTGAAATAAATGTACTCTGTTCTAATTTTTAGAATTAAAAATGGCCTTCATTGTTTCTCACCCAAGAGAAGGAGGTCTCCATTTTAGAAAGACTATAATTTACATCCTATATTTCTCTAAAAACATGAGTAGAGTAGTTTTCAAGATTTATGCCTTTTCTGCAAACATCAGAGTTAAATTATATCTATTTTACATATATCATTTATTTTTTAATTAATTTTCCAACCACGCTGCCATTTTAGATATTAAATACACCAGGAATTGTTGGCTGATCAAAAATAAACCAATCTTTCTTTATTCAATAAATATTTACTGTCAAATATCTGCTAGTTCTTGAACCATGCTACCAAAATCTATGAAAGTACAGTTCCTTTCCTTAGAGAGCTTGTGGTGGAGAATGAAATCAATCAATAGTAATGGTCATGTTCTCTGAGTGAGAGTTGAGATGAGTATCACCAAAAACTTTCTGAATGAAATGATGACTAGATTTAACAGCAAATGGCAAATAGAAAGTGTTGAGCAAATGCGCATGATATATGCAAAAGGTCACCAGGTAGTATATGTTTAGGACCACATGTCAGAGACCACATATGAAAAAATATAGTGGTTCAGCAAGATGACAGGTTAATTTGCCTTGAACGATCCAGAAGAGCTAAGCAAAGGACCACATATTCATGAGCTGTTTTTTTCATACTAAACATTTTGGATTTTATTTGAGGGCATGAGTTGCTCCTGACAGTGTTAGGTAAGCATGATCAAACTGGTGTCATATCTGTCTGCTTAGAATGGGTGGAGAAGAATAGGATGAGACATAAAAGAAGACAAGGAGGTAAAAGATGATGGTGGCCTAAGTAGGACTAAGAATGGGTTTATGTGAGGGTGAGGTAAGGAAAATATTCAAGTGCGGGTTAGGAAACCTTGGTAAACAGTAGGCCCATAGTCAGTGACTTGGAATTTGAAGTTTCAGTTTGAATTTTTAAGACTTTGCATTTCTCAGAGCAAAGTAACATGATGCTTCATTTAATGATGTGTGTGTTACTTGCAGAAAATAGATTCATTATATACATTTGTGGATAGCAGATAAAATAACAGATACCTAAAATCTAAAAGGCAAAGAAATCCTTTAAGATGAACTATTAAAAATTGTGTACTGTACCTTGAGATGGGGGATAAAGCAAATTGTTTTGAAGATTGGATGGACCTGCTGTAATCCTTACACTTTGCTCAGCAAATTTAGCTGATTTTCTTGACAAAAAATCCAAGGAGTGACTGGCCAGTATTCATGATTTAGTCCAAGCTATGAAAGGTCAGAAATGTAAACATTACCATTGTAGTAATTGTAGTTGTGACATTATGGTATATGAATTTTGGTTCTCATTTATGGTTCCTGGCTCTCACTTCCCTCTTAAATGGTAGGTCATCGAAACTATAGTTCCTCTTCCATGAGGTGAGTCCTAGATACTCTACTCTTCACTCACCATTTTTTCATGAACTAGTCATAAAGAAATTCTCTGACCTAATCTGGTCCATGAGTAGTAGGTGGAAAGATGCTTCTTATTCCAGAAGGTATTGATCTTTCCCTTGGAGGGAGGAATGCTGAATAGAGAGGACAAGAGGAATGCTAAAGCAAACAAGCTTTCTGGTATTCTCATCAAGTCTAATAGCACTAGATCTACAATAAGATATTAGTCAATACCACCTAAAGATGGTTTTGAGAGCTTCTGGATCATTGAATGTGCAGAGAGTCTTAGAAAGTGGTGCATCTAAAGAGGACATGGAAGCTCCATGCTCATTCTTCATACCTTATCCTATGCATTACATCATCTCTCTCCTTTGTCATGTCCTTCACAACTGACTGTTGAACGGCTTCCCTGCATTAAGCTGTGTCAGCAAGTTAACTGAACCTGAGGGAGAGGGTTATAGTAACCTTGATTCATAATCCGTTGATCAGAATCACTGGGGCTTGTATTTAGCATTGAAAGTGGGGGAGAAGGCCAGGCTTAGGGATTGAGACTTCAATTTATGGGTTCAGATTCTGTCTCCAGGTAACTAATAAAAGAATTAAATTGAGTGAGAGGTCACCCAAGTGGGATGCACATCTGGAACATTGTTTACCCCGTTTGTCTTGGGATTACATAATTCTTCTGTATTGATTGTGGTATGAGAGTAGAAAAACAGGTAATTTTTTCCAACAGAAATTTGATATATTCTTAATTAAGCACTTTATAAATGTTTCTTAATAGTGATAAAATATCTTTAAAGTTTCCTGGATGGAATGACATTGATATAAGTGAATTGATAATCCTTAATCTGAAAATCTAAAATCCAAAATGATGTAAAATCTGAAACATTTTGAGTCCTAATATGACATCACAAGTGAAAAGTCATGAATACATGAACAAAATTATTGAAAATGTTTCATGAAGTAATCATCTGGCTATGTGCATAAGCTATATATGAAGCATAAATAAATTATGTGTTCAGACTTAGGTCCTTCCCACAGATATCTTATTATGTATATGTAAATATTCCAAAATATGAAAAAGATCTGAAACCCCAAACACCTGTTTTCAAGTATTTCTGATAACACATTCTCAATGTCTGAAAAACCTTAGACAGTGACTGAAAAAGTGCTAAGAATCAGAAAGCAAGTGTTCCAGGCAGAATACTATTTTTAAAGAACTGTGTTCTTAAAACTACAAGAAGTCTTCATGTGTTTGTATAAAGGTTACTTTAAAATATGTTTAAGACATCACCTCCAAAATAGACTTTCAGAAATCACTTCAAAGGTTTACAAAGTTATTGTGCATAATGAAAGTTACTTGTGATTTGGAAAATGCTACTGCTATGATGTTACACTGTAGTTGCAGACACAACTCAGTGTAGAATAAGGAGTTGCCTCTGAATGAAGTGGTCGAATGGATATCCAGACTACCCAGACACTGCACTTACTAACCATAATCCCTCAGGCAAGTTTCTTATGGTCGCTGGGATTCAATTTCCTTAGCTGTAAAAACAAGATAATAGCAATACTGAACTAATATAATATTGTTGTGTAAACTGCCTTGGCAGCTTCTCTATAGACGTTAGCAGTCTCTATTTTCATTATTCTCAACCAACTACCTATGGATCAATTGGTTCAGAATCTGCAAGAGAGATTTTAGGACAATCTGATTTTTGATCCCTCATCAGAGGATTTGAAGTTCAATAACTCAAAGAGAAAACAAAGAGGTAAAAATCTGCAAAACACATGGAATTCTTTGAAATCTATTGCACATTGTAAGTGAAGAAACTTGATCAGAGAAGTTGTTACTCATCCATGGTGACACAGAAAATAAGGACAGAATTGGATATAAGACTCCAGTGTGATCATTGTTAGTTTTAGGTTTCCTGCTTTGTCATCCACTCCAGCCTCTCTATGTTTTTGAAGGCATTTCTAGTTAAACACAGTTGTTATATATAGAATATAGACACTATGTTAAAGGAGCTGCAGTAAAAAGAGAAATTAATTTACATCCACCAGGAAAATTATGAAGCTAGATGGAATTTAATCCCAGGTGGTAGAAATATAAGTATGCCTAAAATGTGGCATAACTGTATAATAATAGGCTCCTGAAGTGCATAATAAGCCTGGGCTGACTGGGTAAATGTTAGTCATAATGCTAAGTGAGTATGGTAAGAATGTACTGCTCTTTGATAAATACCCAGTATAAAGGAGTTTTTAGCTAGAAATACCTAACTAGACACAGCAGACTAACCATACTGGTTATAATATTGATTTCAAATGACATTTATAGAAGAGTACTTGCACTCGATTCACATTTTTACATTATATATAAAATTTGTTTATTGTATGTGTGTATCTTTGTATACTTGCCTTGCTATCAATAGAAATGTTCAAGAAAAATATCAGAGGTTTTAATTCTTCTGTTTCTTTTCTGGGATAGTAGTATAGTTCTTTGCTTTCCAAGGCTATCTGATTTCAAAGATTTTGTCAAAGCTATTTTGCATAAAATGGAAAGTGCATGTTGTATGCTTTTATTCA
The DNA here is from genome assembly GCF_034190915.1 of Cavia porcellus. Classification (NCBI taxonomy): domain Eukaryota; kingdom Metazoa; phylum Chordata; class Mammalia; order Rodentia; family Caviidae; genus Cavia; species Cavia porcellus. The sequence continues at coordinate 66,606,625 of NW_026947496.1, read as the reverse complement.
TTGTATGGAAGCTACTTGAAAAAGTTTTCTGATAAGTAGAAGGAGCCACTAGTGTGCAGCATGTGGTTGAAACTTTCTGAATTACGTTTGAATGAAAGAATAAATGAACGGATGATACCAGGCATACACTGAAATTATTGGGAGGAGTGATGTGGACACTGATAACCGGGATCAAGGAAGGTGGCTCTGAGGACCTAACCTGAACGTGCAAGCAAGACGTCTTCTCTAGACCTTCAGGCTGGTGCACCAGCTCATATCAGCCACCCTCTCTGTGTTGAAGGGTCATTCTTCTGGGAGAAAACCTCTGATACCTATAGTGAAATGGCTATCTTGAATAATAGTCCCATCAAGACTGTACCCAACAGGGCGGAGAAATTTCTTCAGAAGACAGCTTAGGCGATTTCCCAGAAGCAAGGAGAATTGATGCTGTGCAGGCAGAATCTTCAGCTGTCCAATATGTCAGTGAGGGCAAAACCCTGCCTTTAAACTCTAAAATAAAAGGTAAAGATATTGATTGTATTCCAGTCCATTTTTAAATGTGTTTGGAAATTTAAGCTATCTCCGTGGGAGCCATAAGCACTGCCTACAAGACAGCACGGCGGCAGTGCTTGTCCTCGTGCCGTCGTGCTGTCTGTGCTGTTTGCGGTAGAGGCTCAGTTCTAAGAGTCTCATCATGAGTTGGAGGAAATCGGAGGAAGGAGGCCAGAGAGAGCAGTGCCAAGGAAATTTCTCACTTGAAAAAGCCAGAATAAGGAAAGTTTCTAAAGCTTAATAGGAGAGGTAAATCTAATTTATACAGCGTGCTGGTCAGAGACTAGCAAGAGGATTTTAGACAAAAGCATCCATAACTCAGCTTTTAGATGAATGCCACCTCTTGAAATATCTGGCTATCCAGATATTCTCTCTAAATGTGAAATTTCTTTTATCTGAAATAAAGATATTTACAGCATAATATGTCTTAAACTAATGTCCATAAAACCTAAAGCTCTATGCTTGCCATAAAATTAGTATCTAAAAGAACAACTATTTTATTATTGCTTCTTGAAATAGTGTGTTTTTACTGTGGGAATGTTAAGTAGACTTTGGAAGTGTCCCATCATTGAACACTCAATAAAAGGGAAGTATGTCTCTGATCAGGGCTGAACTTAGGAATGCCTAAGGGCCTCATTTATGATTCTAATGGAGAAATGAGACTGTAAATCCCCAAAAGTCCTAGAAACAAACTTTCTTTGAAATGAAAAAATTATTTCTTTAAACATTCTATCAGTTCTGGTCCATGAGAAGAAAAAAATCTCTAATTTCTGCATGCATCATATTTACTCATCATTCTGTGATTAAAAGAAACCATGTCAAGATTTCAATTTAAGTTTCTTATGATTCATTACTATGTAATGAGAAAAGTTATCTGTAAGAGAGGCAACTAATAATTTTGAATTTTTCAGTTATGGTTTTCAGAGACATTTATGGGAACTATTTTATATGTGTTAATTATCACTACTCCTGATTTAGATTATTTAAAAACCCTACCTGAATCTGAGGGACTGTCAAAATTTGCTTTGCTCCATTCTCAGACAGATGAAAGCTTAATTGTAGTCTTACCCTAGATCCACATGAGGTGGGTAGCTCTTGCTTTGTTAGGTACTTCACGGTGTGCTTGGATGCTGAAACACTTACCTCCAGAGGACCAGGACATCAGCCCCAGAGGACCACGACATCAGAACCAAACTGAAAAGTTCTTCAGTTTTCTCCATCCTATCATTTCTTTATGAGGCATTTTATGCTTTCAGAAAAATGCAAGAATAATAAATTCCTATGTATCCATCACACAGGCTTTGCATTTTTATCATATTTGCTTTATGTCCTCTCTAATTTATATCTTTAAATAAATAAAACATTGCAGCTAGAGTTATGGCCCACTGTGAAGAATTCTTACCCATAACCAGAAAATAGAAACAAACAGTGAAAAGTATAGTTGTTTCAACACAGACTATTCAATTTCCATTGGGAAAAAAGTATATACATCTTTTAGAGCACTTCCTAAATTGCTATGCTAAATAATTTCACTTATATTCAGCATTTTATTGGTAAACTGGATCTCAGAGGAAAAGAAAAATTCTTAGTCTTTAATGCTTATTGGCTTCTGTGGTGTGTGACCACACCCCATGGCTTATTTCAAGTCATCAATCACTTAATTGGCTTGTAGATTTTCTGGATAGTTAACAATCTACTTTTTTGAGCCAGTGCAGAACTAGCTGCAGCACATTACTCTATTAGATCATGCATCAAATATTTTTGAGTGTCACTTATGTGCTGTAAGGGTTGCTACAATGGTAGGCTTTCTTGCAAAGCAAGGCTTTAAGGTGGACTCTAGTCCTGATAGATTTAGATAGAGTTGTGTGTAGTGTAATGACACATATACAACACTGGTCTCATAAGATTAAAATTTAGCTCATTAATTTCTATCATTTAGTGAAATGGTAGTCATCATAATATCATAGCACAACATGTTACTGTACTATACTTTCTTATGCTGATGCTAATGTAACTTTCTGGTACTGATGCTGGACAAGAAGTTCTACAAAAGTAGAACACATAAAATTCTGTACAACGCGTAAGATTTTATAATAAGGTGTTACTATGGTTTGGGCCTAGGGAATGCCTAAAGGTCCACGTATTAATAAATAGTTTCTTTCTCAATATAGCAATAACAGGAGTGGTACAGACTTTAAGAAGTGAGTTCTAGTGAGAGGTATTTGGCTCATAGAGGAGGAAGCCCTGGAAGGGAATTGCAGGAACTGGTCTATTCCTCTTGGTATCATTTGTCTCCTAGTCATGGGGTGAGTACATTCCCTGCTAATGAGGAACTCCCCACTGTGCACGCCTCGCTGATAGGCCCAAAGAAATGGGGCCACCCTATTATGGACTACAACCTTAAAACTATGAGCCCAAACAAATCTTTCAATCTATAAATCGGTTCTCTCAGGTATTTTTTGGTATCTGTAATGGAAAAGCTAACACAATGATGTTACTTATTTTTATACTCATTATACTATGCATTTTCCCCTCATTTCAGAGTATTTTCCTACAGATTTAAAATATTTCCCTATAAAACAGCAGCCATGTTATTCCAGCAGCGGCCTCAGACATCTCAGGTTTACTGCATCTTTTGATTGCATCAAAGGAATCATCAAGCGGTCATGGCAAGGGATTGAGCTCTACCATCTAGGCTTGTGTTTCTCACAATGGTAAAATTTTCTAAACATTCATTTCTCGGAATACATCTCTGCTGTTAAGCAACACAAGATATTATTACTATGTCCAGTTATGGACATGAAAGTTGAGGTCCTGTGAAGTTCAGTTCTGCAGGAGAGTCTGTTGTTAACATGTCCCTTTTCCCATGGCTTTAGCCATATCAGTGCTCATTTCCATCTGTCTGTATCTCACACTCCTTCTCTGCAGGTCTGTTTCCCTGAGCTCCTGTGCCTGTCAGTAGCTTGCTGTGCTAGAGAATCTGGGGAGTTAGCATCTCCTGCGACTGATAAATCCCCCCTCTCCTTCACCTCTCACTTGAGATAACCAGGAAGAGTATGTCATAGCCTGGATGCTTCAACAGGATTAAGCGCCTGGGATTAAGTTCCTTTCAATGATAACAGAATTTGCAAGTTCCTTTATCAACTGCCTTCCTTTTCTGTCACCCCGACTGACTCCCTTACTGCTTTTCTTTCAAACACTTTCCAGATTCACTGCTTGTTCTGGAATCCTGGACTTAGGGTCTGCTGCTGGGGAATCCTAAACTAAGATAATCTTCGGGTTGGCGAGATTCTAATACTTTGCATGCTTTTCAACCAACCACCCTGCTTCCATTTTTTTTTTCATTTTTTTGCCTTAATTTTTTAGCTTGGTAGCTAAAATGCCAGTGTCTTGGACATGGGGTGGTGGAATGGGTGTGTGAGAGCTGTCTTCTTCCCACTGGGGCCTCCAATCCTTCTCTGTGAGGAATGATCAGAATGGGTATCAACAAAGCCCACAGAACACTCCAGATACAAGCGGGTTTCATTCCTGGTCCAAGAATTAGGTGTTGGACTGGATTGACTTGGAAAACTAAGAAAGGTGAATGCAGTCCCGATTTGCTCCTCACTTGTAAATCTGTAGCCCAGTTCCACTGACAGTCCAGGCTCCTTTCTAACCTTGCCTGCGCTCTGATCCTGTTGCTTCCTTTTCAGTCCTACTCAGCAAAGCCAGAACCACTTCCCTAAGCCAAAACCACTTCCCTAAGAAAAGGCTACCCGAGCCCTGCAACCCTTTCCTGATTCTCATTGTTCCAGAGCTGCTTTGCTGTCATATACTCTGGAAACAGTGCCAGTGTTTGCCCTACTGCACCTGCTACTGTTGGATTTTCCATTATTTCAGTGTTAACTTTTTGTCTTTCCCCTGAAATACTAAGGAGATACTGGGAGGAATCTGCTTCACTTCCTGGGGATCTTTGGCATTTAACACTTTACAGGTGCACCAAATCCTTGTACCCCACCCCTGACTAGGCACCAATAGTATTGAATGAGCACATCCTGAGGTGGCAGGCTCTGTGGTTCCTGTGTTGTTGGGGGATAGTTCCACTCTCCTCCTTCCCTGTCTCAGCCACACATGGGCCCAGATACCTGCTCTCAAGGCAGGTCAACCAGGACAGGAGGCCTGCTGCTGCTCCCACATTTGGGATCCCCCTGACCTCTTATGTCAGACCCTCTCATGCTTTTCAGCATACTTGCCCTGAAATGGCAAGGGCCCACCTCATCTTGCACTCCGTCCCTCCTACTTGTTCAATGGGTGTCCCCACCTCATGGCATTTTGCTTGCTGCTCCTTCTGCCTGAATGTGAATCCTTCATCCCACGCATCAGAAGGCTTTCTCCTAAGTTATCCTTTGGTTCAGTAAAACCTTCCAGCTCCCTTCCCCCATGTAATATGATATTCCAAGATATGTTTACTAATCTTTGTTATTACCTATATTTTTCCCTTTTCACAGTTCTTAACCACTGTCTGAAATCATCTTAAAAAAAACCCTTAGCCAAAAAAGTACCTACCACTTTTCTACATATTTCCTTAACCAGACATACTTGTTAGATGAGGCAATTTTGCCTGACTTTTTATTCATTACTATATATTTTGTGTCTGGTACAGTGTTGGGTACATGGTAGACATTTAATAAATAATTTTTGAATGAGTGAATGACAAAATATCATTAATATAAGTAAAGTAATAAGCTTATTAAACAAAACCGGGTGCTTGCCTTTATGATATGAAGAGAAAATGCTGTGTTTCCTCCTAGGAACAAAACGACTTTCTCTGGAATGACCATCTTCTGAGTTGAGTTTGAAGTCCCATTTGCACTCGTGGACCCTGCCACTTCTGATGCAGTCACTACTACCACAGTTTTGTCTTGGGCATCTACACAGGAATCACTTTCCTACCTTTTTCTCTTTTCCTGTAGGCTCATGATCTTTCCTTAACTTTCCTTAACAATTTCAGGAGGTAGTCCACTGTGAATTGAGATGCTGGAGGATCCAGATTTGAATCCAGCTGCTTCCAGACTTGCACTTTGAGACTGAGGTTTCTTATCTGTAAATATTGCAGAGAGAAATGGCAAACACTTAGATTTTCTCATTATGATTAGGATTAAGTGAGGTCACACACAGCAGCAAATACATGAAACAGTTGGGACCCTTCAGTGGTATGCTGCAATTTCAGTTTGGCATGTCTGTAAGTCTCTGTATTGTTTCTGCTACACAAATATTCACCCTTCTTCACACCACTGTACATTCTAGCCAAGTCACTGTGCTTGAGTTGCCCAGTGACTAAATGGCCACGCATCATTTTTTAGTAAAATGTTGGCGTCTGCAGGAAATGTATATATGAACTGAACAAAAACCACCTGAAGCAAAGCTTTAAGAACTATTGCTCTCCACATCAGCTCATCAAAGAACCAACCTTAGAATTCTTGTTCATAGTCTCCGTAGTAGGAGGGAAAAGATTCCAACCTTCACAGATCCCCAGTATCTCACGGTGCTAGCCCCAACTCTGATGACATGTGTTGAGTTTCTGTAGAAATGTTCTGACATTTGCTTCATGGCAAACCCGTGAAAGAAAAACAAACAAATAAACCAACAAACCCACACTTGAATAGCAAGACTACATCTTATTTACTGAGCAATCAGGCCCCTGAGAATCTGAGACATCACAATACCTTCTACCAGAATTTTTTCGAGAACTGAGAATGCAGACTTGCTTGGCTTGGACTCCAAGTCTTGATTGCCTTCTGAATTGCAGTAGTAAATACTAAGTCCCATCCCATTTTCTTTGTCTTGATGTAAATAGAGTAATATGCTTACCAAACAATTCCAGATGCTTTTCTTTCTGATATACAGCACATTGCAATTCAGCTCTCATACCTCTCAAAGAAGGTTTTTCATCACTTACTTTTTTAAGGAATTTGAATAAAAGTTAAATAGCCTTTAAGGCGATGGAAGCAAGTGTAGGAAAACAATGTAATAAAATACTCAGATATGGACATTAGGATTTATGGGGGATGGCAAGTGGTTATTGCTTAGTGCTTATCTCTCTATTCATTAAGTTGGAATAAAATCCAGTAGTGTTAAGTAAGCTATTGTTTAGGAACTAGTGATTCATCCTCGGTGCCTTCAAAACTCTAGAGGAGCTTGAGAGCATTTAGTAAAGCCATTTACCTGTCACTGGCCTTTCTTAATTCCTTGGTTATGAAATGATGTCTTTCCAAATGCCCTATGAAAAGAAATTAGAAACAGACAAAGATGCATTATGTAAAAGGGAAATAAATCATGTACATTCTAGACACACATTTTCATTGAGAATGTCACTGTTCCATGCTAATTGTTTTATTATGGATAAAAAGCTTTCTGATTGAGTACCTAGAACAGTCCTAAGTCATCACTGAATGTGAAAGCCTGCGTCTGATTTGAAAAAAAAAATTAAAATGCCATGCAGAGTGATAGAAAACCTTGTGGTGAACATTTCATGCAAATGTATCATGGAACAAGAAAGTAAATGGATTTCATGTTTCAAAAATGTATTATTGCAAATGTTTGTTCTGGGTGCTTAATTCTACCTTGGTAGAAAGCCCTTCTTTAAACCCATAACCTCCAGAGTTGAACTGATTGTTTTCTTGTAGATGTTCTGCATTCTGCTTTTTTGTACATGTAGGGACATCCCACTTGCTGTCCTCAATGTAAGATGGCACATTGCAAACTATACAACGGAGAGGCCCATGTTTCTATTTAACAAATTGTCCCCCGACAAAGTAGGACCGAAACTAACCTGTGTTTGTTATTGCATCATTTCTATAGATTAACAATTCAGGCATGGTCTATTTAGATCCTCTGAGTCCATAAGAATGTTTAATCAAGGTTTCGACAGTGACTATGACTATTGAGGCTCAGCTGTGGTGGATTTGTTTCTGTGTTCAACTAAGAGATTTTTTTTTTGGTCAGGACTACAGAGGCCTCCTTCAGTTACCTGATGTGTGCGACTTTCCATAATACGGTTTGCAAAGTGTCATTTACATCAGGGACAGCAGGTGGGATGACCTGCTGTACGGGGAAGTAGGGGAGGTAAGTAAGGTGGAAGCCTGCCTTTCATTCCTTACTCTTGTAAGTGGCATCCCATCATGTTTGCCATATTTAACTTACTGGAATCAGGCCACTGGGTTCATCTATATACAAGAGAAAATGATTACCCAAGAACATGACTGCTATGATCCAGAGCTCATTAAGTGCTCTCTGAATTACTGCTTGACACAAATGCCTAGAACAAAAATGTAAAATTATAATGAATCTATCATGTTTTTCTCTAGATACCAATCAGTGATCCACATAAGTAAACACAGAATTTTATGATATTTACTCACATAAACTTAGCTTACAGAATGGGTTTCAATGTCTAACTTGTAACACAACAAATGGAAGAACTGGGCAAGATATTTAAATCTGTCCCTAATGTGGAGAAATTTCCTACCTCACAAGGTAGACAATGTAAATTTTTCAATTGCATAGCAAGTAGTTAACAGTGGTAATAGCTAGAGTATTTTGTGAGTTAATTACAGTGAAGGTCAATAGCAATAATGAAAAGTGAGGCAATGATTAAATCCAAGGAAAACAATGAACTTATACAAGTAAAGTCATGGATTAACTGAAAGAATTAACTAGGAAAAGTGATCACACTTTTAAATGAATATTCATTTAACCAAGAAGTGTGATTATACCAGAATAATAGGCAGAAAGTGTGAGTATGTGTACTTATATGTTTCATAGGTGCTGTGAAAAAGAGTTTAATTTTCATGTTTGACAACAGTAAGACAATGGACAACAGAAAAAAACTCCAGGGCCAGGGATAAAGCACAGCAGCACAAGTGTCTGCTTCGATAATCCTGAGTTCATTTCCCAGAAAAAAATAAAAGTAAAAAGAAAAAAAACCTCTAAAATCAGTAAATTACAAATATTTATATAAAGAATGAGGAAGTAAATTATAGAAGGATTTGCAAATGATTTGATTTGAGGAGTCAGGATTGAAAATAAGATAAATTGAGTAGAGGGTTTTTCTGCACAATTTTGTGATGTTTTAAGTTTTAAACTTCTTTCAGTTATGACTTTTGTAAAATTGAAAATTAAATTATAAAACATCAAAATGTAAATGTAAAAGTATTAAAAAATAATTTCACAGATTAAACCATAATCCCATATTTTGAATGCAGCTATTATTTCATTTTGTAAATTACTTCACCAGCACTGTCCATATATTGTTTTTACATGGTTGTGATTATGTCGTTCATTGTTTTGACTATGTTTTCATTTCCTAATTTAGTTTATTTTTATGCTGTGCATTAATAATTTTCTGGTGGATCATGCTTCTTTTTTTTTTTGTCTTTTTCCTTAAAACTTTAGATGGCTCTGTGGGATGATAATAAGAAATATATCTTTTGTTTCCATGGCTTTTTTTTGTCTTTTTGAGACAGGGTCTCAGTATACAATTTAGGCTGGCCTTGAGCTCACTTTGTAACTCAGGCTGGTTTCAAACTCACAATGATCCACCTGCTGCAGCCTCCTGAGTGCTGGGATACAGGCATGTGCTACCACACCTGGTATTCCATGGCTTTTTAAAAATTTATTTGTTTTGCTTTTCTTAAAGTATTTTTTCCAGCAGCAGAATAAATGCATCAAAAAGGGAAAATTATGGGGTTTTTTTGCTATGTATTATATTACAAAGAATATGGCATCAAGATTAAATAAACACCATAGTTTCTGAGTTTATCTCATTCAGTCAGTAGCAGCTTAACCCTAGATACTTATGGAGCAGACATAAAATGCATGAGAATGTCAGTCTGTTTGACATAAAGTGAGACATTACTTCACAATTCAGAGTAGAGGTATTTGCTAGCTTGGTAGTACTCAATACTACTTTGATATTACTTGCATTTGCATTTTTAGTTTGTTCAGAAGGGCAATGATAATTTCATGTGTTTTCTCTCAACTGAGTTGCTTATAGTCATTAACATTATTTTAAAAGAAGTTTTTATTAATGTCCTCAGCATGTAATTGGTGAAAGTGTTTTTTAAAAGATGTTTTTTTTTTCCTTTTTGTAACAGCACGTATGTACCTTGTTCTATGTGAATCTTTGTGTGTTCAAAAATCTAGGAAGCATCTTTCCCAACATGTCTATGTGAGTGGAATCTTAGGGCTGTGCAGGGCATTAACTGTGCTATTGTGTGCACCACATCTGTCCCCTCCCTCTTCATTCTCAAATCCCCCACAGAATAAAATATATGAAATAGACACTGAAGCCATGTTCTCACCCCATAGCAAGAAAAAACATCCATGAAGCTTGGGATGAATAGATGTAACAAGGGAATAGAAATGAGAAATTCACTGTTTTAATTTATTTTCTGTACTCTGATCATGAGAGAATAACAGCCCTGTTTCCTTGCTCCTTCTCAAGGGCTTCCTAGAAGAATACTAAATGAAGTGTACTTCTGCCTGGGGGAAGGGTATTGAAAGAAGTTCAGGATCATTTCCGGAGAGCTTTGGAGTTTCTAAGATTGCAGCAGAAACAGGAAGGCAGCCGGTCCTGACGTCAACGTGGCATAGTGTCCTTGGCATCCGAAGACAGGCAGGTCCTCCGGGTGAGGCTGGCCGTTAGTCCTGCTGTAACTAAGTACTGCAAACATGGAGGCTATGAGTGCTGCAGGCTTTTAAGGCTTCTAATTTCGAATGGACCAGATGACCCTGAACAGCACATACCGAAGAGGGGCTCTGTGCAGTGAAGACTAAAACCATTCCTTCACATTTCTTATGCAGAATTAATCTCTTGGGATGTCTGTGACACATAGCAGAGAAAGGGATCTCCACGAATAGTCAAGGAGTGATCCATTAACTGCTCCTCCCAACAAATGGAGCTGGGTACACCTTTTTTTTTTTTTTTTTTTTTTTTTTTTTTTTTAAAGTTTCCAAGCTGGATCTTGTTAAATAAAATATAATGTGGTGTTCATGCTTGTGGAGAAAATGCTATCTCACTTCAAAATCTTACAGTGACATACATAAGTCCAGAGTGAGTATTACAGACAAGCAAAATGATAACTGAATGTTTACTCTAGAAGTACAAGGGCCATTTATCTCTTATTTTCTGCCTTGATACATTTCTTAGATGAATTAGACACTATTTGAAGCACTGAGTCCCAAAGTAGCGGACTTCCATGTGGCCAATTAAAATGGTAGCCCTGTTAAATGTACTTTTAAAAATTCCAAAATCGTATATGAGTCAAATAATGGACAAAAAGTGGGAAGAACAGAGAGGGGCCTGGATGTTGGGTCAGGACTGGACTTACTCTCCGCCCCACTTCGGGTGTCTGCCTTCAGACCCCTCATTCCTCAGTGCACTCACGGAGAACAACTCTGCCACCACACTTGACAAAAGCTGACTCATTTCTGAAGTCTCCTTTATGCTTTCCCAGTTTGCACAGCCTCATCCAAAGTACGCTGAGCTGGTGTTTACTCTGAGATAAATCATTAGTGGTGGATAATTGGCTGAAATGAGTTAGTTTAAATGTAGGTTGAATGTTCATGTCATCCAGCAAAGAGAAATGAAAGTCCAAGAAATATTCTAGTGCATTCCATCATTGCTGTTGGCCAACATATAGTATAAAAGTCAGATAGCTTTTTTCTTGTAAATGATATAGATAGAATAGTTATTAAGAACAAAACTTTAGAATAAACCGTTCAAAACTGATCTGCACAAATTACTTGTCTGACTTTGGCCATGATCAAAGTTCCCTTGATCAGTTTTTACATCTGTAAAATGAGAATGAAATGTTGTTAACTGAAAAATTCAACATGTTTCTTAGAGCATGTGAAATTTTTTTTTTCAAAAAACAAGAAAAAAAGCAGGGACTTTATTGCATACTGTTATCTCAAAGCTAGTTGTTCAGGTTACAAATCGAGACACAAAATAATCAATCAAACAATGACAGCACAAACTGCTCTTTTTGATGAACATAGATTAGTAGTCTACCTAACTATCTAGAGTACATATACATAATACATTTATATCTGCTTACCAACATACATACAATCTTTTCCTTTCTTCCTTTTTTCCTTTCCCATATCCCAGTAGTTCTATCCTTTTGAGCAATTTTTCCCCTTTCAGTATGACAATATGTATCATATATTCTGGATATTACACCTTCATATTTTTATTTTTTTATACTAGGGAGGCAATATGACATTTACAAATGTAGGTCTGATTTATTTCACTTATGAGTATGGTCTCAGGTTGCCTCCACTTACCTATAAAAGCCTCCAGGTCATCCTTTTTATATCTGGGTAATATCCCATTGTATAAAAACACTACATCTTTTTTATCCATTCTGTGGTTGATGGGCATTTTGGTTGTTTCCAAGATTTAGCTATTACAAATTGTGCTATTATAAACATGGATGCACGTATATTATTGTAGCTTGACATTTTCAATTTTTCAGGAAAAATACCCAGAAAGGGAATAGCTGGATTAAATAGGCCTTCCAATCATAGCTTTTTGAGGAATCTCCACAGTGATTTCCACAGTGATTATGCCAGTCTACATTCCCACCAGCAGTGGAAAAGTGTTCCTTTTTCACTGTAGCCCCGCCAACATTTGGTATCAGTTGATTCCTTGATGGCAGCCATTCTTTCTGGAGTGAAATGGAATCTCAATGTTGTTTTGACATGCATTTCTTGAATGACCAGTGATGCTGATCATGCCTTCATGTATTTATTTGCCATTTGTATATCTTCATCAGAGAAGTATGTGTCCATTTCAGATGCCCATTTTTGCATTGGATCTTTGCATTTGGGGGGTCTCATGTTTTTCAGTTCTTTATATGTTCTGGATAGAAGTCCTTTGTCTGAGGGACAGCTGACTAAAATTCTTTCCTATTCTGTGTGTTTTTTCTTCAATCTGTTGGTGATTTCTTTTGAAGTACAAAAACTTTTTTTTTGTTTTTAAATTTTTTTTTATTTAAGGAGAAAAGAAAAAAAACAGTGAAAGGGTACAAGTTATACAGATTTACAGAAGAAAAAAAAGAACAGTAGGAAATCATTAGTTAATGGATTACATATTGCCATCTTAGAAATAATTGTTCAAGTCACAAAATTAAAGCTTGTAAAGTGGACATACCAACAATGATACTGCAAACAGTTCTGTTCAATGATCCAATAAAACTCTGTGATATCATTTTCTATCTTATACGCTTAAATATACATGCAGTTATATAGTTTAGAGCACTTTCTTTTCCTCTCTTTTGTACAATGACTATTACACATTTTGGGTTTCATTGCTCCCATGGTTCTTATTGCTTTTTTGGAAGAGAGTAAAACCAAATGAGACATAACAGAACAGAATCGGTCAAGTCAAAAGGGTGGACATAATAGATAATATAAAAACATAATACAAGGTGATCAACAATGGTTACCATAATGCCTCCCGCTATCTCTAATAGAATTGCCTATACCGTTAGTTATAATACAATTGAACAAAACAGTAAAGAACAAAACTGACAAAACCAAAACATTGGAGACATTGTAGGTCTTCAAAAGTAGATAAAAGTCAACGAGAATGGGCGTTATAATGCATCTCATTATCTTCACAGCTGATGCCTAAACTTTCGAACCTGATACTATCCAGCAAAACAGAATAGGGGAACATCAGTCAAAAACAAGATGGTTAGAGTAATACAGGGCTTCAAATCGAGATAATAGAAAGTCAAAGTGGGTTACTATATTAGCATGTGAAATTGACAATCGCATTTATACTATTAGTATTCCTTTTCTTTAACTTATTCTCCTGATATTTCACCTGTCAATACACAGTTGGGACTTAGTCTTTCTGCTTTGTATGTGAAATCCATGTTTAAAGAAGGGAAATACTTGTGCAAAAAGAGCGTACTAAAAGTACTTCAAAAAAGAATAAAAATAACCAAAGACATAAAGCCATAAGTTATTGAGTAAGTGAAATACACTCCTCCCTCCACACACACTAGTGTTCACAAAACTTCCCTACATGTAAATGTGGTTTCATAACCAGGACTCTAAATAGGCAATTGTCTGTGGCTTAGGCTCACAACTCTTTACTCTAATGGCTGTCTTCTGGGCTGTAGTTTGAATGTATTATGTACAGTTTGAAAGAAACATAGGGCTTGTTTTAGTAAATGAAGACACATAACCAGCATCTGGCTGATTAATAATCTTGAGCCTGTTGAGCAAAAAACAAATTCTCAGATAAATTTGAAATACCATAAATATTGGTGAGGCACTAAACTGATTCCAAATTAGTTAAGTTTCTAAGGTCATAAAATACTTTTACTGCTGCCTTTCCCTTGCCAAAATATCCAGCTGGGACCTTGCTCATATGTTCAAAGACTCTCCACAGTCTTCTTTTAAAATCAATGTGATTTTTACAGTATTTGCAGAGGATGGATTTGTATTAATATTCTATTTTTTCTTGTTGATTTAGCAGAAACCAGTGATAATATCTGTATCATGCATTAGCCCTTTTTCAATACTGAAAACTCTGAAAGGCACAATGTTTTCATTTTGTATTTTAGATGTGATTTTCTCCTCTACTTTCAAGCATGCCTTAATTTGGGAATGATTTTTTTTTGTACACAAGGGTTAGAAATAATTGTTTTTGCCAAGTACTTTATATTTTGTAAATCATTTCCTATCTTTTATTCTTTGTACTGTATCCACTCTTTATAATGGATATCATTATCCTTTGATAAGAATAACAAGATTTAAAGGTGTTGGATCATTTGCTGAAGGTTGATAGAAAGTAGGAGAGCTGAAAGTCAATCCCAGATCTCAAAACTCCTAACCTCATACTCTTTTCATAATTATAGAAAAGGGAAAGTTTTGGATAACAAAGACTGACTTTGTTTTCTAGTGACTGTGCTGTGGGTTCTCTTCACACAGCATGACTGTAGTGTTTCTTTTTTGCCTGAAGTAAGATGGTGCTAGTTCCTGTGGTGGCCTTCTCTTTCTCCCTCCTCATATCCATATTTAGAAATAATTGCCCATCAATTATTTTCTTCAAAGTTCAGGACACAAGTTGTTTATGTGGGTAGTGATTCCAGGTATCACAGTGAAAGACTGAAGTGGTAAAACAGAAAAAAGAAAGATCCATCAATGGTCTGTTCCTGAGGCCACAAACTTTCTTTTTTACTCTGTGGAAAGGATGACCATGTTCCTGTGGCTACAGAATGTCCTGAGACAGACAGAGGGCAATTGAGGCAGAAAGTCATGAGTGAATATGATTATTGTCCACTAACACTGAGGTTTTTAACCTCTCCTAGGTGATCAGAGGCAATGGGGTGAAGGGTAAAGAAGTACTGATAAGTGTGAGCTCCAATCATTCATTTTACATTTTGAATTGAATTCATTTGGTAATCCCTCTCCCAAAGTATATGGTATCCTTTCTAAATTTTGGTTGTAAATGAGAGAACACCAAGCCCAAACCATTTTCAACAACAAAAGGAATTTATTGGGTGCTGTAGAAGGAAAGTGAAGTTGTGTAGAATTGACTGCATTAGGTCATATTCATTTCTTTTGGGTGGTGCCTCTGTTTTCAGAAGGGCTTTTCACTAAGAATGGTGATTAGCAGCACCTGGGGTGTACCCTTCTAAGTTCACCTCTGGTGAAAGAGTGGCTGGTTTTTAGAATGCCTGACAGAAGTCATTGAGATCAGGTATGTGTCATGTATGCCACTCACATCCACATTCCATGGGCTAAAGTTGGGGAAAGATAGATCCTGAAATAAAAAATTGAGGCCTCATCTTATAGGAAGGGTAGTAGATATTGAGAAAGCAAAGTAACTCCTCTGTAGGAAGCTATACATGGTGTCATATGCCTGCAATTCCAGTGCTTCCAGATAAGGGATGAAGATCTTGAGTTTGAGGCCATCCTGGGTTACATAGCAAAATCCTACCTCAAAAATCAATGCAAAAATAAACAAAAATTCTCCAGCATAATTACATTTTAATATTTAGATTAATATTTTAAACCCTATCATATCTTGAAAAGATTTTAAATGTCAGAAAATAGAAACAAGAGACTAGTGGGGTGGACAATATTCACACAATAAAAACCAAGAGATGGTAGGCCCTCCTCCCTCTGAGTTTCTTGGTTGTGTGTTCAGGGAACCCCAAGTACAAGGTGCGCCCATCCAATTTAGATGGAATTCAGAAAGAATTCCCTGAGCATATCCAATTTTCAAGAATTATATCCTCTGTTAATTGTTCCACCTATAGGTTTCTCTCCCTTTATTCTCTGCTCTGGGCGAGTAAAATTATGCCCTTTGCTCCTTACGTACTCCAAAGAGAATACTAGCAGAGAATACAATGTTTTTCATTTATGTATTTATCTATACTTTCTTTCAGCAAGTTATTCGATCATGATCAATTGAATGCATTCTCTGTGGTGCAGAGGCGGCAGAGATCAATCAGAGAAAATATTTTCTTTCAAGGGGCAGACAAATCTAGGAGATCTCATATGGGAAACAAATAATTAGACAGATAGACAGGTAGATAGATAGGTAGATAGGTAGGTAGGTAGATAGATAGATAGATAGATAGATAGATAGATAGATAGATGAGATGGAATTGATCCATGCCTTCAGTCATTAATAAATAAATTTCTCTTCAGTTCAGAAAAAAAAGATGCCTCTAGCTGTACTGGAATCAAGAATGAGTCTATAGGAAGAACAAGAATAATTAAAATTATAAAATGTTTACAAATTAGAATACTTTGAAATGCTGAGCATGATTGAAGTTTTTATTTCAGTAAGTTAAGCATACCTATTTCAAATGGTAACTCTTGGAATTCATATTATTCCGGATTGCAGCTAATGCCTAACCTTGTTCTTTAGGAATGTGCTTTTTCTGTATTACCAAAGTGAAAATATCTAATTTAGTTCTTATTTTGTGTGATGTTGTCCCTGTAGGACAAATGTCAGTCTTTATTCTCCAGGAAGGACTTGATGCACTGTACACAGTTGAGTCGAGAGAACAGTGTAGCCTGTGGGACACCTGTCATCCTGTCCATTCCGGAACAAATTAAGAACACTGACACAGAGGTAAAGTTACAATTTTAGATAAGACTTAAAAGCCAAAACAATGACTATTAAGAACAAAGTATGACATTAGAAAGCATAACCTTCTGAAGCAGAGACTGCAGTTTATTTCTTTATATACCTGCCCTTACTGTTAGTTCAAGTCTTGGAACATGGTAAAGGATTTTGGAATCAATTCTTAACCTATCTTTGAAATTACAGGTGTTGATGAGCATTAATATATGTCACCAATAAGCCCTGCTCTTCTGTAAACACCTAAAAGACAAGGACCAGTCCTAACTGCTGCTTCCTATGGAGGGTACACATTGTGCTTTTGTGGAAATAAAGGGCTAAGGATAGAGTTTCTACTACAGATCTGAAAGAGCTCCTTAATTCTTGGGAATTTGAAGGCATTTAAAAAAATTTCTGTGTCAGAGGAACACTCTTCAAATGGGTCTCAGTATTCCTGCATTATAAAATTAAAAGGTAAGTAGAGGAAAGATGGCATCTGCTGATTTCATTGGGACTTTTATGAGTGGTATGAGATAGTATATAAATGAAACTAGCAGAGTCCCTGGCCTATAGTTTGTGCTCAGATCTACAAATATGATCAAATATTATTTTCATACCTAGTTTATAAATGATATTATTAAAAAACACATGCTGGTGACTTTGAAATTTATTTTTAGTTTCTCTAACTTAAGCTGCTGCTGGTTTTGTAGTTGGAGACTTTTGAGTAATGTTATGGTTTGTGTCTAGATGTTCCCTCCCTGCCAAAGTCTCATGCAGTCACGGGGAGCAGGCTTTTAAGAGGCAGCTGAGTTTAGAATTTGTGACTGATTCATGGTCCAATGCTGAGAGTAAGGGTATGAGTGCTATACTTGCCCTAGGACAGGTAGTTTGCATACAATATAAGAAACAGAGTCTTGTCTCCTCATACCTCTTGTTGTTTTTCTTACTATCTTCTGCTGCCATGAACTGATGCCCCTCTGCCAAGCCATTCTTTCTTGGAGCCAGTGATTATGGACTGAAACCTCTATAAACTGTGAGCCAAATAACCAAATAAACCTTTCCTTCTTTAACTTGGATGTCAGGTATTTTGTTTTATCAATGAGAAAAGTTACAAGACAAGTAGATTAGCAGAAAGTCTCAGTTCTCCAGAGGCAATACATGTGGTAAAGATCTAAGTACCATTAGGTATTTGTCATCAAGAGACAATGGATGCTTCTGACAATAGGTGCCCCATGCAGAGTTGCTTTACTCAGCCTGTGCCCCCTTTTGTGCTAGAAGGATTGGCTGCTAACTAGTGACAAGTCTGCTTTTCATTGAAGTATTATCTTTGTTACCCAGGAGCTTACCTACCTGGAAATTACAGGACATTATGTAACTATCTTGTACTTTTCTCTCCCAATAGACAGTGACAGATGTCACTGTAGATACATAAAATGTCCCTCTGTCTCAAGTTAAGGTGACTCTGTGATGTCATTTGTACTCCAGAGCTCCTTGTGTTATCAGGCTGAGGCCCAACTTTAGCAGAAACCTCTTCTGGGCTGAGCTTTTGCCCTGCCTTGTTCTGTCTCCTTACTTCCTGTGGGTTTTGCCTGAGCACATTGCCCTAGGAAGCAGCCATCTATACTTCTAGGGATACCAAAATAAGTCAAGAAGCAACTAAGGACACAACAAAGAGTGCAAAATTTTATGTATGCTGTCAGGGTAAAGAGAAAGCTCCTCCCCTTGGCCCCAAGAGGGCTCACCAAAATGATAAAAGACAGATTGATTTGCGATATGGATACACAGATTGACTAACATACAGAGAGGCAGTCACAAAGTGTGAATACCCACTAGTCTGAAATGATTCAGAAACTTGGATACTCCTTTCCCTAAGGAGGTGGATTATGGGAAGCCAATTTTTGGGGGACACTAAATGATTTTTAGGGGAGAACCATGCACCTAAAAACATATAGTAGCCTGTCGTGTTCACAGAACAGTGATTTTAAATGATTTTCTATGGGACAGAAGTAGAAGACAATGATGTGTGACCAAGTGTCTGTCCAGAGCGAGGATAAACCCCAATATTTCTTTTTGCAGTAAAAGTTTATTCTTTTCTGGTTAATGAAACGTCAGCAAAGAGACGGAGGGTAGTGATGGCTCTCTTTGGCAAATCTGGTCAGACAGATAAAGAACACTGCAGAAAGGCTCTCCCTGGGGGCGGGGGCAGGAGCCCAAGGAAGGTCATGGGTACCCTGAAGCTGAGGCGGGTTCTGAGGCAGTGATGGGAACCTTTTAGAGGTTTGAGGGACACAAACAGCTTGCTGCGGAATGCACACCATTCATCTGCTATCACTGTTTCAAGGCTTCTCAGCCTATTAAACTCCAGTCTTTAGGGGTATGGCTTTCCAAGTCCCAGAGCGGTTTTAAATGAAATGTAATGTTTTGTTAATAATGACAGTTGTCATTGTTATATGGCACAGTTTGTGTAGTGTCTAATATGTGTAAGTGTCCTTTCAAAATAATTGTGTTAGAGACAGTTAGTGGATTATATGTTACTTTCTTTGGTTTTGCATTAAGAAGAGAAGATCCAGGTTTTATTAAAAAATTAGGCCAGTTTATGACTTGGGTCGTCTGGCTCAGTGCTTTGTATGCTTTGACCCCGACACCCTGGAGTCTCTCCTCATGTGCATCTTCACTCTTTTGGAATTCTTGTTTTGTGAATGTAGAGTCCCTTGACATCGATTTGCCACTCACTTCTAACAGTCTGAAGCTGCTGGGTCACTCTGGATTCCTTTAGAACAAAAAACAAAATGAAATAACCCATTTGAGATATTAGACTCCATCTAAATGTCAGAATGTTACTGCCTTGGGCCCAGGTCATTACAAAACTTCCCGACCAAAGATAAACAGTTTCAATACATTCTGCAGGAAAGGCTATGGTATTTTATTGAAAACCAAATAAAAGAAAGTTTATACATGTACAAATAGATAACTTCTCAGAATTTAGTTTGCAGACTATACGGTGTCAAAAGAAATGTGGTAAGTTTTCTAACATTTAAGAATATTAAATATTAATACACATGTGTTAATATTGTTACTAATAAATTATTGGTTTGACTCTCAATAAAGCTTATACTGTAGTTTTCAGACCTGGGAAATAATATTTTACTGGTGTAGAGGAAGAATGTAATACATATCTTAAGAGCAGATGGCAGAATTTTACTTATATTGTTAATGGTTTCTAGCTAATACTGCCTTTAACAAAGTCATAGCATATTTTACCACCTCCTTAATGTAAACTAATGTGACATATCTGTCAAACCATCAAAAGAGAGAGATAAGAAATTTAGGACTTTGTTTTACATCATGACACAGTCTTGGAGAGGAGAGTACAAGAGAGTGACTGATTGGTTTAGAGGAAATGATTAAAGAAATCTTTACTAAATTCTGTCGTTCCATTTACTTCGTATTCATTGATTTATTCCTATAACATCACCGCACCTTAATAAGGGATAATTAGCTCTTCCTTTGGTATATGCATTCTGAAATATTACCTGTTCCATTGCAAAGTAGGATAATGATTTGAACTGTTGGCTTGGTGTGGGAACTATTTTTTCCAGTAAATAAAATCCCATTGCCTTACCAGATATGGCAATTAAGTATCTGTTGATTCATGATGTGGCTGGTACAATTTCAGTAACACAAGGTTAAATCTTATTTTTGAGTTTTAAAGAAGACTTTTAAAATAAATTGCAGATGGAAAAGATTTGAAAGAAGAAGGATAATCTGATTTTTTGGACTTCCAAGGCAACAGGATTCAAGGCCTGAATTTTCAACCATAAACAATTAGGGAGAGAGAATCACTTCCCTGTGCCAAGCCAGTTTTCCTGCTCCCTGCAACTAGATAATGAGCCCATAAGAGACCACTGGTTTGAACATAGTTGTGTAAAGTCATCTAAAGAAACAGAAATACAAACTCCACCTTTGCTTAAATGAGGAGATTGCTGAAACTTAAACCCTGAGGTAGGTAGAGTGGTGGACCAAAGAAATAGAGGTTGGGCAGGGCTGTTTGTGGGAGGAAATGCTTATTTTAAGATATACAGATCTCAGAAAAAGCCTGGAAAGTGTAATTCTTTAAGCTGAGGGAACAACATTTTGATGTGAAAAACAGAAATTCATTGGGGATAGGACTCAGAAACAGAAGTGGAGTGACAGGTGGAATTTCCCTGAATTCATTTTCAATCTGAGAAATTAAGGAGGGTGGGTCTAAGCAAAAATTACAAGGATGGCCATATTTATAGACAGAAGTTTGTCACTGAGGTAGTGGAAAAGGAATTTGTATTATGAAAACTCTCATGCCATATTTTTTTTAATTAGCTGGAAAGTGGTTCAGGAAAAGCAATCTCATGTGTAAAAAACGAGTGAAGCCAGATATGTAGGTGCGTACCTGTAATCTAAGCTTCTCAGTAGGCTGAGGAAGGAAGATCACAAGATCAAGGCTAGTCGGGGCAATATAGCAAGACGTTGGCTTGAAGTTTTATGGAGGATTGGAAATGAAGCCAGTGCGGAGCACTTGCCTAGTAGGAGGGAGGCCCTGGGTCCAATCCCTCATACTATAAGAAACAAACAAAACAAACAAAACTTAGGTCAAAGAAATATTGCTGCTCACCATTTACCCTTGTAGTTGGTTCAGGAAAACTAATGTCCTTCACAAAGGAGCAAACTAGATGGAACCAACAAAAAACTATGAAAAATCAGAAAGAAAGCAGAATAGACAATAATAGTTGATTGTTCAGAGTTGGGCTGGATGTATGAGGGGATCCAGAGTCATCTGCCAGCATAATCCTGAGAAAATCCCTCTCTGCTTCCTGGCACATACTCTACAGGCCATTTTCTGTCGCTGAGCTCTGACAGAGCCTGTGAGATAAGAGCACATATTTGAGGGCCCCAAACCAGCAAACCTTGATCTGATGCTGTTGAAGCAGGAAACCTCACAGAAATCTCCTGTACTTACTATGCCCTGGGAGTTGAACTATAGAAGTGGCTTCCAGGGTAGGCACAAGTGAAGAAGAGCCCATCTACCTAATGGGCCCACTTCTGGACCCAGAGGCCCACAAGGGAGCTAGGTACTATAATTCCCATCACTCCTACTAGGAGCACCACAGGAGTGACTGAGTGAAAGGTAGACTCAGACAGGCCCTGCTGTGTTAACAGCTATGGATAACTGTGGCCAGAGGTTGAATGAAACAATGTGTCTAAGGGTTTCCTGAACAGATATGTTAGTGCTCTCCAGAGAATCAAACCAATGGGATGTAGGGTGTGAGTGTGTGTGTGTGTGTGTGTGTGTGTGTGTGTAGAGGCAGGGAGGGGAGAAAGATGGTGAGAAACAGACACTGATGAAGGCAAAGACAGATTAAGGCTAATTTTAAGAATTGGTTCATGCAGGAAAGTTGAAATCCTGTGGAGAAACCAGCAGGCCAGAGATCTAGAATACAGTGGTGGTGCTCCTTGAGTCTGAAGCCAAAGTCAATCTTTTTCTTGAGCCCTAATAGAATGAGACTCATGCCCATTATGAAGGATAATGTGAAATACCTGTGATTTAAATGTTAATCTCATCTAAAAATATCTTCATAGTGATATCCAGATGTGTTTGACCATATATGACATTGTCTGGCTAAAGTGATACAGAAAATTATCCATCAAGACCTTGAACTAGATATCAGATTATTTTGCTTCGCTTGCTCTGTGGTGCTTCTCCAAATCTCTGGGGTGATATTGAGATACAAACTGGTTATCTGGCATCCAGTGGATAGGGCTTCAAGAAAAAATTTAACTGCTGAGTGTGATGGTGTATGCCTGTAATCCCCCCACTCAGGAAGCTGATGCATGAGGATCAGCTGGGCTCCATAATAGTTCAAACCCAACCTGAACTACAGGTCGTCATTAAATCTCAAAAATAAATAAAAATAAAAGCAATCAAGCAAGGAAGCAAGCAAGCAGGCAGGCAGGCAGGAATTAAACTATTGGGAAGTTGCCTATAGAGAGCAGCCAGGTGTATGAACTGCCTCCTATGTGAGGCCATTTGTTGTATTTTCCCAGGGTCTCACCTACCCTCCTCCAGGCCCTTTGCATAGCAAAATTCTTCAGGATACATTTGCACATCTTCCTACAGACTTATGCTGCTCATCTCTTGTACCCCTGATACTCAGAATGCCACATGTTCTCTTTTGCTGAGGGCTTTTCCTACTGAGTCTCCTAGGGCCTCCAGAGGGACTGGACTCCATTGGTTGTCAGTTGTCATCTACTTTTCAGGCTCCTTTTTTTTATTGGCTTTTATCTCTTATTTGTCTTGTCCCCCACCCCTATATTCCTGGGATCATTTCCCAAATAAACTACAGGTGAATTATGTGACCTCAAATCCTTCTTTCAGCATCTACTTGGAGAAATCTCAAACCAAATATTGTCATCATTATTCACTTAGTAGTTCCCTGATGCAACCAGTGTGGGAGATTTAAGTTGGGCACAGAACTTCTGAAGGGTTGTGTATTATCGGAGAGCTGTTCTCACCATCTTTCTCATTTGCCCTGAGTAGTCATTGTGCTATCTAAGCATAAAATTTTGTTGTTATTAAGACTCTTCCAGTGTCAGAAACTGCACACATATCCCTACATCTGGTCAATATTTAAGATTTCTGTAGTAGAGTCTCAAATCCTATCCATTGCACAAACTTAGATCCCACAACCAATTATTTTAGATAAGATATATGACACAGGCTCAAACCACCTATATCCTTCTTTTCACTCATTCTACAAGTTCAATAAATATTTATTTAACATTCTAGAAGCTGAGCACATGACTGAACCTTTTCCTTCCTCAAAAAACACAATGGAAAGGTGACATTTAAACAGACTCCTGAAGGGAAAAAAAGGCAGGTGTGTATGAATATGGGATAAATTCCGGCAAAGGAAATAGCAAGTGAAAAAGCCTTCACACACACATTTGGAGTGTTGAAATGTAGGAAGGAGGTACGTGAGGCTCAAGCAGAACAAATCAGGAGGGAGTAAGGGATGAGGTGAGGAGGGGACAGATGGCAGATCACCCAGGGTAGTAATGATTCTGACTTCTTCTCTCATTATGATGGGAAGTCACTGGGAGGTTTGGAGCAAGGCAGTGATGTGAGCTGTCATATAGTTTCAAAGAATCACTCTGGCTGTTGTGTGGAGTGGAATAAGAGCAAAAATAGAAGCTTGATGTCTTTGGCATAAATGAAAATGCACTAATTGACCACTAATCTGTGGCATTATTTAGATAGGCTAAAACCTTAGAAAAATAAACCATTTGATTCTTTATGAGAGAAAGAATAAACCTCTGGAGTATACTATCATATAATTTCTTTCTCAGCCAGCACGGAACTTAATTGCACAATAACAGCTGAAGACCATTGTTAACTAAATAACAAAACAATTTCAATTAAGAGACAGGAAGATACAGCCAATGAAAGGGTCAGGTTCTCATGGGGAATTTCTTTGGAAGCTATATGTGAGATTGCTTATTCCCAGAGCCATCCTATTTTACAAGTGAACTGAGGGAACTTCCAGCAGCTGGAAATTACAGGACTCCAAGCTTGGAATCGAGATCTGGGTCCTTACCATGGCTGTCACAACGTTGTTGAGTAACAGCTGCTCTGGCCTCTGCTTTCTGAGTCTGTGCAATGTAGGGGTTGTATTGTTTCACTGATGAGGCCTGATGCAGCAACACATCTGCAAGCACGTTGAGCTTAGAAAACAGCCCTTAGTACAAGGGCATATCATTAGTTTTGGCTTTCAGTATTCAGTACATAATTGGCTGGCTCTAAGGCATGGGAGCATGTTGTAGGTGGGTGGCAAAGGAGAAACAGCCAGGCATGGCATCAGGAAACAGAAAGATTAAGCTAAAACAGAGGGAGATATGTATGCCTCTCCAGGAAAAGCCCCTGGTGAGCTTCCTCCTTCAACCAGGTTTCAGCTCCCAAATCACATTTAGTTATAAATTCATCAAAGGACTAATCCACTGATGAGAGGCAGGCTGCCAAGATCCAATTGCCTCCCCAAGCCCCACCTATGAGTACATGAGGCTTTAGGGGCACATCTAGATAAAAGAAACTATTACAGTTGTAAATTAAAAACAATAATAAAGTGGTAGTTATCATATTCTTTGTGTTGTAAAGCAATGGCAAACTCTGTGCTCTCAATTCAGAATAAGCATAAGACCACACCTGAATCATCATATAAAAAGTAACAAGCACAAAGACTCAGAAGCTGTTAGTGCTATGTTCCCAGTTACATGGATAGAAGGAGAAATGGGGATTGTAAGGTGGACAAGTTTCTCCAGGACATTGTGGGAGACAGCACCAGCTGCGGTGGTCAGCAGAAGGCTCTCTGGAGAAGGCACTTGGGCTGCAATCTGAGTTCATGTCTGGGGGACAGCTGTTCACGGTGGAGAGGATGTTATTCCCGAGTCACTTTGGTAGCCGTGTGATTGATGCAATTGTGCAAAAACAGTTGGCTGGAGATTATGGTAAACAGGTGCAGCTGATGCTCAACCTGTAAGTCCCTGGCTCACCTCTGAGGTACCTGTCGGGGAGGGAGACAGTTCCTAAGCTTCTCACTCTGACATCTGCATTGTTCAGCTTCTTGGTCTGTGGGCAAAACTCAGTAGTCTGCTGGTCAGGAAGGCAGAGGGGTTAATGGCTCTGGCACCTGCACTTAGTCAATTGGAGACCAGTGCCAGGACAAATGCCACAGTGTCTGCTTTCTCTGGGCGCACAATCTGGAGGTGTGCTTCCTCCGGGTTCTGGGCAGATCCTCAGCAGGACTGAGCTTGGGTTACACACAGTGCCAGCCACTCACTCACACCCTGTGTTAGTTTGCTTGGGGCTGGCAGAACACAGTACCATGAACTAGGTAGTTTAAACAAAAGCAGTTGATTTTCTCCCAGTCCTGGAAATTAGAGGTCTGAGATCAAGGTGTTATCAGGATGGTTTTTCTAATTTTTCTTCTTAACTGAAGGATAACTTTTCACTATGTGTCTCCACCCAGTCTTTCCTCTGTCATAGCTCTGCATTTTCATTTTATCTTCTTACAGGGGCACCAATCAGAGGGGATAAGAGCCCTCCCATATGACCTAATCTCACTTCAAATTTTTGGATGCTCTTTCTCTTTAAATATAGTCATGATGTAAGTGAGAAAGGGACTTCAACATGTGAGTTTGGGGAACCCTCTCTCCCCTGTCCCACTCTCCTCACCTTTCAGGGTATCCGTAGATACACTGCTACAAAAAGCACCTGGCGCCAGTCAGTGATTTGGGTCAGCTGTAGAGGAATCCAAACAAGACTGTGGGCAACTGTAATACTCTGGGCAAGGGCAAATGTACGTACAAGCATTTAAAAATTCATTTTAGAAAAAAATATCAAATATAATGAGAATATGGAAAAACATTTCCATAGTTCCAATCTTTCTTTTAACAATATCTGGGCTAGATATTTTTTAGATCCTGATGTTGTTTTCCATGGTGTGTGTGTGTGTGTGTGTGTGTGTGTGTGTGTGTATGTGTGTAATTCTTTGGAAATATGCACCTTAGGAAATATGCACCTTAGGAAATATGCATTTCCTTAGGAAATATGCACCATAGAAAGCAAAAGGGAAAAGTTATCTGTTATAATTCTTTACCTTGAGGCTTTATAGAATTTCTTGCATCTTATCCAAGAGCATGATTTAACAGTTTAGTTCTGCACAGGATTAGTTATTCTGAGGCATTTTCGAGCCAGCTTGCCAGCTCTGCAGCACCCCATGAATTTAGGCTGAGTGACAATGCTTTCTCGTTTAGCATCTTGTTTTGAATGTGTTACCAGATTTTCACACGAGAGGGCGTTGCAACTACAGAAACAGGAAGCGGTATCTTTCTGACCCAAAAGTACTGAATTAGGAAGCTTTCTCTGCCCATATTATATTTCAGGTTGAGATCATAGATACCCTTTTTTTGTATTCCAGTATGAATCTCGCCAATCCTTCCATGTTCAGGAAACTGGAACTGATGATCGGATTAATGGATCACCCCGGATCAGGAGGGTGATTTTCAAAGACAGGGGCAGGTTGTACTGATAACACATTTTCCTGGTGCTGCGTTTCCATTAGCACTGGCTACAGAAGTACGATGGGGTGCATGCCTCGAGGGGCAAAATTTCAGTTTAAATTTTGGCTCTGACACAAATTGATTAAACAAATTGTTTAAACTTGATACAATCCATTTCCTTATCTATAAAACAGGAATAGTCAAACCAGTCCAGAGAGATGAATAAAGGGTCAACGTTTTGTGAATAAAGGGATTTGCAACAATACAGGGGTGGGAGGTATTGTTCCTAAGGCTGATCATATTAGTCTACATGTTGTTAAAAACCCTAGAATAGGTCCATCATCCAAAAAGGACTTCCTTGATGGGTGATAAATTTCCTAAAATGCTATCAGTGGTTATCAATTTATATTTATTTATTTGCAATATATACATATTACATTTTCATCGAAATAAATTGATACAGAGAGATAGAGAGAGAGAGAGAGAGAGAGAGAGAGAGAGAAACAGACAGACAGATAGACACACAGGTAGGCAGACAGATTGACTTCCTGCAAGAGACTGGCTCATGATTACAGAGGCTGAGGAATGCTACCATCTGACCCAATCTGAGTCCTAGGAGAACAAACAGTATCAGTCTAATTTGAAGTTCTGAGGATCAGCTGGGCACATGGTATGAGTTCTGGCCTGAGGAGAAGACAAGACCGAGTCACATATTCATTCAGAAACCCTGACAGACACACCCAGAATA
This sequence comes from Cavia porcellus, assembly GCF_034190915.1. NCBI lineage: Eukaryota > Metazoa > Chordata > Mammalia > Rodentia > Caviidae > Cavia > Cavia porcellus. Next base: position 66,579,122 of record NW_026947496.1, on the reverse strand, counting down.
ATATTTAACCAAATACCAGGAAACCCACTGACCTAGTCACGTTGATGTATAAAATTAAGCATGTATGCATTACGGATATACAGTTTCAAGATCAAATTCTAGATATATAAAGAAAGACTAAGTGTAAAGTTTTTCTAATTTCATTATATTAAGATAAAAGCATAAATGCCAGAGTTTTGAGTGAAAATGTTGAGAAAAACTAAAAGAAAAAGGGCAAGTATTTACATTTTCATTTAAGACGAGGTGATCATGAGAAAATACTAAAATGGTGCTATGAAGTCCTTTTGCATATTGTTATGGTTAAAAGGACTATTGTTTAAGGCTGATTATTGTGTATCTAGAATAAACTCTCAGTAAACACTAAGTGTCGTAATAATTGTCAGTAGTATGTGGGAAGCTCATTGCCAGGTTTTGGGATCTCAATGGTAAGAAAGATTTGATCTCTGACCTTACATAACTTAGAAATTGGTGAAAGGGAAACAGAAGTGACAGAGCAGCTGTGACACAAAGGTAAGTGTCTGAGAAGGGCAGTGATGGCTGTCACTCCTTTTGTTACCTCTTGAGTACTCCCCTCATTCTTCCAACTCAGGTTCATTGCCGCATGATTTGCTTTGATATTCAGTGGAATGGAGAGCTGTTTATACAATCACCACCCTGTATCCAGAGTCTGTGGGACCTATAAAACTTGCCTTTTACACAGCTGTATTCCCAGCACTCTGGGAGGCTGAGGCAGGAGTATCACAGGTTCAAGCCCAGCCTGGGCCATGTAGTGACTCAGTGAGACCCTATCTCAAGGTGAAAAGTAAAGAGGGAGTGGGATGTAGCTCAGTGCAGAGGTCCTGGGTGCAGTCCCCGGTGCTGCGAAGGATGCATAAACAAACCTTGTCTTTTTTCTTGTGCATATAATTTGGTGTTCCCTCCATCTTCTAGATACTATGCTGCATTATTGATTTATGTTTCTGTGATTTATATTTCTGAAGTTCTTCCAAATATATGCACTATTAAGAATATTTGGAATTTAATAATATGAGGCAAGCAAGGTTTGGCCCCTGTAGAAGAAGATGTAAGAACTTTTTGGAGTTTTTCATTATATCCCACCTCAGGATGACTGTGGTTTGGTTACTTTGAAGCCAGAAGGCACTTGTTTTGCATTTGCTTCAAATCTCTGCACTTTAAAAAATACCATGACATTTTGATTCTGAGACAAAAGTCAAATGCCAAAAAAAAATCACCTTTACAAATGTGAGTATTAAAAACTTAATTTATAAATGCAAACAAGACCAGCTGCCAAGATGCCAACACAGTTACATAGTTTGCAGACTTGGAGATTATAAGTAACCTCCCTCCTGTTTGCTCCACACCTGTGTGTTTGTGCCTTATCAGAGAAGGAGAGAACTGTGCCAGAAAGGAACCTCCACTGCTGTCCTTTTCTGTCAGTCCCTAAATGCAGCTAGTGGGCTTGGGATGATATTTTTGGAATTTATTAAGAGAGAAACAGAAAGTCAGATGGTATATGATGCTTCCAATGTTCAGCATGTTCAATACATGTGTGTCGTTTATAGAAGTGCTCCTGAGCCTGCCTTTATCCACGAGATCTGACCGGGACTGTCAATCATAGTGTCCACTCTGCAGCGTGTCCCATTGAGGTGAGCATCTGATCAGACTGGTCCAGGCTCTGCACCCTGCTTCTCCAGGAACAGAAGGGTTGAGGAATGGATGATTCACCAGAAGATTGGAGGAAGGGCTTTCTTCTCCTTTCCTTTTTTCAGTACTGGCAATTGAATCCAAAGCGTTTGCATAGAATTACATCATTTTTTTGTCTGTGTGACATTTGAGACAGGGTCTCACTGAGTCACTAAATTGGCCATCCTGGGTTTGAATTTGAGATCCTCTTCTCTCTGCCCCCCAGAGTTCTGAGATTACAGGCAAGCAAACCACACCCAGGCAGTTAGGCTTCATTTTGCTGGCCCTAGAATAGTGCATTGAAGATTGTAAGAGTTCAAGAAGTAATAACAGAATGACTTAAACTCAAGTATCAATGAAAAGGCCATTTATAGATTTGTAAAGGGTGTTGTACTAGATTCTTTTCAAAGTAGTTTTTAAGCTAGTAGGAGTAAAGTTGAGAGCGCTGAGAGCCAGCCACATCTCCTGGAGAGGCAGTCTATGGGGTACATAGTCTATGGGGGGTACATGGAGGACGAACAGATAAGGGCCGGGGTGAGAGACTGAGTCCTGCTTCACTGCCTGTGTCTTAGCCTTGCTTGAATTTTCAGTCACAGGCATCAGCGAAAATGTATTGCTTATTATTTAAACCAATGTTTTATTAGTTCATGTTTGTAGTACATAATGACTATGTTCATCATGGGGAGGTAAAACAAATATTTAACACATCCTAATTCTTTTTACTTACCCTTTCCTTCCCTTCACTCTTGGCTATTCTTTTCATTACTCTCACATTAGTCCCATAAAGTGGGAGGAAAACCATATGTAAAAACATGAGAAGACAATCATGAGAAATAAAACATGTTTTCCAGAGTTGCAGAGATAAACCCCGATTTCCAAATGGGGCTCCTAACTGTGCCTGACAGCCACTTCCAGTCAGTGCTAGAGGGCTCAGTTTAAACACATCTGCTTCCCTCTGCCTGTCTGGTCTGCTCACTGTGCCTTCTGGATTTTAATGCTCAACTTGAGTTGGAGGGACACAAATCCTGGTGATTTATAGAAATAATAGTGAGCAACCCATCATAACAGAAGGGCAGGTAAGTGTTCAGAGCCCTAGGCTCTTGAGGTGGTTAGGCAATTAATTCCCATAGCTCCCTGGCCTAAGGACCAAGCTTCCTTCCTGCCCCAGCAGGCATTCCTTCTGCACCCCTCTGTGCAGCCATAGTGGTTAATCCTCTGGGGAAATGGAGATGGTGTCTCTTTCATCAGCGGATCCTCCCAAGAGGGGCTTGAAACTCAGGCAACACTGTCTACTTTTCACTGCCTTGTACCACCAACCCAGAGACCCAAGTACTTCTGCAGCCAGAATTGTAGATCCACACATGCATGTGCATCGGGTACCTGCCAGGTTAGGCTTCCGATCTCTTGTTACTCCCATGTCTTCTTGATCTTTGCTAGTTAGACTCTACCCTCACCCAACACATGATTGTTCCTGAACACTATTTTCTGTGCCTTGCTCTCCTTGCTCCACCCCAATCTGTATCAGAACTCAGTTCCTTAACTTTGATTTTACACATATTCCATTTATAAAGTACTGTGTGCATGGTAGACTTGGCTGAAAGTTAGAGGCCCTAGAAGGTCCTTAGAGTAGGGTGCCCACAAAAATATTTAAAACACCAAGTTATCTATTTTTTAGAACTTTTTGACCACAATGCATCTCATACTTTTGCTTCCTTCTTTCTCCAGAATTCTCATCTCTCTTAATTTTATGTACCCACGTCATATTTATTTTCTCTGCAGACCAGTTTGTCCTCTCCTAATGCTTTCATCAATGCCTCACTTTCTCAAAAAGACCCCAAAGGAAAGGTCAACTTGCCTTCTAAGAAGAATCTTGATATATCTACTGTTTTGGTAATCATTCCCACTTGCACCACCAATTTTATGCTTTAATTGACAAATTCAATCTTTCCCATTCTGTATGTTTATATTTATCTATAAGCATATATTTATGCATGTGCATAATCTACATGCATACATTCACATTATATACCTGGTTTAAGTATATCTTTTTGTTTAACTATTTTAACATTGGAATATTAGGTAGTTGAGGCTTAATATTGATTTGCATATTTGCTTGAAGATTTTTCATTCGTATTACTCATGTTAAAATAATGTCTGTACTTACTCAAAGTCTATTGACTGCTACAATATCATAGAACTATCTTGAACTCTGAGCTATGTACTTCTATTTTGGGCCCTGAGGCCACTAGAAGAATTATTGAGTCAACATGTGCTTAACCAACCTGACAGAACATCACTCAGTTCCTAAGGTAGCATAGTTGGCCCTGTGTGTCCTGGTGTCCCTGTGGAGGTGGAGTGACTCTTACTGTCTGTCATTGACTTGCCTCAGGGGTCAGCTAAAAATGTGTTTAATTTCATGGTCAGCTGGAGTTAAGTCTGCTAGAGATTCATGAACACAGCTCCAGAGTCTCACAAGGCCACTTGATAATATTATAATAATACTACAAGATAATAAGGTTTCCGGAAATGACTAACTTTTAGAGTGTTGTAGGTATCAGCTGAAGTAGTCTATCTAGATGTGTCTGACTAGTTTAGTAGAAAGTATATCAATTTCTTGACTACATATGAGCATAGAAGAAGCCACGAATGAGGAATTATTTCAAAATCATACAAAAGTTGAACAAATTTTATATTTAACTCAATTTGAGTTTTTTGAATTTCAGCTTCAAAAAAAAAATCACCTTTCTTGTCAGTGAGGCAGAATGAAAAATACCCATCTGATTTAAACCATAATATAAGGTTCACTAGCTATGTAACCCTGGACATTCCCTCAGCATTTCAAATCACTAGCTTTTCATTACAAGTCTGAATGTTGTATCTAAATCCTTAAAGATAATAATACTTAGTCTGAAGGAGGAAGCAAGGGTTCCATACACTCAGGTGATAAGTAAATGTCAGTGGAATTCATCCATGTCAATCTTGCCACATCTCTTCCTCTTCGCTTGTCCATCCGTGTGTAGAGTGAGTACACATAGGATGAGAACTCGGTGGGCTATAGAGCGTTTCCTTTTCCCCAAGTTATAGAGGGTCATGGTAGAACTTTGACACTCTTTTCCTGAAGTTGGCTTTTTTATTCAAGGCCTGATCAATAAAACAGCCGACCACCAGGAGTTTATGAACAGGAACATGGTAGCAAATAGTAGGAAGTGTGCAGGAACATACAAAATACAAGTAGAAAGGGAGGTTCTGCGGGGGAGATGCTGTAGGAAGCTACTGTCATTGTGAGCCTCGAGGAACCAACAGTTGGGGTTAGTGTTGCTGCAATTCCTGAGCCAGGGCTGCTCCCTATGAACTTGTACTGCAGTAGAGGCACAACCACTGTTGGAGATACAGCTCATGACAAGGACAGAGAGAGACAAATACCTTGGCTTCTCCCACGAGAGCCTGCTGTAGGCCTAACCTAATTGGAATAGCACTTTCCCAGAAAGCTAGGGAAATGTTGTTGGTAGAGTTAGTCTCTCACAATAGAAGCCAGAACAAGACAAGGGCAGGGATGGATTAGTGAGCAAATAGGCAAAGAGGAGCAGAACAATTGGAAGAGGGACTTCCTCTTCTTACTCCACTTTCTGCATCTGAGTAAAGTTAAAATATCTCAATCAGAAAATTTTTCCTAACTTGACCATCCCTCTGAGTTTTTCTATGAAATTTGTCCTTACCTATTGACCAGTGCATGGCACTATTTATGAGTAAAATATATCGGTTAGCCAACATGCATGCAGTACCTCTTTTATTTCTTGTTATTACTAAGGGGCCAAAGTTGGGACCTTGAGAGATATGTACACAGGATTGACTGGTTTTCATAGAGGCCAGTAGGTGAGTACCTTGAGAATGCCTTTTTGCTGATTGCTATAGTTCAGGTACAGAAAGAGGATCACTGTGTGTACGAGAGTGGGGGGGGGGGGGGAATGCCCTGGAATAGAGTATTGGAGCGAATAGAGAAATTTCATCCAATTTCCTGATCACCCAAGAATAGGTCCTGGCTGTTTAGGATAATTGCTGGAGGACAAAAGAGATGCTCATCCATGTTTTAAGTCTAGTGCAAGCTCTCTGTAATTTGAATCTATTTATCAAGCATTCATTGAGTCTCTGTAATGTGTTCTCACATGCCTCACTTGTAGAAATAAATCAACAGCTCAGTCTCAACTCTTGTTGCTATTAATGATGGCATTAAATGAGATCATAGAGAAAGGCCATCTGGACCGAGGTGCCATCCACGGAGCTCCATTCACGGAGCTGAGAAGGAGTGCACTTTTTAGGCAGAGAGCACGGTGGGAAGAAACGTTTGGGAAAATGGGAGACAAGATATAAAACTAACTGAAATTATTTCTGTTTTCCAAAAGTTTGGGGCTCATTGCTGACCCTGGTTATGTGAACCCATAGTAGGGTTTTCAGATTAAGCAAATAAATTCAAGGGCATCAAGATAAATGTGACTATCAGATAACAGGAAATATATTCTGGTGTAAGTGTGCCCCTACTATATTTATCCTGTGACAATTAACTGTAGGTGTGATCATAGATAGTATTTTATATACCAGAAATCTTAATAAGAAGGAAAAATATGATGCTTAGCCCTAGGTACTTCTTCAAAAGTAGCCCATCCAATGACATTTTAAAAACAGTAATTGATGAACTTAGTATTTTAAAAGCCAGATTTTAGGTTTTGTGGTCCATACAATCTCTGCCAACTCATTTCTTCCTTTATTGTATGAAAGCGAATGCATCAGTGAATAAACAAGGTTCTATTCAATAAAACATTCTTTACAGCAGTCATGGTTTCCTGACTTCTGCTTTAGAAGTTGGTTCAGAAAGAATTTTCTTTGTTGTGAAAAGTTGTGTATAATTTAAAAACAAAAACCAACAGTCCAGTAAAAACATGTGAAGTGGTCCTGAGTAGGTTCTTTTCCAAACAAGATATACAAATGACCAGAAAGGAAAAGGTGTTCAACGTCACTAAACAGGGAAACGAAAGCAAAATTCCTGTAAGACACTACTTTACACTGATCTGGGTGACCATTTTTAAAAATAAAATAACAGAAACAAGCATGTTTGCAAATATGTGGTTAAATTCTACCTTTTGTGTACTGTAGATGGGAGTACAAAACAGTTCAGCCACTGAGAAAAAATAGTATGGTGTTTGCTGAAATACTGAACATAAGCTTTTCACATGACCCATAAATTTGACTCTTACATATCTATATAAAAGATTTGAAAGCAAAGAGAGAACAAATATCTGTACATCTATATCCGTAGCAGTGCTATTTCTAGTAAACAAACTAAATGATATGTAGTGCATACCTGCACACACAGAGGAATATTATTCAGCTTTAAATACAAATGAAATTATGATCTGTGTTAAACATGGATATAAACCTTGAATACATTATGCTAAATGAAATATGCTGTTTAAAAAGTACAGTTACTGTGGTTCCACTTATATGTGGAGACTAGAATGGTCAAATTCATAGAGACAGAAGTCAAGATTTTATGAAGATGATAATTTTTCATTTTTCCTGAAGAGTTATTGCTTAATGAGTGTGGAGTTTCCATTTGGGGAGAAAAAGTTCTGGAGATAAGTAATAATGGTCATTTCACAATAATGTAAGTGTAATTAATGCTGCTATACTGTGAACTTAAAATAAAGAGAAAAATTTGTGTGTGTGTACATACCAGTGATGACTGAACCCAGGACCTTTGCACTGAGCTACATTCCTAGTTCTTTATTTTGAAACAAGTTCTTTCTAGGTAACTGAATTACCCAGTCTGGGCTTGAATCTTCCTGTCTCAATGTTCCAGGTGCAGAAATCACAGATGAATAAATTTTAGGTTTATGTATTTCACCACAATGAAAAGAAAGCTACCTGCAGAAGTATACCTGTCTAATTATGAACCACTGAAAAACAAGTTATTCTGAAAACATTCTGTTTATTGCCAAAATAGAAATAATGGTAGGTTATAGTTACTTGAAAAAATTCCAAGAAATCTAAATATGTGTAAGGTATGTAGTATAACAAAACTTAAAAGTTTGTCTTCCCAAGGCATGAGCAAAATATGCCTAACAGTCTCACTGTTACACTTTCTCTCTCATGGGAGAGATTTTTTGTAACTTCACACACAGACTGTTGACAAGCCTGGGCAGTTACTTCTTTTCCCTGTCCTGTCAATCATTTTGTGTTCTTCCCAAACGTCACATCTGCCTATCTATTATCAGTGTTTTGAGTTATTTTTTAATCTGTTTTAACTTCTGCTTCTTTCCACAGAGGTTCACATGTTTCACAAGAACGTGATAAAATGCAAATAGAAAACCAGAATCAGCAAAGAAAGACATTACGTGAACATGGTGCAGTTGTGTAACCCCAACAGTGGGAAGGCTGAGGCAGGAAGGTAATGAGTTTGAGGCCAGTATAGATTACAGAGCATAGACCCGGTCCCAAAGGAGGAAAAGCAAAGCGACATGGAGGGAGGGAGGAGGGGAGAAAGGGAGAGGGAGAGAGAGATAGAGAGAGAGAGAGAGACAGAGAGAGAGAGAGACAGAGAGAGAGAGACAGAGAGAGAGAGACAGAGAGAGAGACACAGAGAGAGAGACAGAGAGAGAGAGAGACAGAGAGAGAGAGAGAGAGAGAAATTGACTGTGACACAGGGGCATTATACACCTACATCTCAAAGTATCTTTCAAAATATATCCTTCCCAAATCTTAGTTTCTTTTTATATAGCCACTATGAGAAAATTTCCTTGAGTTCCTGCAAGATTGATTTTCTGAGAGGTTGAAATTACTTAGAATCATTGCTTTTGACCTTTTTCAATGGAGACATAAGTGTAAGTGGAATTTAGAGATATCATTATGTAAAAATGAATTTCATTTGTAGTAAATCAAATTAAGTAATTTGCTTTTGAAATTTCTAGGTGCATGGACCACCAAGAGAGTTTCATATAGACTGAAAAAAAGCTATTTTGGACTTATTGATGTACTTGGACAAAGTGCTTCCTATTATGTGATGACTGATTCAGATATATAATACTGACACAAGATAAAAAAATGATGAACACACATATATGCACATTCAGCTGTTATTGTATGATTCTTTTTCATACAAATGCAATTATACTCTTCAAAATATTTTTACTGGTTTTGCCATGATCTTTAAAATGAAACTTTTCCTTTCCAATAGTAACTTTTCCAGCTTAATTTTTTCAGTTGAAAAGTAAGAGTCACTTTATGTTTTACTTAGTTATTTCTCTGCCCACTTTTGCTTCTTCTTGCTACTGGTTTATTACTCCTCGTTCTAGGCCCTTGTACATCTCCACCCGTCTCTCCTTCATCCTGCCTGCTTGCAGTAACCTTTACCTGGTGCAGATCTACTCTGCCGCCCTCTGCTGTAATCTTCAGGGTCTGTCTGCTGTTTTCAGTCTACAGTTTCAGTCCATTTGCTGGTCAGATCTGACCTTCCTGAACCTCCCTCGTCTTCTCTTATGCCGCTTTCTTATATGCAAGTTTTCTGTATGAAGAAAAAGCTCACTTATTTCTCTGAAGTTCTATGCACCTGCTTGCACCAGGCTTTGGCTTCTGTTGTTTCATCTATTTGTAATACCTTTCTTTTCCCTGTCTACCTGGTTGGTTCCTAGGAGCGTATTTACTAGAAAGGAATTGGAATTCATATTGAATTGAACTAATTAGCTTGTCATTTAATGTTATGTGGTTCTGTTTCTTCTTCTTCTTCTTTTTTTTTTTTTGGTTTTCATTTGTTTTTTTTGCCATACCAGGTACTGCACTCAGGGTCTGGCACATGCTAGGCAAGAACTCTACCTCTGAGCTATATATGCAGGTCTTTTCCCCTTTTATTTTGAGACAAGGTCTCACTAAGCTGCATCAGCTAACTCAAACTTACCATCTTCCTCCACAGCCTACTGAAGAGATGTGGTTACAGGTGTCTGCCACCGCACTGGCTCTCTGCTTCTTTCATCTGTAAAAGAGCTTTAAAATACCTGCTTTGCAGGATTATTATAATTAATAAGAAAGTACTTGGAATTTAGCAGTAGATATTTCACAAATAATTATTTTTATTGCTTATAATATGATTATTAGTCATACTAATAACATTACTTATATTGATGACTCTGCTGATGTCTTTTTTCTCTAAAGCATTTTCTGGCATCTCACAAGAAGATTAAGTTTCCCTACCTGTACTTATCCTGGAACTTGAGCATGTATCTCTCCAGTGTGCTGAAACTGTGTATTCATTTGTCTCTTTCCATTGCTGGACAGAGAATAGAGAAGAGAACTATCATTTTTATTTTCACATGTACAAATTAGTTAGAGTTTGAAAGAATGAATTCTCTGGTTCTACTGAGTTTTCTGTAACATCATCCAGATGATTAGTGATTACCAGTTCAGAAATCGTCTCAGGGCTAATGAGATGTCAGTTTAGTTATTTTTGTCAAACTAGAGAGACATTTTTGTGACAGTGAAGGACATAATTCAAGATGGCAGAACAAAGAGATGATGCCATCTTTAGTCATTGGCCATCACAAGCCAGACAACTCCTTTAATTCCTTTTCCTCCCAGAAGCCAGATAACTTTTACTAGCAATAAATTGCATTTGTCAATCCTGTGCCTTAAATACATCAATATTCTTTAATGCATTTAGAATACAGTTTATATAGCACATCCTAACAAATGCTAATTTTACTGTTCTCCATTCTGATCTCTTTCCACCCCTTGCCCAATATTCCAGCCCCAATGAGCTGCCTTAATTTCCTTGAGTCACTGGGCCTTTACACACAGCATTTCCTCTGCTGGATGTTACCTTACCACTTAGCCTGATGCCTTGTATTTGCTCTCCTTGTTAATGTCACTACCTGTAGGCTATCTGTTCTGACATGTTAGGCTAGTCCCTGGACTTTGCTGGATATGACCTGAGGCCCCGAATTTACTGTCGCCGCACCTATTGTACTTTGTAGTGATGCATTACTGGATAATTGTTCTCTTGGCTACATTTTAAGTTCATGAGGACAGGGGTAAAATCTGTTGGTTTTATCAGTGAACCTCCTTGCTCATAGTAGCTGACATACAGCAACCAGTAGGTATTTGCAGAGTGAATAATTTCTAGTGCTGTGGAAAATTATTGCTAGGAACTGTACATTTGCAAAGTGATAGCCATCTAAAATTTTTGTTCTGGGGTAAAAGAAAGTACATTTCCACACAAAGACGGCCATGTTGTTTTTCTGTCATTCCCACTGGGATCTTGCAGGCCATCGCTGTTTACCCTTATAGTTGTCCAGTTCCGCAGGCAATAGGGCCATATTTTCTCATCAAAGTGATGAATCAGTGAGAGAAGCTTTTGGCACAGTGTAAATACCATGCAAGTACAAGGAAGGCACAAGTTTCCAGGTTACCTGGCGTCTGTTAATGAGCTATGAGACAACTATAGATCTTAATTCTCCTCTCTTCTCTTTGAGTTTTCTGTAATCCTTTTCCATATACACACATGCGTCTATAACCAGATGGTTGAAGCAAAGCAAGTAAGATAAGCAACCACTCACATTACTTTTCGGGTTGGGGAGAGAGACAGAGACAGACAGAGAAAGAGAGAGAGAGAGAGAGAGAGAGAGAGAGAGAGATTGATAGACTGATAAGCCATGCTGTAACAATAGTTAATTTCTCATAGAGTTTATTTTTACTAGTTACTTTTACCCTAGAAAAAATGTAAAATGATTTATACTGACACGGTCCTTGCCCCACTGCCAGAGAGAGTCATGGATTAACAGTGCTATCTTTACATGATTCTTTAGAAGCATGGAGAAGCTAAACATGACAGAATTTTATCCATTTCTAATTTTTCATTTTAACTTTATACTTACCATTTTTTCTTAACCAGTTTTCTTTCATTTAATGCATCACTGTTCCTCAGAAAATCAAGGTTCTTTGTGTTTAGCTGGTTCTCCCTCTCAAATTATTCCACCTGTGGATGCCAGAACAATTTTCCTAATTCATAGCCTTGCAGATGTTGCTTAATTGATCCAAAGCCTCCAGGGGCTCCCAAATACCTATAGGATGAAGGCCAAATCCCTTACCCTGGCAAGGAGAATTCTCTAGCTGGATAGTCTGAGTCTCTTTCACTAATTTCTGTGGTTTCTCAATGCACACTGGTTGAGTGCCGATTGAATGCAAGGTTGTGTGGTAGGGAGACTATGACAAATGTAAATGTGTTTTCAAATAGCTCACAAATTTGAGATGAGAAGTAAATACTGAATCAAGTAACCATGATATAAGGGAGAGAAATGACCCACTTCTAACTGTGAATGTGTGTGGAGTGATGATCACAGAATCTGGTGGTTCACACAGAGTAAGAGCTTACTCAGTGCCATTTGTGGACACATGACTGATGATAAGTCTAGTTGTGTTCTTGAGAGATTGATGTGAAAGAAAGGATTGCAGTGGATGCACAGTACAGGCTGATATGGAAAGAAGATAAAATCACTCAAAGATGTGGGGAGCTGTGAGCTTGTGGCACCATGAATGGCTGTCAATGGAGATGGAATGTGGGCAACTACGAATGGAGGTTTATTTACTGATGGAAAATCAAGAGTAATACCCACAGGGATCAGGGGGTGAGAGAGCCAATTTAACTTCCATTCTGAGCAAAGGTGCTTCCAGTATTACGAAAAAGGTATATCAAAAGAAGTTTCCGACTAGGTGCTTTAGACAACTGAATTTTGAAGACTCATTGGAATATTTCAAAGAAGATGCTTAGTGATTGTTTAGGGAATGTGTAAAAGTTTGTTGGAGTGACATTTAAGTGGCAAATTGGAGACTTTGGTTTGGAGATATGACTGAACCACAGGTGGGATTTCTTGAGTTTGGAAGGAGAATCACCTCCTTCTGAGTTCTAGGACACTGCTCTAGTCCAGCTTTCTATGTTCCATAGCCCACCAAGAGCAGCTTTGCTTATGCTATCCTCTGCTTTTCTTGATTATACCTATTTCTTGAGCTTTTTCAAACATTTCTTCATCATCACATGTATACCAGACACTTGGCGAGGCACTGTGAATTAGGTTACAGAAACAGAGAAATTGTCAAATTCTTGCCTGAGACCTAGTTCCTACTGACTTGTCCTCTCATGAATGTTTGGAACATATTCTGCTCCATATCAAACGTTCAGTCCAGGGAGTGCTGGTGTTTGTACTTGTCTTGTGAGGGTCATGTTGGATCTGCCCATTTGGACAGTGGGTTCATTGAGAATAGACACTCGTTCTTTGGTTTGAGTTCCCCAAAAACCGTACACAGTGCTTTGTACAAAACAGCATGGCAGTATTTTAAATCCTCTGTGGTTTGGTTGTCACTCGTGAGTTTCATCTTCCCACATCTCTATTGGCATCAATTATTACACCTTAAGGTTCTCACTTGAAGACTTAAAAAGCAGATTAAAATATGACTTGTTATGACTGATAAATTATAGAGACAATTTTAGTGGAGAATGCTTCTGCTCACCTTGTCATTCTAAAGAGTGTAAGTGCTTTCTGCCTTCTAAATATGTTGAGATGCTGTAAACACTGCAGTGAGGAATGAAGTGATAATTAATACTTCAGTAATTAATCACCCAGCTCAGTCCATGGTGAGAAGTTTGGAAGAGTTGTTCGTGGTAAAATCATTTTGCTTTTATTATTGTGATAATATTTTAAGAGGAAAATGAATTGCCCTGAAAGTTTCTGTGGATTGTAGATTATGGACTTGTAAATCTGAGCTCTCAAAGGACAGTAGGTGCTTGTCTATCAGAGGGTAAGTGGCTCCTTCTCTAAGGCCAATTGTAAGTGACCAATAGAATTTGCTGGGACAGTGTTTAGAAGAGAGTGTAATGTAGAGTTTGGGGTCAGTGAGAAAGTACATTATCCATTACAGGTAATGGTGGTAAAGGTGGCATGTGCTTACTTTCTTAGGAAACATCCTCTTTGTCTAGATCAGGGTATTAAATCTTAGAATACAGAAATTTTCAACAAATAAAAATTTATTAGACCTTATTATTGCTGAGCAACTTGCCACATGGTGTAAGGTTCCCCTTCCCCTAAATACTTTATTGAGAAGGAAGGACTTCAAAGCCTTTAACACAGTGCATATTATAGAAAGTACATTTGCATTTCTGTATATTTTCCCTTGTATGAGACAGAAGAAAAAATGTTCTCATGCATTTATTTTCAGCTAACCCATTTAGCAAGCAAATGGAATGTTGATTTCTTAACCTAGCAACCTAAATATAGTTACTTTTCACACCTTTTGATTTTTGCAAGCATTGCATCTCCTCGGGGAATAACTTCACCCACATTTTCAAAGATGAATATCTTTAAATCCCAAGCCTAGATGACTCATGTTGAGACTTCTGAATTTCAAACTAAGCAGAAGCTAATTCATGAATTTGTTCACATTTTTCCCCACAGCCTCAAAGCATTCTCATAAACATTAAGTCCTCAGTTATCTCTTACATTCATATCCCAAGAGTGTTTTTAGCTTGGACATTAAATAGTCTGATACAGATGGTAGAAGAATTCTGACTTTAAATTTAACTTTTAGATGTTTTAATAGGTATGGACCAGGTATAAAGCAATGTGATTAATGGAGCATCTGGAATTAGCCATCACAACCATGAAATTTAGATGGGTCTGTTTAGTTGGATCAGTGCTTAGCTACATCTCAGGGGAAAGAACTCTGCAGAAGACACACATCTAGGGTCAAGTCCTGTATCTTGCCTGCTGCATGATTTTGGCAGAGCTTATTTAACTTCTGTTTCTTTAGATATGAAATATGGATCATAATGAAGCATACTCTTAGGGACAGTATGAAAGTCAATTAGATGCCACAGTGGAGATCATATTCAGCTTTTTCTCATCTACTTTGCTCTCTTGTCCTTTAACCTCCACTAAATTCATAAATTAAATCATCATAATGCTATTGGTTTCCCTGACATTAACTGATTGGTTCTTTTAGTCATGGCTAGCTCAAAACATAGATGGCCTTCTATCAACTGAACTTGAAGCCTCCAAATGTTGCTTTGTCATATTCTATTGGTCCAGATTCTCACAGAGCCAGCTCAGATGCAAGGAGATGGAAAATAGCTTTGCTTCATTTTTTCTATGTATTATTTTTATTTAATTTAGCCTCTTAAATCAAGGAGTGGCCTATGGCAACAAGAAGCATTATTTGACTAATTATTGGGTGCTTGCTATCACTTCATTACACTTAGAATAAGATCTGAAATTCTTACCATGGTTTTTTGGTGTTTGTCTTGCACTGCTCTCACCCTCTCTCTGGAACTCATGACATTCCCCTCCCTCAGTTCACAGGTAAAAAAGCTGGATTCAGAGTATCTTGATTCTACCATTTCTTTGGTGCCGAATATCATAGCTTGCAAAACAGATGTTCAATAAATATTGATTAAATACTAATCAAAAGGTAAATTAACTATGTCGACATTTTATAATATCTCCTAGGGGTTGATAGATCTGAATTTGAACTCAAGATAGCCTTTGAAGCCCAAATTATTTCTGCCAGTCCAGAGCTAGTAATGGTGGCTTTTGTAGCATCAGTGTCAGGTCTAAAAATTAGAGAAGTGGAGTAATCTGAGAGGTGAAAGTTACAGGCTCATCTTCATAGTGGGACTGAGCCAAGAAATAAGATAGCTATTTTAACTGACAACATTTTATATTGAATGCTACAGTTGGTTTGATGTGGAACATCTGTTTAACTTCACATACAAAATAAAAATTTCTCTCTGACATTTTTGGTGCTGAAGCTTCCTAAAAAATGCTGGGTGATCGACATCCTTTGAATATTAATGAAGAAAATTAGCTCCAAAAATGCCCTACTGTGTCGCAGCTCCAGTAGCCAACATGACTCATTAAACTCCTGTTGATTAGAAATATTAAAGAATATTTTCTTTCTTTTCATTTTAATTAAATACATTTGACAGGCTTTCTTGATACCCAGTTGGCCAAGACTCCCAAAATGTATCCTGAGAGAAAAATGGCACTATCTTCCACAGAGCTTGCTGACCTGTGCTGGATTTCATTATTTCTCAAAGGACTCTATAAAATAATCAGTAAGTGTTAAGAGAAATGAGATTCAAAATTTTGGTTTTGATTTTGCTTTTTTGAGAAACAGCAGAGAGAAAGAAGCAGACATGTCCTACATGATAGCAGGTGAGTGGTAGGAAGATTATAAATTGAGTCAGGCTGGTTAACTAATAAGGTGTACATAGTACATTGAATGTTAATCTCTTTTTAGTGGCTGGGAAAAAATATCTGACATCTACAAATTACAGGAAGAGGGATAAATTTTGTTTCATGGTTCCAGTCCATGCTTGATTGACTCCAAGAGAGAAATGGCATGGCAGAGAGTGGAGTGGAGGAAAACTGTCCCACCCATGACATCCAGGAAGTGAGACAGAAGGCAAAAGCCAGCAATGAGAGTTATACTTCTGGTTCACACTGCTGGTGACACACTTCCATCCAGGCCTCACATCCTAAAGCACATTAGGCTATGAAAATCAGTGGATGAGTCCACTGAGAGAATAGTGCCCCATGATCTAGTCGCTTTTCATACACATGGTTCCTCTGGGAGGTATTTGAGATTTAAACCATAACAGCACAATTTTGATTTTCTATCCATCAGCTGAGCCATACCAAATGCTGGTGATTCAGGGACACTAAATTTTTCCATCTTGATGGATTGATATGGTTATAGAGAATTTGTCCTGAGACCATATGAGAACTTTAGCATTCCAGATGCAAAAAGCCAAGGAAGACATATACTTTGATTTTTGTCTTTTATTTGCAGCATCACATAAAAACATCTTACCTTTAAATTGTGCTGTTCTATGGTCAGTTTATAACCACATAAATACCTTCTGATAGTGCACTGGACAGGAATGGAGAATAAAGACCTAGAAGGAATAGCTTTGAGAAATGGGAGAAAAGAATAAAGAACTCACTGTCTTTCTGTACTTCCTATATTGCATCATATTCCCTCAAGTGTGCGAGCTAGAGAGCTCTGAGGTAAAGTCCAAAAGTATCAATTATATGATCTTTTGTCTATAAAACATTATTATCCCAATTTTATAGATGACCCGTCTGGGAGGAGGGAGGGACTTCCTTATTGCCATAATAATTAATAAATTCAAACATGTAGATATTGGCCTGGAACCATGTTAAGCACTATCAAAATAGAACTAAACAAAGCTTAACTACAATTCTAAAGGACTATTGTAAATATTACCTATTGTGTAAACTGGGACCATCAGTTCATCAGCTAAAAGTATTTATTAAATTCTATATATGTGCCAGATGTTTCCCTAATCCAAGTACCTTTCTTTCTTAGTCTTTGTTTCTTTATTTCTCTTAGCTAGAAAGTTGATCTAAATTCAAAATCAGAAAAAAGTCCTTCCTTCCTTCTCCCTCGGTGACCAATTATTAAGCTACCCAGAACTTGCCAAGTACTATCACTTGCTATAGAAATAAAAATATAGCTAAGCTATACTTTCCACAAAGTTTCCTGCAGTCACCTGGAGGGTAAGTAGCTCAATAGTAGAACATGTGCTTAGTATGTACAAAGCCCTGGGTTCCATTCTCAGTGTGCACATGTGAGTGTGTGTGTGTGTGTGTGTGCGCACACACACACACACACACACACACACACACACACACACTCACTAGCTGCAGAAATAAGATCCATTTACACCTTAAAATCCAGTGTTAAACTTAACTTCTTTTCAAGCAGTGCATGGGCCATTTCTTTAAACTAAATTCTAGGAAAACCCCTGTCTTTCCATCTTTTTGTTCTTCATTTCCTCCCCTTCTCGTGTAGATCTGAATACAGTCAGAACCAAAAAATTTATTTTTCCCTTTTTATACAGACTAATTTAGTAATTCCCATTTCTTCTGCATTTAGTTCAAAGTGACTTTGCCATTTCATAAACCTAATTTCCTGAGCTAAGCTTTTTTCTTGTTTGTTGTTTACCTGTATAGTACATCTCACAATATTCTCAGTGAGTAGAATGCTTAGTTTTGTTTCCTTGTTTCCTTAAAGCAAAGGCCTGTTTTGGACAATTCATGTTATCAGAATCTTGTCTTATATATTGACTAAAATTTTGCCTCATTGCAAGGCCTATCTATCTCTTCTGAATTCACTAAAATAGATTTATAATCTTTTTCCACATGACAGTTGTGAAGGATTTAATGACAAGGGTCACATTACCTATGAATCTTCTATCCCACATATCATCATTTCATGGTTTCTTTAATGTCAATGTTCCCAGACCCTTTATCATCAAGATCTGTCACTTTAGACATCCTCTAGTTTGTCAGTTTGTCAGGGTTAAACTGAGTGATTATATATATATATATATATATATATATATATATATATATATTTTTTTTTTTTTTATCTGTAGAAAGAGTAAAGGAAGTCATCCTCTTCTTTGTGGGTATCATTCAAACTGTCAAAAGCCTTCAAAAACTAAACAAAAAGGTACAATTTCAAGCATGAAAGCATGGGTTGCTAGCAAAACTATGGGGGCTTTAGGGGCCCAACAGCCTCCCAGGGTGTCTCAAAAGAGAAAAGAATCAAAGAAGACTAATATTCTTTAGATTTAATGCTGTTTGCCTTCTTGCACTTTGGAATTACCTGGAAGAGCCTATTCTCTTTTTTTTTTAGTTTCTTTTCTGTTCCTTTTAGGGATGGAACTTTTAATGCTTGTCCACCATTTGATTTTAGAAGCATGTCACTTGCTTGAACTTGCAGGTTCACAGCTGGAAAGCGATTTGCTTCAGATGAATCACACTGTGAATCTTACCTCAAAGTTTAGATAAAACTTCAAAATTTAGACATAGCAGTTGATGCTACAAAGAGTAAAGGTTTTAGGAGCCATGAGAATGAATGCATTTTGTATGTGAGAAGGATTGCATTTAGGGAGGCTCAGGAAACAATGCTAAGGTTTGAAATGTGTCTTCTCCAAAATTCAAGTATTGTCAGTGTGGTATTATTTAGAGCTAGGAACTTTAAGAGCTGAGTAGGTGTAGGAAACTTCTCCTTGGTTAATGGTATGAGGCACTATCCTTCTTCTTCTTCTTCTTTTATCTTTTGAGACAGGGTTTCACTATGTAATCCACACTGGCCTTGAACTCACTTTGTAGCCCAGGCTGGCCTTGAGCTCACAGTGATCCTCCTGCCTCTGGTAGCTCTTTTAAAATTAGGCTTCTAGTGTATTAGATAATAACATCCACTTCCTGTGAAGATACAGAAAAACTGCCCTTACCAGACCAAATAAATGCCTGTTTCCTGACCTTGAACTTCCTAACCTCTAGAATTATGAGAAATAAATTCATATTCTTTAGAAGCTATCTAGTCTGTTACATTGGGTTATAGTAGTACAAGACTGACTAACAGTAGGGTAGTACACAACACATATTAACATTCTTTCCTGTCTGTCCAGGTTTAGGGCCCACCTATACATTGATTTTGAGTTCATTGAGAGGTCCTTGTCATAGAATATTGATATTTTAAAAAATCATTTCTTCAACTGTGATCCAGATATCACCACATCCAAATAGCATGAATAATAAAGTTTTTAAAATGCATACTCAGATCCAGGGATTTAGCTCAGTGGCATAAGTGCCTGCCTAGCAAGCATGAGGTTGTGAGTTTGATCCCTGGTACAAAAAAAAAATGTATACCTGTAGCCTTAATATAAGCTCATTGAATCTATTCCATGAAGCAGGAACCTAGCAATGTGAGTTTTACAATCCTGTCTACCATAGCTCCCAGAACATATCCAGGTGATTCTCTGGTGATGTCTGCAAACAATGCTGATCCCTTAATCATCTAACGGGAACCTTCTAGATTTAACCAGTGAGAATTTCTCTTTTAAAGACTTAGGTAATAGGGTTTTACCTCTTTCCCCCTAAACTTCTTGGAATAAACTCCATAAATACATATAGAAATTCCTTTAGAGGATATAAATTGCCACAAAATGTGAAAACATAGCCAGTTTTTCATGACACTCACTGACATTGTGTCCCCTTCAGTAGTGGCTGAGTGGAATCCACTTATTTCTAAGTGTTCGATATTAATGAATAAAGATAATTACAGAGCCATTGTGATCTGTAATTGTATAACAAGGGACACAACACCAAACTTGGAAAGCATTATTGTAATGAACATTTCATATGAAAGGATCATTATATTTTGAAAGGTATGGGAAGAGAAGATGCAATATGACGTGATTTCTAAGGACAAGCTAAATGGTTTAATTACTCATGTTATAAATCAGGTTTTGAAACTGAGGTATGAATTGCTGAAGACTGAACTAAATGTGGAGATGTATATTATCAGAGGAAGCAAAGAGGATGGGGGAAATTAAGAGTCATCTAGCTAGGTGCTTTGCTGTTTCATCTCATTGAATCCACATAAAAATTTCATTTTTGGTTGATGAAAGCAAGGAGCAGTGAATATTCAGAGACACTATGGAAATATCAGGACTTCTGGGAAGATGGCAGAGTAGTAAGTAGCAAAAATAAGTAGCTTCCCTGAGAGTCACCATCCAGACACTGGAATATAGTATCATGGGGAAGATAGTAAGGAAGGAAGTGGGTCCTCTGGAGCCAGGAGGAATCCAAAGTGTGAACTGAAGCCCACAGAAAGTAAAAAAAGTAAAACTTCAAGGCAGAAGGCGGAAGCTGGAGGTGCCTTTGCCCTGAGATAGGACTCAGTGTGTGAGAGGAGCTGTTTGAACCTGGGAACCCATGGTCACAGTGCTGGCTGGTGACCCTGGAGGCCTCTGCAGAGAGATGTGGCAGTGGAACGGAGCAGCAGTTGTGGAAGACTGCACTGGATGGTGAATGCACTGGACTTAGTCCTTCGGTGGGTAGACAGCAATTAGCCAGGAGCCATTTTGGAGGTGGGCTCGATGAGCCCAGAACCCAGAACTGCTTCTGCCTTCCTCTAGCAGCTGTGAGCTAGGAGAAGACCTATGGAAATTACTTGAACTGTGGCAAATCATATGAGTTTGGTTTCAGGGCAGGTCTGCTGAGATTATCTACTACTCTGCCATAAAGCAATTGCTGGCTGCCTGGGATAGACTCTCACAATCTGGGACTTTGTCTCCACAGATTGTCTACCAGTGAACCCAGAGAGAATCTTGGAAGTGGACTATTTGTTTTTCTTTTTCTTTTTCATTTTTTCTCTTTCTCCTTCATTGTTTTTATATGAGTGTGCCAATGTTTCCTAACCTCTTTGTGGGTGTAGTTCTTTCTGTTATTCCTTTTATCTCTTCCATTTCTTCCTTCAGTCACCTGCACCAGTTTCCCCAGCTTGGTGTGATCACCCCTTTTTAACCAACCTTACTTCTAATCTCTTTTTCTTTTTCACTTCTCTATTTTCTCCTTAATCCATTTTAAATTTGAGCCCCAGAGGACAAAAAGGACACATTATGAACTTATAAATTACATATGATTCTCTGTTTTGTTTTACATTTTGTTATATAAAACACAAATCTAGTTCATATCATAGTTGCAAATTAAGGTTCATCTCAATTTATTGTTTTCTACACTGTATTTGATGCTATTGGTAGCACTGTGGCCAAAATTGATATAATTGTTTTAAATAGCTGTTCATCCTGGTATTCCATGACTGAGGCTAACTAAGGGTCACAGAAAATGCAGTGGCACAGTTCCAAAGAACCAGGGGCTGGGTCAAATAAGCAACAAATTCTTGTCTCCAACAAACTGAAAGGGTAAGATTTTCCAACAGATTCAAAACCCAGCAGCCAGCCACACCTGGGAGATACCTCAGAGAAGCAATCATCATCTAAGGGTCTTACTACTACCAATAGAGCAACCTACCATAGGCAACTTACAAGCATCACTCCAAGAATTAAACTAAAAAAAGAGAGAAAAGAAGATGAGAAGACACTTAGGCAAAATATAACCCCAGACACTCTGTTCACCAAAGGGAAATCCAGGGGGCAATGAGATGGAACACTCTGAAAGCCCCACCATGTCTCTCTGAAGAAGTAACAACAAAGCAATTGAATGAGGCTCTGGAAAAAATGAAATCAGAAATAGTCTCTTAGATAACTACAGAGATTACCAAAATATACATTATACTTAGTGATATTAGAGCAGACACAGACAAAAGAAATAAAGGATCTTAAGAAAATTGTGGAAGTTCAGTGTAGGAAAGAAATGAAATCCATAAAGCAGATTCAAACAGATATCCAGGAGGATAAAAACTTCACTGAAAGTATTCAAAGCACATTATGCCAATGTGAAGACAGTATCTCAGTTAGTGACCAGGAAATGAGATTTTTTTTTCAAAACTAGAAGTTATCCATGAAAAATCAAGCCAGCAGCTGCTAGATTAAATGAAGAATAGCAAATTAACTGGAGTCAATGAACAAGCAGAAGATATCACAAATGGCATTAAAAAATGTTCACAGATATCATGACAGAAAATTTTCCTAGTAGAGGAAAAGAATTTGACATACAATAGACAAGGCACATAGAACTCTACTTAGCCATGATCAAAAAAGTCTACAGCCAGGCATATCCTACTTAAGATTCCAGAAATTCAACATAATAGAATCGTAAAACTGCAAGAGACAAGAAAGTAATCACCTATAAAGTAAAGCCCATCAGAATTACAGCTGACTTCTCAGCACAAACTCTCAAGTCAAGGCAAGCTTGGAGAGATGTACTCCACATTCCAAAAGAAAACAACTTTCAATCCAGATTGATGTACCCACAAGACTACTTTTCAGTTTTTTTATTTGCTGTTTTGTTTTTACCTTGAATACAGAAAGGATACATATACAAGTTTATATGTGTCTAGAACTTCACCTAAGGGGTTTACAAAAATTGATTTTATTATGTGTGATAGTATGCACAACTACACTGAAGAAAATGAGGCACCATTGGTGGTAGCCATTGATGATTTCCTATCATTTTGATTTGAAAGCCAAATACTTTTATTCTTGGTTTTGGTATGCTTTCAATCATTTTATTTCACTATGTTAATACATAGATAGCTATAGATATAGGTATAGATAGCTATTTATAGGTATAGATAGCTATTTATAGGTATAGATAGGTATAGATAGCTATTTTGAAGAAAACAAGAGATTATTGTAGCCACTATTGGATTCTTAATGTCTGGTCTAGAAAGCCCTTAAGGCTCTCATTCTGTTGATTGCTTTTATACTATTTTGATTTGTATTAACTTATTGTGTGTGAAGGTATGGACAATTATTTCAAAGAAAACAAGAGACGTTATAGTATCCACTGATGATTTCCTGCTATTTTTAGCTGAAATCTTGTGTTATTAGTATTGCTTTACTCTGCTTTGCTTTGTTCTGTTTTGTTTTATTCTCTTTAAAATCAAAAAGATAAAACTGTCTTTTAAAATTGATGAAGAAATAAAATATTTCCATCACAAAGAACATCTGAGAATATTTATGACCACAAAACCAGCACTCCAAGATACTCTGAAGAACAGTCTATAAAGAGATAATAAGGACTACAGCTTCATGAACTCCAACAGAAGGAATCCAGTAGGGAAGGCAAACGATTAGATGAAAGGAAAAAAAAAGGAGAACCAACAAAAGGAAAATAACATGATAAGAATAAGTCAATATGTTTGAGTTGTAACCATCAACATTAATGGTTTTAATTCACTAGTCAAAAAAACCAGACTGGCTGAATGCATCTAGATGCAAGATCCAACAATATGCTGCATGCAATAAACACATTTAATTAGAACAGGAATTCATGCACTGAAAATCAAATAATCTATGTGACAGGAACCCAGAAAAAAACAGGTTCAGCTATTCTATTTGCAGACAAAGTGAATTTCAAACCAACATTGATTAAGAAACATAAAGTAGGTAACTACATTCTCATAAAGGGAGTAATACAAGAGGAAGAGATAATATATATACAACAAATACCAGTGCACCCAGCTATATAAAATAATTATTTGCAGACATGAAAAATAACTACTAATACAACTGTACTGGGAAACCTCACTAACCCATTGTCACAAAATGATCAACTAGGCAAAATTCAATGGTGAAATATTAGAACTAAATCAAACTTTTGAACAAATGGACTTAGTAGGTGTCTATAGGGTGTTCCTCCACACAACATCACAATAGCCATTCTCAGCTACACATGGGACGTATTCCAAAATAGGCCATATACTGGCTCATAGAACATGGTTAAGAAAATACAAAGGAATTTAAATTATCCCATGCGTACCATCAAACCACAGTGCAGTGAAATTAGAAATCCATACTAAAGAAAATGACAAAAACTTAATAAACACTGGGAAATTAAACAGTATCCTACTGAAAAATCAATGTGTCACAGGTAAAATTAAAGAGGAAATTAGACAGCTTTTACAGTTGAGTGATAATACAATATACTGGAACTTTTTGTGGTATGCAATGATAGCAATCATAAGAGAGAAATATATAGGAAGCACAAACAAACAACTCAATGTTGTACCTCAAACTTCTAGAAAAAGAAGAGTGGGCTAAGACTAAAGATCACATAAGGGAAGAAATTACAAAGATAGAATAAATTAATGCACTGGAGACTCAAAAAGTAATATAAAGAATCAATGAATTGAAGAGGTGGTTCTTTGAAAGATTAAGTAAATTTGACAAACCCTTAGCCAATCTTACCAAAAAATGAAAGAAAAGGTGCAAATTCACATAATTAGGAATGAAAAGGGTGAAATCACAACAGACCCTACAGAAATGCAAGAGATCAACTATATCTACTTTGAAAAATTGTATTCTAATAAGATGGAAATTACAGAAGAAATTGACATATTTCTAGATACACGTGAATTACCAAAGCTGAATCAAGAAGGTATAAAAATAACCCAACATCAATAAATGAAATTGAAGATATAATTAAAACCCTATCAACAAAGAATACCCCAGCCCTGGTAGATCCACTGATGAATTCTATAGGAAATTTAGAGAAGACCTAACATTACAATTCTCAAACTCTTTAACGAAATTGAAAGTGAAGCAATAATTCCAAATTCATTCCGGGAAGTAAGCATTACCCCAATACTAAAACCAGAGAGGACACAACTAAGAAAAAGAATTACAGGCCAGTTTCTCAAATAAATACAAAAAATCTCCAATAAGATACTAGCAAACAGACTGCAGCAAATCATCAAGTAGATTGTGCAGCATGATGGAGTGGGATTCATCCCAGGGATTCAGGGATGATTCAACATATATAAATCCATAGATGTAATACACTGTATCAATAGAATCAAGGAATACATCATATGATCATCTCAATAGATGCAGAAAAAGCTTTTGACAAAGTCAAGCATTCATTCATAATAAAAACTGTACAGAAAATTATAAACCAGCAGCCAACATCATAATAAATGTACAGAACCAAAAGTTTTCACTCTAAAATCAGGATCAAGTCTTCACATATTCAACATAGTCCTGGAAACTTTTGCCAGAGAAACTAGACAAGAGAAAGAAGTAAAATGAATAAAGATAGGAAAGAAAGAAGCTAAACTATCATTATTTGCAGATAACATGATACTGTACTTAAAGACCCAAAAACACCATCAAAAGCCTTCTAGATTTAGTAAGCAAATTCAGTAACATAGCTGGTTACAAAGTCAACACTCAAAAATCAATAGCGTTCTTGTACACGAATAACAAACTCATTGAGAGAGAAATCAGGGAAACAATACCTTTTACAACAGCATCCAAAAAATTGAAATACCTAGGAATCAATCTAATGAAAGATGTAAAAGACCTCTATACTGAAAACTATAGTACTCTTAAAAAGGAGATTGTAGAGGGTATTAGAAAATGTAGACATGTCCTACGCTCTTGGGTAGGAAGAATAAATAAAATATAATGAGAATGGCCGTATTTCCAAAACTACTATACAGATTCAGTGCAATATCAATCAAAATTATAATAGCATATCTTACAGAATTTGAGAAAATAATCTTAAAATTCATCTGGAATCAGAAGAGACCTAGAATAGCAAAGGTGGTACTGGGCAACAAAGACAAGATAGGTGGCATCAAACTCCCTGACCTGAAATTATACTATAAAGTTACTGTGATAAAAACAGTGTGGTACTGGCAAAAAAACAAAAAAACAAAACAAAAAAAAAAACAGACCTCAGAATCAATGGGATGGATTACAAGATGCAGAAACAACTGCAAACACACTCAGTCATCTTATCTTTGACAAAGGTGTCAAACATGTTCGCTGGAAAAAAGCCTCTTTAATAAATGGTGTTAGGAAAGCTAGCTTTCCACATGCTGAAGGTTAAAACTGGACCCATATCTTTCACCATGTACTAAGCTAAAATCAGAATGGATTAAAGACCTTAATATCAAAACAAACATTAAATCTGCTGGAAGATAGAACAAGTAAAACTCTTGAAGATATCGGTGTAAGCAAATACTTTATGAACAGAACCCAGATTGTGCAGGACTCATCACAAAGAGTCAACAAATGGGATCTCATTCTACTGAAAAGCATTTGCACAGGAAGAGAAACCACTGAGTGAAGAGACAACCCACAGTGTTTTCCAGCTTCTCTCTGACAAATGGTTACTATCAAGAATGTATAAAGCTCTCAAAAGCATCGGTCCTCCCAGATATATAACCCAATCCAAAAATGGGCATCTGAATTGAACACACATTTTCAGATAAAGAAGTACAAACAGCAAATAAATACATGAAAAAATGATCAACAACACTGGTCATTCAAGAGATGCAAATTAGAACACCTCTGAGATTTCACCTCACCCCAGAAAGTATGGCTAGTATTAAAAAATCAACCAATAACAGATGCTGGAGGGGCTGTGAGGGAAAAGGAACTCTTCTCCACTGTTGGTAGGAATGCAGACTGATGCAGCCACTGTGGAAATCAGTGGGGAGATTCCTCAAAAAACTAGAATTGTAGGTCCATTCAACCCAGCTATTCCTCTTCTAGGTATTTTCCTAGAAAAATTGAAAACATCACACCACAGAGATATATATGCACTCATGTTTATAGCAGCACAGAATAGCCAGGTCTTGAAAACAACCAACATGCCCATCGACTGAAGAATGGATAAAAAAGATATGGCATTTCTATACAGTGAAATGATAAACTACACACTTTTATCAGTAAATAGATGTGCATTGAGAACATACTTATTAGTGAAATAAGACATGTGTGTATAAACATCATATTGTTTCATTAGTGTGACAAGCTCAAAGAAAAATCGTGTATATGTGCATATATATGTATATAAAAAATAGTTAAGATAGTTTAAAAAAAGAAGCATAATGACCTCCTATGTCATCCACATGGCCTGTTCAGAAGCAAATTCAATGCCTCCCTTCACTGAACACCTTTGTAGTTTCTGCCTTCCCTTCTACAGCTAGTCCCAGTCTTTTGTCCCAGAGAGAATGATCTCAGCCAAAGCAGCAACTCAAGTAACACCTGCCTTTATTTTAGCGAATGCACTTGTGAGCCATTTTGAGTTGACTTTGGATGTCTTAAGAAATTTTTGATGTGCTATAAGATTTGAATTTTGTATGTGGATATTCAGTTGTTCTAGTATATTTACTGAAGATATAATCCTTTATCCACTTACTTGCTTTTGCATCTTGTCAGAAATCAATTGTCTGTTACGTGGGTATCTATTTTGGGACTTCATATTTGTACTTTGGTGATTTGTCTATCTTGATATCAATGCAATTTTGTCATGATTGGTGTAACTTTGTGATAAATTATGGAATTGGGAAGAATTGAAGCTCTAATTCTGTTTATTTATCAAAGTTATTAAGACTTCTGAGTCTTGTATTTCTAACAGAAATATAAGAATTATAATGTTAAGTTTTATGAAAAATGATGTTGGAATTTTGAGAGGAGACTATGTTTTCTAATCTTTATTATATTGCTCTATTTGTTTTCGGTTTTATTCTGTCCTTTATTTCTAGTTTCCTAAGGGAAGACATGAGGTTATTTCATAACTTTGTTCTTTGCTAATGAATGTACTTGATGTTAAAAACATAAAAAGATAAAAACTTGCAACTCCTAAAATATATTGCAACTCTTCTATGTGGTAAAAACTTCTTATGTGCACTTATATCCAGGTATCTTCTTGTTTTGCATTCATGGAAGCATTACACTTCCCTGATTTCTATACCTTATTGTGGGATGGACCATTTGCCCAAGGCTAGCCAATTGGTTATGAGAAGAATTGACGTGCATTTTCAGTGTCTTTCTTTTTAAATTTTATTTAAAGAAAGACTAAACAAAACAGAAAACTGGTAGAAATAATATATACTTTTGAAGAAAAAAATAAGCAGTAGTAAATCACTAGTTGATGATTACAGATTGTCCTCTTACAAATAGTTATTCAAGATACTAAAGTAGAGCATACAAAGTAGGGATTCAAACAGTGAGACTGCAACTAGTTCCGTTCAACTATCCAACAAAAACTTAAAAATATGGTTATCAGTCCTATACAGTTAAACATACATGCGGTCATCTATATCTTAAATTATTTTGGGATTGTAAAAACGCAAGCAAGCTAATATCACTCGGAAGAAACTATTGCTGGGTGTCACATTATGACACTCCAGGATCAGCACTGTGTACTGTAGTGTCTCTTTTTCTTCAGAGTGTTTGTTCATTTCATCATATGTCATAAGATCAGCTCTCATAAACTGTTTCTAGGTTCTACACATGCATGAATCTTAACATGTATTTCTATCCTTTCTATATTGGAGAAAAAAAAAACAAAGCAAGACAACAAAACATATTCCTACAAACACATGAAACAAGACATATAAGACTGTTGTATAAGGAGTTCTACCATAGTTCCTGTGTTGTCGCTTATTATCTTCAATAGAATTGGCTGTATCATCAGACATAGTATAATTGAATATATCAGTAGATAACAGTATTAATAAAACAACAACTTTGTATGTAGCATAAAACTTCAAAAACAGGCAGTAATCAAACCAGAATGTGTTTTGTAGTGAGTCTTGTCATCTTCAGTGTAGTTGTGTATATTCTCAGACTGGATACTGTCAATCATATCAGTTTTAAATAAAATCTGTCAATAACAAACAGCAATCAAACAAACCAGATTTAACTAAGATCAGTCATAGTTAAACAGTATAAGTCATGCAGGGCTCCAGATTAAGTTAATAGGAAATTAAAGATGATTACTGTGTTATATCCTAATGGTTTTGGGATAACTGTTCCCTCAGATTTAGTGCAAGTAGACAAACTAGTACAGAATAAAATCTATCTAAGCAGAGTGGTGCAAGTAATGTGGGTTTTAAATCCTGATACACTATTAACAATATCTTCTTCCATCTTTCTTAAGATTATCCATCCCCTTTCACTTCCACAGGGTACACTGTGCATTTTTGGGTCTCACCAAGAACCTTGGTTTTAAATTGGGGGTGGGGGGCTTCTATTTACCTAAGTGGTTCCAAACCTTCTCTCTTCTGGACTTCATCTCTAATTGTGTCCTTTACCTATTAAAGCCTGTCTTTCCAACCTATCCACAAATATTGGTCTAGTTGCCCCTATTACTCTGATTTTCTGTCACATAGACCATTGTTCCCTCATATTTGATTTTAATTCCATGTACTCTTTTTCATGTTAATTATATTTCCTAAAAATAGTATCTTGGTGGATCCTACCTCTTGATCTACTCTATGTGTGGTTTTTTGCTAATTTATTGTATCAAGCCCATTTATATTAGAGATTATAACCACCCTTCTCTGCCTTCTGTTATGCTCTGTTTTTGCCATCAGTTGTCTGCTTGTCTTGTTCATTCTGTTTTCTGATCCATTCATTGAGGCCTATCTGCCACTGTTCTTGGAATCCTAGTATTTTTCTCTCTCTCTAGAATGCCCTGCAGTATTCTCTGTAGAGTTGGATTGGTGGTCATGAATTTCCCAAGTTCTTCTCTGTCTTAGAAGCATCTTGTTTCTCCATTAATTTCTAGAGACAGTTTAACAGGGTATATCAATCTGGGCTCGAGATTATTTTCTTCAGGGCTTGCATATTTTGCTCCAGGCTCTTCTTGATTTGATGGTTTGTGTTGAGAAGTCTGCCATGATTCTGATGGGTCCTTTATAGGTGATCTGTTTCTTGTTTCTAACAGCTTTTAACATTCTGTTCTTATACTGAATTTCTGGGATCTTGATCATTATATGCCTGGGTGTGGCTCTGCTTTGGTTGTAGGTGGCTGGAGTTCTGTATGCCTCATACATCTGAAAATCATTTCCTTTTCCTGTATTTGGGAAGTTTTCCTTAATTATTTCTGTGAATAGCCTTTGTAGTTCCTTTGTTTGTACCCCTGCTTCTTCATTCACATTCTTTCTTCTCAGGTTATAGATCCTCTTGTCATCTTCTATCCTTTGAATTGTTACTGCTTGTTTCCTTGTTATTTTTTAAAAGTTTTTCCTTTCATAATCCCACATTACAAACCTGTCCTCCAGTTTGAATAATCTCTCCTTAGTTTCTTTCAAGCAGTTTTGCCATCTTTCCATAGAGTTTTTAATTTCCTGATGATCTCTTTGAATCTGCTTCACGTATTCTATGTTTTCTTTATATTCTTTATCAAATGGTTCTCTCCTTTGAGTTCCTCCATTCTTCCATCTGTGTCTTCTTGAGGGATGCTTAGCATCTCTTTTTTTTTTCCTTTAAAGAGAAAGAAACAAAAAAATACATGGAGATAAAAAAAGGTAGAAATAATGCAGAATAACAGAAAAATAAATGGTAAGAAATTGCCAGTTGGTTAAGTTACATATTGTCATCTTAGAAATAGCTGTTCAGGTTACAAAACTAAAGTATGTAAAATGACATCCAAATAGTGACACTGCAAACAGTTCTGCTCAATGATCTAACAAAAACTTAGTAATATGGTTATCAGTCCTACACACTTGTTTTATATCCTAATGAGGATAAGATTAAACATATAAAAACAGAACAAAACAGTTTAAAAAAAACAATTTAAAGAAATACAGATTTCAAAGCAAGTCCACTGGAGATCTTCACTGTTTATCTAATTGTCTCTAGTTTCTTTCAAATAGTTGTCCCCATCTTCAAGCACATTAAATATATACTGTATATTATAGAACTAATCAAATCATTACAGGATGATAAAGGCTTTTTAGGTCTTCAAGATCTGACATTGGGGAAGTCAATAATAACTACCATTGCATCTCGTATTCTCTTCGTAGTAGCTGTCCTTATCTTTGCATATGCTGAAATTGAACTTAAGAGACTAGACTAATATCATTCTGATCAGTAAATAATGGTATTGCTAGATTTTATATCATAATGCTACAAAATTAGATTGGTTTTCTTACTGTCTCTTCTTTTTCAGAGTATCTGTTCATTACATCTTGCATTATATAATCTGTTCCCATAAATAGTTTTTTAAAAAAAGTCTTCTCATGCATGAATTTTTACATGTATATCTATCCTCTCTGTCTTATAGGGAAAAACAAATCATAAAAAGACAGCAAAACAAATTCCTAGAAAATCATGCAATGAATAAGACACATGAGACCACAATATTAGGTGATCTACCGTAGTTACTATGCTTTCTGTTGTTATTTTCAACAGACTTGTCCACATCATCAGGCTTAATATAGTTAAACATAGTATTACCTAGCTATTTTTATAATAACACAACTTTGAAAACATTGTAGGACTTGAGAGCTGTTACAATGTAAAGATTTTTACATTTGTGGGGTTCTGGTAAAGATATCAGATAGATAAGAGCAAATTACAGAGACTCCCTGAGATAGTCAACTTAGATGCCAAAATAACACAAATGTGAGAAGTCTCGGGCAGAGGGAGATAGATCCTTTCAACCAAGGAAGAAACTAAGATGAGAAGAACCAATCAATCAAACTTGCAGTCCCAGTGCTACTATTGGAACAGCTAAAGGTCCTGCTTCAGTGCCCGAAACTCGTGTGGCCACGACTAACTGAGCCTGAATTCCTACCATTTCAACTCACTGGAACTGCAGTCTCACCGAGGTTGAGGGTCAGTGGGCCCAATACAGAGCCAAGTTGGTGAGGGACCTGTATCAACCTGCAGTGAGTGCTGGGAAAAAAAACCCTTCCACAGAAAAGGGTGTTGTTCCAATGGGATGACATCTTGGAATTGGGCAGGACTGGCAAGAACAAGGAACAGCAGTGGTTTCAGTCAGTTGTTCTCTTGGGCAGGATTGGTGGGGTATGCTTGGCCTGGGCCATGCCTCTGGCTGAGACCAAATAAGTTGTCCCAAACCAGTTCCCTACATGTGGCACACACACAGTGAAGGCCTCAGCATGTTGACTGACCCAGAGGGGAGGGTCCAGCATATGCTGCCCTTGTTTGCACCACAATAGCATACTGAAGGGGGCAAGATCACCTAGCCAGCATGCTTTAGAAGAACCATAACCAATAAAGAAAGAAACTGGGACCTCCTGTATATGCCTGTAACAAAGAAACAAAAACATATGGGAAGAGGAAGCAACAAGAAAAAGTTCCCAGCCCCCATACCTGAGAAAATTGATCCAGCAAAGGTAAATACAAAGGAGATTGAGGACAGGAAACATGCAATATCAGACACAGCACCAGTGGACGTAAAGAGATATCTTTGGGACCTCATAGATGAATTCAAAAGGGAAATATTTAACCAAGTAAAGCAAGATATAAATAGATTAATAAAAGAAATGCTAAGTACCTCTCAAGAAGACACATACAGAAGAATGGAGGAACACACAAAAAGGAGAGAATCATGTGATGAAGAATATAAAGAAAACATAGAATATATGAAGCAGGTTCAAAGAGATTACCAGGAAATTAAAAACTCCACTGAAAGCTGGTAAAACTGTTTGAAAGAAACTAAGGATAGATTATCCAAACTGGAGGACAGGTTTGTAATGTGGGGTCATGAAGGGAAAATTTTCTTAAAAATAACAAGGAAATGAGGAATAACAATACAAAGGCTAAAAGACCTATAACTTAAGAATAAAAAATGTGAATGAAGTAGCAGGGGTACAAACAAAGGAACTACAAAGACTGTTCACAGAAATAATTAAGGAAAACTTCCCAAACATAGGAAAAGGAAATGATGTTCAGATGTATGAGGCATATAGAACTCCAGTCACCTACAACCAAAACAGAGCTACACCATGGTAGAACTCCTTGTACAGCAGTTTTGTATGTCTTTTTCATTTTATGTGTCCATAGGAATATATTTTGTTTTGTCCTGCTTTGTTTTGTTTCTCTCTCTAATATAGAAAGGATAGAAATACGTGTTAAGACTCAGGTATGCGTAGAACCTATAAACAGTTTATGAGAACTTCTCTTATGACACATGATGAAATGAACAAACACTTCGAAGAAAAAAAGACACTATAGTACACAGTGCTGATCCCATAGTGTCATGATGTGAAATCCAGCAATACTATTACTCTTTGTTCAGAATGATTTAACTTGCTTTGGTTTGTTTAATCTCAACATAAAATGAAGATATGGATGACTGCATGTATGTTTAAGTGTATAGGATTTATAACCATATTGCTAAGTTTTTGTTGGATAGTTGAACAGAAGTGTTTGCAGTCTCGCTGTTTGAATCCCCACTTTATATGTTCCACTTTTGTATCTTGAACAACTATTTGTAAGACTACAATATGTAAGCATCACCTAGTGATTTCTTACTGTTTATTTTTTCTTTGAATGATATACTATTTCTACCCATTTTGTTTTGTTTAGTCTTTCTTTAATTTAAAAAAGGATTTTTACATTTGTGAGGTAGATTCCTAATTATTTCATTTTTTCCATGCTATCACAAGAGGTGTGGTTTCTCTAATTTTTCTAACAGTGAGTTTGTTTTCTGTATACAAGAATGCTATTGATTTTTTAGTATTGACCTTGTGTCAGGCTATGAAGTTTATTATTAAATCTAGAAAGCTTTTGGTGAAGTTTTTGGGTCATCTACATAGAGTATCATGTCATCTGCAAATAATGATAATTTAACTATTTACTTTTATGTCTTTTTTGCTTTAAATGCTTTCTCTTCTCTAATTGCTCTGGCTAACATTTCCAGATCTATATGGAATAGGAGTTGTGACAGTGGACATTTTTGTCTTATTTTTCATTTTATAATGAAAGCTTTCAGCTTTTGACCATTTAGTATGATGTTGGTTGTTGCCCTGCTTTAGTGACTTCTGTAAGGTTGAGGTAAAGACCTTGTATTCCAATTTTCTGTAGTATTTTTACAATGAATGAGTGTTGTGCCACTATAAAGTTTTATCAGTGTGTTTTGTTTGATGTGCAAGTTTCTTATTTCAGATTGATTTTGGCATCTGGATGTATGTCTCTCCTTCTTCCAACTATTTGTGTTTATAGATGATTTTCTTTGTGTTACTCCAGTGTGGCTCTTCCTCTATTCAGTCATGTTGAAATCCAAAAGATTTTCATATTGATGACTTATTTAAAGAACCAGCAGATCTATCAGTTGGGAAGAGAGTGAATAGGGGCAGAGAATCCAACATTGTGGTATATTTAGTGATTCATTTTACATTCTATTTGAACAGTTACTCTTTCCGGAGTTAATAGCATGACTTGTGCTTGTTGGAGGCCTACGATCCTTCTATCTTAATGGTTTTCATTCTTAACATATGCATTACATTGCTAGTTTCAAGATTCTAGTTTACTTCCATTGTTGATTTCAAAACTCCAGTTTATTTCCCTTGCTAGTTCCCTTTCCCTTGCTGATTCCAGCTTACAAATTTACTCAAATAATAACTAACATTTATAGAGTTACTCTCATATTATAGTGTCATATTTCATCCCACCTCAAAGTAAAAAAAGACAAAAATTCATATATTGGTGAATTACTTGGAAATGTAATGTTAAAGAGCCAGGAGTGAGGAACAAGGTAGGAGCTAATAGAGGAGAAAAATCAATACAGGGTACAGGTATATAATACCTTGGGATATTTCAAGAAGCCATGTAAAGATGATTTTGCATGTTAGACAAAATCATAATTCTCATATGGACATAAAAAACATCATGGGTTAAATATTTAACTCATAACTAATGAGAAACCTGATACATGTTTAATCTACTTTTAAAAATAACCTAAAAAACAGATAATAGGAAATACAAAGAGACTTTGTGGAGTTGGAAAGGAAAACTGGAAATGCAGAGAGATGGAAGGGAGGAGAAGGAAAGGGGAAATAACAAGGAACAAGTCACAATATGTACGTGTAATAATATCCCACAATGAATATATTCATTTTGTATCACAAAAATATACTAATAATTTTAAAAAGCAACACATTTATAGATCAGAAAATTTGAAATGAATATGCATGTAAATAGAAGCAAAACTAGTTTTTACCAGAGTGGGAAAGGATGAGTTCCAGACAGCACAAAATTTGCATATTTATTTATCTTTGTCACTAGTCAGCTCTTGCATGCAGTCTTTCCAGTTACCATGCATCACTTATATTCTTGTTAAATTACTTTCTCTTCATGAGACCAGAGCTAAATGAGAGTCATGGCTTAGGGTAGAAAGTTAAGTTCCAAACCCCAAAGATTAGCTGAAGGGGAACAGCTGGATTTATCTGAATCAGAGAATAAAAACTCACAATGGAAAGCCTATTATAATATCA
Source organism: Cavia porcellus (assembly GCF_034190915.1). Classification (NCBI taxonomy): domain Eukaryota; kingdom Metazoa; phylum Chordata; class Mammalia; order Rodentia; family Caviidae; genus Cavia; species Cavia porcellus. The sequence goes on along the minus strand of NW_026947496.1, from coordinate 66,543,638 downwards.
ATGGCTCAGTCTGTGCAATATATTATTGGCTGTGTGTTTAATGTCATTAGCATGGCCTGATATCAAAACCCTGCAAGCATCCCCACCCCCTCCTGACCTTTACAGAAAAAGCTATAATCTTTTCTCCTTTCTTCAAAGCCAGATGTATTATAGAAGTACAAAAGAAACAATTTGGAAAAGGGAAAAAAATCACCTTTAATGAAATCATCCCAGCAACTTAGGAGGTCTTGGTGAGAAACATGAAAGTGACTTGGCTCCCACTGTCACCAGCTGTACACGTTGTCTTGCCCAGTTTGTAGGCTGTGCAGCAGGGATGGAAGGCGTGGGTGCTTAGAGAGCCATTGGACACTTAATCGCAGTTCTTTGGGGACTTATAAGCTAGGCCAAGGAAAATAAATATTTACAACTGATTACTTATTTCTGTGGTATTGCTTTGAGGCACATTATATATATGCATAATTTTCTTTAGTTGTGATTTTGTTCTTCTCTAGAGATATTTCCAAGTCTATAAATCCTTTTAGTGCCCCAGTAGAAAAGCTTTATGTGGTTGCCCTTAGACAGGTTTCTTTGTCAATAAGAAATCAAACATTTGTGACAACCTGTCACTCCTGCTTGGCTCTAAGTGTGCAGTATTGTATTAATGAATTTCAAAATTTTCCAAAGGCAAGAAAATTGCCACCCTGTTGGGTCACAACACAATAGACAGAGTTCTTAAGACACAGTGCTCTCTTTTATAGTGACTGACCTTGGACAAGTTGCTAAGACTTAGGTGTCTTCACTGATCCCCAATGTTCAGTGGCGCTAACAATCCTACTCTTACAGGAAGGCACAAGGGGAAGGCAGAGTGAATTTTCTTTCCAACTCAGCCAAGCCCGTAATGCAGGGCACCACACTGATATCATCCAGGTTCAAGGCTAAACTTAGATGAAAGGAAAGAATGATGTCTCCTTGCCTGTCTTGAGAAGTAGCACATGGTAATAAAATCATACAACCATTTACCACATAAGAACATGTATGCTAAGTGTTTTCCAGTCTTTATATAGTTGATTTTCTATTCACGAACTCAAGTGACTGTAGACAGGAATATTAAAAATAGATTTTCTCTCTACTATATATGTGCACCTTTTTCTTTTATTTTAATTTTTTATCTATTAATACATGTTTATAGCTCATAGGTATTACATTCCTTGTGAGGAATTACTACATGTGTATAATACATTTAATTCTTTTTACATTCTTTTCCCTTTCCCTCTCTCTCTTGCCCTACAATTTCTTAAACCTCTTCCCATTTGCAAAATAGGAAGATCTCCCAGTATCCTATTATCTATCATGTATTTGGCTCAGTAATTTGTTTATACTTTAATTTTTTCATATATAAGAAAATTGCAATATTTGAGCCACATGTCTGATTCACTTCACTTAATATTGTGGTCTCAAATTGCATGTATTTTCCTACCAATGATTCAAATTTACTCTTCTTTATAGCAGAGTAGTACTCCATTGCATAAAAATGGCATGTTAAGGGGCTGGGGATTTAGCTCAGCGGCATAAGCGCCTGCCTTGCAAGCAGAAGTTGTGAGTTCGATCCCTGGTACCAATAAAAAAGAAAAAGACAAAAAAAATGTAAAAAAAATGGCATGTTAAAAATCCATTCATGCATTGATAGGTATATAAGTAGCTTCCAAGATGCTCTTCTACCTAGTATAAAGTAGAATAAGCTTGGGACTCTTGTAGGTAAGTGGATGCAACTGGAGAGCATGTTCGTGGGTGAAACAGACTGAACTCATATGTGTGAACCCTAGCATAAGAAACAGAAGGAATCAGTGGGATCCAAAAGCAAAATAGTTATTGTAAGAGTGATAGGGGAGGAAATACTTGGAAGGGAAAGGTGGAAATTACTATTAATTTCTTATTGTCTTGAACTCTTAGATTGTTTTCACAATTTGGTTAGGTTTTCCTTTGTTTTATCCTGTTTTGTTAGATTTTACTCTGTCAGATAGTAAGAGCAGCTATTTTGAATATAATGGGATATATTATGGTAATCATGGTTTACTATTACATTGTTTTGAAGTCTTACAATGGTTTAATTCAGTTGTTTATTTGGTTTCATTCTGTTTGGTTTTATTATGTGTGATGGTATGAACAGCTATTTTGAAAAAATGAGACATTATGGAAGCCATTGCTGATTTCCTATCATCTTGTTTTGAAGTCTATCATGCTTTTGTTCTGTTTTGATTGGTTCTATCCTGTTGCGTTTTATTTGATTTTATTGTGTGTCATGGTATGGACAACTTTTTTGGGGAAAATAAGTTATTATAGTAGCAATTGTTCATTCCCTGTTATCAGGTTTTGAAGTCCTATAATGCTTTCATTCTTTTGAGTGGTTTTATACTATTTTGTCATGTTTGATATTATTGTGTGTGAAAGTACGGTCAGCTATTTTGAAGAAAACAAGAGACATTATTGTAGCCACTGTTGATGTCCTATTATCTTGTTTTGAAGTTCTGTTTTGTTTGCATTGTTCTGCTCTGATTTGCTTTGTTCTGTTGTTTTGTTTCATTCTCTTTAAAATAAAAAAAACACAAGATGTAGGTCTTATGAGTCATGCTACTGTAAACATAAGTAAGGCTGTAATACTATAATATGTTTTTAACTCATATAGGAAAGACAGGTAGGAGGAGAATACAGATGGAATGAAATTTTTATTTTTAGTGTTTTGAGGGATTCTCATACAGATTTCCATATTAGTTGTACTAATTTACATGTCCACCAGCAACACAGAGTGGTTCCTTTTTCCCTGCAATCTTGCCTGCATCTGCTGTTGTTTCATTTCTTGATGATAACTACTCTTTTTGTAGTAAGGTAGAATATCAGTGTTTTAATTTGTACTTTTCTAATGTCCAGAGATATTGGACATTTATTCATATACTTATCACCCATTTGTACTTCTTCTGAGAAATGTATATTTATTACAGTTGCCTGATTTTGATTGAGTCTCTTATTTTAGGGGTCTAATTTTTTTGAGTTCTTTGTATTTGTAGGTAATAGTCCTCTGTTCAAAGAATAGCTGGGAAACATTTTTTTGCATTCTGTAGGTCATCTATTATATGTAGTTTTTGCTGTGCAGAAGATTTTTAATTTGATAAAATTCCATTTATTTATTTTTTGCATTTATTTCTTGTGCATTGCGGTTCTGTTCAGAAAGTCCTTGCTTATACCTTTGTCTTCTAGAATTTTACCATTTTTATCTCCAACAGGTTAATTTTATTATTTCTTTGATCTATGTTAATATTAGTCTAGTACATGGTGAGATTTAAGAGTGCAGATTCAATTTTCAGCTTTTAGACAACTGGTTATTCCAGCACCATTTATCAAAGAGGCTATCTTTCCCTTAGTGTATGCTTCTGGCTCCTTTGCCAAACACTAGATGGCTGAATGTGTCCAGGGTTGTTTCTGAGTCCTTTACTGTTTTATGGATCCACGTATGTGTTTTTGTACCAGAACCATGCTGTTCTTAATCACTATAGCTTTGCAATATAACTTGAAATCCAGGATTGTGATGCCTCTTCTTTTGCTCTTGTTGTCCAACATTTTTCTTGCTATTTGGGGTCTCTTCTGGTTCTCTATAAATCAAGGATTATTTTCTCCACTTCTGTGAAGAATGTGGTTGGTATTTTGGTTTAGAATTCATTAAATCTAAATATCAGTGTTGAATACTTGGGCATTTTGATAACAATGATTGAACTTAGGGACAATAGCTATCCTTTCTGATGGCTTATTTGATTTCCTTTTTCAAAAAATGGTAGGGTGAGGTTTAGGGTTTTGGGTTGATTATAGTGGCAAGTGCTTGTTATTATTATAGAGATCTCTTTAGTTAATGTCTTCTTTTCAGGAACGCACCTAGGCATTGACAACTACAGACCTTGGCCTCTGTCCCAAGATCTGATTACCTCAATTAATTGGGGAGGGAGAGGCAGATTATAATTGGCCCAGCACCCAGTTCTCCAGAAATGGGGACAAAATCACAAGCCGCATATTGACATGGAGTTAAAAACTAAACCATAGCAACAATTATGCCACCCTGACAATAAGAACATCAGCAATGATAATATGACCAAAGAAAAACAATGTTTATATACCATAAGAACCAATAGAAACTACCACTCTAGCACCCTGAACCACAAAATAGAGATCTTTAATTATAACATAGACCCAGAGACACACCAAATATTGACTACCACAAATAAAGTTACAAAAGAGTTCAACAATAATAACATAGAGTTAACTAAATATCTAAAGAGAGGGGATAGGGAATGAGAGAATGAAAGAAATGAAATTTAAAACTAAAAGAAATGGGCTGGGGATTTAGCTCAGCGGCATAAGTGCCTGCTTTCAAGCAGGCAGTCGTGAGTTCGATCCCTGGTACTGATAAAAATGAAAAACAAAAAGCAAAAAACAAAACAAACAAACAAAAAACACTAAAAGAAATATGAGAGGGGGCAAAAAAGTGAAATAAAGGATTGTAAATTTAAGGAGTAAAAAAATTAATAGAATTGGGTAAAAATGAGAGAAAGGAACAAACAAGAAAATGAAGATAAAAGAAGCGGAGGTTTATCCCTGGATGACACACCAGCAGATGGGGAAAGCAAATGATTGCTAAGGTCCATGCTAGATGTAGGAAGTCAGGCTGGAGCAAGGGACCCAGCCATCCTCAGGACTTCATGCTGCACCTTCAGGCCCAGCTGTCTCTGAGAGCCACGTATGATGGGCTTAGTTTCTTAATTCAGCTGTGTTTTCCTGTCCTGAGCACAAACTTCTCCGGAGTTCTATGTCTAGCTTGCATGTTCTCTGTGACTCTCTTATGGCTGTTACCTATCCAGGCATGGTGGCATGGTAACACCAGAAACCCTGAAGTGTAGCTGTTCTGTAGCTCAGTCTTAAACTGTTCACACCTTCTCAAAATGGCTCTCGATGAAACACTTGAATATGGCATATCCTGCACTGGATTTCTTCACCAGATCTAGCCTGCTTTGTGCAGGATTCGTTTTTTACAGGAAAACCCTGTCATGGTTTATGTCTGTGTCCCCCAGGCCTCATGAGTTTGCATTGTGTATTTGTGATTAGTTCATTGTCTAGTGCTTGGATTGATGATGTCAGTGCTCCACCCACACAGGGGTGGAGCCAGGATGTGATGTAATGGCAGGAAGAAGGTGTGTCTTGCTCTTTGCTGGTTCCTGCTTGTTGTTTGCAGCTGCCATGAACTGCAGTCCAGCCATGCCCACCTGCCTTGGAGCCAACTGAGTGTGGACTGAAACCTCCAAAAACTGTAAGAAATAAACCTTTCCTTTCCCGACTTGGGCTTCAGGTATTTTCTCAGCGATGAGTATAAAGTAACTAAGACAAACCCCATCCTGTTTCTGCCCTGGGTTTCTCTTGAGGCTGGCGCTGCCAGCGATGTCTATTGTTTCTCCTTGGTGCCATCCTATCTGGGCTTATCTTGTCTTAGTGGATATAAGTCCTTCTCCCTAGAAGCAAGGGCTCCTTTACTGAATGCTTTTTCTTTTTTCAACTTCTCTGCACTTTCTAGTTTTCCTGTCAGATTTGTCCTGATTCCTGAGATCTAGTTTTTTTCCCTCTTTACCAAGTTGTTTTCCAGATGTCTTGGACCCAGATCTTGGAGAGGACATATTTTGCTATGAGTCTCTGATCCACCATTTTTTTTTTTTTTTTTTTGGTCTTTTTGCTTTTTATCGGTATCGGGGATCGAACACATGACTGCCTGCTTGCAAGGCAGGTGCTTATGCCGCTGAGCTAAATCCCCAGCCCCTGATCCACCATTTTTAATCCTCCATAAAGTCCACTTTTTTTGTCCCTTAGTCAATACAATATAGCAACTATTTACATAGCATTGTGTTTCATTAGGCATTATTAAATAATCTAGAGAAGACATAAAGAATATGAGATGAATATGTGTGGGTTCTATGCAAATTTACTATTTAATGTAATACATGTAGATTCAGTATTTTCAGATTTTGGTATTTGGAAGGGGTACTGGATTGATTTCCTGATGGATACTGAGGGATAACTGTATCAGCTTCACAACAGCAGGATCTTTCCTTGTTTTGATTGCTGATTTCCTCTCTTTAAAAAGAGAAGAGGAACTGACTGGGGATGTAGCTCAGAGGCAGAGTGTTTGCCCAGCATGTACCAGCACCCAGGTTTGTTTGCCAGCATTGAAAAACAAACAAACAAACAAACAAACAAACAAATAAACAAACAGCAGAAAGGGAACAGACATCAGACTGACTGACAGCTTTGGCAAGCAAGAGTATTTAGCAGGAATTTCCAAATCTCAACTTTTGATTTCATTTTAATTATTTTATTTTTATTTATTGTATCAACCTTGTAAAGATGGCATTAAACTCGGAGTTTCCTGGTGACTTAAAATTTCCTTTGTGAAATAACTTTAAAGTGTGGGGGGGGGGAGAGAGAAGGGGGGGGGAAGAGAGAGAGAGAGAGAGAGAGAGAGAGAGAGTAGTTAAGTAGATATGGCTATGCACACAAATATGCTATACAAATGACAGACACTTGCAGAGCATTGATGGAGGCTGCAAAGGGATACCTGACTTATGAGCTGAGTCTAGTGGGTTGAGGTATTGATGTCTGAGCAGATGAGCCTTGCAGATAGCTTCTGTCCACTTCTGGGTTACATACCTTCTGCTGGCGAGGAGGAGAGCTTTGCCAAGGTACAAGCATGTTGCTGCCTTTTAGTGACTCAATTGATTTTGTTCCCTACATCTTGTTTTCCTCTTGTATTATAAGAAATGGACACAGAATATAAGCTGTAAGTCAAATATTTGTGTCTTTCTTAGAGTTCCTATTTTTCATTCATTGCAAAAGACTTTGTTGCTTTGTTTCTGGCCAGTGGCAAGAGGCTAACACAATACATGCTACATTCCAAAGATACTCTTCTTCACTAATTTCCAACTATGTCTTTTTTCATACTGCTGCTATATTTGACCAAGATCTAGTTTTCAGAAACTCTTTAAAGAGAGAAATTTGGTCCAAATTCTTTGCATTTCTCAGAAAGATGCTCTATCCCCATAAGGAAAATTTAGTATAGGACCAAGTGACTAAATATCCTTCCACGTACTACCAATGCCAAATATGTATGCTTCAAAGCTCAAGGATGAATACATGATGCTATTTATGTAGTAACTCTTAATTGTTTTTATACCTAATTGTTTTGTACTCCTAACTGATGGTTTCTAAGGATGTCTAAAAACTCAGTCTGGCCCAGGAATCTTGTCAGGACAGGGAAATCTGGTACAGGAATGGAGCACTGAACAGATACCATGACCAGAAGCCTGGGGCTGAGTTCTGCCAGATGAAGTCATTGCTAGAGATGCTTAGAGTACTCAGAATCCTCCAGTGGCATATGATGGAGATACCCTCCTCATACAGCCCCACTTTTCCTCATTGATATGCCAGTTGTTTCCTATTTAATGTAAGTATCTGAAGTTCTCTTCCCTGGGCATTTCTGACTGTAGGGCCTTTTATAGTGGTCTACAGGCAGGGTAGTCTGGAGGAATCTGGTAGGTAAAACTCTCTGGAGCACTTAATCCATGTTAGAGGGAACTGGTAGATAAAAAACATGGTAAACTGAGGATTCACATATTCCTGGCATTCTTCATCAGGAGTAAGACTCTATTTACTCACATTACTAACCTGCTCATTAATATGCCCTGACTTACCACTTCTGATTATCTATGTTTTTTTCTATTTTTTTATGCTGGGGCTTTCTTTCTTTCAAAAGCAACTGCTTGTTCTGAAACCCTTGTTTCAGAGTATGAAAAATGGGAATAATAATACCTTCTTGGATGCCTCATTTCTTTCTTGAATACCTAAGGGGATATTTCTTGGGAAGATATTTCTATGTAATTTTACAGTCAGAGAATATAAAATAAAAGGCACAAAAGTTAGACTCAAAAATTAAGGTCAGACCAGTAGTCATAATTTCCATTAGGGATGGGACATCTATCAAGTATCTACTACTTAGAGAACATTATATTAAGCATTTATTTTATTCTAACTATTATACTGCCTGCATTACTGAAAACATTCCTGAAAACTCCCAGTTTCTTGCATCATGATGGGGAAGCCATTAGGAAAATATGCCTTTATCAGATAGGGTTCTCAATAAAGAAAGTAACCTGAGGGAAACTCTGCCAGAGCAAGATGCATATGACATCAAAGATAATTAAGAGATATCTCACCTTCTCTTATGGGCAGGTTGTTTGATCCAGTAGTCTCCATGATCAAGAACAGTAAATGAGAATTGTGAAGAAGTTAATATGAATAAAGAAACAAAACTATGAGTACTCAAGGCCAGTGTATTTCTCAGCTTTCTGTTACTGCAATAAATATCTAAGAACATTGGCTGATAATGATTGTCATGGCTTATGTTGGTGGACTCCAAGCTGCATACCTTTGTATTATGCATTTGTGATTGTTTCATTGTCTAGTGCTTGGATTGGGGATGTGAATGTTACACAGAGCCAGGATGTGATGTTACGGCAGGAAGAAGGTGTGCCTCTCCCTCTTGCCAGTTTCTGCCTTGCTGTTTACAGCCACCATGAATTGTGGCCCCGCCCTGCCACCCTATCTTGGAGCCAACTGAGAATGGATTGAAACCTCCAAAAATTTTAATAAATAAACTTTTCCTTTCCCAACTTTGGGCATCAGGTATTTTGTCTCAGTGGTGAGTAAAAAGTAACTAAGACAGAATTTGGTACTGAGAGTGGAGTGTGACTATACCTGATCATGTTTTTCGAGAGGCTTTGCAAGTGGCTTGTGGGCAGAGTTTGGAAAGCTTCAGACATGTCATCCAGATGCATAGAGTTGGAGCAGCTTAGGCTGTTCTGTAGAGGAGATTCTGGTCAGAGCTCAGGAGACCAGAAGGCTGATAGAAAGCCTGATGCTAAAGACCAGGCTTGGGAGGCTTCTGCTGGGAAGAAAGACTACATTGGTTTTTGGACTCCCCACAATGTGTGTTGTGGCTTGGCAGAAAGTTTGTCTGCATTTTGCTTATGCTCAGAGGCTTTGCCTGAGACTGAAACTAAGGACAATGGACTGATTAATCTGGCAAAGGAAATTTCAAAGCAGTCAATTGTTGAGGCTGTAGCATGGCTATTGTTGGGGGCTTTTAGCCAGCTTTATGTTGCAAATCAAGAGTAAAGAGCCCAGCAGAGTAATTTACAGTGCTGTGAATTTGGCCAGAAGGAAAGCTTCAGTAAAGATGTGGATTTTAAAGATAGGGTTGACAGGTTGATTGGTGAGAAGAAACAGAGAGATAAGAAAGATGGCCAGGTGGCATTCCAGGAAGCAGTGGGTCTCCACCCTTTATAGTCTCAAAACTGCAAAAGGGAAAGAATTTGCTCAGCGGGGAAAGCTGCAGAGCACCATGCTCCAGAATGGTGACAGAAGCCACATGACGTTCCAGAATGGTGGCAACACAGAGAAGTCTCTCTTCACAATCAGGTTCAAAGAGCCCAGTGATTCAGGCAATCAATCCCTACAGCCAAGAGAGAAAAAAGCCTGGCTACTGCTACAGCTGGCAGCAAACCTTGGTGGCATCCACATGATGCTAATTTTAGGTGCAAGTAAAATGCACAAATTCTGAGGGTAAGGTGGCTTCCACTTCGATTGCAAAGGGCCTGGAAGGTCAAGCAGTGTGCTCCTGAGAGGGCAATTTGTAAAGATGTAAAGGTGAAGCCAAAGGTGCCGTAGAAACCCCAGAATTTTGGAAAATCCAGGAATGTGGATCATTCAAGGAAAGATGCAAAAAGCAAGCAGAGAGGGTTTTAGAGAGAAGCTGCAGGAGTTGAAATCCCTAGAAGTGCCATGGGGCTGGAATCATCCAAGCCTTTTGGAGTTTGCAAACAGATTGCTTCAGATACTGAGTATGGACCTCTAGGATTTAATGTTTGCCTTGCTGGATGTTGGACTTGCTTAGTTTACAAAGCTTTATAGTCCCCTGTTTGTAACTTTTGGAATGATAATGTTTATCTTGTGCCTTTGCATTTCAGAAATGTTTAACCTTATTTCATTTGTACAGGGGGTTACAGTTAAGAGTTTGTCATAGATCTTGGAGGAGACTTTGGACTTGGAATTTGCAGCATTGCTGAAAATTTTAGGACTTTGGTAACTCTTGGAGATGGACTAAATGTCTTTTGTATAAAGGATATGTATGAGTCCTGGGGGCCAGGGGTGATATGTCATGGTTTATGTTTGTGGACCCCAAGCCTTATGCCTTTGCATTATGTATTTGTGTTTGGTTCATTGTCTAGTGCTTGGATTGGGGATGTGAGTGCTACATTGGCCTAGGGGTGGAGCCAGGGTGTGATGTTATGGCAGGAAGAAGGCATGCCTCTCTCTCTTGCCAGTTTCTGCCTTGCTGCTTGCAGCCACCATGAACTGTGGCTTCGCCATGCAACCCTGTCTTGGAGCCAACTGAGAATGGACTGAAGCCTCCAAAAACTGTAAGAAATAAACCTTTCCTTTTCCAACTTTGGGCATCAGGTATTTTGTCTCAGCGATGTGTAAAAAGTAACTAAGACAATGATAAAAGGCTTATTTTCATTCATGGTTTTTAAAATTTGGAAGTAGGAAAGAAGAAACAAAGGCAGATAAAAGGAGACAAAGTAATTGTGACTTTATAACTATACCATTAAGAAAACAGCAGTTTTGGGGCTTAGTCATCTACCATTACAATGTTTTTTTTTTTTTTTTTTTTTCCTACATCTAAACCTGTCTTTTCTCTTCCTTGTTACTCATTCTCAATTCCTAAGGCTCTTAAAGATACAGTGAGTCCATACATCTGGCCTATGTTTTTTTTTTTTTTTTAAATCCTCTGAAGTTCTATATATCCATGAATTCAGAGACTTCTCTCTTGAAAAAGGGTACTATCAATTAGGTACCGTGGCTTCAAACTTCAAACACCTAGAAAGAGTTTTAATTTTAACCTAGTTGGTAAAACAATGTTTGCTTTGTTTCACTAATGATAAACCTAGCCTGAAGTAAACAGACACCAAGGAAATGATAGATAACTCACAAACTAACCAACCCAGATAATCTTCAACTATATTCAGTTCTTTCTTTTTTTTTTTTTTATCTTTTTCTTTTTTTATTGGTACTAGGGATCAAACTCACGACCGCACACTTGCAAGGCAGGCGTTTATGCTGCTGAGCTAAATCCCCAGCCCAAGAATACCGTTCTTAAAACCTCAGAAAATACATTTATCTCTGGACCATAAACCTCTTTACTCCTACTGATCTGCTCTTCTTTCTGAGTGTGTATTTTTCCTCTTGATATATCTGCCTATGCCCTTGAATGATGTGTGTTTACATGCCTCTCTGCAATAAAAAGCTGATAAACTCATTCCCTGCGTGGGAGTACAAGTTGAGGTCCCTATCCTCTTCTTGGAGAACCTCCTCATACTCTGTCCAGTGACATACTCAGTTCCTGATTGGTTTAGTCCCATCACATTGGGCCTGTAGTGACATCAAGACTGGAACATAGCAAAGCAAAATGCTCATGGTGTGGCTGTGAAACATAAAATGAAGCTGAACAAGATGTTTCAGGTCCTCAATGACTTGAAGACTTCTCAATGAAGTCTTCTGAGTTCTACCACCTCCCAGTGATGCCCAGTTGATGACCAAGCCTTTAGCATATGATCCTTTGAAGAGATTCTAAATCTAAACCACAACATCTGGCCCTCAGGCAAGTTTACCATTTGATATAACACAATTCTTAGCTGTGCTGTGACATGCTTGAAGTGCAAAGAGGAAGGTACAGAGAATGCATCTTCCCACTAAGCAATTGCATGCTGCATAATCTATAGGTGCTGCAAAAGAGATTTTACTTTCGTTGTCAAGGAATAAAATTCCTTTTCTTTCTCTCACTTCTGTAGATTCTGTATACTGTTCTGTATATTCTGTTAGCTTTAACAAATGTGCAATAAAATGGATCATCAGTATAGTAATATGCATGTAGTTTCACTGCCTTATAAACCCCATGTATGACTGGTGCACCTCCAAAAAAGATTAATGAGCTGGCAGCACAAATGCCACAGGATCTTGTACTAAATCTGATGCAAAGACAGAGCTTTACCTTCCACGGATTCCCTGTAAGTGGATGGCTTTTATTTTGTCTATTGTTGAACAAAGATGAAGATAAATAGGGAGAGGAATAATCTGGAAGCAGAACCTGGAAACAGAAAAACACACAGATTCTTTGCACTCATCTGCTCCACTAATATTTCTGGTGTCCTACTGTGTGTCAGGCACTCTTCTGGGTAAAATTATAGTATGGTGTTTACTATGGGATTGAGGCATGACTATCTATGGCAATGCAAAGAGGCAGCTGAGAGATTATATGGTTGTGAAATCCTGAGACTAGCATATGCTCCCTACCCTACACTGGTCTCAGCTTTGCAAATCAAAGCCCATTCCAGGGGCTTAGAGTTGCCTAAGGATGGATCTTTGGAGGTCACTAAAACTGCTAAGTAAATGTTTCCGCTTTCCATCTGTCCCTGTAATCACACTCCTTGTATTCCTTTTAGTCACAGAAAGCTCTCATGGAGGACATGGGAGCAGATAGGACCCAATCTTGCCAACTTTGTTAAGTGCGATTCTCCAAAGGCTTCTCTCCAACCTCGAAGGAACTAGGAGCTGCTGGCTTGGGCTCAAGTTCCCAACAGTAACTCAGCGATGTCATGTGGTTTGTACTAATTAGGCCCGCCAAACCCATTATCAAGGAGAGCCAGCATGCTTAGGCAATTAGTGATGATTTGGCCAGTGTCCACCATCACCAGATGGCCTCTGCAAGTCTCCACATTCTCAGCAAAATAACACATGGAGCAAAAGCTGATGTCCTGTACAGACATGGACAGAATGAACATTTTGATGTGCAATAGGAAGTAAAGATGGTACTATTGCACATCAATAAAGTTATCATTTATCTAAAGGTGGTTGTAAGTCAGGCCCGGGGCTAGGTATTTCACATACTATCAACCAAATCCTACCATCAAAAGTATGGAGTAGTGTTAGGATTTTTCTCATTTTATTGAAAGAAAATTAAAATTTTGATAGGTTGTTCAAGGCTATCCAGTAAGACTATTTTTTTTTTCAGTAAGACTATTTGAAGCTAGGATTCAAAGTCAGATCCTTTGGGCTAAAAAGTGCATTCCAAAATAAAACAGACCATTTGTTGATAACTTAATGCACTTCCTTAGGCTGGATTATGTACCTCTTACATATAACCTTACAGCACATATTAGGATTATTATTTACATCTGTACTGTTATATGCATGGTGCTCATGTTCCCCACTGTACTAAGTTAAATGAAAGTAAATTCTTTCTTTACCACCTTATTCTCAACTCTTTGCTTTATGCCTCTATATAAAAATGCTCAGCAATTACCTGTTCAGTTAATTTCCTCTTTACAAACAGGCAATAAAAAGAGTGCAAGAAAGAACACAGTATTAATGGTCACATGGAAGGATTATCTGTTTACATATTAACAAATACAAAACAGGAGTGTGCTGATAAACTAATTCTCTGGGGGCTAAAACATTGGCTTGAAGTGTTTTTCAAATTCTACAGTGTTAATCCTCTCACCACCACCAATTTTATTCTCAAAATAATGTTGCTGAATAAAGAGTTAGAACAAAGTTCACAATATTGGCTCTCAAAGCTTAGACACCACTTACTAGGGATTTGATGGAGTTTAGGAAAAGTTCTCTTCTCTAATTTTCATTGTCCCAGTCTTGGATCAGAAGATTCCACATTCTCCTTATCAACTCTTTAAGCATTCTGATTATATTGATCATTATTTAATCCTGCACAATTTGAGGTGAGAGAGTGTAGAGCAGAAGTTGAGGGACTGTATGGTTCATGTTTGGATGTCCACCCAAAGCTTCATGTAGTCATGGAGGGCAGGCCTTTCAAATGTGGCTGACTCTAGCATTTGTGATTGGTTCATTGTCTAGTGCTGGAATTGGTGGTGTGAGTGTTGCAACTGTCCAGGAGCGGGTAGCTGGCATATAATATAAGGGAGGGAATGAGGTGTGCTCTTCCCTTTTTGCTCTTGTAATCTTTGGTATGAGTGGCCTCATGAGTGGCTGCCTCTGTGTCATGCTGCTCTGCCTTGGAACCAGCTGAGTGTGGACTGAAACCTCCACTAAATAAACCTTTCTTTCCTTCCTTTTGGGCAGCAGGGATTTTGTCTCAGCAACAAGAAAAAAATAAGTAAGATGAGGACTGAATGGCCAAGAAGATCAAGTGAAGAATTCAGCCCAATAGGAAAAAAGAGAACCTTAGGCTCCTGCTTGTCTTCCTCATAAATATCTGCTAATGGCCAGTTCAAAATAGGCCAGTTTTTATATACAGTTGGAGATATTCATCTGTTTCTTAAGTAAAATGTAATGACATCTTACTAACTTCAAAAATCAAGGGGATTCAGTTTGATACAGATGTTCCTTTCTTGGTCTTCCCAAAAGAAGTAAAAGCATGATACCACAGTAATATACACACATCTATGTTTATAATGGCATAGCTTGTAATGGCTAAATTTTGGAAACAACCTAAGTGCCCATTGACTGATGAATGGATAAAAAATATGTTTTTTCTTTTTAAATGGAATGTAGTACTATTCAACCATAAAACAGGATAAATTAGATACATTTATGGCTACATGGATGGACCTTGAGAGTGTATGCAAGTGAAATAAACCAAACATATTTGCAAATATTGCATTGTCTCTCTGGTGTAAGAAACTGAAAGTGTAAATAAGAATCAAAATTAAAGTAGATATTGTGAAAAAGAAAGTAATTTTTCAAAAGAAAAGAGGAATTGGTAAGGGTAGAAGGGTAAAGAAAAAAATGAGAGCAAAAAAAGGAAAATATAATAGAAAGAAAGCTTTGAGAATAAGGAAGGGTTGAGAGATTAAGAAAAGGGGAGGGGAATAGCAAAAGAGAGGAACTAAGCTACATCACGTACAGATACAAATTCCCTATAATGAATGTGGTCATTATGTATATCTAGATTGTACTAATAAACATAATTTTAAAAAATTCAGGCACAAGTGAATTTTGAATAGTAGTATTTAGCATGTTAAAATAACCAAAGATACAGTATACTGTTATGTTTGAAAGATGAAGAGAAGACGGATTTTGTGTTTGAGAAAGACAAATGGGAATGAGAATAAGGTGACATCTCTATTTTATGCTTCAATTTTGACCATGTCCTCTCTACTTTCACCATTTTCCTTACAGTACTCATGCCATCTATCCCAAGGTAAATTTAAGACATTGCAGGATCTTCCAGGGAGAACAGGAAACTGTAGTCTATGAGAGTGGTGTTTCCACTTCTGTAGTGTTTTCAAAGTATCACAGAGCCTCAAGTCTAAGTGTTCATCTTGCAGAAAATTGAAAAACATAGGTTTCTATAAACAGAAAGTCCTTTCAAGTAATCACTATAATTTGGATAGTTCTGCATAGAGAGTTCTGCTTCAAGAGGTTTAGGGATTAGGAGACAGAGAAAGAGCTGTAAATGGTTGCTATCTTATGAGACTCAATGGAAAATGGATCATTTCAAAATGCTGGCAGTCACCCACCATCAGGTTAACTGAATCTTTTGCCTTGAAGTTTCACTCCATCATTAGTCAGTATGCATAATGCATTAGTTTCAAGTCAGATATGGGAAACATTTGTTAAACCACCATTGGGCAGGTACGTTGGTGGGTTGGGGAGAGGAAGTCGGTAAAGGACATCTAGTTTCTTTCCTCTGGAGTGCTCTGAAAATTATCAATGAGTACTCAAAGAACAAGGTAATATGAATAAAAACAACTACTTGTCAAAGCACAGGGCTTCATGGCATGTGATTAGGATAAAATTTCTGCACTAAGACCATTAACCCTGGTGTACATTCTAACCATATGAGTTTAAAGATGTCACTTAAACTGGGCACAGTGTCATGTGCCAACAATCCCTGATACTCTGAGACAGAATGAACACAAGCCAGGACAAGTCTGGTCAGTTGTGTAAGACTGTGTCAAACAAAAATTTAAAAGTTCTGGCGATGTAGTTCAGTGATTAAGTATCCATGGACCCCTGGGTCAGACCTCTATCCTCTATACCACACACACAAATACAAAATCACTTAATGTCGTTGAACTTCAGTTTTTCATTATACAGAAAAGATCATATTAAGGACACCTACCTCTCAGATGTTTTGAGAATTAAATGATATAATGTGTATGAAGCATACAATGCAATCTCTGAAATAGAGTTAGTTCTCAATAAATATCAGTTGCTAACAACTGTTTTTCTTTGGCATACCATTGGAATTGAGATAAATGGGAAAAGTGGTAAGAAGGAATAGGGCTAGAAGAAGGCAAAATGGCAAGGATATGGAGATATAAAAGAGCATGACATGTTGAAGGCAGTGTTTAGTGGACCAAAATGGTCCAGTAACTATTGGATGAGAAGAGATGGAGTTTTAAATGACTTGAACATGCTTAGAAAGCACTTGTAAGAACCATTTATTACAGTTTGTTAAAGGGGCACAATGAACTGAATGGTATGGGAGTTTCAAAGCCTGGCAACCTGTTAAGGAGGTATTTGTAAAGGAATGTAAATGGGAAAGCACTGGTGTTGGGCAGGAGTTGACACCATTCAGGACTCTAAGAATGAGTGTAGACTGGAGTCAAAGGTGGAAGCCCAGGTAATTCTACATTTCAGGAATGAACCTGATAAACAGTTATCAGCCTTAGGAAAGATGCATTTGGAAGGAAGTCCAGAAAGAGACAAGGAAGAGAAAGGTAGTGGAGCTTCATGAAGACAAAAGAAAAAAAGATTCCTGTGTGACATCAAATACCACTGAGTGACCAAGAAGGTTATACTCAAAATGATACGGAGAATTGAAGAAATCAGTGGTTAACCAATGGGCAGTTTGCGTAGAATTCTATATTATACTATACAGTAGCTGAAGGGAGTGGAGGGAGAAAATGTAAGTATTGAAAGTGTGTATTAACCTTCAAGGAATTGGGGTGGGAGCAAAGCAGCAAAGTTAGTGGCCTTAGACTGGGAGTAGAGGAAATCAGAAGTTAAATAACAGGTTGGGATACTCCAATGCTCATGAAGGAAATGGGGCTTGTTGAAAAGGAAATTTAAGGAGTCTGGAAGAACATGGTGGATAGAGAGCAGCAGCCTCGGAGGCTGTCTGAGAAACTGCACTTGAAATCTAGGAATGGTGCTGGGCAGGAAGTCCCAGGCAAGGGGGATATTCTTTGCTGATCCAGGAACGAACTAAATTAAGAGAAACCATCTGGAAACACAATCCTGGTGATACAGCAGGCACAGATAAGGTCTCAACACGGAAGCCGGAGCCCGCCACTGGAAAATGCGATTTGAATTACCTGCAGTTGCTGTTGCGTCCTAGTCAGCACAGGGGAGGGGAGAGGCATGAAAGCTGGGAGAATGGAAAGCGTTGAAAGGACTTGGGAGCAAGACTGGCCGGGTGCCCTGCATCAACCCATGGTGAGTGAGTGAATCGGGACCCTTCCAAAGAGAAGGAGGCTTAAGTGGAGGAAATACTCGGAGCAGGAAGACTTCCCGGAATGAGAAGCTGCAGTGACTTCAGTCACATATCCCCCTCTCAAGTGGGATTGGTGGGGAGTGCCTGGCCTGTAAGACGCAGCTGGCTGAGACCCAATAGGCTAGCCCAATAGGCCAGCACCTGGAGGTGCACCCTAGCAGTGAAGCCTTTGGTAGGTTGACCTGGAGGGGCCGGCCCAGCATAGGCTGCCCAGGTCTGTGTCTCCCTGGTGCCTCTGCAGTGGGTGGGAACACCTAGCCCGCCCAATTCAAACAGACTGTGGTCGACAGGGAAGGAAGCTGGGCCTCCTATACATGCTTAAATATAAGGAACAAAGAATATGGGAAGAGGGAGCAACAAGAAAGGGTCCTTGGCCCCCAATTCTGAGAAACACGCAATAGCAGACATAGCACCAATAGACATAAAGCACTATCTCCAGAACCTCATAGATGAGTTCAGGAATGAAGTCATCAATGACCTGAAGCAAGACATGAGCAGAATAGTTAGAGAAATGCTAAGCACTGCCCAAGAAAAAACAGATGGTGGAATGGAAGAACAGAAAAAAGGGGAGAATTGTTTGATGGAGAAAATAGAGAAAACATAGAATACATGAAGCAGGTTCAAAGAGATTAACAGGAAACTAAAAACTATCAAAAACTGGCATAACAGCTTGAAAGAAATTAAGGACAGATTATCTGAACTGGAGGGCAGATTTGTAATATGGGAGCATGAAATGAAAAACTTCTTAAAAATAACAAAAAAAAAACAACAATACAAAAACTAGAAGATGTTAAGAGGATCTATAACTTAAGAATTAAGGACATAAGAGAAGAAGTGGGGACACAAAAAGACTACAAAAGCTATTCACAGAAATAATCAAGAGAATTTCCCTAATTTGGCAAATGGTAAAGATACTCAGATATATGAGGCATACAGGACTCCAGCCACCTACAATCCAAACAGAGCTACACCCAGGCATATAATAATCAAAATTCCAGAAATCCATATAAGAACAGAATATTAAAAGCCATCAGAGACAAGAAACAGATCACTTACAAGGGAACACCCATCAGAATTACAGCAGACTTCTTGGCACAAGCCATTAAATCATGAAGAGCGTGGGGGGAAATAATTCAAGCTTTGAAAGATAATACCCTCCACCCAAGATTAATATATCCTGCACAACTGTCCCTAGAAATTGATGGAAAAACAAGGTGCTTCTAGGTTAAAGAGGAACTAGGGGAATTTGCAACCACTAATTCAACTCTACAGAGAATACTGCAGGATAGTCTAAAAAAAGAAAATACCAAGATTCCAGAAATAGTGGCAGAGAGGCCACAATGAATGGATCAGAAAACGAAATGAAGAAGACAAACTGACAACAAACGACAGAAAAAGCTCAACAGAAATGAGGCAGAGAAGATCGGAATGTAGGAACAGCAATTTTGGAGGGAACAAGACATCATAATAGCTCATGCTGATTTAGTATCATCTTGTTTTAAAGTCCCATCAAACGTGCATTCTTCTGTCTCCATTGGTCTTAAAAGGGTGTATCTTATTGGATTTTATTATATATGATAATATATGCAAAAACTTTTATAGACAAGGAGCTTATATAGAAACCATTGTTTCAAAGATTTCAAGGAAAGAGACACTATGGTAACTATTTTTATGTCAGGATATCTTGTGGTGAAACACTATTTAGCTTAAATGGTTATGATTTGACCTGTTCTGTTCTGTTGTTATGCCCTCTTTTATCTCAATTCCCCCCTTTTTTTAATTATTTACTTTTTTCTTTTTATTTTTTTAATTAAGGGAAAATAAATAAAAAATAGCAGGATACATTATAGTAACCTACTTTGATTTCCTATTAACTTCATTTGAAATCCTGTATTGCCCTCACCATCTTGTTTTGACTGATTTTCCTCTATTCTGCTTTGCTTGATAGTACCAACTTCGAAAATATAGGCATAACTGTGACCTCAGTAAGAATCATTATGATGCCCATTCCGGTTGACTATTATTTTTTTTAAAATCCTGTAATGTCTCCAATGCTTTGGTTTTATTCTTTACTGTTTAGTTCAATTTTATTATACCTGCCAATTCTTCTTAAAATAGCAAGAGGCTGTATGGTAACCATTGTTGATCACCTTATATTTTGTTTTTACATTATCTATTAGGTCCATCCTTTTGATTTGACTAACTCTGTTCTGATATGTTGCATTTGGTTTTACTCTCTTCAAAAAAAGTAATAAGAACTGTGGGAGTAATAAAACCCAAAATGTGTAATTGTCATTGTACAAATAAAAGAAAAGAAAGTGCTCTAAAGGTTATAACTGCATATATGTATAAGATAGATAACCATATTACTGAGTGTTTTTTGGATCATTGAATAAAACTGTTTGCACTCTCACTGTTTGAAATTCTACTTTATACACTTCAATTTTGTAACTTGAACAACTATTTCTAACATGAGAATATGTAATCATTAAGTAGTGATTTCTTACTGTTTATTTTTTTAAATTTTGTATTACTTGTACCCTTTCTCTGTTTTTTCCTTTTTCTCCTTAGATAAAAAAAATTGAAAAAAAGAGGAAATTTAAAGGGAAACAGAGACCTTCAGTAGCTAGTGAAAAGATCAAAAACTGCAATGACAGCGTTTGCTTCCAAAAGGTGGATTGTCTTTCCATGAGTCAGAAGAGAATACAATAAGAATGCACACGGCTGATTAGAATTAGAGAGGTGGCTTACCGGCCTGCCTACTAAGCAAAGTTGTCTTTTGAGTGGAAGGAGATGGGTAAAGTCTGGAGACTTGAATCTGCTGGCAAACTTTTGAGCAACCCCCATGGGCAGTGAGAAAGAATGTGAAGCAAGATCAAGAAGACTTGAAAATATCACTGACAGTCCCATTCAGAGCACATAGCATGATGAGGCAAAGAGGGCATAACAATTACTGTCAACAGTCTTTGTGGGAAGCTTTGGAGCTGTTACAGAGAAAGCCACTAGAATGGGTTCAGGGTTGATGATTTGCAGAAAACATACAGCAGAAAGGCCACAGAATAAAGAAATGAGGGTCCCCAAGTGTTATCATTGGCATTGTTATCAGCGAAGCCAGTGTGACATAGGAGGAAAAAGGGTCATACACAAAAGCATTCTACGTTAGTGGAAATACCACTAGTTATTAAGTGGATAATGTCTCTATGGTGACTACTGGAATTACTGGACCCCCCCCCCTTTTTTGGTAATGATATAGGACATCCAAATGACATAGGGAAGTAAATGTAACTCCCAACCTGCTAGATATTCAATACGCTGAGTTCATGTTCCCTGAAGTTGAAGAATGAGTTCTAAGGAAAGATGAAGGTTGAGTATAGGAAAATTTCCTGGGGAAAAGGAATAGGGAATAGGAATGACTCTTGTAAGGCAGGAGAGATCCTGAATGGTTGCCAGCAAAGCCAGTTCTCAAAGGAACTTTTATAGAGCAAAATCACCAGGTAGGTATGACATGAGTCAAAACTATCATCAATCAGTAAGATAAAAGGATAGCCATTTAGGTAATATTGATTCAGTGTGAAGCAAGTCACTAGCAAGTCTACATGGATTACATCATTAACCTTGACACATAGTCTATAGTCTTAGTCTTGTCTTTAGTTTTAGTAGTCATTGTCTTGGTATAGTGGGTAGGAGAGGACATCCCACCCTTAGTGAGATAATGGTTTATTAATGTGGAAATCTCAAAAGGGTTGTGCCAATGATCACAAGCTTCCATTTATCCCTTAGGGAAATATATAATTTTGGTCACTGTGACTTTAATCTTCAGATGCACCTCCAGCCAGTTTTTTCCTTTTTCTTTTGGTATCAGGAATCAAATTCAGGACTTTGTACTTGCCAGGCAGATACCCCTGTCCCACCAGCCAGCTTTGATGTGTTCTCATCTGCTGGATTGACTCCCTTAAGGGCCTAGCTCTTCCTGGGTGCCTCTAATATTTATATTGAACTTAGCTGTCTATAATAATAACATGAAGTTTCTATGAGAAAAGAACCATTTGATAAGCCTGTAAAATGATTTTAGGAGTTCTGGGTGCATATCTTAATTTGTCTTCTTCAATTCTTTACAAAATTAGAAGACTATCCACAAATTCTTACAAACAAAATATTCCAGTTAGATGTCTTAAGCATGACCAAATGAGGAATTTATTTGAGTAACTTTAGAAATTACCATGCCTATTTTCCAGCTAATCACAGATATTTCATCAACAATAAGTTTCAACATGTTAAATATAGCATTCTTCTTCTTAAGAGTCAGATATTTGTGACTGGAATTATGCTATTATTATAAGCAGCTAAGTTACATAGAAATTAATATATAGTCATAAAAGAGTTTGGCTCTCAAGGAAGTCAGCAGAGAATAAAACCCGAGAACTGTGGCTGGAGGTGCAGAAGGCAAGGCCTCAAGATAAAGTCAAAATGACCAGACTTGTAAACTTCCCTAACGAGTAACAATTTGAGATTACTGTAGTTAGTACCACCCAGTTCATTAAGCCCAGATATGCCACAGACACTAGGGTATATAACCAGAACATGTGGACCCATCCCTTTCCAAAACGTTCCTGTTTTAGAAGTCATAGATAAGTCATTGTGCTGTACTGTAGGCTGATTGCAGTTTGATTCATCTTGTACCTACATTGTGATTTTGCTGTATAAATTACTCCCGACAAAGGGCCTCAGTGGCAACCCACGTGGGACCCTTCCTGTCTCTCAGGAGCTATTCCTATTCCCCAATAAACCTTTCCTCCTCTTAACCTTTGTCCTTTGTTCTTTGATTTCTGGGGACATGCATTTGGCCCATCTGACATCTAGCAGGTTGCCAGTTATATTTTTCCTTCATTGCTATCACTACTGAGTGAGGATGAAATCAGGTAATTTAAGGAAATTGAGAACCATAAAGTTTAAATTACTTGGTTAATTCTTACTAAAGAAATATAATTATAGGAGACGGGAGAAGAGAATAATCTTATTAACAAGATACTTGAGTGTTATTGAAGTTGACCTTTTTGACAAGAGAAGGATGGAAAGAAGTACTATGAAGGCTAAAAGTTTTAGTGAGTTTAAATCTATACATGCTCTGTTTTTAATATTTATTAGCTAGCTACAATGATTTTTTTTGCCATTTCCAAGGAATATAATATTTTACCACAGGTTACTATTCACAAAACTTTAAAAAGTATGATTATGTAGAGAAGATGTATTTGTTTATGTAAAGTATGAAATATGACTGTTTGGAAAGTTAAATTTGCTCTCTTAGACTATCAGTGAATTCAAAGCCCTATGATGATTAACCCATTATTCTAAGAAAAACCCAACACACTTTATTAATTTCCACTATATTTGGTGTGATCAAAAATAGTTAATATTTAAGTTTTAAAAATCACATTACAGTAAATTATCCATTGTTACTGATCCTCATTAAAACACCCCACCTCACTTCAAACAATTATACCAACATTCTTGCCACTGTTGGGAGCAGTTTTAGACGTTGTCTTTCATGAATGTTTTTAGTTGTGCCATTGTGGCTCTCTCAATGTCCTGAACTAATTAAAAAAGATTTACCTTTCATGGTCATTTTGGCTTTGCTACAGAGTTAGAAGTTGAGTAGTGCTGGAGTAGGATAGAAGAAATTAAAGACAGATAGAAAGGAGGCAAGGAAATCATAGCTAACAACTGTGATTTCAGAAGACTGTAACTCTAAGGACTCAGTCAAAGTCACCTTCAGAGACTCATCCCTAAGGCTCATAAACTGGCTGAGTTAAGGAGGTGAGGAGCAGAGGCCTGGTCCAGTGATAAGTGCAACTGACCTCAACATTCCTTTGGTTTGACCGACACTCCTTTCCTACAAAGCCCATTACTAAAAGACCATAAACTGGCTCCATTAAAAAAGTAAGGAACAGGAGCCCAACCCTAAAATAAAGGAAAAGGCTGAGCAAATCCAGAGAATGTTTAAATTGGCTCTGAAAACAAACAAAGAAATAAACAAACAAACCTACCAATGCCTGTGGAAAGGGAGGAGGAGGTGGATACCGGTTTTCCTGGTGCTTCACCCTCTTAAGGAAAGCATAAACATTCCCTAGTCCATACTGTACTGAGTCTCATTTCTTTGAGTGCCTTCACTTCACTCTTAAGTTGGTCCTAATTTCTGTCTAACAAACCTCTCTTGTGCATCTTTCTGGTAGGTCCTGAATATTCTTTGTCCAAAATGGAAGTCACTAAATCTGCTGTGCAAGCTTGGATTAAATTCTTTATTTCAGCTGTTGGAATCTCTCAGACTCAGTTGACAGGGCCAGATCCAATGAAAGTTTCCAAACCTGACAGTGGTGGCGGCATTCATCATATTTTTAAAAATTACTTTTTAACTGGTCTGTCTTTGTGGTACACAGTGTCTACATTCCTTGGGTGGAGTTAGCATCGTACATGTACATAAAATCTCTTAATTTCTGTTTTTACCCCCTTTTCTCTTCCATGACCCCATCATCTCTTGATCCCCTTCCTATTTGAGAAAGATCTGTCTTTCTACTTATTATTATATATTTGTTATTTTGCTCTTTATTATAATTTGGTGTTTTCATATAAAAGGCACCATGCAATATTTGAGCTTATGTTATAATTTATTTCACTTAACACTTACAATTTACAAGGGCACTCATGAAAGGAGAATTTCAGAACTGCTGCAGAAAGTGCGAAGATTGTGATTATGTGATTATGTAGAGTGGACCCCTGAAGTTTGCAGGGGCTCTATTCCCAGAGCATCCATAAACTGTGGGAAAAAAGCAAATCAGATATGGTTAGAAAAATGCCTTATTGTTGCCTGTTTTTATAGTTTAAATCCTAAATGTGCTATGTCTTCTGTAGTTATATAATTTAACTTCATAAAATATTGTATTAATAAAACCTTAGAAGGTACAGAACTTTTTGGTGACATCTTCAGGCTTTGAGAAGAACAAAATTGAAGTCACTGGAGATAGCTCTGCCCAGTACAGCAACCTGTAATGATGTGGGAATGTTGGTGCATCAACCAGAGGTGGGTTGTAGGGCAGCTGCCAATCAACAGCAAGAGAACTGAGTTATGACCTTGGATTGGCTACTTGTAAACCTCCTGGCCCCCACCCCAAATGCAGAAAACATTTGTGGTTTCTGTAAAATTGCAAGAGCTTCTGTGAACAATAATTAGGTTCTAAGGAAAAATCTGTGAATAACTGAGCCTGCAAACTGCACCATGACTTCACTGTGTATTTTGAGGTGAATTAGTGGCAGTAACTCTTATTGCAATGAATTTTAAACATTTATTGTACTTTTTGAACATCTCTTGTAAGTATTGGTCACATTTTGCAGTAAGATAGCATCTTGCTTCTCTCTCTCTCTTGGATTTAGAAAGATCTAGGCAGTAAGATTGCAATGGGCCTGGAGACCAGTAGATGTTGAAAATTAAGACACGAACCTGAATTTCTGGTGTTGCCTTAGACCTGGTGAGAACAGCAAGCGTTTTGGGGATAGTATTAAATTATGCACATTTTAACACCACCTGATGCCCTAAAAATTCTTCAGTAGTCTTTCATTTACTGTAATATAAAATCTACACTCTCTGACATGACTGAAGGTTGTCTACATGATGTTGTCCCTCACATCTCTGCCACTCGTTTGCTGAAAACCTTACAACCGCACTACTCTGTTACCTGTCCCCTCACATGCCATGTTTCCCTACTCTGTGAACTTTTAACATCTTTCTCCTCTTGGGCTTTTCTTTCTCCTACTTATGTCAGATTTTTAATTTCTCTTCCCCAATTTTCAGCTCAGATGCCAGCTCTTCAGAAATACTTTCCCAGATTTACCTCTATTATTTTTTAATTCAGGGAAATCCCTATCTTCAGAAGTCTTGACTGCTCCCATCACTGTTGCCCCCCAGTCTGGATCTTAGTGTACTGTAAGAACTTAATATTCCTTGAATTAATGTAATAACAATGAAATAACCTTATATTATATGATTCGTGGGTGCCAGGCAACTTGTTAAGTACAACGGATACACTCAAACAAACCCAGGAATTCCATCAACATTTTCCTGGGGAAGAATCTCATCTCATTATTCTCATTATATATCAATAGACTAGTAGACAGTTGTAGGGAGTTTAAGTAATTTGCCATCTTACTCTCTGTCCTTCCTTCCTACTCCAATCTACCCAATGATAAAGAGACCAGACTGGGCTTTGAACTCTGTTGTGACATGAATTTATACTATTACCCACAACAGTTTATACCTATTGCCATGTTTTAAGAATAACAGATTGTAAGTCTGAATTCAAAATGTCCAGAATCCAATTCAAAACTGATAATTTGCTATGTTTTTAAAACCCTAGGGTTAGCTCATCTTTCCCAAATCTGCACCCCATTTGGGTGGCAATGAGCTGGTTTCAATTCTGAGTTTATTTATTTAGAAAGTTTCCTGAGGCATCTTTCCCCCATTCAATTCAAACCCCATCTCCCTGTGGCCTGCATTAAAGAGAAGCGGAGATGCATACAATCATTGTGAAATACGTATTTTAATACATATTTCGGCTGTGTAGAAAATGTGCAAAATTTGGAGAAAATGGAACCTCAAGCTTTGCAAAGGCTAGCTAAAATGATATTTCATCAGCCTGAGTTTTTATTCTTCTCCAAGAACTCTATGTCCCTGGAGCTGTTTTAATCTTGGCTCATTAAAAGTTAATATAATTTGGATTGGTGCTATTCATTTTGTTTCTGGCCACCTCGTTTCCCTAGCTCAGTCTGCCTTGCTGTGTACCAAGTCTATGTGAAATGCAGATATATCCACCTTACCTTCACTCAAGATCCAGATGAGAGCAATCAATAGGTGATGGTTGATAAATGATAATCATTACAATACAGACTCAAATGTTAGACATAGAATAGATGCTAGTTACTTGTTGTTGTGTGATTCAGGAATGTTAGTAGGTAACAAAGAGAGATTGCTATGCTGCAGTCATCACCTAGCCCGGTGTGTGTGTGTGTGTGTGTGTGTGTGTGTGTGTGTGTGTGTGTGTGTTTTAAACATTAATACTTGTGCAAGCTTTGTAAAGGGGTAAGGACAGAGTTTGGTAAACTCAGATTTCTCAAGCATGTTCTGAAAAGAACTACTCATATGTATGGGGTATGCCCAATCTCCATATGAGAGTTACTCCATCTTCTGTGACATGTGTGGTACTGACAATGGACAGAACTTTGATCTGGGTAATTATCATCTTTGGGTGGAGGGATAACACTTAGAGTTTGAAGGGAAAGGGAATGGGGGAGCAATGTTTTCTGATTGAGGAATGACATCTAGTTATAATGTAAATAGCTTCTTGAGAGGTTATTACCATTCTTTGGGATATTGAGGTACATCCCCACTCTTATTTATATATTTTTCCTTCATTTATTTAATCTCCAAGTAATTCTTAGAGCACCTATTATATGCAGATTTTTGATACAATGGGAGTGCTAAAACATAGATATCAGCATAGTAATTACGTAAATCACTTCTGTGGTAGAAGTTCATGGAGTTATCAGAACCTAAATGAAAGTACATTATGTGAGTGCAACAAAAGGTAGAAGAAAATGTCACGTGTGAAGAGATTTTAGATACATTCAAGATTTTGATCTTGAATGCTGAAACCAGGTGAACGAGACAGATAGGTGTTTTAGAGAGGAAAAACAGCTCTCTGGAGAAGAAGTGGAATTATTTACTTGAAAATGGGTACTGTGTGAGTTGACATAGTGGGGGCTGAAATTTACTTAAGCAAGGGAATAGTGCTGTATAGTCTGTTTTTGGTTGTTCATCATGGAGTGCTCCCCAATTTATACAGAAAAGAACTTTTTTTCTATCACTGACAGATTTAGATTCTGGGAAGTCCCAGGTTCAGAGGCTGCATCCAGTGATCTTCTGGTATGTCACACATGTCTTCTTGCCATGTTACACAACCAAAGACATAACTTGGTGAAAGAAACTGAGTCCTAGCTCAGGCTTTTCTTCCTTTTTTCCTCCTACAGTCTTATTGGATCAGGAGCTCCTCCCTTGACTGAAACAAAACAGTTGATACCCACCAATTAAAGGAGGAGAGGTTTATTTGGTTCGGTTTTCAGCGGGCTCCATCCATGGTTGGCTGCTTCTAAGGCAGAAACAGCACTGTGGCCGGACCTGGAGGCCGGCTCCTCTGGTGGCAGCCACGAAAGAGAGGAAGGCCCCCATGATTCACCCATTTTGCAGAAGTCCCGCCTCTGAATACATTAGACTCTGAGGAAAGATTTTAGATCCCAGCCATAACAAGTTGCCTCCTAAACGACTTCATTCTACCTTCATTTCCTTCCCAAAAGTCCAACCTCTAAATGCTATAGTTTCCCCTTCTTCATGTCTTATGAGGTGATTAAACTCTGGCATGAATTTTACTAGAAGATATTCAAACTATAGGAAGTACCATACTAAGAAATAATTTTCTTCTGTTCTTATGCCATCGGGTCTCATGGATTTGGAATAAGTGATCTGTGTTTTCCCATGTTTTATATAAAGGCACACTCTTTATATAAAGTATACTATTGATAGGTGGTAAGGAAGTATACTATTGATAGGTGGTAAGGTAGATATATTCAGGTCTTTAGCAGCTTGGAGTTTTTTGAGACAAAGTTGAGAGATGTTAAGTAATAGAAAGGGAGAACCAAATTAATCTCATTTTCTGGGATGGAAAGCATGATGGATGAACAGTGATGAGGAAGTAAGGAGTTTGGAAATGCTGAATGTGAGAACAGTAGCGAAATTTCTAATGAAAGTTGTAGAGTGATTTAGAAGTAAAGGGTCACAGGTTAGGGAAGATATCAAAATTATAGAGGTGGGGAATCATATGCAGATGAGAAGAGACTTAAAGATGAACATATAATCAATGTCTACACTTACTGGCATGCTCAGAGAAGAAATGTCCATAAATAAACCAAATGTGATCAGAAAGGACTGAAGAAAATTATCTTAGTTACTTTTCTTGTTACTGAGACAAAATGTTTGACACCCAAAGTTTAAGGAGACAAGATTTATCTTGTTCACAGTTTGTAGAGGTTTTAGTCCATGAATGTTTGGATCCAGAGTAGGGTGACACTGTAGAGGAGAAACATTCATGACAGTAGAAGGTAGCAAAAGCAACAAAAGATGACCACAGCGCTTTCTATCCCTATGTCTTATTCAGGCTACTAAGGGTGAATAGCTTTAACAACCTTAATTCTATTTTCCTTGACCCTAGCATTGCATGATGAATCAGTCCCAGTGTCACGCACTCTAGATCCAGCCACTTCTGAAAAAGCCCCACATATGACCACATGAGGCTTTGGTGGGACGTCTAGACACAAGCCATAACAACAACTGTGAGGAAAATCTGAAAGGAAATGCTTTCGTCTCACAACTATAGTAGCAAACGCCTTAATAAAGAAGAGCCTAACTTGACTTTTATAATGAATATATTCTACTACATATCTGGCTTTGGAAATTTATAACTTTTAATGAATTTTAGTTGCATATATACTTTATATTATTGAAAAATAATGAAATTCCACTGTAGTGATGCTAGTGATTATTTCAGAACACAGATGCATGTTGAAAGGTCAGGATGGAAAACCTGCACATTCATTACCTGAGAATTTTGTTCATTCTTCATCTACAATCTCATTATCATATTTATTACAGTGGCATTTTATGGAAAAAGAAAATTCTTAATGGTACCTACAATAAATGATATAATTAATATAGAGATACAGCTGGAGGGGATATTTGTCTCAGCTTTGTGGGTGTTCTATTGGCACTGAGTTAGATATGTCTGTTGAGTTCCCTTTATACTAAATTCATAGCTGGATAGGGAACTGCTACAGTGTTGTCTCATCTTAGTATATTAATTCACTTGGCAAGCAGTCATTGAGACTCTAGAAATTGTTTTAAACTCTGAAACTAAAGCAGCAAAAAGTTGGTCACTGTTTGTACTCACACAAGGTTATTTCTGAATGAAGATGAGGTAGAGAATTGATTAGTTAACCAACCTGTCAAATAACCAATGATGCTGATAATAGCACCAGAAAAATGGGCAGAAAAAGGCTGGAAGTGAGAGGGAGCCTTGCATTTAGGAACACCAGCTTCTTTCACTGCTGTCTAGAGAGGTGTCAGCCAGCCACAGTCCAGTGTGACTTCCCAGGATGTCTCCAGAGGAGCTGCTCTGTCCTGCCATCTCCATTCTGGTCTTTTATGTGGACTCTTTTGGGAGGAATAAACACAACAGAAGTTCTGCTGTCTTCCAGGTTTTTTTCCTCTCTGAAGCAAATCTTGTAATCCTCTGTTGCTGGACAGTTCCTTTAAGAACCAAAAACAAAACAGTGTATGGCCTGGAATTCCCGGGCTCAGGAGATTCTCCTGCTTTGGCCTCCTAAACGCCCCAAAAGCTACCTGACAATGCTGCCCTCTAGCGGCAGGTCCTTGGCTAACAATCTTTTCTGTTTCTTGTACCGTCTAAGATTTCCTTTAAAATAGTTTTTAACAATGTAATAATAATGCAATATTTCAGGAAAACATTCAAGCAACTGGAGAGAATGGTTTAAAATATTTTTTCTCTCATATGGTCTCAGTTTTCCTCAGGTGTAATCTATTTCTTAGATGGAACTAACTTGAACAATTTCCCTTGTACGTTTTTCATGAACCGAGAGACCCTATCATCTTTCCCTCACTGTGCTGAAATGCGTTAGCAATATCTTTATATCGAGACCTATGCCCCATTATGTTTTTGTCTCACTGCTTGAAAAGCTGTCTGGGTGCCCCTAAATAAGCACCCTGTAGCAGCAGCAACACAATGTGAAATAGCAGGCTTTGGAATAAACACAAGACATTTAAGAGAAAAGAACCAACAGGAACATGCAGCTTTGTTCATGGAGAGATTAACTGTGATGTGTTCCAGTTGCATAAGAAATTGTGACACAGACAGGTTTGCTTTGGGGCCTCCAGTTCTCCCCAATCCTCCAATATTGCTCATCTCTTAAAATCATATACTCTTGTTCTTCCTTATAAAGGGTGAGCACTGCTCTTGTAGGGTTTTTATTTTTTAATCCCACATTTCTGAGCTTTTTAGTTTGCATCAAATAGGCTTACTTTTAATGTTTCAATTAATTGCATCTTTTTACACATATGTTTTTATAATGGAAACTATATAATCATACATGAAAAATAAATACACATTTTTATAAGTAGAATACAGCTGGAAAATTAAGTGCAATTAAACAAATGATGTCATTAAATTATGGATAAATTATCCTGCTTACTAAGGCTCTGAGCTGAAAGATAGCTATTTCTTTGTAAAAAAAGGAGGTTTGGTAAGTTTGCGTTTTGGTGAAGTTTGATGAGTTTTGGTAAAGGCTTTTTTTTTGCTTGGGAGAAACTTCTTGCTCTCTTCAGACTGGATCAGTTACTGCAAGAGTGGTTGTCACAAAGCCAACTTGGTGTGTTTCTTTGGTCTCTTTCACACAGGTGTTCCTATCCATGCTTCTGCTTTCTTTTTCTTCTCTTTCACCATGGATGGATGCACTATGTACTCTCATCGGAAACTGAACAGATGCCAATGCCATACTCTTAGATTTCTAGAACTGTAATTCCAAAAAATCAACCTTTTCTTTTATACAGTATCTGGCCTCAAGTATTGTGTTATAGTAATCAAAACATACTATGACATTTGCTAAGGGATGCACCACCCAACTGTTCTGTCAGGGATTTATGGGATGTATGGGTGTAAGGAGAACAGTCATAGGATGATCTTCAGCTGCCAGTTTCTTCAGGATGTCTCAGCTGTGGGAGGCCCTTGTTCCTTTGCCCATGTCCTCCCTGGAAATGTGGATGCCCAGTGACTGCACTGGGAGTGCAAATGAAAGACCACTTTTGCATTAAAGTTCTCTGCCAGGTTGGCAGGACTTTTTCAGGGCTGTACTATTATTTGGCCATTCCTTCTACTTGAGCCTAATTCCTGCCCTTTATTCCATAGCTTTTGAACTCCAATAAAGATTGTGCAGCCACAACCCCAATTCACTATCAACTTCATTAGGATACAGCCTGACACAAGTATTAGTATTGACTACTGGATCAATGTCACAGTTTATCTTTTGTCACACAGTACCATGGAAAAGGGGTTTATTTTGACTCAAAGTCAAAGGACCAACTCTGGGGATGGCCTTCTTGCTGGCAGAGTCCCAGCGTAGCTCAGGACAGCAGACAGGAAATTTGTGTGTGCAGCAATATTCAATTACAGTGACTGCACCTTGATGACTTTGTTTCATCTTTATCATCTCTTAAAGACCTTTCCACTAAACACCAAGGCAGGTTAAATTTCTGTCCTCTGAACCCTCACAGTGAGGTTTAAACTCTAACATGAGTTTCTGGGGTGCCAATCCATACTTAAATCAGAGCATTCATTCTCCACCAGATTATAGTTCCATGTCACAGACATCTGATTTTGCATTCAGACAAATTTCAAGTTCAGTGTTCTGTGTGCTTTTTAAAAAAAGTGGTATCTTTTATCTCTAAAAATTTATGATTTTTTCAGTTAAATCTAAAGTAATAATAATGATTCTTCACTGAGTTTATTTCTTTAGTGAAAGAACACCTATATGGAATTTAGAGCATGATTTGTGTAAGCTAATATTCTGGGTCTAATTTATGTATTAGGTAAGGCTGTCAAGGAAAATATGAAAGAAGCAACAATTTGAATCATCTAGTTACTTTAAATTTTCTACAACCATAAACTGAAAAGTAATGCACAGTTGAAATTAATTTTAATAATGTATTTTATTCCACCCAACATATGTGAAATATTATTTGAATACATAATCAATATAAAATTATTAATGAGAATTTTACTCTCTTGTTTATGGTATCATATCTTTAAAATTTTTAACACATCTCATTTTTTTATAATCTTTTTTGAGACAAGGTCTCACTGTGCATTTCAGGCTGGCCTTGAGGTCACATTGTAACTGAGGCTGGTCTTGAACTCAGTGATCCTCCTGCCTCAGCCTCCCAAGTGCTGGGACTACAGGCATGCACCACCATGCCTGGCTTAACACATATCATTTGGAAAAGCCATTCTTTAAGTAATCAATAACCATTTCTGGCTGGTGGCTACTATGTGAAATTGTACAGAATGAATTTTGGGTTTATCTCCACCCCACTGTGATATTACAATGATCAAATATAATAACAATGTTATAGGAAATATGGAAAAGACTAAACTAGGAGAAGTGAGCAAAAAGGGAGGATTATCTTAAAAGATCTCACTTTTCCTCATAAATGCTCTTGGTTTGCAAGTTGAAGAAATTTCCAACTAGTATGCCGGACCGATAATTGGTAGAAACACAAACCCCATTAATTCAGAATAATCACTTTCTCATTCAATTCGCACAGAAACGTGACTCAGGCTTATAAGCATAAATTTGTACCTTTCATCAAAGATGTATATAGAAAGTGTGAAAAACATCTAATTCTCAGGAGGTGGGAAGGAAAATTTAAAAATTAAAAATAAATTTGAGAATAAGATGTGCTGAAATTCTAAGATGTCCCTTTGAGACTGCCAGCATTAATAAAATGCTATCAGTGCTATTTGGAGGAAGAGAGGGAAGGATTTAAAAAGTTGTTACATGATAGAAGTATTTTCATGTTAAAGAGGGAATGTCAGCCTGTTGTAATTTCCCATGTACTTACTGAACTAACAAATAGTTCCACTGAAATTGTGAAAGAGGGAACGTTGATAGACAGATGACCATGCCTCGCTGACTCTTCAAGTACAGTGCATACATGAATCACAGGACCCCGTCACAGTTCTGGTTATAATCCCCACATTATGTATGATAAAACTGAGGTAGACATACATTAAGTGACACACTCAAGGGCACACAGCCAGTGTGGGACAGAACCAAGACTCACTCAAGCTGTCTGATTCCAGGACTGCATTACTAACCACTGGGTGCTGCTCAGTGAGAAATAGATGAATTGGAATAACCTTTTTTATACTGGAGTCCCAAAATGAGAGATAAATATATTAGTAAAATCAATAAAGGAAACAATACAGAGTTTCAAAAAATAGAAGAAATTAACACTAATTTATATACCATGTCTTGTTATCTTAGAAGTAGTTGTTCAGGTTGCAAGATTTAAGCATGAAAACAATAATTGAGCAATCAAACAATGAAAGCACAAATTATTCTTTTGGATGAACTTACAGATATTGTTTCTATTCTTTTTCTGTGTTTTTTTAAAAATAAAAAATCATAAGTAGTCATGCAAAAAATGATAGAAAATAGAGAAGGAGAACTCATGATGGCAGGAAAACTTTCCGTGGATTTCAGTTGCACCTGCAAGTACTTAGGGTGCCCTCCTTGCCTGGATTCAGTTTGACCTGACCACAGCCATCATGAGTTGGAGTTTTCACAACTGCCACTGAGTAACCCTGCTTCGTTTTTCCCTACATAGTTTACATCATAGTGTATAAGCAACTACTAAAGTTGTATGGAGAACTTTACCACCTGATGATGGAGCCAGGAAGGTGTCTGGCATTTTGATGTTAAGACTGAGATAACCCAGGTCTATTCTAGGTGGACTGAAGTCACTTTTGACCTAAGCACTTTCTATTACCTTATTTGCTAATCCAAATATGGATATTCACTTGGGTTTACTTGGTTACCAAGTACCTTACCCTGTCTTTGAGTACTCTGTACAATCTTCACTCTGTCTCTTCCTTTAGTCTCACAGCGTCTTGTGGCTGGTTCTCATGCACTGTGGCTGGTTAATGTTCTAGAACACTCGGTATCTCATAAAAGAGGGAACTAAAATTCAAGCAGTAGTTTGTTAATATATCCAGATCTTAAGTGACATAACCCTCTTTAAAACAAAGTGTTGTATCTCCTAGAGGTGTATTAATATACATTCAGCAAATTGGTGGCTACTATTTTAATAATACCATCTTCTATTTTCTTTCCTTTTGTATAGTCATTTTCCTCAAATATGGCACACAATACCTGACACTCACAACTTAAAGGAAGAGAGGTTTACTTTGGCTCATGTTTCTAGTCCATGGTTAGATTGCTCTAAGACACAAAGGTGAGGTGAAAGGGTCTGGTGGAGGACTGCTGCTTGGTGATTGGCAGCAGGAAGTGGAGAAGGAAGGGGAGGGTTGGAGAGGGAGATAAACCCTTCCAGGCCACGTCCCCAGTGACTCACCTCTTCTGACCCGAGTCAGCCTCCTAATAACAAGACAGATATAAAGCCTCATAATCCAACCACTTTCCAACAGCCCTGCCTATGAGCACATGAAGTTTTTGGCGGATATCTAGATATAAAGTATCAAGCCCTTTATCCCAAAGCTTTATGTACAAATTTTCCAGGGTCTCCATTTTGTTGAATACTATTTGACTAAGATTTTACTGAACCAATTCTATGCAAAACATCCACCCAAAAACAGTAACTCAGGAAATAAGGATAGCAAATTTGATGAAAGAAGACTGTCACCATTACCCATCATGCTCTATTCATTTGAGAGTAGCTGTGGATGACAATTGAGGGATATTTCAAATGAAAAATGTGACAATTTACTGTTCTCAGATTGTCATCTTAAATCTGTGAGAGTAGATTTTACAGTTCTCAAGATATCTTGTCCATGAAGATAACTCATTTATAATCCAAGCATAGTTCCTCTGATCATCTTGGGAAGTATACCCACAGATGTTGTGCTGAAACAACTATAGACCCTAGGCGGCATTTCAGTACATAAACACTCTATCATTCCTCAATGGCTTACACCTGCTCCTAGGGACGTATTTACATTCTGTAGGGCAGTGTTTTCCCAGTGTGTCCCTAAATTGACTTTTTGTGGGAAAAAAATTACAGAATCACAGATTGTGAGCTACCTGTTTTATTTACTCAAGTTTCTCAGGGACTTTAACAGCAAATGTGGAAGCTTAATGTCCAAGGATCTGTCAAAAATATTTGAACAAAATCTCCTGCATCATCCGTCTTTATTTTTATTGGATTAGAATTATTTTTGACCTATTGGTGTTATTTTGAAGGATGAATTTGACACTATTTGGCCTTTGGTCCTACAAAAATGGCAACACTGTACAGTATTTAAATAGTTTGGGAATAATGCATTAAAGGTTACTTCAAAGACTGCTCATGAATTTGCACTAATCTATAGTTCTTCCTAACTTGATTTAACTAGTTTAACCTTGTTTTTGACACAGGCATTAGTTCTAATTGTTAGACTGTTCCAGGAACTTCCCCTCTCTTTGGGTATATCATACATAAAGGGAAATTTTAAATTAATAATATTAATATGATTCCAGGCTCCTACTTCTGTTGAGGTTTAGAGCATTGGATCTACCTGAATACTCCATCACAAGCCCTTGTAATTTGCAGGCAATCAACATTTATGGTGGAATTATTAGTGGTATTGGTGGGGACAGTACTCTGTAAATGGAAACAACAATCCACTTCACCTTAAACACAAAAGTTTTATTTATTTCTTGTGCAAATAAGAAACCAAATATGCCTTGAGGCAGACTCTTGGAAAGAAAAGCATATTCTTGTATAGGTTTTTGGAGAAGTATAAGTTTATATTAAATTTAAGTGAAGCAGAATTTTGATTGACAAAAGGCAAATAGGAAGGCTGGTTATGAGATAATTACAGACTAAAAACTTCCACAAGCCATTTTGGAGAAGCAGGAAAACACTGGCACAAATTGTTAGAATCAAATTTTCCAGAGCTCTCTGTTAACCAGGGTTTGTAGCAATTTTAAAGACTAAATCTTAATTTTAAAGAATAAATCTTTACTGAAAAAAGACTAAATATCATAAGAAGAACAAACTTCATGGCATATTGTATCACTCAAATTTCCCATCACTAAAACCAAAAACCCAACACCCGTAAGATTTAGCCCATCTAGCTGGTTTCAAGGCAGGATCAGCATAGCAGAAGTGTGTGGCAGGAAAAGATGTTTAATTCATGCCAGCTTGGAAGCAGAGAAGAGGGGCAGTACCAGGGAACAAGAGGCAAAGGAGCAGACATAGATCCCAAAGTCAATTCCACGACTCACTCTGACATGCCATGAAGTGTGCACTGCTAATTCCCTTGGCAGCTCCCAAACCAATCAGGTTGACACAATTAGGTTTCACTGCTAGAATATGAACAGATATTTGTCCCTGTGTGCATAAATACTCAGTAAGCATATTAAAAAATTGTTCAACACAATGTCGAACATTGGGTAAATGTGAATCAAAACCTCTATGTTGACTGCATTTCAAAAGATAGATAACAGTAAGTGTTGAAGATGATGTGAACAAACTGGTACTGTTATACATTGTTGACGGGAAGGTAAAGTGAGGCAGGTACTTTGGAGAACAGTTTAATTCAGAAATTCTAGTCCTAGGTATGTATTCAGGAATATTAAAAATATATACCTACACAGAAACTTTCTGCAAATGTTTATAGCAGCATTTTAAAAAATTTCTGTGGTGATAAGAATTGTACCACGGCTTGTGTACATTTTAGGCAAGCACTCTACCACTGAACCACAGTCAAAACTCAGTGGGTACAACCCAAGTATCTATCAAGGAGAGGGTAAGCAAAATATGATATATTTATGTTATAGAATGATTCAGTCATAACATGTGTTGAAGTAGTCTACATACTGCAGTATGGGTGTAATTATGCTACAATTTGGGTCTGGAATATTCCCTAGAAGCCCAAGTATTAAAAGCTTGGTTTTCAGCTGGACGTTACTGGAAGATGGTAAAACTTTTAAGTGGGATCTAATGGGAGGTTTTAGGTCCTGAGGGGCAGCGGCACGCTGTCCTTTTCTGGTCTTCCCTCTCTCTTTTGCTTACAGCCATGAGATGATTGCTTTTTCCATGTGGAACTCCCACCATGCTGATGCTGCTTCATGAGTCCAAAAGCAGCAGGCCAGCTTTGTTGGAGCTGAAACTCCTAAAATGGAACCAACTACATCCTTTCTCTTTTAAACTGATTTTCTCAAATGTTTTCATGATGGTAACAGAAAGGTGACAAATACACATTGAAAGCTTAATTTTAAGTGAAATAAGTCAAATAGACAATAAGCACATATTGTTCTTCTCTTTATTAATAAAATTCAGAAATACGCAATTACATAGAGATACTAAGTAGGGTCTATTGTCTATTAGTATTTGCCAGAGGCTAAGGAAAAGGTGAATGGAAAGTTACGGTTACTACTATGGGTCATATTTTGGGAATGTTAAAAAATATTTTCGAATTGGAAAGTGGTGATGATTAGCCCAGTTGAGTAGATATAGTAAAAGCCACTGAATTGCATCTTGAAGTCATTCAATTTATGGTCTATGAATTGTATCTCACTAAAATTATTATGTAATGGAAAAAAGTAAAAGTAAGAACTGAGTAAAGTTACAACATCAGGTTTGGGATAATCTTAAAGTCTTACTTCCATTAAACTACAGGGATTAAATGTGTGATGTGATTTTTGCCTTATTTTCTGTGAAATCCTAATCTTTGAGGGCCCACTTGAATGAAGAAAGCTGAGAGCTTACATGACCTGGAACTACATGATCAGAATAATACAAAATTGATGAGTAATCCCTAATTGGCTGTGTTAAGATAAACACATGGCTTAGAACCTTCAGGCAAGAGTAGAATATTTCATCTGCAAATCATTACATTGGAGTAAAGATTATTGTTATTTCAAATAATAATAAATTAGCAGAAAGTGAGTTAATCTCTCATTATAGAATAGACAATACCATTTAATCTCCAATTCAGGTCATTTAATTCTTAGGTAATCCTAGGAAATATGCACTATTCTTACAATACACATTCAGAAGTTGGGGTACTGTGAGGTGAAAAGTCTTATGCAGTGGAAGACATGGGAGTCAGGGAGCTTCAGTGTGTAAGACAGCTCCCTCACTCCTGATGCCCAGCATTCAAGTCCCATGCAGTCTCCTTCTATGACCACAGCAGACCTGTGGATTTGTTTCTAGCAATAGAGGGCAGAAAAGTCTAAAATGGCCTGCTGCTTCCATGGTAGCATTAGTCTCTTTGAGTGAGGCTGGTCCTTCACCTGCTTACGTGGACACAGTATATGACAATATGCAGCAGGTCCATATGGAGAGGAACCCTGGGAAGATAGGCTCCAACCAACAGCAAAACCAAGTGCTAAGCTGCAAGGAACTGAATTCTATCAAAATCCACATGAGCTTGGAAGTGTGTCCTCTCCCACGTGAGTACTGAGATGAGACTAACAGTTCTTGGTGACACCTGCATTGTAATCTGGGAGTCCTTTAGGCTTCAGTCTCATATAGTCCGTGTCCAGAAATTTGACCCATAGAAATGGAGATAATAGCAGTGTAAACACTGTGAACGCTGAATTAGTGAATAATGACCACTGTTGTAAGAGCAAACACAAGGCTGGATTCCCCAATCTCCCATCATAGCATGTTCATGAACTGATCAGTGCATAACCTTGTTTTATGTGTGGTTTTGTTCAATTTAATCTAAACGGTTGATTAATTAGTGTTGCTGATTAAGTAATATTAAGCTCACAGCAAATAACACAGTAACTCATACCTGAATAAATCTAATCTTATTCGTTTATTTTCTCCATCTGGTACATTACAACATTGAGAAACCCTAAAGAGCACTTTACTGCTACATTTAGGGGCTAAACAGGAAAATCACTAATAAAAAGTGCAAAGAAGGGAAAAATATGGCACTAAATGGACTTCAAAATGACATTTGTTTACAGTCTATGAGCTGAAATAAGAAAGCAGAACAAGGCCTCTATAAGGTCAGCTGGGAATACGTGTGTCTAAGGACTTCTAATTTTTCTTTGCTCTGCACATTTCCTCAGGTGACCATGTCAGCCTTGTTGAGTAATGAATTTGTGACACAAATACATTTTAGTGATAAAGCACATTCAGGATCCATTAAAACTGAGGATCAACTGTATGTCTACCATTATATAAATTTCTATTAGACACCCTGATCTAAAGAATCCAGTAGGTTTTTCTAGCATTTGGTACCTAATTTTCTAAAGATAGCCAGCCAGTCCAGGGCTGTGAGAAAGAATGGAATGAAAATGAAATGCACAGGAAATTGGACTGTTTGTAAGCCTAACCAACCTTCTTGCACATCGTAGTGAAATGATTACATTTTTATTTCCTCAATTCATTTGTATTCAGGAACTAATATTTTTTCCTAGGACCTTAAACAAAAGTTGAACTTTATCAAGAATTTTGGCAAGATAAAGCTACTTTCTTCCCTGGCAAATTTAATATTGACTTTGTACCAGCTTTCGTATTGTGTTTGTACTGTGGTAAACAGCTTTTCTTTTTGAATTCCTGAAGTTTCGTGATGATGAACTAGTACACTGTTCGTGATCTGTCTCACATTCAGCCACTGTGTGTTTCAATTCTAGACAAATGGTTCCCAAATTCGTGGGCATATCACAATGTTCTGGGGAATTCAGTGCATGTTCTTGGCCCGTTTTAGTGAGTCCTCCTCAGTGGGACTGGGGATATCTTGCAACAGTCTTACCAAGTGATGGTGGTGGAGCAAGCCCATGAACCAAATTCTGAGGGATCTCATTGCTAAAAATTCATAAGGACCCTCTAGCTTACAAGTAGTTTACAAAATACACACAAAGTTGTACAAAAATAATTTACAGAATATAGTTTAAAACCTATACACAAAGGTCTATAATTAACTTATTCTTCCAGATTAGTAAGTGTCTAGGTTGGATTTTTAACTTGGGAATTACTTCGATAGCCTCTGGATTATTATATTATATGGAATACTTGAACTTGGAACCTTTGCAAGAAGTCTGTCCCGTGTGCTCCCCTGAGCTATCTCAGAGGCTTTGCATGAGTACTGGGGAACAGTGTCCAGAGTGTCCAGAGTCTGAGCAAATATAGCAACTCAGCAAACACTTCTGGGCTTTAGAAAAGCATCTGTCTCTTTACCACTGCTGTACACTACGTCCCTAAAACTTGCTCTGGTATAAGTTGGTATAGGTAAGCATCCATTAAAAATTGTTAAATTGAATCAATTCTTCCTTTCTCTGTTCACCTTCCTGCGGTGATGTCATCAAGCAGCAAATTAATCAGAACAACCCAAATTGGTGAAAATAGAAATAAATTACCCAGATAAATATGTGGAGAGAGATGTGTGGTTTGCCTACAATTCCAAAATTACTTCCTCAACCATCATTTTATTCAGCATCTATTAAATAAAGTTTAATCCAGCAAACTTTCAATAACACTGCTGTAACAAACACTCCGCTATGTCGTACAAAGTTCTCCGATGGAAGTTGTGCAGTGGTGAGGTTATGCTCCTGAAGAGTTCCAAGGCAA
Organism: Cavia porcellus; assembly: GCF_034190915.1. Lineage (NCBI taxonomy): Eukaryota > Metazoa > Chordata > Mammalia > Rodentia > Caviidae > Cavia > Cavia porcellus. The sequence continues at coordinate 66,502,503 of NW_026947496.1, read as the reverse complement.
GAAAATCTTTTATTGATGTCAGGTGCTTTTATTAATTAAGCAATTTTTCTTGACCTTGATTGCAAACCCCATGAAACCCCGAATAGATTTGCCTTAGAAACTACCTTGACAAGGTTTACAAATCAGTTTTACTTCACTGAGTTTGTGTTTTTGTTTAGACAATGCTTTTCAGCTTTCGCTCATTTTATTCCTTCCTGGCACCAATCCGAACAGCATCCGGAGAACAATGCTACACCAAATTTGCTCTTGCAATTGAGAACAATTAAAAAATAACTCAACAAAAATGATGAAGGCTCTCAGATGATTTACAGGCTGTGTGTGAGGTATAATGACTTTGTTTATTCCTCTCTCATCTGATTGCCAGTGGCTCTGGAGTTTAGGTGGTTAAGTGACTCCAACTAGGTTTTGACTTGCATTGCCCGCTCTGTACTGAAATATGCAGCTGCTGGTTTGACCTCTAGTCCTGGGGAAATGTGAGTCAGTGATGGCATGCCAGCTTTATCAAAACAGTGTCTGCAGGGATTCAGTCCTGACCTGGTGGCCCAAATTCAGGTGGAGGAGTGTGTACGCTTGCATGCCTGCACATGGGTGTGTGTGTCCCCAGTTGTCTCATTATAAAAAGAGGCACTGTGTGTAGTAGGAAGAGCTACCCAAGCACATGGGATTGATAGTTTGATATTCTGTATTACAATGTAGTTTTGATCACCTACTTTTTGCTTCCTCAGATCTGATATTGAACCTTTAGGAAATATTTTTTCTTAAATATGATAGTGGTCTTCATGAGGATTTGACCTGTGATGATTCCTCTCTACCTCTCCTCACTCCATTCCCTGAGTTGCTCCTCAGTTAGGGCCTTATTTTTGTGCCTCTTGTCAGCTGAAGGCTTTTATACCTCATGCTATTTGCCTGTGCTATTTCTCCTGCATATAACTCACCATCCATCTACTTCCTCACCTAACACCGAATTATGCTTCAAATCTCAGCTTAAGTGTCAGTTACTGACATAGGCCTTTTATTTGTTTGTTTTGTGAGATAGTGTCTTGCTATACCAGGCTGGGCTTGAATTCAAGATACTTCTGTGTCACGTCTTTCAAGTGCTGGATTATAGGCATGCACTACCACACTCAGTGATGTAGGTCTTTTGTGATGCTCCCCTACCAAGCCAGTTTAAATTCTTATTTATTGTGTGGGGTCATATGCTGCCTAGCGATGTTTTAATCAACAATGGCCTTGTATATAACACTGATCCCATAAGATCATCATAGAACTGAACATTCCAGTTGCATAGTAACATTTTAATGGTCATAATGTCATATATAAAGTATCATTTATGTGTTTGTGGTAACACTACTCTGACTATACCTACTGTGTTGCCTGTCACATAAAAGTATAGCACCCAAAATTATGTACGTAGTGCTTGACACTGATAATTGTATTACTGGTTAATGTTTTTACTATTCATAATACCATTATTTTAGAAAGCATTCCTACTTATAAAAGTACTTTGAAACAGTGTACTCTTTTAGGGGAAAAGAAACCTCATACATCTTCTGTTTACTATGTCTATTGATCGCTTGAACTGTCTTCATCCATGATATAGATGCTGATGAGATTATTTTGCCTGAGGAAGACATTTCCCCAGCCACTGTGCAGAGGCATTGTCACCTCAATCCCTTGTGGGGTTGATATCTCCAAATATGCCTGGGGAAACTAATTCTGTGTTGGCCATACAGGATAATGCTGATGCTCCTCAGGATCCACCATCCGTACCCATTTTTGCCTCTAGGCCCATAATCAAATCACAGAAAGGTTAGAGAATCAATGTGAGGATTCTGCCATATACTAAGTACTTCTATCCCAATTATACATTCCAGAACAGAGAAAATGACTACAGGATGTATTTGAGAACCTATTGAGCCTATTTAAGTCATGGAAGGGACTGCACTTTGTCTTTACTGACATAGGCATATATTCTGGGTATAATTTGCTTTCACTGCACATAATGCTTCTGCCAAAGCTACCATTGATGGACTCATAGAATGCCTTATCCACATCACATTGCCTCTGACCAAGGAACATACTTTTCAGTTCAAGAAATGAGGCAGTGGGCTCATGCTTGGGGAATTCACTGGTCTTACTGTGTTCCTCACCATCCAGAAGCAGCTGGGTTGATAGAAATGTGGAATGGTCTTTTGAAGACACAGTGAAGATGCCAGGTAGGTGGCCATGTCTTACAGGGCTGGGGTACTTCAAAAAGCTGTATATAGTTTGACTCAACATCCACTATCTGGTGCTGTGTCTCCTATAGTCAGGATTTGTGGGTCCAGGAATCAAGGGGTAGAGGTAGGAATGGTATCACTCATCATTAACCCTAGTGATGCACTAGCAAAATTTTTGCTTCCTGTTCCCACGACTTTAAGGTCTGCTGACTTAAAAGTCTGAGTTCCAGAGGGCAAAGGCTTACATCGGGAAGCACAACAATGATACCATTGAACTTCAAGTTAAGACTTCCCCTTGGTCATGTGGTCCCTTTGTGCCTCTGAGGAAAGAAGCTATAAAGGGAGTCATGGTGCTGTCAGGGGTGATCCACCCAGACTGTCAAGGGAAAATTGGGCTACTACTCCACAATGGAGGAAAGGAAGAATATACGTGGAGTGCAGGTGATCGATCCCTTCGGGTGTCTCTTAGTATTACCAGGCTCTGTTGCTAAAGTCAATGGCAAATTACAACCACCTAATATAGGCAGAATGACAAATGGCCCAGAGCCTTCAGGAATGAAGGTATGGGTCACTCCACCAGGGAAAGAACCAAGACCTGCCAAGATGCTTGCTGAAGACCACTGAAATGCAGAATGGGTAATGGTAGAAAGTAGTTCTAAATACCAGCTGTGACCCCATGAACAGCTTCAGAAAACAGGATTATAATTGTGATATTTCTCTCCTAATATGATTTTAATGTGATTTAATGTTGGTAGACTTAACACTGGGTCTTAAAGATCATTAAACTGTTGGTTATAATGTTCAAGTTGTGAAATAAGAATAAGCGTTACCCAAGGAGAACTTATCTTCTATTTTGATGAAGGAATTATTATGTTTCTGTTTCTACACAGGCTAGTTATAACACGTTAGTCATAATTATAAGCATAACTTAGTATATGCACACTGGTTTAAAGAAATGAGTGGGGTTGTCAAGTTGACAAGGGGTGGATTGTAATGACTGATGCAGTGTGTCAACTTGAGAAATTCAGAAGTTTAACTAAGTGACTCAGCAGATCTACATCCTGGGGTGTGGAGAACATGTCCTTACTGCTCTAGCATGTTATTCATTGGGCTGCTTGAGAAGTTTAGAAGCTTAACTATGTGATTCAGCAGGGGTTCAGGGTTCTTAATTTGAAAACATCCTCCTCCTCCTGTTCAAGGGGAGGGCACTGAGATGGTATGGTAGCCTGAATATAATAAAAGGAAAATGAGAAGTGCTGATTGCTGGTTCTTCGGAGGAATGCAGTCTTTGTCTTCAGCTTGGATGGCATCTCCTGGCTCCTTATGCTGACTGTTTGACTTTCACCTGGGATTTGTCAGTCTTTCAGCATAGATATTACAGCATTCTGTCGCAGACTCATTGGCCTCCTGATAATGGACTTGCACAGAACACTGAAGTGAGCTCCAGACCTTGGACTGGTCCCTTCAGCCTCCAGCATGCAGATGCCTTGGGCACACTTCCTTATCCAACTCTGTGGCTGACCATCATAGGCCAATCTTGTACTTTCTTATATATTTATATATTTTGTGTTATATCTATTTTTCCAGTAAAATCTAATTCATACAGTACTTGACACTGATGGTTGTATTACTGGTTCTTGTTTTTACTATACAGAGCATCATTATTTTATAAAGCATTCCTATTTATAAAAGAAACATGTATTTTAAAATATTGTGCTCTGTTAGGGGAACAGGAGCCTCATACATGTTCTTTTACCATGTCTATTGATTGCATGAACTGTCTTCATCCATGATGCAGACATGCCTAGGCCTGTGTAAGTGAACTCTGATATTCACACAATATCACTCAACAATGTGTTTCTCAGACCATATTGCTGTTGTTAAGAGGCACATGACTATATTCTTTGATAGCTACTTTGTGTCATTTTGTGATGGCTTTAATTACATATTATAAACAAATACATAGTACTCACCCAGTTTTTTTTATCATGTCCTTATCTCCTTGTCTTAATTCTTTTTAGAGTGCTTACCTACTACATTTTATATTTTGATCATAACCTATTTTTCCTCAGAATACAAACCTACTGAACACAGAGACACTATTTTGTTACAGCTGTATTTCCAGCGCTTGGTATGAAGACCCTGTCATGAAACTAGAGCTTGAAACACATGTGTAATATGGATGGATTAATGGAATTGTAATGGGTAATTACTCAGTTTTCAAGGTCATTAGAATTTTGGAGACAGTGTACTTATATGTAAAGAAACTAATGCTGTGAGAGGTACTCATCATATGCAGATATGATGTATTATTGTTATTTTTCTAAGTGTAGAAATACATAACAAAGGAGACAGGAAGAGTTTATTATTTAAAAAAAATATGAACACGGAGTGCAAAGATATCCAGTGTATTTCACATTCATGAAAACAGCTTAGCAAAATTCCCACCATAGCTCTTCCAAGACTCCCTCAACTCTAAGGTGTACACCTGTTCCTGCATATTGAACAATGCCAAGTTTACTGAGCAGCCATGCTAGTTTATGCTTCTAAGTCTTTGCCCTGAAGGATGCCTCTGCTTGAAACAGCACCTGGAATGGGCTGAGGCAATTTAGAAAATGATTCTGCTCCTACTCCCCCCATAATTAAGGGTGCATCAATTACTAGCGAGTTTCATAGACTCTCCACTTGTAGTCAGGGCCAACTGAAACATGGCCAATTCAGATTTGTGATTCTGTTATTGTTTCAGATGATACCAGGGTTTGAACTTTTATCTTAATTTGCTGAGACAGCCTCAACTGAGTTTGTTAAGATGCAAAACTTGAACTTTTAATCTGAAATCTCTCTATGATGCCTAACTATAAATTGTATTCTGGATTTTATATTCTGAATTTTAAAATTATAGAAAGATGTCTGAAATGGGAGTTTCTTGTTGACTTGGGGTAAATAAAGGGAAAAGGCAATTAAATAACATGTAAATTGTAATAATGGAAATCCTATGCTTCCAATAGCAATGGAAAGAGTCTGTTTTATGAGCATGTTAATAGCTTAATATCACAAGATCCTTCTTGAAGAAGGATTCTGGAGATCTGGAATAATTGAATGGTTAGTTTATGAGAGAGTTTCCATGTCTGGCCCATTTCATGGACACTACTTTAAATAAAATTGCTTTTTGTGGTATAATAGTAAAGAAGAAGCTGGACTCAGCAGAAACGATTTTCCATTCTATAGTTTGCTACAGAAAGCTAGGAACTCACATGCCTGTAAGAATGGTTAATCAATATGATTGTGACTGGCAAAGGGGCAAAGTTCACTTTCTACTTTATTATAATAAAGAAGAATCAGGATGATTCAAATTTTGGGCCAGTCTAGGCAATTTAGCAATGTTCTGTCTCAGAATAAAAAAAAATTTAAAACACTGGGGATGAAGTTCTATGTGAAGGCCTTGGGCTCAGTCCCAAATATCACAAAAACAAACAAAAGAACACAACTAATCCTTACAGTGACAAATAGCATAGATAACTGCCCTCAGGATTTAGGAACATTTGAGTAGTAGGGAATGTAGCCAATTGGAATAGCATACCTCATCTGAAGGCAGCGACTACTATCAAGTCTCAACCAATTACTCAGTAAAGATGAATCTACTGTCAGGTCTGAATTTTCTTGGATATTAACTAGAAATATTGATTTTTGGATTAGATTTCCTAGTTCCAATTATTTATAGCTAATGACAGTGCATTTATAGGTAAATGTCCTGAGAACTCAGGATACAGTGTCAGGAAATTTTGCCCATTTCCTCTGTTCATAACCAGATATTGAGTCAAGAACCTTCACTGTACATTCTGACTTGAGTTTCAAACATAGCCAATTGCATGCACATGACAGCCAAGTGAAGTGCATTGTTCATGTGAGTGAAGGCTGGGTACACAGCTGCTCAGCAGTGATTCTAGGTCAGTTCACTCTACACACCCTCTCTGAATCATTTTCCAGACCATTAGAATATCAGGCTAAGTGACTCTGGTATGCATCTCAGTGATCAATCTTATTTTGTTTACTTCTGGTGAGCTTTCCTGAATGTGTTGTCTACCTGCTATGGATGCTATGTCAATCAGCTTTCTGTTACTGCAATGAGATAACTGAGAAAATCAATTTTAAAAGAAGAAAGGTTTATTTCAGCTCATGGTTTTGAAAGTTACAGTCTTTGACTGATCGGCTTGTTTCTTTTGGGCCTGTGTCATGCTGGCATGTCATGGGAGAAGTATGTGACTGTGTAAGCTGCCATCTCATAGTGGCCGTGAAAAAGGAAGGGGCCAGTGATTCCCTAACTCCTTCCCACTACCCACTACATTTTAAAAATTTACCACCTCCAAATAGAGCCACAGGTTGGGGACCAGGATTTCAACAAATAGGCTTTTGGGAGACATTCAAGCTCCAAACATTAGCAGAGACTCACTTCTTCTGTTATCTGTCAATATTAAGAGTGAGACAGAAACCTGAGTGTGAGTCCTGTATGTGTAGAGGAGGAGGGAGGGAGAAAGATTTAATGGCAGGTGTCCCTGTAAAATAATTAGGCAGGGAAACAGCTGTTTCATTTGAGACCTCCCAGGGTCACTTGGCACCTTTACTGTCACAGACCTGGTCCTCAGGAACAGCTTCCATCTTTCTCACCTGGAGTGATGTGATCATGGTCAGAGAATAAATCTGATTCTCTTTGCACCTGAATCTGAGTTGCAAAATTTGTCCAAGAGTGTGCTTTTTAAAACATAGTTTTACATGAATCCCTTGAGTTCAGTTTTGTGCCTCCTCTCCAGGTTCCAGAATTTATATCTTACAGAACATTTCTTTTTGAATTTCACAATAGCCAAATAAAAACAAAATAGAGTTTCCTCAGTTAAATTTGAATTTCAAATGAATACTTTTCTAATATAAGGATGTCTTGTGTAATCATTTGTTATCTGAAATCAAAATTTCACTTAACCTTCTGCATTTCACTTGGTTTCCTTATTCAAAGCATAAATTTGAATCTTGGGTGCATGAGTAGCTTAGAAATCTGGCTGCATGGATGTGAGAGGTTGCAGGGATCTGGGAAGGTTCACTGTTCTTCCATCAGAAGAACCCATGCTGTGATGGTATCACAAGTTTTATGACTTGTTTTTTCTGAACTAAACCCTCAGTATTGAGGTTTAATGCAGTGTTGGGGTTTTGTGATAAATAAGTGGGATTTGGGTTACAGTTTGGGAACTCAATCTCTAGAAGGTTCATCATTACTAGTTATACAGCCTTCAAATCCTCTACACCTTCTGGACTCCTGCAAGGTAACTTGGTCTTCTCAATACCTTCTTCTCTACAAAGTTTTGTTTGTAGTGCTAGGGACTGAATTCAGGACCTTGTGCATACTAGGTAAATGTCAATAGCATTCCTCTACACTAACAAGAAAATCACAGAGAGACAAATAAGAGAAGCCACACCCTTCACACTAGCAACCAAAAAATGAAATATTTAGGAATTAATCTTACAAAAGAAGTGAAAGACCTATACAGGGAAAATTATAATATATTGAAAAATGAAATTGAAGATGATCTCAGAAAATGGAAAGACATCCCTTGCTCATGGATAGGAAGAACAAACATTGTGAAAATGGCCATTCTGCCAAAACTGTTATACAGATTCAATGCAATCCTGATAAAAATACCATCAACATACCTCATAGATCTCGAGAAATCACTCCTACAATTCTTCTGGAGTGAGAAGAGACCTAGAATAGCAAGGACAGTTATAAGCAGCAAAGGCAAGGAAGGAGACATCACATTCCCTGACTTGAAGTTATACTACAAAGCAACTATAGTAAAATCAACATGTACTGAAACCAAAACAGAGCTGAAGATCAGTGGAATAGATTAGAAGATACATCCACAACTACAAACACACTCAACCACCTTATCTTTGATAAAGGGGCTGAACATGTTCACTGGAAGAATGACATTCTCTTTAATAAATAGTGTTGGAAAAACTGGCTCTCCATATGCCAAAAACTAGACCCATGCCCATCACCATGTACTAAAATAAAATCTAAATGGACCAAAGATCTGAATATTAAAACGGAAACACTAAATCTATTGGAAGACAAATTGGGTAAAAACCTTGAAGACATAGGAGTAGGTAGAGAATTCATGAACAGGACTCAAACCACATGGGAAATACTTCCCAGAATCAATAACTGGGATCACCTCTTATTAAAAAGTTTCTACATGTCCAAAGAAATCTCCAACATAGTGAAAAGAAAGCCCAAAAACTGGGAAAAAATCTTAGTGAACTGCCCCTCATACAAAGGACTTCTGTCTAAAACATATAAAGAATTAAAAAAAAAAATCAGACCCCAAAATTCAAAGACCCAATACAAAAATGGCCATCTGAGATGAATACACAATTTTCAGATGAAGAAATACAAATGGCAAATAAATACATGAAAAAATGTTCATCATCCTTAGTCATTAGAGAAATGCAAATTAAAACCACACTGAGATTCCATCTCACTCCTGAAAGAATGGCCAAGATCAAGAAAACCACCAACAACAAATGCTGGAGAGGCTGTGGGGAAAAAGGAACTCTCCTGCAGTGTTGGTGGGAGTGTAGATTGGTGCAACCATTGTGGAGGTCAGTCTGTAGATTTCTCAGAGAGCTGGGATTGGAAGTCCCATTTGACCCAGCTATTCCACTTCTAGGTATATTCCCAGAAGAACTGAAAGCATCATTACCACAGTGATATATGTGCGCCCATGTTTACAGCAGTGCAATTTGTAATAGCCAGATGTTAGAAACAACCTAAGTGTCCATCAACTGAGGAATGGATAAAAAAGTTGTATTTTTATACAATGGAGTACTACTCAGCTATAAAGAATGATCACATTGAGATATTTATAAATAAATGGACACAGCTTGAGACCATACTCATAAAGTGAAATAAATCAAACTCACATGTATAAATACTGAATAGTTTCCCCAGTGTAAGAAATGATAAGAATACATAAAAGTATGTGGTAATCATGATTCCCTATTATATTGGTTTGAAGCCATATAATGTTGTCACTCATTAATTGGAATGATTTTAATCTGGGTTGTTTGATTTTATTGTCTGTGATAGTATGAATAGCTATTTTGAAGGAAACAAGACATCATAATAGCTAGTGCTGATTTAATATCATCTTGCTTTGAAGTCCCATCAAGCTGTTGTTCATCTGTTTCCATTGGTTTTAACATGTCATACCTTATTATATTTTACTATATGTGATAGTATAAATAAAATTTTTTATAGGCAAAGAGATAACATAGAAGATGTTCTTCATTTTCTATTAGCTGAATACCCTGTAATTCTTTCATTCTCTTGAATGGTTTCACACTGTCTTTTTTTTTTTAATTTTATTTAAGGAGAAAAGAAAAAAAAAAAACAGTGAAAGGGTACAAGTTATACAGATTTACAGAAAAAAATGAACAGTAGGAAATCACTAGTTAATGGATTAGATATTGCCATCTTAGAAATAATTGTTCAAGTCACAAAATTAAAGCTTGTAGAGTGGACATTCCAATAATGATACTGCAAACAGTTCTGTTCAATGATCCAATAAAACTCTGTGATATCATTTTCTATCTTATACACTTAAATATACATGCAGTTATATCATTTAGAGCACTTTCTTTTCCTCTCTTTTGTACAATGATTATTACACATTTTGGGTTTCATTGCTCCCACGGTTCTTATTACTTTTTTGGAAGAGAGTAAAACCAAATGTGACATAACAGAACAGAATCGGTCAAGTCAAAAGGGTGGACATAATAGATAATGTAAAAATGTAATAAAAGGTGATCAACAGTGGTTACCATAATGCCTCCCACTATCTCTAATAGGATTGCCTATATCATTAGTTATAATACAATTGAACAAAACAGTAAAGAACAAAACCGACAAAACCAATCCATTGTAGACATTGTAGGTCTTCAAAAGTAGATAAAAGTCAACGAGAATGGGCGTTATAATGAATCTCACTATCTTCACAGCTGATGCCTAAACTTTCGAACCTGATACTATCCAGCAAAACCGAATAGGGGAACATCAGTCAAAAACAAGATGGTGAGAGTAATACAGGGCTTCAAATTGAGATAATAGAAAGTCAAAGTGGGTTACTATAATATATCCTGCTATTTTTTCCCTTTAATTAAACGGATAAAAATAAAAAAGTAAATAATGGAGTGGAGATTGGGATAAAAGAGGGCATAACAGTGAAACAGCGCAGATCAAAACATAACCATTTAAGCAGAATAGTGTTTCACCACCAGATAATTCCGACCCAAAAGTAGTTACCATATTGACTCTTTCCTTGAAGTCCTTGAGTACAACTTCGTATACTGTAGCATTAAGTATATCAAAACAATGTAAAACCATTTAAGAGAATGACAGCATTACAGAGTATTTAGAATTGACTAACAGAAAATGAACAATGGCTTCTGTATAATCTCCTTGTCTTTAAAAGGTTTTTGCTTATACTATTGTACATAATAAAATCCAATAAGATACAGCCTATTTAGACCATTGGAGACAGAAGAACAAAAGCTAGATGAGACTTCAAAACAGGATGATACTAAATCAGTATTACCTATTAAGATGTCATTTTCTCCAAAATAGCTGTTCCTGTCATCCAATCTTCTCTGTCTCATTTCTATTGAGCTCTTTTTCTGTCAGTAGCTATCAGTTTGTCTTCTTCATTTTGTTCTCTGCTCCATTCATTGTGGCTTCCCCGCCACTATTTCTGGGTTCTTTGTATTTTTCTTTTTTTAGAATATCCTGCAATACTTTCTGTAGAGTTGAATTGGTGGTTGCAAATTCCCCCAGTTCCTCTTTATCCTGGAAGCACCTTGTTTTTCCATCAGTTTCCAGGGACAGTTGTGCAGGATATCTCAATCTTGGCTGGAGATTATCATCTTTCAAAGCTTGAATTATTTCCCCCCACGCTCTTCGTGATTTGATGGTTTGTGCAGAGAAATCTGCTGTAATTCTGATGGTGTTCCCTTGTAAGTGGTCTGTTTCTTGTCTCTTATAGCTTTTAATATTCTGTTCTTGTATTGAATTTCTGGAATTTTTATTATTATATGCCTGGGTGTTGCCCTGTTTGGGTTGTAGGTAGCTGGGATCCTGTATGCCTCATACATCTGAGTATCTTTACCTTTTGCTAAATTAGGAAAATTCTCCTGGATTATTTCTGTGAGTAGCTTTTGTAGTTCACTTGTTTGTGTCCCTACTTCTTCTTTTATGTTCTTAATCCTTAAGTTATGGCTCCTCTTATCATCCTCTTGTCTTTGTATTATTGCTGTTTGTTTCTTTGTTATTTTTAAGAAGTTTTTCATTTCATTCTCCCATATTACAAGTCTGCCCTCCAGTTCAGATAGTGTGTCCTTAGTTTCTTTCAAGCTGTTATGCCAGTCTTGGATAGACTTCTTAGTTTCTTGATAGTCCCTTTGAACCTGCTTCACGTACTCTATGCTTTCTCTGTTTTCTCCATCAAACAATTCTCACCTCTTTTTCTGTTCTTCCATTCCACCATCTGTTTTTTCCTGGGTGGTGCTTAGCATTTCTCTAACTATTCTGCATACTTCTAGCTTCAGGTCGTTGATAACTTCATTCCTGAATTGGTCTATGAGGCTCTCTAGATGGCGCTTTATGTCTATTGGTGCAGTGTCCGCTATTGCCTGTTTCTCAGAATTGGGGGCCGAGGAGCCTTTCTTGTTGCTGCCTTTTCCCATATTCTCTGTTCCTTATATATGCAAGCTTACATAGGAGGCCCAGCTTCCCTCCATGTCAGCCACAGCCTGATCGAATTGCTCTGGCTAGGTGTTCCCGCCCACCGCAGCGCACCAGGGAGTTACGGACTAGGCAGCCTACTCGGGAGTCACCCCTCCGGGCCACCATCAGGCTCTGGGATCTGGGTTGGGCTAGCCTACGGAGTCTGCCAGCAGCGTCACGCAGGCCAGGCACTTTTCACCAATCCCGTCCAAGAGGGGAATGTGTGGCTGGAGTCGCCACCATGCCCTGCTCCCGCAGGACTGCCCGAGCCCAGAAAGTCCTCCGCTGGAGTCAAACTGTGGTAGAGTGCCAGTTTCTCTCACTCACCTCACCACAAGTTAGTGTATGCCTCCCTGCCCATCCTGTTTTCGACTCTGTTCGCAGACTCCCATTCTCAGAGCTTCTGCGCGTCTCTCTCCTTGCTGAGCCGCTGTAGAGGCAGCCAGCGGTGGCGCGGCGGGAAACCCAAATCGTGGCTTCCAATGGTGCGGGGTCTAGCCTCCACACCGAGGCTTTTTTGTTCCTGTTTTAGCACCAGGACTGCATTCCAAGTTGGTTTCTCTCAGCCCAGTTCGTTCCTGAGTCAGCAGAGCATATTTCTATCGGCTTATGTCTCCTTAGTCCACACCATTCCTGACTTCTGAACCAAGCCTTTCAGAGAGCCTCCGTAGTATCTGCTATCTGTCCGCCATGTTCTCCCGGGAGTCCTCCACACTGTCTTGATATGTTTGATGCTATAGTATACTAATTTATACCCAAATATTTCAAGGAAAGAGACACTATAGTAACTACTATTATGTCAGGTTATCTTGTGGTGAAACACTATGATGCTTAAATTGTTCTGTTGTGTTCTGACCTGTGTTTTTCTGTTGTTATCTCCTCTTTTATCTCAATCTCCCCCTTTTTAAAAAAATTAATTTATTTTTTCTTCTTATTTTTTAATTAAGGGAAAATAAATTAAAAAATAGAAGGATATATTATAGTAACTTTTTAGTTTTCCTATTAACCTGATTTGAACCCCTGTATTGCTCTCCCCAGCTTGTTTTAACTGCTTTTACTCTATTCTGTTTTAATTTATAGTATCAAGTTTGAGAGTATAAGCAACAACTGTGAAGACAATAAGATTTACTATGATGCCCATTATGGTTTGACTATTATCTTCTTTTGAAGTCCTGTAAGGTCTGCAGTGTTTAGGTTTTATTGGTTTTGTTGTATACTATTTTGTTTAATTCTATTATACCTGATGATATAGGCAACTCTTTTGAAGATAGCAAGAGGCATAATGGTAACCATTGTTGATCACCTGGTATTCTGCTTTTACATCATGTACTATGTCCATCTTTATGTTCTATCTGACTGTTTTGCTTTGTCACATTTGGTTTTTTTTTCTTCAGAAAAAAGTAATAAGAACTGTGGGAGCAGTAAAACCCAAAATGTGTAATTGTTATTGTAAAATGAGAGGAAAAGAAAGTGATCTAAAGGATATAACTGCATGTATATTTAAGTGTGTAAGATAGAAAACCATATTACTAAGTTTTTGTTGGATCATTGAACAGAACTGTTTGCAGTCTCACTCTTTGAATGTCCACTTTATATGCTTTAATTTTGTAATTTGAACAACTATTTCTAAGATGACAATATGTAATCTACTAACTAGTGATTTCTTACTGTATATTTTTTTCTTGAAATTCTGTATTACTTGTACCTTTCGCTGTTTTGTTTTGTTCTTTTTTAAATAAAATAAAAAAAATAAAAAAAATAGAAATTTCAGAGAAACTTGCTTATCATGAGGATGAACCAGCTCCAGCTTCATGCTTCTGTCCATTTCTGCTGCACGTGGCAGCAGGGTACAGTGGACTGTGAAACAACCACCTTCCCTCCAGGCCCCCCAGCCATTGCCAGGGCTCTGTAGATGCCTCAGCCCTGGCCAGTGTCGACACAGTCCAGAGAATAACTCACTCCTTCCCCTCTGTGCTGAGGTGTTACAATTATTTTAGGCCTAAAGAGCTTTGGTGGTATAAGCAGCTTATTTTAAATGACAGGAAATGAGCTAATCAGCCTCCATGCCAAGAGAGAATGCAGGAATGACGGGAATAATTTATCATGTTCTATCCTTTATGCACATCCCTGAAAATCTCTCTGGCTCTTTTATCCTCTCACCTTTTGGAGTTTCTTTTCTATCTTTGCAACTAATGTTTTGCATTCTGCACAGCTATTGTCCTATTATTTTCTTTCCCTGAGTTGGACCTTTTTTTTTTTTTTTTTCACTCATTCAGCTGTATTCCTTGAGAATATCTTAGGCACTGGGGACAAAACAATCACCTCTCCCGAGAAGCTGTTATTTAGGAGGGAGAGGAGAGAGCCAGAAAAAAACAAAAAATAGTGTAAAAGTGATGTGTTAGAAAGTGCACAGTGGTGTGAGAGAGAACAGGTAAAATGAATTCAAAGGACACTGTTTAAACATGGTGGTCCGAGATGTTCTCACCAAGAGGAGAGCTTTGAGGAAGGGCCTGAAACAGTGAGGAAAAAACTAGATGATCTTCAGCATGCAGAGTTCATTGTGGCAGAGAGATCTACAGAGTTGCTTGCCCTGAGGCAGGAGCATGTGGAGAAAGTAAAAAAAGAGTCTAGGGGCCACTACCAAGGTTTGGAGTACACAAAGTTGGGGGAATGGTGCTGGGCTGGTGATTGTAGTCATGAAATCTTCCAGTTTCTATTTGAAGTGGCTTGAGAGGTCTCTATTTCCATTCTGCATTTGTCTTTTCTGATATCAACAGAAAAATCTCAGCTGTATCTTTTTAGGACTTTACGCAGGGCATCTGCGCTTCTCTGATTTTCTAAAAATCCTTCTCTTTTCTAAACCAAGCTGGATATCTCTTTCTGTTACCTGAGATCTACTGTTTTAGGAAAAACTTAGTCCTTTCCTCAGTGACTGCTCCAATTCTGGATTTAAATTTGTGTCTCTCCAAGTACCTCCAGGATTGAGGATCATAAAAATGCATGTTCAGTGTTCTCACTGTTTAATTTTAAGCTCAGGGATTTAATCTGACAAATTATCCTTTATCTCATTTATAGTGACTAAGATTCACCAACTCCCTTGAACTAAAGAACAAGATAAAATACTACTTTGGGGAAGAACGAGAAGTTAAGTTAGTTCCTGGGGTGCAATTATTAACAGCAAATCTAATGTTACCATATAGCAAGTGCCAAATATAATTCTAGCACTTGAAAAATAAATTATCAATAAATGCAGCTTAAATTTTATATCAGTGTTGGAGGTATAAGAAGAACATATTTTAAAGTTCACTCAAAGTTGAAAGAGATCTCAAAGGATCCATCTTGATAACTTCATTTAAGGATTATAATCATAAAACAAAAGGCTGATAAAACAAAGCACCCAGTTATCGTTTGTTCTAACGGAATAGTGTCAAAGGGTCTAATTTAATTATTTAGTGCTATTAAGTAGAAATTAGGTTTCCATGGAGGCAATGACTTTAAATTTGGCAGGTTTCCGATCCTCATTTGCTCATCCCTTTCCTCTGTAGAAAATAGACTGATAATAAAATTATTATTTTTTTAATTTCCAAAGCTGCAAATCTGAGTGATGACCACTCTGGCTCAGATCCTTCTGGGTGAGGAGTGCATCCTGGCTGTGGGCTTATGAAACAAAATGGAATTAATTCACTGCTCAGATTCATCATTATCCTTACTTAAGGTCCAAAATTAGGAGTATATATCTCTAGAACTTTTAATCAGTTCATTTCATAGATAAATGAGCTGTATATCTGAATGCACCTAGCCAAAAAGTGGCACAATGGGCTATTTTATATTTGCTAACCTCTCCAACATACAGTCCTGTCACCAGTGTATGCTGGTGAGAAAAAGAACTTTACTCTCTTTAGTCCTTGTCTGCCGTGGATAGGTTTGTTAGCTTTCTGTTACGATACTAAACACTTGAGATAAAAAATTTGAAAAGAGGAAGGGTTTATTTTGGCATACTTTTGGGTTTTTAGGCCATGATTGGTTGTTTTTACATCTTTTTTGGTTATGGTGAGGCAGCATATCATGGCTAGCACCATCATGGAAAACTATTCAGCTTGTGATGGGTTGCCAAAAGGGGAGGAGACCAAGATACCTTAGTGGGGAAATATGCCCCATTGAATGATCTGAGACTTGCCTCTATGCCTCATCTCTTAAAGGTTCTACCATCTTCTAATAGCACCAAGCTGGGGATGAGAAGCCTTTAACACATGGGCTTAGGAAACATTCCCGATGTAAGCTATGGCAATTCCCTTTCCAAAACCAGAGATTATTGAAGCTTGAGGAAGCCAGAATCCCTTATATATGCACTCAGAATTCTAGTTCTGGTGCTATTAATCATTAGGCCTTTCTGAGTTCTTGCTGTTGCTACAGGGGCAATAGCCTTGTTTCTAGCCAGTACTTATCTCAGCCTGCACAGAGCAGGACACTGACAATGTAACAATAGACACCACACCACTGTGGCCAAGACATGATGGTTTGTCTTTCCTAAATCAATCCCAGGTGTTGAAATGAAATAATAACCCCTCAAGACAGACAGCTGGTAAGATGACCTCTTGGAGATGTTATGGGGGAGAAAGCAGAGAAGCTAGAACTTTAGACATGAGTAGGTACATGTAAATACTAAACAATTCCTTTTATAACATTGCATATGTTTAATTTTCATTTCTATTTTAAATAACTTTCAAGCTTCCTTCCTTCTTTTCTTCCTTCCTTTCATATTTTCTCCCAGTCCATTAATAAATATTTGGTGAACTCCTATTACGTGCCTGGCATTGTACTTAATATTAATCAACAACACAAACATTATTAATACTAATGCTTCACAGTAAGCTTTTCCAGACAGAAATCTGTCAGGCCTTACACTATATACTTAAAATATTTCCTATGTTAGTATAGAATCATATGCTATCAACACTGGAAAGGTCTCCTCAGGAATCTTATCCAACTCTTCCTTCAATCCTTTTGTGTTCCTTCAAGAGTTTAGTCTGTCTTTTTTCAAAGTTCTTTGGACAAGATGCTCCTATAATAGCTGCTGAATTTTTAGAAGTCTATGATTCCTAGGATAAATTTCTTTTGCTTGAGCTAAACTTGATGTTCCTCTTTACTGTGTTTATTTTTCCCTGTCGGGTCAATGTGGAACAAATGTGATCTAACTTATAATTTCTATCTGTTTGGTATTTGAAGCCAGGTTTCTTATCCACAGTGAATCTTCTTTTTCCTTGCTGAGCATCTCCCCTCCTCTTGGTTTCTTCCATTCTGTTCTCCATTAATGGACCTTTGGTTGGGTTCTTCTATCTTCCTGGTCACTCTCTGATATCTGCTGTTTATTTATTTCTCTGCTAACTGGTAAGTAAGAAATGGGACTTATAGGAATTTAAATAAATCAT
Source organism: Cavia porcellus (assembly GCF_034190915.1). NCBI lineage: Eukaryota > Metazoa > Chordata > Mammalia > Rodentia > Caviidae > Cavia > Cavia porcellus. The sequence goes on along the minus strand of NW_026947496.1, from coordinate 66,485,026 downwards.
CTGCCTTTTTATGAATACTTTTAGAAAGTTCTGGAGGGCAGTATTACATGATTACAGAAAAGATTTTGGAGTTTTCACTAGATTTTATTTATTTAACAGAATCATCAAACTCTAGGAAAGATCAATTATTAGAGCACAACATACTGATTTTGCAAGAGTGTAACAGGCCTAAAGAGAGAGGAGAGATTTGAAGGTTGGCAGTGCAAAGCTAGAACTCAAGCCCTTGATGCTTGAATGTTACAAAGTGTTTCTCAGGTAACACAGTGGTCCTCCTGTGCTTTGGTACTGGGTTTTAGATTGGCATAAAGATTCTCTTGTAAATTTAATCATAGAATGCTCCACAGGAATAAGAGTTCATAATTCTCTGACTTCAGTAAGATGAATCTGGTACATTTTGAAGGAGAGTGATCTCTTAGATCACCCCTACGAACATCACAGTTATATACAAAAATAGAGGGATGAGGAGCCAGATTCCTTCTTCCTCACTTACTGCTGTAGAGCAGAGGTTTGCAAATTATAGTCTGCTAGCCCAAAACATCTTATAGCTTTTGATTTAAGTAAAGTTTTATGGAAACGATAACTATGCCCATTAATTTGCCTATTGTTTATGGCTGCTTTCGATCTACAACCACAGAGCTGACCGGTTGCCATAGCGATGATGCGACCTTCAAAGCAGAGAACGTTCATACTATCTGGCTCTGCAGAAACAGTTTGCTGAACATTGACATATAAAGATGAGAATTCCAATTGTTGTTCTGATTGCTGTTGCATTTCTGCTAGTCCACCTTTGTGAATTCTGTGTTTGACTCTAGCATGATGGCCTTGCTGATGGCTTGAAGTGAAAAGGTGCCGGAAAGTTCAGTACAGGCAAAAAAGGATGTACTGCATCAGTTATGACATAGCCTGTCTTAGTTACTTTTATTGTTACTGAGACAAAGTACCCAACACTCACAAGTTAAGGGAGGAAAGTTTTATTTAGCTCCAAGTTTGTAGAGAGTTCATAATTAGCTGGGTCAAGGCAGGGCAGATTGGCAGAGGGACAGCCCAGAGGAGAAACAGTTTATGGGGGCAGAAAACAGTAAGGAGATAAGAGAAGCCTTCCTGTCCCTTATATTATATGCAGGCTACCCACTCTGTGGCACATATAACACTCACACCCTTAATACCAGCGTCACACACTCTAGATTCTGACAGCTCTGAAATGCGCTATGACCATACGAAGCTTTGGGAGACATCTAGACACAAACCATAATATAATGTATTATATGTTATGCAGAATCATCAAATCAATACTATAGTGGATGTATATGATGCTCATATATGTATATGGTAACTAAAAATAGACACAAGAGGGACAATCAGCAAATTTAGGACAGTGATTCATATGTATAGAAAGGCAAGAGAATTGGCTTCAGTGCATTGCAAGTTTTAGTCAAACACAAAAGAGAAATTTGAAGACAATGTAATGGAATATTAACAGTAATTACATTGGCCTTTACTTAGTTGGGAGTCTTATTGTCTATATTTTGTCATAGTGTATATTTTTGGTAATTCAAAGTAAAAACAATAAAGGCAGGCAGGCAATCATTTGATTAAATCACTTTTTTTCTGTAGTTTAGGAAAAAGCCTTTAGGGTGGGAGCTTTTCAATATTATTGGTAAAGTTCTTGCTCCTATAGTTGAGCAAATGGGTTAATAGGCACCACACACACACACACACACACACACACACACACACACACACCTCTTTAAGACAAGTAAATACACATACACATGTACATCATGTATTTAATGCTCAGTTGTTGAAATTTACACATCACAGTGTCCTAGAATCACTGACTTGTTCAAATACATATTGTAAATTATTCATTATAAAATGTAAAAATCCACCATTTTTCCCTCAACCAAACAAGAGGAATCACCACAAACAGTGTTGGAGGCATAATATTTTATCTCCTTTTACACATTCACAAACAAATGAGCACATTTTCGTCCTCATTTAGTAAGCTCACACTATGAGCTCATATTTATTTTTCTAGAACTTAATTTTTCTTGGAGATATTTCTATTTCAGAACACTTGATTCTGCCTCTTTCTATGTACTCATCAGTAGCATCTCATAGACTGAAAAACAATTTCCTTCCTTGGGTAGCACCAAGACACACTGATATTATCATCAGAGTTCTTGGGGAAGAAATTTCTGAAATGCTTTGCTGTTTCATCACTTCATGGCATTGCATGGATTGAAGGCGGCTGAAGTTGGCCATAGGTAATTGCAAAACATGTTTCTCTATATTTGCAAAATTTTCTTGTTTTAAAAACACTCAAAACTCATTTTAGTCAACTGTTTCCTAAGAGAGTTTAAAAAGTGTAATGGCTTCTAACAAGTAGATCTGAGAAAGTTTTGTTTCTAAACAATTATTATGAGTATTTCTTCAGAATGATACGTTTGACATTTTAAGATCTAAATGGAAGCAGAGCGAGGATTGAAGAGAAGTGAGAAAATTCACAATTAAACCAGATAGAGGCCCAAAGCAGTTTCTTTTTCTTTGTAAAATAAAGCTCTAAGGGTATGAATTTAAAAAAGAAAATCTCTCCCAAATTAATTGAAAATGAGACTGAATCTAGCCAAGTGGTGGTTGCCTAGCAACTCAGCTCCATGTTGGAAAGAGTATGAGGGTACTTCAGCCCCTGGGTAGCTCTTAAGGCGTTGAGTTGCCTGAAGGGTGTGAGGAAAACTTGCTGCTCTTTTGGAAGTTTCTATTTAAAGGTGCTGTAATCTATACAGCATGCTTCAAATGACCTTCCTGTTTTAATGCTGCGCATTAAAATGCACTTTGCTTGTTACCTCTTCCGTGAAGCCTACCCTGACTATCTCTCAACTCCCAGATTTGAGTCATGTCTTCTTCCGCTGTTTTCTCATCCTGTGCATTTCATTGCCCATTGCACTAATCGCAGTGACCTAGGAGCATTACATAGTCCATTTTTCTGTTTTTCTCTTTGTCCATCCTGATTAAGATTGGATCTTGTGTTTTTTTTTTTTTTTTTTTTTTTTGTATCTCTCATGTACAATTCCATGCCTTGTTTTATACAGGAAACCTGGCATTTTTTTGAATGAATTGATGGATGGATGATAGATACAGAAAAAAATGAAAACATTAATGAATCGATCAGGCTTCATTGATGATATTACCTGTAACAGCGGCTGCTCTATGACACTCTAACATGTGTACATGTAATGGGATAGCTATAATACATACTGTTGCTAAGGTATTTGCAATAAGTCTCTCTCAAGCTATGTTCAAAAGAGTTTGCTGGAATTCACTTGTCTATTGCCTATGTTCTGTTATTTGCCCTGCAGGCTGCCTAAGCAATTGTGGCTTATTCCTACACTGGGTTCAGAGTGTTATCCAGCTGGCCCTGGCACCGTCCCCCAGGCAGATGTGGCTCCTGCTTCTGCCTGTTTGTTGCATGTTGCCTCTGGATTATTACTCTTCTTGCTATTACATCAGATATATTGTCATCTTTCTCATAGAACTCTGCAGATTCCTAGAGCAGCTTCTATATGCTTTTCTAATTATGTCTGTCATAATATAATCTAATTACTTGCTCTTTCTCCCCTTTTATTTTTTGTGAACTATTCTTCATCTTAGGTTGCACAAGAAAGTTTTATTGGAGAAACTCTTGATTCTCAGTGGCTGTTAACTTGTTTATTTATGACTGTAATAACCCTAGAACTTGCCTAGATAATTCTTAAAAGAACATTATACATAAGACTGTTTCCTGAGGTAGAGAGCTGTAAAGAGTGTTCATTTGTCATACACAAGTCTTCACATGCAAGATATTAGAGGGACTCTGTTTTGGCCAGGGTTCCAGCAGGAACAAAATTGCACAGAAACTGTGTTATTCAAAGTGAATTTTGGAAAGGGACTTAAAAAAAAACCCATAGTGTAGTCTAAAGGTAGGGAGACAAAAAGAGATGGGGCTAGAATTAGGCTTAATTCTGAAGTAGGCATGAGAAGGGATGGGATGATTACCAAAATATGACAGAGAAAGGAAGAGAAGGGAGGGAGGGTGAGGAGAGAGAGAGGGAGAGCAAGTGCTGTGCAGTGAGGTACTGAGAGGGATCTGGTCTTTACTGGAGCCCACAGAGACTGCGGAGCATCCCAGGGTGCCAGTATCTTATATAGAACCTTCTCCTTCTGCCTCCTTTCTTCCTGCGAATGGATCTCACTGACCAAATCCAACTGGAAATGGCTAACATAGGCCAGCCTTCTGGGGCACAGAGCAGGAAGGACAGAAGTGTAGAGTGTATCTGAGAGACATGTGGAAGATGCACCATGCAACTGCTGGAAGAACACAAGTATGATGGGCCCTTAGATGCCACACTTTGTATAGCTTCATTCCAAACAGCATTGGGGGACATTTTGACATTTGCTTACTCATCTCTGAGTGCTTCATTGTTTCTCATTGACATTAGCTTCTTACTAGTTCTAGGGTTATTATAACTCTTCTAAAACCAATAAGCACATCTCTTGGCTTGCTGCTGCCCATGGAATAAAATCCAGCTTGAAGTGTAGCATCAAACTCTGAATCCAACCTTTTATTCTCTGCATAGCTTCTCTTCCTCTTTCAACACTTACTAATTTCAAACTTGACAATTTGAAAAGAAGTCTATGTGAAGCTAGTTTAGGCAAGGAATGGCCTTTCTAAGACCAATTACTACTCAAGGAGGGCATTGTCTGAGCAGAGTATAATGTTAATACCATATGGGTTTTTTTTATAGGGCACTGTCATTAGTATGAATTAGCTCCCAAACTCTCTTCTGGGTTCAGTTAATGTTTTTTTAGGAGACAATCTCATTGGTCCAGGTACAGTCAAGGGCTCAACCCTAGTCTAATTAGATATGGTCAATCGAGACCCAAAATAGTCATATTATCTCTTTGGTCTTGTTGATAGAGATGGGGCAGATAGCTCTTAAGAAAAGAGATGACAAACTGTGAGTTGGGCGGACTTATAGACAATCAGATATATTGTCATCTTTCTCATAGAAGTCTGCAGATTCCTAGAGCAGCTTCTATATGCTTTTCTAATTATGTCTGTCATAATATAATCTAATTACTTGCAACAAATAATTTTCCTATTGCTTGTTACACATTTAACTCAAAAAAGTATACCATATCATTTCATCTTTGCACAACACATGCTTAGCATAATGAGCAAATAAGCAATCAGTACTTTCGGTTAAGCAAGGGGGTTAAAACTGAGGCATTGGGATTGGAAGGTTTATGCCCGTTTCTTCATTCATTTACTAGATCTATTGGATCTTTAAGTGTTTTTATCCCTGATTTCATCTCCAATAATAACCATCCCCCAGAATAGCGAGCACTATCTTTGTCATTTTTTGCATCACTGAGACACAATACTTGACACCTTCAACTTGAAGGATGAGACATTTATTTTGACTTATGATTCAGTCCATAGTCAGATGGCTCCAAGGCAGGAGAATGGCAGAGGGGTATGGTAAAGGAAAACTGCTCGTATCAGGAAAAGCAAGAATGGGAAGGTAGAAGGGAGGTAAATCCTTCCAGGTCACACCCACAGTGACCCACGTTTTCCAGTCAGGCCCCATCTCCTAATAAAATGTCACCCCATAATCCAATCATTTTCCAAACACATGAGGCTTTGAAAGGCATTTTAGATCTAAATCATAACGAGTACCAAAAGGTGAACTCTTGAGACAATAACTCATATGCAAAGGGTATGATGGTTGGAATATTGGATACTACTGGAATTGTATTTAATCATCTTGTCATTTCCTGTAAGACATTAAGCAAATCACTTAATGTTTCTGAACCTCTATAAGAACAAAGGTACTATCTACTTCAGAAAATTTTAATGGCGATTGAACATCATAATATAAACACTGTGCTTAGTACTCGGCAATTTCTTATATATGTCACCTGTTACTACCAAGATGGTGGACCTTTAGAGCATTCAGTGGTACAGACAGGCTTTTGCCGTTCATCTGCCGTAGGCTTGTTACCACTGCACAACACTGGGAAGAAAGTGAAATCTGGTTTCATGTTCCTTTTGGTTAGCAACCACTCTATCCTAATACTTCTTGCCCAAATACTATGTTGTTTGTTCTGTTTCTACAACTGAAAATATTAGATTCACATTGTTTTTCTATCATTATTTTTTGGAAATCATTCTTTCCTATGTATACCTAATGTGGAATCCCTCTATATTTTTGTCTTATTATTTGCAATAAGATGAACTGTCATACTGTTGTTTTGAAATTCAAGGACTCAATGGATGTAAAGGGTTAGAAAATTTCCTGGCATAGAGTAAATTCTCCATCCATGTGGAGCCTCCATTGTTGTGCTAATGTTATTGTCCATTTTCTCTGTTATCCTAGGACCTTCTTGAATCCTATACTTCCAATAACAGAAAATCCACAGACTAATCTTACTTTTGCATCTCCCTGAAGTATCCAAAAAATAAGATCTATAAGTGGGATGATCTAGGAGAAAATAAATATGAAGCTTTATTCTAGAGTTTTGGGCTTTAGGAGTCTTCCTCTTGGAAGCAGAATGATGGATATGCACCTTTTCTTTCACTTTTTAATAATTTCCCTGAGCCAGAAGAAGTGGTGGATTATTCTGTTATTTGGTATTCCTTTCCTTTACTTTTGGGTATCTTTCTTGATTCAGTTATGCTTTATAAGTTTTAAAGTATGATTGGAGTCCCCATACAACTTAATCTCTGAGTTTGAGAAATGTTAAAATGAAGAATACAGTAGAAACTCGCATAAACTGAGATTCAATTCAACCATACATGAAAAAAAATTCTAAAGTAACAATGGCTTCAATAAGAGAAGAACTTTTTAAATCACATAATAAGTCCAGTGGTTGGCAGTTCAGGGCTGATGTAGCAGCTACACATTTATAAGAAGGACCTAGACTTATGCTTACCTACTGTTACCCCACACATTATACGATCCTACCTTCCTAGCTTGACATGAGTTAGAATTTTATACCTATACATGAGGCTGCCTGTGTCTCAGGGAAAGATCTGTATTCTGCTATAGGAGAAAAACATGAAAACATGTTTTCACCGTGATAGTTTCAAAGGGTCCTTTTCCTTAGCTCTTTGTGACATAATTATATAACTAACTTGGTTGAGTGATTGAATTTTATTATTCTCTGTCCTCTAATATTAGTTCAGTTGGAAAACTATGAAAGGATTATCCACTATGATAGTCATGAGTTGCACGTGTCCTTGGAGATTATTTAGAATGTCCACAAGATTTCTATGGAGAATAGAAGATGCCATGATAGAAAAGTCCAGAATTATGTCCGTACCACAGAAATTATGACCAAATTTACCGAGGAAATGTAAGCAAGGGAAACAATTCTTACTCTAATGATAAATAAGGATTTGCCAAAGAAAGAGGGATGGAGGAGCATTCCAAACAAAAGTGATAATGTATACCTTTGATTCTTAAGATATGATTCCTGGATACCCACTTTTTAATCTATCCTAACCTGATTTTTCCTTAACTCTGTCAGGGTTGTTTTTCAGTCTCCTGAAATCTTACTTTCAAATATGGTGGCTATAACTTAAATAATATGCCTTTGGACTTATATTCACTGGATGGTGTTTTAACAAATCATTCTGCAGCATTGTTCTATGACAGAGATGGCAACAAGGCTTTGTTCGCTGGGCTGATGGTAATAGATTGTTGGTGGAAGCCTGTATAGATCCAAAGGTCTCTATGGAGCAGTGGACAGTGTCCCACAGTTAACTGGTGACTGTTTCTTCCATTCAGAAGCTGAGTTCTGAATAGGCATTCTTGTTTCCAAAACTCCCTTTCTTTCCCCTTTTCCATTATGTTTGAACTGAACTAAAAAAAAATAAAAAATGTAGGCCACAGGCCAGGAAGGAGGGGAAAATACCTCCTATTATAACCACAGCATGCAAAATGTATCTCTTGTTAATAAAAACCTGGCTCCAGATTTCCTGGGCCTTTTGATGGTTGCTACATGTACAAGCCTCTTCAGAAAACTAGCTGCTGCTCCTACCATCACTGCCAATAATAAAGTACTTGCTTCAGGGGCTGCCCCTTGGGGAAATGACTGGAGACAGCCAGGAATGTTGTCAGTGGTCACAAACTTTACTACTAGTCTAAAGACAGGTCTTCTGATCTCATCCTTATAGATGTTTCTTCCTAACCCTCTGAGGACCTAGTTATGGCAGCAGTCTTGCTCAGGGAAAATGCATTCTTAATTTCTCTGCCTAAAGATTCTTATACTCTCTGTGGACTGTTCTCCACCACACCCCATTTTGCTTTACATGCCAGCAAGAGAAGCAACTTATATATTTGTTTTACTTTTTGTTTCATTACTCTACTGTCTGAAACTTTGTCCAGTCAGTCTCCTCAACCTACAGCCTCTGTCAGCTCCATTTTGTCTGTTAGCTGGTCCTGTTTAAAATTTACAACAGCTTGGTTACAACTATCCTTGGGCACAATCACTTCGTCACCATCCCACCTGGTCTGACTCTCTCACCAGTGCCATCTTACGCATCTTGTGTATTTTATATCTACTTTTCTTATTGCGTATATTGCCATATTTGTAGTAAACAAATCACATATACTGGAAGATAGTGAGCTTCCTGAGAGAATTTTATTTTCTTTATCTTCTAACAGGCACTTAAACCAGGTCTTTATCACCTCAGATGTTGAATTTAATTGAATCATTGAAAAAATTCTGCTAAAATTTTCTTTTTACGTGCACCTTTGTCTTGGCTCTGGGCATGTAATGAGGGTATTTCTAGTTAACTAAAGACAACAATATCTGCCTGCTTCTTATAATTATTCTGGAATTCTGAAATTTCATAGCTAATAGGAGAAGACAGCCCAAAATTTAAAGTCGACATTTTGGCTTATTTCAGTGAAATTTGGAAGGAGAGGAGGGCATTTATATTTCTTTAAAATTTTTCATGAGGAGCTGTTACTTTTATTTATCTCAACAGGGTTCCAAGTAACATGTTGCCTAATTTTATTAATTGAATTATTCAGATTGCTTATGAGTTAATATTGTTTTATTCCATGCTTCCAGTTCATTAACTAATAACCAAAAATCCAAGTAATTAAGGTATTTATAAAATGAATATTTTGTCATTTCTGGGTTTGTTGAGTGGTTGTGTATGAAACATTTAACTCTTGGCTCTCATTACCATCTTGGGGGATGGTCCTGTTCTCCTGGCTTCTTCTCCATGCACGGGGCCAATACCTTGTGACTTGCACCCCAGACACTTGGGGATGAACACACTTTTATTGTGGCCTTTATTCAGGATATGATTCTTGCTAAAAGAAAAGAAAACAATCAAAAATTCTCAAGGGGCTTAGTTGATCAGAATAAATGTACCTAGAAGACTGGTGGACAAAAATGCACATCTACTCAACAACTTAGCTTGTACTTCAGCTAAGTGTGTTATAGGATAAGTAAGCTCTGTGTGGAGGCTACACATGGATGTAAAAACTACAGATGGGGGATTTTCTTCAGTTTATGGGCTGATGAGGTCATGGAGTTTCCAACTATCCAGGGAGCCATATGTTGGCATGAGAATTTAAAAGACCTACTGTGCCATTAAGCTACTACCTTCCTGGGTAAATTGAAAGTCTGCCATATCTGTCACTTTGACTTTGTCTGCAAAAGGTGGAAAGTATTCTTCAGTTTAGCAGTTTAAACTAAGGTTTTGAAAAATATCCATGAAAGACCTCACAATAAAAAAAAAAAAAGTAGCGTATAGTTATATGATAATTTTGTTGTGGCTTTTTCTTACAAGGGAAAAGCCAGCAGCCTCAATAAACATCACATTAAAATATAAATACTTGAATGAGCAACCTAGATGCCTTTAATGATAATACATGAGCATCCTCTTTTAATGTAAGGTCCCCTCTGGCATGAATAGATTGTTACAGCTAGTTCATTTTCCATCTTTCCAGCAGATTAACTGCTTGTCTGAACTCCTGAAATAGGAATGATGAGCTGCGGAAGAGATGAAGAGACTTCCTGATTAACTCATCTGTTTTCATTTCTTGTAATAAGAAGTTACCCTGGTGCCCAGAGTGCTCTGCTTTTGGGGAGAGCTGCGGTTCCCATTTTACACACACTGTCAGCCAGGCACTCAGGCCAACAGTTGAGGAATTTGAGACCTGAAAACTGGGAAGAAGAAATGATGTTTGAAATTAAACTATTATAAAACCAATATGTTATTGGTCCCATGGATGCCCAGTGCTTTTCTGATGCAGTCTTTTCCAAGAGTGGTTATACCCTAACCCACCAGGGCACGCACCACCTGGCAGAGGTGCTCCGTGATGGAAGATCCTGCAGCTGATTCCATTAGTTTGTGCATGATTTTGGGGGGAGCGCTACTTGAATTTATCTTCAGCTGCAGAAAACAATAAAAAAATTTGGAGACAAGCGCAACTGTTACATAATGCTAAGAACACAGAAAGGCAAGTGAGCTGTGTACAAAGCAGGATGGAACCTGGTACAGAACATTGATGCAAAGATGGCATTTTCTTGCCTTTCCTCATTCTTGGAACAAAGTACAGTCTGTTGTGAGACTGTCTCTCCCCAACTGGGGATAGAGCTGTGCTGCGAATGCATTTCTGAGGCTGCATGGCCCCCAGTGCTGAGCATTCAACTCAGTGAGAACCACAAAAACAAACAAACAAATAAGCAAACAAACACAAAATTTAATGTATTAATACTTCCAACTTCCTCTTTGCACATTTAAGGCATGCAGCAGTTTATCTTTGATAATATATCTCAGTGGTTCTCAGTGGATCTTTTAGTCTATCATCTGGACCTCACTAGGAATGCAATTTTTTTTGGTACCATTTGGGGCTACAGTATACGAAGTTGTACTCAGGGATTTCAAGGAAAGAGACAATATGGTAACTACTTTTATGTCAGGATTATCTTGTGGTGAAACACTATTCTGCTTAAATGGTTATGTTTTGATCTGCACTGTTTTGCTGTTATGCCCTCTTTTATCTCAATCTCTACTCCATTATTTACTTTTTTATTTTTATCCTTTTAATTAAGGGAAAATAAATAAAAATAGCAGGATATATTATAGTAACCCACTTTGACTTTCCAGTATCTTGATTTAAAGCCCTGTATTACTCTCACCATCTTGTTTTTGACTGATGTCCCCCTATTCTGTTTTGCTTGATAGTACCAGGTTCGAAAGTTTAGGCAACAGCTGTGACGATAGTGAGATTCATTATGACGCCCATTCTCGTTGACTTTTATCTACTTTTGAAGACCTACAATATCTCCAATGTTTTGGTTTTTTCGGTTTTGTTCTTTACTGTTTTGTTCAATTTTATTATAACTGATGATATAGGCAATTCTATTAGAGATAGCGGGAGGCATTATGGTACCCATTATTGATCACCTTGTATTATGCTTTTACATTATCTATTATGTCCACCCTTTTGATTTGATTGACTCTGTTCTGTTATGTCACATTTGGTTCTACTCCCTTCCAAAAAAGTAATAAGAACTGTGGGAGTAACAAAACCCAAAATGTGTAATTGTCATTGTACAAAAGAGAGGAAAAGAAAGTGCTCTAAATGATATAACTGCATGTATATTTAAGTGTATAAGATAGAAAATGATATCACTGAGTTTTATTGGATCATTGAATAGAACTGTTTGAAGTATCATTGTTGGAATGTCCACTTTACAAGCTTTAATTTTGTGACTTGAACAATTATTTCTAAGATGACAATAGTAATCCATTAACTAGTGATTTCCTACTGTTTATTTTTTTCTGTAAATCTGTATAACTTGTACCCTTTCTCTGCTTTTTTTTTCTCCTTAAATAAAATTTAAAAAAAAAGAATCAAACTCAAGACCTTGTGCTTGCCAGGCAGGTGCTTATGCCACTAAAATATGTCCCCAGCCCTGGAATGTGAATTCTTAAGGTTTACCATACACTTTCCAAATGAGAAATTCTGGAGGTATGGTCCCCAAACTTTGTGGATGTTAGCATTTTAGCAAACTTTGTGGGTATGCTAGTGTATATTAAAAATTGAAAGGAACAACATATCTTTGTTAAATCATTTCTGCATTTAAGTGCAAGACAAGCACAAAAATAGCACTGGAACATTTATAGCTGTTTTTTTTAAATTCCAGGGATCCAATGGGGGCTCTTGGTTGATTATGTTAAACTCTGTAGGATTTTGGCTGCAAGAATTGTGCCCATATGCACTTTATCCACCCAGTGTTGTGTGTCACTGCCCAAGCATCACCATACAAAATCTGCTCCAATGTAGTATTTTTTGTTTGTCTCACTTTCAGTCCATCTAGCATTCTACATATTATTATTTGAGTCTTAGACCTGTCTAAATTTTTCCTTGATTTCTATTCTGACCTACTGATTATTTGTTTGTTTTTAAATTTCCACATGTTTGCATAATTTCTGTTGTTTCTTTTGACATTGATTTCTAGTTTCATTCCACTGTGATCTGGTAATATGCATGGAATAATTTCAGTTCTTTTGTATTTCTGTAAGTATGGTTCATTGGCTATTAAGTGTTCTGTTCTGGATAAAGTTCCATGTATCTTATGAATATTCTGTTGTTGTTGAGTGCAACACTCTGTAAATATCTATTAAGTCCATATGTTCAAAAGTGTGGTTAAACGCTGATATTTCTTCATTGATTTTTTTTTCTTTGTCTAGCTGATCTGGCTATTTGTAGTAGAGGGGTATTGATGTTTATATGATCTTCTATATTTAGCAGTTATTTTATGAAGTCAAATGCACCATTGCTCAGGAATTATATATATTCCTGTGGTCCATGAACCAATAAGTAATGGCCTTTTTTTGCCTCTTCTGATCAGTTTCGGCTTGAAGTTTGTGTAAAAATGACATGGTTTTCTTTCCTGTTTTCAGTCTCCTATGTAATGGAATATTATTTTCCATCCTCTGATTTTTAGTTTAAGAATTAATTTTTGGAATAAATATGTTGCATGTATGTAGCAAACCACTGGGCTTGTTTTTTGATCCAACCTGCCAAGCTGTGTCTTTTGGTTGAAGAACTGAGGCCATTTACACTGACAGTTATTAATAAAAAGTATTGACTTACTCTTGTTATCACATTATTTTCTGTTGCTGATTTCCTTTTTTTCCCTCTTCTTGACTACTCTTCCTGCCTGGTGTATTCATTTCATTAGACATTTTGGCATCAATAGCTTGAATTCTCCTTTCTAGGACATCTTTGAGAAGTTTTTGGAGCACTGGGTTTTGTGGTCGTAAATTTCCTAAGGTGTTTTTGTTGTGGAAAGTCCTTATTTCTTCACCAATTTGAAAGATAGCTTTGCAGGATATATTTGTCTCTGGTGGAAGCTGTTTTCTTTTATGACTTGAAGCACTTTGGTCTAAGCTATCTGGAAGTTGAGGTTTTTGTGGAGAAATCTTCAGTGATTCCAGTGGGTTTACCTGTATAAATGATTTGTTGCTTTTCTGTATCACCTTTTAAGATTTTATTGTATTATATTTCTGGGACATTGGCTATTATGTGACATGGTTTTCTGAACATGGCTATTTTGCTTCTATATGCTTTGATTATGTATATTTTAAATTCTTTTCTGGTATCTGGAAAGATTTTGGCTATTATTTCTGTAAACATTTTATGCCATTTGTGATTTTTTGATTTTTTACTAATTTCTATTTATCTTAGATTAACGTTCTTTGTGTCATCTAGTAGCTCCTATATCCATTTCCATATTTTACTGTCATTTTAAGGTATTTATGAGTACATGGTCAGTTGCAATAGCCGTAACTTCTAGTTCTAATACTCTATTCTCATATTTGTCATTTCTGCTCCCCGTATGTTTCATAAAAATTTTTACATCCCCGTTTTCTGCTTGGTATGTTTACCTGGACTCTAGTTCTTTGCTAAACTGATCACTCATGCTTTGTATTATTTTGTTTAGCCCACTTGGCTTACTAGTAATGTTTTATGTATATTTACTAATCACTTATTTTCTTGTACTGGGAATTGAACTCAGAATGTTATGCTTGCAAACAGTCACTGTGTCCCCAAGCTGCATCCCTGACTCTCATTTCATTTTAAGTTCATAACCTATTTAGTTATATCGGGTCTGGAGATTTAGCTCAGCGGCATAAGTGCCTGCCTTGCAAGCAGGCAGTCGTGAGTTTGATCCCTGATACCGATAAAAAGGAAAAAGACAAAAAAAAAAAGTTCATAACCTATTTAGTTATATCATCTTTGAGTTCACCAACCTTCTTATTGCTGCATTTTGTGTTTCCTCTTTCATTATTTTATATAATTTAGTTCTCCTTTCCATTAGTGCCCTATGGGTTAACTTTGGGGGAGATGGGAATTTAGGGAGGCATTTTGTTGTGAGGTGCTTCACTTATTTAAAGTCCTCTCTATCTTTACAACCCATACTGAGGCAACCATTCAAGCTGAGCTATGTCCTTGCTCACATTGGTTAATGAGAAGAACAATCATTTCTCTGATCTTTACTTAACGAAGATCATAAGGCAGAGATTCAAGCAGATTAGTAGCCCTAATGCCAACACTTTAATTTTCAGCCTCCTCTGAGAGCCTTCTGTTTCTCTGGCTGAGCTTAATTTCTCAGGAGATCTATGTCTAGCCTGTACCATCGCCATGGCTGTCGCCTGTAGATTTCTTGCACCCAGTCACTGTGGGAGTGTAATATTAGAAATTCTGAGGTGGAATTCAGTATTTCACTTTTAAACTGTCAACCTCTTCTCAAAATGGAACTTGATGAAACACTTTCTAGTAGTAAGGCCAGTACTGCCCTGCATTTCTTCTCCAACTCAAGTCTGCCAGGAAGGAGTCACTATTGAATGGAACCTCCCACACTGTTTTATAGTTTATAATAGCTGTGTGGTTTTTTAAAAATAGTTTTTAATCCTTGGCTGGGTCCATAATGTGTCCCTGGGTCTGCTGACTGTCTGGGTTTACTCCTCTCTCTGGTCTCATTCATGACCAGGTCAGTTATTTGGTTGATGTCCCTTCTGCCTCATGCTAAGGAGAAAGATAATGTACAGCTAGCCTGTAGTTGGGGGGCATCCATGGCCAGAGTACAATTCACAGGTGAAAAGTTGGTTGGGGCAAATGTAAATAGCTACATATACATCTGGGCTGCATAGCACATGGCTACTCCATCTAGGATCCTCTTAAGGATTAAAAGGAATTAACAAATTTGGATAAATGTAACAGAAGAAAACAAAGAAGAAAAATAAGGAAAAAAATCAAAGAGCAAAATTCAGGAAAAAAGGTAATCCCTTCCCCCCGCCAAAAAGCATCAGTGAGGGAAAATAAGTGAGCCCAAAAAATATTCTTCTGCATGTTTGAATAAGTGGTCTCTTTTCAGGATTTGTAATATTGGATTCCACCAGATATGCTAATGCTCATTGCATTTCTACACTCACATTTTTGTGTGAATGCTGGATTATGCCCTGCCTTTCCATCTGGGTATAGTTAGTCAATGCTTTTTCCCCAGGGGATGTAGTTGCTTCAGCAGCTTCCAGTTTCTGTGTCACTCTGTGTACCCCCAAGTTATGGGTTCTATGCCTAGCTTTATGACCTGTGAGTTTTTGATGCATATATGAGCTCCTCTGTGTGTAAACCTCAGTCTGTGGCAACTGTTCAAGCCAATGTATATCCCTGCTCATGTTCATAGATGGGAAAAGCAAACAGATCACAGAGCTCTTTGCTGAATGCAGGCATCAGGATGGAAGTTCAAGAGGACAGGGACTTCATGCCATCACTTCAGATTCGGTCTCCTCTGAAAGCCACACACAACCAACCTGCCTTCTCCCTACAGAGAGTGGGGCCCCTGTGTCCTTCCCATCCTGATTTTAAACTTCTCAAGGGAGTCTAAGTGTAGCCTATGCCCTCCCACACTGTCACTGTGACTGCCTTCCACCCAGTCACTGTGGTAGTGTGACACCACAAATTCTAAAGTGTAGTGGTTCTGTAGTGCATATGTGGCTCAGTCATAAACTATTAACTGCTTCCCAGAATAACTCTTGATTAAGCACTCTCAAATACGCCAGGTGCTGCACTGGATTTCTTCTCCAAATATAGCCTGGTATATAGAAGGAGCCATGTGTAGGGTAAAAACTCATATTATTTTGCAGTTTACAGTACATGTGAGTTTTTTTCTTTGAGTGACCATTGCCGGTCCATATTGTTGTTTTTCCCTGAATATGGTGACCATCTCTAGACTTACCTCATGTTGGCAAAGACAGGCCTCTTCCATGTGAGATGGTGTCAACTTTTCAGACTTCATCCTTTCTCTGTGTTGTGCTTCATTTCTACAGATACTGTGTGGTTTATGGTTTTCCTGATTCCTAGAGAACTTAGTAAGGATCTGTCTCAAAATTTTTTAAAATTTAAAAAGAAGGTAAGGATCTAGGTCAGTTTGGAAGACTTCAATGTTCAGCTCTGAAAAAATTGTATTGTAGGAGTGTCTACCACATAGAAATTGAAAAAACTAAAAATCACAGATCTTTCTTCTGAGCTATTTGTTAAACATTTCCTAGCATTTCATTAATATATGTTTATTAAATTGTGATCCCTAGGAAGAGACCCTGAAATAAAATTATTTTCAGTAGTTCATTAATTTAAATCTTGTTTTTGACTAACTTGTACTAATTGTATATGTTGCGGGGTTCATAGTATTCAGTGTGATATATTAGTGTACGCATAAAGCACCTCCCTTTCTCCAGCATCTTCTTACCTTTTGCAACTTTTAGTGATCATTATTGTATATTCAGGTCAACTTTTTTTCCTTTTAATTTCCACATGTGAGATAGAATGTGTCATTTTTCATTTTCTATATCTGGCTTACTTAATTTAATATACTGTCTTCTAGTTCCCCTCACTTGGTTGCAAATGACATGATTTCATTCTTTTTCCTGAATAATATTTTGTTGTATATATATACTATACTTTATCCATTAATTTGTTCAATGGGCACCTAGATTGATTCCATATTTTAGCTATTGTAAATTGTGCCATAATAAACTTAGTGTACAGATATCACCTTGGCAAGCTGATACTAAAGGGATTTATTAGAAAATATCCCCTAACAGGGAATCACAGTGAGGAAGTAAGATAAGTAAAGGAAAACGAAGCAAATATGAGTCAAGAAAAGCTCCATGGAATTTTACTTTGGTGTAATTCCACAGAAAAGCTCTGAAAATAGAGTTGGGAGCCAGGTATGTAGAGTATTTGGTCTCTCACCTGTCAGTGGTTGGGTAAGATTATCCTTTGGGAAACATGTATTCTTAGGCACTGCTTTTTCTGTAGCAGTAGGAGAAAAGACCCAATACTAGCTGTTTGGAGTGAGTGCACACAGTACAGTTAAAGGATACCAGGTATCTGGGCCTCTCAACCAAAGCCCCACTGTAACAGTGGTCCTAGCTGTCCTCAGGCGTACGCCCCCATATCCCACATGTTAGTCTGGAGGGCAGTAGCCCAGGGATATACCTAAAATGTTCATCAAACTCACAGGCAGTACCATTGATGCCACTTCTGAGTCCACTTTGGGGAGCCAGGTACAATGTGCATTAAATTGCGCTGTACAGGAGACCCAGGTGTATTGGTATTCAAGTAAGTTCTCATGGAAACAGAGTTTATCAAAATTTAAATGCAACTGACTTTTGAGAGACTCTTGGATTCACTATTGAATTTCCTAAAACATTTTTATCAGTGAATCAAATATTTAGTTATAGCACTTAATATACATACAAAGGAGGGTGAGGGTATCCTAGTCCTTCACCGAAAGTGCACCCAGACCAGCAAAGTGGCCAACATCATTTGAGCATGCCATAGTGCCAATAGCCAAATCCATTGTTTAGAGACATGAACAATGGATTTTTTCCCTCTGTTTTCTTTGAAGTCAAGACTATTATCTTTTCAATATGCAACAAACATTAGTTTCCCTAGGGACGGACACACACACACACACACACACACACACACACACACACACACACAAGGAGGCATGACTCTTGTCTTCAGTGACATGACAACCTAAAGTGTTTGCTTACAGTAATGGCTGTAGAAGTGGCCTTGAATTGATGAAACACTGGCAGTATTTCACTTTGTGACTGTTTCATGAGTGGCCCAACTGGAATTATTCATATACTGCATTTGTCTTGTGCACCAAGTTAAAGATGTGAAGTGGCTGCAAGCAACACAAACTCAACAAAGAAATAAACTAGAAAATTATTTCAAGCTTTGCTGCTAGAGATGTGAAGGCATAAATGATGTTTTCATGTTAACTTTACTCTTTAGCTTTATATTCTTCAATGAATGCTAATAAGACATACAAGTGCAGACTGCCTTGGGCAGAAATAAATATTTTTCACTTGCAGTAATTAATTTATGGCACAGTATAGTCAGTAAAGTGAATTTGTGAAATTCTCATAGTGCTTGACAGGTCTTATTGAAGTAGAAATAAATTGCAGTTGGGAAACATTACAATGCAGAAGAAAGTGTTTAGTTATCACCACAGGATTATATTAGATAATTTGGGGTTCTTTGCTCTTCCCCCCCGACCCAAGGTTTACACATGCATTTTATTGCAATGTGAGTGCACTGTTTTCTAATCTAAATAACCGAGGGCTTGACTAAATTAAGACTTCATGAAATTATTTTTCCAGAATTCCAATGCATTAAGAGTACACAAATGATCTTCTTGGTCTGTTAATACTAACTTGGGTCTGCACAGAGCCCCCCAACTCAAATATTTTGGTTCAAATACTACAATGGCAGCGGCTATTCATAGAATGTAATTTCACAGACATGCAGATGATTTGGCAGGTAGATGTTATTAGGATGTCCACTTTAGTACTTCCAGTACCCCCTAGGCCTCAGTGTGCCATCTTGCTGGAAACAATCTGTCTACTTCAGGCTCCCAGGAACAGAGCTTGAGGTGGAAAATTTCGTGCAAGTAGTTTACTGCAGGACTGTACTCAAAAAGATGGTGACATAAAATCAAAACAAAACAAAATCCCTGGAGAAACATATTTCAAAATAAATCTTAGCTTGATCCCACAGGAAGCTGTGGATTATCTGTCTCAAAGCCAAGCTTCGTACCCTTGTTTCAGTGAAGCAGTGTTTGTCGGCAGGTCTAGAGAGCTGTAGATAATTTCCCACTTCAGGTGGCTCCACTTTAGCCAATGGCAATTTTCAGAAGAAGGCGGAAGCTGAGATTCAATGTACAACAGCAACTGGGAGAGGAGTACACCCAATGGCTAAAGAGAATCTGGGTAAAACACCATCATCATTCATGCTCACCTAGGAAGTGAGGAAAGAGCTACAAATCATAAGCTGGTTTATGAAGCAAGTTCTGTGATAAAATAGGAAACAGTGACATTACATGTATTAATGAGTCACAGCTACAAAAACATTTTGATTCTTATTTATTTCTAACCTCTTCTTTCTTAAGCAAATTAGAAAGTTAATGATATCTCACACTTTCTGAGGAGATCTCAGTGTAAAGTACACCAAAAGGAAGTAAGTTGATTGTTAAAACTTTGGAAGAAATTGACCACAGAGGAATCAGCACAAGCATCAGATAACAGAATGGAGACAAACATGTGGTACATAGGATAATGTTGGGAGGGTAAATAGCACCGTAGTGGTGAACCTATCACTTCCTTTCTCTATGGAAGTCTTCCAAAAAATTGAACTGATCTTTGCTGTGCTTCTCAGACATTATCTATGTAGGATCCTGCAAAATTGTGGCCTCAGGTAGGCAACTAATACTGGCATCTGTCATCAGCCACCGTCACCCTAAAGAATATGGATGGTGAAAATATTCTGCCTGGGACCATGTGTGTGAAGATTGATGACTCTCTGCCCATTATCTTATCATTAAATAGGCATTTTTTCCCTTTTCAAAACCACCTGTGCTTATCAGGTGACATATAAACACAGGTCAGAGAGATTTGGGATAAATAAACTCTCCTTTCCTCCTTTCATCTAGATAGGTGCAAAGGATCCAGAACACTAGACAGCCTGCTGTTCCTAGGCTGATCTATTATTTTTCCCATACCTGCTTTTTTAATATCTTATTTTCTTCTTTCCCCTTTTCACACTCGTTCCCTTTTATCCTCCTGCCTTCTTCATTTTAAAAAATTATCTCCTTCCTTTATTCGTAACATCTATTTTCTTCATTCTATTCTTTCTTTCCTATTTTCTTCCTTACCTTTTACCTTCTTGCCTCTTATTTCATATGTTAAATTTTCTCTCTTCTTGTCCCTATTTCCTTTCCTCAGCCTCCTTCCTCATCCTTCTTCCTTGTGCTCGTGCTTTGTCTTTCTTATTGACATCTCTCTTGTCTTCTTTCTCTTCCTTTCCTTTCTTTTCTAGTTTCCATGGGATATTATTAGCTTGTAGATATCTGGGAAACCTCCTATTTTTTTACTGCCTTTTCTGGCTCCAGTTTGATCCAGAGGGCCAACACAGGACAGGCAATGTTGCATTTAATTTGGTAAATATGATCCAATCAAATTACCTACATGCTTATGTTTAATATTAAAGTGAAAACATAAAGAAAGGAGTAAGTCAGCAGAGGTAATTCTGCAGACTCTTGACCTTCCTCCAATAGCTACTTAGCACAGACTCAGCTCTTTTGACTCCAGTGTTTCAGATGAGTGACTCTACCAGGCTTAAGGATTCTTTGTCAGATTCCTAATTTCTCAATGCATGGTGCTCTTTACAGATCTTAAATAATGCTGATGTAAGTTTACCATTTCTACCAGCCTGCTTCGAGTAGAATCTGTCTCAACTGCCTCACTCATTACATATGCCATCTGTCTCTGTTGCTCTTTTGGCAGTCAAAGAGCTCGATACATTATGCATCTCATATTAGAAACCAGGCTATCAAAACCAAGGGACCAGAAATAATGGCAGTATCTTTTTCAAGGACTTTCCTCTCCATTTGAATTTCGATGGATTTATTGAAGAATTCTAAATGGAGATAAAAACAACTATGGACACAAACATGTACTCACAACTGCACTTTGTCACCTTGGTTTAAAAGTAGTAGTACAGACATATACAGTACAGTGACATTTCAGTGAATGACAGACTGCATGTATGACTGTAGTCACGTAAGATTATATCACCTAGTGTGATCATAGCTATCTTGGTTTGTGTAAGTACACTCTGTACTGTTTGGATAATAACAAAATCACCTAACAAGTCATTTCTCAGAAGGTATCCTTATCTTTAAATAATGCATGGCTGCATTTTATATATCTTTCGGCAAATACCTCCCAGAATCATTAACCAATTTTGAGATTCAACAAAGTCCCATAATTGCTTAGAGTAATGTCAGAGAGATGCAGTTTATGTATAAATAGATGGAAAAAGGAGGATGCTACTTCTTTTATGGGTGATATAATGATACCTATAGGATATCACGTTAGTCATAAATGAATATATAGTAGAACTGAATTCTACTTTTCATTGTCAATTTGCTTCTTTCACTATATCCACAATGTTCATAGCCTATCCCAGGAAACCAGTGCTCCATGTTGAACCTTGCTCATTAGCACATTCTAATTATTAGTAAAATTAAAGCTAATTGAGGCTTATAAAGCTCTTATAACCAGTAGGCATGCAACTCTAAGGAACACATGGTAAATATTGTGATGTGGAATATGAATACTAGTTGTTCAGAGGAGCTAAGCATTAGAAAGCTTGATATTAACAGTTGCTATGCTCAAGAAAGGAGGCTTACTATGACTCAAATTGTTCCATAATCATAATCCAGCATAATTATAATCTGGCATAATTATACTTTAATCTAATCTGATCTAATCATAATTCAGCAACATTATCTTTCATGTTTGCAAAACCTTTGTTTGGCAAATTCCATCTTCTGAGAGTCTCAATTGAATGTTGGTTTTGACTCTGGAATTACTCGTAGAATTCCAGGATAAAAAGTATATGTGTGTATTTTGTCTCATGCAGTACAAAAATGTTACCAGGAACTCAAGCAGTTTCTTTTCTATTTTCTTTTGAAGGCACAAGGTCCCTGTCTCTTTTTTTCATGCTACTTTTAGAAGAACAAAGGCTGCTTCTGCTTCACTCTTGGACAAGCCATCATGGGTATCACAAAACATGCCCTTGGATCCCAGATTCAACTCTTCTTTCAAACTTCTTTCCCTAGCCAAATAGTTTAGTCTAGCTTGACCCAAAGGCCCAAAATATCAGGAAAAAAATCTGATTGGTTAAACTGGAGTCCTGTGACTCCTGATACAATCAACTGTGATGTAAAGGTAGTGTGGTGTGATGTATGTGTTGGTGCATTTGTTTATTTTCTGGCAGAGAGTAGTTCTTAGGAAACATGAATATGATTGGGAAGGCACGTTCAAATATTTTCTAATGGTTTAGATCAAAAGTGTACCCCCAGAGTGATGATGCAGTCAAAAGTGAGACTTTGGAAGGTGTCACGGTTTATGCCAGTGGCCCCCAACCCTCATGCCTTTGCATTATGCAATTGTGATTGGTTCATTGACTAGTGCTTGGATTGGGGTGTGAGTGCTACCCCCGGCCTAGGGGTGGTGCCAGCATGTGATATAATGGAGGAAGAAGGCATGTCTCTCTCTTGCCAGTTTCCACCTTGCTGTTTGAAGCTGCCATGAACTGTGGCCTCACCATGCCATCCTGCCTTGGAGCCAACTGAGTATGGACTGAAACCTATGAAAACTGTAAGAAATAAACCTTTCCTTTCCCAACTTTGGGCTTCAGGTATTTTGTCTCAGCGATGAATAAAAAGTAACTAAGACAGAAGGTGATTAGATCATGAAGGTATAAAGCTAACTGGTGGATTAATAGACTGGGGATTAACAGATACATTAAATTAGTGGATTAATAGATTGATTGCCTAGGAGATGGGGCTGGAGAAAGCAGGGTTCTTGGGTGTACCCTGGAAGGGTGTATTCCTGTCCTTGATCTTCTGTCTCTGTCTCTCTTCTTGATTGCCATCAGTTGAGCAGCTTTCCCCTATCATGCCCTTCTCCCACTGTGTTTCTGCTTGGAGGCTGCTGATCGTGGACTGAACCTCACAAAATGATCCAAAATGACCTGCTCTTTTTCAGAAGCTAATTTTAAATTAAATTATACGCAATGATCACATTCACCATATGGAATCTGTACCTGTACATAATATGTCTTAAAGTCTTAATATGACTTCCCTCTCCCCTCCCTTCAACCTTCTTTTCCTCTGCATTTATAAAACTTTAATTTATAATTTTTGATTGCCTTTCTTATTTAGTTTTTAGCCCTATTGCTTCTCTTCCCTTCCCTTTCTTCCATCCTTTGTTCCTTTAAAAAAATTTAAACATTTCCTTCTTATTTCCTTATATGTGTCCTTATTTACCCTTTGGGTTTCTCACATAAAAGAAACAATATTATATTTAAACATGTGTGCCCAATTTATTTCATTTAAAAATATGTTCTTAAGATGTATCCACTTGCCAAAAAGTCTCAAGTTTAACCTTTATGACAGAGTAGTACTTCATTGTACCACCATTTCTTTATCCATTCGTTTGTTGATGGGCATATGTACTTTTTCCAAGATTTAGCTATTACAGATTGTGCTGCTATAAACATAGGTATGTATATATTGATTTTAACTCTTTTAGGAAGAAACTCAAAAGGAGAATAGCTGGGTCAAATGGACCCTCTAGTTTTAATTTTTTGAGGCATCTCCATACTGATTTCCAAAGTGCTTGCACAAAGATACCCTCCTACAAACAATGGAAAAGTGTTCGTTTCCCCACACAACCCCTCCAGCATTTATTATTGATTGATTTCTTGATGGAAACAATTCTTTCTGCAGTGACATGAAATCTCAGTGTTGCTTTAATTTGCATTTCTCAAATGACCAGGAATGTTTAACATTTTTTCATATATTTATTTGCTCCTTCATCTGAGAAGTTAAACCTTTTTTTAAATTTCAGGTGTCAGGTATTTTATACCAGCAACAGAAAGTTGACCCACATAGATATCTACTACCTTATTCTAATATTCCAAAAATTAAAATGAAAGACAGTCTCAGAGTGATGATCATAGAAAAGAACTGTAAAAGATTAGTGGGCCTGTAATCTTTTTCTAGTTTAAAAATAATCTTCTTAGAATCTTTACTGGGGTTTCTATGGGCCTGAGGCTCTCTGTAAACATATGAGGGTTTTAATTATAAATTTTAATTAATATAATTTAACAATGTCCTCAGATAATGTTCACATAAGGAAAAACATTTGTTTTTTGTTGAAATATAATTATTATCAACTTAAACAAATGTCCATGATAGCTTTAGACCTTCACTGAATTAAATTTTTAAACTCATACTGAACAAATGGACAATACCCTCAATTTTTACATTCTTGGTTTAATGAAATAATTCTTTCTCAGTGTCTAAGTACTAACTTTTCATTTCCTGGCTTCAATTTCTCTTTCAGGAGAGTGTGTTTAATTCTCTACCTTTCAGGTTGACTTCATGCTGAGTCAATAGCTTCTTAAATGACAAAAATTACCTGCAATAAAGCCTGATAGATGAGCTTTGTAAATAAAAATCTATGTCTGTGTCATTGCTGCCATTTATTCAGGTATACAAAGCCATAACTCTTCCGTCTCCAACCAAAATCAGTCAGTCTCCAACTCCTGCCAATTTCTCTTTCTCAAAGTCTATCAAATCCATATCTTTCAATTTCTATTTCTTTCAGTACAGTATGCACACTGATGCTCCAAGAATAGTCCTAAGGTGTAACTTTGCCTTTGTCTGTCCTTCATGTAAGAAATTTATTTACCATTATTTTCAGGACCAAGTCTCTTTTAGTCACTATCGCCTTTCAGTATATTCCTATGTCTTATCTCTTACTCTCTATTAGTCTATTTTCTGTTGCAACAAAGTACCAGAGATTAGGGACATTGCAAAAAAAAAAGAGGTTTGTTTAGATTCAGTTTGGAAGAGGGAAGACAAGGCCCCAGTGGCTTCCTTTACTGATCTTTTGGTGACAGCTCCCCTGGCCGCATCACAACATGGTAGAAAAGCAGGAAAAATAAGTGGCTGTATAAGAGTTGGCTAACTGGGGGCTCCTGCATCCGCCTCCCCGTGTGTCTGGAGGACTGTGGATATCTCAGCAAGCAGGCGGGCATCGAGGATCGCAGGTTCCAGAGGCCCCGCGTCCTGTGGTAAGTGCTCAGTGCACTCTGCCCCAAGCCCAGACTGTTCAGGACCCGCCAGGCTTCCAGGTGCAGTGAAGTGGAGCAGTTGGTTTGAGGCATCTACATCCGCCTCCCCATTCCGGGTGCACTTGGAGAACTGCGGAGCTTCCAGCAAGCAGGTGGACGCACACTGTCCCTGGAGCCCAGCCTATTTGGGACTCCTGCACCATCTGGGTGCAGAGGAAGGGCTGGGCAGATCTGGGGCACCTGCATCTGCCTCCCTGTGTGTCTGCAGGACTGTGGAAATCTCAGCAAGCAGGCGAGCATCGCAGGTTCCAGAGGCCCTGCGGCCTGTGGTAAGTGCTCAGTGCACTCTGCCCCAAGCCCAAACTGTTCAGGACCCTCCAGGCTTCCGGGTGCAGTGAAGTGGATAAGTGGGTTTGAGGCATGTGCATCTGCCTCCCCATTCTGGCTGCGCTTGGAGAACTGTGGAGCTTCCAGCAAGCAGGTGGGCACACAGTGTCCCTGGAGCCCAGCTAATCTGGAACTATGAAGTTCTAAACAGGCAGAAGAGGGCCATTGGTTCTAGAGGCCCAGTGGCATGGAGGAACTGGGTGCCAGAGATCCAGGAGATGTGAACATAGAAGTGGATTTCCAACAGACCCTGAGGAAGCTTTCAAATAACACTTGAAACACAGAAATATAGGAAAATGACAAAACGAAAGACCAAATTACAACCTCAAACCTCCAGCCCATCTCAAGAAACCCTAGGAGCAATGCATATAGAAGAAAATATATGCCATTCACCTCAAATATCGGAGATAATAGCTACTGAAATTAACAAGCAACTCCAGGAAGCTTTAAAGGAATTCAAACTCGAAATAATCTCCCAGGTAAAAGAAGAAATGATAAAAGAACTGAAAGAGATTCTGAATATATCTAAAGAAAACACAGTTAAAAAATTGGAGGAAATAAACAAAAAGGTAGAATCCCTAGACAAGCAATATAAGAAACAAACAGAATACATAATGCAGATGCACAGAGATATACAGGAAATAAAAAACTCCACTGAAAGTTGTAAAAACCACCTCAATGAAAGTGAAGATAGAATTTCAGACCTTGAAGACAGGATTCTAGCTAGTGAACAGGAAAGGAAAGATCTTTTAAAAATAACAAGGAATCAGGAAATAACAATTGAACAACTGCAAGATGATGCAAAGAAAATAACATAAGATGGATAGGGATTAATGAAAAATAAGGGGACAACATAAAGGATGTCGATATTTAGAGAAGTAATAGCTGAAAATTTCCCAAGCATGAGATCAGAAACCAACATCAGGATCAGTGAAGTATATAGAACTCCAAATAGTCATAACCAAAATAAAAATACACCCAGACATATAATAATCACCATCCCAGAATTCCAACACAAGAATAGATTATTAAAAGCTGTCAGAGAGAAAAGACATATCACTTATAAAGGAAAACCTATCAGAATCACAGCAGACTTCTCAGCACAAACAATAAAGTCAAGAAGAGCATGGAGTGAAGTATTCCAGATCCTAAAGCAAAATGATTTCCAACCTAGACTGATATACCCTGCAAAACTATCATTCAAAATTGATGGTGAAATATGATACTTCCATGACAAAGAACAGCTGAAGAACTTCATGAACCTCCAAGCAAACCCTGCAAAAAATATTGAAAGACAGTTTAGATACACAAAGGAAAAAACCACTAAGCAAAGCAGATAATTAAACAGAACAGAAAAATAAAGATGCAACAGCAGAGAGATAACATGTCAACAATAAACCAGCATTTAACAGTAATAACCATTAATGCAAATGGTCTCAATGCACCAGTCAAAAGAAACAGACTAGCAGAATGGATCAAGAAACAAAATTCAACCATATGCTGTTTACAGGAAACCCATCTAACCCAGAAGGATACTCACAGACTGACAGTCAAAGGATGGAAAACAATAATTCATGCAGCAGGAATCCAAAAAAAAAAGCAGGAGTAGCCATTCTGTTTGCAGACAATATGAACTTTAAACCAACAATGACAGTAAAGGACAAAGAATGTCACTACATACTCATTAGGGGAAAACTCCAAAAGGAAGAAATAACTATCTTAAATATATATGCACCAAATCCAGAGCACCCAGTTATATAAAACAACTATTAACAGAAATGAAAACTCAAATTATCAGTAACACAATTGTAACAGGAGACCTTAATATGCCATTGACACCAAGGGACAGATCAACCAGACAGAAAATGAGCAAAGAAACAACAGAACTGAATCATTCCTGCGAACCAATGGATTTGATAGACCTATACAAAATGTTCCACCCAACAACATTCGAATACACATTCTTCTCAGCAGTACATGGATCATTCTCTGAAATAGACCATACATTAGCTCACAGAACATATTTAAATAAATGCAAAAGAGTTGAAATCATCCCTTGCATGTTATCTGATCATAGTGCTCTGAAATTAGAAATTAATGATAAAAGATACTGCAAAAATCCCACAAACACATGGAAACTGAATAACACACTCTTGAGTAATCAGTGGGTCACAGAAGAAATTAAAGAAGAAATTAAACAATACCTAAAAGAAAATGAAAATGCAGAAACAACTTAACAGAATCTGTGGGATGCAATGAAAGCCATCCTCAGAGGAAAATTTATTGCACTGAGTTCCCACATCAGAAAAACAGAACGAATACAAATAAATAACCTGATGCTACACCTCAAACACCTAGAAAAAGAACAGCAAGTCAAGCCCAAAGCCAAAAGAAGAGAGGAAATTATAAAAATCAGAGCAAAAATCAATGCAATAGAGACTAAGAAAACAATCCAAAGAATCAACGAATCAGAGTTGGTTCTTTGAAAGAATAAATAAAATTAGCTCCTAGCCAACCTTATTAAAAAAGGAAAGAAAAAGCTCAAATTCATGCAATAAGAAATAAAAAAGGTGAAATCACTATAGACCCAATAGAAATACAGAAGATCATCAACACCTGTTTTGAAAACCTCTACTCTCAAAAGTTTGATAACACAGAAGAAATAGACAGATTCTTAGAAACATATGAAGTACCAAAGCTAGATCAAGAGGATGTAAAACTGCTGAATAACCCAATCTCTGTTAATGAAATTGAAAATTTAATTAAGTCCTTACCTACAAAGAAGAGTCCAGGCCCAGATGGATTCACTACAGAATTCTACAAGAAATACAAAGAAGACCTAATGCTGACACTCCTCAAACTATTCAATGAAATTGAAAGGGAAGCAATCCTTCCTAAGTCATTCCTGGAAGCAAATATTACTCTAGTACCAAAACCTAAGAAAGACCCAACCAAAAATGAACACAGATGCAAAAATCCTCAATAAAATATTGGCAAATAGGATGCAGCAAATCATCAAGAAGATTATACACCATGATCAAGTGTGATTCATCCCAGGAATGCAAGGATGGTTCAACATACATAAATCAATAAATGTAATCCACCATATCAATAAAGCCACAAGTAAGAATCAGATGATCATTCCTATAGATGCAGAAAGAGCCTTCGATAAGGTCCAGCATTCATTCATGATAAGAACTTTACAGAAAATTGGAATAGATGATCTTTACCTCAATATAATAAAGGCCATTTATGACAATCCAACAGCCAGCATCATACTAAATGGCCAAAAACTGAAAGCCTTTACTTTAAAATCAGGCACAAGGCAAGGATGTCCTTTATCACCACTCCTATTTAATATAGTACTGGAAGTAGTAGCCAGAGCAATTAGACAAGAGAGAGATATAAAAGGGGTAAAGATAGGAAAAGAAGTTAAATTATCATTGTTTGCAGATGACATGATACTCTACATAGAAGACCCCCTAAACTCCATTGAAATACTCTTAGATATAATCAATAAATTCAGTAATGTGGCTGGATTCAAAATCGATACTCAGAAATCAATAGCATTCCTATACACGAACAACAAAATCACAGAGAGGGAAATAAGAGAAACCACACTCTTCACATTAGCAAGCAAAAAATGAAATATTTAGGAATTACTCTCACGAAAGAAGTGAAAGACCTATACAGGGAAGATTATAATACACTGAAAAAAGAAATTGAAAATGATCTCAGAAAATGGAAAGACATCCCTTGCTCATGGATAGGAAGAACAAACATTGTGAAAATGGCCATTCTCCCAAAACTGTTGTATAGATTCAATGCAATCCCAATAAAAATACCATCAACATAACTTATAAATCTATAGAAATCACTCCTAAAATTCATCTGGAACCAGAAGAGACCTAGAATAGCAAAGGCAATTCTAAGCAGCAAAGACAAAGCAGGAGGCATCACAATCCCTGACTTGAAGTTATACTACAAAGCAACAGTAGTAAAATCAACATGGTATTGGAATCAAAACAGAGCAAAAGATCAATGGAATAGATTAGAAGATACAACTGCAACTACAAATACACTCAACCACCTTATCTTTGATAAAGGAGCCAAGCAGGATCATTGGAAGAACAACAGTCTCTTTAATAAATGGTGCTGGAAAAACTGGCTCTCCATTTGCCAAAAACTAAAGCTAGACCCATGCCTATCACCGTGTACTAATTTAAAATCTAAATGGTTCAAAGATCTGAATATTAAAACAGAAACACTAAATCTATTGGTAGACAAATTGAGTAGAAACCTTGAAGACATAGGGGTAATAGAGAATTCATTAACAGGACTCAAACCACACGGGAAATACTTCCCAGAATCAATAACTGGGACCACTTCTTATTAAAAAGTTTCTGCATGTCAAAAGAAATCTCCAGCATGGTGAAAAGAAAACCCACAAACTGGGAAAAAAATCTTAGTGAACAGCCCCTGAGACAAAAGACTTCTATCTAAAACATATAAAGAATTAAAAAAACTCAGACCTCCAAATTTCAAAGATCCAATACAAAAATGGGCATCTGAGATGAATACGCACTTCTCAGATGAAGAAATACAAATGGCAAATAAATACATGAAAAAATGTTCATCATCATTGGTCATTAGAGAAATGCAAATTAAAACCACACTGAGATTCCATCTCACTCCTGAAAGAATGGCCAGGATCAAGAAAACCAACAACAACAAATACTGGAGAGGCTGTGGGGAAAAAGGAACTCTCCTACACTGTTGGTAGGAGTGTATACTGGTACAACCTTTGTGGAGGTCAGTCTGGAGATTTCTCGAAAAGCTGGGATTGGGAGTCCCATTTGTTCCAGCTATTCCTCTTCTAGGCATATTCCCAGAACTGAAAGCATCATACCACAGTGATATATGTGCACCTATGTTTATAGCAGCACAATTTGTAATCGCCAGATCTTGGAAACAACCCAGGTGTCCATCAGCTGAGGAATGGATAAAAAAGTTGTGGTATTTCTATACAATGGAGTATTACTCAGCTATAAAGAATGATCACATTGAGAAATTTATCAATAAATGGGCGCAGCTTGAGGCCATACTCATACGTGAAATAAATCAATTTCACGTGTTTGAATGCCGAATAGTTTCCCTAATGTAAGTGATGATTCAAATATATAAAAATATGTGGTAATCATGATTCCCCATTATGTGGCCTTGAAGCCTTATAAAGTTTTCACTTATTAATTGGAATGACTTTATTCTGGGCTTCTTGATATGGTAATATTTGAAGCTATAGTATATGAAGTTATATTCAAATATTTCAAGGAAAAAGACACTATGGTAACTACTATTAAGTTGGGTTATTTGGTGGTGAAGCACTAGGTTGCTGAAACTGTCATGCTTTGACCTGTATTGTTATATTCCTTTTTAAGGAAGCAAGAGGCATTATGGTAACCATTGTTGATAAGCTTGTACTCTGTTTTTACATCATGTGCTATGTCTATCCTTGGTTTTGACTGTCAGCTTTGTTTTGCCATATTTGACTTTATTATCTTCCAAAAAAAGTAATAAGAACTAAGGAGTAATAAAACCCAAAATGGGTAAATTTTGCTGTAACAAAGAGAGGGAAAAAAGTGCTCTAAAGGATACAACTGCAAGTGTGTTTAGGGGTGTTAAATAGCTGACCATATTAATGTTTTGGTTGGATCATTGAACACAACTGTTTGCACTCTGTTTGAATGTCCACTTTGTATGCTTTGATACTGTGACTTGAGCAACTATCTCTAAGGCGATAATGTGTAATCTATTAACTGGTGATTTCTTACTGTTTTTTTTTTTCTTTGAAGTTCTGTATTACTTGTACCCTTAAACCGCTTTGTTTTGTTTTTCCTCTTTTTCCTTTTAAATAAAAAAAAAGAGTTGGCTAACCACTTGATGTGAGCCTGCTTTATAACAACCTGCTCTCTACAAATTATCACATGACTGTGAAGAAAATGAACAGTTGACAAGAATGATACTAGAATCACATTTATCTTCTGTATCAATCCAAAAGCACTTTCAATTCACAGAGCTGGAATTTGAATACATGAGTATTTGCTTCTAGGTTTCTCTAAATCTTATATTAACAGACCAAAAGAACAGAAAGTTGAAAAGGAAGAATGGAAAAGAAGTGGCAAAGTCCAGTGTGGAATCGGTGGCTAGATAATGAAACTCAGTCCCCCTAGCCAAATGAGGAGAAATATATCTCTGTCAGTGGTTCTGGTTTCTTCATATTCCTTATGGTTTTTCCTTCATTATTAAAATATTCCAAATTATTTTTAGGCTTCCCAGTAGCTTCTGAGTGAGCCTCCATACTGCTTTTTGTCCTTATCTATAATATATCATCCTGCTCTGTTTGGGGATTAATCAGGGGCAGGCGTGCCAGGTTTGATTTAAAAGCTTTTATGCTTCTCCTCTTAAAATTCCTGGTTGTATAATGAATGTTAGTTTGCATTTGCTCTTAAAGGTATTTTATAGAGGAGGTGTTTTGCAGTTATTTCATTATTTTTCTAACTGTAGAGAAGATAAATCCTGATCTCTTTGCTTGTTTTTATATAGTCCTGCCTGTGTATTTAAAGCCATTTTCTTTTTTTAAAGAGGAAAATAAATACATAGAAATGAATTAATATATTATAGAAAAAAATTAAAACCAGAAATTATCCCTGGCATGTGGATTATGGTGAACAGTACAGCAGAGAATCTGCTTCTTCTGGAGTTTCAACCCCAGCTAATTCTTTTCTTTTCCCTCAGTTAGTGTTGTTGGAGGTGCTCAATGACTTTGAAGGCAACTTGTTTTTTGAGGACCCAGACCTTTTGATTCCTTGGCTACCTAATTCTTATAGAGTTTACAGTATGTATTATGGATTAATTGGGCAAATATCTATATAGATTCTTTATCTAGGTTCCAAATGCAAAATTGAAGATGGTCATGGTGGAGGTGGAGTGATATTTTTAATACCTGTAATTAAATTTCAAATCTGTTATTTTTATCAGTAATTGAGTTTTTAACAGGCAGTTTAAGCACATTCAGTATTTCTATGAAAATTAGAAATAGAATAAAAGACTAACAAGATGTTAAAGAGTCTGACACATATTGATAAACTTCACATGACCAAGGTTTCAGCCTGACTTATCCTGGAATTTTTCTACTACTTGCTACCAGTATTTGGTAGATACAGACTATTGTCTGAACATCACTGTAAAGTAGAACACACATTCTTTGAGCCCTACTTTGGACCTAGTATCATGTTAAATGCTTGAAATGCAACTAGGGGCAAGATATAGGCCCCTCTTTTAAAATAAGTACAGTTTCTTGGTTGCAAGGGGAGTTAAGAAGGTGGGGTGGTAGAATACCTAATTCAACAAATTAATGTGCAGTCCAAGAGAATCTTATGTCCTTTCTTCCACTTTCATCCCTCTCTTTGTACATTCGTGGTATAGAGGTGTAGTGTCTTTGGCATGGGAATTCTTGGAAGTCATAATTTGAGAGTTGACCAATATTCTTATTTCTATAATAGCTAACATTTTTGAACCAAGAAATGTGATAAATGTTTTGTGCACATTGTATCATTTTTCACAAAAATTTCATAGGAAATAGGCATTTTTATTATTGTATTCCCAGGTAAGGATAATAACACACAGACATGTTAAATAGCTTTCTCCATCACTCAAAAGAGTTTGTCTTATCTAATATGAAACTCAGCCTTTTCCAGCCTTGAAATCCTGAGGACTGCTGTTCTTAAGCACAGGAAGAGGTGCTTTGATGTATCTGAGAACTGGTTGAGGGCAAGAGGGGTAAATTTGGAAAAAAAAGTCAAGGAAGAAGACACTTACCATGCTCATCTAGAATGAGCATTGTGTGAACTGAAAAAAAAAAAAAAAACTCCATGAGGATACTGGAGAAATCTTCAGTTTGTATACAACTGTTTTCTGCTTGACTGGAAACTAAAAATTATTTCTTTCTGCTACAGATCAGGGTACATGAATCAGACATATCATCCAACACTGTAGTTGCCAGTGGACCTTCTTAGGAGACACTTAAGAAGAAATTTGACCAGTTTTACCTGACTGGGGTTGGGACACAGATTAGACTACTTGGTAGTAATTAAGGTGAATCTTGGAAAGTGAGTAGATATTTATTAGCAAAGAAGAGGGGTGGAGAAGGGTACTCTTGGCAGAGCAACTCCTACAAGGGAGGAAGCTGTGTTGTATCCTCCAACACCAGCCTACCATTGACTGTAGGCTGCTTCAGATTGCATTGACTCCCCAGATTTTCCAGCTGGCCCCCATCCAAAAACAGCTGCCAAGTCATGAGCATCCACAGTGAGCAGTAGTATGAGTTTGGAATGTTCTGTCATGATGACTGCTGAGGGTTATGGACCAGGCACCAAGAACATCAGTGGTCACATTTGAACTGTGGCTGCCACAGTTGAAAATTTAAAAAGTGTGGAGTTCTGAGGAAGAAGGAAAGAGCAGATATAGAGAAGTATCTCCTAGGCTCTACTGTATTGCCGCACTGGGAATGATTCACAGCACACATGTTCTACACAGAGTAAAGGGCAACTTTTCTGAAGAAATGTCAACTGAGCTGAGCGCAGGGGTGAGACCTGGCAATTTTTTTTTTTGTATGTGTATGTGTACATGTATGTGTATATGTATGTGTAATGGGCAGGGGGGAGGATACAAAGAAAGACAATATAAAGTCGAGGCAAAGGAGAACATGGTACTCTGGAAAACAAAGGGAGTTTGGCGGGAGTTAGGAGAAGATGGGTATGGTGACACTGAAGCCTAAAGCAAGTGGGGCACCAGGCAAAGACAGGTTAATGAGAGATCAGCTGGGAACCTGGTGCCCTGCTCAAATAGGGTATCACCCTGACCTGGTCTACATTCAGCGGTGTCAGCGAGTCTCTAAGAAGTGACTATCGTTCCTTCAGGAACTTCAGGTTGTATAGCAACTGTTGGGTGAGATGCATGACTGTAGCCAACCATTCAGGGCCCCTGATATCATTCCAAGTGAGAAGCTACCTACATTCCTTAAGATGCATTTTTCCATAAAGAAACCGTCATTCAAATTGAGTTAAACATAAAGGAAATTTATCTCCCCCAGAAACCTACATGATCAGGCATCTGGCTGTTTCTCTCCTGTCTTCTTGACTCCCTCGTCCTCTCCATCAGCATGGCTTTCTTCAGGGTCATTGCAAAGATGACAGGAGCAACTGAAGCAAGATATTAGTTTGCTCTAGTGAAAGGAAGATAATCTATCTTCATAACTATAGGTTATGTGTTCTTCCCTTTAGTCTTAATGGACTAAAACTTAAACACTGAGTCTACCCCTGGATGGATAGTTACTGTGAGAATTTCCGGAGGCGATTGGCTTAATCTTGAAATTCTATCATCATCCAGGAGTAATGAACTTGGCTTAGAGTCATCACAGAGCACTTCTGGAAGGAGTTAATTATAAGAATGGAGTGGATCCTGGTCAAAATAATTATTTTCTAAGAAAGAGTTGTAAACATTATGCCGAGTCAACTACCAAAGATGTGCACTCCACTACTAATTATATCCATTCTTCAAAACAGCCACAGAAAATGTAAGTTTAATAATTTATAAGTTATCAAAACATAGTTTTTCTTGAAAATACTCAGTTGAGGGGGCCCTTTACTGCAGTTAAAAGCACAGACTCTGAATCTAAACACTTGGGACTAAGCCCAGGCTTCAGTATTTATCAGAGGTCTGCTTTTAGGCATTTGACTTAAATTCTTTGTTATTTTTATTCTAATGGTGGAGATATACGCATAATCATCCATACCACAGAGGTAGGTGGTGGATACTGATATGGAATGATGGTAACAGAAATCAGAATTGTGGTAAGAATGCAATAAATTAATGTTAGTAATTGTTTGTTTAGAACACAGACCTTTCCTTCCAATTATCATAAAATAGAGCTTGAACTTGAGAAGTAAAAAGGAATTTCTGGCTTAAAGATATCTTTGGGAATTGCTGAACTGCTATGAATTTAAAATGATTGCTGCTAAATGTCCAGTGTACAAATCAGGGCTTAAAAAATGTAACACAGGTATTAAAAAGTGCTTTCCTGATATGAAAACATAATCAGAATATTAGCGTTTCCAAGTATAGACATTGTTGAGTCCCTTCAAGGATTAAATATGAATGAATGCAGTGATAACCAAGATAATTAGTGGGAAGGCATAACGACACTGTTATTAGAATGGGGATACATAGAATTAGAGAAAGCTCCAAACGCCTTTCTTTCATTGCCTAGAAATCATTACAGGAGATTGAGGCTGGAGGAACCAGGAGGACTACTAGCTTCATAAGAATGATTCCATTGCTTATGCCAAGACACATTCAACCTTTCCGTAGTTTTGCAAATCTCTCTCTTGGGAGAAAAAGGTGGTAATTTTCAAGGTGCTAAGCCACATAACCACTAAAATGAAAATGAAATTAATGGAATAGTTCTTGTATTCCTTTTCATGTTCATCTATAAAAAAGTCACACAAAGCCATAGTATTTTAGCCATGTTTTTGTCTTTAAATACCACAGAAATAGAGTCAGTGTTTACCATTTGGGGAAAGGCAGTATAAATAAGCAACATCAAAGAATCATGCCTGCATTTTCCAACTGGCACTTACTTTTGGGATTGTTGGACAGCTAAGAATATGCAGATAAAAGAATCTCAGGGGAAGAATCATCTTCCTTTGTATCATTCAGCCCTGTACCAAGTGTAAGTGCATTGTTCCTCTGTCCACTGTATGAGGAATATCACTTTGCAAGGACATGCCTCTCTGTATCTTATACATCAAAAGCTGCAAGCTGACTAAAGATACATTGTAGTGGATTATTTATTTTACTAGAGGATTAGTGTATAAATTAAGATTGCACCTGGCTGCAAGTAACAAAAATAGTGGTTTAAGTAAGTATAGATTTAATAATCTTATCAGATCTATGGAACACGATCTGATGATAATTTTAGGGACTAAGGTTTTTCCTACATTTTCATATTTAAGCCATCCTTAGCATTGTTAGTCTGTGTCCTGTTTCTTATCTCCTTATCACATGGCAGCTGCATTCCTTTCAGGAACAAAATGGAAAGAAGGGAGCAAATTGTTGGTGAGTGGCAAATGTTTCTGTACTCCTTTGGGGGAAATAAGAGCTTTTCAGAATTTTCTCTTTAAAAATTTCATTTACCCTCTGTAACCAAAATTTGATCCTCTTTGCAAAAAGGAATTTTTGCAACAGTTACCAAAACCAGCTTCTATGCCCTGTTCTTGAGTAAGATATAGTAGAAGATGAGCCTCATAGCAATCACTCTTGTGAGAAATGTCTTTCTCTTTAATTAGTAAGGCTTTTATTTTCTTATGACTTGTTTTTAAAAGAGGTCATGTCATATCTGAAGCTTCACTGGCCCACACCCCCAAGTGACAGCGTGGGTTCTAGAATACTGGCATTCCTTAGCTGGACAGTCTGATTCTTTTTGCTAGTTTTCTTTGCATCCATCTTGGGATGACTGGATGCATGTGGTAGGGAAGATGATACCCGACAGTGTGAAGGACCAGCCTTGTCGCTGAAGAAGCTAGAGTCATCATTCATGTTTCAGAAGGAAGGCAGGCAGAAAAAGAATTCTGAACCCCTAGATTCAATCAGACCTGGGTGCCACAGAATCAGCAACTGTCCCTTTTACTTAAGCTATTTTGAGTGGAAACTTTGTCATTTGTAGTTAAGTCATGAATACAGAATTTTAAATTATAAGTGTGATAATTGATTGGGTAGAAGTCTCATAGTAATCCATTTCTCTGATCAGTGGTGAGAGAATTTGTTTTCACCCAAAAAAACTGAGAGCCAATTATCAGAAAGGGAGGGAGCAGTCAAGAGACAAAGAAACACACGGAGTTTACTTTCTCCTGTTTTACGTCCTTTGTTACCGAAGCTTTAGCTAGATTTTAAGTTGTTTTTGCTCCTAAGACTATTTCAGAACTTACTTTGAAATGTAGGAAGTGGACACCATTATGAAAATTAATCTTCAAGTGCCATTTTGTCAAGGTTAATTCACTAATAGCCAATTTGCAAAAAAAAAGCATTGTTATATTTTAATTTAAACTCAAAGGTATATGATATACACATTTATATAAAATACATTATGTAAGAAATCAAGATATAAAAATTTCCTTGTCAATACTGCTTTTAGTGGTAAATGATAACATGTTTGAATACTGTATTTATTTATTTTTAAAATTTTATTTAAAGAAAGACGAAACAGAAAACGGGTAGAAATAATACATACTTTCAAAGAGAAAAATAAACCGTAATAAATCACTAGTTGATGTTTATATTTTGTCCACTTATGAATAATTGTTCAAGACAGAAATGTGGAACATATAAATAGGAATTCAACCGGCAAAACTGCAAATAGTTCTGTTCAACTATCTAATGAAAACTTAATAATATGGTTATCAATCCTATACACTTAAACATACGCACATTTATCCATATCTTCATTTATGTTGAGATTAAACAAACCAAAGATGACTAAAATCACTCTGAACAAAGAATAATAGTATTGCTTGATTTCACATTATGACACTCTGGAATCAGTACTGGGTACTATAATGCCTTTCTTTCCTTCAAAGTATTTGTTCATTTCATCATGTGTCAAAAGATCGGTTTTCGTAAACTGTTTATAGGTTCTATGCATGCATGAGTCTTAACATGTATTTCTATCTTTTCTATATTAGAGGAAGAAACAGAACAAAGCAGGACAGAACAAAACATATTCCTATAGACACATAAAACTAAAAAGACATATAAAACTTCTGTGCAAGAAGTTCTGCTGTGGTTACTGTGTCTCTTGTTATCATCAATAGAATTGGCTATATCATCAGATATAGTATAATTGAATATATCATACATAACAGTATTAATAGAGTACAACTTTGTAGATAGTATAGAAATACAAAAACATGTAGCAATCAAACCAGCATGGGTATCATAGTGAATCACTATCATTTTCAGTATAGTTGTCTAAACTCGCAGATTTGATACTATCAACCTTAACAGATTTGAATAAAATCTGTCAATAACAAACAGCAACCAAACAAATCAGATTTGACTAATATCAGTCATGATATAACAGTATAAGTTATACAGGGATCCAGATTAAGTTAACAGGAAATTAAAGATGATTACTGTGCTATATCCTGATATTTCTGGGATAGCTGTCTGTGCCCTCAGATCTAGTGCTTGTATACAAACTGGGATGGAATAAGTTCTATCTAAGCAGAGTGGTGCGAGTAATATGGGTTTTAATTCCTGATACACTATTAGCAATATCATATGCCATCTTTTTAAAGACAATTCCTCCCCTTTTACTCCCCCATGGTATACTGTGCATTTTTGGGTCTCCACAACACCCTCGGTTTTATATTGTGGGGGAAACCTGCCATTTACCTAGTGATTCTGAAGCTTCTCACTCATGGACTTGATCTCTAGTTGTATTTCTTTACCTAGTAAAGTCTGTCTTTCCAACCTACCCATAAATACTGGTCCAGGTGCCCCTATTACTCTCTAGTTCCCTAGCACATAGACTATTGTTTTCTCGTATTTGATTTTTTGATCCACACACCCTTCTTCAGTTTAATTATATTTCCTATAAAGAGCATCTTGGTGGATCCTACCTCTTGATCTACTCTGCCTGTGATTCTCTTTTTTCCTTAATTTAGTGTATCTAGGCCATCTATATTAGAAATTATATCTAACCTCTGCCTCATTTCTGCTGAGCTCTTTTTCTGTCATTAGTTGTCTGTTTGTCTTCTTCATTTCACTTTCTGTTCCATTCTGTTCCATTCTCTCTACCACTGTTTCTGGAATCCTGGTACTTTTCTCTCTCTTTAGAATGTCCTGTAGTATTCTCTGTAGAGTTGGATTGGGGTTGCCAATTCCCCCAGTTCCTCTTTATCTTGGAAGCATCTTGTTTCTCCATTAATTTCTAGAGACAATTTTTCAGGGTACATCAGTCTGGATTGGAAGTTATTTTCTTTCAGGGCTTGGAATACTTTGCCCCACACTCTTCTCGATTTGATGGTTGTGTTGAGAAGTCTGCTGTAATTCTGATGGGCTTTCCCTTGTAAGTTATCTGTTTCTTGTCTCCGACAGCTTTTAATATTCTATCCTTATATTGGATTTCTGGGACTTTGATTATTATATGCCTGGGTGGAGCTCTGCTTTTGTTGTAGGTGGCTGGAGTTTTTTATACCTCATACATTTGAATATAATTTCCTTTTCCGATGTTTGGGAAGTTTTCCTTAATTATTTCTATGAATAGCCTTTGTAGTTCCTTTGTTTGCACCCCTGCTTCTTCATTCACATTCTTTATTCTTAAGTTATAGACCATCTTGTTGTCTTCTAAGCTTTGTATTCTTACTGCCTGTTTTCTGGTTATTTTTAAGAAATTTTTCCTTTCATGATCCCACATTGCAAACCTGTCTTCCAGTTTGGATAATCTATACTTAGTTTCTTTCCAGCAGTTCTGCCAGCTTTCAATGCAGTTTTTAATTTCCTGGTGACCTCTTTGAACATGGTTCATGTACTCTATGTTTTCTTTATATTCTTCATCAAACGATTCTGCCCTTTTTTGTGTTCCTCCATTCTTCCATCTGTGTCTTCTTGAGAAGAGCACATATTTCTTTTATTAATCTATTTATATTTTACTTTACTTGATTAAATATTTCACTTTTGAACTTGTCTATGAGGTCCCAAAGATATTGCTTTATGTTGGTGCCTTGTCTGATATGCTTATTTGCTGTCCTCAATCTCCTTTGCATTTACATTTCCTGGATCAGTGTTCTCAGGATTGGGGGCTGGGGACTTTTTTTTGTTGCTTTCTCTTCTTATATTTTTTCCCCTTCCATACAGGTGTATATAGGAGGCCCCAGCTTCTTTCTTTGTTGGTTACAGTTGTCTGAAGCATGCTGACTAGGTGCTCCTGCCTATTGCAGTGTACTATGGAGGTACAAACAGGGGCTGCATATGCTGGGCCCTCCCCTCCAGGTCAGCAAACCTGCTGAGGGCTTCACTGCATTAAAGTGTGCTGCCAGGCATAGGGAGTTGGATTGGGCTAACCTATTGTGTCTCAGGCTGGGCTGTGACTCTGATCAAGCACACCCCACCAATCCCATTTGAGAAGGGAGCAGCTGACTGAAGTCATTGCTGCTCCTTGTTCTTGCCAGTCTGCCTGGCCCTAGAATGTCATCTGTTGAACCCCTTTTTCTGTGGATTGGTTTTATTCCCGTCACTCACCGCAGGTTGATGCAGGTTTCCTGCCAGATCAGCTCTCCCTTCGGCTTGCTGACCCCCGACCTCAGTGTGAGTGTGTCTCCAGTGAGTTTAAACAGCAGGCTTTCAGGCAGCTCGGTAAGTCTTCACTATGCGAGTTCAAGTGTTGCAGTGGAAGCACCGAACCTTTAGCTGTTCCAATAGTAGCACCAGGATTGTATGTTTAATTGGTTTCTCTCAGCTTAGTTTGTTCCTTGGTTGGGAGGATCCATCTCGCTCTGTTCAGGACTCCCCACATTGCATTATTTTTGGAATCTAAGTTGACTGTCTCAGGGAGCTTCTGTAGGCTGCTGTTATGTATCTGCCATCTTTTTCGACCTCTGAATACTGTATTTAATAACATTGAACATATCATGTCTATTAAAATGATTGTCTTTTGTAAAGTTTTTCAAATCTATGAGCAAATTTTGTATATCTGGCCAAAAGATTCTTGGACACCTAGGTGTCCTAGAGTGGGTGACTATCACTCATGTTCTTCAAAAGCTCCCTTGACCCTTGGAGTTTACATCACTAAATGGGCTTTGCAACCACTGGAGATCAGTGCAGATGGGAGAAGACAGTACAGATGAAAGAGCACACTGTCTGTATGGACAAATGGACAGAACACAGTCTGGAGCTATTCCATACTCGCCTGCTCTGTGCCTCCTTTAATAAGACTCTTACCTGATCATAAGCTTATTAGTTGTCCTATGACTCTTTTAGCTCATTTGAAAAATAATATTCATGTCATAGGATGATAATAATTTGAAAATGAAATAATGAGTGGAAAAATCAGCGCTATTTGGCATACGGAAATCAATAAAATGAACTATTATTATTATTAATTATGAATATATTTCTTTAGGATAGGTTACCCTGTTGGGTAATATCATTCTAAGTCTTTTAAAATGTATGTTTGCAAATAATGTCTACTTAATTATTTTTTTTTAGAATGAAAAGTTGCAAATCTGCCCGATTTATTTCTTCGCCTTTTCCTTTTTTTTGTAAATGACATTATTATCTACACATTTACTCAGGATGGAAATTGAGGCATCATCTTTAATAGTTCCCCTTACCTCATGTCCCTAATTCAGTCAATTCACCATGTCTTATAAATATTAAAAATACTTTATGATTATTTTTCTATTCAATGGCTACCACCTATCCCAAACTGCCATTATTGTTATGAAAATAATTTTTGTGCCCCCTCACACTCTGAAGCCCTAATACTCAATGTGATGGTGTTGTAGGAAAAGGCTTTGGGACATATTTAAGTCTATAAATAGTCATGAGGGCAGAGCCCTAGTAAGAAGAAGAAGAAGAAGAAGAAGAAGAAGAAGAAGAAGAAGAAGAAGAAGAAGAAGAAGAAGAAGAGATATCAGATTTCTCTTTCCTTCCTGTGAGGACAGAACAAAAATTGACAGCGGCAAGTAAGAAAAATCTCACCAGAACTGGACCATGATGGCACCATGACCTTGATTTTAGCCTTTGAGAGATAAGATTTTATCATTTAAGCCCGTAGTCTATGGTATTTTGTTATGGTAACTTCAGCTGATGGAGAACAGTCATCTTTCCTTTAGATTACAACTTCCTGACTGGTCTCTCCACTACTCATCCTCAATCCTCTTCAACTCCTTGAACCCATAGGAATACTATTTTTAAACTGTTCTCTGGGTTACATCCTGAGATATCTTCTAATTTCATTTTTAAAAATCTGTGAGGCACTCTATGGACACAGGCAGCCCTTCTACAGAAAACTATATTCTTCTTCCCCAAGGATGATAGAATCATCCAGAGTCTTCAGTTTGCTTTCCCTGGACTATGATGCATGTGACTGGAGTTCTTGGCCTGTATCTACCTTGCTGTCTGGAGTCATTCTATTTCCAAATGTAACTGCAATAAAAACAAGATAAACACAAAGGCTAGTGGTGCTGCTTCCCCAGTGGGCTCCATAAGCTTGCATGTTCTCAGAAAATAAAGATACAATCATTTGCTTCCATTTGTGAAAGCCCTAAGTTTGCTGTCACATGATAGTCCTCGGAGGTCTGTAAGCCACCATGCAGCATCCACTGGAAATTTTTTTATCAGCGTCTCCGTCTTTAGGATGTCAGATATACTTAGACATTAGGCAAAATGTTGTTACACTGTATTCTATATTGCATTCTCCTGAGTGTGAAATGTTACCTCCCAGGTAAGTGACACTGGTCACAACATGCAGCTCCATCTTCCCTGTAGTACAGCTCTGCAAACATTTGTGACTGGAAACTGTTGTTTGCACCTAAGTTAGTGAGAGTTTTAAAAATCAAATTTGTTGGGCATCACTCACATAAAATTAAATATGCATGTTTAAGGTGCAGTGTAAGGAATTCTGGCAAGTGTATGTACTTATGTAGTCACAACCATCGTTCAGATATGGGACATTTCCATCCTCCCTCAAAGTGTCCCCTACATTCTCCTTTGCAGTTAGCCTTCTTGTCCTTTGCAAAAAGTCATTACAT
Organism: Cavia porcellus; assembly: GCF_034190915.1. Classification (NCBI taxonomy): domain Eukaryota; kingdom Metazoa; phylum Chordata; class Mammalia; order Rodentia; family Caviidae; genus Cavia; species Cavia porcellus. The sequence goes on along the minus strand of NW_026947496.1, from coordinate 66,441,465 downwards.
GTTTGCTTTCTGTCATGAGAGATTGGCTTTCCCTGTTCCAGAATTTCACATCTATAGAATCCTGTGGTATCTACTCTTATACTGTCTGCGCCGACCTCCTCTCAATGTTTTTTTGAAGATCCATTTATGTTTCAGGGATTAGCCACTCATTTTCTTCTGCATATTATTTTATGAATGTAGCACAAATCTGCTTAGTTGTTCACCTTGTAAGGGACATTTGATTTGGGGCTTTTCAGTTAGTATGTGGTTTTTATGAATACAGCTTCTGTAAATACGTGTGGACCTTCCCTCTGGGGGCATGTATTTTCATTTCACTTGGGTGAACACCTCCTCCAGGTTACGAATGTTTTTTCAAATTCACCATGAATTTTTTTTAAAAATTCAAATATTTTAAATGAAGATATTGTTAGCATGATACTCTCTTTTGGTATATCAAAGTACTCTCTACGTCAATGTAGAGCCAAATTTAAAGGAAGTACCATGGATACCGTTCAGTATATGTAAAAATAATCTTGATCATATCACCAAATACCATACATCTACCAAGTGAAATATATAGCACAGATAAATTTGTGGAATATATAAAAACAAATTTATTTCTAGCATGAAAGACTAACCTTTCTAGTATGAAAGTCTAGATGGAAACAATGAATGCTGCTAAAAAATCAGAGTTTGAAAGAATGATGAAACACTGAGTTGTATGTTAAACATTAATAGTGAATCAAAACATTGAAGACATTGAATGTGGACAGTGGTTAACCCAACATGTAGGTATGGATTTCAAGCTGTGATTATGATAGTGGAAGAGATATTTTAGCCTCACTTCCTAAAGCAAGGATTATTTGCTGATCTCTGTAGTCAGAACTAAGTTTAAATATATGACTTGATTTGTGGCTACGGTGTGACATACAAAGCAAATGCCCACCTATAGCTCACTGCATCCTGTTCTGTGTAGTCAAATGGATATGTGGATGGGGGTTCTACAGGTAAGGCTGTCTCTACAGGACTAAAACTCTTTGAATTTGCTTTGGTGAGGTGATATGAAAGAATGTATTATTTTCAACGATAAACTGGGCACTCGAAACTGGCTCTTAGCAGACAGGCGTTTAGTAAGACATGCAGATTTAGCTAATGACTGCTTTGGGTTTTATATTTTCCCTCTCTTGCTGTTATCTACTTCTGGCTCCTTAAGGGATTGTTTGCAAGAATGAGTCAAGCTTCTTCTCATACTATTAACATGCCACTAAAAGGCTATCCTTTAAATCTTGAAATTAGCTAAGATAACATTTTTAATGAGAAGTTAGAAAACAGTTGCTTTAAAATTATAAAAGGTTTAGGTTCTGCATTTACTGTTAAAATTTGAAATAAGGTGTCCAAAATTACAAATAAGGAAAATCATCAAAGCTTAACAAATATTATGGAATATCTTCAGTCCTGGAAACTTATAGCAAATTTTAGACTCTCTGCGTGAATTTCTACAACTGATTTTAGTATATCTTAGAAGGTAGAAGATAGGTGTTAGTGTGAGGAGAGCAAAGTTTAGTTGAGCCCAGCAGATATTTCCAGCCCCTCTGAACCTCTGTGTACCTTCCCCTGTGTAAAAGCAGTTCAGACAGACCAATAGGGATATAATTGTTTCTAGAAGCCATTTGAATTTGTGAGACATTATGATGATGTCTTCAATATTGATTCATTGTTAATAGCTGCCCAGAATTTAAAACTGGGTTAAATGTGGCTCAGTGTGAAAAAGCAGTGAGATTTGATTAATATCTGTCACACGTGAGAGAGTAGTGACCAATTGTGTGACCTATGCCTGAACCCTTCAGGCTAGCCGAACGCCTTTCCCTAGGGTACCAGCCCATTTGGGAAACTTCCTTTCTTGAACCATTAGAAATATAGTGACCTTGTGTTTTCCACAAGGCTTGAACACTGATGGAATTTGGGGACCTTTGAGGAAAGTGCATCATTATGCTATACAGGTGTGACTTTCCTTCTCTGACTTGTATCTCACTTTCACTTCTTGAAATACTTTTATTTCTCTTTCATGTGCCACAAGATCAACAACAATATTCTGGTTCAAACAGAACCTTTTTATTCAAAGGCCTCTCACTGTAATGGATAAAAACATGGAAAATGCCTGTGGGAAATTAGCAGCACAACTTCTCACTCACTTTCTGCCTATCAAAACCACTCTGAACCTTACACACTGAAGGGTGTTTTTGCTCCCTGTAGTCTGCATCTATGTTGCTTCAGGTTTTAGAAATAAACCAAGAACAGTAAACACAGGACCTGAGAAGTCTCCAGAAAAGTTTCAACTGAGAAGCAAAATTGGAGTTACTTTTTATTATTTTGTGTCCTTCCAATGCCCATGTATCAGACCACACTGTTCTTTCTGCAAAATATTTGAGAACTACCAGTAATTGGAATTATTTACACTCAATACCATCAGGAGAGAACAGCTTCATTATGTTACAGAGGGATGATTAATCTATGACAAGGACTAAACATTGTATCACAGCATCTAGGCCTCTTGTTTCACTGATTACAAAGGCATGCAAATTATACAAATAGGGAAAGTGTTTTTCCTTTATGCTAATTGTAGCTCAGCCCACCTGTGCATTTTAAAACTCATTTTCAATTAACTGGTGAAAGGTGATAGGTGGATTTCTGCCTGTCAGCCCTCCTCCCTGACATAAAAGCTGTTGTATAACATCTGATTTTAACCCTATTTCTTATACCTCTTCAATCCTGAAAAGATAAGAGTCAAGCAAATAATTTACATGAGCTATATGGATTTAGGAGACACTGTAGGATAATTTGGATAAAGTAGGTTGGCCTTTCCTGATAAATTGGACACTTTGAGAGCAATTCTCTTGGCTACTTCCCTATGGCAATATTTTCATTTCCTAGACTTACACCTGTTTGCAAAGGGTCCTTTTATTACTAACCAGTTCAATTATTTAAATATGGATCACCAAAAGTTGTATTTTTTCATTACTTTTTATAAGAGGACAGGAAATATAAAACTATAATTTTATCAAATTTATACAGTAATTTTTCTGTATATAGTATATCTTAGACCATTCAGCACAAAATACATTACATTACATCTGGACAATAGTATCTAGTCTCTTTCAAATTTTTTTTTGCATTATTGTCTGAATAGTACATTTTGCTGTTGTGTTGGCCTTTCTTTTCTGTAGGGGGTTAATTTTAATAAAATATCTACTCACTAAACATAATGGTGAAGATGTTGATGATGGCTGTACTGCTTGGCATTTTGCTATCTCAAATTTTTCAATTATGTGGTCTATTAGACATAATCTAAATTGTAAATGATTTCTTGAACTCACTTGATTTAAATAACAAATGAGTTCCATACTGTTTGTATAGAAGGTATAAAAATATTTTATAAAATTTTATCCCTTGGTTTTTTTTGGCTTGTGATAGCTTGTTAGATTTCGGTCAACTCTGTCAATACCACCCAATGAATTATTATAATCATTGACCACTAGTGGAACTTTTTTAGGTTTTAGTTTCATTGTTTTCTTGCAAGTTCTATCATTTATATAGTGTGAACAGTTGACAATAAGGAGATATATTTTTTGTCTTTCCCTTTCTTAACGTGGCCTTTTCCTCTTTAGATGCTGACATTTCTCCTTTTTGCAGTCTTTTCTTACTCTGCTTTCTTGGCACTGCCTTCCCACTCAGTCTCAGTGTCCCAAACATGTCCATTTTGTATTGTAAAAGAGTATCACTGAATTCTGGAGATCTAGAAGCATTGTATCTAATGTACTTACAATAAGAGTTTTTATAGATTGTAGCACAAAATGTTTCACAAATAAACATGAATTAGTTTAAAAAACCCCAGAACTTATTAAATTTCACTAGACACAAGTATCAAAGGTAACCAAAACATTCTAAACAAAAATTATGGAGAAATAATTGATATAAAATCAATAAGCAGATATATGAATGTATTTCATGCAAACAAGAAGCTCTAGAAATGACACGTATGTGAGCTATGCCAGAACATAGACGGGCTGTCTGGGTGATGCTGGGGCAAATTGCTGAGTGATTAATATCTAATGTTGTTAGTTTTACATAATATCTACACCTTTATTTGCCTCTATCACAGGCTGAGTATAGACATAGTAAGGATAAATTATTTTATGTTTATTTCTATTTGGAGCTAGAATAGAAAATAGGTATCACCTCAAATGGCTATTTAAAATACTGATACAGTGATATCTCAATTCATGAACTTAATTCTTTCCATGATTCTGGTTGCAAATCAAATTGGAGGAGAACCAAATCAAATTAAATCTCCTCATCAAGTTAACATGAACCTAACTATTGAATTTGATTTTGTTCTCATCCAATTTGGTTTGTGACCAGGTTCATGGAAAGACTTACATTCAAGTTTGTGAACTGAGGTCCCACTGTAGTGGTCTCCTGAAGCCTTATATAATAAATCCAGATTCAATACAGACTATTAGGAGGATCCATCAGCATTGTCTGTTTTGGGCACGTAGCAAGCATTGGTGATCTGTGATAGGGCCTATGAACACTGCATACGAATTTGCCTTCCTGCTTTAGGCCATTGACCTCTGGCTGCAGAAACTAATTCTGTCTATAGTTTCAGTGGCAGCAGCACAGCAGCAGCCTGACTCTGCAGCTGAGGACGTCGGATCTGAAGTCAGACTGTCTCAGTTTAATGACCATGGCTGTCAGATACAAGCTGAGTGAACTCGGCAGGATTTTAATGGCCTGTGTCTCACTTTGCTCCTCTATTTAAAGGTTGTAAAATGAGTTTTTATACAAAGGGTTTGAGCAGGGTTAACTGAAATAATACATATTGCTGAGCACAGTGCCTGGGACATAGTAAGTACTCAAGTAACATGTGCTTGAATTAAAACAGGAATGAAAACCACTGCTACACCTCTAGCTTTGTATTTATTTTTATTTTCAGCCAAGAAACCAAAAGAAGAATGAAAAACAGTCTTGCTGGTGTAGGCATTCATTATTCAAAAATCCTCAGTTGTTAAGATTTGAGCCAGAACTTTTTATTCCAGGTTGTTAGTAGACATGAAGGCATTTCAGAGTTTGCAGTGAGAACAATAAATGAAGAGGCCAAAGGAGCTGCAAAGCAAAATTGGCTTCTCTGGGAAAATGTTTTTCACATTCATTCTTGTCTTTTATTCTCCCATGCATATTCCCAGATGTGAAAGCAATGTGACATAAGTGCTGGTTTTTCGTTCTTTGACAATGGTGAGCAAGCAAGCTAGTGAAGGTTTAAAGCACAGTTTCAGGCACTGCCTCTTCCCCTTCCCTCCACAGATGATTCCTTTAAATCAACAGAATGCTGCCTTGTGCCTCACACTGAGATTCCCCTGCCCCTGCCCCTGCCCCTGCCCCTGCCCCTGCCCCTGCCCCTGCCCCTGCCTCTCTCTCATTGCTGGGTATTAAACACAGGGCCTTGAATGTGCTAGACAAGTACTCTCTTATTGAGCTACACCTCTGACACCATGTACATCTTCTTGATTTTCTTTGCAAAGTGGGCGTCATTATCCTCCTTTTACAAAAGAGGAAACTGAGAAAAAAAAAAAAAACCCAAAGAACTACTTCCTATATTTGAGGAACTATCACCCAGTTCAAATAGAGTCCTGCCACAGACATCCCAACCCAGCTGGTTGTCAAAGCCCTTGAATTATTAGGTTCATGGAGGAAGATGTAGGACACCTGCACACTGATCTCTGAGAAGCAACTGTTCTCTGTGTTGAAAGTTCCTCAGAGCAATTAAATTTGGTAGAGTTTATTTGAGCAAAAGAAAACAAAACAAAATCAGTTCCTGAATTGGGAAACTCTCAGAGCCAGAACAGGTTTGATAATTTAAACCAACAATATAATAGCATATTTAGAAAAACAGAAGGAAAAAAAAAAAAAAAAAAACAAATCAACACACACACACACAAAACCCCCAGCTTAATTGGTTAGAATTTTACTAGTTAGCTCTTTACAGCTTACTTAGATAATTGGCTACAAGGCATGCTACAACCAACCATAGCTCAGTTACTGTAAGTAACCTCTGTTGGTTGGGTCTCGGGTTTGGTGCAGGTGGCTCATCCAAACCCATGTTCTCCCGTGAACTTTATTTAAGATGCACCTGCTGAAGTGGCCAGTACATTAATTTTTCTTTTCATCTAGGGAAAATGATTAAGTAAGTTAAGTGACATTTTAAATCAAACTTTGGACATTTGAGGACAGTTTTAGAATCTTGCTTCTGTGGTTCATTGTTGGATTTATGTTGATCTTTCTGTAAGGGTTGATTTTGGGTGTTAACCTGACTGAATTAAAGAAAACTCAGATTGCTGGTAAAGCATTTCTCATTCTCAGTGCTTCAGGGGTACTGAGCTTGTCCTCCAAGTGAAAGAGAAACCCAGGTCTCTGAGGGTGATTTGGCACTTGATTACAATCATCAGGCTGCTCAGGTGTGTGGGAGGCGTTTCAGGAAGTTATTGAATGACTCCAAAAGCTCAGCTTCACAGTGGGTGGGCACTGTGCCACCAGCTGGGACAGGGAGCCCACAGTGTGCTTCCTCTTCTCTTTGAGTCTGGATGTTCTTCCACCCTTGAGTATCAGAATCTAAGTTTCTCCAGGCTGTGCCTCAGGAGTGCTGGTGACCTGTCTGGCTCTCCAGGCTGAAGCCTCAGATAGAAACATACCATCCATTTCCTAGACTTAGAGGCCTTGGGACGTGGGGCCTACACGATGGGCTTTTCTGGTTGTCCAGCCTGCAGACATTATGGGTGCTTTTCAGTCTCTATATTCAGATAAAGCAATACTACTAATGAGTCTTTTTTATTTTATTTTATTTTATTTTTATTGCTCTGTATATATCCTATTGGTTTTTCCCTTTCTTGAGACTCCACACTGATTGAGAAGAGGTGAGGCCCTGGATTTTCTGCACTTGTGAAAAGCTGCTAGGTGCTGCCATTTGGCAGAATGACTGTATAAAGAATTTCCATGAGGTTTTCTCACAGAACTCTCTGCAGATGCCTTCAGGATATGCACACAGAGAAAAAGAGAGAGAGAAAAAGAGAAAGAGAAGTGATAGTAAAGAAAGAGAGAGACAGAGGAGAGAGAGGAGTGAGAGACTGCATTGCTGAGTCTGTAGAGACTAGTGCAAGCTGCTTATGTAAAATGCATCCAGGTGATTCTACTATGTACAGACCAGAAGTGTGACTTTAACAGAGTAATGTTTTCTTAACTTGCCCCTTAAGAATCACCTATAAGTTGAAATCACAGATCCTGAAGTTCCTCTCAGTTTCAGGGTTTAAATACATGGATTATGTCAGTTTGATATATGATAGATCACAATCATGACTTACTGAGGGATTTGTGTGGTGAACTCAGCACCATGGAGCTGGCATGGAAAGCACACTCACCTAGCAGAGGGTATGCATGCCTGTTCTGTGTACCTAGACATCTGGGGAGGAAGAGGCATGCCGTGCTTTCACACTGGCATAAGGCAAGCCCTACAAGAAACAACCATACTGACTCATAACTGATTGGAGAACTTCTCTGAAGGATCACGAACTAATGGAGTTTGTAATATTTGACATACTAGTAACCATTGCATTTTGTTGTATAAAATCAAGCAAACTTTCATGGTCCACAAAAAGGAAAATCATGTTCTGGAAGTATCACTTTTATAATAATCGATAGCCTTCAGTTTCTACTTTTTTAGTGACTTAAACTCCTTTTTCCCAAGTTATACATTTTACGCATTTTCTAAAGCTGGCAAAAACTGTTATTTCAGAGAAGAGTTAGACACATGTAAGGGTTACTTAAAAGTCTAAACTAATCCCAGTGGATAGAAGTTAGTAGAAGACAGATTTTGTGGAAAGATTAAAGAAGAATGGTTTGAAATACCAACATGAGAATTAATTAGACCAGAGATAGCAAAGTATTTGTCTTTTATGGGAAGCCCAATCCATTCTTCACTGCCGGGAGCATTGCATGGGAAAGGATTCTGAGCTGACATCTGGAGTTAGAAGAAGAGAATGTGCTGTGATTATTTAATGATATTTGTCTTGGGCTTCTGAGAGATGAGCTGTGACCTGTTTGCTAGGTCAGAATCTTTCTAACTCATTCCAAACCACGTCTAGCAATGCACTAACAATAACATAGTAACTCTGTTTTCAGCAAACTGGTGGTTACTAGATTGAAAATGAAAGGATGTGCTGAGAAATGCCATGGTTCTTTGTTATTAAATTTTCTCTAATCATTTCCATAGCGCCAAAGTGTAAGGCAGCATTTGAAAACTTTTTCTGTAAAGATACGGATAGTAAATAGTTTAATCTTTGGAGGCCATAAGTCACTGTTAGAACTACTTTACTCACTTTGCAGACAGGACGAAGGATAGACAATATGTAAGTGATGGGCACTGACTGTATCCTCATAAAACTTTATTTTTTAAAAAATAAAGGCAGGCCAAATTTAGATCATGTGTCACTGGGAATGGCCATTCATCTATGAACAGTTTAGACTTGAGGCTAGAAAAGCAAGGCAGAGTTGATCAAAGAGAAATTAAATAGAATGGGAAAGTTTGGCTGAGAGCCTTCTCAGTCTCTGACATCTTATCTGTAGGGTACACATCTGCATATTCTACCACCTATTTACTCATGACAATGGCTTTGCAGTCTGCCAGATAAGGTACAGGAAGTCGTAGTCAAGAATATTTTGAACTTTGTCTTGGCTGATGGTGTTTTTTCCAGCAAACATCAGTTGTATCTGATGAGCACTGAATGAAAATAGCAAATGGCTTAACAGACCAATATCCCTTCTACTATTAAAATATTTAGCTTGTCAGTCAACATTTTTGAGGACATTTTATTATGGCGTTTTCTCTCCATGGCCCCTTATTTGAGTCAGAATATTTGCAAATATCTAAAAAGAAATGGAATTCATATTATTTGCATTCTTTTTTCATATTGGCGGCTTTGTTCCCCAAGGCAATTTAAAACAATGGAATTTTAAAATGTCTTTTGGGCAATTGGAGATTGGGGTGGCTATTTTTATTGCTTGTAAACTCTTAAAACTGGTTTTAAATTAACAATTTTAATCAACTTTTTAAACAGATCTTGGTAGCTAAGTACTTGCTATATTATCAGTAATAATTGTTTCAGAATTATTTTCTAAGGATACTCTGGGTGAATATGCACTAGATCTTGTGTGAATATGCATTAATATTCCTAGAGATTTGGTGAGGAAGGACTAATCAGTCCTAATTTATTAATAATCTAAAACTTGTCTGCATACTTAGAGCCCTAATTAGATAAAAATTATGGCATCTGGAAACTGGACACACAAAGAGGGTTCTGTTAGACACTCTTCCAGAGAGAGAAGGGATGAGCAGTTCATACCTTTGCCTGGTGTTATCCCTTTATTCACCACAGGACTAAAATGTTCCCTCAGTACAGTAACAGTGTCACTGAGGTCTGCATGTGTCATTTTGTGATGCTCTCAGTGGTTAACAGCAGCTTTACCTTGCCAGTTAATGTCTTCACTCTTTCTACCTCTCCAGCTCTGTCTCTCTCTACACTCCCCACAGATTTGACTTGCTTCTATGTTTGTTCAGTTACATCCACTCACCCCAAAGATAATTTAGATATTTTTATAAATCAAACCTACTACTTTACACATGCCTCCATTGTTTCTTGCTGCCTATCTTATCCATGAGGTTCTGGGTGTCAGATTTCTTTCCAAAACTTCCTTTTCCCCCTGACTTATGCAACATTCAGATTTGACATCAACTTTAAAGCTGCTAAGAAAATAATTTCTAATATGAGAAAAGAACAGCACTCGATTGGCTACTTGTTTCTAGACTTTCCCAAGTAAAGGAAGAAATTATATAGCTTGTTTTTATATGAATTATGAACTTAATTACACTGATTTTTAAGAACATGGTTTAGAATGATTATTCTATGCTGTCCATATGGACTTGTTTTAATACTTGATCAAGCCTAGCAAATTTTTTATTGATGGGCTTCAGAAGACTATGAGTTCTCTAACAGTTAAGTTACTAATTCTATTTCTGTGAGCTTTATCTTGCAATTACCAAGAGAGCTGTGCCAGAGCCTGTGATGTTTTAGTTGTAGTCAAGTTTACAGTTATTGATTCTTTCTTGAAAACAAACTGTTTTCATTATGTGATGATTTTTCTTATCCCTAAGCCTCTCACCTATGTGTTAGTTTGACTGATGGAAATCTAAATTCTGCAACTTATTTTAGCTGGTAATTTTCCTCTACAGATCCTCATATACTTTGTCACATTAACCTTTTTATTTCTTTACAGCATTGGACAGAATTTTTACTCAAACATCTCTTTTTAAAAAATCCATTAATCCATTGTGATTATTATTTTAAAATTTTATTTCTAGTCTCTTAATGTCCTTTTTTAGTTTCTGGGTGCTTTTTAGTGATTCTCCTCCTGTTTTTAAATTACATTTTTCTCCATTAGTTTGAAAATTAAATCATTTTTAAAATTGGCATTTTTCATGCATTTTTAATTGTGAAGTGTAGAGTTCATCAAAATCTTAATCTCTCTAAATCAAATAGGGACATAACATTTAAATTCTGATCATCTCCTGGTGGCTCACAACTGTCATCGCTCAGTATCTGGAAGTATTTACCTATTATTTTTTTACCCCCTTATCATCATTATTGTAGACATACAATAATGCTTGGTTAGATTTATTCACATTTGTTATTCACTTTGCTTGGACTCATTCCTTGCATCTTGGATCTTTTTGATATCATAGTCTTTCTTTCAGAAGCACATAATTTACATACTTTGATTTATCTGAAAATATCATTTTACTTTTGCTCTTGAGATTTTTGCAAGAGACATATTTCTCTTCTGACAACTATTTTCTTTCAGATGTTTGAATATTCCTGTTCTGATTTCCATTCTTGCCAGTGTAAAGTCTTTAGTCTGTATAGTTAGTACTCTATTACTTTTTAGGTGTTCTGTGCTTTGTTTCCCTCTCTAGCTCCTTTTCTTTCTTTCTTTTTTGTTTGTTTCTTTGTTTTGTGAAAGTGTCCCCTAGGTTATACAGGCTTGTAGTGAGTGTGCTATATGACTCAGGATAGCCTTGAACCAAGATCCTCTTTCCTCAGCCTTCAGAGTGCTAAGGCTATAGAGATGTGTCACACACTTGGATTTTGATGTTTTTAAACATGCTCAGGTTTCACTATAAATGTGTAGCTGTGACTGAGTCATTGATTTTCTCAGAACTTCTTGTGCTTACCAAATCTGAAAATCCATCTTTTCTTAATTGTGAAATTTTCCCAGTCACTTTCTTGGTAAGTGATACTTGTACAGTTAAGATAAAATATGTATTTTGCTTGGTTGGTGTTACCCCACTCTTCTATGTGACAGTTGAAGGTTCTGTCATTGTCTGTTAATCATTACGGTAATGTGACTATCCAATTATACTTAGATACATTGTTTTTCTTCTGTCTTTTTATATATTTTAAAATTCTGTTCTGAGGTATATCCACCTGCAAGATTTTTATGTACTTTTGGGACATTTTATGTATCTTGATCCTTTTTATCATTATAAAATATATTTTTACCTGGAAGTATACCTTAATCAAAACATTTTTATAAATGTTTCATAGATAATCCAATTTGCCCATCATTAATGCTTGCATAATATATCATTTTATACCCATTAATCTTTTTCATATTTAAAATGTATGTCTTTTAAACAAGATGAAGTTAGGGCATGATATTGGTTGAAACAACGTATTTGAGTTTTTCAGTTTCTCCAAAAGCTGTAATCAGTTTTCCAGGCTACTACATCTTTTTATTTTACTGATTAGAAATTTGACCAGGACTGAGAAATTGAGTAAGTTTACATCATAGCTGGTAATTGCAGACAAGAGCGTAGAATTGAGGCACATAATGGCTAATTTGCTGGTTATCTCCATTTGCACTTGCAAGGGGTTCCTCAGATACCCCTCTGTCAGTTTGGATTTCTTAAGAACTGCTTTAGTGTTTCAAGTAAAGGTCAGTAGGATGAGTCATTGTTCTTGATTAGATGAAAACCTTTGGGTTTCCTGTTTCAGTGACTAGCTTCTGATATGTAGTCCTCTGTACTATGTAACTCTTCTTCATAGCTTCAAAGATTTCAGACAACTCTGAAACCTCTGTAGTGTGAAATCAGGTAGTTCAAAAGCCAAGAGTTCCTTGAAAAAGAGAAGAAACATCTACCCATGTGCACACTTACCCTTTGACATCATTTGATGTCTTTCCTATGGGAATAGAAATCCTGTTGAACATCAGTTTGTCTGCACCAAGTGTGCAGTAATTCCCCGTAAACTCTGCTTTCCTTCTTGTATCCATTAAAAATGGCAAACACTAAAGATATCTTTTCTGAAAATAAAGGGTTTGCTGTTTGGTGTCTTTAAAAAGACACAAGGATAGTGGAAACAGAAAAAAAAATTGCTTCCTTTTTGAAGCTGAAATTGGAAACCTATTTAGTGATCAAAGAAGCTCATTTTTCTCTTTCATTTATATCTGTGTTTACCATAACTGGGCCACAAGTAATATTATCATCTATGCATACAGGTGAATTTCCATGGATTTATCATAAAGATTTAGAAAGAACTTAGCTGTAAGTTAAAGGACATCTGATTCTACCTTTTTTCTTTGGTTGTTAACCAATCATTTGAACATGGGCAAGTTCCTTTCCTGGACCTCAGATGCTTGAAGGTTCTAATCTCTTAGTTTTCCTTGTACTCCATTTCAATACTACTTTTGCTGCCTTTTAAATGGTACTTTTATGTTAAAAACAGAAAAAGAATAAAAACAATACAGAATTTCAAAACAAAATAATAGGTTAACTTTGGATAATATATTGTGTATTATTATCTTCAAAGTAGCTGTTTATATTATAAAATATAGGCATGAAAAAATGATCAAACAAGTGAACAATGAAAGCACAAACTGTTCGTTGTGATGGACTAACAGAGATTAGTAGTATAGTCATCCATTGTGTGTATGTATGTATATATATATATATATATATATATATATATATAGTCTCTTCTCTCCTTTCTTGTCTCTTTTCTCCTACCCCAATTGTGCTTTCCTTTTAAACAGCTTCTTTCCTTTCCACTGCACAATATCTATTGTACATTTTAGATCTTATACACTCAGCCACCTTGTCAGTGACAAAGGAGACAAATATGTTTACTGGAAGAAAAAGGATAGCCTCTTTAATAAATGGTGCTTGAAAAACTGGCTTTCCACATGCCAAAGACTGAAACTAGACAGTTTTACTGATTTTACTGATTAATGATGCATGCACATCATCTCTGTCATGATGCACTAAACTAAAGTCAACATGGATCAAAGATCTAAATATTAAAACAGAAAAGCTAAATATATTGGAAGACAAAGCACATAGAAATCTTGAAGACAAAGAGTTCATGGACAAAACATAGTTTCATGGGAAGTACTTCAAAGAATCAACAACTGGGGACTCATTAAAAAGTTTTTGCACATCAAAAGAAATCACCAACAGGGGGAAAAGAAAACTCACAGAATTGGGAAAACTTTTAGCTAATTGTCTCTCTGATGAGGGACTTAAATCTAGAACATGTAAAGAACTGAAAAACTCAAGTCACCATATTCAAAGACCCAATCCAAAAATGGGCATTGGAGATGAATACACAGAGAAAGGAATGTAATTGCAAATAAATATATGGAGAAATGTTCAGCATCACTGGTCATTTGAGAAATGCAAATTAAAACAACAGTGAGATTCCATCTTACTCTGAAAAGAATGGCTGTCATCAAGAATGAAACAATAATAAATGTTGGAAGGGCTGTGGGTAAAAAGGAACTCTTCTCCACTGTTAGTGGGAGTGTAGACTGGTACAACCACTGTGGGAATCAATGGAGAGAGTCCTCAGAACAATTAAGATTGGAGGTCCCACTCACTCCAGCTAGTCCCTTTCTGGATATTTTCTCAGAAGAATTGAAAACATCATGCCATAGTGATATATGTGCACTCAAGTTTTTAGCAGCACAATTTGTAATTGCTAAATCTTGAAACAACCCAAATGCTGATCAACTGAGGATGTGGTATTTTTATACAATGGAGAACTACTCAGCTATAAAGAAAGATAAATTTGAGGCTTTTATAGGTACATCGATGCACATAAAAACCATACTCATAAGCAAAATAAGCCATTTGTATGTATAAGTATTATATTGTCTCCCAAATATTTCACTGCTGTTTAAAGGTCATTTTTTCTTCTCCCATGTAATAATATCTGTACAATATATCCAAAATTGTAAATTTTACTGTAAGTTAAAAATTACAAATTTTCCAGAGTGTTCTCTGCTATGATTTTATTTTCTTTTGATTTAGCAAATTTTCTCCCTTCTGCTTTCATGATTTTATTCTCTTGCTCAACTAGAAACTTTTGGGACTGCCATACACAGAGACATGCGTACACTTTTCAGAAAACATATTTAGTCCAAGTTTTCTTTGTTCTGTCCTTGGTTTTTCCTAACCATGTCAGCAGTGTTAGCCAAAAGGTGGCCACTCTGGAGTGAAGGGAGTAGAGGAGGTTCACGCCACAGATAAAGTTTACTGATAGAAGTGTCCATGTGAAATGATGAGAGCAAAAGTCATGAATTATAAAGTCATGTCTTATTTTGAAGGACAAATGTGGTTGAGTGAGGATGGGCATTGAAGTCTACTTGGGTTTTAACCATGATTGCCATGAGTTAACTTCAGGTCTGAAGAACAGAGACATGGCTAATTTTGCAGTTGGGATTAGCAAATTGTAATATTGTGTGGTTGCTATGAAGTTAAGTGACCTGAAATATGGTAAAGTACATCCACTGTTGATTATATACCAGTGTTCAAAATATATTGCTTCTTTTTATCCCTATAAAAATCATCCATTTTCTGGTTATCATTTATAAATATATATAAAAAAAAAAACCTTTCCTATTACATGTTACTTGCTACTTTAGAGTTCGGGAACTATACCCTAAAATCCAAATATCATTGGATTCAAAAGTATAGCAGAGAAGTCAACAGGAAATATATCAAATGAAGGGAATTTGCACAATGATTCCCATTCCGCTCAGTTATAGTTAGTATAACTCAGGACCACAGGAACTGAAAGGAAATAGGTAACCTTTATTCCCTCATTTTTTGCACGATCTGCTCTGCTACCTGTGCTTATTTTTGTCTCTGTCTCTCCTGATTAGGGTTTATTTGACTACTGTAACCTGATGGAAATGGTTGCTTTCTTCACAATAATGCCCCGTACACACTATAGGCTTTGTGTTTCTTCCAACTGCGTCTCTGACTCCTTGCTTTTTTTCTCTCCATCTCTTTATAAACCATCCTCTCTAAAACATGGAGGCAGATTTATTTGGTAGTTTCTCTATCACGAATCTTCTGAAAATTGTCTTTTTAGCACACATGTGATCACTGCCCAAAACTTCTTGAATATTGAAAGGAGAAATCATAAAATAATTTTTAAAATGTTATCTAATGAAGTGGTGTGAAGATTAAAGCTCATAAATCACATTATTCTGGGTTTAAATATTTTTACCATGAGACATGTAAATTGAAAAATGCAATTATGAAAGTAACAAAAATCTTAAAGACAAGCAGAAGCAGAATTGGAAAATAGAAATAAAAAGCAATGTCCATTTCCAGACATGATGGAAAAGTTGAGATGATTCCCTGCCTGCTTTAAAAAGAGAACATATAAAACACTGAGTTTCAATAATTTGTTAGTGCAGGGTAAGATCCCTGAGGGATCAGAAAGTGTTGAGATGACTGTGAACTTTCTCTGGGGAGTCTCCAAACAAAGGTACATAAGGCAGAATTGAAGGAGGGCAGGGAGGCAAGAGTTGGTGAGGGCAGAATGAAAGAGAGACGAAGAACTCAGGTGGTTTGTTGACATGTCTACTATCATCCGAGGCTGGGAACTGGCTGCTGTGTGACTGAGTGGAAAGTACCCAAGGTGGAGGAGGAAGTAGTGGAATAGATAACACTTAGAACCACTTCTGATGCAGTGTGTTTTCTGTTCTAATACAGACTGGAAAGGCTGCCTGATATATGGGAGTGTGGTTTGAGTCCTCAAAAGGCTACGATCTCGGTAGTTAGGGTGTATTAGCCCTAAACAAAAGGCTGCTCTGGACCTAAAAAAGCCTAAATGCAATCCTTATCAGGTTAAACTGGTTCTGTTTCTCAAAGGTAGTCATTCTTTCAGGGGTAAGTTGGAATATTGGTGTTGCTTTAATTTGTACTTCTCTAATAGCCAGTGACACTAAGTATGGCTTTAATTATTTACAGGTCATTTGTAATTCTTTTGGGAAGTGTCTGTTTATTTCACTTGGCCATTTTAGATTGGACATTTTATTTTAGGGGGTCTAATATTTTTAAGTTCTTTAGATATCAGTCCTCTCTGAATCTTTAGAGAGAAAGGAAATCTTCTACATTGTTGGTAAGAATGTAAACTAGTACAATCACTGTGGAAATCTTTAAAGAGTTTCCTCAAAAGGCCTAAAACTATAAATTTCATTTTTCCCAGATCTTCTCCTTCTAGGTATCTTCCCTCAAGTGTTAAAGACATAATGTTATAAAGATACATGCATAAACATGTTTATAGCAGCACAACTCATAATTGCTAAGTCTTGAAAATGGCTTATATATCTATCAACAGATATGTGAATAAATGAAATGTGGTATTTATATACAATGGAGTACTACTCTGTCACAAAAAAGAACAAACAAATTGTCTGTAAAATGAATAGTACTTTGAGACCATAATATTAGGTGAAATCAAGCAGATACACCAAGTTTAAATAGTACCTGATTTCATTTATATGAGAAACTCAAAGTATAAAGAACAAAAGAATTTTTAAAATAGAGGAGACAGGTCATTCTCATATGGGAAGGAGATCAAGAAATAGAGGGAAGGAGGAGGGAGGTGAGGGAAGAAGAAATTAGCAAGTGTTAGTACGTGTACCACACAAGGAATATAAACATTGTGTACTGCAAAAGGGTACTAATCTAAAAGGCCTTTTTCCTCTGCAGTCTTGCCAGAATTTGTTATGGATTGATTTGTTGATAGCCATTCATTCTGGAGTTAGATGGAAACTCAGTGTTATTTCAACTTGCATTTTTAAATGGCCAGCAATGTGGGATATTTTTTCACTTATTTATTGGTCATCTGTACTAATTCTGACAAATGTCTATTCATTTTGGGTGGTCATTTTTTGATTGGATCTTCTTTGAGAGATGTCTCAAAGTTTTTGAGTTCTTTATATATTCTAGGTATTAATCCTCTGCCTGAGGAAGACCTGGCATTTTTTTCCCATTCTGTCAGTGTTCTCTTACTCTGATGGTTGTTTCCTTTGATATGGAGAAGATTTATTAATTAGTTTGATTCCATTTGTTGATTCTCACTATTATTTCTTATGTTATTGGGTTTCTGTCCAGAAACCCCTTTCCTGTGTCTGTATCTTCAACAGTTTCTCCTATTTTACCTTTAAGCAGGTTATATGTTCCTATTTTAACATTTAGATCTCTGATTCATTTTGATTTTAGATTAGTAAATGGTAAGATATATGGATCTAGACTTAATATTCTGCATTGAATATCCAATTTTCCCACAACCATTAATTACAGAGACTGTCTTTTCTCCAGTGTATGTTTTTGGGTCCTTTGTCAGAGATCAAACCGCTGTATGTGACTGGAGTTGTTTCTATTTCTTCTGGTTCTGTTCGGTTCCATTGATCCACTTGCCTCTTTGTGTGCCAGTACCATGCTGTTTTAAGCACTCTAGCTGCATAGCATGACTTCAGGTTTGGGACTGTAGCACCACCATTTGCTGTTCAGCATTGCTTTTACAATTCTGAGTCTATTCTGGATCTATATGAATTTTTAAATTTTTTTATCTAAATTGGTGAGGAAGGCTGATGGTATTTTGATTGGGATTGGATTTTATCTTTATATTGGTCTTGAGATATAGCCATTTTGACTATATTTGTTCCACTCATCCAGAAACATGGATTATCTTTGCATTTTCTGATGTCCTCTTCAATTTCCTTTTCCAGAGTGAATTTTCATTATAGAGGAATTTCAATTTTCATTATAGAGGAATTTCACTTCCGTGGTTAGGTTAATTACTAAGTATTTAGTTTTTATTGATTCCACTGTGAATGGTATTGTGTTCCTAATTTCTTTCTCCATAAGTTAATTATTAGTGTATAGGAATTCTATTGAATTTTCTTTTATTTTTTAAAAAAAGCAAAACAGAAAAAAAGGGTAGAAATGATACTCCCCTCCTGGGTATTTTCCCAGAAAAATTGAAATGGCATGTCATGATGACATAAGTGCACCCATGTTTATAGCAGTACTATTGATTTATATGTTGATTTTATAACATACTACATTGCTAAATTTGATTATTAATTTTAGATATATTTTAGTAGAATTTTTGGATCCTAAATTAGAGAATCATGTCATCTACAAAAAATGATATGTTGACTTCTTCCTTTACCTTTTATTTTTTCTCTTGCTTGATTGTTCTGGCTAATGTTTCAAGGACTATGTTAAACCATCATGGTGATATTGGGTATCCTTGATTTGTTCCTGATTTTGAAAGGCCAGGTTTAAGTTTTAACATGATGTTGACAGTAGATTTACTATAAATGGCTTTTATTAGATTAAGGTCTCATTCATTACTGCCTGGAATACATCAATATATGGCCACTTTGGAAAGAAAGGAATATTTCTTATGAAGTCAAACATAAGCCTACCATACAATCCCATAATTGCCTATCTACATATTTACACAACTGAGATAAAATATATGTTCAAATAAAAACACATGCATGTAATCAGTAATAACTTTATGCCTAAAAATAATAGACACAAACAAACAAAACACATACCCCAAAAAGCAAATTAGGATATCTGAGATAACCACCAGCTAGCTCATTAATAAATAAATATACTATGCTAGAACTTCACATTAAAATACTTGTTAATAAATATGTTAACATATGAACAGTATAAGATGCCTGACATAAATTATATATAATGGCATGTATCCTTCTGTCTTAGTCAGCTGGCTTCAATGCAGTGATCCAATACTGGCAGGAAGGCATCACAGAGGAGAAATAGGCCATGTCAAACATCCAGGAGACAGTGAAGCAGCAAGCATCAGAAGAAGCCTGCCTTCTTTCTGTCCCTTTGTATTCTATCCAGGACACAAGCCTATTGAGTGGTGCCCCTATACCCAGGGTGTGGCAGATATATGGTACCCAGTACCATGCCTCCTTGGTCCATCCAGACATATCCAGAAGTGTGCTTTCATAATCCCCTCAATCCCTACCAGGACAATCAAATTGATGCAAGCAAGCATAATTACCACAGACCTTTCAAAAATATGTAAAATGGAACTAATCAAATCCTTACATCTAGCTTCCAATTTCTATGAATTACAGTAGAAAGATAAAGACTTAGTGGTGCCCAGAGAAAACCATTAGGTAAATCAGAAGCTCCCCCAAATATTTCTGCTCAATATCATAGAGAAAGAAGATCTAAGAAGAGAGTGGTGGAATTCTTACAGATGAAACAAGCTACAACCTATCATAAATACAAGATTCTTTGACGTTTTTGTACAAAACATCTATAACATATTTTTGGAGAGCAACTGGATTGAAAGTGCTATAGAGAATCTGACATTAAGAAATTACCAGTTTTTCGGTGTGTCGTGTATTGTGGGTACATAGAGAAATGCTTTCATTTCCCCATGATTATGGATATAAAGAATAAAATATATTCATGAATTACTTTAAACTATTTAATAAAAATGAACATATTGGACAGAATATTCTAAGCATAGATGGCCTACCTGAGGAAACTTGCCAGCATGGAGACATGGAAAAGACAAGTGAGGCATTGTGGAGTTCTCTAAAGTGTTGCTGTTGGAGCCCTGGGTTCTCCTGAAGGGGCTCATCATGACTAGCTTCCCCAGTGTGAATTCGATCATTGTCATCAGAGGAGTTCAAGACCTTGTTGGTGAGAGTGGCTGTGGTTTACTTTGAGGAAGCTCTGATCCAGGAAGCATCACTTCCTGACTCCATAGGGGAAGATGTGTGCTGTTTAATTTCCAGGAGAAACTCATCATGCTGGTTCCTGGCATGTACTAGACTGTTCTTATCATCAGAGGAGCCTGGGACCTCCATGTCACTGAGGATGGCTGTGGTACTTTTCAGGGCAACCCTGGCTCTTATTTTGAGGGTTACTTTTCATCTCTGAAATAGAGCCCTCAACCTACCAGCATAGCTCCTTCACCCTGCTGGCATAGACTTTCTAGCTTCTATCGATGACCTTTGGGCCTTCCCAGCACAAATCCATAAAAGAGACTGACATGAGTCCTTGTTGTAGGTTCTAGACCTCCAGTTGGACTCTTGGGAGGCAGTGTCATGGGCTCTAGGTCTTCATCTGGACTCATGCAGGACATTGTGTGGAATCCAGCCCCTTGGCTGAACATTCTTGGTCTTTAGTGTTGTGGACAGATTTCCTGAACTTTCTGTGTTTAACTGTGGGTCACTATCATAAAATAACATTATAAATTCTGTGCCCTGATAACAATTGTTCTCTTCACAACCACTGACTACAATATCTCTCTCCATCAGTTGATACCCCTCCCGCTTCGAGAAAGTTCTGTTTCCCTGCTTCCTATTATCTATCTTTTATTTTGCTCTTCATTTATATTTTGGGTTTCTAATATAAGGGAAACCATTCACTACATAAACTTGTGTGTCTGACTGATTTTATTCAATATTATGATCCCAAGGTGCATCCATTTTCCTACAGATGACTTAAGTTTATGGAAGAATGGTGCTCTATTGTGTATAAATACCGTATTTTCTTTATCCATTCATATATTGATCCGCATATAGACTGTTTCCAAGATTTTGCTATTATGAATTATTCTGTTGTGCATGTGTATATGTGTATTACCTGGAAAGGGAATAGTATATTAAAATAGAAGAAAGAACTATGAATTAAAAGTTAGAGTAAGTTAGAGTAGATTATGAAATCCCTGGAGGAGTAAGAAAAAATCAAAGCAATAAGGTAATGAGACATCTCTACTAAGATTTTTCAGTAGGTATTGATTTTCATCTTAAAACATGATTCCCCTCCCCCTACACAGCTTTCTAATCCTTGATGATCTTGGTGTTTTGCATGGAAAATAAGGCACACAGGCAACAAGAATTCATGAAAATATCCTCGATGGCTCTGGAACAAAGTAATATTTGGAAGGGGCCATTTAACATCACAGAATTCATGTACTATATATATATATATATATATATATATATATATATATTCATGTAATATATGTATGTACTATATATTCATGTACTATATATATATATATGTGTGTGTGTATTAATTGAAAAACTGAATTTTTGATAGAAAATCTGGTATGAGAAAAGGTTTTACCTTAAAATAAGGAAAACAGGTATTTTCTAAAATTGCTTGTAAGTAATTCTGATCCTTTCAGATAATTTAATTTTGTGTAATTTGATTATAAACTGTCATACAGTATACTATATATATTCTATCCCCACTCAAATGCATTTCCATTCTTTTTAAGTGTTCCTTCTGACATCCCTAAATTCTTCTCAGTGCAAATTGTCTTCCTGTTTCTTTCATTGCATTTTGTACTGTCTTCCTCATATCATATATTCTCTGTCTTGGATGAGATATGTGTTCAGAACATCACCAGGAAAAAGCAAGGACAGTATAATGGAGAGACAGAAAAAATTTCCTCCTTCATCTGTACATTGAAATTTGGATTGGATAAATAATCCAATTATTTATTATTACATAACAAATCTATTTTATTATTAATAAATTTATTATTACATAACAAATTATTTATTATTACATAACAAATAAAGTATCTGGTGGTATAAAATAACCAACTAACTGAGCTTTTACTTTGTACAGACCAGAATTTTAGCAGAGTCTAGTAAAGACAGCTACTCTTTTTTCTGTTTTTCTCAAATGGGAAGACAAACTGGCTTGAGGCTGGTGTCATCTAGAAGGTTTTTCATTTGCATACATGAGCTGGGATGATTCAGTAGCTGAGCTCAGTGGGGACTCTTCAGCACAGTTCTGACATATCATTTCAATGGCTTGGGCTTCCCTGTAGCATTGTAGCATATGGGTACTAAGACTTCTTACCTATTAGCCTAGAGCTACAAGAGAATGCTTCAGATGCCAACGTAGACAGGACCTAGACTTGGAAGTCATATACCAAAGCACTATTACATGGTTAAAGGCCTTGGGAGCAAGGTCTTGGGCTCATATGTTTAATTTTATGTTAAAAATACCACCATAAGAGTAATAGCATACACTAAGAAATATTAAAGTGACAATTTAAAATAAACATGCTTGTTCATAAACAGACTTTCTATGAGGCAGACCCAACCTAAAGAAGAGATGTCTTCTCCCTGTTTATCCTTTGAGTTCTTGTTCTGTTGCTTCCTTTTCATGCAGTGATTAAGAACTTATGACTATGTAATTTAAACACCCTATCTAATAAAATTTTCTAATTGTGTCTTAACAATATGGATACAACAAATTCTGCAGAACAGCTAGATAATTAGTAGATAATTGGGTCTGATAATCAATGAATGTTTCCCCTCAGTTCCAATCTGTGATTCCACATTGCTTTATTAAAAAATATTTAGAATTAATTATATTGCTGCATATGATTAGTACCTGTCCTGCACATGCTCCAGTCATGACACTTCTACTCTGGGCCATCAGCCTTGAGGGGCATGAACAGCAAACAGAAACTTTTCAAATTGTACTGAAAGTCCAGCTTAGTAAATTAATTATTGAATAGGTTACCAATGCTGTTGACATATATGCAGTTTGACAAGGTTCCTATGATGTCCAGTCTTTTCAGGAAAGTAATTCTGTAGGAAAATTACGGGCAGTAGAAGTGGTGGACTCAGCCAGGTGACAGCCATGTCATAGCAATCAATACAGTAACAAAAGGAAATCAAATATTAATGAAAGATATATTTTTTGGTGTATGGGATGGGTGTTTTTTATAAATACCATTTTTCTTCCACTGTCTGCTTTCCAGGCAAGGCTGAGTAGAAGCTCAGTGACACTAAACTCAAGGTGACATTTCTCATTTCAATTATTTGCTAAAGTGTCTGCCTTCTCTTTTCCTCCCACCTTTTGTCAAGAACTAAAGGCAAAGTAATGAAATACTCCTCAGAATACAGAGTTGAGGGTCTAGAGAGAAGGCAGAAAATTTTGATGAGCTTTCTGAATGTTGTAAGGCAGCGTGAGAGTAGGAGAGGATCTCTGGGGAGGACTTCATATAAGAACACCAGATAATTTCATCTTAAGAAAAGACTAAAATTTTATTTAGCAAATTAGCTGTTAATTTGGTATAAATTGGAAGTATTCATGATAAGTCACAGAAGTGCTTATAATAAGTGACACTCCTTTCATACTTATGCTGGATGTTGTAACGTATTTCCTGTTTGTTTTTGAAAAGTCGGTAGCCATTTTTAATCAGTTATCTTTGTGGCATCTGCTAACCTTTTTGTTGCTTTTCATTGCTTTTTATGTAAGGTGGAGACAGCTAGAAACGTCCATAGGTCAAAGACAAGAGGCATTAACAATGTTTATTTGGTGTTTCTTAGAGTCTTAGTGAGAACTTGTTAAATAGTTTCTGGACTTGCTATTTTGATTAGGTTGAACAATTATTAATTAACTTTGTTGAACAACAGTCCAAAGCAGTGGTGTCAAACCTATGGTACATGTGTTGTACTGCAGCAGGCTATTTGTTATTATGGAAAGTTGTAAAATCTTCACAATCTCTGGTCTAAAAGAATTAGCTAGCTGACTGCATTAAAACAAGTAGATGCCACCTATTGTTAAAAATATGGAACATTTTCCAGTTATTAATGTTTTTGTCATTCCTCAATGACTCCTAACATTATGACTTTTATCTTGGCTTTGAATAGAAAAATACTCATTTTGGTATGGAATATAGCCACTGAATAGATTTTTAAGTCTTTAAAATTGGACATAGTATATTTAATAAAGGAAAAATTGACCCAGGTCATGTTATTTATTAATTTCATTTTGAACTCATACAAATTTAGTTGAAGGCAGTAGTGACCAGGAAAAATAGGAGCAGATAGTCTTGCAGTTGAAAGGTTTTGTTTTTTTCAATTGAGGCAGACTCAAGAATGGCCTGGAATGAAAGAAGTAAAGAATTAAGAAGGGAGATTCATTCTTCCTTTAATTTTTTCTTTCTCTATTTCCTTCCATTCTAGAGAAAATAATAGCCCATCAGAGATTTTTCAAATTCTATTTCTTGGACCTATAAAATATTGTACCTTGCCTGTAAATATGACTTTATAGGTACAAGTAAGTGAAAGATCTTGAAATGCAGAGAGTATCCTGAATTACTCATGTAAGCTTAATGGTATCACAAGGTTCTTAAAAATAGGGAGTGAAGACAATTTTATTCTGTGGGTATCATACTTTAACTATAAAAAATACATGCAAAAATAGGAAGGCAAGAGAGCTTGAATTAGAAGAGATGGGAGGATGGAAATTAGTGTTGTAAGTGATCAAGCCAACCACATGGAGGTAGCTTAAAGAAGCTGACAAAAAGCAACGAATGGACTGTTTTTCCTCTCCTTCTCTTGTCTCTCTCTCCCTCCTTCTCTTTCTCCCACTTCCTTTCCCTAGAGGAATATAACCCTTCTGGAATTTTTGTTATAGTCATTGTTTTAGTCAGAGGTTGCAAGGAAAACAATTACATACAGTACACAGAATTTTTAGTATTATTTATAATAAGTCACTCTGGGAGTCAAATACAAGAAGTTTGGGAAATCTGTCCATGCACCAATGACCTAGAGAATTCAGCTGAAGGCCTGGATCCTATGGCAATGTCCTGCATGAGTCCAGCTGAAGACCTAGAACCGATAACAATGCCTCCCATCCAACTGGTGGCCTGGAGCCCATGACAATGACTCATGTAAGTCTGTTTCATAGATCTGAACTGGAAAAGTCCAGTTTCAGTAGTGGAAGCTAGAAAGTCTTTGCCAGAGGAATGAACTACTCTTGCCAGTAGGATGAGAGTTCTGCACTGTATGTAGGGAACAACACTCAAAGTAATAATCAGAGCTTCTCTGAAAAGTACCACAGCCATCCTCAGTGACAATGAGGTCCTGAGCGCCTCCCATGATGAGAGCATCTGAGTTCATATCAGGAAGCCAGCCTGACATAGCAGGAGAGAAGCTTGACAAGCTCCTCCAGGAGAATGCATGACAACAGGAAAACCAATAGCAGCAAACAACAACAACAACAACAACAATACAGACAAGCAACAATGTTACTCTTCCTCTTCAGGTCTCCTGTTTATCCTGGCACCAGTTCTCAAGTAGGCCATCTACACTCAGCACCATGCTGATTCAGTTCAGCTAGTGTTAAAGTTGACCACCAGTTTTTAATCCACTACAGTCATGGATGGCCATTTCCTTTTTACTTCAGTGCAGCAGCATTATGTGATAACAAATCTATGTTGTTTTAATCCTGCAAATTTGTAGTTATTTATACAGCAGAAGTAGGAAAATAACACAAATTTTTCCCCTCTATCACTGATCTATATCCTGCACTCTTCTTACTCTATAACCTGCTCCATCTTCCCCTCATTCTTATCTTCTCTCTACCAGCATTTCTTAAAATAGGCAATAGTGAAAAAAGAAAGCTAGCTAAGGCTTGCTCGTTTGTAAACCTACCACTATGTGAGTAGGGAAATTCGGATAATAAACAACAATCAGTTTACACAAGTGCTTTGATGTTGAAATAAATGGGGATTAGAGAAAACAGTTGTGTCTCTTTTTCTTTCTTTTCTCCTTTTCAAATTAACTTTGATTAGTACATATTTGCCATATATAATGATCACATTTATTATAGGGAATTTGAACTTGTCTGTAATTTGTCTTAATCCTTTTTTCCCATTCCTCCCCCTTCTCTACAACCCTTTTTAATTTCTGAATTTACAAAAGCATTGCTTTCATTTTTTCCATTCTGATTTTGAAAAATCGTTTTCCCCTTTCTTCCTTTCATCTCCCCTTTGTCTCGTATCCGTTTCTATTTTACCACGTTCTTCCTGCTTCCCAAATCTTTCCTCTATTTTTCCTCTTTATGTACTCTGAGTTTCTCACACAAGAGGAATAATGTGATATTTAAAACTGTTTGTCTTATATCTTTGTTTTGTCTTTTTATTTAAAAAAAACAAAACAGAAAAAAGGATATGAATCACACAGAATTTCAAAAGCAGTAGGACATTAACACTAATATATTTCATATTTTTATCTTAAAACTTGTTCAGGTTACAAAATTTAGGCATGGAAATAATCATCAAACAATCAAACAATGCAAGCACAAACATTCTAATGTCTGGTTTATTTCACTTAAAATTATGGTCTCAAGGTGCATCCATCTGCCTACAAATTATTCATTTATCCATCTTTATGGAGAGTAGCACTGTACTGTACATCTTTGTTCATCCATTGATGTGCATATGGGCTGTTTCCAAGACTTAGCTATCATAAATTGTGCTGAGATATCTATATATCTATATATCTATATATCTATATATCTATATATCTATCTACATCTCTCTCTCTCTCTCTCTCTCTCTCTCTCTCTCTCTTCTCTCTCTCTCTATTGTGGTTTAACTCTATTAGTGGGAAGATACCTAGGAGGGCACAGCTAGGTTAAATTGGACCTCTAGTTTTGTCTCTCTTTATACTGATTTCCATTTTGGTTCTGCCTTTATAAACTACCACAAGCAATAAAGAGGGATTTTTTCCCCTTATAACCTTGCCATAATTTGCTATTAGTTGGTTTCTTGATAATAGCTTTTCTTTCCAGAGTGAGCTAGCATCTCAGTGTTGTATTAATTTACATTTCTCAAATGACCAGTAATGTACATTTTTTTACATATTTATTTGCTGTTTGTACTTCTTCAACTGAGACTTGTTTATTCATTTCAGATGTGTATTTTTGGATTAAGTCTTTAAATTTTTTTTGGGGGGGAGGTGTGTGATTTTAAATAATTTCTTTATATATTCTAAATGTTACCCCTTTATGTGAGGAGTAGTTGGTAAAATTTTCCCCCATTCTGTGGATTTTCTCTTCACTCTGTTTGTGGTTTGTTTCTGAGCAAAAGATTTTTAATAAGATGTAATTCTGGCTGTTGGTTCTTTGTAGTAATTGCTGTGTAACTGGGATTTTAGCTATGAAATCTTTGCCTACATTTGTGTCTTCAGGAGTTTTGCCTATTCTGTTTTACAGAAGATTGTTTTTGTTTTTATATTTAGATCTTTGATCCATTTCAATTTTAGTATAGTGCATGGTGAGAGATATGGGTCTAGCTTTAATCTCTGGCTTGTGCAAAGCCAATGTTCCCAGAACCACTTATTAAAGAGGCTGTCTTTCTTGCAGTGAAAGGATTTGGCTTCTTTGTCAAGGATAAGTTGCCTGCATGTGTTTGGGCTTGTTTCTGCATCTTCAAATCTGTTCCATTGATTCTTACCTTTTTCCTTTGCTAGTACCATGCTGTTTACATTATGGTAGCCTTGCAGTATAGCTTCAAATCAGGGACTTTGATGCCCCCTACCTGTGCTTGTTGCCCAGAACTACTTTCACTATTTTAGATCCCTTCTGGTTCCATGTGAATTTTAGGAATACTTTCTCTAGTTCTGTGAAACATGCTATTGGTATTTTGAGTGGAATTACATTAACCTGTATAACAATTTTAGAAGTATGGCTGTTTTTAACTATGTTCTATCTTTCTAAGAATGGAGGTTGTATTTCCAGAAAATGGAAATACATTTTCTTTATTTTCCTTTTTCAGCGTAAAGATCTTCCATCTCTTTCATTAGATTTTCCCAAGTATTTCATTTTTCCTGATGCTATTATTAGATATATTTCCCTAATTTCTCTCTCACTGACTTTTTTTCCTGTACAGGACTGCTATTGATATTTTGAGTGTTAAATTTGTATACTGCTATGATACTAAATTTGGTTATTAACTCAGGAGTCTTTTGGTGAAGTTTCTGGGGTCTTCTATGTCGAATACCTTATCGTTGGCACAAAATGATATTTTAACTTCTCCCTTTTCTATCCTTCCTTGTTCTATTGCTTTCACTTGTCTAATTGCTCTGGGTAATGATTCCACAACCGCAGTAAATAGGAGCTGTGATAGTGGACATTCTTGTTTTGTTCCTGATTTTAGAGTACAGTTTTTGATCATTTACTATAATTTTGGCTGTTGGTGTGTCATAGATGGCTTCTAATGGTTGGAATAAAGAGTTTCTATTCCAATTTTATTTAGGGTTTCTGTAATGAATTTGTACTGGGCTTTGCCAAATGAATTTTCTTCATCTATTGAGATGATCATGTGGCTAAAGAGATGGTGACCATAATGAAGGAAATGATTAGTGAAGCTAGAGTAGAAACAAATTAAAAATAAAACAGTAAAGGAGGTTAGGAAAGACATGGAAACCATGAATTCCAAACACAGCAAAAAACTGCATTCAAATACCAGATTCAAACAGTTATCTAGGAGATTAAAAAATTCTGTTACAAGTATGCACACCTGAGTCAACTAATGTTAAGATAAAATATCACCTTTAGAAGACAGCATTGTGAATTGCAATTATTAAATTAATGACTTCTTAAAATAGCATGGGGCCATGAAAAAAAATCAACCCAGCCTGTGTTAGATGATGCAAAGAAGACTAACGTAAGATTATTGGAATCAATGAAAAAGTAGAAGGTAGTACAAAGGACATAAAAATAATGGTCACAGAATTAATGGAAAATTTTCCAAGCTGTTAAAGAAATTTGATATATAGATAGGTGAGGCATGTATAATTCCAAACATGCATAATCAAGAAAATACAAAAACAAAACAAAACAATAACAACAAGAGCAAAAACCATATCAAGACATAGAATACTCAAGATTACAGAAACTCAACACAAGAACAGAATGTTATAAGCAGATAGAAAAAAGAAACAAATCACCTATAAAACAAAACGCATAAGAACCATGGAAGATTTTGCAAACCTTAAATGAAGGAGAACCTGGAGTAAAATGTTCAAGTCCAAAAAGAAAAGAACCTTCAACCTTGATTTATCCTGCAAATTTATGCTTCAAAATTGAAGGATAAATAATATACCTCCATGATAAAGAACATCAAACTAGCACTGAAGAAAGTTCTGAGTCCTTGGAGGGTCTAGTGCCTGCCATCCCAACCTTGGACACCAGACCTCTGCCTCAGAGGGTAGCTACTCAAGTTCCTTCTCTTACCTTAACCCCCCATCTTGTGTATGTAGTTTTGCTGTAGATATTTGGCTGCCCTTCCTCCTCCCAGAACCTTGGACTTCAGCAGACTAACATTGATGGGTTGATGGGAGACTCAGTAAACCCTCAACTGAACAGAGTACCTCAGCAGGCTTCTGTCAGTGTGGTGAGTTTACCACTAAAATAGAGATCTTCAGTGGATAAACAGGAGCAGTAGTGAAGTCCCCCCAACCCAGCTGTAGGACTTTGACAAGCCTGGCAAGAGTGTGGGTGAGTCCTTCATTTCATACAGAGAACATCAGGTGGGTTGAGAAGTGTGCTAATAAGGCCTCCCACAACTGAAGATAATTAAAAGGGCTTATGAGACACCCAGTGACACAGTAGGGTCCCCGTTGAAACAAACACTATAGACAGGGAAATGTGGTGGCCTGAAACAAACTGAAGACATAGTAACAGCAGATACTAAGGGTTGACTTATGTCAGTACTTCTAGGCTAATCAGTCTAGGAAGAATATAAACTCACCCAACAGGCCCCGAAGGAGAAGTTTAAGTTACTGGCTCTCCTCTTCACTGTGGTACCCAGCAGTTGGACAAACATCAACCACACAGTAGGAGACTAAGATATGCACCACCAACATTTGATATAGTGGGACTGAAAGACCAAATGTTAGCATAAAAGGTGAAAATGGCAAAACAAAACAAAAAAAAAAACCAAACAAACTGAAATCTCAAGCATCTAGTTCATCAGGAGCAAGTATAGCAGACTTTGAAACAGAAGACATTAAAAATCATACACCTGAAATCTTTGAAAAGATAACAAGCAAAATAAACAAATCCATGAGGCTATAGAGGAAATCAAATTATAAATAGTTTCTTATATAAAGACAGAAACAATAATCTTTTTAAAAATTTTATTTTAAAGAAAATAAAACAAAAGAGAACAAAACAAAGCAAATCAGAACAGAACAATTCAAGCAACACAGCACTTCACAAAACAGCCAGATATCAACAGTAGCTACGATAATGTCTCTTTTCTTTGAAATAGTTGAGCATACCTTCACACAAAATAATATCAAACATAACAAAATAGTATAAAACCATTCAAGAGAATGAAAGTATTACAGGACATTCAAAACCAAATAACAGAAAATGAACAATGGCTACTATAATATCTCATTTTCCTTGAAAAATTTGTTATACTATCACACATTAAAATCCAATGAGAAACAACAGAGTAGAATCAATGGAAACAGAAGAATAAAAGCATGGTAGAACTTCAACGCAAAAAGATATTGAATCAGTAATGGCTGCCATAATGTCTTGTTTTCTTCAAAGTAGCTGTTTATACCATCACACATAATAAAATCAAATGAAACAGAATAAAACCATTCCAACCAATGAATGAAAACATTGTAAGACTTCAAAGCAATATAATGGGAAACCATGATTACCTTAAAATCTTATGTGCTCTTATCATGTCTTACACTAGAGAGATTATATGATATTTATACATGCGAGTTTTATTTATTTCACTTATGAGTATTGTCTCAAGTTGCATCCATTTATTTATAAATATTTCAATGTGATCATTCTTTATAGCTGACTAGTACTCTACTGTATAAAAATACCACATCTTTTTTATTCATTCCTCGGTTGATGGGCACTCAGGTTGTTTCCAAGATCTAGTTATTACTAATTGTGCTGCCATAAATATGGGTGCACATATATCATAAATGAGATATATGCCCAGAAGTGGAATAGAGGAGTCAAATGAGACTTCCAATTCTAGCTTTTTGAGAAAACTTCAGGCTAACCTCCACAGTGATTGCACCAGTCTACACTCCCACCAATAGTGCAGAAGAGTTCCTTTACCCCCACAGACTCTCCAGCATTTGTTGTTGATAGTTTTCTTTATCCTGGCCATTCTTTCTGGAGTGAAATGGAATCTCAGTTGGTTTTAATTTTCATTTCTCTAATGACTAATGATGCTGAACATTTTTTCATGTATTTATTTGCTATTTGTATTTGTCATCTGAGAACTATGTATTCATCTCAGATGCCCATTTTTGGACTGGGTCTTTGAATTTTAGAGATCTGATTTTTTATAATTCTTTGTATGTTCTCAACCGAAGTCCTTTGTCTGAGGGAAAGTTCACTACGATTCTTTCCTAATTTGTGGGTTTTATTTTCACTATTCTGGAGATTTCTTTCCACATGCAGAAACTCATTAAGATGTGATCCTGGTTATTGATTCTGGGAAGTATTACCCTTGCAGTTTGATTCTTGTTCATGAATTCTCTACCTAACTCTATGTCTACAAGATTTCTACTTTGTCTTCTAATAGATTTAGTGTTTCTGTTTTAATCTTTAGATCTTTGATTCACTTAGACTTCAGTTTAGTACATGGTGATAGGCATGGGTATAGTTTTAGTTTTCGGCATATAGAGAGCCAATTTTTCCAGCACCATTTATTAAAGAGACTATCTTTCTTCCAGTGAACGTGTTAGGCCCCTTCATCATGGATAAGGTGGCTGAATGTGTTTGTAGTTGTAGTCATATCTTCTAATCTATTCCATTGATCCTCAGGTCTGTTTTATTCAAGTACCATGTTGCTTTTATTATAGTAGTTTTGTAGTATAATTTCAAATCAGAGATTGTGATGCCTCCTGCCTTGCCTGCCTTGCCTTTGTTGCTTAGAATTGCTTTTGCTATTCTAGGTCTCTTCTGGTTCCAGATGAATTTTAGGAGTGATTTCTCTAGATCTTTGAGGTATGCTAGTGGTATTTTCATTGGAATTTCATTAAATCTGTATAACAATTTTGGGCGAATGGCCATTTTCACAATATTTATTCTTCCTATACATGAACAAGGGATGTCTTTTCATCTCCTGAGGTCCTCTTTGATTTCTTTTTTCAGGGTATTATAATTTTCCCTGAATAGATCTTTTACTTCTTTCATTAGATTGATTCCTAAGTATTTCATTTTTTTGCATGCTATTGTGAAAAGTGTGGCTTTTCTTATTTCTTCAGTGATTTTGTTGTTAGTGTATAGAAATGCTATTGATTTTTGTGTGTTAACTTTGTATCCAGCTATATTACTGAATTTAGTTATTATACTTAGGAGTTTTTCAATGGAGTTTTGAGGGTCTTTTATGTAGAGTGTCATGTCATCTGCAAATAATGATATTTTAAATTCCTCTTTTCCTGTCCTTACTGCTTTTATTTCTCTTTCTTGTCTAATTGTTCTGGCTAGTACTTTCAGCACTACGTTGAAAAGGAGTGGTGATAACTGGCATCCTTGTCTTGTGCCTGATTGTAGGGTAAAGGCTTTCAGTTTTTGGCCATTTAATATGATGCTGACAGTTGGTTTGTCATAGATGGCTTTTATCATATTGAGGTAAAGACCACCTATTCCAATTATCTGAAAGGTTCTTATCATGAATAAGTGTGGGACCTTATCAAAAGCCTTCTGCATCAATAGAAATGATAATGATTCTTATTTTTGGCTGAATTGATATTTTGGATCACATTTATTGATTTACATATGTTGAAGCATCTCTGAATTTCTGGGATGAATCCCACTTGGTTGTGGTGTATAATCTTCTTGATGATTTGCTGCATTCTGTTTGCCAATATTTTATTGAAAATTTTTGCATCTATGTTCATTAGGGAGCTTGGCCTGTAGTTCTCTTTTTGAGTTGGGCTTTTCTCAAGTTATGGTACTAGAGTAATATTTGCTTCTAGAAATGACTTAGGAAGAATTGATTCCCTTTCAATTTCATTGAAGAGTTTGAGGAATGTCAGCATTGTCTTCTTTGAATTTTTTGAAGAATTCCTCAAGGAACCCGTTGGGCCTGGACTCTTCTTGGTAACTATTTAATTATATTTTCAATTTCATTAATAGAAATTGGGTTATTCAGCAGCTTCTTGACCCAGCTTTGGTATTTCATATGTTTCTAGGAATATGTCCATGTCTTCTGTTATTGAATCTATGAGAAGAGAGGTTTTTGAAATAGGTATTGATGATCTTCTGTATTTCCACAGAGTGTGTAGTGATTTCACCTTTTTCATTCCTTATTGCATGAATTTGAGTTTTTCTTTCCTTTTAAAATAAGGTTAGCTAGGGGATTATCAATTTTATTTATTCTTTCAAAGAACCAACTCTTTGATTCATTGGTTCTTTGTATTGATTTCTTAGTCTCTATTGTATTGATTTCTGCTCTGATCTTTGTAATTCCCCCTTCTTTTGGCTCTGGGCTTAACTTGTTTTTCTTTTTCTAGATGTTTGAGGTATAGCATAGGGTTATTTATTGGTGTGTGTTCTGTTTTCCTGATGTGGGAATTCACTGCAGTAAATTTTCCTCTGAGGAATGCTTTCATTATATCCCACATATTCCAGTAAGTTGTATTTGTACTTTTATTTGCTTGTAGATATTATTTAATTTCTTCTTTAATTTCCTCTGTGACCCACTGTTTGCTCAGGAGTGTATTATTCAATTTCCAAGTGTTTATGGAGTTTTTGCAGTTTCTTTTTATCATTAATTTCTAGTTTTTTGGTGCTATTATCCAATAACATGCATGGGATAATTTCAGTTCTTTTGCATTTACTTAAGTATGTTCTGTGGGATACTATATGATCTATTTTACAGAATGTCCCATGTATTGCTGAGAAGAATGTATATTTTGACGTTGCTGGGTGGAACACTCTGTATACATCTATCAAGTCCACTTGTTCACTGGTATGATTCAGTTCTGTTATTTTCTTACTGATTTTTGTCTGGTTGGTCTTTTCCTTGGTGTCAGTGGCATGTTAAGGTCTCCTGTTATAATTGTGTCATTGCTTGTTTAATTTTCCATTTCGGTTAATAGTTGTTTTGTATAGCTGAATGCTCCCAAATTTGGTGCATATATATTTAAGATTGTTATCTCTTCCTCTTGAAGTTTTCCCTTAAATAGTATGTAGTGAGCTTCTTTATCTCTTTGGATTATTCTTGGTTTGAAGTTCACATTGTGTGCAAACAGAGTAGCTACCCCTACATTTTTTGGGTTCCTGTTGCCTGAAGTTTTATTTCCCATTTTTTGACTTTTAATCCTTGAGTTTCCTTTTAGGTTAGATTGCTTTCTTGTAGGCAGGATATGGTTGGATGTTTTTTCTTAATCCATTCTGCAAGTTTTTTTTTAAATTGGTGAATTGAGGCCATTTACATTAATGGTTATAGCTGTTATATACTGGTTTATTTTTGACATTGTCTTTCTGTTTTTTTTTTTTTTTTTTTTTTTTTTTTACTTTTCCACTATGTTTGCCTGTCTTACTTAGTGGTTTTTCCTATGTCTATCTAGAATGTCTTTCAGTATTCTTTGCAGGGTTGATTTGGTGATCATGATGTTCTTCAGCTGTTCTTTGTCATGGAAGTATCTTATTTTTTCACCCATTTTAAAGTGTACTTTTGCAGGGTACATCAGTCTGAGTTGGAAATTATTTCCCTTTAGGATCTGAAATACCTCACTCCGTGCTCTTCTTGACTTCATTGCTTGTGTTGAGAAGTCTGTTGTGATTTGGATAGGTTTTCATTTATATTTGATCTGTCTTTTCTCTCTAACAGCTTCTAATATTCTGTTCTGTTGGATTTCTGGGATGGTGATTATCATATGTATGAGTGCAGTTTTATTTTAGTTATGGCTCTTTGGAATTTTATATGCTTAACTGATCCATATGTCCATTTCCATTCTCATGTTTGAGAAATTTTCAGCTATTGGTTCTGTAAATGGCCCATTGATATCACTTTTGTTGTCCCCTTCTTTTTCACTTATCCCTATCAATCTTATGTTGTTTTCTTTGCATCGTCTTGCAGCTGTTGAATTGTTATTTACTGATTCTTTTTTATTTTTAAAAGATCTTTCCTTTCCTGTTCACTGGCTGCAATCTTGTCTTCAAGGTCTGAAACTGTATCTTCATTTCATTGAGGCACTTTTGCCAACTTTTGATGGAATTTTTGATTTCCTGTATATCTCATTGAATCTGCTTCATGCATTCTCTTTGTTTCTTATATTGTTCACTCAAGGTTTCCGTCTCTTTTCATTGTTCCTCTAATTTTTTAACTATGTCTTCTGCGGATGTGTTAGCATTTCTTTCATTACATTTATCATTTCTTCTTTTACCTAGGAGAATATTTTTGATTTGAGTTCTTTTATAGCTTCTCAGAATTGTTTCTTAATTTGAGCTGATATCATTTCAGGTGTTTCAGTGTATGTTTTCTTCTATGTACATGGCTCCTGGCCTTGCTTGGGGATCTTCCATGCCTCTTCCTGTGTTCTAGGATGCTGGGCTGGGTCCTAACTGTTGGGAGTGATTGTTCAAAGTTCTCCCATAGTGCAAGAGCATGAAAAATGACCTCACACACCCTCAGCTCCCAGGAATGAATGGAAGTCACTGGGCATAACCCAATTAGGCCTGTGGGGACATCCTGTGTGTCCTCTGGTGTTATAGGATGCTGAACAGGTTCCTAACTTCTGGGAGCAATGGTCCAAAGTTCTCTCAGAGTGCAAGAGCACTGGAAGTCACCTTGTATGCCCTCAGTTTCTGGGACTGAATGGAGGTGGTTAGGTGTGGCCCAGTCAGGCCCCTAAGACCTCCTGTGCCTCCTCCAGTGCTCCAGGGGTCCTAACTGTTGGGAACTATGCCCCAAAGCTCAGAAATGATAATCTTAATAAAGAAGTTGCTCAGCATAGCTAGAGAAGACATAGATTAAAAAAAAGTACAGGATCATCGGAACCTGATTAAAATCTTGAATGAACAATATAGAGAACAAGTAGATTACATGAAACAAATTCAAAGTGATATCCAAGAAATAAAAATTCTATTGAAAGTTGGTGAAATCATTTAAATAAATCTGAGGATAGAATTTTGGACTTTGAGAACAGGATTGCTGCTAGCAATCATATAAGGAAAGACATTTTAAAAATAACAAGGCAGCATGAAATGAAAATTCAGCACCTTCAAAATGATGCAAAGAGAAACAATATAATACTAATTGGCATCAGTGAAGATGCAGGAGTCAACACAAATGACATTGGCAAACTATTCACAGAAGTAATAGGAGAAAATTTCTCAAACATGAGGAAAGAACATGATGTGCAGATAAATGAGGCATATAGAATACCAAACAGTCATAACCAACATATCTACACCCAGATATATAATAATTAAGATTCCAAACATACAGCATAAAATTGAATACTGAAAGAGAAGACACAACTGTTAGAGAAGACACAACTCACCTATAAAGGAAAGCCCATTAGAATCATGGCAGAATTTTTAGCAGAAACCATCCAGTTAAGATGAGAATAAAGTATTTCAATCCTTGAACTAAAATAACTTTCAAACCAGATTGTTGTACCCTGCAAAACTTTCTTTGAAATTTAATGGAGAAATAAGATACTTCCATGACAAAAAACAACTGAAGAAATTCATGTCCAGCAAAACAACCCTAAGAAAGAGCACTGAAAGACATATGAGATAAAAATGTCTACAATTTCCAGAACAACAACAGAAAGAAACCACCAGACAGGGTAAGCAATTAAACAAGGGGGAAAAGCAGAAAATCAACCTCAGGAAAATAACATGACAAAGTTGAGCCAGTATATATCAGTTGTACCTATCAATGTAAATAGCCTCAATTCACCTATTAAAAGAAATAGATTGACAGAGTGGATCAAGAAACAGGATCTCACAATATGCTGTATACAAGAAACACATCTGACTGAAAAAGAAACTCATAGATTAAAAGTCAAAGGATGGAAAACAATATTACATGTTACAAGAACCCAGAAAAAAGCAGCAGTAGTTATTCTTTTGCAGACAATATGAGCTTCAAACCAAAAATGATCAAAGGAGATAAAGAAGCCCATCACATACTTGTCAAGGGAATAATTTAAGAAGAACTAACAATCATAAATATATATTCACCAAATACAGGAGCACCCAACTATATAAGACAAATACTAAGATATGTGAAACACCAAATAAGCAACAACACAATTGTAACAGGAAAACTCAATGCCCCATAGTCACAAAGAGATAGATCAACTAGACAAAAAATCAGCAAAGGAGTAACAGAACTGAATCAAACCTATGAGCAAATGGACTTAGTAGATTTTTGCAGAATGTTCCACCCAACCACATCAGAATATACATTCTTCTTAGCTGCACATAGGACATTCTCCAAAATAGACCATATGTTAACCCATAAAACTTTCTTAAGTAAATACAAAGGGATTGAAATTATCCCATGCATATTATTTGACCAGAGTGCACTGAAATTGGAAATTAATTGCAAAAGAAATTGTAAAAGATGCATAAATTCATGTAAATTAAATAATAACTTACTGAACAATCAGAGTTAAAGCTGAAATTAAATAAGAAATTAAACAATACCTAAGGTTCAGTGAAAATGCAGATACAATATACTGAACCTATGGGATGCAATGAAAGTGGTTCTAAGAGGGAAATATATAGTAATACATTATCACATCAGAAAAACAGAATGAACCCAAATAACCAACCTAATGCTACATCTTAAGCTTTTAAGAAAAGAAGAGCAGGTAAAGCCCATAGCTCATACAAGAGAGGAAATGACAAAGATCAGAGCAGAAATTAAAAAAGTTGAAACTAAGCAAACAGTACAAAGAATTAATGAATCAAAGAGCTGGTTTTGTGAGAGAATAAACAAAATTGATATGCCCCTAGCCAACCTTACCAAGAAAAAGAAAGAAAAAACTCAAATTCATGCAACAAAGACTAAAAAACGAGAAATTAATATAGATTCCATGGAAATTCAAAAGACCATGAATACCTCTGTTGAAATAGCTGACCATATTAATGTTTTTGGTTGGATCATTGAACACAACTGTTTGCAGTCTCACTGTTTGAATGTCCAATTTGTATGCTTTGATATTGTGACTTGAGCAACTATCTCTAAGTTAATAATATGTAATTTATTAACTGGTGATTTCTTACTGTTTTTTTTTTTTTTGTAGTTCTGTATTACTTGTACCCTTACACCGCTTTGTTTTGTTTTGTTTTTTCTCTTTTTCTTTTTAAATAAAATAAAAAAAAGAAAATCTTCACTCACAAAGGGTGGAAAAAGCAGAGGAAATGAGCAGATTTCTAGAAACATGAATTACCAAGGATCAATCAAGAAGATACAACTCCTTTGAATAGCTCAATGTTAGCAATTGAAATCAAACAAGTGATTAAAAACTTGTTAACAAAGAAAAGCCCAGGTCCTCACGGATTCATGACTGAATTATATAAGCAATTTAGAGAAGATTTAATTCCAATACTCCTCAAATTCTTTAATGAAATTGAAAGAGAAGCAATCTTCCTTAACTCATTCCTGGGGGCAAGTATTACTCTAATACCAAAACAATAGAGAGACCCAAACAAAAAGAAGAACTATATGCCAATCTTGCTAATGAACACTGATGAAAAGATTCCCAATAAAATACTGGCAAATAAAATTTGACAATCAAGATTATACATCAAGACCAAGTGGGATTTATCCAAGAATGAAGGGATGTTTTAACACATGCAAATCAATAAATGTAATACACCACATCAACAGAATCAGAAACAAAAATCACATGATCATCTCAATAGATGCAGAAAAAGCTTTTGATATAGGCCAGTCTTGTTCATGATGAAAAACTTCTGGAAACTTGTAATAGATGCTGTCTATCTCAATCTGATAAAGGCCATCTATAACAAACCAACAACCAAAATTATACTAATTGGACAAAAACTGAAAGTTTCACTCTAAAATCAGGAACAAGACATAGATATCCACTATCACTATTTATACTCAATATAGTTCTGGAAATATTATCCAGAGCAATCAGACAAGAGAGAGAGAGAAATAAAAGGACTAAAGCTAGGAAAGAAAGAAGTTAAATTATCACAATTTGCAGATGACATGATATTCTACATGGAAGACCCCCAAAACTCCATTAAAAGGCTACTGGAAGTAATAAATTCATCCGTGTTCCTGGATCCAAAGTTAACACTCAAAAATTAATAGCATTTCTGTATACAAACAAAAAACTCACTGATAGATAAATTATGGAAATATCATCTTTCACAATAGCATCTACAAAAATGAAATACTTAGGAATCAATCTAACCAAGAAAGTATACAATGAAAGTATAACCAAGACCTATACACTGAAAATTATACTACTCTAAAAAAGAGGATATTAGAAAATGGAAGAATATCCCTTGCTCTTGATTAGGAAGAATCAACATTATAAAAATGGCAATACTACCAAAACTGTTATACAGATTTAATGCAATCTAGCCAAAATAACATTAACATTCTTTGCAGATATATAGAAAACATTCTTAAATTCATTTGGAAACAGAAGAAACCTAGAATAGCAAAGGCAATTATGGGCAACAAATACAAGGCAAGAGGTATCTCAATTCCCGAACTGAAACTATACTATAAAGCTACAAAGATAAAATCAGCATAGTAGTGGCAGAGAAATAGACTTTCAATACATTTTGTCTGCAAATTGAGTAACTAACCTAATTTTTTCCAGGTTCCTGTTGCATGGAGTATTATTTTTAATCCTTTGACTTTCAGTTTATGAATTTCTTTTTGAGTTAAATATATTTTTGTATTCAGCAGATTGTTGGATCTTGTCTCTTGATACAATCTGCCAATCTGTCTTTTTGATTGGTGAATCAATACCATTTGTAATGATGGTTATAACTAATAGGTACTGACATATTTGTGCCATTATATTATTTTTCTGTTGTTCCCTTTCTTTGCCTTCTCTTTAATTACTTACCTTGCCCAGTGAATGCATTCTATTTTCTTGCAATTGTTGTCTTCAGGTCCTTTCAGTATTCTATTCAAATCATTTCTGGGTCCCTGAGGATCCATCTTCCTCCTTCTTTTCTTCCCCAAGTTGTTATTTTCCAGTATCTAATTCTGAATTTTGGAGAGGCTGATTATTTGCTTCTAACAACTATATCTTCTTCCTGGACATCCCTGTGTATCTTCTTTCCATATGTGAGATATTGTTAAGGCAACGACAAGTAGACATATATGTTAACACTGAAGAGGAGTATATCATGTAAAGGAGGTGAGAGGAAAAGGTGGAGTGGGATAAATTGAATGTTCTGACTGTCCACATAGAGAAATCAGCGCCAGGCAGAGAAGAGTGGACAGGTGTAACATTCAGTCATTTCAAATGGTAATCATTCTTTTTACTTGTGAAGAAATTGGGATCTTTTCTACACAGAATTTCAGACTTTCCTTTACATTTAGCTTAATCTGTAAAAATTCTTCTCCAAGAAATAGACAAGATTTGATTAGCTGTTTTGGTTCCCAGTTCTACTCTACAATGGGAAGTAATTTAATGATGTAACAGCAGGGAGGGAGGCTAACTTGGCTTTGAACTTGATTGTTGAGAGTCCATGCTTAGTAGCCCATTTCCTTTTCTCAAGCAGTAACATAATAAGAGACTCATAGGATGGTGTAATACATTGTTTTTCTACCTTCTTTCCACCTTTGAAATTTAGTTTTCATTTGTATTTGAGGTTAGTAATAGAGCAATCTTCAGAGGTTTCACCTCTTTTGAATAAAAGTTCTTACCCCAACTATTGTATCAAGTAAAGGGGGTGATGCTAGTAACCAGCTCCCTCCAGCTCTGGGGTCTTTGGAGGCAAAAAAGATTGAAGCCAACAAAACAGCAAATAGCAAGAGATAGGAATGACTACATGCATGTTTATTAGAAAGCATAAAGTAAAATCCCCCTGCTAGTTAGGGAAGGCTGTTGTTTAAGTCAGAAACTGTAGATATTTATAACCAGAAGCCTTTTGTATAGTTTTTGGTAGGGGTGAATGTGATGAAACACAGGGATGCTCCTTGTAAGGATTTTCTGGTATCTGGAATGCAAGATTCTTTGCCTGCATTTCACCTCCTCCAAGGTTTCCCATTTGGTTAGGAACTTCTTCTCTGTACTTTGTATTCTATGAGGCCTTGATAATCTCTTGGCTTGATTATTTGGGCCCTCTAGTGTATTAACTCAACTTAAGCCCAGCTTTCAGTTTACTTTGGGTTTAACTATTTAGGACCTGTATACTAAATCCCTAATTTCCCCTATGCACTACTCTTGTGATTTGTGTCTATATGTCCCCTCAAGGCTCATGCAGTCATTGGAGGGCAGGCTTTTCAGAGGAGGCTGAATCTGGAGTTTGTAATTGGTTCATTGTCCAGTGCTGGGATTGAGGCTGTGAGTGCTGTACCTCCCCTAGGGTGGGTAGCCTGCGTATACAATAAGGAAGGAAAAGAGACTTGCTCCCTGCTTTTGCTCTTTTTTGCTTTTTCTGTCTTCTACCACCACCAACTATTGTCCCTCTGCCTTGCTACCCTTCTTTGGAGTCAGTAATTATAGGCCAAAACCTCCACAAACTGTGAGCTAAATAAACATTTCCCTCTTTAACTCCATGTGTCAGGCATTTTTTCCTAGCAGTGAGAAAAAAAAATACTAAATAACTAAAAGAACTAAGAGAAAAAAGTAACTGTCATTCTCTCTCTCTCTCTCTCTCTCTCTCTCTCTCTCTCTCCTCTCAGTTACATCCTTTCATAGGACAAAGTAAAAGACTGAGAGGATATCATGGATAATTCAAGTCACTAAAGGCTTTCCTTTGTATTAGCCAAGTATTAGCAATTGATTTTTAACTGATAGAAGATGAGTTGTATATATAGATGAGGAATAACTGAGATAACTATTTAAGGTAAAACTAGGTCATCTACAATGTAGCTTTGCATTAGTGAGTTATTGGATTTTTACCTTATACTTGTGATATTGAAATTGTCCTCTCTTGTGTTTGAATTTTCAGGCTTACTTTCCACTTGTCCCTTAAAATTTTCTATTTCTTTGACCTGCTTTATTGAAAGGTTTCTAATGTTCTCCTAAGAATGAAATTTGTTGGCATTCCACCACTCAGTTCTCATTATTTTTTATTTGTCCTAGATGTGACATTGACATTATCTTTTCTTTCTCAAAATAGTTTCTGCCGATAGCTTCCAGCCAACAGCTTCTTTATACTTTCTTGATTTTATTCATTTAATTCTCTTGGTTTTCTTCTTATTCTCTAAATTTCCCTTTTTAAGCTCATGTTCAATGCTAAAATTCAAGTATTCCATTCAGACCTGTCTCTGATGGTATTTTTTAATAAATGTATTTCCCCATCTAATCTTATAACATACTACTTCTGTGTGTGTGCCATATTGATCCTTCTTATCTCCAAGTAAGAATTCTCCACTGGGTTGCATTTCTAGCTGTAGACAATAGCCACCTATATCTCAGTGTTCTGGTACCTATTAGAAACTTGGAATTGCAGCCCTCTGGAGGACCCAGTCACCCAAGAAAACAGTTCCATTACACAGATTTTAATTCCCCATTTTACACCATGAGTGTTATGTGACTTAATTTCTAAATCCTAAGACCACCTTGGCCTAGGAAGCACAAGAACTGAGCTTCTAGTACAACAGTCTTCTCTAGACTGATTTCTGTGAAAATAATTCAAAATGATACTGGGAGTTGCCCTGTGTGTCAGATGAAATCATGTATTTATTATAGCATCATAGGTACCTACAGTCAATATATCCTTGGAATTGCTATGAGGTATGGGGTCAGTCTTACCTGTTCTACACTTAATAGGATATATTCTTTTGTTCTTTCTCTCTACCTTATCTCTCTATACTATTTATAATCACAAGCTAAGTAGGTATGAAAGAAATTGTCATGAAATAATATAATACTCTTTTATTTCTTTCTCTGTATTGTCCCTTATGAATGAAAGAATTAGAGTGTGCAGGTTTGGGGCACATGACATCTTGGCTTTTGTGGGATGTGGTGCCATGGGGTATGGAGCCTCTAACCTCATAGCAGTAGCTCCTTAATAAGCCATTCTTTTTACTTCTGAGTAGACTAGCTGAGCGAGTCATGTAGTTTTGCCAATGGAATCCTTTACCATCCAACCAGGGACTGCAGTTCTGTATTGTAGAGCTATCTTTGCTTCTAGTTAGAATTCTGTTAGAACATCCTGGTTGTGTGATAACAAGGGTCTGTCTAAAATGAGCTAAAGTCATCACTATGGGAATAGAGAGGGAGGGACAAATATAGAAAACAAATTAAGTGGTGAGTTTAATGAGACTTGTGATTTCATTATGAAGAAAGAGTGAAGGATAGCAATAATGGTTAGCAGTCATTGAGCCCTTATATACTGGGAATCATTCCAAGTTCAACCCGTATTATCCTCCATTAAGATATTACAAATAGGTTAATGTTGAAGTGTTAACCTGAATCAGCTGGTGATATGCCAGTGACATTCAAAGGAAGAGGCCCATAACCTGTTGCCACCTATCTGTGACATAAGTAGCATGGAAACTGAACTATTAGAAATTTTATAATAGCTAAATTATAGAGTGACTGTGTTGAAGTTGATAAGAAAATTTTGGCTTCTATGTCTTGTGATTTTTTTCATATTTTATGTTTCGTATAATCATTTTTATGACATTTCTTATATGTACCTGTTACATTTATGTGCATTTTTTTGATAGAAGACATATGGTCTCTTGATTAAAGAACAGAAATTGTATTACTCACAGCATATCTTTACATCAATTTCCCAAGCCCCAGTCTTTTTAGAAATACAATGAGATAAAGAGAGAAACCCTAAAAATACGGGCCTTGGAGCTTATGTAGCATAAGGGAATGATTGATCCATCTTCCCCTCCAAATAAAGAGGAAAATCTTTACTCTGGAGTATAAATGGGTACCCTCAGGGAGGCAAGGAGGTGGGGTCTCTGCCTTCTCTAGTTCACACTAAGTCATTGATTCCATGAGAGATACTTCTCTCAGTCTTTCAGAATAATATACTACCTCCAGCTTCCAAGGCATATTCACTGTTAAATCTTACATTTCCAGTTCTCAGAGGGCTTAAATGAAGCAAAAATGTGGTTATTTTCATGGAAAATTGCCTTCCAAAAGCATTATTCCAAGATAGAAGGATTATTCAAAAAATATTTCTACCTCTGCAATAGTTTAAGAAGCACTAATATAAGCAGTAGAAAGAAGAAAATAAAGATGTGAAATCTTCAGTGGCAGAAAAAAGCAAATAGAAGAAAAGAAAGAGAAGAACAAGAAGAAAACCTGATTAAATATTGGGATTGGTGGAGATGAGGGGAAATTTAAGAGGAGTATCTAAAGAAGTTTGGGATAGACAC
Organism: Cavia porcellus; assembly: GCF_034190915.1. Taxonomy (NCBI): domain Eukaryota; kingdom Metazoa; phylum Chordata; class Mammalia; order Rodentia; family Caviidae; genus Cavia; species Cavia porcellus. The sequence continues at coordinate 66,396,670 of NW_026947496.1, read as the reverse complement.
CAGACAGAGGTAAAGAAAGTTCCACAAAACGACTGCTTTAGCATTGTCGGTGACTTGGGGTGGCCTGCTGCTTTTAGAAAGATAGGCCTCTTGCTGGTTTCTCTAGGACACCAGTTACAATCCCTTAGGCCTATTCCTATGAAAATTTTAAAAATGCTTATTCTTCTGGATATGAGATATCTGCCAGAATTAGCCTGAGATTTAGTTTCATTTGATAACATTCTAAAATCTTGAGGTTTATTATAAAGTCTCACACTTCTGGTTTTTATTTTTAAATTCCCACACCTTACTCAAAAGTTAATGCCCACATGAGGTAGATATTTCCCATTAAATGAATGTCATCTAGAATTTCATTATCTCCAACATACATTCTCTTCCTGGCCTTGAACCCAAATTACAGTTGTCACTAACAACCACGAGGATCACTGTTTCTTTCATCACGCCATCTTTAGTTATTTATATGAATTATCTGAATTCTTTAATGCACAATTTTTTTGTCTTAGAAGTTTATTTTTGAAATACTAATCTGTTATCTTGAAGAAAAATCACAAACTGGTACCCAATATTCTAATGCTAGGAAAAATGTCAATCCAGCAGAGGTTTTAGAAGCTAATTTCCACTCTCAGGTCCAGCACACACACTGGCTTTGGCAGAGGAGAGGTGGCTGTTTAGTCACCAGAGCTGATGGCTTCTACCCAGAATGTTGTTGCTTGGGAGGTCACTGCCCAGACAGGCATCTCATTTTTCAGGTCCTTTGCATGTAGGTGGGGACCATGTATTGGGTGTTAGCAATAAAATGAGAGGCAGTGATACAGGTCACTGAGTTTGTTTTGTCCACACTCTGCATATTTGTCATGTTCTTACACAACATGCTTTCAGATTTCAAATGTCCTAAAGATGTGTCCCCGCTCCATTGCTTGTAAAAGAGCTGCCCAATACAGAGATGAGGGGTACTTGATCTGGAATTTTGAAGCAGGTCTCACCATGTAGTTCAGCCCAACTTTGAATTCACTGTATATTTCTGGTTGGCTTCGAACTCCTGGTGATTCTCCCACTCAGTCTCCTGAGTACTGGGGTTACTGGTCTACACCACCACACCCAACTTGATATGAAACATTTGAACTGAATTTTAGTGGGAGGAAAAAGGTACATTTAGTATGTTAAGTTACTAAGACTCTAGTGTTGTCTTATGTAGCAGTTTATTTACTGATATACACTGGCTGTCTAATTATGATCAAGTCATGCTTCTGTGTGCCTCATTCATTTCAATTGTGATGCTGAAAAGAATAATACAGAATACTTTAAAGATCTGTAAGGATAAAATGGGGCAATTTCTATACGATGTCTAGAAAAATGCTGCCACGGTGCAAACTGAGCTAGTTCCAGAAAGCTTTAGCTATTTACATTTGTATACTAATTATTTCTACTTCATTAATGAAGCTAGATCTGATCTTCCTAGAAATGAGAATCATTTTATTTTTTGCCATATGATATGGTCAGGCAATAAAGCCAAATGAAGTTTCCAGAGCTGAAGGTTTTTGCTCAGAAAATTCTCCTTGAGAAATCCAAGAACATATTTCATCCCTACTGCCTCTATTTTAATTTGCCACAAACATCTGCATAATGATGGGACTTTGTTGAAGTAAGCATTCTTCCTGAATTTCTCATTTTTGTGTAACTAATTCTTTGCAACTACCAGACTGATGATCAGTCACGGAAAATGTCACTGATTCCATCAAAAATAGTTACCAAATTATGAGTTGCCACTGTTGGGAAGGTAGGAAGTGGCCACTATGTGGACTGGCTTTCAAATATGATGCCCCTATATCTGCATTGATGGACAAGATAACTTCAGTGCGGAGAACTCTTTGCACTGTGAAGCTCAACCGAGGAGCTGGTCCTCCTTGACTCCAGCTCCCACAAAGAATCTTCATGTCTCCCATATTCTGTATGCTGCCATGCTTGCTACCTTCCAAGATGCTCACAAGTATTGGCAGGAGTGGAGACAAAACAACACAGTGATGCATTGTCAGGTTGGCATTTCTTCCTGTGATGTGAGAAGATTCAGACAAGGAAGAGCATGGGAACATTTTGGAGCCCTTTGTCTTGAGAAATTTCAAGAGTTTGCAGAATCCTTTCCTGTAGGGAAGAATTTATCACTTTACAACTTTTAAAAACTCTACAAGGAAAGTTTTTGTTTGAGTTCTGATACCACTCAAGGGACTCAGTCCTTTCTTTCTCCCCACCAAGCTGATTGGAACCCATGCTCCTTCCTAATTGAATGCACTTCTCATACCTTTGACATCGTTTAATTAAACAAGCAACTCTGGCTTTACAGAAGCTCAGAGGGAATCCATAGGGGATGACACATCTTTCCATCCATGATTTATTTGTTGAAAGACCCAGAGAGTGCTGGTGTGCTATCCAGAAATCCTGCATTCCCCATGTCCCCTCCCATCCCTCACACTGGCTCCTCTCCTCCCCTCTCCAAAGCAGCTCTGGATGAAGTTTGTCAGTTCTGGGAAGGGAAAACAGGTAGCTAATCAGAAAGTCAAATATTCACCAGGCATGGTGTTTGGAAAGAAGCAAGTTCAATTTGCTAGATAATTTGTTTCTTATATTCAGCTTTACCTGCAGCACAATGAAATGCATTTCAGTCTAAATTGCCTCCTAAATTCAATCAGCATTAATTTAATAATACATATTCAACAGATATAAACACTTCAAATGACTAGAAAATGAGTATAGATCCACGTGTATTTATACTGGTATTGGGGCTTAACTCTGATATTTAGTAGTAATAGTGTTATAAAGTTTTTTCTCCCTTCCCAAATAGGAGTATGAAATTATTTGTACACTACTAAGAGATTTACTTACAGGCAGAGTTGAGAGAGTCTTGGGGAAATTTTGCTTTTCCCAGCTGGTAAATTTCTTCACTACTAAGGGCATGGTTCCCCTTCGACTGGTTGATCTGGGACAGCTCTGCTCAGCCTGCTGTAGTGACTTTTATTCTCCACTTTTAGAACAAGAGAAGAAGATTGAGGAGCTTTTAGGACATTTTTGCTACCTAGATAAGAGAGCCACAGAAGAGTCATCATTATAAAGAACATCCAGAAATACAGGCTTCATTAGTCTCAGACATTCTCTGTCACTGGAACACAATACCTGACACATACCAAATAAGGAGGAGAAGATTCTTTTAGCTCAAAGTTTCAGTACTGATAGCCATGGTTGTAGGCAGTAATGGCATGATGGAAGAATCTGCCTCAAAGGAAAGCTACTCATGTCATGGAAGCCAGGAAGCAGAGAGTAGGGAAGGATCCAGGGAGAGTGAAACAAATACTCTTTGAGGTCATACCTCTGGTGACCCTGTCTTCTGACTTTTCTTACCATGTCCGCTTTCTAACAGCGTGTTCAACTATGACACATCCATGGTCCAAGCACCTTCCAAAACCTTGTGTTATGTTTTGGGTCTACATGTCCCCCCAAAGCCTCATTTTTCAGAGATAGCTGAGTCTAGAGTTTGTGACTAACTCATAGTGCAATGCTGAGATTCAGGTTGGTTGATTGCTGGGTCACTCCACTGATTGGATTGGCATCTCCCTAGTCCCAGAAGTCTGGATAAGACAAATGGGGCAAAAAAAGACTTGCTTCCCCCTTTTGCTGTCCTTGCTTTTGCTGTCTTCAGTCTACATGAACAGTAGACCCTGTGCCACACCACTCTGCCTTGGAGCCAGCTGATTATGGAGTAAAACTTCCACAAACTATGAGGTACATAAACTGCTCTTTAATTTTGGGTGTCAGCTATTTTGTTTCAGCAGCAAGAGAAAAGTAACTAACATACCTTGCCTCTGTAAACATGAGAGTTATGCGTCTCATGCTTGATCTAAATTGTGACACTATGGTTATTAGAAGTGAGAAAAATATCCTGAAAGCCATACCTCTTATGATACAGATGAAGAAAAAGAGAAAAAGAAAGGACAGTTTACAAGTTAACATGTAAATTCAATTCACAGTAGCTTAGAATGTGGGGCAAAGCAGGAACCATAGGTCAGTTTTCTGATCCCTGGCCTTTGGACAATCCAGAATGCGACTGCCACATGGAGAGAAAATATGAAAGCTGTAGAATATACTCACCTTTCTTATTTTAAGTCAAAATCTGCACAGTGTGTTGTTCAAATATATAGTTTAGCAACTGAAAAAAAAATGGAAATAAGATGCAGGATTTAACACAAAAGCAAATTAAGTGATAATGGTGGATGTGATAATTTTATCAAAATCTAATTTTTAAAGGCTTAAAATCATGCTCCCAGTATAACTATAATATAAACAAGTATCAATTTTAATTAATTCATTGATATTAACAAGGAAATTACCATGAGATGGTAAGATATTTGATGGCAGAGAGATAGAAAAATGTTTGCAAGAGCATTTGAGGAATTGGGAAATTACAATGTTAAATTTAAATATGTTAATTTAAGCTTATTGGGTTAGATACAGAACTGGCTAATGTTCCACAGAGCAGTGAAACTTTAATACTCTAATGTTTGAGAATATATTCTCTACTGAGCATAAATTTACAAATCATCATATAACTTCACAGTGACTGGACTCCAGTCACCTAGCAAACAGTGTCAAATGTAGGTACAGATTATGTGCTTATAACAAACTTCTGGCTAACAGTATACCATATACAGTATATAATAGTGGTCCCACAAAGGCATATCATTTAGTGACAGTGTAGCCATTTGGGGAGGGGTAATAGGGATCGAATTCATGATCTCATGCTTGCCAGGCAGGGTTGTAGCCACCTTAATTTGTATAAATACTGTCTTTCATATTTATGACAAAGTTGCTCAATGATGAATTTCTTAGAATGTGTCTCAGTCATTAAGCAGTGCATGACAGTAATCTGTGGATGTACTTTTTAGGCAAGGCCTCACTCAGTATGTCACTGACTAAATCTGCCATCATTTTATGCTCCTTACTTTATTTCCAAGCTTTGGGTCATAATCACAACAGAATGTCATCGTTACCCTTTGGGGTTTTACATATGTAGTACATCTTGGGATCCCCTCCACATTCACCCATGTCCTGTTTCTTTCCATGCCTTCTCATACTGCTGCGTTCATACCTATCACACTCCTTCTCATAGCATCCTGCCCCTTCCTTCTTCCAACTCAAAAGTGCTTTCTTTTCCTACTGTTTCTAAGGATTTCATAAGATGATTAGGCTTTCATAATTCCTATTGTGGATCAGCCCAGAAATCATAAGGGTGAAAGGTCAAATGAGTGTTAAAGGTGATAGTTGATAGGAGGGAGGGTGAATGGAAAGGAAGGAAGGGAAGGAGAGAGGGAGGGAGGAAGGGAAATAAGAAGGAATGGAGAGGAGGACTGGAATGTAGCTCAATGTGAAGGCCCTGGGCTCAGTTCCCAGTACACGAATGGGAAAGGTATGGCTTTCTTGATTCAAAGTAATAGACATTTCTGTCAGCCACCTACCTTCTTGAGTTAACCCTGGGTTTGACACAACATTGAAAACTCCTTACTTTCAGTGAGTAGCTCAGTTGGATGAATAGTTTTCCTTTCACCACTTTCTGTGTTTTTTGTTCATGGATTTATGATTATTATTAAGCATTTGGCCTGCTTTGTACGCACAAACTTCAAACACTGTACTACTTTTAAAGGAAAACATTTTTGAAGATGACATTTTATTGAGTTTTTCACAGGATCTAAAACATGTAAAACATTTGCTAGTGTAAAGAATTGACATTTGTGACTTCAGTTGGAGTCAGTAAATGCAGAATTTGTTTACTTTTAAAAATATATCAGAAATAGAAAGGATATAGTGCTTGAGTTTGGGAAACCATGGCTAACAGCTGTGGGGTTTTATAGGTAGCTATGTGGCCCTGGATGAAGTATGTAGGCCACTTTCCCTGGGTCACAGAGGGAGTCAGTGATGGAAAGGGTACAAACACCCATGTGTGTAAGGTGTGTGTAGGGGGACTGGGGAGTACTAGATGGAGAAATTAGGATGATATAGAAATCTGCTCTTCTGTTTTCCCAGTGCGTGAATTGTTGGTGTCTTTGTGCATTATCCCCAGAGGAGCAGAATCAACTATTTTCCTGAACCTAATGTTTTTAATAAGAAACATAAAGGATGCAACATTTTTCTGTCATTAATACAGTTCTGTTTCATCTAATTTGCAAAGGCTCCAGGAGTCTTTAATGAGTAAACCATTCCCTTGTAGCATATCAGTACCCAGCCAGCTAGAGGGCAATAAACTATCCCCTTTCTGGTTAATCTTTATAATCCCAGCCCAAGAAAACTATTGCCTTAATCAGGGAAGTTAGGGAGATCCCTGTAGTCTCAGAGCTTCAAAAATTCATGAGCTTCCTGGCCTGGATGCTGGGTTTTATGTTTCATTGAGCATCTCTCTCTACACATTGAGGAGTTTCTCTCTAGAGAATTATGCTTTTGTGCAGATGTTGAAGTTCACACTGAGGTACCTTGTTTTTTTGTATTCTTGCCCCGCATTGATTGTAACGTTTGAGTTGTCTTGTAGGTCATTTAATAAAAGGGCCTAGAGTATCCCAAACTGGTGTGAGTCACTAACCCAGTATGAATCCTGGGGCTTGCTAAGCTCAAGAACTGAAGCACAAATCTGACTCCTTAAGAGTGTAATTCACCTCTTCTCAGGGTTTCCTGCTGATTGAGGACCTCTTCTGTGCTGGAGAGTCTGATATCTAGCTCTAATCATATTTTGGCATAAGTGGTACAAGATTATTTCCCGTCTCCCTGTTCTGCATCTGAAAAACCTCAGGGATGCAGTCATTTGCATAGGTCAATGCATCATATTTTGGAGGTTCTGTGATCTTTAAGACATCATAAGAGGTAAATACCAGCTATAACACAAAGTCATGTATCTTGAGGTATTTGTCATAAAGGGTCAATTTGTTTTAAAAATTTTGACTCAAAATAGGCTAACACTTTTAAAATATAAAAAATAAAAGAAAAATAAAATCTAAAAATATATACAAAGTACATGTTCTTTTTTTATTAGATTCTACAGGCATAAAATTATTCTTTCAAATCTCTATGAAGCCTCCAAATATTTGTTCTCATTTTCAGTATTTATATTGTTGTATTCTACTAGCAAGAATTTTATAAACCAACAGGGTAATAATCCAGAGAGAGAACAGATATGATTGAGAGTATCTTGATGAAGGAAGTTTCCAGCCTCGTACTTCTATTTTTACAGTGGAAGAGGAATAGTTTCTATAGCTCTTATCTTTTTCTCAGTCTCATAGGCCTTTTGAGGGCTAAAACTCACAGTCAGTCTGCTCTCTGTAATCAGCATGTATAGTTATTGCTCATAAAAATGAATCCAAGGTAAAGGACACTTGAGTTCTCTTGAAATCATCTGTAAGAATGAAAATTAGAGGACTTCTTTACCAGACAGCCTTGATTTCGAACTATCCATTTGTCTTAGTTACCACCCTTTTCACTGAGGCACAGTGCTTGCTACTTATAAATTACAGCACAACAGGTATATTTTGGAGCACAGTTTTAGAAGTTTCCATCCATGATTGGACAGCTCCAAATAATAACAGCATCAGGTAAGGGCCTGGGTGGAGGAAAGCTGCTCACATAATGGCAGTCAAGAGGCAGAAAGAGCAAAAGGAAGAGCTGGTGAGACGGATATAACCTTTCAGGTTGTGCTCCACGTTACTCACTTCCAGCCAGACCCTGAATCCTAAGAGTACACTTAGCTGCTGAACACACTGGTAGATGAATCAGCTAATGAGTACAGCATCCCCATGGTGCAACCCTTTGTGTACCTCTGAGCATGTGAGGCTTTGAGACACATTCTTGATATAAGCCATAGCATCATTCCTGTTTCTTCTTGTCAATTTAATTCCTAACCATATGACATTAAATTATCTTGCACATGACAAGTAACTTAGGTCTAAGCATTAAAGCATCAGCTTAGTAGCCACTTAAATGAGAGAAGTTGGAATATAGATCCAAAAGATGATATAAATAATTCTGTTTTCAAAACATGCCAATTTGCAAAAGATTTTTAAATTGTAAGATACATATGTAGGAGACAGTTTATGAAAAAAAAGAAGCCAACAACCTCATCAAAGTGCTTCAGAAAAATCACTGAAATACTACATGAAAGGAAAGGAGAAAGTACCAGAGGTAAGAGAAAAAGAGAAATGAAAACCTGAAGGTCTTTAAGAGCTGATGTCTTTTCAAAATGATGGACTTGAGGAACTACTGATGGACATGGGAACCTGCCTCTTCTTTATTCTACATCTGTCCTTTGAATCTCTTGCATTTGGCTTTTTTGAGTTACAGCTTCTATAACAAAACTGTAATTATAGTCATAGCCTACTGATCTCTGAGTTTAGACTACTACTAAACTCTGAGTTTAGAAGCATTTGACTTTTGAACTACATCAGAAATACTTTAGATCATTTGTTACTCTAAGGAATACTTCCAGGATGGTTACAATAATGCACCTTAGCCTTGACTCCATAAAGGGTATTCGTTTATTGCATGAACTTCTTTCATCAGTGGAGAAGGTTCTTACCTGCCTTGATATGTGATTGATTGTAAGAGATATATACTTGTGAAACTAGAATTATGTAGATCAATTAAATGGAAAGATAATGTCATTATCTGAAAAACTTGCACAAAAGTAACAAAGAGGAAGGCATATTGAGGTTTGTGAGGATCATAAGAGAAACTTTTATAAACTGACAAATTGTGAAAGTGTTGATTATTTTTTCTAACAAGCCTTGCTTAACAAGACTTCCTAATATTGGATTATATGATACTTAGCTTTGCCAACTGATAGCCTATTTTACACTTAGATATGTGAAGTGAGAAAATTGATTTTATATGTAAAATGGTTTAAAGAATAAAAATAGTCAACTCCTGTGGCATCAATTTTCATGAGTACCAAAGTTGTCTGGGATGTCTATGGGCAATGTAGGCTCCAGGATCCCAAACTTCAATATTTTGGGTCATCAGACCTGGGACAATCTAAAATGACTTTTGAGCATGCCAGGTGAGTCTCCCAAAGGTAGATCTTAGAACAGAGTTTCAGAAACCATACAACTTCCTGTGCAGAAGGAAATAAGTCTCCATTGTATAAATTTGGTGAGTGCATTTGAACTCTAAAAGGCAGAAAAATGCTCAGGGCTCAAGAATACTGTCTCATTCCTATACTTTGTTCAGGGTACCTGGTTCTCCATCTGAACTATGTCCTTTAAAGCACCTAGGAGACAGATGTTTCTTTCTTAGTTTATAAAATAGCTAATTGAAAAATATTGTTTAAATAAAAAAAAGTTTAACAGTGAAAGTCCTATTGCTATTAACCTCATCAAGAAATTCCCTTCCCTTGAAACATACTTATTCCATTGGTCTTGCCACTTTCTGGAAAAGGCCTGGAAGTCCTTCTTTGTGTCTTTACCAGGACTAATAAAAACATGGTGAGCACTGTTACTAAGTGACATCATGGTACGTACTCATCTAACTTATTCATAAGATGTGACATGAGATTTCTGGCTCTCCTCTCAAATGAAAATGACCATAAAAGGTAAACATTTTGTAACAGCTCACAACACTGAGATAGTCAAGGGCACAACTGGACACTCGTGAAAGGGAACTTCCAGAGCCACTTCAGAAAGTGGAAAGAATAAGTGTGTTTAAAACAAGAAGTATTGGGTTGAGGATTAATGGCAATATGTGTTTCATTGTAATGATTTTTAAAATTTAAACATTAACTATTTTTTTCAATCATATTTCATCCTAGAAAGGCTTGAGAAAAATAAAATGCCTAGTAAATCTCCATGGTTGCTTTCAAAGTTCTACCTGAATTATATCCAGTGGCTGCATTGAATTCCCAAACTTTGGACCAAGGCTGAGAATTAGAAGGGGAAGACAGGCTTTCTTTTTTCTCTAATTAAGGGTCTCTAAAAAGGACAAGATACAGAACAACAATCCTGTCCGGTCATTTTCAACCTATGAAGGAAGGCTCAAAGCCAAAGTAACTCATCTTTGTGTCTTTCCATAGCAATTCTCTGACATTGCAAGGGTTCTGCAACTCAATTCAGTGTTGACCTTGTCTTGAGTAGCACAGACCCAACATGTCACAAGGCAGCCTCACAAGATCACTTCTAATTCTGATTTCAACCTCCAATCCTGGGGGTTCCCAGGTTACTTGTGCTTCTGCTCAGCTAACTACACAGTGGGGAGTTACCTTACACCCACTTCTTCAGGTTTGATAATTTGCTAGAATGACTCCCAGAACTCAGAAAAGAGCTATGACTATAATTACAGTTTTGTTATAGAAGCTGTAACTCAAAAAAGCCAAATGCAAGAGATTCAAAGGACAGATGTAGAATAAAGAAGAGGCAGAGTTCCCATGTCCATCTCTTCAGGCATTCCAATCTCCCAGCACACTTATGTGTTCACATGTGGGAAGCACTCCACACCTCAATGTTCCTGTGATTATGGTGAGTTTTCATTACACATCCAGTTCATATATAGCCAGTGATTTCACATTTTTTGGTGGCTAGCTCTAATCTTGGCCCTTATAAGCTATCTAGGGGCTTTGTCATCAGCCGCTCATTAGTATAAACTCAGGGTCTACAGGGACTTCTCATAAATAATAAAAGATTCTCTTACCACTCAGTAAACTCCAGGAGTTTTCTGAGTTCTATGCCAGAAACTCCAGGACAAAGACTAAATATCTTTTTATTACACTACATCTTTGAGTTTTGTTTTGAATAAATATTGTTGTCACAGAAGACCATTTGTCTTCTTGACTAATCTTCAGCTTTGTGCAAGGAGACATTTACTGTCTGAATCTGGACTGTCATATGTGGGAATATTATAAGTGATTATGTGTGCAGTTTGAATTTTGTATATTAAAAAAGAGAAATAAGATGGCTTTTATAGATTATTTTGTAACTGTCCAAATGCTATTATGATGTATAAGGCAGAGTAGATTTGTATAGGATGGTACATTACCAGGTTAGGGATATTAGGTTGTAGCAATAAATAACATCCAAATGACACTTCACAGTTTATAATACACTTCCCTGAGCATAACAGGAAACTGTTAACACTTGTAGAACACATCCTTGGGTCAGACTCAGTGCTCAAAGTTTATATGCAGCATAACTCTGCTAGGTAGATATTATACTATACCCATTTTGCTAGTGAGGAAACTGAGGTATAGAAAAAGGTAAATAACTTGTTTAAGGTCTCAAATCAGCATCATAGCTTCCTCTCTGGCTTAGAACTCACCCCAAAGCTGTGCACTAATACTGCCTAAACTATAATGTAAAAATAGACAAGGGAAATCTGAACTAATAACCAAAGTGCATTGTAGTCCTTGTAGCGCAAAATTCCTTCAGCAATTCAGTTAATTAATCTTCCAATTTTTCCTCTCACCTTGTTAGGCAAGAACAAATTGAGGTTGATATTCACTGGCATTTTGAGCTTTGCCATTGATGATCTGATTCCTAAATTCTTTGGGTTCTGTTTGGATTTTGAAGGAAGTGATGGTTTTAAGTATGGGAATTTGGAGGGTAAGGTTCACATTTGCTATCTCATTTAATACCATAATTCCTAGTCCCAACATACTTAATGCCAATATATTTTTTTCTATTTCCTTTTTTTAAAATTTTATTTAAAGAAAGATAAAAAACAAAACAGAAAACGGGTAGAAATAATACATTCTTTCAAAGAAAAAAAACAATAATAAATCACTAGTTGATGTTTACATATTGGCCTCTTACAAATAATTGTTCAAGATACAAAAGTGGAACATGTAAATGGGAATTCAAACAATGATACTGCAAATAGTTCTGTTTAACTATCTAATAAAAACTTAGTAATATGGTTATCAACCCTGTACACTAAAACATATATGCATTTATCGATATCTTCATTTATGTTGAAATTAAACGAACCAACGCAGACTAAAATCACTCTGAACAAAGAATAATAGTATTGCTGGATTTCACATCATGACACTCCAGAATCAGCACTGAGTACTATAGTGCCTTTCTTTCACTCAAAGTATTTGTTCATTTCCTCAGGTGTCATAAGATCAGTTTTCATAAACTGTTTACAGGTTTTACACAAACATGAGTCTTAACCTGTATTTTTATCATTTCTATATTAGAGGGAGAAACAGAAAAAGCAGGACAGAACAAAACATATTCCTATAGACACCTAAAACTAAAAAGATATATACAACTGCTGTACAAGTAGTACTACCATGGTTACTGTGTTGTCTCTTGTTATCATCAATAGAATTGCTGTATCATCAGATATAGTATAATTGTATATATCAGTACATAACATTATTAATAGAAATAGAACTTTGTAGATAGTGTAGAACTACAAAAACAGGTAGAAATCAAATCAGAATCGGTATCATAGTGAATCATTGTCATTTTCAGTATAGGTGTCTATACTCTCTGACTTGATACTATCAACTTTAACAGTTTTGAATAAAATCAATAACAAACAGCAATCAAACAAATCAGATTTAACTAAGTTCAGTCATGATATAACAATATAAGTTATAGAGGGATCCAGATTGAGTTAATAGGAAATTAAATGATTACTGTGCTATATCCTGACATTTCTGGGATAGCTGTCTGTGCCCTCAGATCTAGTGCTTGTATACAAACTGGGATGGAATAAGTTCTATTGAAGCAGAGTCGTGTGAGTAATATGGGTTTTAATACCTGATACACTATTAGCAATATCTTCTGCTGTCTTTTTTAAGACTATTCCTCCCCTTTCACTCCCCCAGGTTGTACTGTGCATTTTTGGGTCTCCACACCACCCTCGGTTTTATATTGTGTGGGCAAGCTGCTATTTACCTAAGTGTTTCTGAACCTTCTCACTCCTGGACTTGATCTCTAATTGTATTTCTTTACCTATTAAACCCTGTCTTTTCAATCTATCCATGAATACTGGTCCAGCTGCCCCTGTTACTCTCTGGTTCCCTATCACTGTTTTCTCATATTTAATTTTTGGTCCATATACCATTCTTTAGGTTAATTATATTTCCTATATAGAGCACCTTAGTGGGCCCTACATCTTGATACACTCTGCCTGTGATTATCTTTTTTTCCCTCAAGTTAGTGTATCTAGGCCATTTATATTAGAAATTATATCTAACCTTCTCTGCCTCAATTCTGTTGTGCTCTTTTTCTGTCATTAGTTGTCTGATTGTCTTCATTTTGCCTTCTGCCCCATTCATTAAGGCTTCTCTGTCCCTATTTTTGAAATACTGGTACTTTTCTCTCTCTTTAGAATGTTCTTCAATATTCTCTGTAGAGGTGGATTGGTGGTTGCAAATTCCCCCAGTTCCTCTTTATCTTGGAAGCATGTTGTTTCTCCATTAGTTTCTAGAGACAGTTTTACAGGGTACATCAATCTGGGCTGGAGGTTATTTTCTTTCAAGGCTTGTAATACTTTCCACACTCTTTTCAATTTGATGTTTTGTGCCAAGAATTCTGCTGTAATTCTGATGGGCTTTCCTTTACAAGTAATCTGTTTCTTGTCTCTAATAGCTTTTAATATTCTGCTCTTATATTGGATTTCTGAGATCTTGATTATTATATGCCTGGGTGTAGTTCTGTTTTGGTTGTAGGTGGCTGGAGTTCTTTATGCCTCATACATCTGAATATAATTTCCTTTTCCTATGTTTGAAAGTTTTCCTTAATTATTTCTGTGAATAGCCTTTGTAGTTCCTTTGTTTGTGCTTCTTCATTCACATTCTTTATTATTAAGTTATAGATTGAAGCCTTCATCTTCAAGCCTTTGTATTGTTACTGCTCACTTCCTTGTTATTTTCAAGAAATTTTTCCTTTCATGATCCCACATTGCAACCCTGTCCTCCATTTTGGATAATCTATCCTTAGTTTCTTTCAAGCAGTTTTGCCAGCTTTCAATGGAGTTTTTAATTTCCTGGTAATCACTTCGAATCTGCTTCATGTATTCTATGTTTTCTTTATATTCTTCATCAAACAATTCTCCCCTTTTTTTGTTTTCTTCCATTCTTCCATCTGTGTCTGCTTGAGAGGTGCATAGCGTTTCTTTTATTAATCTATATCTTGTTTTACTTGATTAAATATTTCACTTTTGAACTCGTCTATGAGGTCCCAAAAATATTGCTTTTTATGTCCACTGTTGCTGTGTCTGATATTGCATGTTGGCTGTCCTTAATCTCCTTTGCATTTACCTTTCCTGGATCAATGTTCCCAGGGTTGGGGGCTGGGAACCCTTTCTTGTTGCTTCCTCTTCTCATATTTTTGTTCCTTCCACACAGGTATATATAAGAGGCCCCAGTTTCTTTCTTTGTTGGTTACAGTTCATCTGAAGCATGCTGACTAGTTGCTCCTGCCCACTGCAGTGTACTATGGAGATACAAACAGGGACCTAGTATGCTGGGCCCTCCCCTCAAGGTCAGTCAACTTGCTGAGGGCTTCACTGCATTAGTGTGCACTGCTATGTTTAGGGTCTTGGTTTGGGCTAATCTATAGTCTCAGCACAGGGTGTGACCCAGGCCAAGCACACCTCACCAATCCCATTTGAGAAGGGAGCAACTGACTGAAGTCACCGCTGCTCCTTGTTCTCGCCAGTCTGCCTGGCCCCAGAATGATGTCTGTTGGAGCCCCTTTTTCTGTGGATTGGTTTTATTCCTGTCACTCACCACAGGTCATTGCAGGTTCCCAACCAACTCAGCTCTCCATTCGTCTCACTGACCCCCGACCTCAGTGTGAGTGTGAGTGTGAATGTGCCTCCATTGAGTTGAATCAGCAGGTTTTTGGGTAGCTCGGTAAGTCTTGGCTATGTGAGTTCAAGACTGCAGTGGGAGCACCGAGCCTTTAGCTGTTCCAATAGTAGCACCGACACTGTATGTTGGTTCTCTCAGCTTAGTTTTTCCTGGGTCAGGAGGATCCATTTCCCTCTGTTCAGGACTCCCCATTCTATATTGTTTTTGGAATCTAAGTTTACTATCTCAGGGAGTCTCTCTAGCCTGCTGTTTTCTATCCACCATCTTTACCAGAACCCTTTATTTTTCTATTTCTCTTTGAATATGAACAAGCCTTATATCAATGTAAAAAATGTAGATTCCAAAATAAACAGAGTCCTGGAAAAATGTCTTGAAAACCTTCAGGCTTAGTGTCAAATCCCTCTTTTCCCATGGTTGAAATCTACAATATTTGGTGTCTGTTTCTCCCTTGCATTCTTGTAGAACATTGGACTTATGCATGTAGTCTAAGTTTTTGCTTTCTGGCTCTCAATAATCAGAGTTGATCTTGGTTAACTGACTTAAATATTCTAATTATCAATTTCTTTGCATCAAATGAGAACAACACCTACCTCACTTAGTTAGCAGGAAGGTAGAATGAAAAGTCTCACTAAATGCTGATGATACAAATCTGGCTTGACTCCTAAGACTGTTCCCTCACTATCCTTACACTTTCTCCTGTTAGGCATAGTAGGGGCAACATAGGGTAGTTCTCACTCTGTCTACAGGACAGAAATGTGTCTGGCATTTGTTTCTATTTGTTTATTTATTTTCCTACCTCTCTCTAACTACTTTGGCAAGGTCTCACTTAAGAAGGAAAAGAGTATTTTTGAGGTTCAAAATCTTTTTCCCTTTAGTTGATGTCATGGTCAGTGGCCCCCAGGCTTCATGCTTTTGCACTGGGTATTTGTGATTGGTTCATGGCCTAGCTCTTAGATTGATGGGGTCAGTGCCACACCCACCTAGGGGTGGAGCCAGCATTCAATGTAATGGCAGTAAGAAGGCATGTCTGTCTCTCTCTTGGTGGTTTCCTTCTTGCTGTTTGCAGCCACCATGAATTGTGGCCCAGCCATGCCACACTGCCTTGGAGTCAACTGAGTATGGACTGAAACCTCCAAAAAACTAAGAAATAAACCTTTCCTTTCCCAATTTTGGGCATCAGGTATTTTGTCTCAGCGACGAGTAAAATATAAGTAGTACAGTTGAAAATCAGGTTTTATTTCTACCATAGACTCCTCCCCACAAGACTTACAGTGGCCTTAGAATCTCAGAGACCCGGAGTACAAACAGCTCTGAATCTTAATCTTTAAGGTTGTTGTGAGCTGAGGACAATCTCAGGTATAGGGCAACTAATGTGGTTTTCTAGGCTTTAATGTCTTTTGGAGTGCTTTTTACATGACAGATAGCAAAATTAAGCCCTGTTGTCAAGGAAGACTGATGGGTGGCAGTGAGGCAATGTTTTTCAGTGAGTACCCAAACTCCCTGGAGACAAGTTACAGCTGCTGCTGAATGACTCAGTAATCATGGTACACTTATTTAGCTTCAGTGTGCCTCAGTTGCCTCACATATATGATGGATAAAATGGTTACTTAATAAGGTCATGAAATGAATGTCTGACAATATGTTTTTTGCTATTACTTTCAATTTTTCCACTAATCCAGTAAAGAGCATCTCTTTTCCTTTTATTGTTGATTCTTTAGTAGGACAATAAAGGTGACAACAAGTATCAGATATGGTAGCATCATTTAGAATTTATGAAAGCTTTGTGAGTCAGACTTTTTCAGGGCATGATAGTATAGCAGGAAAATAGACTTGCTTTCCTCAATGACAAAAATTTATTTGCATGGAAAATTATAAATATCATATCTGTTCTGTGAATCTATGCATTTATTTGGGATGAAGCCAAATCTTGGCCTTTAAGAGAAAACTTTCCTGAGGAGAATTTACAGTGGGAGATCTTACATTCTTAATTTATGGCTAAGTGCTTAGGGATCATGAAATACACAGTGTTAGGGAGTCATGGACTCAGCATGAGATGACAGATGTGAATACTGGTATTTTAAAGCAATTATGAGTAGCACTCTGAGAAAAATGCCATCCATATGACTTAATAAACTTAGTATTTTTCCTTGAGTTATGTTTCAATAAATTAAACAGTGATTCTTTACCCAAACATGTTTCAAATAATGGTAGAACACTGAAGGAGAATCCACTTGACTGTTACTAAAAGCCTGTTCTTAAATAAACATTGCCATGGTAGATGGGGAGCTAATGCTGCCAAGACTGACAGAAGCATAGGGAAGCTCACTCAGAGTGTCATCGGCTCTACTACTTACTTTCTCGATTTCCAAGGATGCCCACCTCTGGGCTTGCCATGATGTGCTAGAGCAGTGATGGTAAACCTTTTAGAAATTTAAATGATGCAAACAGTCTGTTTCTGTGCTCATGCCACCATTTTGCATTTTGCTGCACCCCTGTGCTGCAAGAATAGTCACCATGAAAACTCAACCAGTTATTGTTCAGGCTGTGCATAAGTATGAGAAGCAGGTTGAGACAAGACCTTGGATTCAGTTTTGTCTCATTCTAAATATTTGATTTTGAGGAAGTCACTTGTATTCCCAGATTTCCAACTGTAGGTGAGGAAATCACTTTGGCATGTTCAACTGGTTCTCCGGGCCATGTTTTTATATGTTAGATATTTTTTACCCTTTTGTACTATATAGTCTCTCAAATGTGAGGTAACATTGCCTGAGACATTTGGAAGCCCTGTTTCTGTTTGAAACTTGGAAGAGCATGTGCCCTTGATCTCATGTTTCTACCCAGTAAAACCTCACCAGATGAATGGATAAAATGTGGCACTAAGTACAGTGGAGCACCACTTTGCAGGAAATAAGGATGAACTTGAGGCATTTGTTAGAAAATAGAGGCATTGTGAACCTCTGGAGTTGAGTGAAATAGATCAGTCACATGAGCTTAAGTGTTGCATGATTTCTTTTACTTAAAAAATCCCATAAAAACAAAGAGCAAAATAGGAGATGGGTAATGGGAAGTAGGGAGATGGATCTTTCTCATAGCAGAAGTGCATGGAGACCAGGAGGACTTAGGGAGGGAGGGGAGAGAGATGTGGGAAAGGAGATGGAGAAAAAGAAAATGGGATGTACCAACTTCCCACAAGGAAGGTAAACATTATGGTCTACAAAACTAAAATTTAAAAATTAGTGAAGAGGCTCTCCTCAGAGTGCATAGCTGCTGCCAGCCATAGATGCCACATCTTTGCTACTTACAATTCCCACTGTCTTTTAGCCACCTTGATTCAGTTGCAGCATCTGCCTGGCCCCTGTAGGCATTGTGACTGTGGAACCCTCTTTTGGTTTCAAATGTCTTCATTTCTGCCTTTTTCCAGAATAGAGTGGATTTGCCACATAATAGAATAAATAATGCATTTGGACTAACTTTTCAGAATTTTCTTATACATAGGGTATTGATCTACATAATTATGACCATGAACATTAATTTTCAGTTAGGCATAGTTTACTTTTTGGAGTCTGAAGTGTATTCTTGCATAATATAATTGATTTGCCATTTTAAAGTGATCAACTCTGATGTAACCATTAAATAAGAGCCAAGCTTCTTGAATTATCTTAAATTATCAGGAAGTTCAGAAATAATTTAAAATGAAGGGGAAACAGTCCTGATTATACACTGTTTGCTAATGTATTATCTGTCTTCTGTCCATCTTCAGGTAGTCTAGGAAAATAGAAATGTTTGGGGCAGCATCAAGTAGGAGGGAGATTTAACAAGTAATAAAATTACAGCCACTTATTTAACAATAGTTTCTATGGTAATTACACACATAATACATAATAATTATATGAAAGAAAAGGGTATCTACCTACCTACCTACTTGCCTGCCTACTAGGGAGTAGATGTTGGCCCTGCTATACCTTCAGTTTTAAATTAAGATTTATGGATTTGGGAAGTATACTGTTTTACAAATATTTCTGTGCCAGTTAATCTTGTCAATTTGACGGGATTAAGTCATTCCTGGAGAAGCAACTGGATTGTGGAGGCGTGATAGTCCTCAGTGAATTAATGCACTGATGTCCAGAGCTGAATATGCAGTAGGAGGTGGGGCCCAATTGGCAGAGCTGGATCACTGCAGTCTGTTTTTGAGAGTGCTAGTTGAGCAGTGATGAACCTATGGAATAAGTGCTGCAACAGGCACTGCAGAGCCCTATCTGTTATCACACGAACTAAGTCATCCCAGAAGCTGAGCACTGGATGGTAGTTGCTTTTTCTAAACTAAAATCTCAATATTCAGGTTCATTGCAGTATTTGGACTTAATGATAAATAAGTGCTTTTGGGTTGCAGTTTGGGGACTCAGTCTCTAAAATGTTTGCTGTCACTCTGTTGCAGGTGCCCTCACCCTTATCTCTATATGATGGTCACCCTGAACTGAGAAGCCTTGCTCTCCACATGTATCCACCATGACGTTCTTGCCATGGAACCATCAGAGGACAGTGTGAAACAGCCAAGTGAACTTCTCTTCTTTTAAACTGTTGGCATTAGATATTTTGTCCCCACATTGAAAAGCCGACCAATACAATTTCTTCAGAAGTGACTTAATTCTTAGGACTTAGGAGAGAGTTTAATATTTGCCAAACTCCTTTACTTGTTCTCATCATTTTATGTGATTTCAGTAACCCAATTCAGCATTCATACTGAGTCCATACAGCTGGGTGGGGAAATTCTTCACAGTGGAACCTAGCCCAAACCCTTGTTCTAATTCTTGCTACACCCACAAAGATGGAAGATTATTAAGAGGTTCTGAGCCTTTTTCTTTCTTTGTAAAATGGGAAAATAATAGGACTTATGAAGAAGTTCATAAAACCTAAATGAAGTAAGTGTCCTAAGTCACTTACTAGTAAAAAATAAATTCACCATAAATATTTTTGTGTTTTTTATTTGTTTGCTTTTTTCTCAGGAAATAATTACTAGGTCCTCAATATTTCTTCACTTCTGACAGTTCTACAAAAGTCTTGTCTTATAGAGGTTTTTTCTTGCTTATTTATTTATATATATTGAAGAGGGTAAAATTATACACAACAAAACTACAAAACAGATCACAAGACAGCAATGCAAGAGACATAAATTTCAAATCAAGACAATTAGATATCTTTACTATCTATCATATTGTCTCTTGTTTTCTTCTGAATAGTTGTCCATATCTTCACATACAGATAATTAACATGAAACAACATAGTACAGAACTGATCTGAACAAGATGAGGAAGGCATTTTAGTTCTTCAAGATCAGACAACAAGGAAGTCAACAGTGGTTGTCATAGTGTCTCTCATTCTCTTCAAAATAGCTGTCCATACCTTCACATATGTTGAAATTTAATAAAACCAAATGGGCCAAACTCACTCAGAACAAAGAATAATAGTATTGCTGGATTTCACCTTATGACATTACAGAATCAGCACTGGGTATGTAGTGTCTCTTTTTCTTTAGAGTAGTTGTTCGTTTCATCATGTGTTATATGATCAGTTCTCATAAATTGTTTATAGGTTCTATGCATGCATGAGTCTCTACATGTATATTAATCCTTTCTGTATTAGAGAGAAAAACAAGACAAAGCAAGACAAAACAAAACAAATTCCTATAAAAAATGAAAAAGTCATATAAAACCACAGTACAATGTGAACTACAATGGTTACTGTGTTGTCTCGTTATCTTCAATAGAATTGTCTATATCCTCAGGCATAGTATAATTGAATATAGCAGTACATAATAATATTAATAAAAACAAAACATTGTAGACAGTGTAAAACTTCAAAGGTAGGTAATAATCAAGCCAGAATGGGTATCCTAGTGAATCTTGTGATCTTCAGTATATAGTTGCCTATACTTTCAGACTTGATATTATCAATCATAACAGATTTGAATAAAATCTGTCAATACAAAACAGCAATCTAACAAACCAGATTCAACTAAGATCAGTCATGATAAAACAGTGTAAGTTGTACATAGCTTCAGATTAAGTTAATAGTAAATTAAAGATGATTATGTACTATATCCTGCTATTTTCAGGATAGCTGTCTGTGCCCTCAAATCTAATACAGTAGACAAACTGGAACAGAATATAATCCACCTAAACAGAGCAGTGTGAGTAATGTGGGTTTTAAGTCCTGATACAATACAATATCCTCTGCCTTTTTTTTTTTTAGACTATTCCTCCCCTTTCACTCCCACAAGGTGCTGTGCATTTGGGGTCCCACCAACTCCCACAGATTGGGGGGCAACCTGTTATTTGCCTAAGTGCTTCTGAATCTTCTCACTCCTGAACTTAATCTCAAGTTGTATTCCTTTACCTACAAAAGCCTTAAGGTTTTCCTTCATTATAGCTGAGTAGTTCTCTACTACACATACGTATCCTGTCTTTCCAATCTATCTGCAGCTGCTGGATAAGTTGTACCTATTTCTCCCTGGTTCCCTGTTACATAAAGCATTGTTCTCTCTTGTTTGATTCTTGCTCCATAAACACTTTTTCAGGTTAATTACATTTCCTATACAGAGCATCTTGGTGGACCCTACCTCCTGATCTACTCTGCTTGTGTTTCTTTTTTCTTTTCTTCTTTTTAGTGTATCAAGGCCACCTAGGTTAGAGATTATAGCCACATTTTTCTGCCTTCTTTTTTTCTGTCATTGGTTGTGTGCTTTTCTCCTTCATTCCACTGTCTGCTCCATTCATTGATGCTTCTCTGTCACTGTTCCTGATATTCTGGTACTTTTTTTCTCTCTCTTTCTTTAGAATGTCCTTCAGTATTCTCCATAGGGTTGGATTGGTGGTTGTGAATTCTTCCAGTTCCTCTTTGTCATGGAAGAATCTTTTTCTACATTAATTTCTAAAGACAGTTTTTCAGGGTACATCAATTTGGGTTGGAGGTTATTTTATTTCAGGGCTTGGAATACTTTGCTTCTTGAATTGATGGTCTGTGTTGAGAAGTCTGCTGTGCTTTTGATGAGTTTTCCTTTATAGGTGATCTGTTTCTTTTCTGTGATGGCTTCTAATATTCTGTTCTTATATTGAATTTCTGGACTCTTGATTATTATATGTCTGGCGGTAGCTCTGTTTTGGTTGTAGGTGGCTGGAGTTCTGTATGCCTCATACATCTAAATATTATTTCTTTTTTCTATGCTTGGGAAATTTTTGTTAATTATTTCTGGCAATAGTCTTTGTATTTCCTTTGTTTTTACTCCTGCTTCTTCATTCACATTTTTTATGGTCTTGTTGTCTTCTAGCCTTCATATTATTACTGCCTGTTTCCTTGCTATTTTTAAGAGATCTTTCCTTTCATGATCACACATTGCAAATCTGTCTTCAGGTTTTGATAGTCTATCCTTAGTTTCTTTCAAGCAGTTTTGCTAGCTTTCAGTGGAGTTTTTAATTTCTTGGTAATCTCCTTGAATCTGTTTCATGTATTATAGGTTTTCTTTATATTCTTCATCAAATGTTTCTCTCATTTGTTTATGTTCCTCTCTACTTCCATCTGTATCTTCTTGAGAGGTGCTTAGCATTTCTTTTATTAATCTACTTATATCTTACTTTACTTGATTAAATATTTCACTTTTGAGCTTTTCTGTGAGGTCCTAAAGTTATCTCTTTATGTCCACTGACGCCATGTCTGATATTGCATGTTTGCTGCCCTCAGTCTTTTTTGTATTTACCTCTCCTAAATCAATATTCTCAGGTTGGGGGCAGGGAGATTTTTCTTATCTCTTTATCTTGTCACCTTGTTTTGGTTTCTTCCATTCAGGTGTATAATGGAGGCCCCAGGCCCTTTTCTCGTTGGTTATGGTTCTTCTGAAGTGCCCTGGCTAGGGATTTCTGCTCTCTCCAGTTTACTGTTGGTCATTGAGGTGCAATCAGGGACTGTGTATGCTAGCCCCTTCCCTCCTGGTCAGTAAACCTATGGGGCCTTCGCTGCATTAGTGTGTGCCCAGCGTATGGAATTGGTCTGGGATGACTTCCTGGGTCCTGGCCAGGGGCATGAACCAGGCCAAACAGATCTCACCAATTTGCTCCAGGAAGGGGGCAACTGACTGAAGTCAGTGCCATTCCTTGTTCCTGCCCATTCTGCCTGATTCCAACATGTTGTCCAGTTGCTTGCCTCTTTCCCATGAGAGGGTCTTATTTCTTACACTCACCATGGGTTAATGCAGGTCTCTACATGGGCTCTGTTCTCTGTTGGGCTCACCGAGCTCCAACTTAAGTATGACCACGAATCTGGTAGGTCGCAGCAGTGCAAGTTCAGGGAGCTCTGGCAAGTCATGGTGGGGTGGCTCCAGCAAGAGCGTCATGGCCATTAATCTTAGCTGCTCCAATGGTAGCTCCAATGGAACTGTGTGTTTGACCAACTCTTTTCCCTTTAGTTTCTTCCTGGGTTGAAAGGATCCATCTCCCTTTGTCTGGACCTCTCCAAGGTATTTTATTCTGATATCTGAGTTGTCTCTCAGGGATCCTCTGTATGCTACTGCTTACCAATCCACCATCTTTGTCCTATCTAAATAGAGGTTTTGGCTATTGTTTTTCTTTTTGTAAAGCAATAGGAAATATCTGTTAGTCCTTCTTCCCAATTGTGCATGAAGGCTTATAAGCAGATGTCTATTACATTTGTCTTCATGTTTGAACTATATGTTAGCACTTAACAGCTCCCACCAGGTGTAACCATTTTTAGGTACCCACTGCCAATATGCCGTTGTTTTATCTTGGCATGATTGTTGGTGTGAACTAATCTGATCCCACATTGTGGCTGCTCCTACTGTTAGAGTAGCATGGTGAAGAGAGTGGCAAGCAGAAACCTTGTTTTTGTGGGATTGGTGGTGAGGGTGAATCCTGTTACACCAAGGAGCCCTTTGGCAGTAGTTTAATATGTTGACAGGAGAACCATTTGGTTGGGTCGTTCTCCTGCTATTTGCTTTTTTGGGGAATAGAGTGTTAGATTATTTGGAATATCAGTCTTCAGAATTCTTTGGAACAGCTATTTGGTAGGTCACTGTGCTGTACATATTCAAGCTAATAACTTCCTAAATCCAGAGTGAAAATCCTTGAAGAAAAGAAAGTCAAACACATCATCTTTGAGATTTATAACACAGTGTAGAATGCAGAAAAAGAAACCTAAATCCAAAAAGAAAGCACTGAATCTCCTAAAATTCACTCTAGTGTGAATCAGTACTTTCAATCTCTGCCTTTTAAATTACTGTTTAGTATCTTAATTGATTTTTTACTTAAAAAAGCAAAACAAGCAATGATGATGGAACATCTGAAACACAAATGGAAGCATCCTCTTGGTTGGGTTAAAAAGTAGGCCATATATCTAAGTGCTCCCTATTTTTCTAGGATCCTTTAAAGCATTTGTTTTAATTTCTTTCTTCTTTTGTTTTAAATTTCCTTTACATTTCATGTTAGTTGCATTCATTATAGGTGCCTTATTCTTATCTATTTTGTGTTAATAAAATGATACAATTACACGACTACTTAATACTATGTTGATCACTGTCTTCCACAATATTTTATGCTTTTTACATTTTTTTATTTTTTGTTTTCTTTTTATTTGCATTCTTGTATTACTTAGCTCTTTTTGTTCTCTTTGAATTGATGGTTTTAGACATATTATTTTTTGTTAGTGCTTACCTCTGTATTTTAGCAGTCATATTTAAACTTGTTATTTTTGCAGCATTTCATTTTGAAATATTGTCACATGTATCACTATTTTACATTGCACACCTGTATACTCTGTGCCTGGACTCTACAATTATCTTTTCATTGTGCTTGCTTTATTGTTTAACACAATCTATTTTAAAAGTTTATTTGTTATTATTTTTGCAATAGATTTTACACAGTGTCATTAAGCAAAATGTGCTTTTGCACTGCTTAAAGCACTATCCACACAAATTGGTTGAGTTAGAGTATGTCTTGCTCAGAGACTTTATAGAAGGAAAATTTTAAGGGCCACATAATCTGACCTTGCCCATACAGTGACCTTTTTATAGCATAAAAGCTAATAATAGCTCAGGTCCTTGTGTACAGTGAGGAGAGTATTGCCAACTGTGCACCCAGTAGTAACTAGTAAGCAGCTACAATTATCAAAGATCATGAGAAGTTATGCTCATAGCAAGTGCCTGCTAATGAAAGGTATAGCCCAAACTAAGAAAGGGGCTGGGGTGACAACAAACCACTGAACATGGCCAGGTGTGGTGTTGCAGGCCAGTAATCCCACAATAAGGAACCTGAGGCAAGAGGCCAGCTGGCCTGAAACGCATAGTGAGACCCTGTCTTAAAAAAAAAAAAAAAAGCACTGCAAACAAATAAAAAGCACATAATAGTAACAGCAGAAAAATAGGGTGAATAAATCAAGATTTAGAATTTAAGGGCCAGGGACCTCCATTTTAGGTGCCTCCCACTGAATCTCTGTGTGATTGACAGGAATGATTGACAAGGTGCTGAGTCATCTTGGGGACCATCAGCACACATATGCACCTCAAAATTCATTCTGATCTGTGTATTTATAAACCTGTAATGAAGTGGGAATAGGGTAAAGGTGACCAGAAAGTCAGGCTAGGTAATACAAACTGTATGTGCTCTCACCCAGGGCACTGGCAAACTCCTAAGGTTTTGTTATTTTATTCTCACTCTCTTAGGACAGTGAAAACAGGAATAATAGGCTGTGGCTTTGAATTAAATGGAGGGAATGAAATGACTTGATGCTCAGATCCAGTTTTTCAAACTGTACTACTCTCAGAAGAAATTTGTTATTCCCACACTAGGCCATCTTATCTAGCATCATGTTCCCTGGTACAGGAGCCTTTGCAGATTTTTACCTTCTGAAGTTAAATTAAATTTACTTGTCAAATGCAATTGCATGTCACTTACTGCTATTTCCAGAGAACAAGTGATTGATTAACCTACTTTTGTTGATCTTTTGCCACAAGTTGATAAATGTTTAGGTTAACACCCAGATGGTAAAATGCTAAGTTATTTTTTGTTTTATTTGTTACAAATAACTGATTTGAAATAAGTTGGGGCTGAATTTGTTTCAATCTCTTTCCCCTCTCATCTTCTGTCCCTTAATTCCCTTTCCTTCCTTTCTTCCTCCCCCTTTTCTTTTTTTCTTTTCTTCTTCTTTCTCTTTTTCTTTTCTATCTGTCTCCTTCCTTCCTTCCTTACCATTAAGATGGAACCAAAAGATTCTTACTTGTAAAGGAAACACTGTCACTAAGCTAAAATCACATCCTTCCACTAGTGCATTCAGTTGGTTAAAAATAAAATTTAAAGCCTCTATTGTTAGGCACCAAGTTGTCCCCAGGAACTGTAATTCATCAAATTGTAATATATAGCATGTGTTTTCAAAATATTGAATGTACACACAGAAATTCTTAAACTGCATTTTAAATTATGGGAATTATAAAGAAAATTAATAGTTAGATCAAATTTTGTTCTAAAAAGTCAAAACATAACATTTATTATCAAATGCCTTGGTATCCTGCTGTTGCATTGGTTGGAGGAGTGGGGCCCAGAGTCCTCCTGTGAAGAGATCTTCAGCTTCCCTGGTTCCTCCCTCCAGGGCAGCAGGAATGCAGTGGTGGAGTGAGGCTGACTCAGAAATTAAAGCCTTAGGCATAGAATGAGAAACTCGGATACTTAAAGTGAAGTAGAACTGGCTAGGAGTAGTGGTGCACTGCTGTAATCCCAGCTCTCTGGAGGCTGAGGAAGGAGGGTCATTGTGAGTTCAAGACCAGCGTGGGCTATAAAGTCAGGCCAAGGCCAGCCTGAAATGCATGGCAAGACCCTGGCTCAGAAAGAAAAAAAAAAAAAAAAAAAAAAAAAGACAAAGTGTAGTAAAACAGAAGATTTGGTGAAAATGTTGCAAAAGGCAGGGTGGGAGTGCCACATAGCAAACAAGTGGTATGGCAGGGAAAAGCTCAAGGTGAAGGGTGATGTTCTCAGCCTGATGTCTTTGCCGCCTGGTCCGTATTCATAGAGTTAAGTGATCTTATAAATAACTATTTTTTTATTGGTTCAATCAGGATCTTAGCCTTTATTTTTGGGTGAGCCAAGGTTCACAGGAGCCATGGGCATGCAGCAAAAAGTATGCAAAGCCCTACAAAAAAGGGCAGCTTTCCCTGCACATCATGTCATGGGTGAGCATGTGGTTATCTCTATTACACTAGCCGCCTAGGTCGTGCCCTTGCAGACTAGTCCTCCCTAACTACCCCTCATCATTGTCAATGATGAGAAAAACAAAAAAGGGAAAAAATGAATATACCTGAATTTAAAAACCATAGGTCCACAAATCAGGGTGTGTTTCATTTCCCCATCCCAGGACAAAAGCTTATTTTCCTTGGTCTTCAAATGGTGTTTGAATATATAGTAGCTTGTATTCTATCTTTGAATAATGGTTGTATTTGGCTTAAGTATTAATATGTCAAAGTAGCTTAATTATGAAAATAAGGATGAGTCTCTTCCATCTGTCCTCCATCATTATTCCCTCTTCATCTAGTACTCTATCTTCCCATTTCTTAAAGAGCTGAAATTGTCAACATTTATTGTCTCTCCCTCTTCATTTCTACCTGGTATTCCTCCTGTACCCATTTTTCTTCTGGTTACTGCATGGCATACATCGCAAATAGTCCTAATAATGCATAATTTTCAAAATATCAATGGACACCTTTCATAATTTAGATGACCAGTAGTTCTTTCCATCCCAACCACAGTAGATACAGTGAGTTCCCTGAAGTTAAAAAGAGGTGAATTAAAAGAAATCTTCACATTTGTACCAGTTTTCACCCTTTCTCCTTTGAAGTTATTTAGTTTGGAACAGGCTAAGAATTGAACATTCAGACTTGATCTGCTGAATATAGGACCATATTATATTATTACATGCATACAAAGTAGGTCCCATTTGCTGCTCTAGGCATCTGGTTAAAGGGAAAGATGGGAAGATGGTGACCCTTCCTGCTTCTCACTCACAATCAGAAGTCAAGCATTCTTAATACAAGACAAAGTTATGCCTATCTCTGTGGAGTGCAGAGAATTTTGAAGTTCTGAAGACCAATGTAGCAAAGAACAATGCATTAATCTTTGTTTAGTAGGATAGGGAGACAAGTTATTAGCTTTAGCTTGACAAAGACTGCAAGCTCATTTTTGGCTCTTTTGCCTTGAGGAAAGCAGCTCACTGTTTTTCTCAGCAGGCTGGAAGCCATCTGAGCAGATGGTACAAAGCTTCATGTGCCAGCCACAAAGCATTTGCCTGGTGTGTTTGCAAGTGGCACTGCTTTTGTCCAAGCATCACGCTATCAATATAGATTGTTTTTCAGTACTCTTTAACTGAGGATGGGAAAGGAGGAGGAGTGCATGAAGGGAGGACCAGAAGTGGTATACTTTCATTTATGATCTTCTGCAAACAAACTTCATGACTGGCAGGTTCAGGAGACAGAATTAAGGAATGTGCTGAATCCTAAAACCCCCTCCCAGATCCAGAGGAACCTGTTAGGCCTCTTCACTGGCAGCTGATCTTCTGGCTGTACCTATACCTGTGATTTGTAAGTCCCATTCAGCATGGATCTAATGAAGCATTTAGATCCAAAATCACTGGTCAGTTGTTCTTAATGTCCGTCTTTTCCAGCACTACCAAATAGCTTTGGTTCCTTTTACTCCCTTGAGTGTGGGTTGGTAAGCCTACATTATAGAATTTTAATACTAAATGAAACTATTAATATTTTCTTCTATAAGCATCATCACCTACTTCTATTTCAGCTTCCAGTCTTGATTATTACCAGGAAATTTGAGCTATTCCCCTAACTACTCTGAACTTGAGGGTCTACCTATGTAAAACTGGAAGAAAAAAAATCTTGGCTTTTGAAAAGATGGAAATGAAGTGTACTTACAAGCATTTGTAAACTACAATTTGCCTTTTGAATACTCATATGGTGGCTATTAGTTATCTGATGGGGTGGTATTGAGACATTTTAGATATGATTAAAGGAGAAAGTTTGAATAGGTGAAAAGAACTCAAGAGTTTTAGACAATACAAGAATTTAAACTATTCTTTGTGTTAGTTCTGTAACTGAGAAAACTGTAACTGAGAAAAAATACTCGAAGTAATAAAATTAATTAAAGCAATAAAATTAAAAAGAAGAAATGCTTTCTTTGGCTATTAACTTTGGAGGTTTCTGTCCACATTGAGTTGGCCCCCTAGTTTGTTGTTTCTGTCTGTGGTGTGGCAGCACACCGTGGCGGGAACACAGGGCCAAGAAAGCTGCTTATCTCATGGCAACCTGTTCACGAAAACAGGAAGGATGCGGATACTCATCATTGTCCTCTAGGATACACCTGAATGACCTATGAGGGCACTAAGTCCCACCTCTTAAAGTTTCCACAAACTCCTAACATTACCAAGCTAAGGGACAAGCCCTTACCATTTAGACAGTTAGAGATTCTTAGCTAAACCATGGTGGTGTTCTTGTCTGTAATAGGAGATGATAATACCTAAGCTTCAGGTTTACATGCAGATGATAATATTATGAGAGAAACTGACAGCAAATGTCTATTCTTGTTTTTATTCTAACTCTGGATAAGTTACTTACGCCCTATGAGTCTTCATTCCTTCATTAACAAGGAGGACACCTACTTTATATTATTGAAAGTATAAACTAAGATAGTTTACAGAACATTTCTGGCTCAGAGTAAGCTTTTAATATGTGTGAATTATGTTTACCCTTTAGCATAATTAATCAGGGACAAATATCTTTAGAATGTTCTCATTGTTCATGGAGAAGTGGAACCTCATCTTCTCCTTCACAAATGTTACTTTTTTAAAAGAAGGTTGTGATAGGTAGAAATATCAGCTCTCAACATTATTAGTGGATTGATTTCCTTTAAGTAAACTCCATGAAGAGAAAACAGCTAGCTAGGTAAATGATGCCAATTGGCTATTTATCATTATTTTTCCAAGTTTCCTGTTGTACTCTTCCCAATTAACTGATAAATTATCTTGCTCTTTTTGAAGATTAGCCTAAAATATTTGTGATTCTAAGACCTGCCAATGAGTCATATGTAAGTAGTCTTTACCTCTGGTACCTCCAGATTGCTTTGACACCTTCTTTGGTTTATATAAACAAATTCAGGGCAATCCAAGGACTGATTGTTCTATCACTTGAAAACAGAATGGAAGACTGTGGGTCCTGTGAAAATTTCCTCACTCTAACCAGGCTCTCTACTATTTTTAGTTGCTATTTTGTGAATAGACTTTTCCATCAATTTATTTCTTTGTTGCTTTTTCCCTCTATGTATCTTCATTATAATCACCTCATTCTTAAATATTCACATGTCATACTTTTGTTATTTATTTGAATTTACCCTAAAACTCCATATAATTCATTTCTAAAAGAGTGAAATCACTTACTTTTTTATTATTTGAAGTTATTTCAATCTTACAGCAAAATAAAAACTATAGATAATTTTCTCGAAACCCTTGGAGGTGAAGCTACCTTTGCCATAACCTAGGGTGCTAAGACCTTCAGTCCAAATTCTCCTTGAACATTCTTTCCACTGATAGAATAATGGCAGAATAATCACAAAATCAGGAAATCAATATGCTGCACTACCAACAGATAGTCTATATATCTCATTCAAGTTTTGCCAAATATTCTAATAGCTTCATTTAGGGGCAACCAATATATAGCAGGGGCCATGCAGTTGTCACATTCTTTAATTTTGAATACTGCTGTAGGTTTCTCTGAAATGTTTTAAGCATATGAAATGGTTAGATGGCAAAAGTTTTTTTAAGTTTGTCTGATTTTTTCATAATTAACTTCATGCATGAAGTTAATTGGCAGAAGCATCACAAATGATGCTACATTCATTTGCATCTTATCAGGTGGTATCTGATTTTGGTGTGACTCGTGCAAGCGATGTTCACTCTGATGACTTAAGATGCTATTTTACAGGTTTCCTTACTGTAAAGTTATTTTTGATTTTGAGTACTGCATAAGCATTTTGTGTGGAAATACATTGAAATGTGTGAATTCCCTGTCATTAAAGTTTCACTAAGTACCTTAATTGATATTCTCTTCTGTAGTAGAGAATTTTTTTCTCTTCAATATTCAATGAGTGTTTATATCTTTATACCACTATGGACTCATGGATTCCAATTTTATTTCATTAGTTATAAATTGTTGCTTTCATGAATTCTGATATTCTGTTTATAAAAAGCAGATTTGGTCACTTGCCACCATTTTACTTAGCCTGTGGGCCTTCTGACAGGTACATCTCCATCATTATTTGAACAATTCTTTACATTTTTTCCATAATATTTTTTAGTTGCTTTGTATTCTTTTCCTGCCTAAGTTCTAGAATCAATGAATTCTGTTGGGAATGCTGGCTCTTTTTAGTGAGCCACAGCATTTAGAAATTAGGCTTCAGTTGTAAGGTATGTTTGTTTCTATTTAAGGCACATGATAGCTTTTGAGTCATCCTTTGTTAAGGAAGAGCTAAAGAATATGTCTTAGTTACTTGTCTCATTGCTGAGAGAAAATACCAAACACTAAAAGTTGAGTGAGAAAAGGTTTATGTAGTTAACAGTTTGTACAGGTTTCAATTCATGGTTGGCTGACACCAGTACAGGGTGGTATTGCAGATGGGCATTGCAGAGGAGAAAATATTTGTGGCAGACAGCAGGTGGTAAGGAAAACAAGGGACCTTAGCAACTTTTTTTTGCTCCTTTTATATTCTATGTAGGCTACTGGGATTAGGATGGTGTCAAACCATTCAGAGGACCAAATTAGTAATGACCCAGCCTTAATCCTAGCACTGTTAGTAATAGCATTGCACTATGAATCAATCAAATGTTCTTGATTCAGCCACTTGTGACAAAGCTCCACCTATGATCACACGAAGCTTTGGGCAGGTATCTAAACACAAACCATAACAGCACATGTATATGAATACCTACATTTACATTTGTTATTTATGTCTCTATTTGTCTTTCAAGAACAATAAATTACTGTTAACCAAATTTCAATCTAAATTTTCACTGATCATTCCAGTGTTTTCCTTTTCATATTTGTAACTTCTTCAACAGTGAGAATTCTGGCTATTCTGATGCCCTTTTGTATTTTATTTGCCCAATTTTCCTTCTAAGAATCAGTCTTGTAAACTTTTGGGGCAGCATTTTTCTTATCATGCACAATTTCCTTATGTGTTGGCCTTGGTAATTTTTGACAGGAAAATGAAGAAATGTGGCTTGGAGGCTTGTGGCATTTATATGTCAGTATCCAGAAGCACTGCACTACTATGGGTTTCAGTAGAGCACATCTTTGATACTTTCTGTTTCTTTTTACTTCCATGCTGTGATTGCGGTGGAAGCACCTCAAAAAGCATCTTCTTGTGTTCTTGTTATTGGTTTCTGTGTTGATACCATTTGTAACTTATTTCTTTGGAGTCTGGTATTGCTCTGGTGTTGGAGAAGCAAATAATTTCATGAGGGAAACTTTTTATGTAGTGTATGACTTCCATGTCTCAGATATCATGGTACTATTGCATGTCCTTTAAAACATTCACTTATTCTCACTTAGAGAAGTGTTTCCAGATTTGCATTTTTATTTTTAAAATGGGTATTCCTTTTCAAATGACTATATGGGCAGAGAACCAATTTAAAATACACAAAGGCTTCTTCATTATAGCAAGGCAGTCTGTCAGAGAATTCTGTGAGACCACAGATCTATGTGAGAGAATATTTTGCCTTAAAATTCATCTTCAGTTGCATAGAGCTGGTTTAATCTTAATAATCAGCACAAAATACACTCTTCCTTAATCTACACATGGCCTACACTCATTCATTCATTCATTCATTGGAAACAGATGTTAGTTATTGCCATTAGCTTCCTGTTTAATGGGAAGAACAGGTATATAGTACTGTATACCTGTAATGGGAGATTTGGCCCAGTCAGCAAACTCAGGGACAGAGGACTAGAAGAGGATCAGCCTTTCAGGAGGCCAGATAGTGAAGGACTTGTGTGACGAATGCATGTAGCATACAGAGGTGAAGTCAACTATGTAGGGTCTTTCTGGCCACGCTTGGAGTTTGCAAGTTGGCTTAGAAATGTGAAAGACTGTATTTGTCTACTCTGCCACAACTGAATATTGCTTATTGGTGGTTTAAATAGCATAATTTATTTTCTCATAGTTTTTGAGGCCAGAAATATAAGATCTAAGTATTGGTACGGTTGGTTGCTGCTGAGGCTTCTCTTCCTTGTTGGCAGGTGGCTGGTGTCTTATTTACAACCTCACAAGGACCTTCCTTCTGTTTGTGAGTACAATGGCATTCTTTTACTAAGAACAGATTCTTTGGATTAAGCTCTCAGCCTTATGATCTCATTTAACATCAGTCACTTCCATAAAACCCCATTTCCAAACATAGTGACACTGAGGGATAGGGCTCCATTTTTTCATTTATTCATTTACCAATTGATTAACCCAGTTCCAGTTAGTTCAGTAATCATTAAGTAACAAGAACTTTCCTAGGTACTGGGAATATAACAGAAAATAAAACAGATGAAAATATCTGTTCTTATGGGACAAACGAGGTCAAAACATTTAAAATAATAACCTGTGCCATAATAAGTTAGATTAGAAGGTGTCTATTCATCTTTGCAAAATTTTAGAGGCAGAGATACAAAAAGCAGAGGTAGTAGTGCTAGCGATCCTGGAAAGAAAAGGAAATGTGGATTTCTGGAATAGAGAGATGAGGAAAGTGAGTGTCTCTTCTTGTGGTTCAGTACACAGAGGCAATAACCAGCAGTGTGCGTGGGCTGTAACTTTAGTGTAATGACTGCCCCCTCCTCTTCAGTTATTTAAGGTGTTAATTTATTTAAAAAAAGGCCAATCCAGATAAATTTCTTAGGTGTTTCACCTCTTATTATTCCTCCTGTGACACTGTGAAATCAAAACATAGAATGTGTTTATGGTGTACATAAAAACAAGAGGGACTAGAAACCCTACCTGATCATTATCTGCCCTAAATTTAAATATTTACTTTAAGAACTAGACAGCTATCTTACTTCCTTCATCAGTCCCTCCTCTCATGTCCTCCTTAGTCAGATGAGCACTGATGGAGATTCCAATGCCAGAAAATTAAGCTTTTTCTTAAAAAAAAATTCTACTGCCATGGTGTAATTAGAAATAAGAGAGGATGTGTTTGAAATTCACTGAAGCATAAAACTAAATTAAGTAGTGAATTGCCTATTTTTTATTTGAACCTACATAAAGACCACTATTCAGACATTAATTCTTAAACAAAGGGCTGCTGTTAGGGTCTTGAAATAAATAGCATATGTTTAGAGGTAAAAGGAAGCCTCAAATTAGGCAAATTTAAATAATTTAGAATGCTGAGAGTGCACATAAATATGCATTTGCCTGCCTTCTCAGAGAAGTGAGATGAAGCCCCCAAGCTCTGAATCAGAATGTTGACATTCCCTATCCATTCACAGTAACTCAGATAACTCAGATGTAATTTAATACTTTGCCCTCACAGTATCAATCTCTCCATCTGTTTACTTACTAACGTTGACTTCAAAATTATTCCTTGAGAAAATAAATATACCAGAAAGAATTCTCTATAATAATTTAGGCAAGTAAAATATTTCTGTGAGGAAAATATAGTAGAAACAATGTATTATCTTTCGTTTCTTTTTAAGATAAAATCACTACCATTTTGTAGGTCTAGGTATGCATTTTAAATATATTCTTCATTAATTGACAAAATTATAGATATTTATGGAGTACAATTAAAATACATCATGTTTCCAGTTGTTTTGTTGTGAAGTGCTGTGTTGCTTATATTTTCCTATTCTGATTTGCTTTGTTTCATTGTTTTCTTTTGTTCTCTTTAAAATAAAAAAAAAAATAAAAAGAATATTTACATCATGTATACAATAGTAACAAATTATGCCATTAGCAAGTCATCACTTCAAATATTTATAATTTTTTTGTTAAGAACCATTTGAAATCCTTCTAGTCATTTTAAAATATGCAATAAATTATTGTTAGGTGAAATCATTGTACTGTGTGGACAAACACAACTTATTCCTCTTACCTAATAACCTGTTAACCAATCTCCTCATATTTCTCTTATCCAACCTCTGATAACTTGTTTTCTACTCTCTACGTCTGGGAAATCAACTTTATACATCACACATATGAATGAGAGCATGTGGTAGTAAACTTTCTTTACCTAGCTTAATTCCCTTAACATAGTTGTCCTCTAGTACCATCTGTGTTGCCACAAATGACAGGATTTCATTTTTATGGCTGAGTAATATTCCATTGTTTATATACACCACATTTTCTTTACTCATTCTGTTGGTACAAACTTTAATTGTGAGGTGGGAGGTTTGGGTACAGTCAACTGGTCGAGTGAGTGGACATGACCTCCATTAGGGAGATACAGGAAACTTTCAAGCCCCACACTTAAGGCCAGTAAGAAAGTGCTATCCTCTAGTATAAACAGCTATTTTAAAGAAAAGAAGACATTAGAATAGCCAGAGTTGATTTAGTATCATCTTACTCTGAAATGCTACCATGCTTTTGTTTTTCTGTTGCCTTTGTTTCTATCCTGTTGCATCTTATTGGATATTATTATGTGTAAGAGTATAAACAAATTTTCTATGGAAAATGAGATAATATAGTAGCCATTGTTCATTCTCTGCTATTTGTTTCTGAAAGCCCTGTAATGCTTTCATTCTCTTGAATGGTTTTATACTGTTTTGTTATGCTTGATACTTTTGTATATGAAGCTATGCTCAAATATTTTGAAGAAAGAGACACTATGGTAGTTACTGTTAAGTATGGGATGTCTTGTGGTAAAATGCTGTGTTACTTGCATCGTTTTGATCTGATCTCCTTTGTTATATACTCTTTTGTCTTAATCTCTTTAAAATAAAAAAAAAGCTTTTAAAAAAGTGCTGTCCTCACTTTTTCTGGCAGGCAGATTTTTGGTAGACTAACCTATATCTGACATTGGCCTGAAAAAGGAGGAATACAAAAATCTCCTCCATCAACTTCTTCACCAGTGTGAGTTCTCTCTCTGCCCTTTGCTTGAATGCTGCAGAGAATACTTATTTCCCTATTTTTCACTCTGCAGACTATACTTATTTTCCTACCTTTAATAAACATAAAATTATTCTAACTTTTCCATGTGTCTTGTCCAGTTCTTTATTTAGGACACCAAAGACCTGAAGTTAGTCTTCACCCCAGAACCCCACAACCTAGTAACAAACCTATTTCTTGATAATACTTGTCTTTAAAAATATTAACTTTAGCTGACGGACCTCACTCTCTCTTGTCTGGGGGATGCACCGCAGCTTCCTGCCAGGAACAGTGAGGCGGGCCTAGCCACAGGACCCTGTTCCAGCCTTGCGAACCACGCTCTCTCATATGGAGGGCACATGGCAGCTGCCCCACCTGAAGGAAGGAACAGCCAAGCTGTGGGAAACTGCTCTGACCTTACCTGCTAAATTCTTTCAGGCTGGAGAGCTCCAGCACTACTGTGACTGCCTGGAGGAAGGGGCAGTGCTGCTGAGGAGGGAAGCTTTGCTGCCACAGGGGAAGCTGTATAGCTTGAGGAGGCTTTAGGTCTAACTGAGAGGAGCCTGGCAACCTTCTCTTACTCTGGGAGCTTTGCTGCCCAAGGAGGGAGCTACACTACCAGAGAAGTCCCAGGAATCGAGGACATAAGAGACAACTTCAAACATGCCCAAAAGAAGCTTGGAACAACACTTGAAGCTCAAAAATATAGGAAAATGACAAAATGAAAGGCCAAAATGCAATCTCAAACATCCAGCACATCCCAAGAAAGCCTAGGAAGTGTATAAATAGAAGAAAATACATGCCACATACCTGAAATATCTGAAATAATAGTAACCAAAATAAAGAAGAAACTCTGGGAAACCTTAACGGAATTGAAACTAGAAATAATCTCTCAGGTAAAAGAAGAAATGACAAAAGAAATGAAGGATATGCTGAACATATCTAAAGAAGACAGTTAAAAAACTGGAGTAACTAAACAAAAAGACAGAATCCCTGGATGAACAATATAAGAAACAAACAGAATATATAAAGCAGATGCAAAGAGATATACAAATCAAAAATTCCATTGAAAGTTCTAAAAACCACGTCAATGAATGGGAAGATAGAATTTCAGACCTCGAAGACAAGATTGCAACCCGTGAACAGGAAAGGAAAGATCTTTTAAAAATAACAAGAAATCAGGAAACAACAATTCAACACCTGCAAGATGATGCAAAGAGAAACGACATAAAGTTGATAGGGATAAATGAAAAAGAAGGGGACAACATAAAGGATGTCAAGAGGATATTTAGAGAAATAATAGCTGAAAATTTCCCAAACATGAGATTGGAAACTGATATCAAGACGAATGAAGCATATAGAACTCCAAATAGCCATAACCAAAATAAAACTACACCCAGACATATAATAATCAACATCCCAGAAATCAAACAAAAGAATAGAACATTAAAAGCTGTCATAGAGAAAAGATAGATCACCTATAAAGGAAAACCTATCACAATCAAAGCAGACTTCTCAGCACAAACAATAAAATCAAGAAGAGCATGGAGTGAAGTATTTCAGATCCTAAAGGAAAATGATTTCCAACCTAGGCTGATGTACCCTGCAAAACTGTCCTTCAAAACTGATGGAGAAATAAGATAATTCCATGACAAAGAACAGCTGAAGAACTTCATGATCACTAAGCCAACCCTGCAAAGAATACTGAAAGACAGGCTAGATACATTTAGGAAAAAACCACGAAACAAAGCAGACAATTAAACAGAACAGAAGATAAAGATGCAACAGCAGAAAGATAACATGTCAACAATAAACCAATATAAAACAGTTATAACCATTAATGTAAATGGTCTCAATGCACCAATCAAAAGAAACAGACTAGCAGAATGGATCAAGAAACAAAATCCAACCATATGCTGTCTACAAGAAACCCATCTAACCCAAAAGGATAGTCACAGACTAAAAGTCAAAGTATGGAAAACAATACTTCATGCAACAGAAATCTCAAAAAAAGTGGGAGTAGCTATTCTGTTTGAAGACAATGTGTACTTCACTTCACTAATGATCAGAAGGGATAAAGAAGGTAACTACATACTGGTTAGGGGAAAACTTCAAGAGGAAGAGATAACTATCTTAAATATAGATGCATCAAATTCCAGAGCAAACAGTTATATAAAACAAGTATCAACAGAAATGAAAAACAAAATTAGCAGTAACACAATTCTAAGAGGAGATTTTAACACACCATTGACACCAAAGAAAAGATAAACCAGACAGAAAATCCGCAAAGACACAAAAGAACTGAATCACACAAGTGAACAAATGGAATTGATAGACATATACAGAGTATTCTGCCCAACAACAGAATACACATTCTTCTCAGCAGTACATGGGTCATTCTCTGAAATAGAACATATATTAACTCACAAAACATGTTTAAATAAATGCAAAAGGGTTGAAATTATCCCTTGCATACTACCAGATCATTGTGCTATGAAATTAGAAATTAATGATAAAAGATACTGCAAAACTCCCACAAACACATGGAAAATGAATAACACACTCTTGAGTAATCAGTAGGTCACAGAGGAAATTAAAGAAGAAATTAAACAATACCTACAAAAAATGAAAACACAAATACAACTTACCAGAATCTGTGGAATGCAGTGAAAGCTGTCCTCAGAGGAAAATTTATTGCACTGCGTATCCACACCAGGAAAACAGAATGAATACAAATAAATAACCTGATGTTACACCTCAAACATCTAGAAAAAGAAGAGCAAGTAAGCCCAAAGCAAAAAGAAGAGAGGAAATTATAAAAATCAGAGCAGAAATCAATGCAATAGAGACTAAAAAAAAAAAAAAATCCAAAAAAATCAATGAATCAAAGAGTTGGCTCTTTGAAAGAATAAAATAAATAAAATTGACAAGCCCCTAGCCAACCTTATTTTAAAAAAGGGAAGAAAAAGCTCAAATTCATGCACTAAGGAATGAAAAAGGTGAAATCACTACAGACCTGATAGAAATACAGAAGATCATCAACACCTCTTTCAAAAACCTCTACTCACACAGTTTTGATAAGATAGAAGAAATATACAGATTCCTAGAAACATATGAAGTACCAAAGCTAGGTCGAGAGGATGTAAAACTGCTGAATAACCCAATTTCTATTAATGAAATTGAAAACGTAATTATGTCCTTACCTACAAAGAAGAGCCCAGGCCCAGACAGATTCACTGCAGAATTCTACAAATACAAAGAAGACTTAATGCCAACACTCCTCAAACTCTTCCGTGAAATTTAAAGGGAAGCAATCCTTCCTAAATCATTCCTAGAAGCAAATATTACTCTAGTACCAAAACCCGAGAAAAGCTCAACTGAAAAAGAGAACTACAGACCAATCTCCCTAATGGACACAGATGCAAAAATCCTCAATAAAATATTAGCAAATAGGATGCAGCAAATCATCAATAAGTTCATACACCATGACCAAGTGGGATTCATCCCAGGCATGCAGGGATGGTTCAATAACGTAAATCAATAAATGTAATCCACCATATCAATAGAGCCAAAAGTAAGAATCACATGATCATTTCTATAGATGCCGAAAAAGCTTTTGATAAGGTCCAACATTCATTTATGATAAGGACCTTGCAGAAAATTGGAATAGATGGTCTTTACCTCAATATAATAAAGGCCGTCTATGACAAACCAACAGCCAATATCAAACTAAATGGCCAAAAGTTGAAGGCCTTTACTTTAATATCAGGCACAAGACAAGGATGTCCCTTATCACTGCTCCTATTTAACATAGTACTGGAAATACTAGCCAGATCAATTAGGCAAGAGAGAGAAATAAAAGGCATAAAGATATGAAAAGAAGAAGTTAAATTATCATTATTTGCAGATCACATGATACTCTACATAGAAGACCCCCAAAACTCCATTGAAAGACTCCTAGATAAAATAAATAAATTCAGCAATGTGGCTGGATACAAAATCATTATTTAAAAATCAATAGCATTCCTATACACTAACAACAAAATAACAGAGAGAGAAATAAGAGAAGCCACATCCTTCACACTAGCAACCAAAAAAGTGAAATATTTAGCAATTACTCTCATGAAAGAAGTGAAAGACCTATACATGGAAAATTATAATACACTAAAAAATGAAATTGAAGATGATCTCAGAAAATGGAAAGACATCCATTGCTCATGGATAGGAAGAATAAATATTGTGAAAATGGCGATTCTCCCAAAACTGTTATACAGATTCAATGCAATCCCAATAAAAATACCATCAACATATCTCATAGATCTCGAGAAATCACTCCTAAAATTCATCTGGAGCAAGAGGAGACCTAGAATAGCAAGGACAGTTCTAAGCAGCAAAAACAAGGCAGGATGCATCACAATCCCTGACTTGAAGTTATACTACAAAGCAACCGTAGTAAAATCAACATGGTATTGGAACCAAAACAGAGCCGAAGGTCAGTGGAATAGATTAGAAGATACAACCACAACTACAAACACACTCAACCACCTTATCTTTGATAAAGGTGCCAAACATGTTCACTGGAAGAACTACAGTCTCTTTAATAAATGGTGTTGGGAAAACTGGTTCTCCATATGCCGAAAACTAAAACTAGATCCATGCTAATCACCATGTACTAAAATAAAATCTAAATGGATCAAAGAGCTAAATATTAAAGCAGCACTAAATCTATTGGAAGACAAATTGGGTAAAAATCTTGAAGACATAGGAGTAGGTAGAGAATTCATGAACAAGACTCAAACCACATGGGAAATACTTCCCAGAGTCAATAATTGGGATCACCTCTTATTAAAAGTTTCCACACGTTCAAAGAAATCTCCAGCACAGTGAAAAGAAAACCCACAAACTGGGAAAAAATCTTAGTGAACTGTCCCTCAAACAAAGGACTTCTGTTTAACACATATAAAGAATTAAAAAAATCAGACCCCCAAAATTCAAAGACCCAATCCAAAAATGGGCACCTGAGATGAATATACAATTCTCAGATGGAAAAAAAATACAAACAGCAAGTGAATACATGAAAAAATGTTCATCATCATTAGTCATTAGAGAAATGCAAATTAAAACCACCCTGAGATATCATCTCATTCCTGAAAGAATGGCCAAGATCAAGAAAACCACCAACAACAAATGCTGGAGAGGCTGTGGGGAAAAAGGAACTCTCCTGCACTGTTGGTGGGAATGTAGACAGTGCAACCACTGTGGAGGTCAGTCTGGAGATTTCTCAGAAAGCTAGGATTGGAAGCCCCATTTGACCTAGCTATTCCACTCCTAGGCATATTCCCAGAAGAACTGAAACCATCAAACCGCAGTGATATATGTGCACCCATGTTTACAGCAGCACAATTTGTAATAGCCAGATCTTGGAAACAACCTAAATGTCTATCAACTGAGGAATGGATAAAAAAGTTGTGGTATTTTTATACAATGGAATACTACTCATCTATAAAGAATGATCACATTGAGATATTTATAAATAAATGGATGCAGCTTGAGACCATACTCATAAGTGAAATAAATCAAACTCACATGTATAAATACTGAATAGTTTCCCTAGTGTAAGAAATGATAAGAATACATAAAAGTATGTGGTAATCATGATTCCCAATCATATTGGTTTGAAGCCATATAATGTTTTCACTCATTAATTGTAATGATTTTAATCTGGGTTGTTCGATTTTATTGTCTGTGATAGTACGAATAGCAATTTTGAAGAAAACAAGACATCATAATAGTTAGTGCTGTTTTAATATTATCTTGTCTTTAAGTTCCATCAAGCTGTTGCTTGTCAGTTTCCATGGGTTTTAACATGTTGTATCTTATTATATTTAGTATATGTGATAGTATAAACAAAATATTTATAGGCAAAGAGATAATATAGAAACCATTGTTCATTTTCTGTTAGCTGGTCCTAAATACCCTGTAATTCTGTCTCGATATGTTCGATACTATAGTATACGAAGTTATACTCAAATAATTCAAGGAAAGAGGCACTATGGTGACTACTATTATGTCAGGTTATCTGGTGGTAAAACACAATGATGCTTAAATTGTTCGGTTCTGACCTGTGTTGTTCTGTTACTATGTCATCTTTTATTTCAATCTCCCACTTTTTAAAAATTAATTTATTTTTTATTTTTTAATTAAGGTAAAACTAAATTAAAAAATAGTGGAATATATTACAGTAACTTTTTATTTTCCTATTATCCTGATTTGAACCCCAGTATTGCTCTTCCCATCTTGTTCTGTCTGGTTTTACTGTATTATGTTTTGTTTGATTGTATCAAATTTGAGGGTATAGGCAACCACTTTGAAGGCAGTAAGATTTACTATGATGTCCATTATGGCTTGATTATTATCTTCTTTTGAAGTCCTGTAAGTTCTCCAGTATAGGTTTTATTCGTCTTGTTCTGTACTGTTTTGATGAATTCTATTATACCTGATTATACAGGCAACTCTTTTGAAGATAGCAAGAGGCATAATGGTAATCATTTTTGATCACCTGATATTCTATTTTTGAATTATATACTATGTCCTTCCTTCTGTTCCAACTGACTCTGTTTGTTATGTCACATTTGGTCTTATTCTCTTCAAAAAAAAGTAATAAGAACTGTGGGAGTAATAAAACCCAAAAAGTGTAATTGTTAATGTAAAAAAGAGAGGAAAAGAAAGTGGTCTAAAGGATATAACTGCATGTATATTTATGTGTGTAGGATAGAAAATCATATTACTGAGTTTTTGTTGGATCATTGAACAGAACTATATGCAATCTCACTATATGAATGTCCACTTTGTATGCTTTAATTTTGTAATTTGGACAACTGTTTCTAAGATGACAATATGTAATCTATTAATTAGTGATTTCTTACTGTATATTTTTTCTTGAAATTCTGTACTACTTTGTATGCTGTTTTTTTTCTCTTTAAATAAAAAAATATTAACTTTAACTCCCTCCACCATAGTTCTTCTTTAATCAATGTGGATTATCACAGGTTGATGCAACTACCAAAACCTGATTTTTCTGTTTCTGAAATCACTATCATTTCAGGGTAGATTCTGATACTTCACAGCTAAACTCTTGAGAGTAATTCTAAGGCTGATTCTTGAAGAGTGATTTGGAATATCAGGATCGTCACATGCAATAAAGTCTTCTAATGCCAACTGGCCATAAACAGTTAGCAGAGAAAATTTCAAGAGGCCTACAAACCACACTGAAATCTTTATAACCCAGCACATGATCAAGAGAAATGTTCAACATAAGCATGGTATGTTGTGCATATTTAATATTGTAAAATATGGGCTTATTCTGTTTTTCTGGTTTCTGGCAAGCCACTCCCAAAATCTTTGGAACCTTCAAGGTGATAATTGTCTTTTTGTATGCCAAATGAGTTGACTGATGGGTAAAATTTTCATCAGAAAGTTCAAGGCAGGATTAAAGGGTACATGGGAGTTCTACCCTGCAACAGTCAATGAGGAAAGTGAGAGTGAAGTTTAAGTTGGTGACCAATGACTTAATCAATCATAACCATGTAATGAAGCTCCCATAAAAACAGAATATGACATGGTTTGATAGAATTCCTATATTTGAAGATTTGATGGGTCCCAGAAGTTTGAAGTTCTAGAAGTCCAAGCACCTTGTCAGATGACTTACGCTGTGTGTGTCTTTATCTGTACCCATTTTAACAGACCCATGAATAGAAGCATTTCCTTGAGTTCTGTGAGCTTCTAGAGAA
The DNA here is from genome assembly GCF_034190915.1 of Cavia porcellus. Taxonomy (NCBI): domain Eukaryota; kingdom Metazoa; phylum Chordata; class Mammalia; order Rodentia; family Caviidae; genus Cavia; species Cavia porcellus. Next base: position 66,352,874 of record NW_026947496.1, on the reverse strand, counting down.
AGTTAATCAAGTCCAGGAAGGCACTGAGGCAGCCTTGATTATTTGTTAATCAGAAGCACAGGTTAAACATCACCTGGGGCTTGCACTTGGTATCTAAAGGTGATGAGAATTAGGATATGGGCACACAGTAAGTACTGCAATCCCAAGCATAAATTTCTTAAGCAGAAGGGATAGAGTGCACCAAGTAAACAAACCCCTCTGCATCTGCCTGGTTTTCCAGGAATTTAGCATCCTGAGCAACCGGACTTTTGAATTCTGCATCAGTAAGTTAGAGTCCTAATTGGTTACTTTAAGCCTATGAAATTCCAGTAAACTGATAGGTGCCCACAGCAACCAAAAATTCCTGCATCCTGCTTGTTCGTATGAACCCCTCGACAAGGAAACTTCTCTACCTCACATTCAGAACCCGCCCAGTGAGCAGCTTCTCTATTTGAACTCCCTCTCTACCGTCATGATTTCATTCTCTGACTTTGTATGACATCAACCAAACCTTTTGATAGCAAAGAGAAAAGAGATAGTCTTGGGAATTGAATTTTCACCTGGGAGGTCAGATGTTATCTCTAAGTAGATAGTGTCAGAACTGAACTGGACTCAAAAGTACCTAGCTAATGTCTGCTGCTGAGGAGAAATATTCATGCCATTTGAGGTCACAGAAATCTTGTTGATTGTTGTGATATGAGAGCAGAGGAAGAGTTGCCACCTCCATGTGTGGATAGAATGAAACCTCACTCCTGTGCTTCTTGTCATTTGGTACTGGGGACGCTGGGACTCTGTCTTGAACTACCTGCAGTGCTGTACACTTTCTCCATCATGCTCACTGAAACTCCATGCTTGCTGCCTGCTTGCAGTCCCCCTATTATTACAGTCATAACTAGCTTCCAAGTCTGTTGGAGATATACGTCTATCTGTCTGCCACCAGATCACCTGTATATCTCACATCCATGGTATCTTGGAAGTGTAGTGTCCACTTTACATAAGAACACATGTCACAGCAGGACTATAGGATTTCACCTGACAAAGTAAGCAAATTACGTGTGATGCTTCATTTTCTGACTTTGTTCCGTCTTCAGTACTTCTATCCAAAATTCAAAAAGTGTTTGAGAAAAAGGAAGACTTAGTGATGTTAAGCTTTGTAGCATTTGTTATATTTTGGAGACATTTCTAAATGCATTAATAGGACATTGTACATATTTCTTAGAGCTAGCCAGGTCCACATATCATTTTCTACCAAGAGGCATTTGATGTTCAGTTATTCAAAAAATACTTCTTTTTCCAGGCACCATTTTAGACATATATAGATGAACATAACATAGTCTTTGTTTACAATAGCAATTTTTTCCACAAATTTGTGTATTAAAGTTATGGAAGAATTCTGTTTGCTTCACTGACCAGAACTTAATCCAATTGCTATCATTGGAGGAGAGCAGAAATATGTTCAGTCAGCTCAGGAGGCCACATGTACAATGACCAATGGGGCAAAGTTTACTGATTGTGGGTGGAATGTGGAAAGTATACTCTGTTGGCTATCAGAACTTTGTTCAATGAGGAGAGGGTACTATGTTTCCTAAAAGGAAAGGAAACATTAACTGCTAAAACAACCTGTATGCACCAAAATGGAATACTTCCTTATCTTTAAAAGTTCAGAAACTTCCTTATCTTCTCAGAGTTACTGATTTGTCCTTGTTCATGCAAAGTTTATGGTATCATTGAAAAATGTTTTGGAGAATATAACCAATAAGAATATCTTGTTTGAGATTGACCTAAGAGGCCAAAAGTTTATTTCTTGCTTCTTTCCAAACCCACTCTGTGCTTCAAATTTAGATTTAGATGAAATATTAAGTGCCTAATTGATCTTCTTATGTAAACGGGACTCATCATTTTCATATCTTACTTTCAAGGAGTTTTGCTGAAACCTTAAATAGTCACGGATTTCTCCCTTCAGCTGCACAGAGATTACCACACTTTGTACTCTGTTATCAATCTGGCCTTATTGAAAGCCAGGCATCTTAGCCCATCTTGGGTGAGTGAGTGGATGGGGAGATGTGTTATTAGCAATTGTATGACCACCCTGCATCTATGATAAACACTTACTTTAACATCTGTGTCTTAGACAAATCTTTTGGGTTTGAGGCCAGTAGTTTGTGCTGACATTTGTGGTCAGAGAGAAATTGTACACTAAACTTATTAAAAATATCACTTTTAATTAAAATCGGGGCCCTTGTGACATAGAATGAAATGAACATCATCTATTATTGTGTATGGTTTGAGTCTAGAATCTAATGAACACATTTACTTGAGAGCTTCCTTTGCGTTTTTAAACCTAAATTGTTGTTGATAAAGTATAAATTGAGATTTTCCCATATAATTATCTCCATATCTATAAAATATGTCTTTTCCTAGAAAGGTCAGAGATGATTGGGTGACACAGTCCTCAGTGCCCTCTTATATCTGGATTGGAGGTTAATTTTTTAAGAGGTAGGTCTATAACTGCTCTAAAAAAAGGTTTGGAAAGCATTAATTGAAATACAAGATTGCAGTGTATTTTTTGCCCTTACTTAACACTAATGTTCAATCCTTATGAGTTCTAAATTTTTCCTTGGTTCATGCTATATTTTAAGTAATTTTATGTATCTTGAAGAATGGAAACATAGTAAATAAGATGGATATTTACTTGTGCTTTATAGAAAATTCCAGCCTAATAACTTCAAATACTTTATTTTACCCACAGGAAACTGAGGTCCAGAGAGAGGAAATACCTGTGTGTGTGTGTGTGTGTGTGTGTGTGTGTGGTAGAATTATGACTTTTAATAGTAGAGCTGGCCTAAGCACCCTGCTTCTTTCCTTCTTCTTTCTTCCACTCTAACATTGCTTGTAGTGTGAGGTTTCTAATGCTGGTGCTTCTTGAGATGGATTGTTCACTGTTAAAAGAGACAGTTTTCCATTTTCTTTCAATTATGCTAGTAAGATAATAGTCTTAATTTAGCATCATGTTTTACAATTCTGTAAATACTAATCTTCCTGTAAGAATGAATTAATGAGGCTCATCCATTTCTGGTAAATTTAATAATATAGCTTTGTTTCCACTGAATCTATCTTAAAGCAGTAACTCTACTTTTGTAAAATTTGGAAATGATATAGTATTTTTTAATCTCAAATTTTAAATAAAACAAATGGATTCAAAGAAAAATGCTAAATAACAAGCTGAAATGACATGAGAATAGTAAACTTTAGTTTACTTATATCTAAAGTTTAGAAATGCAGTTATATTACATTCCTTTTCAGCAGGCTTCAGAAATAATTGATCACCAAATTTTATGGTTGCATGTGTGTGTGTGTGTGTGTGTGTGTGTGTGTGTGTGTGTGTGTGTGCAGTTTGGGGAAAAAGAGAAAATGACATATTAAAATTTTCATCATCTATAGCTTAATTTCTTTGCTGATTAGAAAAATTCCAGTTAGAGCTATGCTACTTTAATATCGACAATAAATTAACTCCCATCTATATTACAGGACAAATTTTAAGCAAAAATAAGCAAGTGAACCAGGAAAGAAGACTAAAAATGTTTATATGTGATGGTATGTCTTATTTTAGGAAATTTTTTTTTGTCTTTTTCCTTTTTATCGGTACCAGGGATCGAACTCATGACTGCCTGCTTGCAAGGCAGGTACTTATGCCGCTGAGCTAAATCCCCAGCCCCAGTTTGTCTTATTTTAAAACATGGGCATGCTCATTGGATTACAGGCACAAGGAATTGTATGAGAATGTTGTTTGCATTTCTACAACAGAAAGGCTTACCTTCTCTTAGTATATCCCTCATCAAATGATTTCGTGATGAAGGATGACTGTAGCAAATAGCATCTCTAGTTTGAACATCTGCCTGTCCTCCTTAAAGTTTTCAGAACATTTGCTCAGCCCTCAAGATATACAGAGCAGCTCATCTATATTTAATAAGAGTAGACTTTTAAGTTAACCCTGCACTGGTGGCAGCATCAGGTACAATTCCTAATTAAATCCATATATCCGCCATTACTGAAATGAGTGAGCGTTTTTCATATGCCACCTTACATAATTTTCTCAAAATTTCTGAAGGTTCTCTTACAGCAGTAGAAAATATCATCCTCATCATGATTTCTGTCCTTGCTTTTCACAAACCACACTGTTACGCAGAAAGTGCCTGCAGCCCCTAGCTCTTGTGCTGGGATTAACCACCAACCTTAAAGAAGCTGTTACTAGTTAACAGTTTATCAAACTCTGAAGATGTATGAATCAGCAGCGGATAAGGAGACAAGTCAAGAAATCACATTCTCAGGGACACCTCGCTGCTCCAAGGTGCAGGCACATAAGCAGATCCACCATGATACTGCTGTGGATCAAACAGGGGGATGTAAAATTGGAACTTGGACTTGAGAGAATATAATAAATAGATGAAGGAAAAGGAGACACAAACTTACATGTACGTATTTAGGTCCCATGTCTGACAGCACTAATAATGAGGACAGTCATTTTTTATATTGTTTATTGGTTCACTTTAGAAATACACAATGATAACATTCATCATAAGGAATTTCTACATGATATTTCTCCATTCCTCTTTTCATCCCGTTCCCCTCCCCTCTCTTAAACCCCTCTACCCCTCCTTATTTACAAAGATTTAGTTCATTTTATCCTTTTTTTCTTTTACCTTCCGTAAAAGGCAATTCCCCTTTCCCTTTGAAAAATAACTTCCTATTTCACAATATCTATTATACATTTTGGTTCTTGTTTAAACGTTCAGTTTCTCACACTAGAGAGACAGCACAATGTTTACATGTAAGTCTAACTTACTTCATTTATAAGTATGGTCTCGAAGTCCATTCATTCAGCTATAAATGTTTCAAGTTTATTCTTCTTTTGACTCAGCACTATTCCATTGTATTGAAAAAAACCACATCTTTTTCATCCATTAGTTGGTTGATGGACATTTGGGCTGTTTACAAGATTTATCTATGTACACGTTAGCATGTATATCACTGTGGTATGATCCTTTTAATCCTTTGGGGAAGATACCAAGAAGGGGAATGACTGTATTCAAAGGAACTTTTATCCGTAGATTTTTGAGGAATCTCCACACTCATTCCCACAGTTGTCGTACCAGTCTCCATTCCCATCAACAGTGAAGAGTTCTTTTTTTTTTCCCCTCCAACTTTTGTTTTTGGTTGATTTCTTGATAATAGCACTTCTTTTGTGGGACAGATGGAGTGTGAGCATTGTTTTAATTTGCATCTCTAAAACAATAAGTGATGTTGAACATTTTTTCATTATTTATTTTCATTTGTTCTTCTGAGAACCATCTATTCATTTCAGATGGGTATTTTTGGATTGGATCTTTAAATTTGAGGAGTCTGATTTTTTCACTCCTTTATATGTTCTAGATAACAGTCTTTTGAAGAATTAGTCTTTTGGCTAAGATTGTTTTCCACTCTGTGGGTTGTCTTTTCACTCTGTCAGTGATTTCTTTTGCTGTGCAAAAGATATTAATAAGATGAGATTTTGTTGATGATTTGTAATGTTTCCCTTGTAGTTGAGATTCTGTTCATGAAGTCTTTGCCTGCAACTATGTCTTCAAGAATTTTACTATTCTCTCTTCCAGCAGATTTAGTATTTTTGTTTTAAAAGTTAGTGTTTTGATCCATTTTGATTTTAGTTTAGTGCATTTTGATATGCATTGTTCCTGTTTTAGTTTTTGGCCTGTAGATAGCTAGATTGTCCAGCACCATTTATTAAAGTTGCTGTCTTTCTTCCAGTGAATATATGTGTCCCCTTCCAGTGATATATGCATCTTATCAAAGATAAGATGGCTGAGTATGTTTGGAATTGTTTTTGCAATTTTTAATCTGTTCTAGGAATCCTCAAATCTGTTTATTTGGTCTTGTTTGTTTTTTTTGAAGACCATTCTGTTTTTATCACAGCAACTGTGTAGTATAATTTCAAAGAAGGGGTTGTGATGCTGCCCACCTTGCCTTTGTTTCCCAGATTTGTTTTTGTGATTCTAGGTCTCTTTTAGTTCCAAATTAATTTTAGGAATGTTTTCTCTAGTTCTATGAGGTATGCTAATGACATTTTGATTGGAATTACATTAAATTTGCATAAAATTTTGGGAGTTTGCCAGTTTAAACTACATTGGCTCTTCCTACCTATGAGCAAGGGATATGGTTCCATTTTCTGATACTTTCTTTATTTTCTTTTTCAGAATACCATAATTTTAAATGTAAAGATCTTTTACTTCCTTTGTTAGACTGATTCTTATGTAATTCATTTTTGCAATGCTGTTGTGAAAGCAGTGGTTTCTCTAATTTCTTTTTCAGTGACTTTGTGTACAGAAATGTTACTGATTTTAACTGCTGACTTTGTATCCAACTATGTGATTGAATATGGTTATTAAATCTAGAAGTCTTTTGGTGGCATTTTTGGGGTCATCTACAGACTAATATGTCATCTACAAACAATAATAATTTAATTAATTACTTTCCTACTACTATTCTTTTTCTTTCTTTCTCTTCTCTAATTATTCTGGCTAATGTTTCCAGAACTATATTGAATAGGAATCGTGATAGTGAACATCCTTGTCTTGTTCCTGATTTTAGACAGAAAGCTTTCATTTTTATCATTTAATATGGTGATATTCTTGGTTTGTAATAAATGACTTTTATCAGGTTGAGAAAAAGATCATCTCTTCCAATCTTCTGTAGAGTTTTTATCATAAATGGGTGTTGAATTTATTAAACCTTTTTTCTACATCTATTGAGATGATCATATCGTTTTTGCCCTTGATTCTAATGATATGGTGTATTGCATTTATTGATTTGTATATGTTGAACAATCCCTGAATCCCTGGGATATATCCTTCCTGGTCATGGTATATTATTTTCTCAGTGATGTGCTGCATTCTGTTTGCCAGTATCTTGCTGAGGATTTTTACAACTATGTTCATTAGGGAGATTGGACTGCAGTTCTCTTTTATGTTTGGGTCCGCCTCTGGCTTTGGAATCACAGCAATGCTTGCTTCCAAGAATGACTTTGGGAGTATTGTTTCCCTTTTAATTTTATTAAAGATTTTGACAAGAAATAGCATTAGTTCTCTAAATTTCTTGTAGAATTCAGCAGCAAATCCAGCAGGACCTGGACTTTTCTTTGTTGTAAGTTTTTAATTCTATTTTCAATTTCATTGACTGAAATGGAGATATTTAGAATTTTTAATTCTAAATTATATCTTTTTGATTCAACTGGTTATTCATCTGCGTCTAGAAATCTGTCCTGTGTTTTCTGTCCTATTAGAATAAAGGTTCCCAAAGTAAATCTGGATTTCTGCAGGTACTGTTGTGGTTTCATCCTTCTGTTCCTAATTGTATTAATTTGAGGGTTTTTCCCCTTTATTTGGATACATTTGGCTAAATTCCATCAACTTTAATTGTTCAAAGAAGCAACTCTTCAATTCATTTTTTTGGCTCAATTGCATTAATTTCTGATTCTATTTTTATAATCTCCTCCCTTGTATGAACTTTGGGCTCGATTTGTTCTTCTTCTTCTAGAAGTTTGCGGTTCAATATTAGATTGTTTATTTGAACTTGTTCTGTTTTTCTAATGTGAAAATTCACGGCTATTGATTTCCCTCTTAGGGCTGCTTTTATTACATACATTGTATCAGCATATCATTTAATGGTAGATGCTGTTTAATTTCTTCTTTAATTTCATTTGTGATCCACTGGTTGTTTAAGAGAGTGTTATTTAATTTTCTGTGTTTATAAAGTTTTGTGGTTTCTTTTGCCATTTATTTCCAATTTCATTACTCTATGGTCTGATAAGATGCATATGATAATTTCAATTCTTTTACATTTACTTAAGCATGTTCTATGGGCTTTATATGGTCTATTTTGGAGAACATCCCATGCACTGATGAGAAGAATGTATATTCTGTTGTAGTGGGTGGAATACTCTGTATCTACTAGGTCTACTATTCATGGTTTTGGTTCAGTTCTGATATTTCTTTAATTTTTTGTCTGTTTGATCTATCTGTTTGTGACAATGGGGTATTCAGTTCATTGATTACAATGATATTAGTTCTTATTTGATTTTTTATGTGTGTTAATATTTGTATTATATAAGTGAATACATCTATATGTGATGCATATGTATTTATGATTTCTATCACTTCTTTTAGTTTTCCCTTAACAAGCACATCATGACATTATTTATCTTTTTTGATCAGTTTTGGCTTGAAGTTCACACTCTGTAAATAGAATAGGTATCTCTTCTTTTTCCTGGGTTCCTGCTGTATAAAGGATTATTCTTCATCATTTGACTTTCAGTCTAGGAATTTCTTTTTTCGAGTTAAATGTGTTTCTTGAATGCAGCTTATTGGTGGATCTTGCTTCTTGATCCATTCTGTTTATTTTTTATGATTGGTGAATTGAAACTGTTTATTTTGATGGTTATAACTGATATGCATTGGCTTATCTTTCCCATATGATTTTCTTATTGATGGTTCCCTGTTTTTTCCCCTCTGAATAATTACTTACCTTCCTGTTGGGTTTTTTCTATTGGTATTCTTGGAATTGTGCTATTTATTTTCTCTTTCTAGAATGTCTTTCAGAACTTTTGTAGAGCCAATTTGGTTATCATGAGTTTTGCAGTATTTTAATGGAGGTATTTTGATTCTTCAATAATTCTGAAATATAATTTACAGGATGCATCAGTCTGGGTTGGAGGTTGTTTTCTTTTAGGGCTTCAGGAAATACTTCTCTTCAAGCCCTCCTTGGCTTAAGCGTTTGTGTTGAAAAGGCTGCTGTGATTCTAATAAACTTTTCTCTGTAGTTTGTTTCCCCAACAGTTCTTAACACTGTTCTTATTCTTAAGTTCTGGAATCTTGATTATTATGTGCCTTGGTGTAGATTTATTTTGGTCATGACTAATTCTTTATTTTATATCAATTACTTTTTCCATGCTTGGGAAATTTTCTATGATCGTGCCTCTCAACAGCCTTTTTATGTTGTGCTGACGACTCATTTTCATTGACTACAGTCAATCTTATGTTGTCTTTCACTGTATTGACTTGTAGTTGTTGGATTGTTTTTTTCATGATCACTTGCTATTTTTAAAGGATCTTTTTTCATGATTGGTAACTACAATCCTGTCTAGGTATGTCTTTGTTCTCTTTCACACGATTTTGCAAACTTTCAGTGAAATTTTTAATTACCAAGATATCTAATTGAATCTGTTTCATGGATTCCATTTCTTTCCTATGTTGGGCATTCGAGGTTCCATTATTGTTCTATGTACCTTTATTTTATTTTTAAATCTATGTCTATTTTAGATTTGCTGAGTAAACTCTTTTTTATGATCATCTCTTTTATCTGTGAGATTATTTCTGTTCTGATATACTCTGTAGCTTCATATATATATATATATATATATATATATATATATATATATCTTCTACTCTCATTCCAGTACATTCAGGTGGATGCTTCTGACTTCCTCTGTCTCATTTCCCTTGAATTTGTCCTTGATGGCTGGAAATCTGTGTTTGTATTTGCTTATATATCTTGTCATTTTCTATTCTTTTATTTTATTTTTGTGTTGTTGTTTGTATTTTTCTTATCTTAGATAGCTTTACCACTTGTAGCAAAATTTCTCTAAGAAATATATTTTCCTCTGCTATGTCTTCTAGACATAGGTGGATATTGATCTTTGTCCCAATATCTTATCTTTCTACTTTATTAGGGATGACGTATTACTATCTATTTGACTTAGCACTCAGTTCTTTAGTGCAAGACTACTGGTATGATTTTGACCTCAGATTATCAGTGTTATCATAGAAGGGTGAACAGCTGTTTACAAGTATGGAATCTTGCTTAAGTAGTGCAATTAACAATAACAGTATAAGCGTAACCTAGAAATTTATAATCTGTAGTAACTGATAATTTGGTATCTCTAACCATACAAGCAAGTCCTTCATAGCTAGGGATAGTAATGGCTTTTGGCATTTCCCAGAATGGAGTCTGAGTGCCAGCTCCTACAATCAATACACAAAAATCAATAGCATTCCTATACACTAACAACAAAGTCACAGAGAGAAAATAAGAGAAGCCACACTCTTCACACTAGCAACCAAAAAAAAAAAAAAAAGAAAGAAATATTTAGCAATTACTCTCACAAAAGAAGTGAAAGACCTATACAGGAAAAATTATAATACACTGAAAAATGAAATTGAAGATGATCTCAGAAAATGGAAAAATATCCCTTGCTCATGGATAGGAAGAATAAATATTGTGAAAATGGCCATTATCCGAAAACTTCTATACGGATTTAATGCAATCCCGATAAAAATACCATCAACATACCTCATAGAACTCAAGAAATCACTCCTAAAAGTCATCTGGAGCAAGAAGAGACCTAGAATAGCAAAGACAGTTCTAAGCAGCAAAGGCAAGGCAGGATGTATGACAATCCCTGACTTGAAGTTATACTACAAAGCAAACGTAGTAAAATCAACTCGGTACTGGAACCAAAACAGAGCCGAAGGTCAGTGGAATAGATTAGAAGATACAACCACAACTACAAACACACTCAACCACCTTATATTCGATAAAGGGTCCAAACATGTTCACCGGAAGAACGACAATCTCTTTAATAAATGGTGTTGTAAAAACTGGTTCTCCATATGCCGAAAACTAAAACTAGACCCATGTCTATTACCATGTACTAAAATAAAATCTAAATGGATCATACATCTAAACATTAAAGCATAAACACTAAATCTATTGGAAGACAAATTGGGTAAAAACCTTGAAGACATAGGAGTAGGTAGAGAATTCATGAATAAGACTCAAACCACATGGGAAATACTTCCCAGAGTCAATAACTGGGACCACCTCTTATTAAAAAGTTTCTGTACGTCAAAAGAAATCTCCAGCATAGTGAAAAGAAGACCCACAAACTGGGAAAAATATCTTAGTGAACTGCCCCTCAGACAAAGGACTTCTGTCTAACACATATAAAGAATTAAAAAAAAATCAGACCCCCAAAATTCAAACACCCAATACTAAAGTGGGCATCTGAGATGAATAAACAATTTTAGATGAAGAAATATAAATGGCAAATAAATATATGAAAAAATGTTCATCATCATTAGTCATTAGAGAAATGCAAATTAAAACCACCCTGAGATTTCATCTCACTCCTGAAAGAATGGCCAAGATCAAGAAAACCACCACCAACAAATGCTGGAGAGTCTGTGGAGAAAAAGGAACTCTCCTGCACTGTTTGTGGGAGTGTAGACTAATGCAACCACTGTGGAGTTCAGTCTGGAGATTTTTCAGAAAGCTGGGACTGGAAGCCCCATTTGACCCAGCTATACCACTTCTAGGCATAGTCCCAGAAGAACTGAAAGCATCATACCACAATGATATATGTGCACCCATGTTTATAGCAGCTCAATTTGTAATAGCCAGATCTTGGAAACAACCTAAGTGTCCATCAACTGAGGAATGAATAAAAGAGTTGTGGTACTTTTATACAATGGAGTACTACTCAGCTATAAAAAATGATCACATTGAGACATTTATCAATAAAAGGATGTAGCTTGAGACCATATTCATAAGAGAAATAAATCAAACTCACATGTATAAAAACCGAATAGCTTCCCTAGTGTAAGAAATGATAAGAATACATAAAAGTATGTGGTAATCATGATTCCCAATCATATTGGTTTGAAGCCACATAATGTTTTCACTCATTAATTGCAGTGGATTTAACCTGGGTTGTGTGATTTTTAGTATCTGTGATAGTATGAATAGCTATTTTGAAGAAAACAACATGTCATAAAAGCTAGTGCTGTTTTAATATCATCTTGGTTTTTTTCCATGTTTTTTAAAAATTTTATTTAAAAGGAAAAAGAGAAAAACACAAAACAAAGCGGTGTAAGGGTACACGTAATACAGAACTACGAAAAAAAAAGTAAGAAAACACCTGTTAATAGATTACATATTATCATCTTAGAAATAGTTGCTCAAATCACAGTATCGAAGAATACAAAGTGGACATTCAAACAGAGAGACTGCAAACATCTGTGTTCAATGATCCAAAAACATTAATACAGTCAGCTATTTAACACCCCTAAACACACTTGCTGTTATATCTGTTAGAGCTCTTTTTTTCCCCTCTCTTTTTTACAACAAAATTTACACATTTTGGATTTTATTACTCCTTAGTTCTTATTACTTTTTTGGGAAGAGAGAATAAAGTCAAATTTGGCAAAACAAAGCTGTCAGTCAAAACCAAGGATAGACATAGCACATGATGTAAAACAGAGTACAAGGTTATCAACAATGGTTATCAACGATGTCTCTTGTTTCCTTAAAAAGAATTGTCTATCTCATTAGATATTATAAAGTTGAACAAAACAGTAGAGAACAAGACCAATAAAACTTAGGCATTGTAAACATTACAGGACTTCCAAAGGAGACAATAGTCAAACCAGCATGGGCATCTTAGTGAATCTTATTGCCTTCAAAGTAGTTGCCTATACCCTCAAACTTGATACTATCATACAGAATGGAACAGAATCTAATCAGTCAAAACAAGATCGTAGGAGTATTACAGGACTTCAAAACAAGTTAATAGGAAATCAAAAAGAGTTACTATTATATCTCCTGCTAATTTTTTAATTTTTCCCCTTAATTAAAACAAACATAAGAAATAACTAAATAATTTTTTTAAAGAATAAGGGAGAGATTGAGATAAAACAGGACATAACAATATAACAATACAGGTCAAAGCATGACTGTTTCAGCAACCTAGTGCTTCACCACCAAATAACCCAACTTAATAGTAGTTACCATAGTGTCTGTCTTTTTCCTTGAAATATTTGGATAAAACTTCATATACTATAGCTTCAAATATTTCCATATCAAGAAGCCCAGAATAAAGCCTTTCCAATTAATAAGTGAAAACTCTATAACGCTTCAAGGCCACATAATGGGGAATCATGATTATCACATATTTTTATATATTTGAATCATTACTTACTTTAGGGAAACTATTCGGTATTCACACATGTGAGATTGATTTATTTCACTTATGAGTATGGTCTCAAGCTGCGCCCATTTATTGATAAATATCTCAATGTGATCTTTTTTATAGCTGAATAATACTCCATTGTATAGAAATACCACAAATTTTATATCCATTCCTCAGTTGATGGACACTTGGGTTGTTTCCAAGATCTGGTGATTACAAATTGTGCTGCTATAAACATAGGTGCACATATATCACTGTGGTATGATGCTTTCAGTTCTTCTGGGAATATGCCTAGAAGTGGAATAGCTGGAATAAATGGGATTTCCAATCCCAACTTTTTGAGAAATCTCCAGACAGACCTCCACAAAGGCTGTACCAGTCTACACTCCCACCAACAGTGCAGGACAGTTCCTTTTTCCCCACAGCCTCTCCAGTATTTGTTGTTGTTGGTTTTCTTGATCTTGGCCATTCTTTCAGGAGTGAGATGGTATCTCAGTGTGGTTTTAATTTGCATTTCTCTAACGACCAATGATGATGAACATTTTTTCATATATTTATTTGCCATTTGCATTTCTTCATCTGAGAATTGTGTATTCATCTCAGATGCCCATTTTTGGATTGGATCTTTAAATTTTGGAGGTCTGAGTTTTTTAAATTCTTTATATGTTTTAGACAAGAGTCCCTTGTCTGAGAGAGAGTTCACTAAAATCTTTTCCCAGTTTGTGGGTTTTCTTTTTACTATGCTGGAGATTTCTTTTGACATGCAGAAACTTTTTAATAAGAAGTGGTCCCAGTTATTGATTCTGGGAAGTATTTCCTGTGCGGTTTGAGTCCTGTTCATGAATTCTCTACCTACTCCTATGTCTCCAAGTTTCTACCCAATTTGTCTTCCAATAGATTTAGTGTTTCTGTTTTAATATTCAGGTCTTTGACCCATTTAAATTTTAATTTAGTACATGGTGATAGACATGGGTCTAGCTTTAGTTTTCGGCAAATGGAGAGCCAGTTTTTCCAGCACCATTTATTAAAGAGACTGTTGTTCTTCCAATGAACCTGCTTGGCTCCTTTATCAAAGATAAGGTGGTTGAGTGTGTTTGTAGTTGTGGTTGTATCTTCTAATCTATTCCATTGATCTTCATCTCTGTTTTGATTCCAATACCATGTTGATTTTACTACTGTTGTTTTGTAGTATAACTTCAAGTCAGGGATTGTGATGCCTCCTGCTTTGTCTTTGCTGCTTAGAATTGCCTTTGTGATTCTAGGTCTCTGCTGGTTCCAGATAAATTTAGGAGTGATTTCTCTAGATCTATAATGTATGTTGATGGTATTTCTATTGGGATTGCATTGAATCTGTATAACAGTTTTGGGAGAATGGCCATCTTCACAATGTTTGTTCTTCCTATTCATGAGCAAGGGATGTCTTTCCATTTTCTGAGATTATCCTCAATTTCCTTTTTCAGTGTATTATAATTTTCACTGTATAAGTCTTTCACTTCTTTCGTAAGAGTAATTCCTAAATATTTAATTTTTTTTGCTTGCTAATGTGAATAATCCAGTTTCTCTTATTTCCCTCTCTGTGATTTTGTTGTTCGTGTATAGGAATGCTATTGATTTCTGAGTATTGATTTTGTATCCAGCCACATTACTGAATTTATTTATTGTATCTAAGAGTCTTTTAATGGAGTTTAGGGGGTCTTCTATGTAGAGTATCATGTCATCTGCAAACAATGATAATTTAATTTCTTCTTTTCCTATCTTTACCCCTTTTATTTCTCTTTCTTGCCTAATTGCTCTGGCTAGTACTTCCAGTACTATATTAAATAGGAGTGGTGATAAAGGACATCCTTGTCTTGTGCCTGATTTTAAAGTAAAGGCTTTCAATTTTTGGCCATTTAGTATGATGCTGGCTGTTGGTTTGTCATAAATGGCCTTTATTATATTGAGGTTAAGACCATCTATTCCAATTTTCTGTAAAGTTCTTATCATGAATAAATGTAGGACCTTATTGAAGGCTTTTTCTGCATCTATTGAAATGATCATGTGATTCTTATTTTTGGCTTTATTGATATGGTGGATTACATTTATTGATTTGCGTATGTTGAACCATCCTTGCATGCCTGGGATGAATCCCACTTGGTCATGGTGTATAATCTTCTTGATGATTTGCTGGATCCTATTTGCCAATATTTTATTGAGGATTTTTGCATCCATGTACATTAGGGAGATTGGTCTATAGTTCTCTTTTTTAGTTGGGTCTTTCTCAGGTTTTGGTACTAGAGTAATATTTGCTTCCAGGAATGACTTAGGAAGGATTGCTTCCCTTTCAATTTCATTGAATAGTTTGAGGAGTGTCGGCATTAGGTCTTCTTTGTATTTCTTGTAAAATTCTGCAGTGAATCCATCTGGGCCTGGGCTCTTCTTGGTTGGTAAGAACTTAATTACATTTTCAATTTCATTAACAGAGATTGGGTTATTCAACAGTTTTATGTCCTCTTGATCTAGCTTTGGTACTTCATATGTTTCTAAGAATCTGTCTATTTCTTCTGTGTTATCAAACTTTTGAGAGTAGAGGTTTTCGGAATAGGTGTTGATGATCTTCTGTATTTCTGTAGAGTCTGTAGTGATTTCACCTTTTTCATTTCTTATTGCATGAATTTGAGCTTTTTCTTCCCTTTTTAAAATAAGGTTGGCTAGGGGCTTATCGATTTTATTTATTCTTTCAAAGAACCAACTCTTTGATTCGTTGATTCTTTGGATTGTTTTCTTAGTCTCTATTGCATTGATTTCTGCTCTGATTTTTATAATTTCCTCTCTTCTTTTGGCTTTGGGCTTGACTTGCTGTTCTTTTTCTAGCTGTTTGATGTGTAGCATCAAGTTATTTATTTGTATTCGTTCTGTTTTCCTGATGTGGGAACTCAGTGCAATAAATTTTCCTCTCAGGATGGCTTTCATTGCATCCCACAGATTCCAGTAAGTTGTATCTGCATTTTCATTTTCTTTTAGGTATTGTTTAATTTCTTCTTTAATTTCTTCTGTGACCCACTGATTACTCAAGAGTGTGTTATTCAGTTTCCATGTGTTTGCGGGATTTTTGCAGTATCTTTTATCATTAATTTCTAGTTTCAGAGCACTATGATCCGATAACATGCAAGGGATGATTTCAACTCTTTTACATTTGTTTAAATATGTTCTGTGAGCTAATATATGGTCTATTTTAGAGAATGATCTATGTACTGCTGAGAAGAATGTGTATTCTTATGTTGTTGGGTGGAACATTCTGTATATGTCTATCAAACCCATTTGTTCACAGGTGTGATTCAGTTCTGTTATTTCTTTGCTCATTTTCTGTCTGGTTGATCTGTCCCTTGGTGTCAGTGGTGTATTAAGGTCTCCTGTTACAATTGTGTTACTGATAATTTGAGTTTTCATTTCTGTTAATAATTGTTTTATATAACTGGGTGCTCTGGATTTTGGTGCGTATATATTTAAGATAGTTATCTCTTCCTCTTGGAGTTTTCCCCTTACGAGTATGTAGTGACCTTCTTTGTCCTTTATGGTCATTGTTGGTTTAAAGTTCACATTGTTTGCAAACAGAATGGCTACTCCTGCCTTTTTTTGGATTCCTGCTGCATGAAGAATTGTTTTCCATCCTTTGTATCATCTTGTTTCGAAGTCCCATCAAGGTGTTGTTCATCTGTTTCCACTGGTTTTAACATGTTTTATCTGACTATATTTTACTATATGTGATAGTATAATCAAAATTTTTTATGGGCAAAGAGATAATATAGAAACCGTTGTTCGTTTTCTATTAGCTGGTTCTAAATACCCTGTAATTCTTTCATTCTCTTGAATGGCTTCACACTGTCTTCATATGCTTGATGCTATAACATACGAAGTTATACTCAAATAATTCAAGGAAAGGGGCACTATGGTGACTACTATTATGTTAGATTATCTGGTGATGAAACACAATGATGCTTAAATTGTTGAGTTCTGGTCTGCATTGTTCTGTTACAATGTCCTCTTTTATCTCAATCCTCTTTAATCTCCCTTTTTAAAATTAATCTATTTTTCTAATTTTTTTTAATTAAGGGAAAACTAAATTAAAAAAATAGCGGGATATATTATAGTAACTTTTTTGTTTTTCTATTAACCTGATTTGAACCCCAGTATTGTCCTTCCCATCTTGTTCTGTCTGATTATACTATATTCTATTTTGTTTGAGATTATCAAGTTTGAGGGTATAGGCAACCACTTTGAAGGCAATAAGATATACTATGATGCTCATTATGGTTTGACTATTGTCTTTTTTTGAAATACTGAAAGGCCTCCAGTGTAGGTTTTATTGGTCTTGTTATGTACTATTTTGATCAATTCTATTATACCTGATGATACAGGCAACTCAGTTTAAAAATAGCAAGAGGCACAATGGTAACCACTTTTGATCACCTGATATTCTATTTTTGCATCATGTATGCCTACCCTTCTGTTCTAACTGTCTCTGTTTTGCTTAGTCACATTTGGTTTTATCCTCTTCAAAAAAAGTAATAAAAACTGTGGGAGTAATAAAACCCCCAAAATGTAATTGTTATTGTAAAAAAGAGAGGAAAGGAAGGTGGACTAAGGGATACAATTGAAGGTATGTTTGATTGTGTAGGATAGAAAACCATATTACTGAGCTTTTGCTGGATCAACTGAATGGAGCTGTCTCCAATATCACTGTATGAATGTCCAGTTTATAAGCTTTAATTTTATAATTTGGACAACTGTTTCTAAGAAGACAATATGTAACCTATTAACTAGTGATTTCTTATTGTATATGTTTTCTTGATATTCTGTATTACTTGTACCCTTTTACTGCTTTTTTTATGTCCTTTCTTTTTTCTCTTTAAATAAAAAAAATTTCACACTTATTTCAAAAGACAAGCTTTTGCCTTGATGTGACAGACATCATAACCTGTGATTGAGTGTCTAGTCATCTGATGCTTGCAATTCCTCAAAAGTAATTCTTATAATATTGGCAAAGAGAGATAATTAATTTCCATGAATTAGATAATAATTGTATGAACTACATCCTTCTGGCTAATATGTACTTCATAAACAAATTTATCTGTCCACTGCTAAGAGGTGGGCTTTAACTATCCAGCTCTGCCCAATACAAGTTAGGTAAATCTATTTAATTCAGAGCAATAATTGAGAATGAATTTACCTACAGATTAAAATCATATTCTTCATATATTTTTTCAGACATACATTTGATATTCTGGTCTTCATCTCTCATGTCCTTTGTCTTAACTCTCATTTGATTCCTGCTATCATTGTTTTTCTTCATTTCCTTGCTTATTCCCCTCTTCATTATAAGGGACCGATGTAATTTAAATTACATTTACAATCTTGCTGCTAGTTCCTTTATCCTTGACCCAATTAAGGAAAAGGTTAGCAGATTGCTAGATGAAAGGAGAAAAGTAGAAGCCAGGCCATCTTCTCTTTCTCTGGCACATTGGGGCAGTGCTTCCAGTAACAGATGCTATCAATATCCAAGTCATCTGCAGACAGATGCTTTGTCTAGGGTTTGATGGCTCTGAAAAGCTCAAGTATAATTTATGTTCTCACTGGAGGCACCACTTCTTGGCTTAATTAACAGTATCTTCTCTTTATAAAAGTGGTAGTAGCTTTCTCTACAGACTGATGTTCACCCCTCTTTTAGCTCAGCTAAACACCATTGTAGCTTATTTACCTATATTCAATACTTTCTGTTTAGTTACCTAGTGTGAGTTTCATTTTCATACCAGAATTCTAATTAACATAATTACAAATTTATGAGAGGAAAAGGGAGCGTATACATTTTGTTGACCATCTGTAAGCTCATCACTATGCAATCCAAATTCTAGATCTGCCTGGATTGGTACAACCTCATTCACTAAACCCAGTCTTAATTCATTTCTCATACCCTTAACATAGGCCTGGGAAAAATGGACAACATTAATATCTAAACAAAAACATCTATTTCTAATATCTACATGAAAAAGTACAGGTAGTATTAGAGAAAGTCTATATAACCTTGATCAGAAAATTCTTAAATCTTCACCTCATTTTACAACTGAAAAAAAATCAAAGCTTAGCATTACAACTAAAGAAATTCCACTAGAATTTCAATACCATGAAAGCAAGAACCTGCTTGTCAGTGATCTTAGGGGTTAGAATCGTGTGCTCCAGTCATTGTGCTCTAGTCACAGCCTTGTCAAATGGCAGAGTGAGGTTCAAGTGCATGGGACTGTAGGAGAAATTCGCAGGAAAGAAATGAGAATATTAGATCCGCAGTTGTGACGTTGTGTAGAACTAGGTAAAAACCATACTAGGGTTTAATCGTCTCGGCAATGAAGTACAAATGCTCTGTGAGTTATAAACCATTTAACTTGGGCAATAGGGGTCTTAAAAATTATTCATAACAGTATAATGCACTGAAGAGTTGTGAAGGAGGTTTGTCTCACCTTAAACACTCAGTGGATCAAAACACAGATGAATTCACAAAATTAAAGACAATTTCTAGAGACAACTAACGCAGGGTGAATATTTATTATGTGAAATCAGGCTTTTTGTAGTGCTTTGTTTTAATATTTCAAGGCAATTTGTTTTCTGCTTTTTATTCCATTCTAATTATGACAGGAAAGTGATAAATGGAAGTAAGTATACAGAAATTACTCATTTATATATACATTTATATATACATGTATATATACATATCTATGAGTGTATATATAATGTTATATAAAGTATAAAATATATATTTATTACATAAAGTGTATATATATATATATATATATATATATATAAACTTTTTATGTATAAAATCAAAGAGATGAGGCAAGACAGACAGCCTTCCATTCTTCAAAATCATAATTTGGCTACATTATAAGTGAAATTATTTTGCCAGTGAAAATAAAAGAATATTTTTTAATATAGATAGTAATAACAAAGTATTGTGCTCTGTTGCAATATTCAGAGTTTAGTAAATTCCTCTGCACTTGAGGAAGTACACTGATATTTAGTGGACTGGAATGTTTCTATATTGTTACCATAATACCTTGGCCCCTCCCACTGCTCCTGCCTTTTCCTATGGTTTTGCTTTATTGGAATTCCTAAAACCCTGCCTCAGTGCCTGCCTGTTTAATACACCTAATGAACAAGGTGTATTAAATGTTCATTGTTCATTAGGTGTATTAAATGTTGTATCTGGAATTTTTATAAAGCTAATAATAGTTGCATGGTGGGAGACTTGCCTTTGCAAGGTCTCTTGATGTTATTAATTTTGCACTGATTAGTGTTATGTTGAATCCCCCTGAAAAATATACACATATGCTGCAGCTCTTTCAATAGTGCCTTTAAAGAGGGAATTAGACTTAGACAAGGTTGCAAGAGTTGGATCCTAGTCCAATAAGGCTGGACTCCATGTGAGGTGAAGAGACAATGTGAACATAGAAGAAAACACCATGCAAGGATACACAGAGAAGCTGACCATCTGTAATCCAGGAGGAGACCTCCCCAGAAGCCATCCCTGCACAAATGTTGATCTTGAACTTTCCAGCTTCTAAAACTGTGAGGAAATAATGTCTTTGGTTTAAGGCCTCTGGTCTGAAGTATTTTATCATGGCAGCCTAGCTAACTTATAAAAGTAGCAATGAATTTAGAGAAAATAAACTTTATTTTTCATAGAAGGAAAAAGATTGAGTACCTCAAAACCCCAGTTGGTCACTGTAATCTACCTTATGTTATTTGGACTTTACCTAAACCCTATTAATCCTGTGAGCCATGTAGTTTTAGAATTCACATGATGCTAAACACCAGAGGGCTGAGATACATTTTCTTCAGGCTGATGGGTTTGTATCTTTCTACCTGCACTCTCAGGTATCACAAAGTTGGGACTTCAGTAGTAGAGAGACATTATGCTATTTTTAAATGGCGTATTCCATCAGAGGAGGGAAAGACATGCTCAATTTTCTAATATCCTTGAACCTACATTTTAAAATAAAATCCTTGAAAATCAAAAGGGCATTTTAATTTTTTCACAATGGTTGGTTTTATTTGTTCCAGCTGCTGTTTGGTGATATTAGTGAGCATCATCCTTGCTGCAGCTGCTCAGTCTTATTCATCCCTGGTGAATGAAATATAAAATGTATATGTTTGTTCTAATATATAGTGAGCTTTTGCAGTTTGAAAACTCTTAACAAGCTGTGAAATGAATCAAATACTTGCTCTTTAGTGAGCAGCCTTTATTCTGTATATTTAAAAGAATTATTTTTGCCATCTGGCCATTTTTCTCCATAGAACAGTATATTCTTAAATGAGAACCTCACTTTCTCCTTAGTGAACCTATATGGAATATTTTGATGAGGGCTACAATTCACTTGCCCTACGTAGACACCCATATCTTGTTTCCAATAATCAAATGATAAGTCTGCAAAATCTTTCATGTAGAAGTGCCTAAAAGTACTTTTAACCAGAGGACTTTTTGAAAGCATATTTGCAAATGGTTAAATTCTTACTATGGAGTCAATTATGTATCATTTATTATGCAACTATGATGATTATTCATTCAACAAATTATATAGTTACATGTTTCTCCTTAGTGAGAGGAAGTGGAATGTCAGGTTGGTGGTGCACACCTGTAATCCCAGCCTTCAGGAGAATGAGGCAGCAGGGTTGCTGCAATCCCAACCTGACCTATGAAGTGAGCTCAAGACAAGCCTCAACTGCATAATGAAACCCTCTCTTAAAAAGATTTTTAAAAAGGCAGTGGAAACCTTGGGCTGAATCCAGTCAAAGGCCTGGAAAGATTCAGATTTCTTTGCCTTTCATTGTTCATAGTCTATTTTCTTTACCCTTCTGTCACCGTTATTTGCCCTCTTGTATGTCTTCATGTGTCACTTTCTTTAAATGCAAACCCTTTTTTAATCTACATGAGTGTATTTGCTCAAAACTCATTTTAAGCACATATCTTCATATTTTAAGTAAATGAAAGGTCTGCATTTTGCCAGTTGTATTTTAGAAAGTAACTGCTGCTAGGCACAGATTCTGTGGAACTGGCTTCTCTTTGAAGTTTTTATTTTAAATATTTTTCTTTTAAAAATAATTTTATTGGTGTACTTTAGGTATGCATTACAATCACATTCATAACAGGGAATTTGCACCTGTACATGATATATGCTGATTCTTTTTTCCCATTCCCCTCCCCTCCCTTCAGCCTCTCTTTCCGTTCTTACTCACAAAAGTTTTCTTCCATTTTTTCTTTCTTTTCTAGATTTTTTTCTTTTCCTTTTCTTCCTTTTCCCCTTCTGCCTCCCTCAACACACCTCCTTTACAACACCTCAAACATTTGGGTCTTTGTTTACACTTTAGGTTTCTCACACCAGAGAATCAATCAGGTATTTACACACATAAGTCTGATTTATTTTACTTAAGAATAAGGTCTCAAGATACAGCCATTTACCTGTGGCTGTATTCTTTTTAATTATGTGGCTTAATTCTTTTTGGGAAGATACTAAGAAGGGTAACAGTTGAGTCAAGTGGAACCTCTAGTTTTAGTTTTCTGAGGAATATTCACCACTCATTTCCAGAGTGGTTGTACTAGTCTACACTCCCACTAACAAAGGAGAAGATTCCTTTTTCTCCACAGCCCCTCCATCATTTGGTACAGGTTGATTTCTTGATAACACCTATTCTTTCTTTCTAGAGTGAGATAGAATCCAAGCACTGTTTTAATTGTATCTCTCCAGGGACCAGCGATGTTGAACATTTATATATATATATGTATTTTTTTTTCCTTTTGTGCTTTTTCATCTGAGAAGTATCTATTCATTTTGGATGCTCATTTTTGGTTTTGGCCTGACTTTTTGAGTTTTTATATGTTCTAAATAATAGGGTCTGAGAAACAGCTGTCAAAATATTTTCCAACTCTGTATATTGTCTTTTCACTGTGTTGGGTTATCTTGTGCAAAAACCTCTTAATAAGGTGAGGTACCTGTTGTCGATTCCTTGTGACAGTTCTGTGTGATCTGGGTTTTGTTCAGAAAATCTCTGCCTACACCAATGTCTTCAAGAGTTCCGCCTATTCTCTTTCCCAGCAGATTTAGTGTTTCTGTTCTAAATAGTTTTATTTTTGAAAATTCTATTTATTGTGTATATGTAAAATATTAGAACATTATGTCTTGACAGCTATACACATAATGAAGTGAGCCAAGTAAATTAATATATGCATCATTTCATGTAGTTACCTTGGTATGTGTGGTATACATTCTTGGTATATCGTTTACTTTACTCATCAACTGTATATTCTACACTTCTTTATATTATATAAGTACAATTGTTTACTGTATGACTTCCATTTCCTTAGCGCCCTGCCAAGTTATATAAGACCTTCATGCCAAAATAGCTGTTATATGTTCATTTATTATGGTAGAAAGAATCAGTTGGGGTGAGATCTAAGCTAAAAATGTGTTTCTTCAATAATGGGAAAAGCTAGAGCACCAGGAAACATGTAAAAATATTATCTTTTCTGGTGACTGTGATTTGCTGTAAATGTGGCATGCCCAGAACAAGCCCATATGTAATATCCTGCTAGTGTCACCACCTGGAGTTGACCACTCTGCAGTGTGGGTGCACATTCTCTTAAAAAAAAAAGAATAAAAATGATGATACAGAATTTCAAAACAAAATAATAGGAAATTAATACTTTTTATCTTCAAAGTAGTTGTTCAGATTACAAAATTTAGGTATAAAAAATAAACAATGAAAGCACTAACTGTTCTTTTTGATTAAAAGAGATTAG
Source organism: Cavia porcellus (assembly GCF_034190915.1). NCBI lineage: Eukaryota > Metazoa > Chordata > Mammalia > Rodentia > Caviidae > Cavia > Cavia porcellus. The sequence goes on along the minus strand of NW_026947496.1, from coordinate 66,328,995 downwards.
TAGTATAGTTATTAAGTATTTTTGGTGCTCAGTCTGAAGTGACACAGAGAAAATGAGAGAGATAAAAAGGAGACAAAGATGAGACCTTTAATGCGGGCATGGGAGAACTTCACAGGGCAGGGGGTACAGAGAACCTCCAGGGAGAACGAAGAAGTGGGAGTACTTTTATCAGTTCTGGCTGGGGGAGGAGTTTGGGAGGTGGGCAAAATGACATGTTAACCACTGATGGAAGGAGCATCTGCCTGTGTAAAGCAGGAGTCAGAAAGATTTACTGGGGGCTGCAGGTGGAGGCTTGGGTGCTTGTGGAGTCTTGGGATTGGAAAGAGCTCAGAGCACACGCAAAAAAGGAGTGGGAGGGTTATCTCTGAAATGAAAAGGAGAAGGTAGAAGTTACTCTTGGAGAGATAAGTTGTTTCTCTGGGTCTGGTACCAAGTTGGGAGTATGTAGCTAAACCCCGGGCCAGGAGGACCTTTCAGTTATCTAGCTTGTATATCTATTTTGTGTGTGTATATATATATATAATCTTTTCCCTTCTTTCTTTTTTCTTTTCCCCTATCCCAGCTGATTTTTTTTTCCTTTGAGCGCTTTCTTTCCCTTTCATTTTCACCATTACATGAATGCATACACACATGCACACACACACACACACACACACACACACACACACATACACATTTTCTTATATTTATTGAATATCTGTTATGATGCTTATAGATAGTCATTCAGTGCACAATTATTTGTTATATCTTTAAAGTATCTTCATTACTTTAGTATGAGAGTTGAGGCAGGAGACAAACAAGTCCTTGTTCTCATTGGTTTACATAAGACTGAGCTGGAAGCTGATGAGACTATGTTTAGTGAAGTCTTACCAGAAACAAGTGGGTTACAAAATGCTTATAATGTCAAATAAATTGTAAAGAAGAGCTGTGGGTATTAGGACTGAGTTTATTTGTTAGTAGCATGTTTGGAAAGTCTTGATCTGGGTGAATTGTTACAAGTTCCTTGTTTTAAAATAATTACTGATAATAATATTTTTAATATACTGATATTCTGAAGATGGTAATATTCAGGGCATATTTTTGGTGTCAATTAGGTAGGAATTAGCATATTAGTTTGATAGTTTCAGTAATAACTACATTTTATTCTCAAAGAATAGTATAAACATCAAGTTGGACATATTTCCATAAAATAACTATTTGTAATTTTATACTTCAAATATATGTTTTATTGGAAGGCAGAGTTCTGTGTTAGTTTGACATTGCTAAGGCAATTTTTTTATAGTTGATGTTCCTGGAAATACTGCTACAAAATTAATTTATGCTTAAATGAGACTAACAGGAAAATAAAACAAAAGTTGACATGAATGTGGTAGAAAAACAAGTCTATTCATTCTTGTAGAGTGGAGTAACTAAGCATGTTTTATTTAGGACCATAGAGGAAAATGATAATAAGGGCAGATGATTAATTGCTAAAACTGACTTAAAGCAGTCAATAGCAGAATAGGAAAGTATCTACGTCCTTTTTCTTATAAGCTGCTTATCATAGGCTTCTGAGAAGTAAAGTGATCTATCCCAAGCACCTTATTCCATATGATAGTACTTCACATATTTGAGAATGACAGTCATCTCTCCTTGGAGCTATCATGTCAAACTGAAACACACACGTTTACATATTTACTCACTGCTCTTGACTTCTGTATGTCAGACAGCACATTACTAATAGAGGTCACTGATTATTACCCCTTGAAATACTGGCCTTTTCAGTGGATTCTTGTGTTCCACAGATACCTGCCTGGGAATTTCTGTTTTGTACTATGGACACTTGGATCTAATTCCTGGCTTCCAGGTGGTTTATAAATTCATGGCTCACAGGTGAATTGCTTTGGCTTTGCTTTTGCATTAACATGGTTTGTAGCAGGGTCATAAATATTCCGTGGGCAAATCCAAACTACTTCGAGAATGGTAAGAATTTAGTCCACAACTAGATGGGACTGGAAAATTGTTAAACAGAAATAAATGTTGATTTTCAGAAAAGAAGACACTAGTAATAATCCAGGAATATAAATTCCAGCCTGTTTTGATAAGAACCTGAGATTGATTTCTCCCTAGTCACACAGATGCAATTTATCTATAATTTTCACACTGTATTTGGTGTGGATTGTTGGGAAAAATAAAGTTGTTCATTGATTAACATTTGAAAAACCAATTAGTATTTACTTTGCATGAATAAATAAATGCACAATGTCAAAGCCAAATAGAAGCATTAATAGAACTAACAAGCACCTAAAGCAAATAACTTGACCATGGAATTCTGAAGGAAAAATATCTAAATCAAGACGTGATTTCAATACAAACTCCAGACCAGAGTCCACTATTAGGGCCCAGTGACTAACTCTTCTCACCATAGAACATGTAGATAATGCACTATCCATATTTCCTTAGGAAATACGACATCTGTGCTTTCTTTTTAATCACATACCATCTCTGTTTTAGCAAAACACTAAAGAATGACAAGAATGTGTAAAATATCTGAAAATGTGCAATACTAAAATTCATCCTATGGATGCTAGTTCCAAAGGATTAAGAAAAGTAAATGTAAAGGACAGTTTGTAAGGAAAATGGATTTGAGAGACACTGGGTTAAATTTAATTTAGTTAGCTGAGGCTATAGCTCAGCGTGGCATAAGTACTTGCCTGGAAAGCGCAAGGCCATGAGTTCAATCCCCGGTCCAAAAACAAACAAACAAACAAACAAACAAAAAACCTAATTGTTAGAAGGCTTTATAGTAGAATCTATAGGATCCATACTATCAAAGATGACTCTCAAAGAAAAGAGGACTGAGTGCTTTCCAAAACATTGGGAATGTGTTAAAGTGCATATGTCAAGCATTGCTCATGGCCAGTTCAATTAGGATAATGCTCTGAGATGTGTACATGGGTATTTTTGTTATGTAAGAAAAATCTTTAGGACAGATAGAATGGGCTGCTGCTTCTTCACTTTTCTCCTTTCTTCTGCCTTCTCTGGCCGGGTATCCATCCATTTATGCAAGGACTTCTTTCATTCAGCAAACTACAATGTGAGTTTTAAACAGTCTCCTGAGATGACTTATTTATTGTGAGGATAAAGAAAAGAATTTAAGGTAAAAGAAGTTACAGGCAGTTGGCCTCATCTTGGTGATTTTTTTAGAACTTCTATTTTGAGGAGTTTGATACTTTGGGACATTTGTTTCCTGAGATTGCTAAAATGTGTTGTTTTTGTTTCTGTTTGGGTTGGTAATGAACTTTTCCTAAAGCAGCATTGCTGGTAGAACTTAGAGTGGGTTGGTGGGGTCTGCAGGACAGGAGCTTCCATCCTGGCTCTGGTCTCAGTGGTGTTCAGCGCACCTTACAAGTGCCCAGCCATGAGGTTCACAGGTGATTTGGATCTAACCTGGCCTGGCTGCAAAGCCCAGCCTGTCTTCTAGCCAGCTGAGCTCAGTGGGGAAGTGAAAGGAAGCCACAGACTCAGTGCTCACATTTAAAACATCTAGCGTTGTTTATCTGAGCTTGTCAGCTACAAGGCACAATGGCAGGACAGTTTGCCCAGTCCAAGTGAACTGGAACTGTGTGCAAAGGTAATAGACAGGCAAATTCTGAGATCCAGTGGAAAGAGCTTCCAGCAAGGAAACCCCGGGGAAGGGTGTGCACACTGACTCTGGAAATGCTTTCAATCTGAGATCTGGCAGCAATAAACCTGAATCTGAGGGCATGAAAATTACCCACATACTCAAAACTTTTTGTCAGGTGCTTAAATACAGTGGTAAATAGAGATCTTTTTCAACAGCCAGAATCTGAACAAAGACTGAAAAAATCAGGTGTCTGATATAAGGACCAATAAAGCAAAACTCCCAGGTTCATCTTATGTCCAGTTACCAAAAGCACCTCCTTTCTGATTTGGAAATGAAAAGAGCAGGACCCATCACCGACCAAGGTCATCTTCCACTGTCAAAATAGCACATTTTCTTTAGAAGCCAAAGTCTGGTTTGTACCTTTTTGTTGTTGTTGTTATAACCACATAATTGTGTATGTCAATTACTCTTTAAACAGTTTGGTTCTTGCTAAGTGACTAGTATCTTTATAACTTCTCTGCCTACTTGTGGAAGAAATGTGCCTTCTAAGGCATAATGAATGGTGGGAAAAATATTTCTAAATCAGAGAAATCTGTGACTTTAGGACTTGGATCTTGCAGATAGTGGTGGCGTCTCTGGTGTTTTAACGTACTCTGGGCTCCAGCATTTCATAAAGTATCTTGAACTAGACAGTTGGCTTCTTCATGTTTTTGTAGGATCACTAGAAACTTCATTAGACCTTGCACGTGTAATCTTTTGTGTTTTGATAAAGATTTTAATCACAATGAAACTGAATGTATGTAATGAGAAAAAGCCATTTTCTAAACTGGTTTGACTGACGTGGGAATATTGAAGATGGTGGACTAAGGGTCGCTGTGAACAATGTGGTTCTGACTTACTAGAGTCTATTTCAGAGCTTTTGTGTTGCTTTAAAACAGAGATCAACAAACTAGACCCTCTTGGTCAAATCTAGCTGGCTTCCAGTTTTTGTAGTTATATTTTACTGCACCTTAGCCAAAGTCATTTGTTTATGTGTTTTTTAATCACTGCTTTTATACTACCATAGCAGAGTTAAATTGTGACAGAAATCACAGAGCCTGTAACCCTGAAATATTTACACAATATTTGGCTTTTTTGCAACAAAAATCTGTCACTCTTGTTTAAAATTCCAGGCACTGAAACTCCATTGATAAACACACTTTAAATTAGAAGACCTATAGATGTCTGTGTACATGTAGATTGGAACTGAACTCACTTGTCTCTCATAGTGCCTCTCTCTCTCTTTTCTTTATTTCTGCTTGCTTGCTTGCTGTACTCGGGATGGAGTCCAGGACCTTGCAGTTGCCAAACAAGTGCTCTACCACAAAGCTGTGACCCTCACTGCAGTGGTTCTCTTAATTGTGCAAGTCTGCTGTTGGTTTTCCCTTAAACTGCTTTCCCTGAGATCTCTTGTATGTTGATATTTTCAACTCTTCTTCTGAATTTTCTCTCGGCATTTATTGTTATCTGGATCAGAGGTCTCTCTGTTCAAATTTGATATGTCTGAAACCAAGTTTATCTTCATTTTCCCCAAACCAAGTTGCCCTGGAGACTTTCCAATTTTCTCTTATTGGTAACATCAGTCTTCCACTTTGAGATCTTAATCATTGATTAAAAGTGATCATATTTGCTTCAGGTTTTTAACCTCCTGGTCCTAAAAAAAAAACAAAATTAGTTTAAATCAAGGCCTAAGAAAAAATAATGGAGTGCAATGCTTTATGAAAAGTTTGCAAAGCTTCACTGATGCATATTTTTTATTTCCCTAAGAAAGAGAAGAAAGGGTTAATTTTGGGGTCCTCACAGTGAGCGAGGCACTTTGCCAGCCACAGCTTCTATATAATGGACATAGTCCTTCAATAACGCTTTGAGTATTTCAATTCTCACCTTATAGAGGAGAAAACTTCATGTTAGAGACTTGTTAAATGTCACACAGCTAATAATTATGGCATGCTGTTGACATCTAAGTTTTATTTTCTGTCTTCCTGAGGTACAAGCAGCTACCCACCACTCTTGAAAATTATCTTTGGGTTCAATTGAATTGGTATATTGGATTTATATTTGCTGAATTTTATTTTCAAAACTGACAAGTATTTTGGTTATCAGTGATTGTAGTTTTAAGTATCCAGGTCCATTACTTTGCCTAAGAAGTAATATAGATGACAACAATAATAACAACTGCGCACATATATTGAGTGATATATTTATATTTTGCAGGCACCCTACCAAGTGCACTATGTGAAGTTTTAATTTTTTTCACTTCTACCCTGTATTTCTGTATTTTTTAATACCTCCACTTGGCAAAAAAGGACCATGAAGCTTACAGAGATTTATTAACATGTATGTGGTCACATAGTAGGCGGTTAAATGAGGTTCAAACAGGCTTTCAAGTTTCAAACAAAGACTTTGACCTTATTATCTACAAAAAAGACCAATTGGTACATACATATCAACCTACAGCATTTTCAGGGAGATTTTTAATACTTAAAAATTTCTTTAGTATAAATATTTCCAGCATAGCTGGCCTCAAGCTGCCCATGTGACATGCCAGGCACACAGTACATCTGTCAATGTGACAGCCAACTCTAGATATCCTGTATTAATGGTACTGCACAATACTAGATGTATTATGGGGTATTTATGAATTTACTTAAGGCTTCAATATTCCAGAAAGCCTGAATCTTGACCAGGTTCACACTGCCATAGTACCTTGTGGTTGGAGCTGAGTAACACTGATGTGAACCAGGGTGGTTTATTTTAGACAAATGTAGCATATAGGTCCAGAGTTTTCAATGATGAGATATATTCAGAAAAGAAAAAAAAGTCATGACAGATATAGAGTCATGAGAAATAGAAAATGATTAGAAGACAGATCAGACCAATCCAAAATTCAGAGAGCATGGGAATTAATACAGAAAGGTATGCATTCAACAGAGGGATATATCTTTTAGGACCCTAAAGCAGGGTCGGGGGGCAGCTGAGATCTTCAGGTTGTATGGGTTGGACTGAGAAGGAGGTGGCGATACCTACTGAGGGCAGTACTGCTGAGCATTAGCATTTCATGTTTTCCTGCAGCTCACTCAAGCCACTCAGATGGCTGGTATCATTTTCCATCAAAATCCTCATTGCATGCAGATATAAATGACAGGCATTTGAAACTAATGAAACACAGAAAATTTAACAAGACTGTCAGTGCCTCAAATTTGAAATGAGGCAAATTTCTAAACTTATTTTTTAAATGAAATTTCAAAATTAGTATGCTCACAGGAATTATAAACCATGTCAGTGGTATCATCTTAGGGGTATACATCCTGAGCCATAATAATTAGCTTGATGAAGACTTAAAAAATAAACAAATGATTCTGCTGCTGGCCAAAAAGAAAAGAGAAATAAAAGGAAGGGGGATAAATAGGGAAGGAAACATGAATTTAAAAACAGAAGCAAAATATATAGTTAGTTATCCTGAGCCAGAAGTGGAGTTTGAGATACCAAGTCATGATATTCTATTTCATAGCTCATCTGACATAACCTGACTATAAGAAGACCTGTCTTCATGCAGTGTTCAGCCACCTAGTGGTCTATCTAGGGCTAATTTCACCAATGGTGTTTCACATTCCAAGGAGAGCAAAAGATAAGGACTAACAAAAAAGGAATGTCTGCTGTCTCAAACTGGCTCATAACCTCTTTGAGGTCAAAGAGTTGGTCACTTTTACATCTTTGTATCTGTCACAGAATTTAGCATAATGTCTATTCAAAGTCTGAATAACAACTTTTACACACATTAGGTTTTACTCCCAGCAGACGATTGCTTATTCATACCTTCACTTAAAACATTTTTAATGAAGAAACTAGATACAAGTGTGCTCATTAATCATGTGATATTATATAGACATCTAACCTGTTTGCAGATGGACCTGTTTACTCATTTGTAAAATAAGGTGGTGAGACTTAGTATGGCATGAGAGGAAAGTTGCTCTCTAGAGATGCCCTGTGGAGCTCCATCTGCACAACATTTTTGTTAATTAGAAAACTGTGGACAGTATACTAATCAACATCAGAGAGCATGTGAGGCTGGAAGGTATGATTAATGTCAAATGATAAAAGCTGGAGACAAAGGATTATGTCAGCTTGGAACAATAGGCTATACTCAGCAGGTATATTTGCCCTCAGAATCAAAGCTTTCAATGTCCACCTTTCTATAATGGTGTAAAACAAATATGAGCAAGAGAGGAAGGCTTCACCTACAAAATAGCATCAACAACTAAGACTTGGGAGAAATAGCTACAAGGTCAGGGGATGATACAGCTTGAACACAAAGCTACTTTTGTGAGGATATAAGATTGATCAAAGTTCTAATGTCTGTCCAGGTAAGTTAGTTCATCTCTCTATGATGGAGGCCTTTCTCTCTGAACTTGAGGTAGTCATTAGAAATAAAATTTGTAATTATTTCACATGCATAGTAAGCACTGTGCTACTAAGCACTGTGCTTAGTTTATTCCAGTAATCTTCACAAAATCTCCATCAGAGGCAGGAATTTGTAGTACACTCTTTTTATAGATGAAGAAACTGAGGCTTAGATTGTTTAGGTCCTTGCCTGAGACCATGCAGGTAGACAAGAGTTTGAACAACAGTATTTCTCTGAGTGACATCAAAGCTCAAACCATAAAGTATTATTTTCTGTCATTTCCTTCCATACTGTTTAAGAAGAAGAGGGCTAAAGGTGACATACACGTTTAAGCACAGTGCCTTGTGTGTGAGTGTGGAGTATTTATAAAAGTTTTCTTGCTATCTCTTATCCCATCCTCTACCATACTGGCAGAGTTCCAACCTCATGTTTACCTCTGTGGTGATCATGAGGCTTCGAGTAGACTCTCCTCTGCAGGAACAGGCTTCCTAGGACTTTACCTGCAAGATAAAATTCTCCTTTGTAGTCTAATATGAATCATTTCTAGTCAGGAGCATTGGAGAGCAGCAAGTTAGTCACTATCAGTTCAGAGCTCACCTTGTGTGTTCATACTCAAGAGCTGCTGAAAAGATGTTTGAAGGCCTTAAGTTTGTGTTACTGAAAACATCTGAAAGAAACACTGCTGATAAATAAGCAGAGCAGCCTCAAGAAGTAACCCGTTTTCTAATTCCATGGCAGGAGAAGTTATGGAAGAATAGGCCATAGGCAGAATAGGTAGACAGGGCCCACCTGTCCGGGAGGAGTGGGAACTTTGTCCTGTTAAGAATTTGTGGCACTACTTTGTTCTGAGAACTGCCACGGCTGGATTTGTGATAAGAGTATATGGTACCTGAATGATCACAGAACACATCTGTTGGCAGCTTGATGTTCCCAGGAGGGGCAATATGTCTATGACGATTAATCTTGATTGCCAGTTGATTTGCATTAGAAACACTGGCACCTCAGAAGTTAGTAAAATACAGTTATGCGTATGTCTAAGTGGCGTATTGGGGACTCTTTCTGGTCCATGGCCCTTTTCTCTCTGTGTCTTCCTCTGTTCTCTGCCTCCTGGTTTTCATCAAATGAGCAGCTTTTCTCTTTCATGCCCTTCCACTATGATATTGCTACCTTAGAGCCAGGTTACCATGGACTGAAACCTCTGGAATTGTGAGCCAAAATAAATATTTTCTTCTTTTAGTTGTGTATGCCTACTATTTTGTTCCAGCAATGGACCAGTATATTTCCCTAGCTCACTCCTACTTAAAAATTTACACCTACAGATTTCCTCTGAACCCTGACATAGGAGCTTTGACTATTAGGACAGTGAGCATGTCAAGAGTATAGCTAAGTTGTGTGGTTCACTGCAGTGTGCCAAATCTACCTGACAAAATAACCTGCCTCCAATAGCAAAAGAGTATGCTTGTACCCACGGGATCCAGGAGAGTTTTCTGATATTGAACAGGGGGATAAATCTGTCTGATAAATCTCTCTACCTCCCTTGAAGAAGTGTAAGATCCATTAATTACTTCCTAGCCCAGAGGTTATTAAAAAAAAAAAAAACATGTGGTGCCCTGGTAAGGGAAAAAAAAAATCATTATCTAATGTACACAATGTAAAAGAATTTTTTTTTAAAAAGTACAAAATAAATATAATAAAAAAATAAAAGAAAGAATAATTATGTTTTTATCTATGTCTTTAAAGACTAGGAGGAAATATAGTAAAGTGCTATCAATGTTTTTCTTTATGGTCAGAAATTACAGGCAACTGATTTTGTCTTTATTGATATTTTCCACATTATCTGTAAAAATTTTTTTTATTGTTGCAACAAATAAGTATTTATTTAACAAATCACTTAAGTGTAATAGCAATAAGACAAGCTGGGAAATATATGCCTGCAAGGGCCAGGAAACTGACCACAGTAGAGACTAAAGCTCTGTTTAGGTGTCTCCACAGGTGTCTGACCCAGTGCCATCTGTGAGCAGGAATGGGGCATTGTGGGGAGACTGTGGGTTGTGTCTGAGAACTTATGTATCAGAAGATATTTAGAACTGAAAATTTCTTTTTCTTTTTCAGAACACTGGAGGTTGACATATTCTGCTAAGGGAATCTGTTAATATTTAACTTTCTCTTTTTTTTTAAAAAGATGAATCTTGAATATGTTTAAGGAAGATTTAATAGACCTCAAAGAAAAGATGTTGCATATAAGGGCTGGTTTTATCTTTCAACTTTTATAAAGTATAATGTTAAGCATGAAGTGTGATTTGTACTCATGGATGTGATAAAAACAATTAAAATGCATGGCCCTTAATTCTTGTTAAACATTTTCATGAGTTAGGTAATATAACACTAAGGATACCTTTGTAAGTGGCTATATATAACACTGAGTCACACTGTCACTGTGGTATCATTCTTTTCAGTATTTTTAATTGCGTCAGGATAAGACTCTGATTGAATGCTGATCTTTAACAAATTAATACTGGTGAATCTTCTTAGCCAAAGATCAGGCCTCAAGCCCTACTACTGCAGCAGGAAATATTTAACTATAAATCAATCAAGTTGGCTCATTTTTATTTTTTATGGCTAATATCATTTTTATGTTAAAAAAGCAAAACAGAAAAAAGTATAGAAATAAAACAATTTCAAAAAACTGAGAAATCAACACTATTTAACATATTGTATATTGTTATCTTTGAAATAGTTCAGGTTACAAGATCGAGGCATGAGGAATGATCAAACAATCAAACAATGACAGCACAAGCTGTTCTTTTTGATGAACTAATAGAGAATTAGTAATATAGTTATCTATCTTGCACACATACACTTACATTTATTTTGTTTTCATGGTTACCTATTTGAAGCCATTGGTGCTGAGTTATAATGTTTCCTTTTGAAAAGTCACATAGTCAGGCAAATGAAAGAAAAATGGGGCCAATAATATAAGAAACTCATAGATGTGGTTAAAAACATCAGGCATGATTTGCAAGTAAATAAAGCTTAATAAACTGGTCTAGGAAATGTAGGGACCATTCAGTGAGTCATGTTAAATTTATTATAAATCTAAAAGACCTTCTTTTTTATCCTCTCAAAGCACATATCATATATGAGCACAGCATTCTCAGTTATTGCTTGTTTTTTTGTTTTTGTTTTTGTTTTTTTTTTGTTTTTTTTTTGCACTGTTGATTGAGCTCACAACCTTATACTTAGGAGGTGGGCACTTACCCAAATGAGCTAAATCCCCAACCCCTCCCAAACCTTTATACTATTGTTTTGTATCTGTATCACACATGTGAGTGTGCATGTGTTTATATGTGTACATCTGCTGATGACAGGAACTGGAGGCTTTTCTTTATCCTGACTGTCCTATCTGCTCAGCATCCAGAAGTCATGGGCCTGGGGTGCACAGCAGCTGAACCACGCATTCCTGTCTCGCTTCCTACTCCCCAGGCAGGACTGCTGGACTGCACTTAGATAATACAGACACAGAAGTACTCAGAATGTTGAGGTCCATGTGGACTGTGGACTGGAGCTCCAAGTCTATTAATACTAGACACGGTGCTCCACAGACAGTTGGGTCAAGTTCAACACAAATGAGCAGTCACTGATGTCTGTGGACAGACCAGGAAATGACATTGTCTTTTTAATAATGGAAACCACAGTCATAAAATAAAGACTGTCATTTTAAAAAGACAAGATACATATAGAACTAGAGTGAGATAGGTCATCAAGTTGTATATTTACCTCCAGAGGTTCACTTAATCTGCTTTTGGCTTATATTAAGGTTGTGTCTCCTGGGTTTTGAATACTTTTTACTCTACTCATCAAATTGAACCAAAATCTTGAACTTCCTGGATGAGAATTGTTAAACTCCACATGGCAGTAATGGTGACTTTCTACATTGATAGACAGGAACACAAAGGCCTAGAAATGAATGAAGTATGATCTGGCAGAGATTGTTAGTAGAGGTAGAGATTTGAACTGGGTACCTGTTTCTGATGTGGCATTTCTGTCCTTGACATTTCTTTCATCATGTAGCTCACTGTTTAGGCTGTAGAGCATTTAATTAATGTTTAAATTTATTTTAGGTTCAATTTATTTTTACTTGCTAAGTGTAATAAATCCCTTTTATACTCAAATATGGTCTTTAGAAGCATCAGAATCAGCATTACCTGAATGTTGTTTTAAAGATTCAGAACATTAGTCCCACCTGAGGCCTTCTGAATCAGAATCTGCATTTTAACAAGATGTGTAGATGATTTGTATTGTGTTAAAGTTCTTTATAACACTTTTATTAAGTATTTTCATAACTCAGTAGTGTTCTAAACTGAATGAAGAAGCTAGGCAACCTTTTAGTTCAGTAGTTCTCAAACGTCATTGTGTGCATGCCAACAAGGAATGACTTCTACATGGGAGTTCCTCAGATTACTCCCAAAAATTCTATTTCAGGAGGCCTGGAGTGGACACCAGCCTCAATTATTGTAATAACGTATACAAATCGTTTTGATACAAGTTGTCTTTGAAAACTTTGATTTTTTCTTAGTTGGTATTGATAAGTAACTTTAGCATTTTTTTCTGAAATGAATCCCTGCAACATATTCATTTCATGGTTGTCAAGACTAAAATGTACCTGTAAACAACTGGAACACATGCCTGAAATAACCAGATTAATGAAACATGGTATGAAACTTACTGTGAATAATTTTCCTAGTACAATATCATTGTATTTATCCAAAGTATATAGGCCAGTGATAGCAAAACTTTGGCACATTTGCCCAGAGGGCTGTTTGTATCAGTGAAAACTCTAAAAGGTTATCCATTACTGATATGGCTTACAGGAGCTATGGAATCCTAGTTAAAACTAAGTTAAGTATATAAGAATTTATTACCTTTCGTTACTAAGTAGGCAGATGATATGTAGCTTCAGGTAAGGCTGGATCCAGTAGTTCAGTGGTTCTTAGGCAGTTCTTCTAATTCTCAGTTCCATGTCCATTTCTAGCTTTGCTGATATGGGTTGCTTGCTTTTCTCTCTTCTCATGGAGATGTGTTTTTTTTAAAGTGGTGAGGAATAAGGCTGGAAACAAATACTAGTCCACATTCTCCAGCTTCGGTCCAAAACAAAAATCCTGGAGAATTGTTGTGATTAGCCTTTTACAACATGTGGCCATTTTTCTGGACTTCTGTCCTTCAGAGGAAAAATGTATTCTCATGGCCCACACTGAGTCACTATGTCTGGTACTGTACTTGGAAGTCCTGGCCAGAACCACACACTTCATAGTGGAAAGAAGTAGTGGGCATAAATACAATAGATTTCTCAAAACTTGAAATAGCATCAGTGCTTTGGAAACAACCTAAGAATACATCAGTTGGGGAATCATCAAGGATGAGACACACATGAATATTTGGCAGAAATTAGAGTTGATGGATATGAAGATTGCAATAAAACATTTATACAATTTCATATGTAAAATGAAAAGCAGATCTGAAAAATCTGTTCATGGCAGTGTTGATGCGCTAGCGATGTGCATGCATTTGGATAAGGATCATACGAAGGGAAACAATCAGGGCTGAAGGCAGATTCAAAATACAGGTTTGCTTCCTTTCTTTTTTGTATTATGTTTCATTTTCCCTTGAATGTTATACTCTGTAGCCATTAAATAAAACAGTATCATTTAAATTTTTTCCTTAATTCTACTCCTGTGCATTGCTTCCTGTAGGCGCAGATGTTCCTTGACACTCCTTTAACAGCATCTTGATCTGTTGCCTGCCTGAAATTTAGTCCTCACAGGAACATGAGGATTTTCAAACTATTAGGTCCTCAGTCAGAAGCAGTCAGTGAGTATTTGGCCTTGGAGTGAATGTAAAGGCAGAAATGAGATTGTATCTCAGAAATATCCATTTTCTCTCATCTATACTAGTAGCTTATGTTATCTTAGTTCATTGAAAAAGGAGTTTTGTGCTATTATCTTGCTGGTTTTTTTTAAATGATTTATGCCTTTTACTCTGAGTAACTACTCTGAAGACAATGATATATATTAACTATTGTTATTCTCTTATTTTATTATGAAATGTTGTGTTATTTTTACATGAAATATAAAATATACTTCTTGAGTATCTAGATCCTATAATGGGCCAGACATTAACATACCCACAAACTTTTTTTAAATGTTAAAGTTTATATTTGTAAATGATTCTGTATTGAATTCAGTTATAAGAAATAATTCAGATGGATCTATATAAAATTTATTTTTATATTTCCTTTCAATAGTAATACAGTATCTTACAAAACTATAATTTCTGAAAAATTTCTAAAATTACATTTGGCTTATTTTTTTTATGGTTCAGTAGTATTACAGTACTGTATATAGATACATGTAGTTTGTTGAAGCATTGACCAGTAAGGTAAAGCTAAAGCTATGCTGTTTTCAGTTTTTGGCTATTAGGGATAAAGTTAATGTACCAACACACATAAACAGGATTTGTGGTCAATATGCTTTCATTTTTTTTCTGGATAAATGCCCAACAATTTAATTTCTGGATTGTATTGTAATTACTTCTTTAGTTTTTAAAAGTAATTGCCCAACTATTTTCAAAAGTGATTGTACTACATTATTTCTACCAGCAACATATTAGCCCACACACTTTTTAATTTTTGCTTAAGTTAATTTGAGATTATCATTACTTGTTTTCTCTCCCAGAATGCTATCAAATATAATTCTTATCCTTTGTCTCAGTTATTTCTTTCCAGGACATTGCTGCATGTGGGAGACCAAAGAAGAACTGAGTCCTCATTCGCTTCCTCTGTGGACACAAAGGAGAAAAGCAACATGCAGGGATGATGGTATTGCTGATTCCAGGGAAAAGTTAATACAGCTAAGGTCAGGTTGTTTAGCCGACACGTTCTAGTGGATAATGGAATACAGATGGATCTTGTTTGGACCTGTGTTTGAGTGAATTGACGCAGAATGAGCCAGATTCTCGGGAGTTGCCTACTAGAGGTAGGAGCCCACAGGTGCCTGCATGTTAAACTGATTCTGTGTCTGTTTGTCTTTCATCCTCATGGGCTCTGAGGTCAGGGTAACAAACTAGGTCCCTACAAATGGCACCTTAGGTGGGGAAAGACTAGAGTGGGCTGGTTCCCCATGGTGGTGTCTGAGACCAGTGCAGACTGATATGCTACAGCTATATAACAAGCTGTCCCTAAACTCAATGCAGGCAGCAGTAAGCATTTACTTTCATTGGTCTCTATGTTGAGTGTGAACTGTCCAACTCACTAAGTAGATGGGCTCTGTGCCACAGATTTTGATGGGTGGGCTCCATATTCTGGTTTGGGCTGTGATTTCTTTCATGTGTTCTTTCTGGGATATATTTCACATAGTGTTTAAGTATATCTCATTTACTATCTGTGGAATGATGTACTCAAGTTCTTTGGTCAAGTTCTATGGTTCAAGCTTAAACAAAGTCTACCTAATAGCCAAACAGTTTAAGGAAGTTTCATAGCTAATTTCAATTTCATGAGTAAGGAGAATGCATATGGTCTGTGGGGGAAAAACTTCAATTCACATGATAAAAGATGTGTAAAAATTATGATGCAATAACAAAATTTCTGCTTTTCCAAAAACATTTCTCTTGTTCTCATTTAATTTTTAGTGCTCATTGTAATACTGCATTTTGAATGTTATTTATTATAGTGGAGACTGCAGTAAATTATAGTAAGAATTGGCACATGTTATATCTTGCAATATTTTTGATACAACCAAATATGTAAGCAATAGGTACCCTCCAGAGGTTCAGCAGTCCACATAAGTTTTGAGCACATTTTGAAATTTAAGCTTTTACCTTTCTTACTAGTACCCAATCACAAATATTAAAGCATGGTGGTCTCCATTTTTTATTCCTATGATTGCTTCTGAAATTTCTTAAGACTTTGTGTAATATAATAGCAATTACTCTCAATTTGAGATACAATTTTAAAATTCAAATCCTAGTTATAGTACTTGTTAGTTACAGGCATTCATTTCTCATCTATAAAGCAGAAATGATAATCCTCACTTAAAAGCATTTACGTGAAGACCAAATAGATTTGAAACATTTTGCACCCTGTCAAGTACTTTATATTTATTATTCATTCTAGTTATTTCAGTTGTACAGAATATCTTTTCAGAGGATTTTCTTTTTCTGAGATTGACATCATAGTTTTCTTGATTTGTCTAAGCCAGGAATTCTGCCTTTTTAATATTCTAACTGTCATATAGGGAAGAAAAAGAAAGGACTTATAACTGATTAAGGGGATGGGCTGAGGACGTGAGAACACAGCTTCATAATTATTGTTGTTGAATCTTATAAGACAATCTGATTTGGTATTGATGGACCTAAATAGATTTGTTGTGTCCTGGTTTATCACCTCAAATATATTTTGACCTCAGCACACGCATTTACCTTGAAACTGGGAGGACATTGTGGTTGGTGGATGAACTGAAATTGGTGGTATTTTCTTCAGTTGATGGGACCATCCGTTTAGGCTTGGTGGTTATGGAAATTGTGGTTTTCTGTCCTTTATGATTTTTGGCAGGTTTTTTCATACCAGATATATGGAACTGCTTGTCTGGAGGATGATTTCTTTTTATATGTTTTTGTGTAGATATATATAAAGTCTTTCTGTAAAATCTTTTTTCTTCTTTTAAAAGGAATAAAACAGAACAGTAAAATGAAACAAAATAAACAACAATAGGACAGTAGGAAATCCAGAGTTATTACTATACTAGAGATTGTTATCCTCTAATAATTATCCAGGCCACTGACCCCAGGCCTGCAAAGCCAATCAGACAACATAAATGCCAGGTTACTTCCCTATTTCAGTCCCTTCAGTCATCATCATCTCATTCTCTGTCACTTCTGGTTGCTTACAGGTTGTGGGCGGAAGGTGGAAGTGGCTTGCTGGCACTTTCTCCTCTGCCGGCAGGGCCTCTTCCAGCTTCTGCTTGGCTTCCTTGTGGCTTCTGCCAGGCCAGCCGGCCTGCACTGGTACACAGCGAGGCTGCACAGCTTTCTTGCTGGTCGCCCTGGCTAACAGGCCTGCACCAGCACACAGAGAGTCAGCGCGGCTTGCTTTCTATTTCTCTCCAGCCAGCAGGCTGCTACTGGTTTGCAGGGCAGCTGCCTGACTTGCTTGCTGCTTCTCCCTGGCCGCCAGGGCCCCCACCCTGGCACAGGGTATGGGTAAGGCCGCATTGCTTTCTTGCTGCTTCTCCGGTGTGGCAGGCAGGGCCTTGGTCAAAGCACAAAGGTGTGGACCGCATTCCTTCTTCCCCTCTTCTTGTGGGCAGGACCTCATTAGTCCACGGGGCAGGTAGGGGCCACACTGCATCTTTACTGTTTTTCTCTGTCTGGCAGGTCCACTGCCCCTGCTTTTTCTATTTTTGCTGAATCCCTGAATTATCTCTCTGCGTGGACTTCAAGTCTCAGCTTACATCCTGCCTGTGCCCGTGGGACCCACTTCTCTCCTCCTTCTCTTCCTCGTTCTTTGTCTGCTGCTCACTGCTCTGCCATTTTCCCAAGAGTCCTCTATATAATATTTTCATGCTTCTATTTCCAAAATTTTTCCTTTTTATTTTAATTTTTAAATTTAATTTCAATAGTATGTGTTTGAAGTGCATAAAAATTACATTTATTGTAGGGAGATCATATAGTTTCTACTTTAAGTTGAAAGAACAATCCTTTTATGTCTCAGGAATGCAAAGTCCTGGGCCCTTCAGTGTACGGGCCAAGTGTGTGATCTTGGGCCTAGTAGTTCAACCTCACAGTGTTTTTCTCTCTGCTGTAAAAACAACAGAGCAAGACTTCGTGCCTGGAAGGGTTCTCTCCAGCTTTGATGCTCTCTGAACCCATGACTATGCACTGATTTCCCTGGAGCTGTGAACATGTGATGCATGTCTAGGGAATTAGGACAGTGTGTTTCTGGCTTTCCACAATGGGTCTGGGAGGCCAATGACTCCTTGTTTCACAAAGTGATGAAAGCAGAGCATGCAGAAATCCAGTCCTCATCAACTTTGTCAGGTTAGGCTCACTTGTAGTTTACTCTGACCTTTGAATCTTTCTTCCTGCTGACATAGTTATTCAAAGTTGGTCTGATCTGAATTCGTTTTAGGTCATTTTGTTTTGTAACATTCAGTAAATGTTGGCATATTGAGAAATCACCATTTTGTGTCTTAAAATTACTTTTAAATCTCTGCAAATACTTAATAATGAAAGATTAGGTTTTTGTTTTGTTTTATTTGCTAATCTACTAGAGGACTATATTTGTGAAATCTTGTGTTTGAATGGTATACAGCACCAAACTGCTATAAATCACTCCAAATGCTTGTTCTTAATTTTGTTCATTTTCTACTTGCGTATATTCATGAATTTATTTCTGAGTTCGCCAATTATGTTCTGCTAATCCAGTTATCTCTCTATTCAACTACACTGACTCACTTAGTATGCGTTAAAGTGAGTATTATTTTTTAAAAGCAGCTTGCTTCTGCCAACTGCCTTTCTTTTCAGCAGTAACATGCTGACTCATTTTTCCTCGCTTTTCTGTGTGAACTATAAAACTAGCATATAAAGTTCACACACACAAAACCTTATATGATTTGTACTAGAATTTAATT
Organism: Cavia porcellus; assembly: GCF_034190915.1. Classification (NCBI taxonomy): domain Eukaryota; kingdom Metazoa; phylum Chordata; class Mammalia; order Rodentia; family Caviidae; genus Cavia; species Cavia porcellus. The sequence continues at coordinate 66,310,265 of NW_026947496.1, read as the reverse complement.
GTCTCATCATATGAGGGACGTTTGATGTGTTCACTAATGTTCCTAATCTCTGAAATAGATTATTTTACTAGTTGATTCAATTTTTAAAGTTTTATAAAATTTTTCCAAAAATGTTTGTTTCTGGGTCACATATAATTCTATTAGTCTAATGAATTGTATGGGTGTATTGTAAAAGTGTTAGAAAATATAGTTTAATGGCTGTTTTACAAGTATGTAGTTGATTCTGGTATATCAACTTTATATTGAACTAAACTCATCATTAAAAAGTAATTTTTTCATCAATATTTTGTTTTTGTATAGTCATAGTTTACAAACAATGATTTTTTGGCAAATAATGATTTTTTATCAATCCTTGCATATTTCTTTTCTTCTGATATTCAAATGTTTTTCTTTTATTCATATGCTTGCAATACATAATTAATACATTCATCAAAGAAAGTTGGTACATGCACATGACACTTTAATTCTTTTTACTTACCTTTCTCTCCTTCTATTTCTTCTTCCCTCTACCTTTTCCATTTGCAAAACATCTGTTTCCTATTACCTATCTTTTATACTACTTTTAATTTACTTATACTTTAATTTCCTCATATAGGAGGAACCATGTGATATTTAAGTTTGTGTGTCTAACTTATTTTACTTAATATTTTCACCTCAAGTTGCATCCATTTTTCTATAAATAACTCAAATTTATCATTCATACCAGAGTAGCACTGTATTGTATGTAAGCAAATTTTCATTATCAATTCATCTATTGACAGATACATAGCTTCCAAGGTTTATCTCTTATATACTGTATATTATCTCTTATATACTTTAAAGCATTTTGGAAAATACTTAGAAGGGGACTAGCTGGGTTGAATGGAATTTCTGCTTTTAGGCTTTTGGGAGTTGCCCTTATTGATTTCTGTATTGTTTGTATTGGTTTACATTCCATCAACATTGAAGAAGAGTTCCATTTTTATAGCAACTTTGGCAGAATTTGATTTCTTGATCATAACCATTTTTATACAGTAAGATGGAATTGTATGTTTTAATTTGCATTTCTTTATTGACCAAAAATGTTATGGGCCATTTTTACTTGTTCTTCAGAATAGTATCTATTCATTTCAATTGTCCATTTTTATTGGGTCTTTCATTTGGAGGGGTCTAATTTTTTGTGTTCTTTTTATATTATAGATCAATGATTTTGTACCTTTTAGAACTTTTAATAACACCAGCAGCCCACTATGGCATGCATGCCATAGTTTTACCATCACTGTTCTAGATAATAATCCTCTGTTCAAGGTATAAGTGGCAAAAATGCTTCTTCTGTGTATAGTTTATCTCTTCTCTCTGTTGCTTCATTTCCTGAGCAGAAGCTTTTTAATCTGATATAATTACATTGCTGATGTAATTTCTTGTGGAACTGGAGTTCTGCTCAGAAAGTCCTTGCCTACATCTATGAATTCAAGAATTTTACCAATTTTATTTTGTACTTGAAATTGGCCTCAGGACGTTGCACATGCTAGGCAGACACTGAGCCACTGAACTATATCACCAACCCATGAGATTTGCCTATTTTATGAAGTAATGGGTTAAAAGTTTGTATTTGATATTTAAATCTTTAACCCATTTTCATTTTTTGTGTAGATCATGGTCAGAGATTTGGGTCTAACTTTGATCTTCTGCATTTGGCTAACTAATTTGTCCACCTCCATTCATCAAAGAGCCTATTGTTCCTGCAGTCTATGGTTTGGTATCAGGTGGCTCAGTGTGGGTAAGGCTATTTCTACATTCTCTATTTCACTGATCCATATGTCTGTTATCGTCCTAGTACTTAGATGTTTCTTTTTAAACACTATAGTTTTGTAATATAATTTCAGGTTTAGAATTGTGATGCTTCCCAGTTTTCTCTTTTTAATCAGGATTTATTTTGCTGTTTTGGGTCTCTTCTGGGTCTATATGAATTTTAGGATTGTTTTCTCTAGTTTTTTGAGGAATGCTGTCTGTATTTTGACTTGTATTTCACTAAATCTATACATTAGTTTTGGAAGCATGGCCATTTTTATTGTACTGCTTTCTTATCTGGTTCCACCTATCCAAGAACAGGGGATGACATTCCATTTTCTGATATTTTTGTTCTTCATTAGAGTACTATAGTTTTGTTGTAGATGTCTTTCATTTCCATGGCTAAGTAAATTCCTAAGTATATTTAACTTTTCTTGATGCTATTGTGAAAGATTCATCTGATTTGTTTCTTGGTAGGTTCTTTATTGATATATAGGAAGACTATTTTGTCTTTGTGTGTGTGTGTGTGTTGTATATTGCTGTTATATTGCTGAATTTGATTATACTCCTAGAAGCCTTTTGGTGGATGTTTTTGAGTTTTCCATAAAAGGGATCATGTTATCTGCAAATAATAACAGTTTTCCTTTTCTATACACATCCCTTTTATCTCTCTTGCCCAATTGCTCTGGCTAATGTTTGAGTACTGTATAGAATAAGAGTGTTGATAATGGGCATCTTTGTTTTGTTCCTGTTTTCAGGGCAAAAATTTTCAGCTTTTCCCCATTTAATATAATGTTGGTGTAGGTTTCTTATAATAGTACTTATAAGATTGAGATTGCATTCTTTTATATCTATATTTTTCAGTATTTTTATCAAGAATGGATGTTATGTTTTGTCAAAAGTTATTTTCTGTATTCACTTTATTTCTGTTTATGTGGTGCATTACATGTATAATTTGCATATCTTGAACTATCTTTTCATCTATGGGATGAAGCCTACTCAGTTATGACAAACGTTCTTTTTGATGACTGGTTGCATTCTATTTGCCAGTAACTAGTTGAGAATTTTTGTACCAATGTTTATTAAAAAATTGGATTAGTGATTTCTTTTTTTTAAGGTTCTTGTGTGTGATGTCACTCAAACACACACACCCAATAATAATAATAATATGTCTTAATTATCAAACTGTGATACTTGGCATCTGGCATGTTTACGTGACATGCCTTCTACTCAAACTGTGATTTATGTTAGTTTTCACATCAACAAACTATTCTAAGTCTTCTTAAATTTACTGTTTTGATAAAATTAGGTTTGTTTCAGAAGTGAAAAAAATTTCATGTTACTTGATTATTCTTGTTATTTTGTTTCTTAATTCAGATCTAATAGGAGTACAAACTGAATTTGCTTTGCTATATTTTTACATTTTCTCATAAACTTTGTAACTAGTGCTGATCAGCCTTCTAATGTTTTAATAAGGTATCCATTCTGGATTACAAAATGGAGAAATTACACTTAATCAGCTCAAAATAAATATATAAAGTGAGGACCATACTTTCTAAACCTCTGTTGTTGCTTGACTTTGGCTAAAAAGGGCCTTAACACTGCCTCCAATAGTCTGTTACCTTTCTTCCAAAATAAAACCTGGCCTGAGGAACCACTGGGCTTGGTGTGCTGTCACCTGGGGACTCAAATGGCTCTGAGGGCCCCAACCACAGTTGGTAAATTAGCAATACCTTACATTCAAAAAAAGGCATTGAATTTGTCCTGATCAAAAATAAGTCATCAGTATCAACCCAAAGAAAAAATAAGCAGGATTTCAGGGGTTAAGCTAAAAGGATTATTATACATGATTGCCTAAAAAGAAAAGTACTTACATAGATAGAGTTATTAGATATTTCCTAACATTGGCTTTGTGTTAGTTCCACAATCTTTAATGGTACTTTTATAGGCTCAAGCATGTTTCTTCTGTTTTTGCTCTAGCTGCCTCTAATAGAATCTACAGACCAATTCAGCAATCAAGAGCCAACCAAATTATGTGGTGCCAAATCCAGAAAGATTATGGACAATAGTTCATATAAGTAGACACACAAATATTGACAAAACAAAAATCAAGCTTACTGATCATCAGGAAAATGAAAACAAGAGGTACCACTGCACACCAACCAGATTATCTGAAAATAATGGGCCACTGGAAAATATTGAATAAGTGCAATTGAAACAAATTACTGAAAGGAAAAGAAATTTGTACCATGACTTTAGTAAAGCATTTTGTACCATCTACTAACACTGAACATAGGTGTACTCTATAATACTCATTGATATATACACAATTGATATGTATAAGTTCACCAAAAATCACGTATGAGGATATTCATAACAGTAGTAGTTGCAATTTTCAAACACAGCATAAAATGTAGGATTTCTATTTATGAAAAACTTAGACTAAGCTATCAGCAATGTGGATAAAGTCTACCCTCAAAGTGAAAGGATGAAGCCAGAATAGTGAGGCCACTAATAATGTTCCCTTTCATTATCAGAGTGGACCTCACATAAATATGTATTTATTATAATTCCTCAGTCTATGTGTGCAAAATTCTGCCCATTTCTGCTTGTGATATAACTTAACAAAAGAATAATGTATGCACATTGCCTCTACATTGCCAACCAGCTACCACCTGACATGACAGTGAGAGTTTGCTTATATCAAGGTGTATTAATACCACACAAATTTCAGTGGCTCTTAACATCCAACATTTATTTCTCACTTACATATATTTTGATTGTGAGTTGCTTTCTGATGTGGTACACATGTGAAAGAGCTGTGACGGAATCATGGAATGGCTCCACATTTCAACTCATGCTTGGCATAGTTCACTTTTTGCTCACATTCTCCTGTCCTCAACAATGCATACGGAAGACTCTTATCCCTATGGGGCATACTGGGGAAGAGACAGCTACTAGAAGCAGTGGCTTGCAAGGAACTCTATCATGATGCCATAGTTGCAGCAGCAGCCTCATCTTTTGCTCCTAATACTACAAGCTCTGTTAGGAATTTCTTGTTTATGGTTTTCTGTAGTCACTTGGGTTCCTCCATGCTAAAGTCTTTGCTTACCCCTTTTTTTTTTACCTGGGTATTTTCTTCTAATTCACCATGGTTTTACTTGGCTAAAGCCTAGTCATGATTCTTGATGAAAAAATTCAGATAATTCAATGCATCATATTCAAATTCCTTGAAAATCCTTTGGCATAGAAAGAGATGTTCCATTATAGATGAGTATTTCCATAAACAGCAGATAGACCTAGCAATATAGTAATATTTCTGAGGATCCCCTCAATTGTGAAACTTCCCCTGGCCCCTTCAAGACAAATTAGATGCCTATGTCTCTGTCACTGCACATACTTTAGTGATCTAAAGGTTTGTTTAAAAGTTTGTCATTACCACTAAACTATGATCCACTAAAAGACAAACATAATGTTTCACTATACACTTTATTGCAGCGTGTAGTAGTGCCCATGAGCACTGAATGCTGCTTGTTTCAACTGACAATTGATTTAGGACACATCATATACAGAAAGTAAAGGTGACTTATCACTCCAATGGTGTCATCTATTGTTCCTATTTTATTTCTCATTTTTCTAAAGCACTATTACACTAAGGCCAAGTTATTTTCTGTTGGATTATGGATCTGGCAGGCATAGTAACCATGAAGCAGTATGGAAGTTTATTGTGTATAGATAAATTTGAAAAAAAAAAACCTTGACTTTTTAAAACCTAGAGGATAGTTGCTTAAGAAATATGGTATTAAGATAAGAAATGTCTTATATTAGTTGAGTATTGGTTTTACTTCCCTTATACTCAGAGCTGCTAAGAAGAATCATTCAAATGAAAATACTAAAAACATTTAATCTCATGATAGTATCGATGTAATAACCCACTGAGTACTAAGTGGATGGCAAATGATCAATATAAATATTTATCTGAACTATCCTTTGGGAGTTAGTGCATCATTTATGTATTCTGATATATCTTCCTAGGCTTATCCCTTAAAATGACAGAGAAGTGATTTTTGGAAAAACATTATTGCACACATATTCATTAAAGCACTAAAATGTCATCCGTCATAGCCAGCCGTATTGTATAGAATAACTATTTCAAGTAGTTTCAATAAAATCTAATAGGTGGTAAAATGCTTTGGTTTGTCCATAGTGACAACCTTCCTAAAAGAGTATTTGGAGTTCATTTCTAAGAAGATGAGACTCTCTTGCTTTTTTCACCCACTAACTTCAAGAAACAATCATGAATTCTCTTATTCCATTAACTTGAGTATTTAAATTTTTCCTGCATATGGCAATCATTTATGCAATGTTTTCTTACTTGTTTATGTATCACTAAACACACTGCCTTAATATTTTACCCTTCCATTTGCTTTTATTCTGACTACTTTGCAGTTTAAAGAGTCCTTAGAGTCAAAATTATCAGTAACAATATCAACAATGGTTTTACCTGGCTAAAGCTGTACTGTAGCTGGTATAGAGTGCTTTCTAGGTACTCACCACATTCTGTGCTAAAGTGCAGAAACATGGATTCTTATTTAATGGTCACAGTCACTTTTTAAGGTAAAGGTTCTTAGGATCTTCATTTGTAGATGCCATATATAATACATTTGTAAACATTAAGACATTGGCCTAAATTTGTCTAAATGAAATTTCAAGGATTAGATTTAATTCAGAAGTCAAATTGGTCCTCTTGTCCTCAAGAATGTATTTGAACATTTTAAGATTCTCTAAATACAAGTCTTTTGGTACCAATGTCTATCAGAGCTATGGTATATGAAATAGTGCAACAGAATAATCTGGTGATTGGAAACAGATTTGGCAGACTGTGTGGCCATTTGCCCACTTTTTATGTGTCCTTTATGAATGAGATTTTTCTAATAAGTATCCTGGAAACTGGAAGGATATATGTATGTATGTATGTGTATATATATTAACAATCATTTCTGTCAAGTATATCCTTGTCTACCACTGTCATGCACGCCAGCTAATCTTTTTATGCTGAAACTTGTATCATTAAGCATTATTTTTGCTTCTAAATCCCTCTCTAAGCTTTGAAACTATCTCCAGTAATAATTAACAACTAAACAAACATGTAGTTTGTCCTCATATTAAAAAATTTGCAGGCATGTGATTGATTCTGGCTACCAAATAATTTTTATAATGATTCTATGAAACCCTAGGAAATAAATAGTTCACTTGAGATAATTAACCTTTCCCTCAGGAAAATTATTTCCACAATTTATTTACTTTGCCAAAGTATCAAAAGAATCTAGAATCCAGAGATTTATACCTAGTTGTAGACAACAAATACAGAAACTAATAACAATCTTGGTTACTCTCTGTATCAGGTACTGAGCTAAGGATATTTGTATGTATCACCTCAGTTAAAACTCATACCACCTTATAGATGTAAGTATACTTATCATTTTTTAATTTCTAAAATTGTATAAGTACCTGTTTGTGGTACATAAAGATGGTTGATCCAAAAATTTTCCTAAATATATTCTTTAAAGTCAATCTCTTCTTTTGTTTTTTAAAAAATTCATTTTACTAATTCACGTTTATAGTACATAATGATTACATTCATCATGGAGAGATGATACATATAAATAACAATCTGAATTCTTATATCTCCTTCTTCTTTATATACTTCCTTCATTTCTTGGTCTCTTTCCCATTTGTGAAAAAGAACAACTTATTTTTTCAAAGAACAATGTATTTTGACCATGAATTAGAACCAAAGTATTTTGAGTTAGCATTTTGAGTTCCTTATTTTGATCTCTTGTGTCCAGTATTTCACTGCATTATAATTGTTTTTAATAATCTTTATAGCTGAACTGTTTGCTTTCTGAAGAGAGGGATCTTGTGTTCTTTATTTTTGTATACCTACTTTATAACACAAAAACTTGCACATGATAAATCTTTGTAGAAACAATTAACTAAATATCATTCAAATAATCTTTTTCTTACAGGAAATGCTAAAGGGGTTTCTAAAATGCCACTTACTCAAGCAACATGTGGTCCTCGGGTACAGCAGCCTCTTCCATCCAACAAGTGCTAAATGATTATGATAAACAGAATGTTACGATTTACATCGCTACTTTAAACATTTCTTACTAGGTTTATTGATGTAATTTAGATATAATTTAGTGATTATGTTCATGATAGAGAACTTGCACTCATATCTGATATAACTTGAGTTCTCTTTTTTCCCAACCCGCTCTGCTGTCTTCAACGACTCTTCCCCTTCCTACTTATAAGGTTACATTTCCATTTTATCCTTTTATCCTTTTCCCCATTTCTTCCTTTTACCCTCTCCTGTTCCCCTTCTTTTGAACCATTTCTTCCTATTTGGCAACACCTATTATACACTATGGCCCTTGTTCAACTTTTCAGTTTCTTACCCCAGAGAAACAGTGTGGTATTCATACATGTGACTGATTTATTTCACTTAACTGTGGTCTCAAGGTACATCCATTTACTTAAAAATGTCCCAAGTTTATACTTTGTGGCTGAGTAGTACCCTTTTGTACAAAAAAGCCACATTTTTAAAATCTGTTTCTCTGTTAGTGGACATTTGAATTGTTTCCAAGATTTAGCTATTACAAAACTGTACTGCTATAAACATGGATAAGTATACATTACTATGGCATTAAGTTTTTTAATTCTTAAAGAAGATACCCAGAAGGGGGGAATAGCTGGGTCGAATGAGACTTCTAGACCTAATTTTTTGAGGAATCTGCATACTGATTTCCATGGTGGTTGCACCAGTCCACTACATTTCCACCAACAGTGGAGAAGTATTTCTTTTCCCCACCACCACTCCAGTATTTGTTGTTGGTGGATTTACTGATAATAGCTATTCTTTCTGAAGTGAGACGGAATCTCAGCATTGTTGTAATTTGCATCTTTCTAATGACAAAGCACATTGAACATTTTTTCATGTTGTTGGTCATTTGCATTCCTTCCTCTGAGAAGTATGTATTCATTTTAGATGCCCATTTTTGAATTGCATCTTTAAATTTAGGGGTTCTAATTTATTTCAACTCTTTGTATATTCTAGATATTAAATACTTAGGAGTCAATCTAACAAAGTTGGTAAAAGATCTGTATATGGAGAATTACAGTACTCTGAAAAAGGAGATTGAAGAGGATAAAAGAAAACAGGAAGATATCTCTTTCTCATGGATAGGAATAACCAACATAATAAAAATGGTCATACTCTCAAATTGGCATACAGATTTAATTCAGATCCAATCAACATAACATTAGCATACTTCACAGAACTAGAGACAACATTCATAACATTTATTTGGAAACAGAAAAGATCTCAAATAACAAAATCAATGTTAGGAGACAAAAGCAAAGCAGGGAACATCCCAGTTCCTGACTTGAGATTATATTACAGAGCTACTTGATAAAAACAGTATGCTACTAGCCAAAAAATAGTACTGAGGATCATTGGAACTGATTAGAAGATGCAGAAACAACTCCAAACACACTCAGCCTCTTTATCTTTAACAAAGGAACCAAATACATTCACTGGAAGAAAGATAGTCTCTATAATATAAATGGTGCTAGAAAAACTGGCTTTCTATATGCTGAAGACTAAAACTAGACCCATGTCTTTCACTATGCATTAAAATAAAATTGAAATGGATCAAAGACCTAAATGTTACAACAGAAGCACTAAATCTGCTGGAAGAGAAAATAGGTATAACTCTTGAAGATATAGATGTAGGCAAACACTTCAGGACCAAAACTCTAATCACATGGGAAATAATACAAAGAATCAACAACTTGGATGACATCCTATTAAAAAACTTTTTCACAGAAAAAGAAATTACCAGTACAGTGAAAACATAACCCAGAATGGGGAAAAATTTAGTCCTTTTTTAAAATTTGCTTTTGCAAATTATTTCTTCTGAATTTTTCTTTATTGTATAGAGCTCACTATTTTTAGCTATTTAAGAATATTTTAGATGATTTTTAACTTCTGAGTATTAGTTCAAAAGAAAAACTACTGATTTTCTCTGCCTATCTCTTTCTGTATCCCTGTCTTTGCCCCTCTTACATTTTTCTAGCTCTTTCTGTCTTTCTGTCATTCTCTGTCACTCTGTCTTTTAATATCTGTCTATCTCAAGTAACATCTAATAATAACCTATTTGATTCTGAAACAAAAATAAAGGATATTCTGCTCTTTTCTTTAACATATTATGCACATTCTTGCCTTACACTACTTTTATGGAAAATCATTCAGGATAAATTGGAATGCAGAGTAAAAGGAAGATAGAGAAGAACACATTAAATACTCAAAATATTAAATACTTTCAATATAAGATTAAGATGTGACAAGGGACATATTCATCATAACATCATAGAAACTGAAAATGTTTTAGCAGTTTGCTTCAGCTTGTAAGCTGTTTCCAGTTCCTTTTTCAAAATCATGAGTATTAACACTACAAGGTTTAAGAATGTAAAAAAAAATCTATCTGTCCATTGCAAACTCATCTTCTAACTTGGGATATATGAGTCTGCACAGGATGGGTTGAAAACATGTCATCTGAATAATACTAAGAAAAGCATAACTTTTGAAAACATGAATTCTTCATCCTCAATTTATGAATATTTTTCAAAGGGCCTCTAACCTCAAAATATCAAATGCAGAATGCTGTCTAAAAAGAATATGCAAATTTTCATTTTGGGGAAGACAGTATCAATGATTTTCACTTGCTTCTCAAAGGCGTATGGAATGCAAAAGGAATTATAAACCACTATCTTACGGGAAAAAGATAACAAAATATAGAGAAATAGAACAAGTTAGATTTCTCACAATGTCACTCTCAATTTATTTTTCTTCTACCTCATAAAATATACATACACAGGGAGAGAATAGTACTCTCCTCATTTAATCCTAATAAGTTAGATTATCTATATTACTTACTAGGCTAGATTAGAAAGTACCTGAAAGCATGTACATTTTTTATCGTAATTCAACAAAAAGTCAACATGTTCCAGTAGCAGAGATGGTAAGATCTAGAGCAGAAAAACAGCATTTCCAAAACACCTACTCTATGAAGATCACACTATCAATCATCACCTAATTTTAGTTTCTCAACAGCTTTGTGAGATGAGCTGCACTTGCACGTTAGAAAGGAGGAAACAGAGACTACTGAGATGAAACTCTGGTGTTAAGCCATGACTAGTGAGTTGCTGAAAGCAGGATCCTTTTAAATAAATGGAAACTTTAATTGTGATGCCCTATGTCTGAAAGTCTTTAAAAAGAAACACAGGGTAAGAGAACGTAACATATTGCTGGTTGACTTGTAAAATAAATTGTAAGCATCATTTTGAGGGACATCATTATGAAGGGTTAATTCCCACACTAACAAAACTTTGAGACAGCACCACTGAAAAAAATATAAAGTAATTTACATCATTTAAAATTACATAGGTACTATTGACTAAAAACAGAACAAAGAAAAGAGGAAGACTTAACACAAGTAAATGAGATTTTCCTTGCACAGTTAAATAAGGTGGTATTATGGTTTGTGTTTAAATGTCACCCCAATGCCTCATGCAGTCATGAAGGCAGCTGAATCTAGCTTTTGTGATTGGTTCATTGACTAGCACTGGGATTGGCAGGGTGAGTATTGCGCCTGCCCAGTGGCAGGTAGCCAGCATATGATATAAGGTAGGGGAGGAAATGTGTCCTCCCCTTTTTTGACCTTTTTGCTCTTGTAGCGTGTGGCTGCCACGAATGGATGCTCCTCAGCCACACCACCCTGCCTTGGAACCAGCTGAGTATGGATTGAAACCTCCAAATAACTGTAAGGTAACTAAACTTTCGCTTCCTTCATTTTGGACATTGGATATTTTGTCCCAAAAATGAGAGAAAAGTAACTAAGACAGATGGGAAGTAACAAAGAAATCAACATTAAACTGACTAACTAACTTCAGTTAATAAAAGGAATCTTGTTGGGTTCCACCAAAGAGACATTATAAAAGATGGAGTAGTAATTTTGAGATACAACTGTCATAAATAATTTCATGCAAACTAATTTGAAACAAACACAGTAGATGCATTTCTAGAAAAATCTATTCAGCAGAACTACATCACTAAGAAAAATCTTGTCAGCTTGTTACTAAAATTGAGAAAATAATTAAATATTGTCTCACTAACATATGCACACACACACACACACACACACACACACACACACACACAGAAGCTCCAGATGATTTCATTGGCATGTTCCATTCAGAGTCATTGGATCAGTAACTCCAATCTTATGTGTACTTTTTCAAGGACTAAAAAGATCTTGATTAAAAATCAGTCATGTATAATAAGATGAAGGAAAATTATAGGTCAAACATGATAATTCATGAGTTTAAGGAAAAATACATTTTGGCAAAAATGCAGTCAAAATACAATACAAAAAATGTATCATGATCGCTGAGTCTTAGCAAAGAAATATAAAGCTAAACCAGGCAATAGCCCATATCTGTATTCCACTCATTCTAGGAGGCTAAGACAAAGGATCACAGATTGTAAGTGTAAATGATTGACGTGAGGCAGAAATCATTCAACAGGCTTTTGTGAAGGCAATGAAGCATATGATTTAATACACTGGTGCAGGCAGAGAGAGGGTGAAAAAACATCTGTTGTGAACGAAGAGAAGCAGGCCTCTATACAGGGCTTCAAAGAAGGCGAGGGACAGTAAGTGGGAAGATCTTAGTAACCATCAGTGGTCAAAGTTCTCTAGTTTCAGGTGCCTCAGTGGTCATATTTCTTGGCACATCCAGTATAAATATTTGAATGTTTTCACATGTTCTGGAAGATTCCATGCTTAGAAGGTTCCATGTTCAATCTTTTTTTTAAATTTTATTTAAAGAGAAAAAGAAAAAAAAACAGAAAAAGGGCACAAGTAATACAGAATTTCAAAAAAATGAACAGTAAGAAATCACCAGTTAATAGAGTACATATTGTCATCTTAGAAATAGTCGTTAAAGCTACAAAATTAAAGCATACAAAGTGGACATTCAAACAGTGAGACTGCAATCTGTTCTGTTCAATGATCCAACAAAAACTCAGTAATATGGTTATCTGTCTTACACACTTAAATATACATGTGGTTATATCCTTTAGAGCACTTTCTTTTCCTCTCTTTTTTACAGTGAGAAGTACACATTTTGGATTTTATTACTTTCACAGTTCTTACTACTTTTTTTTGAAGAGAATAAAACCAAATGTGACATAACAAAACAGAGTCAGTCAAATCAAAAGGATGGACATAGTACATGATGTAAAAACAGAAGGCAAGGTGATCAACAATGGTTACCCTAATGCCTCTTGTTATCTTAAAAAGAATTGCCTATATCATCAGTTATAATAAAATTGAACAAAACAGTACAGAACAAAACCAATAAAACTGAAACACTGGAGACATTACAGGACTTCAAAAGAAGGTAATAGTCTCTTTGTACCATATCCTGTTTTTGCTAAGGACAATAGCACCATTGTTGAGCTGAGTTTTCTCTGGGTACAATGCTGCTGCTGACAGATAGGCTGAGTCCTGGGACAGCCATGCCCAAACTGAGCCTGACATTGACACTCTGTCTCAACAAAAACCAAAACATGCTGGGGATGTAGCTTAGTGTTAGGTTTCAAGCCCTAGTACTGGAGGAAATAAAGAAAGAATGCAAAGCAAGTTTACCGTTAAAATACCTGTTAAAGAATTTTATGAATTAACAAATCAATGGAGAAAAGTCATAACTATCTCAAAAGATGAAAAGCAGTCCATAAATCTCAATTTGAGATAAAAAATAACAAAAACACCTACTGAATTAAAAATGGAAGGTAACATTTCTCTCCTCTTTGTCTGTCCATCTGTCTGTTGTCGTTCTGTGTCTCTCTGTAGAGTGCTGAAAATTGAGCCAGGGCCTTTACCCCAAGCCATGTTCCTGACCCCTTTTTATTTATTACATTCAGATAGAAGCTAGCTAATTTGCATAGCCTGAGTTTGAAGCCAGATCTTCCTGCCTCAGACATCCAGAGAGGTGGGATTGCAAGGTTATGTTACCACACCTGCTAGAAGGGAGCTCCCTTATTTTCTTCTTCTTCATGTTAGGGTTGCTTTATTGAACCCGTAAGTTTATTTATTTTATCTGTACATGTTTTCAGTACTTGAACCTTACATTCACTTAGGGAATACATGTACTTAATATATTGCGATTCTTTTTATTATTGTTTCTTTCCCCACCTACTTCCTTCCCTCTAGCTCTAGATCCCCTTTCCCCAGTTTTGTTATCTTTGTTGCTCTTTTCAGATCTTTTTTGTGACATGATTACAGTCGTGGTTATTTGGAACATGTACATAACATGTAAATATTTTATGTCCCCTTCCCTCCCTCCTTTCACTCACCCTCAGTTGGTCCCTTCATATTTAACAAAGATCTAATCAAAATTTTATTTTGTTCTTTATTTGTACTTTGCATTACTCAAATGAAAGAAATGATATAGTTTTTAAGTTTGTACATCTGATTTATTTCACTTTATGTTTTCCAGCTGTATACATTTTCCTACAATGTCTCAAATTTATGTTTCTTTATAGGTGAGTAGTATCCCATTATGCTTAGACACTGTATGTCTAGTGGGGACATACACTATGCCACACTGTGCCACTGCTCTGCTGGACTGTGCAGCTCACAACAATCCTGAACCCAGCATCAGGATTAGTTAAAAGAACTAAAGAATCAGAGTTTAAAATAAAAGCAGTTTGTTTATTTGAAGGTGGAGAAAGGAGGAAGAGAAAACAGGCAGACACAGACCGTTATTCTGAAATAGTAAGCAGCATTCAAGAGGGAAATATTACGTGGGCTCTTGTCTGCAGCTCCTTTTATTAGGTTTCTTCTCCCTGTATAATCTGGCTCCCTAAGTGTTCTTGGTCTTCCCCTTGGGTTTCTTCAGGCCCTAGAACTTTTCCTGTTGTTTGGTGAAGGCTAGGATTATGAGTGGAATTTTTAAGGACTGGTAGTTTAGGTTTAAGGATTAAGTAAAGGAGTTTATATTAATCATGCTATCTGGGACCTTCCTGAGTTTAGTTTTCTTGTCTTTGTCTTTCTGATTGCTCATGTTTAGATGCCTTTGTCTTTCTAACTCCTTTAGTCTAATATAAAGAGGCAGAAGGTATCCTAGTATACCTTCTCTAGCTGCCCTTAATATATATCTCTATTAACTTTTAACAAAGGTCTATGAAGATTCCATCCTAACTTTTCCCTACCTATATGCTCCTGTCCCTACAGACACATTTTCTTTATTCATTTATCTATTGGGAGACTTGCAGGCTGCTTCCAGGATTTAGCTATTGTGAATTGTGCCTCTGTAAACATTTGTATGCATATAGCTCCATAATATGATGTATTTAGCTTTTAGGGGAAGATATTTAGAAGGGGAATAGCTGGGTGAAAAGGAATTTAATTTTTCAGAAATGTCCATACTGATTTCCATAATGGTTGTACTAGTTTATATTCCCACCAACAACATAAAAGGATTCCCTTTCTGGCACATCTAGATCAACATGTGTTATTTTTGATTTCTTGATGATTGCCATTTTTCTGGAATAAGATGAAAACTTAGGGATTTTTGGTATTTATCTAATAGCCAGGGGTGTCAAACATTTTGTTCTTTATTTACTGGTCTTTTGTACTTCTTTTTAAAACTATGTGTTCATTTCACTCACTCAATTTTTGATTGTTTTTTTTTTTGATGATCTAATTTTTTAGATGTCTTTGTGTGTTAAGATATTAATCCTTTGTCTGAGGAATAGCTGGAAGATTTTTTCCTGTTTTGTAAGTGGTCTTTTCACTGTGTTAATTCCTTTGCTGTGCAGGATTTATATAATTGCATTTGTTGATCTTGGTATTATTTTTTATGCAACTGAGATTCTCATCAGAAAGTACTTGCCTACATCCATGACTTCAAGAGTTTTACCTACTTTATTTTCCAGGTGGTTGTTTATATTTTAATACTTAGACTTTGATTCATTTTTAATTTAGTACGTGGTGAGAGATATGGGTCCAGCCTCAGTTTCCTGCATTTGCATAGCCAGTTTTTCCCATGTTATTGATTAAAGAGGCTATTTTTAAGATTTAATTTCAAAGCTTGTATTCTGTATCTTAGCAAACTATAATAGATGAAGTTACTAGGTGAAAATCTTCATTTCTTGATACTTAGAATAGTTATTCTCAAATTTATTGAAGGATCGTTTTGATACTATATCACAAATTGTTTCATATCAATACATCTAATAAGCTCAAATACATAATCTTTTAGTGATTTTAAGAAGCCAAAAATACTCAAATTAAGCTTCACAAATGATTTTCAAGTACTTATGTTAATTGTAAGCAAGTTAGATATTCTTATAACACATATATTTATAACCACCAATCTCATTTATACCCAACCAGTTTATTTCTAACATTTAAATCTAGGTTAGTTACAAAATCCAAGACATCAGACTAAAACAGTAAATTTTTTATTTCTTTTGTCAAAGAATTTTTTTTGAATCCAAAATTGTTACACTTTAGATACAGACATAGACAACCTTACATATTACATTTCGAGCACTAAAAATATAATCCTGATTGGCTAGCAACATGACAAATGTTGGTTGATGGTCCTGAAAATACTCTTGTTTTATCTTACCAATATATTTAACTTATTTGTCAAGTATTTACTTTGATCATGTGAACTAAAAGGATATTTGAGTTTGTATTCTAAATTAATTTGTTACTTTTAAACATTATACAAACATAAATATCCAGACACAACAGACAATACACACTTGTACACAAACATTAAAATAAGATTGTGTTTCTTTTATTTAGATTACCAGAGAGTTAGAATGTTGATCTGATTTCCCTTTTCATGACCCTAAGCAATTCCTAAACCTATTATTGTGTTTTATAAGATTTAAGAGAAAAGGCAAGAAATTTACATCTTAATGGTGTAGAGTGTTGTGCCCAACCAATCTGTGCTCCTGCTTTATGAAACCTTTCTTTCCTGCCTTAAATTTATCAATGATTTTAGTTATTTTTGAAAGAACTTGCTTTTTGTTTGGGAGCATTTTTTATTATATCAAAATGCAGACATGGCCAGTCTAAACCTTATACATTTTAGCCTTTGCCTTATTGCACAAGGCCTCTAGTTTGGTGTGAAAACATATACAATAAAACAATTTAGGAATATCAAATGTTTTCCCCTGAGGAAACACAAAGCCCAACTGTTATCAGGTAGCTTGCTTCTTTTTTAAAAAATTTTATTTAAAGAAAGGCTAAACAAAACAGAAAATAGGGAGAAATAATTCATACGTTCAGAGAAAAAAATAAACAGAAATCACTAGTTGATGTTTACATATTGTCGTTTTACAAAGAGTTGTTCAGGATACAAAAAAGGAACATGTAAAGTAGGAATTCAAACAGCGAGACTACAAAGAGTTCTGTTCAACTATCCAACAAAAACTTAGTAACATGGTTGTCAATCCTATACACTTAACCATACATACAGTTATCCATATCTTCATTTATGTTTAGAATAAACAAACTAAAGTAGGTTAAAATCATTCTGAACAAAGGATAATAGTATTGCTGGATTTCACATCATGACACTCCATGATGAGCACTGGGTACTGTAATGTCTTTTTTTAAAATTTAATTTAAAGAAAAACTAAACAAAACAGAAAATGGGTATAAATAATACATAATTTCAAAGAAAAAAAATAAACAATAAAAAATCACTAGTTAATGATTCCAGACTGTCTTCTCACAAATAGTTGTTCAAGATATTAAATTGGAGCATATAAAGTGGGAATTCAAACAGTGAGATTGCAACCAGTTCTGTTCAACTATCCAACAAAAACTTAGGAATATGATTATCAATCCTATACACTTAAACATACATGCAGTTATCCCTATCTTCAATTATGTTGAGATTCAATAAACCCAAGCAAGCTAATATCACTCAGATCAAAGAATTTGTTGCTAGATTTCACATTATGACACTCCAGGATCAGCACTGGGTATTTTAGTGTCCCTTTTTCTTCAAAGTATCTGTTCATTTCATCATGTGTCATAAGATCAGTCCTCATAAACTGTTTATAGATTCTACACATGCGTGAGTCTTAACATGTATTTCTATCCTTTCTATATTAGTGGGAGAAACAAAACAAAGCATGACAAAACAAAACATTTGTATAAACACATGAAATGAAAAAAAAAACATATAAAGCCATTGTACAAAGAGTTCTACCATGGTTCCTGTGTTGTCTCTTGTTATCTCCAATAGAAGTGGTTAAATCATCAGACATAGTATAATTGAATATATCAATACATGACAGTATTAATAAAAACACAACTTAGTATATAGTATAGAACTTCAATAACCAGCAGTTATCAAACCAGAATGTGTATCGTAGAGTCTTGTCATCTCAGTGTAGTTGCCTATACTCTCAGACTTGATACCATCAATCATACTAGCTTTGAATAAAATCTTCTCTACCTCATTTCTGTAATGCTCTTTTTTTGCCATCAGTTGTCTGCTTATCTACTTCATTCTGTTTTCTGCTCCATTCATTTAGGCCTCTCTGCCACTGTTCCTGGAGTCCTAGTACTTTTCTCTCTCTCTAGAATGCCCCACAGTATTCTCTGTAGAGTAGGATTGGTGGTTGTGAATTTCCCAAGTTCCTTTGTCTTAGAAGCATCTAGTTTCTCTAGTAATTTCTAGATACAGCTTAGCAGGGTGTATAAATCTGGGCTGGAGGTTATTTTCTTTCAGAGCTTAGAATATTTTGCTCCAGGCTCTTCTTGACTTGATGGCTTGTGTGGAGAAGTCTGCAGTTATTCTGATGGGCCTTCCTTTATACTTATACTTATCTGTTTCTTGTATCTAACAGCTTTTAATATTCTGTTCTTATATTGAGTCTCTGGGATCTTGATTATTATATGCCTGGGAGAAGCACTGTTTTGGTTGTAGGTGGCTGGAGTTCTGTATGCCTCATATATCTAAATACCATTTCCTTTTCCTATGTTTGGAAGTTTTCCTTAGTTATTTCTGTGAATAACCTTTGTAGTTCCTTTTTTTGTACCCCAGCTTCTTCATTCACATTCTTTATTCTCAAGTTATAGACCCTCTTCTCATCTTCTAGCCTTTGTATTGTTACTGCTTGTTTCCTTGTTATTTTTAAAAAGTTTTTCCTTTCATACTTCCACATTGCAAAATTGTCCTCCCATTTGGATAATCTATCCTTCATTTCTTTCAAGCTGATTTGCCATCTTTCCATAGAGTTTTTCATTTCCTGGTGATCTCTTTGAATCTGCTTCATGTATTCAATATTTTTTATATTTTTTCATCAAATGGTTCTCTCTCTCCTTTGTTTGGGCTCCTCCCTTATTCCATCTATGTCTGCTTGAGGGGTGCTTAATATATCTTTTATTAATCTTCTTATATCTTGCATTACTTGGCTAAATATTTCACTTTTGAACTTGTGTATGAGGTCCCAAATATATCTCTTTATGTCCACTGGCACTGTGTCTGATATTGAATGTTTGCTGTTCTCATTTTCCTTTGTATTTACCTGTCCTGGGTCAATATTCTCAGGGTTGGAACCTGGGGACTTTTTGTTGTTGCTTCCTCTTCCCATCTTTTTTGCTTCTTCCAGGAGGCCCCAGTTTCTTATTTTGTTGGTTACAATTCTTCTGATGCATGCTGGCTAGATGACCATTCCCACTGCCATGTGCTAGTGAGTTGCAGACAGAGGCAGCTTGTGATGGTCCCTTCCCTCCAGGTCAGTCAAGTTGCTGTGGCCTGCACTGTATTACTTTGCACCACCTCCCCTCCAGGTCAGTCAAACTTCTGAGGCTTTACTGGGTTAGTGTGGTTAGTGTGCACCACCACTGTAGGGACTTGATTTTGGATAACCTATTGGGTCTCAGCCAGGTGTGTGACCCAGGCCTAGCTTACTCCACCAATCTCTTTTGAGAAGGGAGCAATTGACTGCTGAAGTCACTGCTGCCCCTTGTACTTGCCAGTCCTGTCCAGCCCCAGAATATCATCTGCTGGAGGCCCTCTTTCTATGGAATGGCTCCACTCCTGTCATTCACCACAGGTTGATGTAGGCTCCCTGCCAACTCAGCTCTCCATTTCCACTCGCTGACCCTCAAACTCAATCAATGTAACTGTGCTTCCAGTGAGTCGAAGTGGCGGGACCTCAAATGGCTCAGCAAGTCACGGCAGGATCTCAGCAAGTTGTGGCAGGACCTCAGATGGTCAGCAAGTCACCTGCTGCAGCGGAAACACTGAACCTTTAGCTATTCCAATAATAGCACTAATAGGGCTGTATGTTTGGTTGGTTCTTCTCACCTTAATTTCTTCTTGGAACAAGATAATTCATCTCCCTCTGTTTGGAGCTTCCCACTCTGTATTATGTTGAATTCTAAATTGACTATCTCAGGGAGCCTTTGTAGCCAGTTGTTATCTATCCACCATCTTTGCTCCTCCCAGATAGCTTTCTTCTAAAAAGTGGCTTCCCAACTATTATGGTTTGTGTCTGGATATCCCCTCAAGACTCATACAACCATGGAGTGGTGGCCTTTTTGGAAGTGGGTGTATCTACAGTTTATGATTGGTTCATTATCTAGTGCTGGGATGGAGATGTGAGGGTTACAACCACCCTGGGGCAGGTAGCCCTGCCTGTGGTATAAAGGAAGAAAAGAGGTTGCTCTTCTCTTTTTCTCTTGTTGCTTTGTCCCTCTGACATGCCACTGTGCCTTGGAGCCAATAGATTTTGAATTGAAACTTTTACAAACTGTGAGCTAAATGAACCTTTCCTCCCTTAATTTTGGGCACCAGGTATTTACATCTTAACAATGAGAGAAAAGTGACCAGGACATCAACCAAATGTTATGAAGTTCAAGATTGCTTGCCTCTCCTTCTGGAGTTGGATTGCAGGTTTTTGTCTCAAACAAAGAAGTAAATCAAATAAGCAAAAAGCAATCCAAAGTTTATTTGAGAAAATGGAAGTGAAGATTGGGAGAGAAACTGGATCTGCAAAACCAGCTTGGGCAGAGTAAACAGCAAAAGAAGGTAAGAGCAAGGATAAAAGTACACACTGCATATGTGAAATAGAGGATGTGCTGTTGTGGAAAGCTGCCTTAGCTCTGCCTCCTCACAGCTGCCTTTTATTTATATTGTCTAAATCTCTAGGAAACCCAGGAGAACTTCTACATCTGGGTCCTGAGAGGCAGTGCTTGGATCCCATGCCTCAGGTGAACACCAAACCTAGGCTATCCTAATGAAAACCTGCTCTAGTTCTCAAGAGAAGTCCATGTACAGGGTTGTGGGAACTGTCCCGTGCATGTGTATGGGATCTCCTAGTTAACAGGTGATGGATTTTGGTGTGCCCTAATCTCCTATCTCAAAAGCAGTCCTGGTCAGATTTTTCCATTTCTAAAAAGTACCTGCTCAGTCATGGGTCTTTGCTTTAGTAGAAATGGAAGATAAAATGGAATTAGGAGCTTATAGGAAAAATAATCTTTAATTATAAGTAAGAAAAAATGATAAAGGACTTAAACTTGAGAGCTGTAAGTTGCTGAGTTGTCCAGACTGGGTTTAAACTTGCAGTTTTCCTGCCTCATCTTTCTTGAGTGCTGGACCCCATGATGATTGTTCTTAGCACCCAGTCTGCCCAGTGACATGCCATCTTTAAAAGGAAAAGCTAGTCTGAACTGCCTTTTACTCTTTAGGAATGTTAATGTATTTCTGCTTAACCTAAGGGCTTTTTTGGTTTTGCCTGTTGGTTTATGAAGAGTGGGGGGCAAATGATGTTCTGGGGATAGAAACCAAGGTCCTTAGCATGCTGAACTGGTACTTTGCTAAGGAGCCTTTCCTGACCCTCACCCTATCTTCTTTACTGTACCCTGTAGACATGTTACTTGGAAGCCTGAGCTGTTTACCTGAGCATTTTGTTATGGCAGCCTCTTAATTCTAACTTTTGTCTCCTAGCCCCTTGAACTTATCTCATGTTTGTTGCTAGCCAATATTTGTGGTACAGTTTTGGTGTTTGGTACCTTTCCTATGGTTGTAGGCTCCTTGGTGGAACCTTCTGCTTCAATTATTGACTTATAGGCTGCCAGGCTAAACTGACAAATGCTGCCAGATAAAAGCACCCCTTCAACATCAGGATCACTTCCTTCAATTTTTTTGGAATCCAGTTGCAGTTATGCCCTATACTGGTTTTCAGTGCCTAAGCATATATACTTTTAAATGTTTTAGTATTTCTACTTCTTTTTTCCTTATTTGCCAATGGGAGAGTTGGTCTATTCCAAACACGTGTAATACAGCAAAAAGCAGAACAGTGTATCACATTCTTCTGAAGAATTTAAAAACCATTGACTACTGTGATTTTATCAGAATGTCAAAAGATTATGTTTAGATTTGGCATAGAAGAGAAAGCCAGATCAATTTGAAACTTGTATTGAAAGTTACACTGGTTTTTAATTCATTAGAAAGATTTTTCAGCTGGACATCTTGGTGCATGCCTGTAATCCCAGCACCTGAGAGGCCGAGACAGGCAGATTACTTCAAGTTTGAGGCTAAACTGGGCCTCACATAAGTTCAAGGCTAGCTTGAACTACATAGTGAGAAATTGTCTCAAAAAAATGAAATGTTTTTCATTAAAACAGGTGAGTTAGCCCTTTAGAAAAAAACCCTGATTTTATAATTGAATATTTTTTTATTGTTTTGCAACTTGAGCTTTACATTTTCTTAAGTAGGTATGTGTTATTTTTTCTGGCTACTCTTAGTACTATGAGATTTTAGAAATCTCCTTAATAGGAGACTGTGATTTAAATAAATAAACAAACCTAAACAGGTTTGTGAAAATTTTGGAGAACACCATGACTTTTTTTTAAAAAATCAAGTGTTCCAGGAAACACTCATTTTTAAAAGATGATTTGCTGACATTTCACATCTTGAATCCAAGGTGCTGATTCATGTAGTTTGAAGTTCAGGGAATTGTTTAAAGTTATAGCTTCCCAGAAAATAATCATGTTGATGTCAGAGAAAGTTTGTAAAGCTATGAAAAATTGTAATTACATACTGTGCTGGTATGTACCGCAGCCTGATAGATAAGGGACAGATTTCACAATGGTGCTGACAGCTGAGCTTTTATCGATCTTTTGTTTTTAAAGCTAGCAATGATGTATCTAGGGCTATAACTTCAATTCAAACCCAATAAATAAGAAATTGCTGGGTTGAGAATAGGATACAGAGCCAATAGTTTAGAAAATGTGATCAGCTTTGTAAAACTACGAAAGAAAAGCCCATTACCAGTAGAATAAATAAATTATTGAGGTAATCTTGTCAGGCAAAGTACTTACAATAAACTTTACAAAACGGTGATAAAATGAAAAAGTATCCAATAAAATGTGAAGCTATATACTGCAGTGATCAAAAATACAATCTTGGGACAATTTCTGAATAGTTCCTCAATCTAGTAGCAACTTAAAGTATTTTATAATATCAAACATATCTCATCTATTGTAAGGTATATTAAAATTTTTTCCATTACTCAATCTAGTGTATAGTGTGTGTTTGCTATGGTCTGAATTCTTAGCTTTAAACCTCATCATCAGTGTGATGCTGGTAGAAGGCAGGATTACTTTGGGGGGTGATCGGATGATGAAGGCAGAAATTAGTCCCTTTTTAGAAGGGAGCCCATAGAGCTTCCCTGATTCCTTTATGTGAGGCTCTACACAAACAGGGCACCAGCTCTGCTGCACTTTGGTTTTGTGCATCTCAGCCTCTAGAAAAGAAATAAAATTCTGTTCTTTATAAGCTTGCACAGCCTGTGGGATTTTATTGTAGCTGCCCAAATGAACTAGAACAATGTCTCTTTTGTAATTCTTTAGAAAGTAAATGTGAAATATATCTTATCATATTTATGGAGTAAAATATCAATACATAATAAGAAGGAGAGTACTGAAAATATATACTAATAAAAAAGAATAAGAAAGAAGTTTTTAGTTGCTCATTTTTAACATTGTAATTTTATTCAGGCACCATTGAGTTATCTTGGAAGGATCTTTTTTAAGTTCAAAAAACCTTGCTATTAAGACTATTGACTAACACACACACACACACAAAAAAGCATGTCATAGAGGCATATATCACCTACAGACTGTTACATAATTATTTCATAATTTTTTTCTTTAGGTATACTTGGCTTTAAGCAATGAAACTCATACAATTAAAGTTTATTATTTTCTTTTTTCATTGTTTTCCTTTCCTAATTAGAACCTGTTTGATATAGTGACCATCAGTTTCATGCAAAATTATGTAAATATACAATTTATACATTTTATTAAGAAGTATATTTTTATACTTTTCCTATAGTCAGGTGTCTATATAATATGTAATATCTTGCATAATTTAAAATTATATAAAAGATACAATAATATTTAAACTTGATCTTTTGGAATTTAGAGATTGATTTAAATAGAGATGCTTTGTTATTTTATTGACATATCAGATCCAATATATGAATGAATCTGTAGTTTTTGCCTTTTGCTAAGTATGTGTTAGTCTTTCAGATGTTTTCACTGTTTCAAATATTGTGTAATGAGGATACTTACACATTTGTAGTATAAATTTCCTTATGTTTGTTAGCAAGAACTTACGTAGGAAATCAGTTGGAAACTGACAGCTTGCTCTTTAAAATGTCATGTAAATTTATGCCCACATTACTAAAAGTTATTTCTCATTTCCCCCTATACTCACCAACACAGCATTGTCTGAGAGTTAAAAAAATAACTTTTAAGATATTTGTCCCTGTGACTATCAAGTAGAGTGCTAGTTTGAAGCATAAGGACTGAAAGAAATGAAATCATAGTTTCTTCATGAAGAACTGAGGAAAAAGCTATTCCTACCCCAAGCACTCTCCTCTTCTGCTTGAGAAAGTACTTCATCTCTTGCTGTTGGGCCAGTGGCAAGGCATTGCTGGCCTTCATTTTCTGTGGCAGTTTAATTTTTCCAGGAAAATACAGTGTATAGTTAGTGCTCTCCTTCACTTGTAATTCATGACACTAGTCTAAAGAAATTGCCCTCAATAAACATATTCTGCCCCCAAAAATGATAAAGGTTACGTTGTTCTTTTGAAATTTATCAAAGCTACGGATAAGTCCTCCACTGAGAAAACTAATTTTACTTGACCTACCATTTTTCAAACATAAAAAAATCTAACCTCTACTGTGTTCCTATCAGTAAAGATTAGATCTCTCAACCTCCACAGATATCTAAAATATTTAACCTCTACTGATAGGAACATAGTAGAGGTTGATAATCTAAACCAATGCTCTTTAGATGGAATCAACACAGAATTAAACATTAGAAACACAAGTTTAAACTCATATTTTCTATTTACTGATTTTAGGCATGATATTTGTCATTTATGAATCTCAGTTTTCTGATCTATAAAATGAGCATGAAGTCCTTCTTATAAGTTATGGGAACTTACAATATACACCACACAAACAACCTGCTATAACCTGGTGCACAGTGGGCCTTTAGTACATAAGGAATTAGTCCCTTTCTTGAGATAACCTCACATTTTACTCTCAGTGTTTTACTAGAGACAGTGATGTAACACAAGATATATAAATCTATAAGAAATTATAAGATCAGCTTAGGATGGTCACCCACAGAGTCAGAGGAAGAAGTGTACAGAGGGCATCTGCACCTGGAGGCTGAAGGATTTAGTCCAAGGCCTGGAGCTCCCTGAGGTGTCCTGTGAAAGTCTGTATCAGGAGGCCAGAGGGTTGGCAATAGAATGCTGAGAATCTTCAAGGGAGGCAGAAGAGTCTGGAGATGACAACCAAACTGACAGCAGAGACAGGAGCTCCTCCAAACAGAAACGAATCCTTCCCCACTTCTCCTTTACACTGTACAAGTGACCCAGCTGCCCTAGTGTGAGTCCTTTATATCCAAGGTGTAAAATTGCTGAGCCAGCATATTTAAGCTTCTGAGGTTCTCAAATTGACACAATCATTGCATTTTCCATGGTGTAAGTTGTCTTTTCATTCTCTAAAATCCTCCTCCCACCCCTACTAGGTAGGTCTGGGCTCTCTGCTCTAAGTATGAGAGGAATAGAAAATTCTAGTGGTTCATAACTGTACAGACCTCAGTTATGAAAGACTTTATCTTTTCAACTTGTTTTATGAGGACAATACCCATACTTTCTTGATTATGACTTAGGTAAAGTTTTTCTCTTAATTTTTTATAGGTTTCTAGATATGTAACCTATACAATTTGATGATTATTCATGCCATAGTTTTCATAGCCTCATAGAAACATTTAACTAACCAATTCTTGCTCAATTCTTTCCCACTCCTATAATGTTAGAAAAGACACTAAAGTTCCCACTACTACAATGAGAACATTTATATAAGGACTTTATGCTGTAACAGTGCGTCCTGCATACCATATAGTTTGCTGCAGAAGTCTTTGACTCAGTCTTGATTCACACCTCACCTTTTACATGTCATCATGTATCAGCTAGCTTCTCAAATTCTCAATTTCCTTATCTGTAAATGAGAAAAGCATGGTCTCGGCTCCATTTTGTGAGGCACTGCAAAATGAGATAGCTGGAAAATGCTCAGGATAATGTTTGTTATTTGGTTAGAGATGTTTATCTTGGCCACCCCTGCCTCTGATCCACACTCCATTGAATTACTATTGCTTTCAGAATCTTATCAACTTCCAAGTTCAGTATCTATAATGCTAATTAAAAGAACAAATGTGACAAGGGTCTTGGGTAGAACTGAGGATGTTGTGTTTAATCTGCAAATGTAGTAATTATCATAAAATTAATCGACATAGTTTATTCTTCAGAGAATAGTAGGAGGAAGAATGTATGGGTATTTTGATGATAAGCTTGATCATCAGAGTACATTATTGCCATGTGTAAAACAACCAAAATTTATTGAGCAGCTGCTATATGCCAGGTGCCAGGCTAGAAATTTTACTAGATTAGAATATTTGCTCAAATTATTTTTCTAGAAAATAAAAGAGGAAAAAACATTCTCACAGCACAAGTGCTATCATAGAATGGGAGAGAGGTCTTAAATTCCACTACTACCACATCCTACTAATTATTGAGTATTCATTTTTTGAAATATTCATATTGATATATTGTGATGAGTATCTCATATGCTTTGTTATGTTTAACATATATCACAATCTGATGATTTATAGGTAAGAAATCACAAGGCCAAAAGGTTGAACAATTGACCAATATGTTGATAGCAAATATTGGAGCGAGCATTTGAACCCTGTCCTCTCTGATACTACAGCCATAAACTTGCTGTGTCCTGAGAGTTGCACTAGCAGGGAAGTCACAATCTTTGTGCTTTTTTTCCTTGATTGCTTTGGACATCCCACCTGAAGAGCTTGGAAAGTAAATTGTATTCACCATGTCAGTTCAAACATGCGCTCTTTCCCTCATGTTTAACCTTCCAAATCACTATGGGATTAAATGTCCTTTCTAAAATAATTGTTGGTATACAAATAGTTATGCCTCTAGTTCCTTAGAGTCAAAAGAAATTTACTAACTCATTTAATCCTTGTATTAAACCTTACAAAAGTACAGTACCTTTATCCCATGTATTAAAGTATAGAAACTTGGGCATAGGAGTGCCAATGCACTTGTCTAAGCACAAACAACTAACATGTGTTCAATCTGGACTGCATATTAATTAGAATCTTCATGGCTTTCCCAGATATAGCTGGGTGGCTACAGCAAATGATGATTTATTTTTCAATTTTTATTAGTACCTGTTTGCAGTACAAAATTATTATATTCATGGAGGAGGTTGGTATATATACACAGTGTTAATTTTGTACATATTAATATTTACCTATGTTTAGTAGCAAATTATTAGTGTAAGATGTTGTATGTTAAACAAGAACTTTGGTTGGTTCACTTTCAGTTGTTTTCTTTCTTTCTTTTCTTTCTTTCTTTCTTTCTTTCTTTCTTTCTTTCTTTCTTTCTTTCTTTCTCTTTCTTTCTTTCTTTCTTTTAGTGGGACTGGAGATTGAACCCTGGGGCTTTCACACTGAGTTACAGCTTTTTAAATGTTCTTTCATTTTTCTTTTGAGAGGCAGCTTGCTCATTCCCTCAAATGTTCAGGTTGAGCACCATCTTGGGATCCTCCTTCTTCAACCTCCTAGTGTGCTGAGATTACAGGCATGCACTACCATGTCTGACTCCCATTTCTGATTGATATCCCTTTTCCTGCAAAGTACTGCCACTACGTCATCTTAACACTGGAAGAGTGACAACAGCATGAAATACTTCGACTCAGAAGATACATTTGAGTATTCATTTCCTCTGTATCCATAGTGCCACCAAAATATGCCATTTTCCAGTGATTGATTATAATAACTGTGTTCATTGTCATTCCTCTTTTTAGATTTTATACTGTGGGAAACCAATGGAGGGAATATTGCATGCAAAAAAGATTCAGAACAACCTTCAGAAGATTTGGAGCACAAATCTTAAAGACTTCCCGGAGAATTTCCAATGGTGATAAATGTCAAAACTCAGCATCTATTAATGAGAACCAAGGGAGGGTTATAGTTGATTATAAGGTCTTGGATGCTTCTTCTTTTGTTGTGAGGAAATTCCTGACTTATGCAATAGACCAAGAGGACAAGACAGAGTGAGAATATGGGTGATATTTTTATGTCAATAAATACTAGTGCGTTGCCTGTTTCTGTTAAATCTGCTATGTACAGGAATGTTCATCAGTTGGAATGATTTGAAATCATGCTCTGGAGCATAAATTTTTTTATTCTGCTTTTAGTTTAAAAATTTTTATTGTTTATTAGTAGATGTTTGCTCTACATAATGATCACATTCATCGTGGAGTGTCAGTACATATAGATAACACATCTTGGTTTTACATTCCCCTCTGCCATTTTTTGTTTGTGGACCATAAATATTTGTGTATCTTTTACAGGCCAAGTAATTCTTCCCAGTCCATGAGACTTATTTCCACTTTGTACAAAAGTAATACCAGTTACAATAAAATATTTAGATCTCTAAATGTGATAAATATCCTTTTTAATACTGCACAGGTTACTTTGAGAATATTTTATGTTCACTGCAGACATGTGTATTGGTTTGGATTTTCAAATTGTAACACAAGCACCTAAACCTTAATCATTTTAAAATTATGCTTACTTAATTGAGTTCCTGGTTTGGCAGCTTGGTGATTTTGGCTCTCTCTTGGTGGGTAGTTATCCTTGTTTTCTTTGGGCTTGTTTACACTATCATGGGCTGCCATTAAGTTGGCCAGAGACTGGGTCATCCCTATTCCATACAGACATTATAGGGATAAGAAGGGCCTTTATGAAGACCACTCCTGGCATTCCTACAACAAAAGACAGATTAAGAAGGGAAACACTAGACAGATTTATTTAATCAGAGTTCTGTATGACACAGGCACCTTGACACTGATAGTTCAAAATCCTAGAGGAAACTGTCAATTTCTGTGCTTAAGGTCAATAAAACATGGACAGCCTTTGTGGGAATGTGATTAAACAAAGAATGTGAGTTGATGCTAACACACTGAGATGAGAAACTGATCAAGATCCATCTGTTCAGTTTCTTCTTGGTCACTCTGTGTGGCATTCCTTCGTCCCAAATATAGGGAAAAACTCTTTCTTTCTTCATCTTTTTTTTTCTCTTTTTTCCGGTACTAGGGATCAAACTCACAACCACCTGCTTGCAAGGCAGGTGCTTATGCCACTGAGCTAAATCCCCAACTCCCATGAAAGACTCTTTCTAAAGTAAGGATTTCCTTACTGCAATGACTTACAAGTTAGTGCTCAGAAAGAGTTAATAGCTAACAATAGAACTATTGTATTCCTAAACCTGACTAAAACCATAATCAGTAAAATAGCAGGCAGAAAACATCAGCCCTTATATGCTTCCTGGACAAATGACATCAGTTTGAATTGTGGGAGATTGTCTCCCAACTTGTTACAATTACCCTTGGTTGCTCAGTTTTAAAACTCAGTTTTCCCTTTCCTTTCCCCTTCCCACTTATAAAAACACCTTATTATTTTGTCTGGGCCTAATTATTATGGATTATAACCCTATTTTCTTCATTGGCACAATCAATTTCTAGTGTACAAGACACTAACTTCCAGCTATGACTTCATTTAAAAAATCATTAGTTTAATGATCATAACAATTCACTTTCTTTCTTTATGATGACATCACTCTTAACCAAACTATTGCTTTGGGTGACTTAGAAAAGTCAATTCCAGGGAGAAAACATATCTTTAGAAAGACATAGTAATGCTGAATGGTGCCCAAAGCAAGGGCTTCTGATTACCGACATGCTAGAGCCTTGGGATTGGAAACAAATCATTCAGCCAATGGCTGCCTTATCAGTTTGTTTGTAAATTGTGACTGTGAGTCACAGGGTATTTCAGAGCGTTAGCTTCCTCCTAATGTGCTTGTGGGACTTGGATAAAAGATGCTAATAGCATTATCAGGGAGGCCAGGGCATTTGCACCATCATCTACTGACTTTTGTTAATGTAGGCCAACAACCTGGAGAATTCACTTGCAGGAAAGAATCCATTTCCTGTATCCAGCCTACCCTGCTTAGAGGAAACCTCTGTGAAAATTCCTACTTTATACCAGCAGTCCTTTGAATAACAGCTACTATTCTGATATGGATAGATGAAAACCAGGGTAGTCATCTATTTACAACTGATAATGAATAAACAGCATCATTATAGTCCTAGAGGCTGCTTATAGGAAATAAAATTACCTCAACAAGATCAGCCCAAAGCTTGGATTTTGTAAGTGCAGTATCTTAGTTCTTAGGGTACTGGGTACCTGGAGCTGTCCGCCTAGCAGCTGATCAGGCTTGTAGCTTCTATAACTACTGAGCTCTTGGAATGTGATATTAAATTGGGCCATATGATGGGCATAAAAACATACCCTGCACTTTTTAGACCTAATGCAAAAATAAAATAACAAATGACTGCATTGATGTTTCTCATGTTGCTATTGAAATGATACTATTTTGAACATATTAGATTAAGTAAAATTTTTACATATCAAAATATTGTTTTTAATTTTTTTTATTTAAGAGGAAAAAGAGAAAAACACAAAATAAACCAAAGCGGCGTAAGGGTACACGCAATACAGAACTACAAAACAAAACAAAACAAAACAAAACAAAAAAACATAACAGTAAGAAATCACCTGCTAGTAGATTACACACTATCTTCTTGAAAATAGTTCCTCAAATCACAGTATCAAAGAACACAAGGTGGACATTCAAACAGGGAGACTGCAAACAGCTGTGTTCAATGTTCCAAAAACATTGATAAAGTCAGCTATTTAACACCCCCAAACACACTTGCTGTTATATCCGTTAGAGCCCTTTTTCTTTTTTTTTTCCCTCTCTTTTTTACAACAGAATTTACACATCTTGGATTTTATTACTCCTTAGTGCTTATTACTTTCTTTGGGGGGGGGAGAATACAGTCAAATATGGCAAAACAAAGCTGTCAGTCAATACCAAGGATAGACATAGCACATGGTGTAGAACAGAGTACAAGTTTATCAACAATGGTTATCAACGTTGTCCCTTGTTTCCTTAAAAAGAATTGTCTATCTTATTAGATATTCTAAAGTTGCACAAAACAGTAGAGAACAAGACCAATAAAACTTAGGCATTGTAAACATTACAGGACTTCCAAAGAAGACAATAGTCAAACCAGAATGGGTATCTTAGTGAATCTTATTGTCTTCAAAGTAGTTGCCTATTTCTTCAAACTTGATACTATCACATAGAATGGAACAGAGTCTAATCAGTCAAAACAAGATCGTGGGAGTACTACAGGACTTCAAAACAAGTTAATAGGAAATCGAAAAGAGTTACTATTTATATATCCTAATTTTTTTGAATTTTTTCTTTAATTAAGACAAACATAAGAAATGACTAAATAATTTTTTTTGAAACAATAAGGGGGAGATTGAGATAAAACAGGACATAACAATATAACAATAAAGGTAACAGCATGACTGTTTCAACAACTTAGTACTTCACCACCTTATAACCTGACTTAATAGTAGTTACCATAGTGTCTTTTTCCTTGAAATATTTGGATAAAACTTCATATACTCTAGCTTCAAATATTTTCATATCAAGAAGCCCAGAATAAAGCCTTTCTAATTAATGAGTGAAAACTTTATAAGGCTTCAAGGCCACCTAATGGGGAATCATGATTACCACATATTTTTATATATTTGAATCATTATTTACATTAGGGAAACTATTCGGTATTCACACATGTGAGACTGATTTATTTCACTAATGAGTATGGTCTCAAGCTGCGCCCATTTATTGATAAATATCTCAATGTGATCGTTCTTTATAGCTGAATAATACTCCATTGTATAGAAATACCACAACTTTTTTATCCATTCCTCAGTTGATGGGCACTTGGGTTGTTTCCAAGATCTGGCGATTACAAATTGTGCTGCTATAAACATAGGTGCACATATATCACTGTGGTATGATGCTTTCAGTTCTTCTGGGAATATGCCTAGAAGTGGAATAGCTGGAATAAATGGGATTTCCAGTCTCAACTTTTTGAGAAATCTCCAGACATATCTCCACAAAGGCTGTACCAGTCTACACTCCCACCAGCAGTGCAGGAGAGTTCCTTTTTCCCCACAGCCTCTCCAGCATTTGTTGTCGGTTTTCTTGATCCTGGCCATTCTTTCAGGAGTGAGATGGTATCTCAGTGTGGTTTTAATTTGCATTTCTCTAATGACCAATGATGATGAGCATTTTTTCATGTATTTATTTGCCATTTGCATTTCTTCATCTGAGAATTGCATATTCATCTCAGATGCCCATTTTTGGATTGGATCTTTGAATTTCGGAGGTCTGAGTTTCTTTAATTCTTTATATGTTTTAGACAAGAGGCCCTTGTCTGAGAGAGAGTTCACTAAAATCTTTTCCCAGTTTGTGGGTTTTCTTTTCACTATGCTGGAGATTTCTTTTGACATGCAGAAACTTTTTAATAAGAAGTGGTCCCAGTTATTGATTCTGGGAAGTATTTCCCGTGCGGTTTGAGTCCTGTTCATGAATTCTTTACCTACTCCTATGTCTCCAAGGTTTCTACCTATTTTGTCTTCCAATAGATTTAGTGTTTCTGTTTTAATATACAGATCTTTGACCCATTTAGATTTTAATTTAGTACATGGTGATAGACATGGGTCTAGCTTTAGTTTTCGGCAAATGGAGAGCCAATTTTTCCAGCACCATTTATTAAAGAGACTGTCGTTCTTCCAGTGAACCTGCTTGGCTCCTTTATCAAAAATAAGGTGGTTGAGTGTGTTCGTAGTTGTGGTTGTATCTTCTAATCTATTCCACTGATCTTCAGCTCTGTTTTGATTCCAATACCATGTTGATTTTACTTCTGTTGCTTTGTAGTATAACTTCAAGTCAGGGATTGTGATGCCTCCTGCTTTGTCTTTGCTGCTTAGAATTGCCTTTGCGATTCTAGGTCTCTTCTGGTTCCAGATGAAATTTAGGAGTGATTTCTCTAGATCTATAAGGTATGTTGATGGTATTTCTATTGGGATTGCATTGAATCTGTATAACAGTTTTGGGAGAATGGCCATTTTCACAATGTTTGTTCTTCCTATCCATGAGCAAGGGATGTCTTTCCATTTTCTGAGATCATCTTCAATTTCCTTTTTCAGTGTATTATAATTTTCACTGTATAAGTCTTTCACTTCTTTCGTAAGAGTAATTCCTAAATATTTCATTTTTTTGCTTGCTAATGTGAATAGTCCAGTTTCTCTTATTTCCCTCTCTGTAATTTTGTTGTTCGTGTATAGGAATGCTATTGATTTCTGAGTATTGATTTTGTATCCAGCCACAGTACTGAATTTATTTATTGTATCTAAGAGTATTTCAATGGAGTTTAGGGGGTCTTCTATGTAGAGTATCATGTCATCTGCAAACAATGATAATTTAACTTCTTCTTTTCCTATCTTTACCCCTTTTATTTCTCTTTCTTGCCTAATTGCTCTGGCTAGTACTTCCAGTACTATATTAAATAGGAGTGGTGATAAAGGACATCCTTGTCTTGTACCCGATTTTAAAGTAAAGGCTTTCAATTTTTGGCCATTTAGTATGATGCTGGCTGTTGGTTTGTCATAAATGGCCTTTATTATATTGAGGTAAAGACCATTTATTCCAATTTTCTGTAAAGTTCTTATCATGAATAAGTGTTGGACCTTATCGAAGGCTTTTTCTGCATCTATAGAGATGATCATGTGATTCTTATTTTTGGCTTTATTGATATGGTGGATTACATTTATTGATTTGCGTATGTTGAACCATCCTTGCATTCCTGGGATGAATCCCACTTGGTCATGGTGTATAATCTTCTTGATGATTTGCTGGATCCTATTTGCCAATATTTTATTGAGGATTTTTGCATCTGTGTTCATTAGGGAGATCGGTCTATAGTTCTCTTTTATAGTTGGGTCTTTCTCAGGTTTTGGTACTAGAGTAATATTTGCTTCCAGGAATGACTTAGGAAGGATTGCTTCCCTTTCAATTTCATTGAATAGTTTGAGGAGTGTCGGCATTAGGTCTTCTTTATATTTCTTGTAGAATTCTGCAGTGAATCCATCTGGGCCTGGGCTCTTCTTGGTGGGCAAGGACCCAATTACATTCTCAATTTCATTAGCAGAGATTGGGTTATTCAACAGTTTTATATCCTCTTGATCTAGCTTTGGTACTTCATATGCTTCTAAGAATCTGTCTATTTCTTCTGTGTTATCAAGCTTTTGAGAGTAGAGGTTTTCGAAATAGGTGTTGATGATCCTCTGTATTTCTATTGGGTCTGTAGTGATTTCTCCTTTTTCATTTCTTATTGCATGAATTTGAGCTTTTTCTTTCCTTTTTTTAATAAGGTTGGCTAGGGGCTTATCGATTTTATTTATTCTTTCAAAGAACCAACTCTTTGATTCATTGATTCTTTGGATTGTTTTCTTAGTCTCTATTGCATTGATTTCTGCTCTGATTTTTATAATTTCCTCTCTTCTTTTGGCTTTGGGCTTGACTTGCTCTTCTTTTTCTAGCTGTTTGAGGTGTAGCATCAAGTTATTTATTTGTATTCGTTCTGTTTTCCTGATGTGGGAACTCAGTGCAATAAATTTTCCTCTCAGGATGGCTTTCATTGCATCCCACAGATTCCGGTAAGTTGTATCTGCATTTTCATTTTCTTTTAGGTATTGTTTAATTTCTTCTTTAATTTCTTCTGTGACCCACTGATTACTCAAGAGTGTGTTATTTAGTTTCCATGTGTTTGCGGAATTTTTGCAGTATCCTTTGTCATTAATTTCTAATTTCAGAGCGCTATGATCCAATAATATGCAAGGGATGATTTCAACTCTTTTGCATTTGCTTAAATATGTTCTGTGAGCTAATATATGGTCTATTTTAGAAAATGATCCATGTACTGCTGAGAAGAATGTGTATTCTGATGTTGTTGGGTGGAACATTCTGTATATGTCTATCAAACCCATTTGTTCACAGGTGTGATTCAGTTCTGTTATTTCTTTGCTCATTTTCTGTCTGGTTGATCTGTCCCTTGGTGTCAGTGGTGTATTAAGGTCTCCTGTTACAATTGTGTTACTGATAATTTGAGTTTTCATTTCTGTTAATAATTGTTTTATATAACTGGGTGCTCTGGAGTTTGGTGCGTATATATTTAAGATAGTTATCTCTTCCTCTTGGAGTTTTCCCCTTACGAGTATGTAGTGACCTTCTTTGTCCTTTATGGTCATTGTTGGTTTAAAGTTCACGTTGTCTGCAAACAGAATGGCTACTCCTGCCTTTTTTTGGATTCCTGCTGCACGAAGAATTGTTTTCCATCCTTTGACTTTCAGTCTGTGAGTATCTTTCTGGGTTAGATGGGTTTCCTGTAAACAGCATATGGTTGGATTTTGTTTCTTGATCCATTCTGCTAGTCTGTTTCTTTTGATTGGTGCATTGAGACCATTTACATTAATGGTTATTACTGTTAAATGCTGGTTAATTGTAGGAATGTTATCTCTCTGCTGTTGCATCTTTATCTTTCTGTTCTGTTTAATTATTTGCTTTGCTTAGTGCTTTTTTCCTTTGTGTATCTAAACTGTCTTTCAATATTTTTTGCAGGTTTGGTTTGGTGTTCATGAAGTTCTTTGTCATGGAAGTATCATATTGCACCATCTATTTTGAATGATAGTTTTGCAGGATATATCAGTCTTGGTTGGAAATCATTTTGCTTTAGGATCTGGAATACTTCACTCCATGCTCTTCTTGACTTTATCGTTTGTGCTGAGAAGTCTGCTGTGATTCTGATAGGTTTTCCTTTATAAGTGATTTGTCTTTTCTCTCTGACAGCTTTTAATAATCTATTCTTGTGTTGGATTTCTGGGATGGTGATTATTATATGTCTGGGTGTAGTTTTATTTTGGTTATGACTGTTTGGGGTTCTATATGCTTCATTGATCCTGATGTCAGTTTCTGATCTCATGCTTGGGAAATTTTCAGCTATTACTTCTCTAAATATCCTCCTGACATCCTTCATGTTGTTTCCCTCTCTTTCATTAATCCCTATCATTCTTATGTTATTCTTCTTTGCATCGTCTTGCAGTTGTTGAATTGTTGTTTCCTGGTTCCTTGTTATTTTCAAAAGATCTTTCCTTTCCTGTTCACTATCTGCAATCCTGTCTTCAAGGTCTGAAATTCTATCTTCACTTTCATTAAGGTGGTTTTTACAACTTTCAGTGGAGTTTTTTATTTCCTGTATATATCTGTGCATCTGCATTATGTATTCTGTTTGTTTCTTATATTGCTCGTCTAGGGATTCTATCTTTTTGTTTAGTTCCTCCAATTTTTTATCTGTGTTTTCTTTAGATATATTTAGAATCTCTTTCATTTCTTTTATCATTTCTTCTTTTATCTGGGAGATTATTTCGAGTTTGAATTTCTTTAAAGCTTCCTGGAGTTGCTTGTCAATTTCAGTGGCTATTGTGTCCGATATATGAGGTGGATGGGATATATTTTCTTCTATATACATCGCTCCTAGGGTTTCTTGAGATGGGCTGGAGGTTTGAGGTTGTAATTTGGTCTTTTGTTTTGTCATTTTCCTATATTTCTGTGTTTCAAGTGTTATTTGAAAGCTTCCTCAGGATCTGTTGAAAATCCCCTTCTATGTTTGGAGCTACTGAGACTCTGGCGCCGTGCTACCCCAAGCCATTAGGCCTACAGAACCAGTGGCCCTCCTCTGCCTGCTCAGAACTCCGCAGTTCCAGACAAGCTGGGCCTCAGGGACACTGTGCGCCCACCTGCCCCTTGGAAGCTCCACAGTTCTTCAATCGCAGCCGGGTTAGGGTACTCACCACAGGCCGCAGTGCTTCAGGAACCTGTGGACCCACCCTGGTTGCAGAGATATCCACAGTCCTCCAGACACATAGAGAGGCCAATGCAGGCACCCCAAATCTGCCCAGCTCCTCCTCTGCAGACCAATGGCCAGGCGCGGCAGCTAAACAGGCTGGGCTAGGCTGGTAGTGTGGGCCAGCCCACCTATCGGGAGCTCAGCAGGTCTCCAAATGAAGCCGGGAATGGGGAGGCTGATGTGGAAGCCTCAAACCCACCTCTCCCCTTCACTGCACCTGGAAGCCTGAGGGAACTCCAGCAGTCTGGGTGCAGATATCCAGAGTCCTCCAGACACGCAAAGAGGCCGGTGAGGGCACCCCAGATCTGCCCAGCTCCTCCTCTGCAGCCCTATGGCCAGGCGCGGCAGCTAAACAGGCTGGGCTAGGCTGGTAGTGTGGGCCAGCCCACCTATGGGGAGCTCAGCAGGTCTCCAAGTGAAGCCGGGAATGGGGAGGCTGATGTGGAAGCCTCAAACCCACCTCTCTCCTTCACTGCACCTGGAAGCCTGAGGGAACTCCAGCAGTCTGGGCACAGATATCCAGAGTCCTCCAGACACGCAGAGAGGCCAGTCTGTTTTTAATTTTTTTAAAAATGTGACTTCCAGAAAATTTAAAATTACTTGTTTAGTTTGCATTTTTGGCCATTGTTTTCTTTCTGTTGGTCAGTGCTTGGCTAGCACTTCATCTTTAAAGATGAGGCCCTACACCAGTGGCCTCTGTGTCCACTCAGAAGTTATTAGAAATGCAAAACTTCAGGCCTTCTCCTAGACCAACTGAATCAGAATCTCCATTTTAACAGAAACCCCTGTTGGTTCATTTGCTCATGAAAGTTTGCAAATCACTGGGGCAGAGTACAGTAGGGCTCCAGTAAACTGAGAGGAGAGCCCTGTACCACTGAATGTGAAGCCTTTCTTCATCTGCAGTGCCATTCTACTGCTGCTTCCTATCCACACAGATCTTCCATAAAGCCCTATGCATAGTTTTATAATAGAAAAAATTTGACTCAAGTAGAAGACAACTCACCTTATGGTCAGCTTTTACAAATAGTAGTCCGAAGCAGACATTTTCTTTTGCTGTTTTTGGCTTCCTTTTTTGGGATTGTCCTCTTTAATGATAACCCAAAAAAGTAAGGTCATGGGTCTCCTGTATTCTCCATGTTTCCTGCTCCATCTTAGAGTCTGAGCTCTGCAGTCAGAAAGGCCTCCTCTCTGGCCACTTTCCTTGTCCCTCTAGAGTCCCTGTGAGCTGACTAACCTCACTTCACAGAGATTCTCCCTTGCTGGAATTCTTATTTCTGAAGTGCTTGTTTTCCATCTTCTTGGTTGACTAGAAGAAAAGTTTGATGTGGGTTAAGGATTCTCTGGTCCATCTCTGCAGTGACTTCTGATGCATCTAGATTTGGTCCATAGGTTAAGGACGTAGTCCACATAAACTTCTTTCAGGGCAGATACTTGAGGTCCTTTGAGGTTCAGAGTCTACAGGCCTCCCTTGCTTATGTTCAGCTGGCTATAAATCTGAGGCTTCTTTCCACTCTCTAAGGTTTAACACTTTGCTGAAATGATTTGCATAATTCAGAAAAGCAACATACTTACTGTTGTAGTTTTACAATTTTTTTTTTGGTACTGGGGATAGAACTCACAACCTCACGCTTGCTAGGCAGGTGTTTATGCCACTGAGCTGTTGTAGTTTTATTAAAGCAAAATGTCAGGAATTAGAACTATCTGAAAGAGCAGTATCTTAACAAGATCCAAATGCAAAGCTTCATGTCTTCAGAGACACGCATCCCTGCCTCTGCTTGTGACATTCTTGTGGGCTCCCACATTTTCATATAAAGTTTTTATTTGGAGCATGATCGATTAAAACCTGTGATGTCAACCTCAGTCTTTAGCTCTTTTCTCTACAAAAATTGGCTATTACATGGCTCCAAGCTCCAATCCTATAGTTATCTGTCCTGAGTCATAATAAGTTTAAACTCTCTGGGAGTCCACCACAGGTCATCTGATCAACACAGAGTCAGGCATGCTCTAAGGGAACTCACCATGCATGTGGTAGATTAAAGATACTTCTATCACTTGTGAAATTGTAAGGGCTTAAAAATTGCTCATGAATTAGGGATAAAGACTAGTCAGAGGGGCCAGGGTGTAGCTCAGTGGCATAAGTGCCTGCCTATCAAATGCAAGGTCATGAGTTTGATTCCTGGTAATGCTCCCTTGCCAAAAACAAACAAACACAAAAAACTATTCAGATTCTTTGTTACATAGGAACATCTCTATGCCCTGTGCCCATAGTTTTACTTGACAGACAGGAAGCATTCTTTAATCTTTAAATAGTTGGATGAATGAGTTCTTATTGCTTAGAATAGTACTTAACATTGAGTGCTTAATTTAAAAAATGTTGATGGGATGATTATGATAAACACACTACTTAAAGTCTGACCAGGGATTCAGCTTTTCTAGCCAATAGGCTGCTAATGCTTTACAGAAATGGCATACTGTTACACAAAATTAATTATAATAATGGGGAATAAGTATATAAATCTTTCACTACTACTTCTAATGCAGGTACCATGTTAATGGAAGGAAGTCAAGTCTATAAAATGACTGAAAATGGTATTTGAACCGTTTTCCTCTTATAATTAATTATTGACAGTTATATTCATTGCACACATTCAGGAGAAAACCAGCACTGGTTATGAATATTTTAAGAAAACTCCAAAATATTAATTTTTTATGAACTTACTGTTCTCAAAAGCAACATTGGTCTGTCAAGAAATGGATGTTATATTCTTTTCCCCCAAATTATTAGTTGGAATAGTTAAAATGTTGCCTCTGTGAGCAGAAGCAGTGAGGAGGAAAAATCCCCAGGTTTTCAGTTTAAATAAGATTAAACCAGGCATGATATTGAATGTGTGGCCTTGTATAGATTCAGAAGCCTCGATGATCTCTATGAAAGTGAAGGTCAGCTACAGAAAATTAGAAGGGATTTGGAATGGAGGGAGGATAGGCTATGCAGTGAGCCACAGGTGTGTGGTTGGGGAATAGCTTTCTTTTGCTTCCATATCTGGGTCAAAGTTATTATGAAAAAAATTAGAAATGATAAGTGAGCTGAGTCTTCCCATATTCATAAATTTCAAGCCTTGCTCTTGTACCTGTTATCAATGTGATTTGAAATGTTTTGTCTAAGCTCCTGACATTGATTTCCTCATCTGGAAAATGGGGAGAATAATCCCTATCTGAAAATGTCAGTGTCTTAGACAGTTTTCTGTTTCTGTAACAAGTAGCTTGTATACATTATGAGGTTTATTTTCACTAATGGGTGCAGAGGTTTTAGTCTACGGTGAGTTGGTCATATTTAAGACTGTATGTCATGGTGAGGACTGCATAATAAAGCAAACTGCTCAGTTCAGCACAGCCAGAAGAGGAAGAGAGAAAAGAAAACCCACATTTTCAGATCCCTGCTGAAAGCCTTCCCTCAGTGATCTCAGACCACTCACTATGTCTCATCTCACTTCTTAAAGGTTCTGCCTCCGTATAGTGGCACCTATATAGAGGCAAGCCTTTAACACAGGCACAGGGAGCATTTCAGATCTTAACTGTAGCAGACACCTGCCTGAGAGGGGCGCAGTGAGAGGAAAGTAGGGCATGCATATAAATGTCCATTGCACGAGGTACAAAGCTGCCACCCATAAACACCAGCTGTCTCCTTTAGTTTTCTTCAGTCACTTCATTTTCACTTAGGGATCTTGTTTGATGAACAATTTTCAGAAAACTGTTTTTTCCTTATTATTATTTACCAACATTATTTATACAAACAGAGTGCTTTCATAGGGACTCACCATCACAATATAATGCTGTCTGGTAGTAGTAAAGTTATTGGGGAAGAGACAAGCAACTCCATGTATCTAATTATTAGGGACAACTATATATTTACAAGAGAAATGATAACCAAATGGCTATGTCAGCTTGCCAAATGCTCCCTGTGGACTATTTTCTGGAAGTGTTAGTGGTGGCAGGCCTGTGGCATACATTGATATGAACCTGTGGCCATGTGTGTCTCAGCCAGTCATTTGAATCACTGAAAACTCAGAAAGGTTTGCCATTACTGAGCTATATATCATGTCACCATCCTTGTAACATGATAAATTTCACAAAAGGTAGAATTATGATTCACCTTTTTAAACAGATATAAAATGAAGACATGTTAAAGATTTTATTTAATCCATTATATTTTATTTAATCCATTAATACAGAGATTCATAAAATATTACAAGTTCAAAGGAAGAGTCAAAGAGCAAGTACCCATTTATATGAAGTCAAGGAATGCTGAAATGAGTTTAAAAGGAAATCCAGGAAAGGAAAAGGAGTCAGTTGACCATCCCCTGGGTAGAATTTATTAGTATCTACATATAGGAGAATTATTTTGCATTGCTATTATTTACTTACA
This sequence comes from Cavia porcellus, assembly GCF_034190915.1. NCBI lineage: Eukaryota > Metazoa > Chordata > Mammalia > Rodentia > Caviidae > Cavia > Cavia porcellus. The sequence goes on along the minus strand of NW_026947496.1, from coordinate 66,268,406 downwards.
AATTAGTTACCTGGAATTTGCAACAAAGCTGTGAGTAAATGAAAGGTTAGAGTCACCTGGAAAATGATATACCTAGTGTTTTGTTGGACCCATTCGCAGCTCTTTTTTTGCTTGTTTCAAATTTTCCCCATATTGGAGACTTACTCATCTCACAAGAGCAATGTTTATGAGCAGGTGATGGATCTCCACTGCTCACAGACTATACAGACCCCTGTATTCTACTCTCTAGAGCAGCATCTCCCCTTCTAACCTGACAGTAGCTCCCATGGCCATGCATCCATTTTTCAAGAATTGTCTGCAGGAAAACTAAAGTCCTCAATGGAAAACACTTGCATGTGACATGTGCTATTTCTTTAGTAATACAATTTCTGTTAATATTAACAGTAGTACAAGTGTTCTCTCAGCACAAGAATGATTCTGGGAGAGAAAACAGACCAGCACTCTAATAAATTATCAAATCACACTGTGAGATGTTTGTGGAAGAAAAGCAACTAGGAACCATTTATTCTCCCAGTCTGCCCAACATCTTCACCTGTCAGTCTCTTGTCCCCACTGGCCAATGCAGTCAATAGCCAGAGGAGGATTTAAGATGTACCCGTTCAATTACTCTACATATTGGTCTCTCACCGTCCATCAGGGATTAGTTTCAGGACACATTGCCCAACCACACTGTGCCTTTTGTGATAGTACCATCCCAATGTGTATACTCCTTACAGAAAATGATATATTTACATATCCTTTACATACTTTAAATTATTACTTACCATAACTGCAGGACATGAAGTGAAGACTGTGTATTCATTCTGATCTGGCAAAGATAATAACTATGACAGTTAATTAAAAAGTGAATATCTGAAAAGAATAGAAACTTCTTGGAGGAAGAAATTAAAATGATCAATAAATCAACCATTATAGAGTCAATAATGAAATCCTTTAAAAATACAAAAAATTGAAACTATTTGATCCAGGTATTACTCTTTTGGATATCGTCTCAAAAGAGTTAAAATGTCATATTACAATGATACATGCCTATTGATATTTATGGTAGCACAATTTGTAAGTAGCTAAATTTTGGAAGCAGCCTATATGTTTACCGACAGATGAATAGATAAAGAAAATGTGATAACTACAAACAATAAAGTACTACTGTGTCATAAAAAAGAATAAACTTAAGTCATTTGTAGGCAAATTGTTGCACTTTGAGATCATAATATTAAATGAATAAATCAGACACACAAGCTTAATCATTACATGGTTTCTCTCTCTTATATGTAAAATCCAAAATATAAATAAAGATCAAAATAAAGATAGATAATAGATAATAGAGAGATAGATCCTTTGCACATCGGAAGGAGATGGAAAGTTCCTTAGCAAGAGAGCAGCCAGAGGAGAAAGGGAATGAGAAGAGAGTTAAGATACTATTACAAACATGTATCAATCCCCAACAAGGTATGTGATCATGATGTAATGCAAATATGTACAGCACTAATGAAAAACAAAAATTACAGAAAAAGAGACACCTAAGAAATTAGGACAGGGCACTGCTGGGTGCGTCTGGGTAAGCCCTGGAATCCACCTCAGGGCCCCTTCCCTTTCTTCCCCTGTGCTTTGCTTTTAGCTGTCATGAAGTGGGAAGCTTTGCTTCACCACAGGCCTGTAGTGTGACATTCTCTCACACCTCACACCCACAGCAGTGGAACCAGCCAACGATGGACAGAAACATTTGAAACTGGGATGCAAATAAGCCATTTTCTCCTTCAGGTTGTGTGTGTCAAGCATTTTGTCCCAGCAACAGAAGGCTGACCAATATACTAAGCATTGACTATTTTCTATGAACATAAATTCCCCCTTGAGCCTTAGCTCTAGCAACAATTCTCAGGTCTCATTCCTGCCTCGTCCTCTACTAACACCATCAGTAAGAAAACGCCTTTGTTGAAGGGGCTGGAGAGGCACTTGCCTTCTTCTTGCTACTTTGAGTCTTCTACAAAGAATGTGCATTATCTTGATGGTGTTCTGGGTCTGTGCTACAACATCACTTGATAGTCTTTCTCAGGAAACCTGACCTTAGCACAGGCTAGCACCCATATTTTTCTCCATCTTCACAGAGTTCTTGTTTCCACACTTCCGTCAGCTAAAGCACACTGTCTCTACCATTTGCACCCACTACAGTGTGGATTTCTCTGTTGAGTCCTATCTGGGACTGCTGTGTTCCTTCTTTCCCTCCTTCCCAGGCCACAGCATCTTCCTTCCTCAAGGTTAGCTGGTCTTAGTCCTTCTATTCTCAAGCATGATGGTGGCAATTACATAAGCTACATGCTCAGATCTGAGGGGTCTTGCATGTATCTTCATGAGTATGTTTGACACTCCCTCTGCAGTCTGTGGGAGATGAGGAAGGTGTACATCTATTCCCTTCTACACTCACAGCTAAGTCCCCTTTAACAAGAGAAAGACTAACAGAGGAACAGCATGAAATTGACTTAATATAAGTTTTAAGCAACATGGAAGCATTCACAGAAAAACAAAGAACCCCAAAATAGGTAAACATGAGCATGGATGGAGAGTAGCTAGCTGTAGAGAAATATGATATAGAAAAGAGGCTTGAAACTCAGTGAAGTGCTCACTTGGTCAAGCATCTTGAGATGAAGTTCGCATTAAAGCAGATGTTCAGTACCTCATGGCTGCCTCAGAAGGCATTCTTCTTGGATGAGGCCACAGAATTCTCAGTAAAGGAATACAAATTGAGACTAATTAGGCCCTCCTTACCCAAATACTCCCCCAAAGCATCAAGATACTGGGCTTGTCAAATCCTTCAGTGTCCTCACTGAATGCAGAAGTCCTGGTAAATGTTCTAATTTTCTGATCTTTAAAGCCCTAGTCATTATACCAAGAATGTTCATGCTGTTTTCCCTTTATGCGATTCATCAAAGTCATTGTTGCTAATTTAGATTTTAAAAAAATTGAAACATTTTCCATGACTACCCCTGGAATGTGACTTTCTGGGTAGGGCCATCCAGAGGTTGAAGGTCTGTCTGTAGGGTCTGGAACAGTGACACACATATACAGATCACATTGCACTGATGTCTGTAAAGAATAGTTAGAAGTACATTTAATGAGAGGAATGTATTTGAGAACAATCTTGTGCTATCTGAATGTCACTATCAATCCTAGGAATTTTATTAAGATATATAATCTGATTCATTGGTCCTGGGTTGGAATCTGAGATGTTGTAATTCTAACACACTTTCAGGTGGTGCTGGTATTTCTGGTACCTGAATCACATTTTGATTAGCAAGATCTTAGAATATGAATCTTCAGAACCCTAAGGATGAAATAGTAAATATTTGGGGAGTTGTAGAGGGTTGTGGCCTCTAATGCTTCTACTCCACTCTGCCGTTATAGTATTTAAGCAATGGCAGACAGTATGTAAACAAGTGGACTCAACTCTGTTTCAACATAATGTAAAAAATAGTAAATCAGGCAGAAGGCTGGTTTTGGCCTACAGGCCATTTGTTTGCCAATTCTTGGTTTAGAATCTTCATTCTGGCAGTGGAGTGTAGATGGATTGAAACTATGTTGGGGGTTTGGGATTGGAAACAGGTGGCGAGGTTTACAAGGAAAGAACTTTAGTGAAAGCTAAAATTCATTAGGCTAGGGTGGAGGGATAAGAAATAGGAAATGAAAGGAGAGTTGATAGGACTTGACAGGAATAGAGAAAATATGCAGAGTTGACATCAATCTTGGATGATTTGAGGGGCCTCGAGTAATAAAATAAAGCATGGCTTTTTCTGGGCACATTTAAGAGGATTCATTTTTGGTCTATTGCTCCTGGGATATGACAGCTTCTGTTACTGACATCCGTCAGGATTTATGAATGCCTGGACATTTTTATGCTTCTATTAATGATGCAAAATGGAAAATTTTTATATGAGCCTTTGAGTTTCAAGAAAAGAAAGAACCTCTTATCTTAATTATTTGTATTAGTCACTTTCCCATCATTGAGATAAAATACAAAACACCTGCAAACAAAAAGAAGAAAGGATTATATAGTTCACAATTTCAGACACTTTGATTCATAGAAGGTGAGCAGAGATGGCATGGAGGCAGGACATGGCAGAGAGAATTTGCTTTACCAATGGTGAATTGGAACCAGAGAGAAAGATGGGGAGAGATGGGAAGAGGTAGGGATGTGGATACATTCTCTCACATCATGCCCCAGGAATCTACCTTTCCCACACAGGACGACTTCCCAATATTACATTCAACTATGACCTTATCACTGGATTAATCCAATGATAAGTGTAGTGGCCTTAAGATCTAATTACCTTCTGGGAGTCCCACTGGAGGAAAATTTGAAATATAAAATATAACATTGCACCCCTGATCCCCTGATCCCATAAGACTCACATCTATCTCATTATGCAAAATGAATTTAGCTCATCTCTAAGAGCAACCAAACTCTTAATAATTCCAGCATTGCTAAAATGTCCAAGTTCAAAGTCTTCCTAGAGACTTAAAGGAAACACTTAGTGAGCTGCTGTATAAATCAAAAGGAAAGTTAAATACTTCTAAAATATAAATGGCACAATAAAAATTCTCATTCCAAGGGATATGATTCGGAGGATAGAAAGAAATCAGAAAAGAATAAAACTGAAAGCCTGCAGGAAAAACATTAAATCCTCACCATGTGGTAGTGGTAGTCCCTAAGGCCTTACTGGTTACATCCCACATCACCCCTTTCTTGGACTAGCTCTGCTTATTATTTACAGCTTTTCAAGGCAGTAATTTCATGTTTCTGACACCTCCAACTTCCTGAGGTCTCTACTAAAGCTTTGGTTCCACTCTCAGCTCCATGCCCTCTGGTCTGCCACAGACTATAACCTCATCATCTTGTCTACCTCCTAGCACTTCCTTTAAAATTTGGGCAGACACTTTTATGACTGCTTTTGCATTCTGCATGCATGAAAAACCATCACGTGTAGATGATACTGAAGTCTTTTGCCAACAGAATCAATATCCTGCCCCCTTTGGCTTTTCTTGCAGTGGCCTATGGATGTTTGTATGGCTGAACTAGGGGATACATTTCCTGGGGGCAGCCCTGAATGTTCAGGACACTCGAAGCAGTCTTCAAAGGAATTTATCCTTTACAACCTTTAGCCTGTAATGGTTGTGGCTGGCCAATTCCTGAGTATCCTTAAGACATCATACCTACTTTTCCTGTGAAAAGTATTTAGCTGATTTTTAACAGATCTATTTTTTTTTCAGCAACCATGGTTCCTTTGATCCCAATTTTTATAAGAACTTCCTGTCTAGGTCAACTCCAAAATCTTCACAATTTGTGGATTTGCTTTATAGTTTTTATTTTCACTATAACTCTAGCTAAAAGTAGCCAGCAGTACCCATGTCACAGTGTGAATATTAAATTGCCTTGGAATTTCCTCTGCCAAATTAATTAGTTTGGCACATGGAATTCAGCCTCATGTAAAGAGTAGAATTTTTTTGCTAGAATAACAACCTCAAGGCCTCTAGTCTAGCTTCCAACAGAATTCTTATTTCCATCTAAATTCCTAAAAGCCTAGCCACTGCTATCTGCATGCTATCAGCATTCTGTTCTGAGTCCTAATCAGTATTTCTCATCAAGCTGAGCATACAGTACTTTAGCGTACATCTCCAAGCTTCTCTAAATTTCTTTCCCAAACCAGTTCCAAACACTTTTGAAACACACAGTGAGGTACAGATGCAGCAATGATCCTATTTCAACATCCCAAGTGCCACAATTATAGGCATGCATCACTACATACAGCCAGCATTCAGTTCTTAAGAGTAAGGACATACTACTCCATGATCAAATATTTTTATCAAAGCTGTAAAAATTACAAAGCCCACAATACGATGTGGTTTTGGTGTCTCCTTAGTCCATTGTTCTCAAAATGTGCTAGTGGACCACCACTGCAACAACTGGGAACATGCTAGAATTATAGGTTCTCAGACTCCACTCAGTGCTGCTGAATTGAACGTTCTGAGGTTGCTCACAAGCATCTGTGGTTAAATAGTCATTGGGTGATACTGATGCTGTCAAAGCTTGAGAACCATCCTTTAATGTAGGCTTGACACTTCAGCTTGGCTGCAGAATAGAATGACCTACAGATGGTTCAACGTGGCCCACTATCAGGTGCATACCAGCCAGTTAATTTAGCATCTGTGGGGTAAATCTTAGGACTCATTATTTCAAGGTTTCTTTCCTGCAGTGTTTCTTCTTTACAGTTAATAATGGAGATCCCTGCTTTACTTTATGTTGACCTTGAACTGGCTTCCTACTCTTTTAATTTTATTGATTTTTATCATGCTAAGTAGCTTATAGAAGATCTCAGAGTATATATTTGCTTCATTATGTATCTACTTTTTTTATACCTTTGTGGGACCTCACACTTAAAAGAAATGAAAAGAGTAAATCGTGTATTTTTTTAAATTCCGCCCCCAAATAGCTTTGTGTTTGAATATTCCTTGCAAGTAAGATAAATCATATTACAACCATCTCTCTGGGTTGTTTTCTCTTTCTTTTAGGTCAAATGCATTCCTCTAGCCTGTATTTGTTCTGCATTGCTCAACTAGAGTATTACCACTATGTCTTTCAAATGCAGTTTTCATTTCCAAGGTGAATTTTTTGTGTATCATCTCTTGAGAAATTTGTCCTTCTCTCTCTGGATTTTATTAGTCATCTTTTGATAGCATAGGCTCAACCATTTCATTTATCTTCTTCTATTTCAAGCTGTGTTTTATTAGAGGATTTGTTTCCAAAACCTCACCTGACCATCCTAGGTATAGTGTGGTATTTGTTCTCTTACCTTCTTTTTTCCCCAGCCAGTCATTACAAATTAGCTGAAATGTCCACTCTGAATGCTCTTTCTTCAGCATCCATACTGACATAAATACTCTTTCTTTTTGTTTGGATTTACAAGCCTGTTTAGACTTAATACATTTTTATAGTCTCACAGAAATTTCCAAGTCTCAGCAGCTGACCCACTTTTTTAAACCGGGGTGCAGCAACTACATAATATTGTATAATGCCTTTCACCTGCACAGGAAAGTGGATCAAGTCATAATTGTATTGGTTAACATCCACTACAATGAAGTTAGCTGAATTTGGTGCAAAGGAAAGTCAGAGCCATTGATACCTCATGAGGAGACTGAATAAGCAAAAAAGTAAAATTTGTCATTTTTCTACAGTAATAAGCAATAATGTTAAATAATAATTCCCACACACAAAGAAAGGAAATCATGATTGTCCTATAGACATATAGGAAGGCAGCTTAACTCGTTATTAATGAGGAAAATAAATATTAAAGCAAACTCATAGAAGAAGTCGAAGAAAGGTAAATTTATGTGGAATAAAGAGTTAGGACCTGCAAATCAATGCTCAGTTGTATTTTTCAATGGACAGAGGTGAAGCTAAGGAAGGTCCACTGCACAGAATTTATTTGTAAGTCTACACATTAAGATTTATTTTGCATTAGGATTAGTTAAACATAATTACAGTTGTAGCATAGTTGAAAGACAGTGAAGACTAAAAGGAGATGGTTGAGAAGTTCATTCTGTGAATACTGCATAGTATTGAGCTAGAAGATTAGGGCCATGGTAGGATGGACAGGAAAATAGGCTGTGACTTGTTAATTACAAAGATCTGGGCCAGAGACTGGGAACAGGATGTACAGCATCTATGAAATCTATTCTAAAGAGATGTGACCTGTCACATCTAGGATGCATGGGGAGAGCAACTTTGAGGGACCAGATTTGGAAGGATATTGAAGGTAGCAGCCTTTGACTGCACTGCTGCTGTGATCTTTTCTGCCATACTCCTGTTTCTGTAATGACCAACGTGCTGTGAGCATATCTCCTCTTTTTCTGCTCTTTCCTTCACTCTTCTTTTCTCTTTTCTTCATCTTTTCCCTTTTCTCTACATCTCTCTCACTTTCTTGTTTTTTTTTTACATGAAATAAAATAAAATGTTGCATATAACTGTTCCTCTGTTGTTCCAGCCAGTTCTTTGGGTAGGACAGAAGGAGCCTGAAATCTTTGGACACCAAGCTGCCTGGCAACAGTATTCCCCTAGAGACACCCACTAATTGATTTTGAAATTTCCACACGAGTTCACACTGATACCTTTCCTGAAACTTGGTGGCTTATGAAGTACTTTGAAATATATGTGTGAACTTCACCTTAACTGTGTGAGATGGTAGTATCTCTTCAAAGTTTACCTATCTGGTAGGTGAGCTACGAAAGCCCCTAGCATGGTGCCTGGCACAGGATAGGTGCTCACAAATTCATAGTTTGGCTGTTAGTGAGGCAGTGTGGATATGGCCAAGTGTAAGAATTCTAGATTGTAGATTTTTCCTTTTCCTTTCTATGCAGCAGGGTAAGTATAATACAAATCTCATATAATTATTGTAAGAAGTTAATTTATACAAAGTTCCAGAAACAGTGGCTTGCCCAGTAAAACTATAATTTGTCACCATTGCTTAGTGTACTAGGGTCAGTTGCCAATGTGGCACCCACTGTCCTACTGTAGGTCCAATAGGTATCTTCTGCCAGTGATGTGAAGATTCACATATATTTTCAAGCTGACAGGTTTGTTCCTTTTTTCCATTTTAAAGTTCCATGTAGAGTGCAGGTTTCATATTGAAATATGAGGGTTAAGAGTGGCACTTGCGTTATCTTCTGACTCTATGCATCTCCATGCCTAAGGAGCATTTGTGTAGTGGCTTGCAGCTATATGGGGCCCAGGCTTCAACTTTTTGTGATTGCTTACATGGACTGTGAAAACCAATATTTCTGGGTTCTCAGACTAACATTTTGGTAGACTTGCAGAGATTGAAGATGCTCTTCTCAGGGAATCTTGGTTATGGATTATAGTAAAGATTTACTTTTTTCACTTGCCTGATGTTCACATTAGTTCTGCGAAGTAAATATTGTTATGTCCATTCACAAAGAAGAATCTGTGATAGTTAATTTTCTGTATCACCTTTCCTGGGGCAAAGAATGCCCAAGTATTTGGTAAAACATTATTTTTATGTCTGCATATCAGAACATTTCTGGAAAATATCAACATTTAACTAAGTAGTCAGAGAACAAAAATTTGATTCCCACCAATGTAGATAAGCATCAGCCAAATCACTGAGGACCTAAAGAAGGCAAAAAGGCAGAATAAGGTCAGTTCCCTGGCTTCTTGAGCTACAGATACATTTTCTACCCTTGGTCTTTGGCACTCTTGGTTTTTAGCCTTTTGGGCTCCAGCATTTACACAGGCATATACTCTGCCCATCCTCAAGGCTTTGGTCTCTGCAATAGTGTCAGTGTTATGGTTTGTGTCTGGATGTCCCTTCAAAGCCTCATGTGGTCATGATGGCAGGCTTCTAGAATTTGTGACTTATTTATAGTCCAATGCTGGAATTATGGGTTGAGTGCTACTCCCAAGTGGGTGTGGCCTACATATAATACAAGGGATAGAAAAAGTTTTCACTCATGCACTCCTCCCTTTTTGATCTTGTTGCTTTTTGCTGTTTTCTACTGCCATGAAGGGTTGCCCCTGTGCCACACCACCATGCCTTGGAGCCAGCTGATTATGGTCTGAAACCTCCACAAACTGTGAGCTAAATAAAACCTTTCTTCCTTAATTTGCAGTGTTACGTATTTTGTACCAGCAATGAGTGAAAATTAACTAAAACAGCCAGTTTTTCTATCCGTCTGTTTGTCTCTCGTTTTTCTGTCTCTTTCTGTCTCTCTCTCTTTGAATCTCTCTTTGTCTCCCTCCCTCACTTCTTCCTTCTATCCACATACACATAGGCACATACACGTATACCTAATTGGTTCTATTTCCTTGGAGAATTCTAATTCAAGGACCACAGAGGTTAACTGAGCAGAACAGGGGTTTCTGTTCTGGCATGACTTCAGGTGACTCTCAGATTTGCTGACCTCTCTCATGGGGAAACTGATCTAATAGCTGAACCAACATACCTCACATCACAGGCTTGATTTCAGGTAATGCAACTAGAGCTATGATTAAAAGTAGGGGTTAGTGCTAATTAAGCCAGTTATGGTTAATCTAGAGCTCTTTCTGTTTCTCTGGGCAGGGAACCATGGAAGATTTGTATCACAGAGACTGTGAGAACAACCTTATCTGAGAGGGTCCCAGAGATGGAGAAGCGAAGTCAGTTTTGCATAGCAAAGACAGTAGGATGGATTTTGCCACCACACCTGGTCACGTGGTTTAAACTCACCATTATGGTAAAAGGAAAGCCTGTCATTTATATGGCTCATAAAGCTCTATAGTTTATTCAGTCAGAGTACTTAAAACATTACACAGATGTGTTTTCTTTTTTCAGGAAGAGCATGTTATTCTGTGCATACAGGAACAGAAGATGTCTTTTGACATCAGAATTAGGCTCAAATCCAGTGTGGTTTGATTCCAAAGCCTGTGTATGTCTTCCAACATCTTCTTCACCGATTCTTTGTCCAGGCTCCAGTTATCAGATTTTAGGTTCTGGTTCTCATTATTTATTCTTTCATCTACCGATCTGTCCTTCTAAATCAAAAGCATTTGGTGAATGTCTACTATGTGCAAAGCACTTAGTCAAAAGTGTAGCCTTCTAGTGAAAGGAGACAGAGAAAACACAAGTAGATAGATGTAAAAATAGCAATCTATACTTAGGAAGATGCAAGAGGAAATTGAGGGGCTGATATAGGGCAGGAAGGATGGTGGTAATATTTAAGGGTAGCTGGTGAGGTTTCTCTTAAGAGAAATCAGACTGAAAGGATGAGAAATAATATTCCAGGGGAACTAGAAAGCAGGGCTCCAAACCACTAAGCCAGAGAAACACAAATGCAAAGGCCCTAAGTTAGGGACCAAGTTGGCACATTTGAGCAATAGGGAGCTAATATGATCTAGTAGGTGGGTAAAGTAGTTTGGGCTAAAGTCTAACATAAGACTTACAGTATGCTAGTATAATGGAAACAAACATTTATTGAGTATGAGTTCTGTGACTGTCATGGCACCAGGTACTTCTCCCATGTCATGTCATTTCATCCTTCCACAAGATATATAGTTCAGCTGCTGTTGTGTGTCTATTCCTGTGAATGTAATTTATGGATCACATTCCCTTTTCAAAGTACCCTAGGAATGGTGATCCCTGCCCCCAGAGAGCATATAGACTAGTGGACACATCTGCTAACTAGTGACCATTCTAGTTGATCTACGATCACATTTCAGCCTCCTCGCTGCTCTAGGGTTCTGTCTGTTTCAAGGGGAGACGTAGTAATTCCCCACTGCAGAATGGTGGTGACAATTACAACAGTCAACAGGGAAGTGTCAGCAACCCATAAGTACTAGATAACTTGGAGTTACTATCACGGACTTGATGGTACTGTGATTAACATCTTCCCACAGTGCCCATGGCTGTGAGAGAGAACAAGATTCTGCAGAAGAGGGCAGTTGGAAAAGGACAGGAAGTGGAGGGTATGCTGAATCTAGAAAGAACAGTGTGCATTTGAAGAATTTAGGCAGGCAAGAGGAGAATGACATATATTGAATTTCAATGGAGCCTAATGCACAGTAGTCCTTATGAAAATATGGAGTGAGGAGTGAGTGCAACTATGGCTTTGTTGAAATGAGGCTACGTGCTATAATTTGCCACCTAAACTTTGTGTATAACAGTTGTAGCAGATGTGTTAGGATGCACCTCCCAGTCACAATCCTGAATGTGATTTTAATCAAAATGAAAATCATTGCATAAATACAGCCCTGCAGAAGCTTTCTGTTGCCAAGAAGGTAGTATTATCTTTTATTTAAAATAAAATGTGGATGTCAACTTGTTCTCTAGTGAAAATATTTTTCATTTCACTAGATTCAGAAAATAAGCTGCATGTTAACTCCTACAGAAATACCCTTTTCTCATTGTTGGACAGTGGTCTATCCTGGGCAAATAAGTCTACAGTGATGCCTGGGAAGTGTCTTTAGGGTGGACTGGCGTGGTCTTTCCCACACTGCTAGGTGATAGTGTCACAGTGTGGAAAATATAGATAGGCTAGGCTATGGAATCCAATGTTCTCATCCAGAGTCCACCTCTGCAACATTTTAACTGTGTCACTTCAGAAAAGTTGTAGAACACTCAAATTATGGTCTCTCATTTCCAAATGAGTTTATCAGGATGCCATGCTTGCTTCTGTTACCCCACAGGCACACCAGCTTCTTGGGTGCAAGGATTTTGCTTTGCCATTGCTCAGTTTTGTGCTCATAGCAAGCACAGGATTCACATAATGAAAGAATGAATGAACAATGGTGAGTGTGAAGATTGAAAACTATCAGTATGAAAATTCCAGTGTGTCATCAGGCAGTGTGGGGCTCTTACCTACATGGCTATGTCCTTTCTCAGGCTATTAATATTTGCTTTTTACTTTCTACTTGTTAACCTTCTTTTTCTTTTTTTTAAGTTAAAGAAAAAAAAAACAGAAAAAGAGTGGAAATAATACATAATTTCAAAAAATAAACAGTAAGAAATCACTAGTTGATAATTACCTATTGTTCCCTTACAAATAGGTGTTTAAGTTACAAAAGTAAATGATGCAAAGTAGGCATTCAAACAGTGAGACTGCAAACAGTTCTGTTCAACTATCCAACAAGAACTTAGTAATATGGTTATCAATCCTATATACTTAAAGATACATTCAGTTATACCCTTTAGAGCACTTTCTTTTCCTCTCTTTTTTACAATAGCAATTACATATTTTGGGTTTTATTACTCCTACATCTCTTATTACTTTTTATACTAGAGACACAATGTGATATTTATAAGTATGATTCTTATTTATTTCACTAATTAAGATAGCCTCAAGTTGTCTCCATTTGCCTATGAACGCCTCAAGATCATCTTTTTTATAGCTGAGTAATATTCCATTGTATAAAAATACCACAAGTTTTTCATTTACTCTGCAGTTGTAAATATTGTTTCCAAGATTTAGATATTTACAAATTGTGCTGCCATGAACATGGGTGCGCATATATCACTGTGATACGACATTTTCAGTTTTTCTGGGAAGATACCCAGGAGGGGAATAGCTGGGTTGAATGGAACTTACAATCCTAGTCTTCTGAGAATTCTTCATACTGATTTCCATAGTGGGTGCACAAGTATACACTCTCACCAAAAGTGGAAAAGTGTTCCTTTTCCCCACAGTCTGGCCAACATTTTTTATCAGTTTATTTCTTGATGGCAGCAATTCTTTCCAGAGTGAGATGAAATCTCAATGCTGTTTTAATTTGCATTTCCTGAATGACTACTGATGATGAACATTTCTTCATGTATTTATTTGCCATTTGTATATCTTCATCTGATTACTGTGTGTTCATCACAGATGCCCATTTTTGGAGAGGGTATTTGAAATTGGGGTGCTTGATGTTTTTTAATTCTTTGTCTTTTTTTTTTTTAACTTTAACTTTTTATCGGTACTGGAAATCAAACTCACGACCACCTGCTTCCAAGGCAGGTGCTTATGCCACTGAGCTAAATCCCTAGCCCCTGTTTTTTTAAATTCTTTATGTTTTGGATATAAGTCCTTTATCTGAGGGGTTACTGGCTAAAATTCTTTCCCATTATGTGGGTTTTCTTTTCACTCTGTTGGTGATTTCTTTTGAAGTGCAGAAACTATTCAATAATATGAGATCCCAGTTGTTGATTCTTTGAAGTGTTTCTCGTGCAGTTTGTGTTTTGTTCCCAAATTCTCTGCCTATCCCTATGTCTGCAAGACTTCTACCTACCTGTGTTCCAGTAAATTTAGTGTTTCGGTTGTAAACTTAGGTCTTTGATCCATTTAGACTTTAGTTTAGTGCGCGTTGAAAGGCATGGATCTAGTTTCAGTCTTCATCATGTGGCGAGCCAATTTTTCCAACACCATTTATTAGAGAGGCTATCCTTCTTCCAGTGAACATATTTAGCCCCTTTGTCAAATATCAAGTGGCTGTCTTTGTAGTTGTGCTTGAATCTTCTAATCTGTTCCATTGACCCCCACATCTACTTCCTTGCCAGTACTATGCTCATTTTATCACTGTGGCTTTGTAGTATAGTTTCAAGTCAGGAACTGATATTGTCTTTGTCTTTGTTGCCCAGAATTGCCTTTGATATTGTAGGTTTCTTCTGTTTCCAAATGAATTTTAAGAATGCTTTCTCCAGATCTGTGAGGTATGTTCGTGATATTTTGATTGGAATTGTGTTAAACCTGTATGTTAGTTTTGGGAGTATGGCCTTTTTCACAATGTTGAAAGGAAGAGCAAGGAATATTCTGCCACTTTCTAATATCCTCTTCAATCTCCTTTTTTAGCATAGCATAATTTTCAGCATATAGGTCTTTTACATTCTTAGGCTGATTCCTAATTATTTCATTTTTTATACGCTATTGTGAAGGGCGATATTTCCATAATTTCTCTCTTGGTGAGTTTTTGATTTGTATGCAGGAATGCTATTGATTTTTGAGCACTGACTGTATCTAGCTACACTGCTGAATTTGTTTATTACTTCTAGTAGTCTTTTAATGGAGTTCTTGATCTTCCATATAAAGTATCGTGTCATCTGCAAATAGTGATAATTTAACTTCTTTCTTTCCTATCTTTATTCCCTTTTTTTCTTTTTCTCTCTCTTATCTGATTGCTCTGGCTAGTGTTTCCAGAACTATGTTGAATAGGAATGGTGATAGTGGACATTTTTGTCTTGTTCCTAATTTTAGAGTGAAAGCTTTCAGTTTTTGTCCATTCAGTATAATATTGGCTATTGGTTTGTCATAGATGGCCTTTATAAGATTGAGTAGACACCATGTATTCTGAATTTCTGAAGGGTTTTTATTATGAACATGTGTTGGACTTTATCAAAAGCTTTTTCTGCATCTATTGAGGTGGTTTTTGTTTTTGGCTCTGTTGATGTGATGTAATATATTTATTGATTTGTGTATGTTAAACCATCCCTGAATTCCTGAGACGAATCCCCACTTGGTCATGATGTAACATCTTCTTGATGATTTGTTGCATTCTATTTGCCAGCATTTTATTGAGAATATTTGCATCAATGTACATTAGTGAGATTGGCCTATAGTTCTCCTTTTTGGTTGGATCTTTCTCTGGTTTTGATATCAGAGTAATACTTGCCTCCAGGAATGATTTAGGGAGGATTGCTTCCTTTTCAATTTCAATGAAGAGTTTACAGAGTACTGACATCAAATCTTCTCTAAATTTCTTGTAGAATTTAGCCATGAATCCATTAGAATCTGAGGTTTTCTTTGTTGGTAAGTTTTAAATTATGCTGTCAATTTCAATAACTGATATTGGGTTATTCAAAATTGCTATATTTTTGTTGTTTGAGCTCTGGTAGTTCATATGTTTCTAGGAGTCTGTCCGTTTCCTCTTTGTTTTCCACTCTATGTGAGTAGAGATTTTAAAAGGTGTTTGTGATGTTTTGTATTTCCATGGCATCTGTCATAATTTCCCGCTTTTCAGTCCTTATTGCATGAATTTGTTTTTTTTTCCTTTCTTTTTCTTTATATGGCTACCTAGAGGTTTGTCAATTTTGTTTATTCTCTCAAAAAACCAGCTTTTTGATTCATTGATTCTTTGTGCTGCTTTTTATTTTCAATTGCATTGATTTCTGCTTTAATCCTTTCAATTTCCTCTCTTCTATGAGCTTTGGGTTTAACTTGCTCTTCTTTTTCTAGAAGCTTGAGATGAAGCATTAGGTTGTTTATTTGTGCTTGTTCTGTTTTCAAGATATGACAATTTATTGCTACTTATTTCTCTCTTAAGATTGCTTTCATTGCATCCACAGATTATAGTATGTTGTTTCTGCATTTTCATTGAATTGTAGCTATTGCTTTATTTCTTCTTTAATTTCATCCATAGCCCACTGGTTGTTCATAAGGTTATTTAATTTCCATGTGTTTATGTATGTTTTGCAATTTCTTTTGCCATTAATTTCCAATTTTAATGTACTATAGTCAGATATTATGCATAGGAAAATTTTAATACCTTTAGAGTTACTTAAGAATGTTTTATGGGATAATATATGGTCTATTTTGGAGAATGTCTCATGTGCAGCTGAGAAGAATGTATATTCTGATGTGGTTGGGTAGAACACTCTGTACACATCTATTAAGTCCAATTATTGTAGGTATGATTCAGTTTTATTATTTCTTTGGGGACTTTTTGTCTAGTTGACCTATCTTTTTGAGACAATGGGCTGATAAGGTCCCCTGTTATAATTGTGTTCTTGTGTATTTGGTCTTTCATATCCATTAGCATCTGTCTATATAGCTCCTGTATTTGGTGCATATATTGATAATTGTTAGTTCTTCCTCTTGAATCTTTCCACTAATGAATATGTAGTGAACTTCTTTATCTCCTTTAATCATTTTAGGTTTGAAGTGCATGTTGTATGCAAATAGAATAGTTACCCCTGCTTTTTTCTGGGTTCCTGTTGCATGAAATACTGTTTTCATTCCTTTGACTTTTAATCTATGTGTTTCCTTTGGGTCAGATGTGTTTCTTGCATACAGCATATTGTGGGACTATGTTTCTTGATCGATTTTGTCAGCCTATTTCTTTTGATAGGTAAATTGAGGCCATTTACATTTATGAATATAATTGATATGTACTGGATTGACTTTGCCATATTATGTTCCAGTTGTTTGTTTTCTGTTTTTCCCCATTGTTTAGTTACTTCTCCTATGTGGTGGTTTCTTTCTGTTGTTCCGGAGACTATGATCATTTTTAATCTCTATCTAGTATGTCTTTCAATACTCTTTCTATGGTTGGTTTAGTGGGCATGAATTTCTTCAATTGCTCTCTGTCATGAAAGTATCTCATTTCTCCATTAAATTTGAAATACAATTTTTCTTTGTACATCAGTCTGGAGTGAAAGTGACTCTCTTCCAGGGCTTAAAATACCTTACTCCAAGCTCATTTTGACTTCAGGTTTTGTGCTGAAAAATCTGCTGTGATTCTAATAGGTTTTCCTTGATAGGGGGTTGTGTCTTTTCTTTAGCAGCTTTTAGTATTCTGTTTTTATGCTGTATGTCTGAGATCTTAATTATTATATGTCTGGGTGTAGATTTATGTTGGTTGTGACCATTTGGCATTCTAAATGCCTTACTTATCTGCGTATCAGATTTTTCCCCCATGTTTGGGAAATTTTTTGTTATTACTTCTGTAAATATTTTAGTTATGTCATTCACATGGACTCTTGCATCTTTGCTGATGCCTAGTAATCTTATGTTATTGCTCTTGGTATCATCTTGAAGCTGTTGGATTGTCATTTCATGTTGCTTTGTTATTTTTAAAAGTTCTATCCTTTCATGATCACTAATTGTGATCCTGTTGTCAAGGTCCAAAATCTATCCTCAGCTTCATTTAATTGGTTCTGTCATCTGGGAATAGAATTTGTTATTCCTGGGATGTCTCTTTGAGTTTGTTTCATGAATTCTGCTTGTTTTCTATATTGTTTACTCAAGGTTTCAATCAGTTTCCCATGCTCCTCTATTCTTTTCTCTATTTCTTCATTAGCTATGCTCAGCAACTCCTTAAGGTTATTTCTATCTTTACATAGGAGAGTACTTCTAACTTTATTTCTCTATAGTCTCATTGAGTTGTTTTTTTATTTCACTCATTATCTTTTTAGAGATTTCTGGTGTGTTATTTTTAAAATCCTCTATTTCAATGTCTCCTGTACTTGCTCCTGGTGGACTAGATGTTTGAGATTGCATTTTGCTTTTTCATTTTGCCATTTTCCCCTTTCGAGTTAATATTTAGTCCTTCAGTCCCACTAGTGTCAACTGCTGGTAGTGTGTTTCTTGGAGTCCTAATGTAAGGTTGATATTCGTCTAATTGCTGGGTCCCACAATGAAGAGATGGGCCAGTTGCCTGACTTCCCACTGCAGGGCCTGTTAGGTGAGTTCCTGGGCTGAGAAGCCTAGTTGTTTTGATGTAGGTCAACTTTTAGTTCCTGCTATTACTTTATCTTCAGGTTATTCCAGGTCACCAAATCTCCCTGTCTATAGTGTTTATGTCTGCTGAGAACCTACTGTGTCCCTATTGTGTGCGTCTGTGTCTCATAAGCCCTTTTGATTTTCTACAAAAGGGAGTACTTACTGGCACACCCCGCACCCTGCCTGATGTTTTCTGTGTGCCCCACCTACACTCTTGCCAGACTCACCAAGGTTTTACAGTTAGTTGGAGGGTGTTTTACTACTGGCCCTATTTACCCACTGTACATCGCTATTTTAGGGGCATACTCGCCACACTGACTGGAGCCTGCTAAGATTTTTTCTGTTTGGGTGAGACTGAATCTTCCTTCAAGCTAGCATAGTTAATCCACTTTAGTCCAAGGTTCTGGGAGAAAGGATGGGAACTGAAGATCAACAGCAATATTAGGTCCAGGAGATAGGGAGTGTCCCCAGGGGCCAGCAGGTGTCCTAGGTCTGGGTGTCCACTGGGTGTAGCAGGCCAAGATCCCAGGGCAGCATGATGTTCCTCAGTGCTGACTCGAGTTGTACTAGAAGTGAGAGGCTGCAGGAGCTAAGGTCCGAGGGCGGCACGTGTTCCCCAGAGGGGGCTGGTGTCACGCAGGAATCTCACAGCAGCCTGGTCCAAGGTCCCAGGGCTGTGTGATGTTCCTCAGTGCCAGCTGGATTCATGCCTATTTCCAGGTTTTGAACAATGTTTCAAAGCTTCCTAGGTACACTGGGAATCACCTGGCCCATTTTTGGCTACTGGGGCAGGCTGTTGGCAACTGCTTGCCACTTGGAGCTCTCTGAGAGTGGGCCTGTTGGGCCTGCAGGGACTCCATGTATGTGTTCTTTGGTGATTTCAGACACAGGGCATGGTCTTACTGCCTGAAGGCAAAGTTCTAAGGTTTCCCTCAGCACTGGAATTAAACCTGTGTGTGGTCAAAGCCTACTGAATTCCAGGCCCTGCTTGCTGCTTGGAGTTCACTAGACATGGCCCAGTTAGGCTGGAGGATGCCTTCCATGGGTTTCAGGATGATTTCAGACCCAGAGCTTGGTCTTACTGCCTAGGAGCAAAGTTCCAAGTTTTCTTGGTGTGCTGAAATTCAGCTCACAGCCTGGATTCCGGGCCCTGCCTGCTGTTCGGAGGTGGCTGGGCATGGCCTTAACCTTATTTTTCTCTGGCCTGTTTTTTCCCTTGGATGCAGACCCTTATGACTGATAATATTCCAGTGTCAATCCTTCTCTAAAGACATCTATGAATTTATGTTAGAACTATACTTTGAAATTAAATCAGACAGATATGCTGAATCCTGGAATCCTAACTGAGTCTGCCTCATAGATTTCCACTGTTAAGTATCCCTTAACTCAGCAACACCCTGGCTTTTTAGGGAAGACATTAACAGATTATTTTTAAGTCATCCTATTCATAATTGTTTTGTTCCTTTCACCGTAAGACTTATTATTCACTTCTGCTTTGAATAGCTCAACCTGGGAGGCCATAAAGTTGAAAGAAATATGACAGCAATTTTCCCTGCTGATGGATGAACGTGCTTGTTACTTGCAGTTGAAAAGCATCATCATCTTCAAGTGCATCTCTGGAGGATTCATGCCATGAAGGGAAGTTGAGTGGAAAGATAAAGGGGGTAGTCCTTAATGTGTTTTGTACAGTCTTAAAAGTCTAAATCCTCCCTTAAATAGTAACTCTCCAGGAGAGAAGTGAATGTGTCTTTTAAATTCCTGCCTGGCATCTAAAACCTCTCAGCGTTCCATCAACCCAAAGATAATAGTAAAAAGATACCCTTTGAGAGGCAGGGGTGAAGAATGGATATTGATTTACCTTTTTGAACTATGGTGTTTTCCAGCTCAAAACAAGTAACATTTCCCAGGGGGTAGACTGTGGTAGTCCAAATTTCCTAACCTTGAGTTTAAAGGCTTTTGTAGCTAAACATTCATTTATCTTCACGACCCCATTTTCTAGGAACATCTCAGTCAAATTGTCCAGCCTTCCAGCTAAGCTTGTGTTTTTAAAATTTAATTACATTGTTTGGTCAGAAAAGGATAGAAGTTTGATTGATTGAGAAGAAATCAGAAGGGTACACAGCAGAAGACGATATTCATAGTTCTATTTGAAATTAATCTTTGATGGTTGTCATATTGCTTCCAGGTTGTAAAAAGTACACTAGCCATGTAAAAGTTCTGTGTCTATAACTTTAATTGCAAAAATTATATAGGAGATATATACTCAAAAAGAAAAAGGATTAAAGATAATCCTGAAGTTTTGTTTAATTGATCAGATTAATCCTGATTTTCTCTCACCTTCCCCAAAGTGACTATTATTTTGGTTTTGTTGTAAATTGTTGCAGTGAATTTTTAGATGTAACAGTATATGATATTGACCTGTGCTTATTTTGATTCAAACAAAAAATATTGTACTATGTGCATTGTTCCATATTAGCTTTATTCACTCAATAGTGTTTTGTGATATCTAGAACCGTTATACACTATGTTTTTTCTTTATTCACTGATTTACTGAGGCTATTTCAACTGTTTACACATTTTGGCATAACATCAGAGAAAGAAAATGTAATTTTTCACGCGTATGTGCAAGAGTTTCTCTACTGTGCCCAGGAGTATTATAGAGACATACTATGCTTACATGCAGTGTTTATGGTTGTCCTTAAATCTCTTTAGCAGTATGTTGGTCTCATGCTTACATAGAGTAGATGGAGAGAGAGACTTGTGAGATCAACATTTCTTTCTTACTTTTATTCTTCTAATGTCTTAAAGAAACTCAATCTGCTCTTCAAGATTCTAAGATTTCTTTCATTTTAAACTCCTGTCATTTGAAATTGAGTGTGAGGTTCGACTATTTCTGCTTTACTCATTCCTGTGTCCTACTTGAGTGAGTAAATAAGCTAATAAGACAGAGCCTGAATGTTCCATTGTGTTCTATATCCCCTAAATTAATCTGCTACTGAGGGTGAATGCCAAGTATAACAAAATCTGATTTTGCTTGAAATTTAAGTTCTGTAGTCTGTGGAAACTCTGTATCTAAGATAACCAAAATTACCTTTGAATTCAAGCAAAATTGCCTTGTAACTAATGTGCAACCTCTAAATCTTAGCCACTACTTTTTTAGCTGAAGCATTAAACAATGTACTATCTTTTGCTTGATCAACAGATATTGGACCCTACACATGACAAATATGTAAAACTTTTAAACACATTTCACATTATTCCTAACCTGCCTATGCAAAGGCATGCAGGACTTGTAATCCACAATGATATGGCAGACGGACACTCTTAGGGATATAGTATTTTTGTTGTTGACTGGGTGATCAACAGTCACTGTTTCACTTAAAGCACCTTTCCCTGTTCTCCACCACACTCCAGAACACACTTGCACTTGGTACGCTTTGTGATAGGGTCTCATTGAACCTGTTAAACTGTAATTGTATACGGCAAGTGACCAGCACAGTGACACTGGCAGAGGAATACCTGGATTGTTGTTCCTGTCACTCTCTTTACCCCCAAATAGATGGATGAGAGCAAGTCTACCAAACATAATCAATCTGCTAGAAGATTCTAGGACTAGAAATAATTAAGTCCTAAACACCTCCCAAAGGGTCATTTTCAGTCTTCTGTTGGGAAGTTATTTTGTTTAAAGTATCAGTAATCATACTAGTGGTGAGTTAGTGAGAGGAAAGAATTGTACGTCTATAGAGGCACATCCCTCTCTATCTCAGGTCTCTGCAGAGTATGGAAGAGCTTGCTTATTGAATGCTTTAAAGTATGTATTATATTTATTTAACCATGGCCAGGCCAACAAATTGAGAGTTTTTCAAAGCCAATTTGTCACTCGTAGATCCTAATGATAATGGGAGAAACATAACTGCCAGTCAACTGGATGTCAGATGCGCCTGAGTTCATATCCCCCGAAATCAAAGAATGAATTCCAAAGGACAACAAAAGTTAAAAGCAGGAAAGGTTCATTGAGAGAGAATTCCTGAGAGACAAGAGGGTTTGTGTGTTAGTTATCAATGAGGTCCTTTGTCAGGGTTAACTTATACAGAAAAGTCACAATGTGGGTATGATGTAGATCAAACTATCATCAACCAGTAAGATCACAAGTGTAGTCACTTAGCTAATATTGATCAAATAGGAAAGTGTGACATGTAGCAAGGGTATGTGGCCTAACATCATTACCCTTGGCTCATCTATGACTTCTAAAACAGAAATATTTTTAGAAAGGATGGGTCCAAGTGTTCTGGTCACAAACCTGGCAACCTGATGCTTATCTGAAATTAATGAACTGGCTGCTACTAATTATAATATACTGTAGTCTCAAGTGCTGCTTATCCCCTGGAGAAGTGTGCAAGTCTCACCACTGTAATTGGATCTTAAGACTTTGTCTTTTAAGATACACTGCAGCCACAATTCTTATATCTTTATTTTTCACTGACTTCCTTGAGAACCCAATCCCTCTCTGACTTTGTATTAATTTCTATCTAACTTAGTGTCTTATAATATGAAGAGAAAGACCACATCATGCCATAAGTGGCCATGTGGGGAAGCATCAGAGCTGGGCAGAAGGCAGACAACAGGAAGATTGGGCAGAAACCTTTATTGTAGTTTCCACACTAAGAATGGGGAAGTAGTGTTGGGTTCCAGATAGTACAGTCTGTACTGTTTCTAGATAACCTGGTACTATCACTGGCTTGGGTCCGAGGGTCTCTGAGACTGAAAGAAGGAATTTACCCTACTTTTTAAAAAGTAAGTTTGCAGGTTCACTGACTCTTATTACAGAAAAAGAATTTTCAGGACACATCTGTAAAAGAGACATGAGAAGGGTTATTAGAGATGGATATAAGATGCACTCAAGATTGAAGTATGATTGCTCAGAGAAATAAGACAAGATGCAGTTATGAACTTTTATGTGTTTTGGGTAGTGGGTGTTTGTGGAATCTATAATGATAATCTACAGTCTTAGTGTTGTCTAATGGTGGGAGAGTATGGACCACCAAGAGTGAGATAATGGTCCATTCATCTGAAGAATCCAAAAGGGTGATCCATTCATGGGTAAAAGAGGAACCTTTGAAAGTAAAAAAGGGAATGAGCAAACCCCTTTGTGGGCAAAAGGGAGTTGGCCAAGTTTTCTATCTTTTGAGAGAAAAATGGGAAGAAAAAAAATATTTTGAATTTTAAAGCTGTTTTTTTTTCCTAAAAGTACAATTTTTAAAATCTTGATTTCCTTATCTCTTTTCTCCATAGTTTCTTTTCTTCTCTCCTATCTCAGTACCTTACCTGGGGTGAGATGAGAAGGGAAATAGCAGCTTGATAAAAGGAGGTGATGGAGTGTGAGGTCCATACTGGGCTTCACATCTGGCCAGTATGCTTAGGAGTGAGACCTCTGCTATCTCTAGGAACTGGTGAGCCCTGGGAGCAGCAGTTCCTCCTGGTTCAGCACATCTCCCTACATCAAAGCATAGAAAATAAAGATTTGGTGTACACAATGATGTTTCCCTCAGTGATATTCCCTTAAGTCTGATTTGATCTCAGCTTTTTGTGTACTGTTTTGTACCTTTCTGTGAAGGATACAATAAATTGTTGAAAGATCTGTGTGAAACACTAGAAACTGGATGTCAGTACTGGAAATAGGGGAAATGCTAGGGGTGAGATGGCATAAGCACAGGCCAAAAATAGTCCAGGTTCTTGTGTACGACAAGGAAAAAATTTCTAATCACACCTTGTCGTATGTAGTAAGGAGCTCTGTACAAGATCATGGGACTGCGGCAGGAACAAGGAGAAGGCTAAAAGGAAGGAGACTGAATGAAGATGGGACTTGAGTGTGGAAGGGGTAAAGGGGGACCTTGGTAATTCGGGCTTCCTATATTTACAGGATCAGGTACCACTGATCCTGTTGTTTTTTTCTCTCATATAAGCAATCTGCACAACCTCCTAAGCCTACACCTGGTTAAGCATTAGGGTGGTGTGGCATTTACAGTTATATGAAGGAAAGGCAGTGACTCAACTCCTTTGCTTTGAACTGTACTACTGGTACCTGCAATCTGTGGGTCTGTTCCTTCTCTATGAAATCTTCCTGGCTTAACTGTCATGAGGTGCAACATCTTTTGCTCCTAAAGGAAACTTATTAGTTTTATCTGTAATTTTGTATTACATCTCCCTTGTAAGATTTTTGCATTTTTGATATGAAACCTATTAGTACAGACAGCACAATTGGGGCTGAGAGACCATGGCCTCTCCATCCACCTGAATTTAGATAAAACAACAGGGTTAGTCCTTCTAAAGCAGATTAGGGTATGGCAAACTGTCTGGTTATGTAGGATGACTCTTAATTACAAAATCTGAGGGCACACACAAACAATAGTTACAAAAACCTTGGACATGGACTTCTCACTGAACTTGAACAGGTTTTGAATAGGATAGCCTCAACCTGATGTCAGCCTGAGGAGTTGCTGATATTGAAAGGAGATTAAATAAAGGATATTAAATAAAGGATATTAAAAGGGTGAATTCTAGGAGAGACACATGTGCCAAAGTGCTCATGACTCAGCACCTGTCATTTATTTCTGCCAAATGTATCCATAGAGATTCAATGAGAGGCATCCTTGGTTAGCTGCCTGTCTTTTAAAATCTGAAAGCTTGATATATCTTCATTGCCCCTATTCCCTTCCCATCCTGGCACCACTTTGTGCCACTTTTTGCTTCTGCTAGCATGAACCCAAGCATTCCTTCCCGTCATTTTCAATAAATACAGCTGCTTTTTCTTTTACCATTGAATGCACACTTGCAATTCTTTGCTCACCTTAAGCAAGGATCTAGAATCTACCTCTTGAATGTATCACACATGGATTTACAAGTTCTCTTTGTTCTAAATAGCCTGCCTTTTGATGTGGCTAGAGATTTGTGAAGTAGCATGATCATCTGTCCTGATAATCAGTCAACCCAGTAAAGTTGGAAAAGGCCTTTGCCTCATTCCTCTTTTCCCCACTTACCTGGTTCTATATTAGATGATGAGTATTGCTGCCTATAAATCTGTCTCATAGTCACATGTCTACTTTCATTTCTTTTCCATTGCCTGATTTTATTTTTTCTTACCTGGCTGATTGAAACTTTTTGACAGTCACTTCCTTACAACAAGAAAGAAGAAATGGCATAAATTGCAAAATCATAACTGAAATCTGGGACATCATTTTCAACCCCATAGAAATTATTGGGTGAACAAATATGAAAATTTGATGACAAAAATTAGATTGTTTGTTTCAAACAAAACAGACAGATTCCTAGAAAGAAACAAATTACTAGAAATATATGAAGGGAAAACAGAAATTTTGCTCATTATCTAGTAAAGAAAATAGAAGTGAAGAAATAAAACTTACCACAAATACAAGACTAGATATAGATGATTTCTTTGATGATTTCTCTTAAATATTTAAAGAAGAAGTACAAAAGTATCTTCACAAAATAGAATAAAGAAATACTTCTTACCATACTACTGTGATGCCAAACTGATGACATTAAAGGAAAGAAGAGGTTGGTAATATAGGCCCGTGGTTGAGCACTCATGTAGCGTGTGTGTGGCCCTCAGTTCATCTCCCAACACTGGGAAAAAATGATAATATCTCTGGGAACATAGACACAAAAATTCTTAACAAATTTACAAATGAAGTTCAGCCATATATAAAAATAGATTATTTAGCATGACCAAATGAGTTTATCTTTGAAATTCAGTGTTGGTTTAATTTTCAGAAGCTGGTTAATACAATATACCATATTGATAGAACAAAGGACGAGATATAGGACCATATCAGTTCCTGTAGAAAACTCTTGACATATCCAACACTGATTCATAAAAAAGGAAAAATCTCACAATTTTTCTAACTTCTGTGTCCATCTGAGTCTGATTGTCATACTGACTTTTTCTCATTAGACATCTGGTTTGAGAGATTATCTTCTTGTATTTTAGCATGCTTTGTAATTTTTTTGTTACAAGTCAGATACATTTTCATGAGTGCTAGTGAGAAAGTAAACGGGTCTTTATTGTGAACTTGTATATGTTAATACAGCTTGAGGTGTCGAGATTATTTTTGCCTTACTTTCCACTTGTGACTCTTGAAGTCACACCCTTAGAGAGAGTTATGTCTTGTAGTTCATTCAGCACTAATACAGCCTTCGTAACCTAGAGTTTGTTGGTTTGTTGGTGAAGCATATGGAGTGGGGGTAGCAGATGGTGGGGGTTCTTTGATCTTCTGATCAAATCTAAGTCTTTTAGTGAGCTCTGTGGGCCTGCGTCTCTAGATGGTAAACTTCACAGATGTTTGCCCAGTGGTATTGAGGTAAAAAATAAAGATATGTAGAAAAGAGACATGGAAAATCATAATTTTGAAAAAGAAAAACTGTAACTTCAGGACACAAACCATGACTAACACATTTTTCCCCCTCCCAAGACATAGTAAGTCTGGGCAATTCCTTTTGATGTGAAAATTGGCTTTGGCCATTCTCTTTCACTTATAAAATGGGCTTTTCTCCTTATGGATGAAATGGTTATCACCTGTAAATGGGCTATAACCTTTCCTCTACAGCATGGTGGCAAATCTTTCAGAGATTTCAATGATACAAACAACTGACTACAACAATTATTTTCTACCACTGCCCTACACAGAGACCATCACCTTTCATCTCCTCTTTCCATAGAGTTGTAAGTCCCACGGGTTTCTGTCTCAAAGTCCCCTTAAGTACATGATGGGTACATCATGAGACTACAGACACTCTCTCTGTCTTTGAGGAGATGCAATCTTATTTCCTTTCAGTGTATTCTTTTAAAATTCTGCCCAATAACTTTTTATGCTATTTATTGACATGTCTTGAAAATCCCTTTTCATTGATGGAAGTCAACAACCTGTAATGTGTCTCATGAGTGGTGTGAGTGAATAGTTTCCTCATCTCTGCTTTGGAGACTTCCTCAGACCCTGTTTATAACACCATGACTTCACTTTCCACTTCGTACATTTTCTCTTGTTGTAGTGTCATATATACCCTTCAAGTTCTGACCCATGTTGACTCATATATATATATATATATATATATATATATATATATGGTACCAGTAATCAAATTCAGGACTGTACTTACTAGGCAGATGCTTCTGACTCATGTTGACTTTAGTTAAGACAGGATATCTACAGAATTATTGGGCAAGGGACAGACCCTTCTACAAGTTAAGGATCCCAAGTGTTTTTGGTATAGGGAATGAAACTCCCAGCCTACTAGATGTCTGGTATGAGTTCATGTTATCTAAAATTGAAGAATGAATTTTAGGAACAGTGGAGGTTGATAGAATTTTCGGTGCGGCTAAAAAGACAGGAATATGAAATAAAAGTGGCCTTTATTTTAAGAATGTGGAGAGAGAAGCCCCCTCCCCCTACTGAGATCTGGCCTTCTCTCTTCCAGGCAGGTGTTGTGGGAGCATACATATAGCTTAGTTTTGGGGTGGTGCCTAAGGGGCATTACTGATGCACAGGTAGACCATTGGAATTCATTTCACACCACAGGTAAATTGCCTAGGGGCGGGGAAGGTGACCTCAGGATAGAGCCCCTTGGTTCAGCCTCCCAGCCTCCCACTGCTGCAGCATCCCATTTAGGGCAAAATCCTTTCAGAGGTTAAGAGCAGAATGCATTTATCGAGAGAAAGAAAGCCTCTGTCTGAGAGACAGACTGGGTCCCCAGAGGGTTGCCAAAGATTCTGCTTTTTCTAGGGACTTTTATAGAGTAAAACCACGAGGCGAGATGGGTCCAAGGTGAGAAAAACATGGGAACTCGCAAGGCAAGCATATAGTGGTCAACCGATGAGATTAATTGTTCAGGTAAAATTGACCAAATCAGGGACAAAGGGGATGCAAGTCACGTAGCAAGCATTCTTACAGGGCAGTAACTCTTCCTATAGGGGGCTGGGCTGCTGACTCCTGACTTCCTCTGGGTGCTAGAGAACTATTTGGACTATCAATCCTTAGGATGTGGGTATATTTACTTTGCCTTTTGTCTTCAGATCTGGCTCACAGCCTGAGGTGTTTGTCTCCTCCAAGGTAGTAAGGTATTTGAACTTCTCTACTGCCTCCTTTGAGGATCCAGCCCTGCCTGCCCTCCTATAATATTTCTAACTAAAGATCAAAGAACCCCCACCATCTGCTCCCCCCACTCAGCTGCCTGTAACACTTTCTGCTATGGAGACCTTTGTTACTGAGTTTATAATGATTATTTTTTCCCTCCTTCTGTTAGAAACTAGAGAGACACTTCTTGGATGTTCACCTTTAGAACATTGTGGAAATAAATCCAGAAAATGTCGCCAGTCTGCATCTGAGAGGTTCCCAATGCTTGAATGAATAATGTAACCTGTTCTTTTTTAGAATAAGTCTGTAGGGGACTGATTCCCATCTCAGAAAAAAAAATTAAGATGCATCAGTAAGGGTCACAGGAAGGGTTTATTAGGTAGAGATTTTAAGATGCACTGAAGAGTGGCGTTTAGGCAGTCAGAGCAATAAGAGGCATATAGTTTGGAACTGTATGTATTTATGTGTTTTGTGGTTAAGTCTATGGTGATAATCTATAGCAGTGATGACAAGCCAGTGGTATACATGCCACAGCAGGCTGAACTATTGGAGGCTCTAAATGTTCACCATCACTGATCCAGTCTTAGTCTCAGTATAGTGGGTTGGAAGGATGGACTATCCACAAGAAGTGTCATTTGGGGTGTATAGTATTAAATCTGTTCCTCTAGTGAACCCTAAGAGATATACCTGCAAACATGGATAAATAGGTATAGCTTATATATATATTAATTAGCTATATATCTAATTAGATTATTGGATATTATTTTATGATTTTATATATTAAAGGGTTTATAAGGTAGACTAAAAATGACTGCCTGCAGCATCAGTGATGGAAGGATTCAAAAGGGTCATTTTCATGCTCAAGAGACAAATGATCCAGTTAAAAGTTAAATGCTTGGAGCTGACTGCAAGTCCTATGTGAGTCCATATCAGAAAACCAAAAGGCCTGTGCTGGAATGCTGAAGAGTCTGCACGAGAAGCCTGGAGGCACATGCCCCAAGCTGGTGTGAGGACTAGAGCTCTTCTGATAAATCACAAGTGAGACTTCTTTCATTTTTTATTCTAGCCAGGCTGCAAGCCTATTGGTTGGTGCCACTAATATACACAGCGGATCTTCCCTTTTTGGCGAGCCCATCATCTATACCCAGAACTATGCCAAACCAACCAACTACACATTTCTTATTCAATTTGATACCTGTTAACAAGTGGGCAGGTAAATCCTAATTTATAGGTCAACAAGTAAAGGGAATGGGGGAACCTATTTATAGGTGAAAGGGAACTACTCACGTTTACTGTGTTCTGGGAGATAAGAAAAAATAAACTGGGCTTGTGTCCTGAAACTGTGTTTCCATTTTTAAAAATGTGATTTTCCCTTGTCTCCTTTATTCTTTTATCTCTTCTATTTGATCTTAGCGACACCCTTGTCATGAGAATATATCCCCCCAAAAAGGAACATAAAAATAACAAAACGCTAATACATAAATGTCTAAATTCAAACAGCTTCCCTTTGAATTTTATCAATCATCCAAGGATGAACTGATACCAATCCCACAATAACTTTCTGAGTAAAAAAAGAAAAACAAATCTCCCAATCCTTTGTAATATGTAGAATTATGATGATATGCTAATCTTCATTCAGAGTGGGTCTTTCCTCTTAGTGAGTCTATCACCCATACATATCCAGAACTATGATGGAGGCAGGAGACAAGATTTTAGTGTTAGAGGATTTCCACTCATTTGTGTCTCTTAGGGCTTCTGCTTTAGATAAATAAGGCTTGGCCATGATGGCCTTTATGCTACTAACTTTCCAGACCTCAGGGTGGAGGTTGGTACTGCAGATTTGGGTCTCATATATGCCTGAAAAAATACCTAATTTGTAATTCATCTAGCTTTCTTTTTTTTTTATAAGAATGGAGCAATAATTTTTAGGCTCATTTCATGTTGGAACTGAGAGTGGAAGCCCATATATGGTCAGTTGGATAGTAATGGGACTTGAGGAAGTAGAAAATGACAATATCCCCTTTGCTACTGAGGAAAGTGACTGCAAGGGAATTGTCCATGACTTGGTCCATGATGACGTAGCTAGTGCAGAGCTCAGACAGCATGGCACAACTGGCTGCGGAAGGTGTGACCTGCTAATTACAAGGTTAGAGAATACACGCGGAAAAGTTCCCAAAGCCCTGCACACGGACTTCTCATAAGAATTTGAGCAGGTTTCCAACAGGACAGCCTAGACCTGATGTCAACCTGAGGTGTGGGATCCCAGCACCACCTCTCAGGACCCATATGTAGAAGTCCTTTCAGGGTTCCTTGAGATTTGGGCAACATAAAAGCTCACAGATGCCCAGGGAGTCTGCTGTCATGACTTTCCCTGTGATTGCCAACCTGCACTTCCATGAGGTCCTTTTATGTTGTTTTTTCCTCTTTTTATTCAGCCCAAGCTTACTCTGCAGAGTTGATTTTTCTCTCACTCATCACTTTTATTTTTTCAAATAAACTTTGTTACCACTTCTCACTCATTTTGTCCAATCTGTTGTTTGAGATGAGGAGCACGTAGAAACAAGCTACAGAAAGAGAGACACATATCCCACAAAACAGGTAACATTTAATTGGTGAACCACTTTTAGAAAGAGCTATCCAGAAAAAAAGCCAGATTTTAAAGAATTTAACTTACTTTCTTATACTGAGAAACTTGCATTCCCTTTATTCTATGTAATAAATTTATTCGATAAATTCTTTCATCAATGCCAATTATTTTTCCAGTAAGCATCAAATATTCTAATGTTGGAAAGTCACTTATACTGTGTTTAACACAGAGAAGGCACTAAATGAATAATGGAGCTTATGTCTATTGCTCTGGTTATTTCTCTTATTCCTCAAAGTGATAAAATAGTTAATTCTGTACAAACTGAGCTTATGGTTTCACTCTGTTGAAAAATGAAGTTCCAAAATAAAGGAGAAAGTTAAGAGAGTTTTATTGGAAATAAGGAGAAGGAATAAAAGGCTCCTGGTTCGTGTAGGAGGGAAATTGGAAAAGTGGAATTTCCACGTGCCCAGAACTTTTCATGGATAAGTGGAGCAAAGGAATTGCTCAATTGTTTAGTGGCTACCTATTAACTCTGTGAATTTAAAACGGTCAGTTGGAACTTTGGGTGTCTAACCCAATTGCAGTACTCAGCTTGTAAGTTTAAAGGAAACTAATATCTTAAAGAAAAATTGGTTATTTTGCATTTTTAGTTCCTTGACTCAGGAGCTCAGTATCGTGAGGCCTTCAACTTCTTTTAGTAGGTGAGGACTGCATTCCACACTGTCTGAAGAATTTCTCTCTTGGTCCAAAATCCTAGCTCACTGTACATTCTTATTTTAATTCTTATACGTGCACTTATCACCCAGCTCTATCTCAGGCCCTTTCCTTAGCTAGTTATCTTACCAATAACTGACTAAACTATTTTTTTTCCAGGGATATTGAAGGCAGTATATTCCATTTGCTATTTTAGAGAAGATGAGGATACCACTTCCAAGGATTCTCAGGTGACTGAGATGAGATGCACCTAGGACACTGCAGTGTTTAAAAGCTTCCCCGGTCATTTAAAGGTGAAGCTAAGATTCTAAAGCATGGCCCTGAAAGGCATATTGGTTGCCTTCGTGCTGTCGGTATCACAAGGCATGCAAAACCTGGTGTTGTTAGTTTCATTTTATTTTTCCAAAATAGGAGTTATAAATTTGAGTTAAAATAGGAGTCTGGAAAGATGGCAGAACAGTAACCAGCACAGTAAATAACCTCTCTGAGAGAAACAGTCCAGATGCTGGAATATAGCATTATGGAGGAGACAAGAATGAAAGAAGTGAGTCCCCTCAACCAAGGAAGAAACTAAAGTGAGAACTGAAGCCCATTGAGAGAATTTTTAAAAAAGTAGAAAAACTTAAACAGAAGAAGGCGGTAGCTGATGGCACTTTTACCATAGTCAGAACCACCATCCCAGAAGAGCTGTTAGAACCCAGAGACACATGGGCACAGTGAAGCTGGTGGCTGGCAAGCCTGAAGGCCTTCGTGGGGAGACATGGTGGCAGACGGGAGCAACAGACCAGAGAACTGCACTGGCTGGCAGTGAGTATGTGGGACTCCGTTTTCCCCTAGGAGCAGGAGATTGGCCGGGTGTCATTTTGGAGTTGGGCGGAATAAGCCTGGAGACAGAACTGCAGCTGGCCTCATTCAGCCACTCCTATTTTGGAACAAACTGGTGGAAATTGCTTGGATTTAGTTCTGCCCCTGTGCGTGGTCCAATAGCCACTGCTGAGGATTTCCTAAAGCTATCCCTAACCAACCCCACCTGCCTGGCACACACTAATGTGGTGAAGACTCCCTGTGGTTACCCAGCTCAGAAGGGAGGGAATGGCCTGGCCCATCCCTGCTTATACTTCACTACCCACCAGCAGACTGGGGAAAGCAGCAAACAGCAGAAATACCTAGCCAACACACTTCAGAGTAATTACAACCAATACAGGAAGTACCAGGGACCTCACTACCAACTTGTGCCAAAGAAACCAGGAACATGACAAGAGGAAAAAGCAAAAGGCAGTGTCTTGCCTCCAATCCAAGCAGTACTGGTCCAGGAGATGTAAACATAGAAGAGATTGGGAGATGCACACTTGCAGTTTTTGAAGCAACAGCAACTGAAATAAAGAAACAACTCCATGAAGCTATAAAAGAACTTAGAACAGAAATACTATTACAGGTAAAAGAAGATGTGAGAAACATAATAAAAGAATTGCTAAGCACCTTTAAAGACACATGAAAGAATAGAGAAGCATAGAAAAAGGAGGAAAATCTTCAATGAAGAATATTAAAAAAATTTAGAACACATGAAACAGATTCAGAGATTACCATAAAATTAAAAACTCCATTGAAAACAGCAAAACTGCTTGAAAGAGACTAAAGACTAGACTATCAAACCTTGAAGACAAGTTTGTAGTTTATGATTGTGAAAGGAAAGATCTCTTAAAAATAACAAGGAACTAGGAAGTAACAATACAAAGGCTAGAAGATGACAAGAGGATCTGTAACTTAAGAATAAAAAATGTTAGTGAAGTAGAGGTAAATAAAAATGAAATACAAAGTCTATTTACAGAAATAATTAAAGAGAACTTTCCAAGCATAGGAAAAGGAAATGATATTCAGATAAGTGAGGCATACAGAACTCCAGCCAGATATAACCAAAATAGCTCTACTCCCAGACATATAGCAATCAAGATACCAGAAATTCAACACAAAAACAGAATATTAAAAGCTGTCAGAGAAAAGAAACAGATCACCTATAAACAAAAACCCATCAGAATCTCAGCATACTTCTCAGCACAAACCATTAAATCAAGAAGAGCTTAAGAGTGAAGTATTCCAAGTCCTGAAGGAAAATAACTTCCAACCCAGATGATATATCCTGCAAAATTATCTCTCAAAATTAATGGAGAAACAAGACATTTGCATGACAAAGAGGAACTGAGGGAGTTCATGACCACCAAACCAACCCTACAAAAAATACTGAAGGACATTCGAGAGAGAGAGAGAGAGAGAGAGGGAGAGAGAGAGAGAGAGAGAAAGACCATAATTTCAGGAGCAGTTTCAGAGGGGGATCACTGATTGGAGCAGACAATGGAATGAAAGGGTAAAGTAGACAACCAATGGCAGAAAAATGATGTGGTAGAGATGAGGCAGAGAAGGTTGGCTATAATCACTAATATTGGTGGCCTCTATTCACCAGTAAAAAGAAACACAGGCAAAGTGGATCAGGAGACAGGGTCTATCACCATGCTCTATATAAGAAATACAATTAATGTGAAAGAGGGCTTATGGACTGAAAGTCAAAGATGAGAAAACAATGTTCTGTGTGACAGGGAACCAGATAAAAGTAGGGTAGCTTTCCCATCAGCTGCAGATTCGCTAGAAAGCCATAACATTTTTATACAATGGAAAACTCCTCAGCTGTAAAGAAAGAAAACCTTGAGGCTCTTGTAGGTAAATGGATACAACTTGAGATCATGTTCAGGGGTAAAAAAGTTCAGAATCACTTAGGTGAATAGTAGGCTTCCTCCCTAACCTGAAAACTAAAGGAGTTAGTAGGATGCAAAATGTATAATGTACCCTGTGAAAGAGAAGGGGAGAAATTATCTAAAAAGGAAAGGCACTACCATTGTTAATCTTTTATCATGATTTGAAAACCGTATTGTTTTCATCATTTGGTTTAGTTTGGTTTTATTCTGTTAAACTTTGTCTACTTACATTAGATTTGATGGAATGGACAGCTATTCCAAAGACAGCAGGATATATTATGTTAACCATTTTTGACTTCCTATTAACTTGATTTGAAGCCCTGTATTGCTTTCATTGTCTCGTCACTGATTTTATTCTATTCTGTTTTGTTTGGTAGTATCAAGTCTGAGGGTATAGGCAACTACTATGAAGACAATAAGATTCACTATGATACCCATTCTGGTTTGACTGTTATCTTCTTTTGAAGTCTTGTAATGTCTCAAATGTTTTGGTTTTATTGATTTTGTTCTATACTGTTTTGTTCAATTTTCTTATATCTGATTATATGGGCAATTCTTTTGAAGGGAGCAAGAGGCATTATGATAACTACGTTGATCACCTTGCATTTTGTTTTTACACCATGTACTATGTCCATCCTTTTGTCTGACAACTCTATTGTTTTTGTCACATTTGGTTTTATTCTCTTAAAAATAAAATTAAAAAAAAAACTTTTGAGTTAAAATAGGACATTTCCTAATTCAAAGTTACCTCAAACTTTTATTGAATAGTACACAGATAGATCCCAGCGAAATTTGAGAGAGACCAGTTGACTTCTTCATTAGATTAGATCAAGGATCCTCACTGTGTGCTGAGGTCATCCCCACCTCATCTATGCACTTGGTAAAAATGCAGATTCCCAGAACCTAACATAGAGCTGCTTAATCATGCAATCTGGGAGCAGGACTGAGATTCTGCATTTCACTTAGACTCCCACATGATAGTGTTGCCTAGTCAAGTTTAAAAATAACAGGATTTTATCACTTATAATTTCATCATGTCCTTCTTTTTCCCATTCTGCCGATAGTAGTAGAGGGAACAAAGAAAGAGAACCAATTATACAGTAACTATAACATTGGTATTAAACGCAGCCATAAGATTTTGGAGATATAGAGGTGCAGGAGATAGATCTTTCCCTTAAACCCATTTGGAGTCCAACTCAGGGAAAGCTGTGCTGAAGTGGTGGCACTTCAATTTGTTCAGGTCCCACCTCTGCCACTTGCATCTCAAAAGACCTATTACATCAGCCCAGCTCAAGCCTTGCATGAGTCTTCCTATCTTTTTGCTATTTCTACCACAAAGGGAGGGGAAGGAATGTAATTATGGTTAGAATAGGGAAATTATTTATGTTGTGAAGGAAGGTGAACTATGGAAAGGAGGTTTTACTAGCTAGAGTAATAAATTATTGAAAAGGAAAGTGATATAGAACATTGTGCTCCATAATTTCAGCATATTGTTTTCTCACATAAACACACACACATATATACATACATAGTCATATATATAATGTATATAAAATGTGAGAGTGAAGGGGGAAAGCATGTGAGATATTCTTTAAAAACTATAAAAAGATGATGTAAACTCCTCAGGCCAGAAAAGTTTTTAGGTATAATTGAAGAGTGCTTACAAAACCCATAAAATAGATTAGGACACAATGTGGGAGACTGTACTAGGGAATGTGGCTATTTATTACTGTTTCTTATCTGATAGGCATTTGAAACTGAGGATACTAACCATAACACTGGAAAATTGGACTAATATTAAGCTTTTGGGCATGCGAAAAACATCCAGAAGTCTAGCAAAAAGAATGTCATCCTTGTCTATCTTGGTGAGTCTACCCACTGAAGTACTAGATCAACTCTGAACAGAATGAGGAATCATGGAGTGTGATGTGCACTCTGGGATCCTTGACTGTGGCCTGTAAGACATCCTTTTGCCACCATCCCATGTTTTACTCTCTAGCTGCCATCCTGCATGGGCATTTAGACTTGTCTCCCCTCCCACCACTCCAACCAAACACATCCTCAGACAAACTCTTCCATTGTTTTGCTTGTTCCATAACCTACTTTCCTCTTTGCTGTACCCCACCATTGTTCCAAGTCCTTTTGGCAAGTGGCTGCCTTCTCCAAGACCCTCCACTTGCACCTAGTCATCTGGTCTTGCTGCGTTTTCCCTTCTAACTCTTCTAGTAATGAGCTCTTTCTTTTCAGGCTCAGCACTCTCACTCCACTTCCAGCCTTACTGACTGCAGAGCTGGCTATGAGAATGAGCCTCCTCACAGTGCTCTTTGCTTTCAGTATTCCTTTTCCCCTTTCTCCCTCCACTCCCCTGGGAACCCCACCTCTTAATAAGCCTGAAGAATAGAGCACTTTCACTGGTTGTGCTGTCTTCCTATTGATTTCCCTGTCATGTGACCCTGAGTTTTCGTACTCAGAGTTCTCGAGATCTCTCTCAACACAATCACTCTTTTTGTGATGGTTACTTCTGATAAACTCAGAATAAGTAAAAAAAAAATCTGTAAATATAAAATATGCTTGATACACCTAACCCATAGGGCATCCTTTGGGTTAACAGCACAGCACACCATCAGGCAGATGAAACAGAAAAATGGGCTGTCATGTGTAATGTGAGTTTCCAACAAAGTAACACCAGGGCAATTGCCAAACAACTCGGTGCTGACTAGAGGTGGAAAGGAGGGGTCTATGGCTGGATTCCAAGCCTTCTGCTTACATGTCATCAGTTATTCGAGCAAAACACAAAGTTTGGGCTTCCAGGGTAGGGGGTGGATTGGCAAGCTGCACAGTATGTCAGGTCAGCACAACCCCTGTGTTAGTAAGTGAAACGTTATTGTATCAGCTGCAGAGGTTGTTTTTTTTTTTTTTTTTTTTAAACATACTATATATGACTTCCTTCATGTCACAATAGAGCAAGGGAATAGGTGGAACAGTGACCATGTGGGCTACAAAACCTAAAATATTTACTATTTGGCCTTTTTCAGAAAATGTGTGATGGCCCCATGCAATAACACATGCTTAAAATCCTAGCATTTAAATAGGATGAGGCAGGAGGGTCACAAGTTTGAAACTGGCTGGACAACTTAGCGAGACACTGTTTCAAAATAGAGTGAATGAATGAATGGACAGAGAACATAAGTCAGTGGTATAGTGTCCCTCGGTTTGATCCCCCAACGCCACAAAGAAAGGAAGAAAAAAAAAAAAAAAGAAAGAAAATATATGCTGGCCTCTGCTGTAGTTCATTAGTTTCTACTCCAGTATGTGGCCTTTTGAGTCTCCCAAATCATGCCTAACCACCTCCTCTATAAATAACTTTCTGTTCATTCTTACTCATACAGTCCTTGCTATATATCAGAGATAGTAAACCTTTTAGAAATGAGTATCCCAACTGCAAACCAAACCCACTAATTTATTGTGCCAACATTGCAATTAAACCTGAATACTGAGGTTTTAGTTTAGAAAAAACACTCATACACTAACATCCTTTGTCTTAAAAGAAAACTAATACATGCACCATAGATTTACCACCCCTGCCATAAACAATCTTATTTAATAGTTGTGATGCTGAAGCCCTCTAACCCATACTCACGGAGCAGGTAGCATTAACACATCTTTTCTTTAGTGGGGCGGGACAAACTCATTCCATTTCCATGGTTACTAATTTAGAGCCAACTCTTGGTCCCTCATAAAGCTCAAAGTTTAAAGAGAGAGATAGTTGTCTTCTTTTCTTGTATATGCATTTTGAAGGATTGACCTCATGTTAGCTGTTGTGCTGTTATCCTGAGACCCCAGCCTGACAATGGAAGAAAGAAGTATCGACAGAATGTGAAGAGAGTGATCCATGATTCCTAAACCACCAGGAACCTGTCAGCTGCAATCCTGCTCAGCTGGAGGACATTATCAAATAGCTTCCTTCATTGTTTCAGCCAGTTTGTACTAGG
The DNA here is from genome assembly GCF_034190915.1 of Cavia porcellus. NCBI lineage: Eukaryota > Metazoa > Chordata > Mammalia > Rodentia > Caviidae > Cavia > Cavia porcellus. The sequence goes on along the minus strand of NW_026947496.1, from coordinate 66,230,209 downwards.
TGTTTAGTTATAAGCAACATGTTAAGCCGAAAGGACTGGTCCTCACATAACTGTTCCTCAGTTTCCCTGAATGGTGAGATTGGAGGAGCCACATCATCCAGCCAGTGCCTAGCAGGGAAGCTTGTGGCAGCTTGTTGTTCTCCACCTGAACCATCTCTATAGTGCCTTTCCTGGGCTCAGCTCACACCATCTGTTTTGGCTTTCATCCCTTAATCCTGACCAGTTTCACTGCTGGCCCACATCCCTCTCGCATCACAAATGCTGTAGTTTATTTTGGTCAGCATTTGCCTCTTCTTCTTGCAGGGTGGTCATCTTTATGAGCAACCTAGCCATACCTTTCACTGGTCAGGTACTTTCATGTGATTAAAACATCTTTGTTAGTTGTCTTGCAGTTGTAAGGAGCATTAATTAACCTTGTTAATTGGGGGGGCAGTTAAAGATTTTTTATGGGAAGATACCAGCTAGCTTATATGATGAAAAAGAAACACTGAGCTTGAATCCTGGCAGATTTCAAGTACTTATGAACAGAAATTAATGGGTGCAGTCTCTGGGTTCTAGGTGCTGAAATGAAGCCACCCCACATCCTTTGGCTCTTCATATATTCAAAGTTTATAAGGGAAGAGAGACAGTGGACCATCTTGACTTCCATATGAAGGGGGACCTTGAAATATAGATTTTCTGGGATCATGTGCAGTGAAGGAAGGGTTATCTCAAGGAAAATCAAGGTTATGACAACTCAGAGAAGGGAAGTAGGATGATGCCCAAGAAATCAACTGTTGCCTCTTAGAAATCTCTGCTTGAATTGTCTGAGTCACATTCAGGAACTTTTTTGGTCACTTAAATTAACAATTAATAACTTTATTATGCATTACAATTGCCTAAAGAGTTTATTACTATGCAGATCACTGGGCTTCTCTTCTTGGTTCTGAAAAAGCTTGGGGGAGATTTTGTATTGCTAGAAAATTTCTAAAATGATGCTGCTGTCCCAGGGCACAGACTTTGAAATTCACACTCTCATATTAATGGTGTTTTGGCTGTATTAAAAAACATTTTGCTACTAATGATGTAGCAACACTTGTATGGTAAAAAGAATTAATCACCTTATTTTTGCTATAATTAAATAGCCATTAACCATTTTTACCTTGTGAGTGCTTCTGGGTAAGTTGACTTTTAAATGGTTTCAAAGTATAACTCACCTAATATTCAGAAGATGCCTCTGTTCCCACCCACATTTATTGTTCTGCTAAAATCTATGATGAAACCAAGTGGTGCAAAATGTTGGAGTCCATCCATCTTGGCGGTTGTAGTCAAACTCCAAATAACTTGAGCGAACTGGAGGAATTTGTTGCTGAAAATATTTTGGCAGGGACTTACTTTCTAAGAAGGAAGCACAGTCTTGTGTCTTATGAATCACATATATCTCCTGAAATAAGCAGAGTTTCCTTTTTCAAAAATAGGAAAGATTTCCATTAGTGCATGTTAGATATAAGTAATGATCATAACCATCATAGGGAATTCGTACCTTACATGACATAACGTGATTCTGTTTTCCCATTACCCTGCTCTACCTTCAGCCCCACTTTCCCTCCATATATACAAAGCTTTGTTTCCAGTTTTCCTTCTTTTCTCACTTTTTAGTTTTTCCTTGTTCCCATTTTTCCTCCTATTCCCCTTCCTATTTAAACACATTTTTCCTACTTCACAATGTCTATTATACATTTTAGACCTTATTTACACTTTTGATTTCTCATACTAGAGATACAGTTGGTATTTACATGTGTGTCCAACTTATTTCACTCAGGATTATGGCCTCAAGATGTAGCCATTTACCAAGAAATATACCAAGCTTATCCCTCTTTATGGCAGAATAGTACTCTATTGTATTAAAATGCACATCTGCTTTATCTACTCACCACTTGATGGGCATTTGGGCTGTTTGCAAGATTTGAGTATTACAAACTGTGCTGCTGTATATCACTGTGGTATAATGCTTTTAATTCTTTCAGCAAGACGCCAAGAAGGGGAACACCTGGGTCAACTGGAACTTCTAGTTCTAGTTGTTTTTTTGTTTGTTTGTTTGTTTGTTTGTTTGTTTTTTTGCACACTGATTTCCACAGTTGTTGCACCAGTCTGCCCTCCTACTAATTGTGAAGAAGAGTTCCTTTTTCTCCACTGCCTTTCCATCATTTGCCATTTGTTGACTTCTTAATAAGAGCCATTCTTTCTGGAATGGGATGGAATTACAGAATTGTTTTAATTTTTATTTCTCAAATGACCAGTGATGTTAAACATTTTTTTCAAGTGTTTACTTGCCATTTCTATTTCTTCATTTGAGAAATGTTTACTCATTTCAGATGCCCATTTTTGGTTTGGGTTGGGTCTAATTTTTTAAATTCTTTATTCTAGGTAGTAATCCTTTGTCTGAGGAGCAGCTGGAAAAAAATTTTTTTCCTACACTGTGGATTGTCTCATCACTCTTGCTGGTTTCTCTTGCTGTGCAATAGCTTTTTAATGAGATCCCAGTTTTGATTTTTTGTGATAGCTCCTGCCCAATTTGAGTTTTGTTCATAAAGTCTTTGCCTACACCAATATCTTCCATAGTTCTACCTATTCTATCTTCTAGCATATGTAGTATTTCTGTTTTAATATTTAGAGCTTTGATCCATTTTGATCTTAGTTTAATGCATGATAGAGGATATGGGTCTAATTTTAATCTTTGGCATATGTAAAGCCAGTTTTCCCCAGTGGCATTTATTGAAGAAATTGTCTTCCAGTGAATGTGTTTGGCACTTTTGTCAAAGATAAGGTGGCTGAGTATGTTTATAGTTATGTCTGCATACTCTAACCTGTTCCATTGAGACACAAGTCCTTTTTTTTGCAGTATAATGCTTTTTTTAAAATTACAGTATCTTTGTAGTATAATTTTAAGTCAGGAGTTGTGATGCCCCTACCTTGCATTTGTTGCCAGAATTGTCTTTCCTATTCTAGGTCTCTTATGGTTTCAATTGAATTTTAGGATTGTTTTCTCTAATTCTTTGAGACATGCTGTTAAAGTTTTGAATTGCACTAAATCTGTATAAAACCTTTGGAAGTATGGCCTTTTTCACTATATTGGTTTTTCCTACCCAACAGCAAGGGATGTCTTTCCATTTTCTGATGTCCCCTTCAGTCTCTCTTTTCAGAATACTGTAGTTTTCAATGTAGAGATATTTTACATCCTTCATTAGATCGAATCCTAGGTATTTCAATATTTTTGGATGCCTGATTTTAGAGTGAAAGTGCTGAGTGTTTGTCCATTTAGTATGATGTTGGCTGTTGGTTTGTCATAGCTTTTTATTAGATTGAGATGAAGATCATGTATTCCAATTTTTTGTAAGATTTTTTAAATCATAATTCGTTAGGCTTTTTCTGAATCTATTGAGATGATCATATGGTTTTGTACTTGGTTCTGTTACTATAGTATATTAAATTTATTGATTCCTGTATGCTGAACCACCCCTGCATCCCTGGGATGAATCTTACTTTATGATGGTGTGTAATCTTGATGATTTCACTGCATTCTGCTTGCCAGTATCATATTGAGGATTTTTGTGTCTGTGTTCAGGCCTGTAGGGTGACTGGCCTGTAGTTCTTTTTCTTATTTGTGTCCTCTGATTTTTTTTCTCCTCTGTTTACTTGTTTTTCTTGCCTTGTAGATTTCTTCTGTTGCAGGTCATGAGTTGTAGTCCTTGTATTCTCTTTATGGAATGTTCTTCAGAGCACTTAGGAGTGTTGGCTTGGTGTTTATGGATTTCCTCAGGTGTTCTTTGTCTGGAAGTATCTTATTTTTCCTTTAACTTTGAAAGACAGCTTTGGGGCTGGGGATTTAGCTCAGCAGTATAAGCACCTGCTTTGCAAGCAGGTGGTCGTGAATTTGATCCCTGGTACCGATTTAAAAAAAAAAAAAAAAGAGTTTTGTGGGGTAAATCTATCTGTGTTTGGAGGTTGCTTTCTCTTAGGACTTGAAAAATTTCACTACAAGTTGTCCTGGACTTGAAGGTTTGTGTTGAAAAGTTGGCTGTGATTCTGTTGGGTTCCTTTATAGATGATTTGCTTCTTTTCTCTAACAGCATTTAATATTTTATATTTGTGTTGAATTTCTGGAATCTCAATCATTATATGCCTTGGTGTAGGTTTTTTAAAATCATGCCTAATTGGATTTCTGTATGTCTTACTTATTTGCATGTCAAATTCTTTTTCCCCACCAGAGAAGTTTTCTTCCATGTTGTCTGTGAACAGATTTTTGTGTTATTTGTGCTCTCCTGCTTTTTCATTGATTCTGATCAATTTTCTATTATTCTTCTTTGCCTCATCTAGCAATTGCTGGATTGATTCTCATGGTTTCTTGTTATTTCTGAGAAATCTTTCTTTTTCATGATCACTAACTGTAATCCTGTCTTTTATATCTCAAGATTCTGTCCTCACATTGGCTCATCCTGCGGTGTGGAATTTCAATGGAATTTTTCATCTCTTGGTTTGATCTGTTTTATGGATTCCATTTCTTTTCTCCATTGGACATTTGTGATTTCCATCATTTTTCTATGCTCTTCTACATTTGTATCTGTATCTTCTCTAAAGTCATTAAGCATGTATTTCATTGTGTTCATCATTCTAGTTATCTGAGAAATTATTACTAATTTTATTTTCCTACATCCTTGTTCATTTGCCTTATTAGTTCCACTGTTACTGCTTCAGAGAGGCTAGGTGGATGTCTTTTAGGGTGTTCCACCTCACTGCCCCCTGAATTTGCCTTTAATGAGTTGGATGGAGTTGGATCTTGTTCAAATGCCTTCTAGTGTTCTGTTTTTAAAAAAATTCTGTGTTGATGCTTATAATTTGTCTCTAATGAGTAGCTTTATTGTTAGTAGTTAGAACCTTAGGAAATGACTACTCCTCAGAGGTATCTCCCAAGTGTTGCTGAGTTTTGAGTTTTGAGCTTGTTGTAAGATCCCACTTCTAATTACTGGGGATGGGAAGCTGCTACCTGCTTGGCCCAGCCTATGGTTCTTTGGGACTGGCCTCTAGTATATTTTATGACCTTTAGGCATTCTCAGTCTTGGTATACCAGAAAGAACAACTGGTTAGAACAATTATGGTTAAGGTAGTACAATCAGCAATAACAATAGCATCAGATACATCCTAGGAAATGACACTGAAGTAACACTTAATTTGCTATGTTTAAAATATGAACTAGATTTGTAGTTATATAAAAGGTCTAAAATAAATCAGAAAATATTTTATGCCTTCAACATGAGAATTTTACTCTCATGGGAGAAAATTTGAATAGCATAAGGGGGAAATTAGAGAAATAGAAAAAGAAGTACTAGCAGAAGAAGAGAGATTAGAAACAAGGTTGGAGGACAAAGAAAGATCACACAAACTTTAAGAGAGGGAAAGAGAGAGGGAAGAAATAAGAAAAACAGAACAGAGCAACAACCGTACCCCTCCATACAAACCAGACACATGTTCACACATAAAAATACAAGAGCAAACAATGAAGAAAAATAGAATAAAGCAGAATTGAATATATTTAAAAATTGAGAAAGAAGAAAAACAAAAGGTTCACTTCAAGGTGTATCTCTGTTGTCACTGGTGAACAGTGTGGGTGGAGTCCAGATCCATGTTGATCAATCCCAGTAAGCCAGCCATGGCAAGGTAGGTAATAATCCCAGTGAACCTGTACCTTTGTTTCCTCTGATGTTCAGGCTGGCTTCTGACTATGAGGCTGGAACCATACCCATTCCACCTGCAGCAGTTGCTGTCCCTTCCCTGGGTTTGAACTCAGCAGTGGGCCAATAGATGGAGGCAGCAACTCTTCTGAGTTCCAAGCTCAGGTGGCCCCTCTCCAAGGAGGCTCTTAGTCAATCACCCTCTCCTACAGGACATTCAGGTGCACATCACTCACCAGCCATTGCAATCCTCCTTGTTCACTGTCCATTCCAATGGTCTGTCTATCCATGGAGGCCTATGGGGTGGCCAGCAGTCACCATACATTTGCAGGTTCAGGCTGCCTATCCCATCCTCCCTTGGTGGGTCCAAGCTTAAGGAGAAGTCACCATCTGCCACTTCCTTCTTCAATGAAGCTTCTCTCTTAGCTCTTCCAATGGGCTTCACTTCTCACTTCTGATCCTTCTTGGATCCAGGGAACATAATCCCTCCTTCTCTTCCTCACATTGCTTTATTGCCTTGTCTCAACTCTAAATCTCAGGGATGCTCTTTCTCTACGTCTCACCACTCTACCATATTTCTGGAATTATACAGAATCCTGCATCTGCTCATAGGAAGAAGGGACTCAAGTAATGACATTTGAATTACTATACATTTTAGTGAGTTTCCTTTAGGTTGTTTGATTGATAGCAGATGCTCATAGCTCCAGAAGAAACATTGAATGTAACCTAGTCACGTGTTCCTGAGTACTTTTAGCATCATATCTAGAGAGGGGAATTAAATTAACCAAAAATCACAGTAAGTTAGGCTCAGAAGAATAGGAATCTATGTGTACCAATTCCAAGCTCTGACAGGAATGGTGGTAACAATGGTAACAGTGTTATCATAATCCTTATCATCATGACCCCTGCAGGAGGGGTGGTTACCATGTACTGACTTGATATGGTATCCAGATTACACTGAGTGCCTAACATACATTTTCTAAGTAGGGGGACAGCAAACTGTGGCCTGCTTTGGCACATAAAGCTAAATTGGGTCATGTCATATTATGTGTTTGAGAATTATTTATAGATTATTCATGGTTTCATGGCAGAAGGTTTGAGTGATTGTCACGTAAACTGTCTTACCCACAAATCCTAGGAATTTTTTGTATCTGGTCCTTTATAAATAAGGTCTCTGATGCCTGCTCTGAGTCATTCCTGCCATCAATATTGCTGTGACATTTTATTAATAACAAAACAGACTCAGAGAGACATGTTTCCCCAAGTCACTCACAGTGTGGATATAGGATTCAAATGGAAGTCTGTCAGCCTCTAGTATGTATATTCCTTATATTCCTTATAATATTCTTTAGGAATGTGGCCGATCGTATGGATCACATCTTACTGTAATAATGTGGTATATTATATTAATATTATACTTTTCTCCTTTCTTAAGCAAAATAAAAAGGATTTTAAAATAGAATAATAAAAACCCTTCCCTACAGGATTACCACATCACAGTGGTATATTTACAATTGTTAAGTTAATGAAATTATGATATTATCAACTAAATGTAATTTATTACTCCAGGATTTTGCAAGGCGCATGAACCTTAACTGGTGGCAGAGCACAAAAGACTTGACTGCCACATGAGAATCTGGGCCTCGAAGTTTGGAGTCTCCTCAGTAGCTGTACGCTTGCACTTGGACCTAAGTTTTCCAAATACGTTACTTAAGCTGGACTTTTGTGTTACTTTTAAAATTTCTAGTCCAAATATTTAACTTAGTGTATCTCAGTCTTCATGGTTCATCACAATCATATGCTCTTTGGGAAAAAATCATTTCAATGTGTAGCCTGTATTGAGAAGCTCTGTAAAGAATGCATATAGCCACGACTTGATATTTGCAGTTGTGAATCCCTAGATTATGATCCCCTTGACCGAAGGTAAAGTTAAAAATTTCTTAAATGGCAACCAGGGAATTGCACATATTACCTGATGTTTTTATTCCCCATTCTGTTCATTCATTTTTATTTTTCCTTACCAGTTGACCCACAATACTTGAATATTTTTAGGTAAATGGTACAAGATAATATAGAATAGCAGTGTTAATTAGTCACAGCACCAGTTGTTTGGGGAGGGAGAAGGTGTGAATTATCCAAACACCAAAACATTTGAACAATATTTCTTAATTTGTTAGGTTCAGAACAGCTAGCTTCTAATTATTAAGACCCTCTGATAAATGATAAATTGTAGATTCCTAGGCTTTACCTTACATCTACTAGATGAAAATTTCTAAGATGGGGGTACAGGCATCCACATTTTAAAATACTGTTCTTAGACACATTAGTTGTTAAGAATGGTCATCAAGCCACAGGTGTGATTGTTCTATGCCACTGTATAAATGTACCTGTGTTAAAGAGAGAGGGCTGCCAAAATAAGCATACAGTCAGGGCTGCTTATCACATGGGATGTTCTATTCATATGCACACAAATACATTTTGTATGGTCAAACCTCCCACTGCCTACCACAAACTGATTGCATGTCTGACTATTCTCACTATTCAGGCCTTAGACCAAATGTCACTCCCTTAAAGGTTTATTGCAGACCTGTTCCTAGCTGTCACTCATCTTTGTGTCTTTATTTTTTGGAACATAATTTTCAGCTTTTTTCATCAAGAAGTGTAGTCTCTTTCCTTTCCCTGAAATCTAGCCATAAAACTTATTTTGACCAATCATAAGCAACTAAATTACCAATGTACTGTCTATACACCTTCACAATCCATGAATGTCTCTCTTGGTCTTTTATTTATTTATTTAGTTTTATTTTTTGGTACTGGGATCGAACTCACAACATTGTGCTTGTCAGGCAGGCGCTTATGCAGCTGAGCTAAACCCCTGGTCCTCACTAATTATTTTTGTTGTTGTTCTTTTGCTCTTGGTCCTTTAGAACCATGTATTCCCCATGTAAACAAGCACAGGCTGGCCTGTTAGATGTGAGAGTGCTTTATCCAGCCATCTCATCTGACCAGCACACAGCCACCCCCCAGACACATGAACTGAGACTACCCTATAACACCAGCAAGCCATCAGCATGTCTCTTACCTGATTGTAAATTCATCAGTGAGCCCAACTAAGATCACGCATTCCTGGCCCAGATTAGCATAACTGCAAGGTTTGCTTCCCAGTTCAAGCAAAAATAACAGTTGTTATTTTAGGCTACTGCAATGGAGTGTTTTTTTTTTTTTTTTTTTTTAAATATAACTGTCTTCATGACAGGCATACCTCATCACATCACCATTCTATGTACAGTATATTTCTGTCACATTATCAGAAGTTGTTTGTTTTTACTTGACTTCCTCAGTACGAATGTGAATGCACTGTAGATAGAGTCTCTGTCTTGTTTGCTGCTGAATCTCCAGTGCCTACAGCAGGGTCTGGCTGACAGCAGATGCTTAGTAAATATTTATTGAATCAATGAATACATTTCATATAAGAATCCCTTGCAGACTTAACTTCCTAATTCTATTTTACTAAGGCTTATATTAAATTTATTCTCATAGGATCTACACTTTTAAAACAAATTAGTATGTTTAGTGCGTTGCTCGGTGATGTCAGTTTGGGAGATTAAATGGACTGCCTCCTGTGTACAAAGTGTGGCGCAAAAACTGCAACTTCCTCCAAGGGGTTCCCAGCACGTTGCCTTATTCCCGAGTTCTTTTTGCTGCATTGGTTTCTGTTAACTCTTAGAAGGGTGTAGAAATGTTTAAAGCCATTACATCAACCTAAAAAGGGCTTTGTGTAATCTGAGAAACCTGTTGCCAGTGACACTCTGTCTGGAATAAAGCCATTTGCTTCCTGTGCCCTGGAAAGGGAGCCTTGCCATTGCTCATCCCAGACAGCAGTGCTGAACACCTGGGACAAATTCACCTATTTTCTGCTGGCTAAGGACACCTGGCAGTGTGTTTCTCTTTTGTGATCTGACTTGTCTTTTCTTCTTGATCTTTTTTCTTCCAGAAGTCTTACAGTAAAGCGGCCTTGAGGATTCCAGTACTCTGGAATCTGACATTCAGAGTTCACATAGGAACTCCTCTGCTGACCACTGTATTACTTCAGGCCAATGACTTAGCGTTTCTGTGCTCTAGCAGGATAATGATAGTAGCAATGTTTCAGGGACACTGTAGAATAAATGATCTAATATATGTAAATATCCTGAACTAGAGACAGGAATACAGTAAATACTATGTAATAGTAAGTGGTCATATCATTTTTTATTAATGATCACTATCAATTGTATTCTTGAAGAACAATTTTGGACAAAAGTGGAAAATCAATCTTTGAATCTAAGGTCATAATCCTATAGTAGAGTAAGTGGTAATTAATTTCAATATGCTGATAATTATATATGATTGTCCAAGAGACTGGCTGTTAAAACACTTCATATTCCTACTTTTTAAATTCTTGTTAAAACCAGGCAAAAGTATCATATATGAAGCAACTGAGGCTCAGATGAGTGAGTAAAATAAACTTGCCCACGTTCACAAGGACAATGAGTCAGTATTCAAACCCTGGCAATCTAGTGTAGCCAAGAAGACTGCCCAGTTCTTCTAATGACTACCCATAAAGGGGAAAACCGTAATAAGATAGGAGTTACTTAACTTGTGAGACTACTTTTACTGATGGTGCCGTTTCTGTAGAATACTGGCAACTTACTTTTCCGAAGAGCTTTGCATTTTGTGAAATGTTTCTAGAAGTATGAAATTTTATTCCCTTAGTTCCTTATAACCTTTAAAGATAAGTAACCTTACCTCTCTAGTGCACATGGAAACTAAGAAAAACTCAATTATGTATTTTAAATTTCCAGCTCTCATGTGATGTAATCTTCAGGCCCCTTAGTTTCCTCAAAGATATTCTAATGTATTTCCACTGGCTTTTTGTTCGAATTTCTCTTTCAATCTGTGGGATTCAGAGCATTTTCTGGAAGAGGGTTTTTTATTAGGGTCAGTAGGCTTCCTTAAAATGCACAAATCCTTAAAACATCAATCTAGAGGGGAGTCGAAACTTCTAGGAAGGACAAAATAGTTTTAGATACTTGAAAGAATTCATAGCCCAGGTCTAAATAATATTTTAGAGAAATCAGCATAAAATATGTTATTTAAAATCTTTAGGTTCTAAGTCTCTTGGTCTCAGACTACCTTTATGAGCTATAGAATCATGTTGTCTAAAAGACGTTTAAATTGGTTTTAAATGGAAATAGTTAATATTATTTTCTAAGATGTATTAAAAAGACTTCTTAGGAATTTTCATTCACTATTGTGTTAGTATGTGCTGTGAAGCTCTCAAAAGAAATTAAGTGCCCAGCTTTAGAAGTTTATTTAAACATGAACACCCCCCTCCCACCTCCTGCAGAATAGGAAACCACAGCTCAGCTCATTGCCCAGATCCAGCCTGGAGTCTGATTCTGTATTAGTGCTAAACAAAATAATTTTACATTACTATGTAATCATAAACTTTTTTTAAGCATGAAAAATTTCAACAGAAGGGATGTGGTCACCAAAGGCTATAATGTTGTCTATGTGGCATTTTTCTTGATAAAGCGCGGCAAATTAAGCCCTGTCCTGAAGCAGCCCCACCATCACTGCAGTTGTTGCCCAGGGGGGAAGCTTGACCCTGTGGTGCTATCTTTTCCTTTCCCTCTTACACATTCATACATGTCTCTCACCAAAATGTGGTGTTGGAATAGAATATAAGTTAAACATAGGTAGACAAGTATCAAAATCATTATTTAAAATTAAATTTAAAGATGGAAAAGTTGGGGGCTGGAGGTTTAGCTCAGCAGCATAAGCACCTGCCTTGGAAGCAGGCAGTTGTGAGTTCGATCCTTGGGACTGATAAAAAGGAAAAAGACAACAAAACAAAACAAAACAAAACAAAAAATTAAAAGAAACAAAACAAAACAAAACAAAACAAAAAAGATGGAAAAGTTATTCAAATTATAATGGCTTCTCCCTTCCAGGACACTCACTTAAAAATTTCAAAGAATTTTAAAGACAGTAAGCCTGTAAACTGGGCTCTGGGCACCTGCTTTTGACCTGTAAATTGCTCTTCCTCCCCCAGATCTCCATCTTCATGGAAAGCAGCACTATTAATAGAAGATTAGCTCCACTTCAAAAATAATAAATTGTTGCATTCTAAAATAGTCACCAAATGAGAAAGCTGATGTTAGGAATATACAGTCTAGATCAACCATTTTGAGAGCACCCCCCCCCCTGGACATGTGAATATACTCACGTTCCAACTGTAATGTACTTCTTTCTTGAGACTTAACATTCTCCTTTGAAGTATTTACTTCTTTCCACTTAATAAACCTCCTTATGAAGGATATATCTTGAAAATTCTTTTTTGTGTGACAAATGTCAATGAACCCACATTATAACCTACCACATGAATGGGATGAGTTCATCCCAGTCCTCAAACTCTACCTCAGTTATATTTGTTTCCTTCTGTTCCTTGTGTCTAGGCTAGCATGTAAGTTCTTTAGCTGGCAGTGCATTGTTAGAATGATGCTACACTTGGTAGAAACTTAGTCATTAAGAAATCATAGTTGACACCTTGTGTTCTCTTAATTCTGAGTCACTATGTAAAAAAATACCAACTATCTTGCTGGAAAGATCTCAAGGATCACTATTACATGTACTTGGAGAGGAAGAGTGGTCCAGCTGAGTCTTCCAACCACCTCCATCCAAGAACCAGTTATGTTAGTAAGAGCAGCCTATGCCCTACAGACCAGCCCAGGTACAGAAGAGGTCACCCATTAAGTCTTACTGGAGCAGATATTCACAAACACAAGCTAGGAAATGAGCATGCCTAACTAGAAAATGTAAAATGTGCAATGCTCCAAACCCTAACACTTCTTAAATCACTGATATGATGCCACAAATAGAAATTTCTATGCTGTAAGATTATTTTATATATGCAGTTATTGAAAGTATTATATAAAATTAGGTTCAGCTTATGTGAATAAAGAATATGTGAAATAAATGCATGGGTCTCAAGTTCCAATCCCAGGATGTTTCATTATGTTCATGCAAATATTTCAAAATCTGAAGAATATCCAAAATTCTAAATCACTTCTGGTCCTTAACATTTCAGATAAGAGCTACTCACCATGTACTTGCTACTGAATGCTAATAGGTTTGGGGCAATTTTTTGTAAAGCAATAGATGATTCAAATAATCTTTATGCTCATGCTACTCATTCTTTGTCACTTTGTAGGTACTCGAGTCTCATGGTATTTACTTTGAGAAAAATCTGATTTTGAGAACGTAACATGGTCTTCACAATTTGTTGTTCTTTTTAATTAATGTATAATTAATTTATACATCCATTGTATTCATAAATAATCTGAATGAGTGTAGCTTAACCAAGTAATAGCTACTTACTCATATACCATCATATGTAGGGAACTATGTCAACCAGATGTGAGTCATGTACAAAAATAAGACAGCAACACAAACCTCTAGAAAACCCAAACCCCTGATCAGTTTAACGTCTCCTATCTCCAAGCATAACTTCTATTCCTGGGACTGAAAGATTTTAAAAATCTAAATCTCTACTCTCTAGTTGTAGAAAAATCTCTTTGGAGTTCATAATATCATAACATTGAGAGAAAAAGATTTCTGCATAAACATTAGAGCCCAGTACATCACAGATGCTCAATAATAGTATCATGTGGGTGCTAATTTCAAATTTAAGAGGGCATCATTCACTTACTCATAGGTGGTTGATAATTTCTCCCTGTTTTGGCTGATGGTGTCATAGAAGTCCTGTACAAGCCACAGAGTACCCTGCTAGCCTACTTTAACTGGTCACACTCCTCATTGCAAGCACTTAACTTCCCCACTGTATGTAGAACCTCTCATTTCCTCTGCTGTGCATGTATTCCCTTCCACAGTGTAAACATAATGTCACTGATTTTTAAATTTTGGGGAACACTATTTTTTCACAAGTCTATGTCTATACGGCACCGTGGGCAACGAAAGACGTAACTGTGTTTGGATCAGCTCTCAATATTTATTGTGTACAGCGAAGCTGGATCTGAGAAGATCCGCCACCCTCAAGTTTCTTCCTCTTCTGCCCGTTGGGGGCAGAAACACACACTTCTATAGGATCTGAGTAACCAATCAATACGAAGCAAAAGTCGCATGCTGATAGGCCACAGTCACCGGTAGCTAGGTAAACACTCATTTTGGCAGGGTTGTTTGCGCGGCAACAGGGACCCGGAAGCAGGAAACGGGCGCCATCTTAGGGGAGCGGCTCGAGCAACCCTCAACATCTCCCCCTTTTTTATTTAAATTTGATACACAAATCACATGGGTCTTTTCCCCTCCGCCCGTATAGTGTGGCCAGTGCCAAAAGAAAAGGGGAAGGCCCAAGACAGGCCGGGACAAGAGAGAGTGCAGAGGTCTATACCCCGCTGTGCACCATCTCATTCTATGCATATCTTTGCGCTAAGACCATGCTTGAGATGGGGTGCTCATTTTTCGCAGGGCCAGGCATTATTGAGCAGAACCTGGATGCATATAGACATGCATTCCTATCACCCCCTGTTCAGCTCAACCAGGGTGGATGATACTGCAGTACCCTTGGTCTCGCATCTCATTGCCCCTGTTATTCGTACTCCCCAACACATCCGAGGAGGAAGAGGAGGAGGAGGACCCATGGGTGCAAACAGCCAATTTAAATCTGATGTTCTGCCAGGCGCAACAAATAGGCTGCAGCCAGTCCCCCTGTCGGGCCCTGTTCTGTAAGTTGCATAGCGGCCAGCGCCGTAAGCCCAACTTGTTGTTGAGTCTGCATTAATCGATCAAGCAAACACTTAATGACCACTAAGCCTACTAGTATGGCTACAGCTATGAGGACCCAAGTGATGAGGTTAGGCCATGAGAACCATGACGTTACACGATCCCACAAGGATTTCAGGACTGTCCCCAGACTATCAAGGTCATAGGTTACTGGCTTTAGGCGGATATTGTCCATGCAATCAATGGCACCGAACACCTCTGCGGAGATGTTTTTAAAAGTAGGAAGGTAGGTGTTTTGGAGCCAGTGAGTCACCTATTTGGTAGTGCCAGTTAAATTAGTGCGAGCGGGGGTCACGCGGAGGCGGGCAAACAGCCATCTTTGATCGCATAGCTGCGTGGCTACATTCCAAAGGTTGTCAATCTCTTGTCCGATTTCGTCAATCTCCTTTTGGATCTCTAAGATGGTCTGGCTGTTAAGTTCAATGAGGAGCTCTTGTCTCCTCAAGGCGTAGGCGGTCTCATTGGCAAGATTGTTGACTGCTTCCATGGTCAAGGCTATCTGATTCATGGTCCACGCTTGCAACACCATTTGGCTTATGGCTGGGACAAAAACAGAAG
Organism: Cavia porcellus; assembly: GCF_034190915.1. Lineage (NCBI taxonomy): Eukaryota > Metazoa > Chordata > Mammalia > Rodentia > Caviidae > Cavia > Cavia porcellus. The sequence continues at coordinate 66,215,102 of NW_026947496.1, read as the reverse complement.
CAGCAACTCCGAGAGCATTAATAAGCCAATCTTTAACACTTCTAGTCTGTCTGGAGGGTAACTGAGAAGCTGAAATCTGTTGGACTACCGGACCCACCCAAGAATTTGTCTCTACTGGTACCCAAAGAAAGCTTGGGCGATATACCAAGACAGTGAAGGACAGGTGTCCATTCCAGCAGTTAGATAAACTGCAGAGAGAGTCGGTTTCATTACAAAGTTGGAAGTTATGTGTGGTGGCAAGGAGAAATAGGAAGGGTGGGTCCACACAAACATAATTATGAAGGGGGGTAGTGCTATTGCTTTCACTATTGCTCGTGGATGTACTATGGAGCGTTCCATTAAGGGTGAGAAATGGCCTCAGGTCGAAACAAGCCTTTAACGGGTTGCATATCTGATGTCCTGTAAATACCTGTGGCCCTTGAAATGCTCTATATCACAATGTCCAGTATATTTCATGAAGGAATTATGGTGTGGCTGTGGGCAAGCAATGGCGTCAGAAAAGATTTTGCATATCACCTCTCAATAAGGCAGGATGATGAGAGGGAACACAAGGGTCCATCCATGGATGTTCCAACAGATGAGGGGACCGATTGCAATCTTTAAGATCTATAGAGGGCCATCTTACCTCCATCTTGAGGCAGCGTGTTACATTACCTTGCTGGCTTACAGAATCAAGACATTCTCTGTGTGTCCAATTGAGGAAGTTAATGAACGGGCGAGAATCATTATATAATGCATAGGACTCGTTGCAGGTGAAGTTAGCATAGGAGAAAACAAGGGTATCTTCTTCCAGCGGAAAGGAAGCATTAAAGGGGAAAAGGCTTGGGGAAGTTCGCTTATAGGGGAGCGATATAGAAGAGTCATTAGGCACAAATACCGTGGGAGCACTAGGAGACAGTGCAGAAAAAGGGGCTAGAGTAGGGGGATGCCTCCAGAGTCCCCACAGATATGTGGTCGGCTCTGGGTGCGCCACGGCAGGATGGAGCACATACAACAGACAGAGGACAAGATTACTTATCCGGATCCCTGGGTGTTTGTCCTCCCAGCGATGCTTTTCCTCCATCTTTTGATGAGTCATCTTGGATTTCCTGGTATGCTGGCTGAGGGCTAACCGTTCGTACCAACCGCTCGGGGATCCACAGGGTTTCGCGGCCTGGTTCCTGTGGGAAGACACATACCGCACCTCGGGTCCAGCTGACTACTGGATCCGGGCCCATCCATTGTCCTGTGAGGACATCCTTCCATCTCACTAGGCCTTTATCAGAAGGAGATGGATTGCAATGCTCCGCGGCAGGAGAATGACTATCATTATTGAGGTTCAAAAAATTTATGGTAAATAGTGCAAGGGATAACCTCCCTCTGGGTGGTAGGCCATGGCCTATTCCCTCCTTTTGTTTTTGTAGAACGTCTTTGAGTGTTCTATGAGATCTCTCGATTATACCTTGTCCCTGAGGATTATAAGGTATGCCATGTTTAAGAAGGACTTCCATCTGCTGACAAAATGTTTGAAATGTTTTACTAGTGTAAGCAGGGCCATTATCTGTCTTTAATATAGCTGGTTTGCCCCAAGCAGCCCAAGCTGCGAGACAATGACTAATAACTTGAGTTACCTTTTCTCCAGTCTCCGCTGAGGCAAACATGATCTGTGAACAGGTATCAACCGATACATTGTAGGACTACATGTATAATTTGAAGCTCCACCACCTGAGGCTGTTCCGGCGTAAACTGGACAGCCACCAGTGACTGGCCCATCACCACATAGGCGCCCACACCTGATTTGGATAAATGCAAAGCATGGGGAGTCCTCTGGGTGTAGGAGAATGGAGAAAAAGCAATCCCTAAGGTCTATCACATAGACCGGCCAATTTTGTGGCAATGCTGAGAGAGCGGGCATACCTCTCTGGACCGCGCCCAAGGGTTGCATCTGAGCATTACTGCTCGCAGATCATGAAGAAGTCGCCATTTCCCTGATTTTTTCTTAATGACAAAAACAGGAGTGTTCCATGGGGAAGTAGAAGGTTTAATATGCCCTGCTTGGAGTTGCGCCTGTATCAATTCTGAAGCTGCTTCTGCCTTCTCCCTTGGTAGGGGCCACTGTTGCACCCATACAGGGCTGTCTGTTTTCCAGGTAATCTTTATGGGAGCAGGTGTGAGAAGGCTTTCAGTGGCCCCTAGGAAAACCCCAGGCCCTTTCTATCTTGTTTGGGAGCACCTCGAAGCGGTGTTGCTCTGCCTTGTAGATTGATGCCCAAGCCTTTTCCTGGGATGTAGCCTTGCTTCAATAGCATGGACTGGGCCTTTGGGGAATATGAAGTGGTTAATGTAATGCCCATGTCTGTCAAGACATCTCTTCCCCAGAGGGACACAGGCAATTGGAGTACGAAGGGTTGGAATTGGCCAGTATGACCTTCCTCATCTCGCCAATTCAATAGTGAGGTGCTGACTTTCGGGGTGTGAACAAACCCCAGCCCTTGCAGGCTTTGCTCCACCACATTTGTGGGCCAGGAGCCAGGCCAATCCTTTTGAGAAATAATGGAGCGATCAGCTCCAGTATCTAATAGGCCCTTAATAGGTTTCTCGTTGACATTTAGAGTCAACATAGGCCGTTCCTGTAAGGTCATGTGTAGGCCTTCGAAGACATCGCCAGAGGAGCTGAAACCCCTATCTCCGGGAGTCTGTCTTTCCGCGGGGAAGTGCTTGTGAAGGCTTGGCAAAATTAGCAACTGAGCTATCTTATCCCCTTTGTTGATCAGAATAGTGCCCTGCAGAGCTTGAACCATAATTTTTATTGTGCCCGTATAGTCCGAATCAATGACCCCTGGAATAACTGTGAGACCCCGAAGGGCAACTGAGGACCTTCCCAACAAGAGCCCAACTGTGTCTGGTGGAAGGGGGCCTGGGAAGGAAGTCTCAATCAACTGAACTCCCATCTCCGGGGTCAATAGGAGTTCGGAGGTGGCACTGAGGTCCAACCCTGCGGAGCCTGGAGTTGCCCGCCTGAAAGGGTTTGGGGGGCCTGCTGTTGTTGTGGCTGAAACTGGAGAAAAGTTTGAGTTTGTGGGGACCCCGCCTGCTGGTGAGGTCCCCTCTGGCCATTTTTTGACTGGCCTTCAGGATGTCCAGAGAGTCTCCTTCCGTCTTTATCAAAAATCGAGCGACATTCTGCTGCGGAGTGATCGCCCTTGCGGCATCTTGGGCACAACCCTGAACTAAGGTTGTTATCCCCCCTCGACTGCTTATTAGGGCAGTTCCTCTTTATGTGTCCTGATTGGCCGCAATTGAAGCATGCACCCTGATTTTTACCTTTATTCCCTTTTCCAAGTTGTTTACCCCCATAATTACCATTCTGGAGCGCGGCTATCATGGTGGTGGCAAGCCCGTGGTTAGTTACTGGTCCACCGAGCTCCCGACATAATCGTGTCCAATCCTCCAAGGTCTTGTTTTTATTGGATCTTAAAACATCACGGCACTCCTTGGTGCATTGTTCAAAAATTAACTGCTTTATAAGAGGGTGAGCAGCCTCCGTGTCTGGAAAATTCCTATTTGCTGCCTCAAGCATGCGAGCCACAAGTCTGAAAATGGTTCTCCCTGACCTTGGACAATCTTAGTAAGGTGACCCGTGTGTTCATCCTTTCCCGCCAATCGCCTCCAGGCCTGAACACCACAACGGCTAATCTGTTCATATACAGGGCGAGGAAACTGTGTCTGATCTTCCTCAAAGGCTCCCCGTCCTAGTAACATATCTCTATTCCATTCTCTATGCCCATTATCCCTAATAGTTTCTGCCTGTTCTGTGCAGAATTCCTCATTCCATGATTTCCAATCTAGGTACTGACCAGGGGAGAGACAAGCACGTGCAAGTTGTGTCCAATCCCCGGGTGTCAGCAACAAGCCAGCCAGGGCTTCCAGGAGGGCCATGGTAAAGGGGGCATTAGGTCCATAAGCTGAGGTTGCATCCTTGATAGTCTTTAATTGCTTTATCTCTAAAGGTTCGTAATATCCCCCTCCTCCTCTGCCCCCTATTTGAACAGGGAAGGCATGAAGACCAGAACAGTCAAAGGGTAGGCGTGACCAGACTCTCTGATGAAAAGAGCGCCCCCCACTGGTCACAGGTGGGGGTGGCAGTCCGGGAAGTAACTCCTCCCCCTGCAACGGGGGTGCAGTGGGCCACGGTGCCCCCAAGGGGGCAATCGCAGGCTGTACGGCCTCATAGGGCTGAAGGAACCTCAACTCCTGTAGTAAGTCAGTGTACCCGGGACAGGAAGGCATCGATTTTCTCGGCCCATGTTTAGTATCTTTAACAATGTCCTTAGTGTCAAGGGCCGCGACATCATCTGGGTCATCCGAATCCGACCCCGAGTCCTCAGAGCTATCAGAGAGCTCTGGGGCAGGTTTAAGCGGTGGATCTAGCTCCTCAGAACATTCGGAACGGGCCCTGGCAAAAGTCTGTCTGGCTGAGTGTAGCCCAGGGGCATCCTCATCCGCCAAGCAGGTCCTAACTAGCTCCCATAGGGGCATGACCATTGGGTCCAAATTACCCCCTTCCTTTGCACGTAACAAATCCTTGCCCAATTTTTTCCAGGAAGGAAGAGTCAGGGAACCAGTAGGCCAGAACCAAGGTGCCAAGTCATTGAGGTGATCCAGGAAGCGAGACACGGTATCCTGGCTAATCTGGATGCCTCGGGATTTTAACAGAACTCTCAATGAAGCAGCGAGGGGTTTATGGGCAGCGTTGCCCATGGCGTTGAAAGCGAAAGTAAGGAAGGCAAGCAAGCTAGAGAATATAACAGTGGCGTCTATGTGTGAGACGCCTCAGAGCTTATCGGGCGCGTCTACCCGACCCAGGTGACCCAGTACTCACCTGACCTAGGTATTTATCCGCTGTATCGTGCGTAGCTGACCCAGGGTGTTGAGAAGAGGCGCTCCCGGTCCTCCGCTGTTATTAGACCAGATCTTCCGTTACTCGCAGATCGCGATGGAGGTCACGCCCGCCGCGTCCCTTGGCCGGAGAGAGCGCAGCGGTCGAATAAATTAGTCCCCGTACGGGCCACCAGTTATACGGCACTGCGGGCAACGAAAGACATAACTGTGTTTGGATCAGCTCTCAATATTTATTGTGTACAGCAAAGCTGGATCTGACAAGATCCGCCACCCTCAAGTTTCTTCCTCTTCTGCCTGTTGGGGGAAGAAACACACACTTCTATAGGATCTGAGTAACCAATCAATACGAAGCAGAAGTCGCATGCTGATAGGCCACAGTCACCGGTAGCTAGGTAGACACTCATTTTGGCAGGGTTGTTTGCGCGGCAACAGGGACCCAGAAGCAGGAAACGGGCGCCATCTTAGGGGAGCGGCTCGAGCAACCCCCAACATATGTCTGTGTGCATGCTGTTTCCTCAACCTGCTGATTTTTCTCCTGATACATGTCATCTGTCATGGTACCTTGAGATCTTCTCTTTGTTCAGTTTTTCAGGTTGACTTTCCTAGCGAAAGTATCTGTCCAGACACAAATACCTCCATGACACCTGTTATACTGCGTACTACATTTGCTAAAAATTCATATTCTAGATGTAAGTTTCACTTTTCTATGTGCCTATTTTTTTTTCATCTGTGAAATGGGACTCCTGTTGTCCACCTGCAGACTTGTGAGACTTAGACAAGATGTAGTATATTAAGGACCTGGTACTGCTAAGGAAAGACCGTCTATAATTTTTTAATACTTTTACTTTTTGACTATGGAAGGATGGCAGTTTCCTCTTCCCTGCTTTCTCTGTCACAGCCTGAGCTATTCAGGACAGGAAAACGCTTTTGCTATTGTCCTATCCACAGTGGCTGATAAAGACCAGGTGCTTTGTAGGTAGGTATTAAATGCATTGGTCTTTCTAGCCTTCCTACTTATCCTGCCAGGAACAGAGAGCTAGCCTCTTACATAGAAAAATATTTCACTGGAAAAAAGCATAATTGTAAAAATGCTCCCTTAAGTTTTAAGACATTATGATAGGGGGGAAAAAAACAAAACACTGTAACAGATGTAGTCATTGGTCGATTCCTGTTGGTGACAACTGCACACAAGGCCATTTTTGCTGAGTTAGGTTTTTCCTTGGCAGAGGGCCAAGGACAAATCTGGGCCCAGTCACATTTACTCCTCAAAATCACTCAATTTGTTTCAACAAAGGAAGGGAGAACATAATGAGCACACTTTGCTTACAGGTGTCCAGTCCAAGAATCTTCATTATGATTTATGCTTCCTTGTCACTTCCATCTATATGGTGACACTGAAACAGCAGATTAAGATGCAGCTTCTCTAAGATTCTTTTCCCTTTGCTGCTCGTTGATATTGGAGTGTTATATGTTTTTTCTTAATGTAATTCATTGTGAACTCAGATGAGGTTGTATATAGACATTTTACTTTCCACTGTCAAGCAAAATGACTCAGAGAGAACAACAGCAAGACGTCCTGGGTACAAATTGGCTCTGTGGGCAGCGGTCTGATAGTGAGTGGTGGCTTTCTGGCCCCACAGCACCCTTAAGGGCAGTGGTTGGTAAGCTGCACCTGGATATGTCACGTGAAAACCTGATCCCTGCTTCTTTCCCTTTCCTTATGTAGCTAGAGTCAATAAATTACTTGAATTCTAAAAAGCTTGTGCTTAGGCAGTGTATGTTTAAGCTATTCTAAGGAACACAAATTGCAAAGCACTGGGAGACCTGGGCTAACTAGCCTGTAATTGGGGGTTAAAGCAAGATGATTCAAAAGTGCCTTAATTTTCAGGTAAACTGAGCAAGACTGTGTCTCCCCTAGATCATGGAGGGGGAGCTGCTAAATCAGACAGCTTGTTGCTAAGCAACTCAGTAAGTACCTGGGGACTGTTCATTGGCAATACTGTTGGTGTCTACATGTATCTTTGTTGTAATGCTCCACCATTTATTTCTATAAATCCAAAGAAATGAGTCTCTGAAAATCCCTGATCTGGTAAACAAACTGCACAAAACTCAGAATCCAAATGGCCTGTGTAGAGATGAATAAAATGGCAATTTTAAGACTTTATAGCTGAGCTGGTGCTGGGAAGGGCAGGTGTAATAGGCATGGATTTAGAGAAAGAATATGAATCTTTGCAGCCCTGTCTCCCATTTTCGTCTTTATTTTGCTTTTTACAAGCCATGACTCTTATACTGCCTTCAGATTCTCTGATGCTGACACAATAGTTCCTCACTATGTGTTTTTGAATGTATGTGTTGTGAAGCAGGAAGACATTTATAGTAGTGGGATCTATATAGTTTCAGTACACATTTGACTCTGCAGCTGCCACGGGAGATCACAGGAAGGAATGCCAGTTCTAAATGTAGCAAGAGGTATTTATGTTGTGCTTACATTTCCTGTGCTCTGCTATTATAGTGCATTTTAGCTGACCCAAGGTGCCTTTGTTCTCCACATGAAGACTCTTTCTAAAGGCTAAGCCTCTTCTGATATGCACAACCAATAAATGGATCCCCAAATGAATGTGTCTTGAACAGAGATACAACTTGTGAACAATGGGGTCCCCTTTGGTTCTCTAGTCTGGTGATTTTGAGGTACAGCTCTCTTGGTTCTCACAGTTGCCTGAAGTTATGCTCTAGTAACACCCAGAGCTAATTTTCTTGATGACATGCCTTCTGTTTCTGCCTTTTCTTCTTTATCTTGCTTCGCCATCCAAAATTAGTGTTTTGTCACATTGTTTCCAAAATAAACTCCTAGCCTTCATATTATTTTCACTGTCTTCTGAAGAAAACCAGAGTAAGACATGCTAAGTGAAAAGTTGTATCCAGGAATCTATGTGTTTTGGAAGAGCCCCGAATCTAAAGGAACAGAGTGGAGAAATCCTATGAAATAACTAGGGTATTAATGCTGAATGGAAATCCAAGAGATGGACTGATGGTCCCGATGTACTCAAAATATAACCAAATGGGAGAAGGAGAGAAACTTGTGGAGCCCTTCCAGTGGAACTCTGCGGATGGCCTCTTTTTCAGGATCTGGGTCTTGGGCTATAAAATCTCTCACATCTTTCTTGTCCCCTGTAGTTGGAAGGGGTGGGGCAGTGTGTTGCCTTTCCAGCTGCCTGCTACATTTTCAGTTGCAACAGCAACTGGATGGGTGACAGCACTAGGAAGCATAGTTTATAAAGAGTGGGGATTATTTAGCTCGTGATTCTGCAGGGTGGGAATTGTAAGAGCATGGCACTGGAATCTGGTAAGGGCCTTCTGGAGACATAAGATGGCAGAAGGTATGGCATAACAAGACAACAAATAAATCAGAGAGAATTTTCTTTTTTAATGAGCCACTACTATGATGCAGTATGTTTGTTTATACCAGTAACACTACAAACCTGTGATCCATGTGCTGTGCCGTAATATTAAAATAGCTACAATATCACTACATGATAGGGATTTTTCAGTTCTGCCAAAAATCTTGTGAGGGCTGTCATGTTTGCAGTCTGTTGTTACTGACATATCATTTTGAGCATGGCTTCTGTGAGAGATATTATCCACAAATGGACTAGTCCATACATGAGGGCAGAGCTCTAATGACTCAGGGGTTCCACCTTTCAAAATTACTGCATTGGAGAACAAGTTTCTAACATGTGAGGGTTTCCAAAAACAGCAGAGCTTGCCTCACAGTTTAACTTCCTTTAATCTTTCCTTTTTGTTACCTACATACATAAGATGGTAGATGGGAATCACATTTTGTAAAGAGGCTATAAGCCTTATGTTATAGAAAGCTAAAGATCCTTAACTTATATTTTGGCATTTGAACTTACTAATATTTGTTGGAGCCGTGGAAACTGAATACACATGCAGGGCTATGGTGTGGCCCAGGCATGACTGAACTAAGAATGAAGAGACACCTCAGGGGGCAAGATAGGCCACAGCTGAGGCCACCTGGAGACTGTCTGGATAGTTTTTCTTAATTAGCATCATCTGTTCTCTGAGGGGTCCTTGAACCCTTCCTAAGATCCTGTTTAGAGTTCCTCCATTGTTCATTCAACTCCTTGCTTGTTCTGATTAAATACAGGCTACCTGGGGTCAGTCAGCCGGCCAGCTAGCAGAGTTAGGAGCTCTGCCTAGGAGGATTTCACCCCTCCTGCAGCCCTAAAGACCAGGCAGTATGTCTCATTCCTTTGAGCCTTTGCTGTACACTCGTTTGGAAGGTTGGGGGTCTAGTCATACCAACAAACATGGATATGAAATTTTAGGAGGGAATTTGAAGATCTTCAAACCAATGTTAGTCTCATATTTTCATGCCTCTCTGATGTACTAGGACACGGTAGACAATTAGTAAATTTTTTTCTAAGTATCTCTTTGAATTAATTAAGCATCCTTCTGACAAACTTGAAGACAGTTAATACTGAAAATTGGCTCTCTTTTAGAGCAATCCTTTCCATCCTTCTATTATCCTCATCAGTAATTCTTTCTTCTACTCTGCTAAGGATTCAGTTTATTCCTCCTGATTCTACTACAGATATTCAATGCTTTATGAAAGGGATACGTTCTGAAAAATACACCATTCTTATGTTTCATACAGTATACTTACCCCAAATTAAATGCAGGTCAATCATTCCACATGACTCTGGGATGCAATGAAGAAATATGATAAACACAAGATGCATGAAACCTCTCTAGGAATAATACGACATAGTCTATAGTACATTTTTTACAGTAAATTTTAATGAGTGCATTCTAATATAATGGTGAAAAGTATGGTGTAATAAATACTCAAAACAATAACAGCTATTAATATATATAGTTCATAATATGTGATGATGGTATTTATATGTGCTATATTTTTATAGGAGCTGCATTACAGCAAGTTTGTTTATATTAGCAACAAGACAAGTGTGAGCAATGTGCTATGTTAATGACATTAAGAAGACTGACTATCATATTACTAAGCAATATAAATTGTTCAATTCTGTTAAAATTGTGTGAGGCCCCTGTCATATATATAGTCTGTTGTTACTGAAATATCATTTTATTGCAAGACTATATCCTGAAAAGCAAAAATTCAATGTGGATTCATCTTTTATCTATATCTCCTTTAATTACCCTTTAATCTGTTTTCCAAAAAGCATGTCCAATAATACTTTAGCTCTTATTTAGGTGAGCAGCTTATAAATCCTATATGGATAACCTTCTCATAAATCATTTCTGTCATTCCTCCAAACAGACTTGCCCATACTCAATATCTATGAAAGAATTCAGTAGCGTATATTAACTGATACAAGAATCTGAAAAAATGGCATTAAAGTTTGGCAGTCTGCTAAAATATGGTTGGTGGTGTATCTCTATTAGATATTTGGGTACCAATTACACAAATGCCTTTGCTATTAAATCTCTAGTCATTCTTAACCAGTTGACAATTCTATCTTATACAAAGAATCGATCAGTAGAAGTAGCCAAATTATCTAATTAGTAAGGTAAGTAGTAGCCTATTTTTGCTAAAGAGTAAGTTTATAGCTCACTGAATAAGTTGGTTTTTATTTTGTGACTTTAAAAAGAATCTCTATTCAAAGGCATAGAACTTATTGCTGCTGCCTAGCTCCCAAGAAATGACAGTTCCAATCACATGTCAGTTACCTAAGTATTGCATCAAAAGATATATGCATGAATGAAAGTAGAATCAAAAGTTTCTGAATTCTCAGAATGTCATAGCTTCATTACAGTCTTCCGATTTCTAATATTTGAGTAGACAAAAAGAAGCAAACATGAAGTTTGCCTATGGAGGTAACGTAATGTTCTTTGTACACACATACGTGCCATCAACTGTCAGTTTCTTGTGGTCATTTTTCCTACTATCTGTGTTGGTGAAAGGGCTGTTACAGAAAATTATTCATGATTTCCCATTTTCTCTTCAGTCCCTGCTGTGTTCTATTTGCTGTTTTCTTTAGAGCATGCAGGGCAAGTTTGAAGTTAGTTCTTCATGGAACTTTAGGCAGAGAAGATAGAATTGTGTGAGTGTTGCCTGGAGAACACCACAGAAGGATACCAGGTTCTAGCAGGAAGAAAGATCACTGAGGAAAGATCAGGTTCGTCATCATCACAGTCCCCACACCCTGGGAAAACCATTTGTTCCCTACCTGTGTCTTCAAGCTGTTAATCATACTTTTAGTTTTGTCACATTGTGTGATTATCATGGGTACATTTGTCTGTACCACCAAACTAGATATTTTGAGGACAGAGATGATCACCTGTCTGTCTTTATTTTCTCTTTTTTCTGTATGAATCCAATATGCACAAGTGGATGCACAGTTCATCTCACTGAATGTGTACCTAAAACCCACATCGAATGAATCTCTTCAGTGACCTCTTACCTCTGCGTCGCCCAATTTTTCTCTCTTTTCTATGTCCACTACCCCAAATACTGTATGAAAATAACTGCTGGTACTCACAGATAAATGGACCTGAGCACTGAATTTTCATCTGAAACATTTTTCAGGAGTGTTTCATACAGTCCCCAGTGCTTTTAAGTGTCAAGTGGCAGAGAGAGAATCAGGATTCAAAAACCACTGTTGAGTGAGCTGTGTGAGACTTTTCATTGGTAATATTTTACCAATCCTTTCAACCCTTTGAAATGACATCACGAGATGTAACAGCAAAGTTGGTGCTCTGAATCTAGATGCTCGATTTCTTGATCTGTGATCCTCTCCTCTGTCCGCATTCCCCTCAGTTTGTATTATTTTCTCATTATTCACTTTACCAGAAAATAGGCTCCACTGAAGAACCTCCCATCATTGCTGTCAGTGTACCAGGAAAGTATGAAGCCAGAGATGCCTCCTGTCTCTTACACATACTGGGCCTCATGACTCCTGGATGCACTGGCTCAGGCTCTGTCCACTCCATCCCAGTGGAGACTTGCGGACATGTCCAGCTCATCATGTACTCCATACATCAGTGCCTCCGACTGAGCTTTGTGAGATGCATAAAGAATCATAGACATTAGGGTCAGCAGGATGAAGGTATATATACAATCCAAGTAGAGGCCTGCAGAGTTTCCTTAAAGAAGCCCTGCATATGGCCCCAGAGCATTTTGTGCACAAAAAAGAAGTGTCCAAGAGAGGGTAATAAAGAAAAGAACAAAAGCAGACAAGGGAACAAATTTTGCCTTAAGATATAAGTCAGCAAGTTCCTCGTGGAGCCTGACAGCGGGACTATCCTTTGGGTCTGTCATAAAAGATTTATTCTCGTTTAAATTCTAAACCTTCTCTGTAATAGCCAACTTAGAGAAGGATGTTTTCTTTTTATTTCTTGGCTTAATATGTAATGAAATAAGGTTTCTAAAAAGCTGTCATTTTAAAATTGGGTTACACTGTCCTTGAACTTAGATGCAAATTTAGTTATCATCTGTTAACTTACTATATTTTAATGGAGCTTTATGATCTGTGAGTCAGCCTATTTTCACCCGATTTGGGAGTGTGCTGCTTCACGTGGTATTAACTAGTCTCTCAAAGCCCACTGGACTCTCCATATAATGGAATATAGGATGTAACATGCAAAAATTGCTCTGGAAATTACATTAGCTAGCATTTACAGCTTAAAAGGGAGATGTTAAACAGTTCTACTTTTCAAAATCTTCAGGCATCACTTTTCAAAGAGTATACTAAATGAACACAGCATCCATGACAGTAAAACTTTCTGCAAGTAAACCCAAAACCCTATAGCCTAGACTGGGATTAGGGGAGCAGGGACCAGGAGTTCACAAACATGACACTTACTGATGCAATTTTTGAATTACTTTCTCTTTTTGAGACAGTGTCTCACTGTATAGTTAGGCTTTAAACTCATTGAATAGTCCAGACCAGCCTTCAGCAATGACAGTCGGCCTTTCTCAACCTCCCACGTGCTGGGATTACCAACATGCACCATATGCCGGCTTTGTATGTGCCCATTTTTATGTGCAGGTCTTCACTGTGGGAGAATGGGAATAAAGATAAGCAAGAGGCTGATTCTTAGCTTTAGTTTGACACTGTTAAGTTGTGTGGGGCCTGCATTAGAGACACGCAACTTGTTAGTGAAAGAACCAGAATTATATTTTGCGTGAGTCTCACTTTCATTATATGAAACATGTGTGAAGTGGGGTCTTACTTATATCATAAACGTAATATTTCCTTGGCTTTTATTTTCTCCTCCCCTCCATCTATCCTTGCTTCAGAATAAATACATACCTTCAGAGTTGGTGTGATAATATTCCTAGAAGTTGATCATCATGTTCAACTTGTACCATTGCTTCAGTGTCCTCAGTGCTCCTGGGTTAGGACTAAGGACACTTCGTGTCTAAAGCCAATGCAAGCACACATGTGGAGATTGCAGCTGGCTTTCCTGAGCCCGTGAGTCTTTGCTCATTCTGCCTGCGGCACTGCTGCAGACAGAAATGAAGTCCACACACCACCTTTCCCAGGGAATTAGCAGGCTGGAGCACAATCAAGTGCTTTCATGAAACATGGTCACTTTAAAAAGATAACCCATGCTCTCTTGAAGGAAATGGGGAGTTTGGCATGGACTTGGACAGGAGAGCAAACAGTACAAAGGACAGTAACAGTTGAGGCTGCCAGAATAAAAGCAGCATCTTAGCACTTCTCATTCTCCAGCTGCCTCATAGAGGCTTCCCCCCACTGTCAATCTGTGTACTGTAATAGAGGCGTGGTCAAAATATGTGATGTGAGTTTAAATTTAAAGCCATTATATTAGAAGACTTTGCCAATATTCTACTCAAAATACTACTTCCCACTTCAGACTTACTCATTCCCTATCCTTGGCATTTTTTGAAGCAGTTCTGTCTTTATGAAGTGTGGTAAAAAGACCTGGTGAGCTCTGCTGCCGAGTGCCTTCCACCGGAAACAGGCTAATGGAAACGTTGTGATGTGTTCTCCTCCACCTCATTTCCTGAATACGGCACTGTGCAACTTCTGGCTCTTCCCCAAAGTTAAAATGGCCATTCATAGTGTGGAAGGAGCCATTAGTACCCATCGAAAGATGTAAAATATGTCTTCCAGAAGTGCTTCAGCAGTGCAAGAATGATGGGATATTGCTTGAAGTAAGAGGGAGTATTTTGAAGAAGATTAATATCAATTTTTTTCTGTAATAATTAAAAATATAAATGTTTAGTGCATCTTCTGATCTAACTTCATAAATCTGTTTATTTTACTCTCATGCATAAGATTTTTTTGCATCCATCTTCTCAGAAAATCTTTAAAATTTTTAGCAAATATTAACTTTTAGATTTTTTATTCTTTCAGTTTCTTACATTAGTGAAACATTACTATGTTTACATGTGCAAATTTATTTCACTTTAGTATGGCTTCTAATTGCATCCAATTACCTATAAAAGCCTCGAGTTTTCCTTGCTTATGGCTGAGTAGTACTCCACTGTATAAAAAACACCGCATTTTTTAATCTATTACTTAGTAGATGGACATTTGGATTGTTTCCAAAATCTGGTTATTACAAACTGTGCAGCTATATCACTCTAATGTTTTCAATTCTTTTGGGAAAATATGTAGAAGAGACATAGCTGTGTCAAATGGAACCTCTAATTCTAGTTTTTTGAGGAATCTCCACAAAGATTTCCATAGTGATTGTGCTAGTCTACTGGAGTAGAGTTTGGTGACTTGCAATTTCTCTAAGGAAGGTTCTGTGGTCACATTGGGGAGGTTCTGGTACTTTGTTCACTCTTGTCATCACTGTTAGGGCTGGGAGGAAAGAACTAAGATCAATAGCAGATGACATTAAAACATAGGTTTAATTTGGAAGATAAATTTAAATGTCCAATTATCAGCAAAGACTTTGCTGCCAATTCTTTTGTCACTAGTCCATTCCTCTGCATGTGGAAATCTAATGTTCTTCCTAGACTGTGTAGAATCACTTTATTTTTATTTGTGCATGTTTTCAGGATGTAATATTTACATTCCTTGTGTGGCTTTAGAATATGTAGTTAACACATCTTAATGGTAGGATCCATTTTGAATGGTCCCAAAAAGTTGACTTACAGAATATTTATGTTCTTAAAATTCTAATGACTTGAAAAGAGAGATTTAATCTTTTATATTAAAATATTTAAAGTGAACCACTATATTTTATATTTCTAATTATTCAATGGTCATACCCACAATTTAGGATGTAGTACCCAACTTAGTTTCTCAATATGCTTCTCTTTTTCCCCTTTTCTCTGTCCTTTCTAGCTTCCTTATAGTGATATATGGCTTTATCTTTTTTAATTAATTAATTTTGGTATATTTTGAGCATATATAATGATCACATTCATCATAGAGAATTTTTACTGTACATGGTATATCTTGATTCTTTTTTTTCCCATTTCTCTACCCTCCCTTTAATGCCTTTTCCCTTCTTTAATTATAAAAATCTTGTTTCCACTTTTTCCTTCACTTGTCATGTTTTTCTTTTTCTTCCTTTTCCCTTCCTCCTCTTATCTCCAGCAGCACTTGTCCATGAGGTCTCATTGCCTTCAGGTAAGGGACTTACCAGCATTTGTATAAACAACCTGTTATCTTGCTCCCAGAAATTCTAGTGCTGCCATGAAACAAATGTATTGTTTCCCTCCACTGTATTTACATCTTGAATCTATGGAAATGAATGCTTAGAAAGTACTTACTCACTCAAAGTAAGAGATGACATATTAGCCAATTTTCTTAGTGACTAGTTACCTGAGTTCTGGGAGGTGAATTTCAAGCCTCCATTGCAGAATAGATACTGAGTGATCCCTGAATGAAATTTCATTCTAAAATATTATCATTTTCTAATTTGTGATGTTCCAGTTGGTTATTACTTGGTGTTATGGTTTGTGTTTAAATGTCCCCCCAAAGCCTCATGCAGTCATGAGGGAGGGAGGTGAGCCTTTCAATAGCAGCTGAATCTATGATTTGTGACTATTTTTTTGTCTGGTGCTGGGATTGGCAGTATAAGTGTTGCACCCACTCAGAGGTGGCGTACAGTGTAAGGGAGGGAACTGGCTCGCTTTCCTCCCTTTTGCTCTTGTGGCTTGTGGCTGCCATGAACGGCTGCCCCTTACCCATGCCACCTTGCCTTGGAGCCAGTTAAGTATAGACTGAAACCTTTATAAACTGTAAACTAAATAAACATTTCCTTTCTTAATTTTTAGTGTCAGATATTTTATCCCAGCAACAAGAGAAAAGTAACCAAGATACATTGTATGGAACATAAAGCTCTTGGGAACATGGTAAACACACATTGATTAGTATCCTTTGTTCATCAGTATATGTTGAACTTTATCACGTGCTCATTAGTAATGCAAGTTGGTACACTATCTTTGTGAAAGTGACATAACCGTATATTGCAGGGAAAGTGTTCATATGAGTCTCTTATGGTAGATAGTTTGTGGGCAATAAACTTAATGACACCTGCACTTACACGTGGAAGGAGACAGGTTCATGTGACTTTAAACATTTGTTTCAGTCACTTTCTTATTGTTGAGATACAATACCCAACAGCCACAGTCTATTTGGGCTCATAGTTCAGTCTATGATCAGTAGGCTCCAAGGCAGAAACGGCATGGTGGTGAAACATGGTTAATTAAAAGATGCTCATATCATAAAGTTCAGGAAGTAGAGAGAAAAAGGAGGAGACATGGAAAAAAAATTCCAGTCATACCCATAATGATGTGACACCAACCAGTCCCTTCTTGCTCATAGCAAGTCAGTCATCAACTCATAAATGGACTTACCCACTAATAAGCATGGTGCCCTCATTAGCCAGCCACCTTCCAATATGTGTGAGACTTTCAGGGGATGCTGCCTCTCTAAACTATCCAGTATTATTTATTTATTTATTTGGTGTGGATATATGTCTTGACTCCCTTTTTCTTCTGGTGGAACATGAGATTAAATCCATAGTGACTAGTATGTCTCGCTGTCTGGTATCCTGTTTGTAGTGTGGCAGCTTAGTGATGAGACTTTTTATTTGTATCATTATCCATGATACACTTCATGTGGCCCACAGATTGATAGAGTTGACAGTATTTTCTCAGGAAGCTCCTGGGTGCAGGAATTGTGAACATATTAATGGAGTAGAAAATGATAGGATTCCCTTAGGAGAAAGTCCTTCTTCCCCTTTTAAACACACAGCATATGCAACTTCTGTAGAACACAATTCTCAAGAGAAGGCATTGCAGTGCTTTGGAATAAAGGCATAAAATGAGATAAAGTGACAAACAAATGGAAAATAGCACCTTTGTTTCAATTTAGCAAAGTACAACCAAATATGAATGGTCTCTAGTTTAGGATGATTTGATAAATAATTTTTAAAATTTGCAATGGTGCCAAACCAACATTTGGTGGAAATCACGCTTCAAATGTTTATTGTTTTTATTATTTTTTTTATTTTCGATCTTTTCCTGGATAAGCATTTCATATATGGGAAACTCCTCTTGTGGTAGGTAGGGGCCATGAGCCCTGAGATAACAAAAGGAAACAAGCAGTACTCTACAGTACACTGTGCTGCTTAGCTAGGATGTTAAGAAGGTGAGGTGTACTATCAGCTTTTTTGGATTAAGATATTTTCAATTTAACAATCAATATATTGTGATATAGCCTCATGGTCAGTTCAGGAGCACCTATAATTTATGTTTAGGTTCCTGGAATATAAAAATGGCAATGTTCTTTGAATAAAACAAAAAAGAAAGGTTGTGGACTAAGAGAGGAAGTGGATTTTCTAGGGTGTATCAATCAGGCTTCAGTGCAAAAATATCCCAAATTATTGTAGCAGGAAAATATTCATTGCAAAAGTTGAGGTGCTTGCCATCTCACTGGCTGGAGCAGACGCCTGGTTCTAGACTGGGCCCAGGAATGGCTCCCTCAGTATGTACTGGTGGACTGGAGAGAAACAGCCCTTCCTTCCATGTGAGGCCTTCCTAAATTCTTAGAAGAACCCTAAAGATTTGACGTTGAAAATTCACATTCCTTTACTTCAAGAGCCCTCTGAATTATACAAGTAAGCATCTGTCTACAAAACATGAATTGGCTTCAACTGTCAGGACAATGAAGAGCCAGTCTTCTTGCTGTGATCTCTGGAGCCACCACTGGAGACACAGCTTAAGATCATTCCCCTGTAACCACTAGAATATAGGTATGAAGCTACTAGAGTGGGCGGTGTCCTCCTGCAATCAGTTTTCTCTTGTTGGGGTTTGTCCTGACCATGAAGGAAGAATGAGGCCAACAGGACACCTGTGGGGAATGGTACAACATGTGGCTTATTATTATTATTATTATTTTTTTTTTACTTAAAGAAGAAAAAGTCAGAAAAGAAAATCAAAAAGCAAAAGGTATAAACAACAGCAGACTCAAAACATTAACAATACAGATCTTCAAAACAGAATGAAAGAAATTTAACAATGGTTGCTATATTACATATTGTTCTCCTTTTTTCAAAGAAAGAAAAGAAAATTAAAGAAAATAGAAAAGAGGGATAGAACAATATTGAATTTTAAGAAATTATCAACATAGAATCCCTAGTTGATACATTACTCATTGTCATTTAAAAATAGTTGCCAAAGTCACAAAATCAAAGTATAAATAGAAACTCAGAGTAGATAGTATATACCTCAATCTTACAAAGGCCATTTATGCAAATCCAACAGCCAACATTATACTAAATGGACAAATCCTGAAAGCCTTCACCCCAAAATCAAACAAGACAAGGATGTCCACTATCACCACTCCTATTCAATATAGTTCTACAAATATTAGTCAGAGCAATCAGACAAGGAGAAATAAAAGGAATAAAAATAGGAAAAGAAGAAGTTAAATTGTCATTATTTGCAAATGATATGATACTCTACATAGAAGACCCCAAAAAACTGAGAGCAACGGGTCAAGCCAGGGTGCGTGTGGTGGTCCTATGGGGCAGCACGCTGGAGGAGGGTGCTAGGTCACAGCCACAGCTCAGTGGCCTGAGCCAGGAAGGAGCACGACGGCCACCCTCTGTATGGTGGCAGGAGGAGGGCACTGATGCGGACAAGTCCGGCTCAGCTTCCTGAGCTGCAGCGGAGCTCAGTGTTTTTGCTCCATGCTTGGAGTGGGGGAGCAGCTGCCGGGGCAGTGAGGTGCTCAGGTACACCCACCGGCCTGAGCTGGTCAGAGCTTGGCAGCTTCCTCCACGTCATGACTTCCTCCTGAGTGTGTGGTGTGGTGGCACCAAGGCCCACTTCAACATGTGGTTTATTAGAACAAAGTAAAACCCTCACTAGATGAAGGGGGCAAAGAGGAACTAAGGAAGTGCCTGAATCTGGAAACTTACATAACACCTTTAGGCAAAGAAAACAGCAGAGGATGTGTGAATGCAGATTACCAGGTTTCTTGTCCTCAGATGATTTTATTGGTCCATCATCCTTTGTGTTGTAGTTTTTCCAGGCTTCTCATTGTTTATTCAGGGACTTGTCCTTTGTGCTTTGTGCTTTGTTTCCTGAGGTTTATCTTCAGCTCATCTAGGTCCTGGACTCAGTTTGTTCAGTTTACTTAGTTTATTCAGTTGGATTATGTCGGCTCTTTGCTCTAATCTGACTCTTGCTTCTCTATCCTCTGACCTCACTCTGACATTATTCAGACTGGCCCTTGGCACTAAAAGGAAAAAATGGTAACTGAAATACTACTTAAAGAAAACTTCATGACATTTTCTAGGAGAAAAGACAGAGAACCAAACATAGCTGTACTTTATCTTCCTTTAATCACCGTGAAACACACATCTTAGGCAAGAAGCAATCTTGAAGACATAAGTGTGGTTATGAGATGTGATAAAAAATATGGTCAATACATAAGATTTAAAAAATTATTTTAATAAAGGACACACAACCATTGATCTGCCTCAAACGACCCCTTGCTCCAAACGCAGGCATCCCATTGTTTGCCACTCTCTGAAGCAGTTCTGGAGTCCTCTTTCATTAGTGTCGTTAGGTGCGTTGTGTCATTGCCTCTCTGTTCTGAGTCATTCATTCAATTACCTTTATGGTCATTCTGACTTTGGGGAAATGTCAGAAGTGTCAGAGCCACTGAAGAAAGAGGATGGGGCCTCACCATCACGCTTCCCTGTGCCTGCCTTTCCTTCGGACAGCACTCAGCAGCAGCACTCACTGTGTTTCCAGCACTCCTCGTCAAAGTCATGGAAAGGGGTAAGAAAAGGGGACAAAAAGGGGGTAAGAATAATGGGATAAGTGTGTCCATATCAAGGGGAAGGATTTTAATTAATGGCAATGTGTCTTTTACTATAATTTGTGAAATTTGTGTAACATTGCCTTTTCTACTGTATTAGTCTGTGTTTACAGTGCATAATGATTACATTTATTATGTTGGTACATGAACATAAAACATCTTAATCTTTTCTTGTCCCCTCCCCTTCCTGGCCCTTCCTGTTCCTTCCAACCCTTGGTTCCATTTCCATTTTCAAAAATTATATTCCTGGGTTTTCCACTCTCTTTCCTTCTACTTCCTCCCCTCTGCCATCTTTTGTTCCCTTTCACAACTACATGGTTTTTCATGAATGAGAAATCTAATATATAAATAAAGAACAAAACAAAAGACAGATAACAAAAAGTAGGGAGATCTTGTTCAAATAATTCTTTCAGGTTAAACATTTTCATCTTCTATTTGAGTATATTTCATATATCTATTACCACTTGACTGGCTTGAAAGTGTTATCATTTTCCATTTCTATTAATTTCTAAAAGCACCTAATCAATTACCACAAACTTGGTAACTTAATACCACATTTATTCTTAAGAGTTCCAAAGTCTCAACATCAAGTCACTGGTCAGAAAATTCAGTGACATGTTGGCCTTCCTCCCAGGACGTGGGTGAGGGGAGAACTCTTTCCTTGCCCCGTCAGCTCTGGTGTTGAAGGACCTGTAGCTGCCCTCTCTCCATCCATTTCTTTGTGGTGCTTCCTCCCCTGCAGCTGGTGTGCAGCAGATATCCCTTAGCCGTCTCTTTTCCACATCTGTAGTTGCAGTAAGGGGTCACCTGGATAATCTAGAGTCAGGTTCCCAGGTCCTTATTTACACTTGCAATGGGCTGTTTTCCAAATGAGGTCACATTTTCAGATTCCAGGATTGCGAATTGATATTTTGGGACCATTGTTCAGCTGACTACATAGCCCTTTAATTTACAGCCAGTCTGTGCCCTGTTTTTAAAGAGAGTCCTTCTCCAGCAAGCCCACTGTGAGTCACAGGCAGACTTAAAACACATAGTTAGAAAGTAACAAAAAATAGGGAAAGAAGGGGTTTTGGCTATAGCTCCCAAGGAAGGAGATTAAAGAAGCTCCCGTGAATGTCACTTGTAAGCAACTTTTTATCATTTGGCAGGTTTTTTTTTTTCATTTAGTTGACTAATAATTCACTTGTATTTACCAAATGTGTTGGCATAATTAAGCCAACTATCTTATTAACTGTTGTTTATTTGTCCTACCATATAATATATTTCCTTTCTTTTTCACCTTCCACCAGATGAATAATTTATTAAATTAATTCAGTTAGTGAACTTTTAAAATTTTGTAGTGCTGGTGAGCAATCCCGGGCCTCATGCATGTGATGTACCATGAGCTATAACCCCAGCCAAAATATTTGTATTATCTACCTCATTTTTCTGTCTAGGCTGCACATGCATGCTTTGAAATTCTGAAAACAATTTAAAAGCATCAGGGGAAAATCAATTATTTAGCTTTTGTCTCTTCCACTTAGAAGGAGGATGGAAGAGAGCAGCTGTTGGCAGCAAATGCTCTGTGATGTTCTTCCTTCTCCTGTCAGCATAAAACAGCGTGAGCCACACTGTGTGTTCACTGACTTACCAGAAAGGAACAAGCAGTGTGGGGGCTGGAAGGGACGATATAAGTACAGACACTGAACTGTGCATTAAATACAGACGAGCATCATTGATGCCTTTATCATTTATGTATTTTTGTGGTGGAAATATCACTATTTGTCTAGGCTGACCTTAAACTTAGAATCCTCCTGCTTCAGCCTCCCAAATATATAGCTGGGATTGTGAATGTGCGTTATTGTGCTCAGCTTCCTGATACCTTTATAGTGTAGTACTTTTAATAGTTTGTAGAGTGGTCTTAACTGAATAAATAATCACATATTTTCTGTTTCAAATTTTGAAGTATTATTAGAAAGTCTCATAAGATGATTAGCAAATGAGAATAGAGAAAACACTTCAGTAAAAGAAATTGAAATCATGAATCAGAATGAATATGCTCTGTTCAAAGGCTGATTGATAAGGTACAGGCATCTGGATGAAGATGGAAACATATTTTCCATTTGGGCAAAAACTACACCACCATTTAGAATTACACATAATTCTAATTTTATCATAAAGAAGATGAGAGTGGAGTGAAGCGGGGAGGAGCAGAATGAGACTGGCGCTCTGTTATGTTCCAAGACTGTTTGGCATAGGAGCAGCTGCCTGAAACCAAATGTCTTGTCGAGATTCCTCGTGTGCTGGCAACAGGCCGCACAGTTTGCTGCAAAGCACAATTCAGAGGAAGAGCGAATGCGGGGACAGTTGCTGCTACCCAGAGAGCAAACAGGCTTTTGAAACTGCCTAACGATCTGTGCACAATGGTTCGGAGCGGTTCTGGCCAGCTCGGGTGTTTTTCTGCAGTGAGTTTTAGTTAAGCAGCTCTGGGGATGGCTTCCATTTAAGTAGGCTTCCAAAGATAGCACTGAGGAAAGAGCCTGCCAGGCCTGTGCCCTGTGGAGTTCTCAATGAGCAGAAGTGATTTTTCTCCCTCTCAGGTGGAATACCAGAGATTGGCTTTCTGGAACTGGAAGAGTTATTGGAGTTTTTGTTTTGTCATATTGGCACTGGTGATTGTGGGACTTGCATAGCTGTCACCTTGTAGATGACAGAAGTTTCTAGAAGACAAGATATATGACATCTCCTGGGACATTAGTTTAGTAGAGAGGATTTTCAGCCAAGATGCAGCTGCAGTAACCAATGATCGCCTTTCAGAGCGGCAAGGACCCATAGCTGGAGTAATAGCTGTAAGATCCTGGAGAGAAAAAACTCTCTTTCTAAATAACCTCAGAAAAGTATGTAGCTTTTAAAATTTTTGTTGCTTGGCACATGAATGTGATGCTGGGTAGTACAACATCATTGCATAAATAAGAGAATGAAACACACGTCAGGGAAAAAGGCCAGAGAAGAAAAATGCCCCGATTCTTAACATCATTCTTGACCTCATCTCTTGGCTTATAGACTGCATTGTTTCCAAAGAAAAATAATTTCTTGCATGTTAGTTCAATTTTCTTTTGCTTGTAGCAAGTGCCATCCTATTTGATGCAATTGTTTGCACATTTTGAATTTAATTTTTTTTAGATTGTTCCTCTCTCCTGCAGTTAAAGGATTTCACCATTGTGAAACCATGATGGAGTGTAATTCCAGGAACCTGGTCAGTCACTTGACATGGCCTTGCAAAGCAGGCCAGGGGCAAGGAAAAAAGATGTAAGAGGCTGCAGCCAGGCTAATACCATGTATTTTTACATTAAAATTTGTTTTACAAATACAAGCGATATGCTCTAAGATAACTATAAAAAGTTTAATACAATGAAACATAAACCAGCAACCTAGTCATTATTTTCATCATGAAGTGTTGTATACTGTGATAACTGCATGTGTTATATACTTCTAACTGGAAGTGCACTGTTTGCTTGCTTACACTAGCATCTATAAATGTGAATAATATGTTATGCTACAACATACACTGGTACAACAATCACTTCACTAGGCAATAGGAGCTTTACAGGGGGCAGAGGGATTGAACTTAGGGCTTTCCCATTGAACTAGCTCCCCAGCCCTTTTAAAATTTTAAATTTCCATACAAAGTTTTGCTAAGGCATTAAATTGCCTAGGCTGGACTTAAACAGTAATCCTCATATCTCAGTCTCTCTAGGTTTTCAGATTACTGGAGTGTGCCACCATGTTCAGATGGCAACAGAAATTTTTTTATTTCCATGGTATTTTTTCTGTTTTATAAGTTCTTTTATCTAATTTGTACATGTATGTGGTACATAATACTTATATTCCTCACGAGAAGTTGGTTCATGTTCATGTGTTGGCAGTGTAGCGGTGAGCTGAGCTTCCTTCCATTACGTCCTGCAGGATTGCAGTTGAACACGTGGCTCGTTACTGAGAGAAATGTCCTCATGTAGCATATGCCTTATTGTTTCATCTACACACTCCTTTCAGAAATCCTGGAGGAAAAGTATAGTTTGTTGAAAGTGAGGAAGATTATGTGCCAAGACAAACATGACTAAAAATATCAAACTGGAAATTGAGTATCTCCCCAAAATTTTAATAAGAAACATTGAAGCATAGAGAATTGGAAAAATTATAATCTGAGCAACCACATACCATCAGCTCAAGCCAACAGCTACCTCGGACTGTGTTTTGTTCCTTTTAAGTTAATTTGATTGATATACTTCAGATATTCATAGTGATCCCATTTATCATAGGGAAGAGGTACTTACATGTAAATGATTTTTCTTTTCCCATGTCCCTCCTCTTGCTTGAGCCCCGTTCCCTCCTTTTTACAAAAGCTTTATTTTCATTCTTTCCTCTTTTTTTCTTTCCACCCCTCTCTCTCCATAGGTTCCTCTTTCCATTTGAAGACTTTTTTCCTATTTCATATACATTTCATTATACATTTTGGGCCTTATTTACAGTTCTTGCTCATAGCAGAGCAATCATGAGCTATTTGAACGTGTGTGTGTGTGATTTATTTCACTTAAGAGTATGCTCTCAAGGTGTACTTCTCAGATAAAGAAGTACAAATGACAAATAAGTACATGAAAAATATTTCTATTTTTTCTGTTTTGATTTAAAAAAATGTTCAACATCACAGGTCATTTGAGAGATGTGAATTATAAACAATCACCTCATACCAGAAAGTATGGCTGTTATCATGAGACCAACCAATAACAAGTGCTGTGGGTATGTGAGGAAAACGGAAGCCTTCTCCTCCGTTCGTGGGAGTACAGACTGGTGCAGCCAGCACGGTAATCAGGGTGGAGATTCCTCAACAAAGCAGGGCTAGAGGCTCCATTTAATTCATCTATTGCCCTTCTTGTTTTCTTCTCAATAGAATTAAAAACATGCCATAGGAATATATGTGCACTCATGTTTATAGTGGAACAGTGTGTAATAACCAAACATTAGAAATAGCCTGAAGGCTCATCAACCAATGAATGGATAAAGAAGATGTGGAGTTTTTTATAGTGGAGTACTATTCTGCCATAAAGTAGGATACATTTGAGACATTTTTAGGTAAATGGCTGCACTTTTGACTATAAGCTAAGTAGATTATGTTTGTGTTTCCACATGACTCTCATTTTGTCAGCTTCTGGGTACCTCTTACCATAGAGAGGCAGAATATTTTCTATGAGTAAGAATCTTTAACAGTGATATATTGGTAGCTCTTTAAATTCCTTCTGAAAACATAAACCTAGATTTGTCTGATATGAGAACCCTGAGTTCAGGGAAGGAAATTACTTTCCTACCCTTTTCAAATACTGTTCTCAAAATGTGATCTTTTCTGAATACAGTCAGCAATGAAAATTTGTTGAAAATGCAGATTATCATGTTCTTCTCTAGTGGAACAAAAACTAGATGCCGGAGTGGACCCACCACCCTGGCTTTAAGAGGTCTTCTTGGTTCACTGGGCTACTATAACAAAATACTGTAGATAGGATGCCTTACTAACAGTCACAACAACAAAAACTGATTTTCTTCTGGAGGTTGGAAGTGATGGACTGGAACGCACACACAACCAGACCAGACACTGCCACGAGAGAAGCTTTATTGGGCCTTGCGGACCAAGACAGCCACCATTTGGCTTGGGGAAAGGGTTTTAACGGTTGTTCTGGAAGGCGGGGTGGCTCTGCGGGTGAGCCAGTGTGACCAGATTGTGATAGAATCCGTCACAGGGTACATTTTGGTGAAATTGACTTTTAGGGTTGGAACAGTTCTGGGAAGTTTTTGAGGTTCTCTCTCTCTCTCTCTCTCTTTCTCTCTCTTCTTCCTTTCTCTCTCTCTCTTCTTTCTTTCTTTCTTTCTTTCTTTCTTTCTTTCTTTCTTTCTTTCTTTCTTTCTTTCTCTTTCTCTTTCTCTCTCTCTTTATTTCACTCTTTTTCTTTTTCTTTCTTTCTTTCTTTCTTTCTTTCTTTCTTTCTTTCTTTCTTTCTTTCTGTAAGCCCAAGTGTGAACAGGTTGGCCACTTGGGAAGTTCCTTTTTTTTTCTTTAAAGAAAAAAAAAAGCAAAACAGAAGAAAGGGTAGAAATAATATAGAATTTCAAAAAATTAATAATAAGAAATTACTAGTTGATAAATTCCATATTGTCATCTTAGAAATAGTTGTTCAAGTCATGAAATTAAAGCATAGAAATGGACAATCAAAAAATGAGAGTGCAAACTGTTCTGTTCAATGAGCCAACAAAAACTTAAGTAATATGGTCTTCTCTCTTCCACACTTGAACATACATGCAGTTATATTCTCTAGAGCACTTTCCTTCCCTTTCTTTTTTACAATAGCTATTAAACATTTCAGATCTTATTACTCCTACAGTTTTTACTACTTTGTACATCAGAGAGACAATGTGATATTTATAAATACGATTCTTATTTATTTCACTTATAGTAGTCTCCAGTTGCCTCCATTTACCTATAAAGACCTCCAGATCATCCTTTTTATAGCTGAGTAATATTCCATTGCATAAAAATACATCTTTTTCAATCACTCTGCAGTTGATTGGCATTTGCATTGTTTCCAAGATTTAGCTATTAAAAATTGTGCTGCTATAAACATGGGTGTACATATATCACTGTGACATGACCTTTTCAGTTTTTCTGGGAAAATACCCAGGAGGGAAATAGCTGGATTGAATGAAACTTCCAACCCTAGTTTTCTGAGGAATCTCCATACTAATTTCTACAGTGGCTGTACCAGTTTCCATCCCAACAACAGTGGATAAGTGTTCCCTTTTCCCCGCAGCCTTGCCAACATTTGTTATCAGTTGTTTTCTTGATGGCAGCCATTCTTTCTGGAGTGAAATGAAACCTCAATGCTGTTTTAATTTGTATTTCTCAAATGACCACTCATGGTGAACATTTCTTCATGTTTTTATTTGCCATTTGTATGTATTCATCTGAGAAATGTGTGTTCATCTCAGATTCCCATTCTGGGGAGGGTCTTTGAATTTGGTGGGGGGCCTGATGTTTTTTTAATTCTTTAAATGTTTTGGATATAAGTCCTTTGTCTGAGGGGTTACTGGTTAAATTATTTTCCCATCCTGTCAGGTTTCTTGTCACTCTGTTAGTGATTTCTTTTGAAGTGAAAACAACATTTTAATAAGATGTAATCCCAGTTATTGATTCTTTAAAGTACTTCCTGTCCAGTTTCAGTTTTGTTCATGAATTCTCTGCTTACCCCTCATCTCCAAGATTTTGACCAAACTTGTCTTCCAGTAGATTTAGTGTTTCTGTTCTAATATTTAGACTTTTGATCCATTTTGATTTTAGCTTATTTCATGGTGATAGGTATGAGTCTAGTTTCTGTCTTCAGCATGTGGAATGTCAATTTTTCCAACACATTTTTAAAGAGGCTATCCTTCTTCCAGTGAACATGTTTAGCTCCTTTGTCAAATATAAGGTGGCTGAGTGTCTTTGTAGTTGCATTTGCATCTGCTAATCTGTTCCATTGATCCTCAGGTCTGTTTCTCTGCCAGTACCATGCTGATTTTATCACAGTAGCTTTGTAGTATAGTTGCAAGTAAGGAATTGAGATGCCTCCTCTCTTGCCTTTGTTGCCCAGAATCGCCTTGGCTATTCTAGATTTCGTTTCTAAATGAATTTTAGGAGTGTTTCCTCTAGATATGTAAGGTATGTTAATGGTATTTTCATTGGGATTGCATTAAATCTGTATAACAGTTTTGAGAGTATGACCATTTTCACAATGTTGGTTCTTCCTGACCCAGAGCAAGGAATATCCTGCCATTAATATCCTCTTCAATCTCCTTTTTTAGAATAGTATAATTTTCAGCATATAGGTCTTTTACATTTTTAGTTAGGTTGATTCCTGCATATTTCATTTGTTTTAATGCTATTGTGAAAGGTGATATTTCCATAATGTCTAAGTGAGGTTTTTGTTTTTGTACAGGAATGCTATTGGTTTTTGAGCACTGACTTTATATCCAGCTACACTGCTGAATTTGTTTATTACCTCTAGTAGTCTTTTAATTGAGTTTTTGGGGTATTCTTCTAGAATATCATGTTATCTGCAAATAGGGATAATCTAACTTCTTCCTTTCCTTTTTTTTTATTCCTTTTATTTCTCTCTCTTGTATGATTGCTCCGGGTAATGTTTCCAGTAGTATATTGAAAAGGAATGGTGATAGTGGACATCCTTGTCTTGTTCCTGATTTTAGAGTGAAGGCTTTCAGCATTTGTCTATTTAGTATAATGTTGGCTGTTGGGTTTGTATTAATGGTCTTTATAACATTGAGGTACATACCATCTATTCTGAGTTTCTGTAGGGTTTTATCATTAACAAGCATTGGACTTAATCAAAAGCTTTTTCTGCATGTATTGAGATAATCATGTGATTTTTATTTATGGCTCTGTTGATGTGCTATATTACATTTATTGATTTGCGTATGTTAAGCCATCCATTCATTCCTGGAATGAATCTCACTTTGTCATGATATATAATTTTGATGATTTGTTGCATTCTATTTGCCAGAATTTTATTGAGAAACTTTGCATCAGTGTTCATTAGTGAGATTGGCCTATAGTTCTCTTTTTTGGTTGGGTCCTTCTCTGGTTTTGATGTAAAAGTAATACTTGCCTCCAGGATTGAGGTGGGGAGGATTGCATCCCTTTCAATTTCATTGAAGAGTTTAAGGAGTATTAGCATCAAATGTTTTCTAAATTTCTCATAGAATTCAGACATGAATCCATTAAGACCTGGGCTTTTCTTTGTTGGTAAGTTTTTAATTACATTTTCAATTTCAGTAGCTGACATTGGGTTGTTCAAATTGTTGTAGCTTCTTGATTGAGCTTTCGTAGTTCATATGTTTCTAGAAATCTGTCCATTTCCTCTGTGTTTTCCATCCTATGTGAATAGAGCTTTTCAAAATAGGTATTTATGATCTTTTGAATTTCCATGGGATCTGTGTTAATTTCCTTCTTTTTAATCCTTATTATGTGAATTTCGGTTTTTTCTTTGTGTTTTGGATAAGGTTAGCCAGAGGTTTATCAGTTTTGTTTATTCTCTCAAAAAGCCAGCTTTTGATTCATTAATTGTGTATTTTTTGCTTCAACTGCATTAATTTCTGCTCTTATCTTTACAATTTCCTCTCTTCTATGAGCTTTGCATTTAACCTGATCTTCTTTTTCCAGAAGCTTGAGATGTAGTATTAAATTGTTTATTTGTGTAAATTCTGTTTTCTTGATATAATAGTTTATTCCTATATACTTCTCTCTTCAGACCAATTTAATTGTATCCCACAGATTATGGAATCTTCTGTCCATATTTTCATTGAGTTGTAAATATTGTTTTATTTCTTCTGTAATTTCATCTGTAATCTACTGGTTATTTAGAAGGTTGTTACTTAATTTTCATGTATTTATGCAGGTTTTGTGATTTCTTTTGCCATTAATTTCTAGTTTCAGTGCACTATGGTCAGATGATGTTTACATGATAATTTGAATCTCTTTTCATTTAGTTAGGAATATTTTATAGGTTATTATATGGTGTATTTTGGGGAATGTCCTGTGCACAGCTGAAAGGAATGTGTATTTTGATGCAGTTAGATGGAACACACTGTAAGCATCTACTCAATCCATTTGCTCACATGTATGATTCAGTTCTATTATTTCTTTGCTTACTTTTTGTCTACTTGATCTATCTCTTTGTGACAATGTAGTATTAAGGTCCTCTATTATGATTGTGTTCTTGTGTATTTGGTTTTTCATGTCCATTAGTATTTGTATTGTAGAGTTGAGTGCTCCTGTGTTTGGTGCATATGTATTTATAACTGTTAATTATTTCTCTTTAATATATCCACTAACAAGTATCTTTTTTAATTATCTTATGTTTGAAATTCACATTGTCTGCAAACAGAATAGTTACCCCTGATTTTTTTCTGGGTTCCTGATTCATAGAATACTGTTTTCCATCCTTTGACTTTTAATCTATGAGTTTCCTTTTGGGTCAGATGTGTTTCTTGTATACAGCATATTGTGGGATCCTGTTTCTTGAACCATTCTGTCAACCTATTTCTTTTGATAGGTGAATTGAGGCCACTTACATTTATGGATATAATTGATATGTACTGGCTCCACTTTTCCATGGTATGTTCCAGTTGTTTATTTATTTTCTGCTTTCCCCTCTTTTTTTAATTGTTTGTCCTGCCTGGTGCTTTCTTTCTGTTGTTGTTCTGGAGATTATAGTCATTTTTATCTCTGTCTAGTATGTCTTTCAATACTCTTTCTAGGGATCATTTTGTGGCCAAAAATTTCTTCATTGTTCTTTGTCATGGAAGTATCTTGTTTCTCCATTAAATTTGAATGACAGTTTTTCTGGGTACATCAATCTCTTTTGAAAGTTGTTTTCTTTTAGGGCATGCAATAGTTCACTCCAAGCTCATCTTGATTTGAGGGTTTGTGCTGAAAAGTCTGCTGTGATTCTAATGGGTTTTCCTTGATAGATGGGTTGTGTCTTTTCTCTAACAGCTTTTAGTCTTCTGTTTTTATGCTGTATGTCTGAGATCTTAATTATTATATGTCTGGGTGTAGATTTGTGTTGGTTGTAACCATTTGGCATTCTATATGTCTCACTTATCTGCATATCATGTTTTTTTCCCCATGTTTGGGAAATTTTCTGCTATTACTTCTGTGAGTAGTTTACCTATGTCATTTGCATTGACTCCTGCATCTTCAGTGATGCCTATTACTCTTATATTTTTTTCTCCTGGAATAATCTAGAAGCTGTTGGATTGTCATTTTGTGCTGCTTTGTTATTTTTAAAAGTTCTATCCTTTCATAATCACTGATTGTGATTCTGTTCTCAAGGTCCAGAATTCTATCCTCAGCTTAATTTAAATGGTTTTGCCAGCTTTCAATAGAATTTTTTTCTTGCATATCTGTTTGAGTTTGTTTCATGGATTCTGCTTATTTTCTATATTGTTCATTCAAGGTTTCAATCAGTTTCCCATGCTTTTGTACTTTTTAAAAAATCTATTTCTTCTCTAGCTGTGCTTAGCAACTCCTTTATGAAGGTTGTTATTTCTGTCTTTACATAGGAGATTACTTCTAATTTGATTTCCTCTATAGTCTCATGGATTTGTCTCTTTATTTCACTTGCTATCTTTTCCAAGATTTCTGAAATTTTAAAGACCTCTATTTCAATGTCTCCTTTAGTTGCTTTTGTTGGACACATTGATAGAAGCCTGCTGAGGTCTTCTGTTTGGATGAAAGGTTACTGAGTCTCTTATCGACACAGAACAGTTAATCCACTGCAGTCCAAGGTTCTGGGTGAAGGAGTGGGCATCAAAGATCAACAGCAATACTAGGTCTAGGAGATGGGGAGTCCCAGAGGGCAGCAGTGGGATGGGAGTGCAGAAGAGTCTGGCTTGTCCTGGCCCTGCGTGCCATTGAAGACCCTGTGTCTCACAATGGATGGTGGGATGGCAGGGATGTGGATGGAGAGGGCTCTGGAGGCCTTGCCTTGCACACCGCTGATGGTACTGTGTTCCACAGTGCACGGTGAGACAGCAGGGCCATGGAAGGGGCGGGCTCAAGGGATCCAGCCTTGAGCGCCCCTGAAGGTCCTGTAGAAGTTTCTTTTCTTACCATCCCAAAATAAATAGGCTCTGGGGACAGGCTGACCCTTCAGGAAGTCCAATACTAAGTTGTCAATAGGTTTGGTGTTTGGTAGATTCTGTTTCCTAATACATAGAAATCTCCCTTCTTCCATATCATCAAGAGAAATATAGCACAGTTCTGCATGTGCCTTTTGTAAAGACCCCAGTGCCAGCCATTAAGATGTCATCATCTCTCTCAAAAAAATCTAGTATTTATCAACTTGTCAATGAGAATTTGAACATGATTCTCTTCGAGAAAGGGGCACACAAGCATTCAGATTACAGCAGTTTACAAGTGAATGCTGATGTTCCATGAAGTCTGAGAACTAGTGTTGTAGAGAAATCAATAGGTAAGTATTAGAGAGCAGAAGTTGATGGCATATAGTATATATTCTTTCTTATGATTCATATTCTTTGTAATATCCCATACACAGTTTTCCCCCATGGAAACACATTTATAACATTTTGATACCATACTGTTAAAGAAATTGCAACTGTGTTGGTATCAGTGGTTTCCTCATCTCTGTGTGTTGTGGACCAGCTGTACCCTGGCTCCCAGTCTCTCCAGATGTTCTTACCTTTACTAATGCAGTGGCCTGGCTGTTCTAGATAAAACACAGAACAACAGGTTTAGGAAATTAAATCATTCCACCAAAGTTGGTGATGACTGGGGACAAGCATGCACTTCCTCTGCTGGTATGACAATTTATAGGCAGTACTTACGATCGTAGAGTTTTTTGTGGTAGTAGTAGTAGTAGTAGTAAGTGTGTGTGTGTGTGTGTGTGTGTGTGTGTGTGTGTCTACTTTTGAACCTCTTTTAAAAATGAAAGGGAAAGAATTATGTAATTTTAGGATTTTACAACAGTTAATAGTCTGATTTTTTTAAATGTTACAATATTTGGACTGAAGCTTTTTTGCAAAATAAGTATATCATTTTATCTATGCATCTCTGTGATTCATAATATATGTCACTGTTAATATGGGATGAAACACTTTATAAGGAGGATACACAGATGATTTTGAAGGATTTGCGGTTTCTTCCTGGAAAGCAGACATGAACTTGCTTACATATAAATCTCCTATGTTTTAATTTGACTTATTGTATATTCTTTTATTTATGAGAGAAGACAGCCTACAGCATCAGAATGGGGTGGTTGAGGTAGTCAAGGTTAAGGGACCTAGCATCTCTGTGTGCTGAGGATTGGGCAATTTCCTAAGAAGCTACACTTTCAATGCTAAAGCCAGGGGAATTCGAGGCAAAGCTGGGATGTTGGTCATCATTGTCAGGATCAAGTGAGGAGTCCACCTAAGTTAAAATTGATTTTTCCTATGCACATTGTTTCTCTGTAGTGAGTTAGGGTTACTTCATCAAATAATCTGAGAAATACAGTAATAATATCACTTACAGATGTGTAGT
The DNA here is from genome assembly GCF_034190915.1 of Cavia porcellus. Classification (NCBI taxonomy): domain Eukaryota; kingdom Metazoa; phylum Chordata; class Mammalia; order Rodentia; family Caviidae; genus Cavia; species Cavia porcellus. The sequence goes on along the minus strand of NW_026947496.1, from coordinate 66,181,778 downwards.
GGGAGTGCTATAATCTGAATCTTAGTTTTGATGCCTATGACCATATTTTATGTGTAGCCTCAGAGACATTTGAGATTATCCTCATCTTCAGTTTGAAAAGCACCATCATTGTTTAAACACTTCTGTGAGCACTTACTAATGTACACCTAAATTAAGAACTACAAAAGTACTAATAATTTTTATCTATCTACATAATTCTCTCTTATAAAACCTGTCATTTTCCTGAAGTGGTAACCAGGTCTTTAATATAATGTTAAAGATAGTCCTTTTTTATTTTAAAAACAAAACAAAAAAGACTAAAAATGATACATAATCTCAAAAAATGTAATAAGAAATTAACACAAATTAATATATTGATAGTTCTTTTGGACCACTTTTTCACTTGATATTACTAAAACGTACTCAAGGGTCTTCACTGCTTTTTCTGCTACATAAATATTCCATTGCATGAGTGACTGAGATTTAATTTGTCCATTTGCCTATCAGTGAACATTAGGCGGTTGCAGGTTATTGTTGACCTGAGCAGGCTGCTACGAACATCCACATGCAGGTCTCCTGGGCCTCTTAAGAAATCAGTGTTTCCTGAGTCAGCACTGAGCAATAAAGCTGCTGTGCTTTAGGGAATGTGAATGTTCAACTTTATGAAATGGAAATGTTTGCCCAGTGGTGGAACTGATTAACTCTTGATTCAGCAACATATGAGATTCCTTTTACTTACATTTCTTTTCAATCCTGCCTGAGGAATGAGGTAGCATATAAAATGCCCTCTCTCTGAGGTGTTACTTTTCCCTGATTGATAAAGCTTAGCACCTCTTCATACATTTATTAGTCATATGATTTCCTCTTCTATGAAATCCCTGTTCTTCTGTTAACTTCTTTGTGCTTACCTTCTCAGTTTATAGTAATTTGGGGATATATATATATATATATATATATATATATATTCCTTATTTTTTGCTTCTATATGTATATATGTCTTCCATATTTACATATGTGCACACTTAGATGCATATATTATAGGCCAAGCTGCTATAATATATCTTACAGTGGGTGACTTATAAACAAAATAAATTTATGTCTCAATTCTAGAGGTAGGAAGTCTGAGATGCCAGCATATTTGGGTTCTGGTGAGGTTATCTTCGGTTGCATTGTGGGATTTTCTTATTGTACACTTCCCATGGTGGAGAGTAGGACACAGCAAGTAAGCTCTCTGGAATCTCTTATAAAGATACAAAACTCATTTACAAAGACTCCATCCTTGTGATCACTTCTGCTCCTAATCACTTCCCATAGGCTCCTCCTAATAACATCATATCAACACATCAGAGAGTAGTTTTAGCATGAATTTTAGAGGGAAAACAGACATTCAGTATATCCTTACATGTGTGTTTTTCTGTATTCTTTCTATGTGCATATTCATATTTATTCCCAATGTGTATTCTTAGTGTCATTCCTTTTTTGGTTTATGCATGTATCATAGATGCCTTCTCACAGGTTGTGATTTTATTCCCATTCTTTAATGGACATTTTGATGAATAGTATTCTTAGTTTCAAGATCATAAAAAGTATCAAATATTTCTGTCATAGTTAGTCATCTTAGCAAATATCCATAAGATGACACTAAAACTAACTTTCCCCTGAGTATAAATATAAATTTCCTCATTGCCAAAGGGTATGGAAAGTAAAGAAAAAATGACTAAATAATAACTCATAATTGTAAAACGCATTTCTTTCAAGAGTTTTCTAGGCATGCTAATGGGTATTTATATAGTTGAATTTTGAAGATAATGGTGACCTTTTGGGTTTTTTTGCCTTCCTATATAGTTTGAAACTGCTATGTAGTCAGGCTGGTCTCAAACTTGCGGCAATCCTCCTTCCTCAGGCTCCCAAGAGCTGGAATTACAGGCGTGCACCACCACACCCTGCAAACATTGGTGTATAACATTTATTCTTCTGTATCACTTTCAATGCTGTTTAATAATCTATCTCATAATTAGTATATATTTTCCATATATATGCTTCTCTTTAAAACTTATTTCATTCTGGTTAGGCATTTATTTGACATATAGTGATTGCTATTAATAATCTTGTAGAAATAAGAAATTGTATTCTTGGGATGGGGATATAGATTGGAAGTAATCTGCATGCATAGCATGTGGGTGGCCCTGGGTTCAACTTCCAGCACCATGAAAAGAAAGCGAATCATGTTCTGTACATTACAATTTGGTGATTAATAGCACAGAGTCCAGAGTCAGTAAGATAAGAGTTCAAATCCCAGCTCTGCCTTTTTCCAACATCATGACATTGGGGCAATTATTTATCTATTCTCTCCTTTCTCTTTCACTGTTCATAATGAATATTATTAGTCTTCCCTCCCACTCCATAGAGCTTCAGGATTAAGTGGGATGGTTTGTATGAACTGCTTCAAGCAATTCTGTACATAGCAAATTAACCTCTGTGCTATCTCCAGGCACCAGAGATCTGAGGAGTAGCAAATGCAGTTCTGTCCACTTGGCTCAATGACCCTTGATTTTCATGATTCAGTTTTTCTTACTAGTAAATATCTGCTGGCAAAATGCAGTTACTAAGCTGTCATTGTTCTTTTCAGTAGCTAAGGGTGGCACTTTCTTGAGAGAGCATGGTTTGTTAGGACAAAAAGGAAAAAAAAAAGATACATCAATTATTCTAACAAGGAATACTGCTAGGTAGCTGGCCAGATGGCACAAAGTTAGAATAATTGCTCTCTGGGAAAACACTATTTCCTTTTCTCATAGTAAATAGTTTCCTACAGTTGGGAGGCAAAGCAGTTTCTCAATTCCGAGCCAGGTGTGTGGACAGCTGGGGAGGTGCCTACTTGGATTTCCACATCCTGAAGTGGCAAACAATCATAAAAGTACTGGCATGCCCAAGCTTTCCAACTAGAAAAGAAAGTGCCTCAAAGGAACAGAAGAAATATGATAAGGGAAGTACAGTTCTGAGCTGAGGATCTGCAGTGATTCTCTTGAGTACCTTGAAGGGGTCATTTCTGGACACAGTGTCTAACCTGCTAGCTCCTTAAGGGCAGGGAATTTGGCTTCTTACTTAACTGCTGTGTCTCCAAAAATGTACTTGGTGTATTACAGGTGCTGACAACATATCTCGATTAAGCATTGTACAGTGTTCTGCTGTACCATGTCAGGGCCAAGAATGAAAAATTTTGCTTTTCTGAACACATTTGAACCAACAAGGAGGACCCAGTGAAACAGGACAACAGTGACAGAGACCCACAAGGCAGTGTCTGGAAATTTGAAGTCTGGAGTGAGTGGAGGTATGCAAAATGTGCTAGAGTCCATAGAAGTATATTTTGCTCCCTATTTTCATTTTCTCTTATGTGGAAAGAGAAGTTAGGTTGCTTAGATTTATCTGAGGTATGGTTCATGGACTAGGTGCAGTAGTATCACCATCCTCTAAGAAATAGTCAGAAATGCAAATGTTCAACATCACTCCATATCCTTTCAATTTAATTCTAAGGATAAAAGCCAGCATCGTATGCTTCTATGAATCATCTAGGAAATTCTGATGCTCAGAGAATTTGGAGACTCCCTAGATTAGAATATCACACTAATCTTAAATATATTCATTAAAATTACTTGAGAAGCCCAAGTAAATCAGACTGTTTAGAGTGAGATCTGCCAATGGGTTTATTTTGAAGTTTTGAAGGGACTCTAATATGCAGTCAGGATACCGGAGAACCAAATTCTAACTCAGAATCCAACAGAAGCATCTTTCCTAGAGGGCCTTACTGAAATGCAGCATGCAAAGTACTCCCTGGGGCATCAGAATCTGCATTTTTAACAAGATCTAAAGGTGATTTATATGTATATTACAGCTTGAGACGCATCTGTATAAGCTACTTATGATAGGACTAAATTTGCAGAATTTGCACTTGGCTGCCACTTTCTATTCATTGGCTGAATTTCTGGTCTCTGTCAAAGAAGAAAAATGGGAGCCAGAGAAAATCAGGAGGAGCACAGTAGTGTGCAAAATATGAGGCAGTGAATACTCAAGGTCATGAAGAGGCAAATACCAGACAGGCTGTGTGTATGAGAGAATTGGGTGCTTTGACCATGTAAGTGCTGAAATTGCCTGCACCCCTGTGACCATTACTCATATTACTGGATGGACCAGGAGAATGACTGAGCAAAATCTCCTAGGTCAAATTTGGAGTCAGCAGCCAACTTGAGAGCTAAGGCTCTGGTGATGAATTTGTATGTGGAAAGGTATGTCTGGCCTGCATGCTCTTTAGATTTGAAAAATGGGAGCTGAGCTCAGGATTTGGAGGTGGGTACAGAACACCCAGAATTTCAAAGATGAGAGACTTGGGAAGTAAAGTGTGAACTTGATTTGATTCTTTGGCAGGATTCCAGTGAAGATAGTCAGACAGATGTTTTAACCATGTGTGGGGAGATAAAAAGCAAGCTCTGGAAGATAATTCAGAGTTCATTAAATGATACAATTACTGATGTCACTTTTTCCCTTTTTGAGAGATGGTCAGTGAAATGCCAGAGGCAAGTGTCTTGATTTCACAAAATTCCCTTGTTTTCAGGTTATTATCATTATTATTATTATTATTATTATTATTATTCCTATTCTTCACAAGAGAAAATACTACAGGCTATTTGTTACTCTAGGTTTTTGGGGAATTCTCAGTGACAAAATGATCTCACTATGTCCATCTTCTGCTGATGTATGTATCAAATCACAAGACTCTGATAGGGAGCTCCAGGGCCCTACTCTGATTCGGTCATCTTTTAGAATGGGGTCGATATCTTGGCTAAAGTTTGGCAAAACAGGTTTGCTATGAGAACAGAGCCTGGAAGAGTTGAGAATAGATTTGAGTATCAGGATCAAAGCAGACTCTGAAGACAGCATGATGAAACACATTTTATAGGAGGATAATTATAGAGGAAATGTCAAGTGGGAAATAATATAGTAGCAGCAATTGGCAGAGGAGCTGTGGGATGTTAGACCATGTGAGATGCTAATTGCTTTTGTTTGTGTGAAGTGACTGCCAAAAGCACCGCTGGTTACCTTAGGCTGCATCAGCTGTGGTGACATCCATAGAGTAATTTATTCCTATGTTGGATCTTCGTCCCCTTTAACGCTGTTTTAAGTGATCATCTTCTGTCTTGGTTAGTATATTCTGAGCTTAAACCTAACATCTTGGAACAAGTTCACATAATGTCAGCTGATCAATGAGAGCTTCATCTATGCCCTATGTCCATTGCAAAGATGAGAAAGTAGAGGACCCCAGGGACACATGGTTTAACTGTGACTACACAGCTAATGTTAAACAAAAATTAGAGAAGTCCATTGCTGTTTTCTTTTCTTCCTTTTCTTTGTTTTATTTTTCCTTTATGTTTCCTCCTATTTTTTGTTCTTTCTTCTTCCTTTTTCTTTCTTTTGAGAAAGTTTTGCTATGTAGTTGAGGCTGACCTGGAGCTCAGTCTGTAGCCCAGGCTGGCCTCAGACTCAAGTCATCCTGCCTCAGCTTCCTGTGTGCTATGATTCCAGCTGTGCACCACCACCCTACCCCTATTGCTCTTGATCAGGTTCTTGCACTGGGCCCCAGTGCCCCAGACAAAACAATCAAAATGGAGTCATTGGTTGTAAATGGAGTCATTGTGCTGTCACTTCCCTGAAACTAAGCTATTTGTGTATGTGACTTTTCAGGGAAATCAGGAGCAGCGTCAGATTTCCTGAAAGGACAGGTTTTAATTGACATGATGGTAAAGTTCTCTCTGCTTTATTTCGCATAAAAAATAGCCAATTGATATTTTGTTATTCTTTTTCCCTGTCCTTGTCATACGAAGAAAGTAACTTTGATTCTATTTTTTTGTACTGTTTCTATTTTCCTCAATGATTTTCTGTCTATAAAACCTCTGCTTGGCACCTTGAAATGCGTACTGTATGCTATGGCATGGCATGTTACTCAATTCTAGAACTAAAAATAAAACCAATTAAGATCTTTAAATTTAGCTGGGTGTGGTGGCACATGCCTATAATCCAAGTATTCTAGGAGGCTGATGTAGGAGGAGCACAAATTCAAGCCTAGACTGGGCTACTTAGCCAATCAGCGAGCCCCATCTCAAAAACAAAACAAGACAAAACAAAATGGAAACTAGGGATGCAGCTCAGTGTGAAGATCCTCAGTGTACAATTCCAAGTGACACACACACACACGCACACACTTTAATAATGTTATCTCTGACACCAACATGTGGTATATATAGCTCAAGCCTCTGACTCTGACATTGGAGTCCTATGCCTTCTTGGGATTAAATCTCCCTATCTTCTCCTTTCCTTCTTCAGATACAAACATTTCTGGTTCTGATTTAGAATCTCCAGCTCTCCACATCAAATAAATTCCTACTTCACTTCCTCTTTTCATCTTCTGGTGAAAGAAGATCCATCTCACAGGAGTGGCTCTTCCTCTACTTCCAAGGCTGAGGGTGACACGTCTATATCTTTCCTCTTTATTTTGATGACATGTCTCTATTTTTTCCAATATTGAGATTAAACCCTTTTTTACTGAGCAACGTCCCACAACCTCTGATCCCAAATTTTACTTTTTATTTTGAGACTAGTTCTTGGCCAAGTTGCTAAGTCAGTGGAACTCACACTTAGGATCCTCTTGCCCTGTTCTCCCCACATCCTGGGATTACAGGTATATTTGCTAGGCCTATCTAACGACTTATGTCGTTTTTGTCACTAAACACTAAAGTGTCTGCTCTGGTGGAACTCGCTGCAACCAGTCGGCACAGTCCCTTCTAGCTCTCTCGTGGTTTGTCTAATTCATTCACTTTGGTCGTTTATTCTTTGTTTTAGCGACTCATTCACAAATATTTATGGAGTTCCTACTGTCAAGCACTATTTGAAGCATTAGGATATTATAGTGAGCAAAATAAAATAAAATACATGATCTAAATTGTACTGCTGAAAGGAACCACAAAATTTAAAAGAGCAAATCTGTAAAATTAGATGATCATAAGTATTCTTAAGAAAAATAAAGCAGGTTAATGGATTCACTGGGATGGTGGGTGAAATACTTTTAAAAATATGATCAGGGAAGACTTCAGACATGGTAATTTTTAAAATATATTACATGGGGCCCGAGATTTAGCTCAGTGGCACAAGTACCTGCTTGGCAAGTGCAAAGTCATGGGTTTGATCCCCAGCACCATTGAGTCATGTAAATATTTGATAGGGAGTGCTAGGTAAGAGACTGATACAACTCGGAGGTGGGATAGGCTTGTTGCGATTGAAAAGGAACAAGAGATCTGTGTAATTGCAAGGGAATGGGCACTCATTATGCTTCCTGACTGTGATAGTTGACTTTCCACTCCTTTGACACAATAACTAAAATAATCAGTTATAAAGAAACACTTATTTGTGCTCATAGTTTTATAGGCTGTGATTGGTTACCTTACTATTTTGGGCCTCTAGGAACAAATCTTTCCATTTGAGGGCCATGGAGCAAAGAATAAAAGGGAAAGATCCTCATTGCACAGTCACCTTTAAGATCCCGACCCAATAATCTAAAAACCTCCAACCTGCACCAGTTCTTAAATTTTCCATCACCTCCCAGAAGTGTCATGCTGAGGTTCAAGTCTTTAACACATGGGCCTTTGGAGGATGTCTGGGATCTAAACTGTAGCACTTGTATTGATAATGTTTCTAGTTACTTGGTGGAAAGTGTTTAGAAATGCATTTTGGAGACTGTGTACAGAAATAAAAATAAAGTATGCATTTTAATGTATATAATATCGACAGATCATAGAAATTATACACTCTATATAAATAACAGTTCCTAATGCACAGGGCTTTAGAAATATCTATTGTCATTGTCATGATCATTATTATCTCAGTACTACTCTTGAAAACTAATGGGTAGATTAAGGGTCTTCGGACCTAGCTTTTTCCATTTGTAGACAGAATTTTGCTATTTTTATATTCTTGGTTGTATGCTGGAATAATTGGGAAATTTTCTTGGATAACCTCTTACTGAAATAAATTACTTCTATCACATGGCTAGAACATAGGCTGGCTTGGCGGTATACTATTTTATAGATTCTGTTTCTATGTACTGAAGTATGAGGGCACCTCACACTTATATTTAGTGTAAAAGATGTATAACAATAATGACATTGTTGATCCTGTGGTAGTGATAGCATTGGTTAAAATAGCTAACATGTGTTAGGAGGTAACCACTGGTCAAGCACTATCCTAAGTCTCTGGCATGCATTTTCTTTCATAAGTCTCCTAACATTATGAGGTAGGTAGTACATTAAATTATTTGCTGGCTAGTGAAATGGAAAATTAAGAATATTTATGTAACTTCTTTAAGGATAGTTATTAGGAAAGAGGGCCAGTTTTTTACCTACATGGTTTGAGCAATATGGACAATTCAAAATTTATTTCTTCTTTGATTTATATTTTTCATACACACTTTTAATTTCAGAACTACACACACACATACACACACACACATGTGCACGTGCGCGCGCGCACACACACACACACACAGAATTCTTTTGGCATAATGTTTAAAGGGTATTTAAAGGACAGGAGAAAATTGGAAAATCATTTTGTTTTTTGAGTCTGATATTAAAATTAATTTTCTAATCTCTGTAAACACAGTGTTTGGGCCAAGGACTGAGGAAAAGAAGAAAGAGTTTAGCAGATGTCAATGGTAGGAAACAGATGCAGGTTTAATTAGTCATGGTAGAATGCTAGTAGAGTATTGGATCAGATAAATACATGTCAGATCTTAAGGCCCACCTAGAGTGCAAAGAACCAAGGTTATCCTCTGCAAATAGAGAATCTTATGTCTATTTATGTCTATGTTTTACTGACACCTAAGTTGCTGTCAGTTGATCTATAATGATGTTTGCTACTATTGAGTTTTGAGAATCTCAAGTCTTAATCTTGACTCACAAACCTAGACATCATATTTGTCTGACAGTGCAAACAAGTGTATTATACATTAGTTATTTATGTCTTTGGCTAAATTTAGCAGAAATGTGTATCTTTTCAAAAAAAATTACCCCCAGCCTGCTTTTTGTTTAATATTTCTATATTTTCTTCTTTCCTCTGCCACTTTTGATGGGTAATTTTTTCAGTTCATTTCTAAAAGCTGCCAGGTCTAAATTTCAGTTATAAAGAAGCACCTGGGTTTTGTGATTATTCTATGAAACAAAGTGGAACAACTGGATTTTAATTTGTATTTGAGATATGATTGTTGTGGGGTACAGTGTATTACTTTCACAAGTTTGGTTGTTCATGTTGATCTCTAGCTCAGGATTTGAAATAAACTATAACTAGAGGGGAAAACAACTAAAATATTTATTGCAGAAAATAAAAAAGTTAACCAAAGTATTTTATTGATACATTCTTGGACAATACCACAGAATTGAAAGAGAATGGAAAGAGGGGGTTTTCAGCAAGGATTTTCTTTTTCCACTAAATTGGCACATAAGCAGCAAGATTAACGAAAGTACTTATTACAAACAGTAAAAAACATACATGCTGTTTTTTTAAAGTCCTTATCACACTGGTCAGTCAGTGGGGGCATGAACAAAACCTCAAGACATGAAAAATCCATATTCTTTCCTTCAAATAGCTTAACAATTATTAAAATTATTGCAAAATATCCATATACTCTAGTTAAAATAACAAAAAGGAACACAAATACAAATATTGAACATAAATTATTAACATGTACTGTAAAATACATTACTAGCATGCATTCCAAAGATCAAGACCTCTATTCCATATAACCAATGCTTTTCTTTTGTGTAACTATCATAAACCAAAGATAGGTGGGGCATACTTTCTCAGCACAGTTTTTGGTCTTTAAATATCTTTTTTGTTTAAAAAAAATAGCATGATTTGCAGTGGCACTGTAATCATAATTATACAGTCATGTACAGATGTATGCATGTCTGTTTTTGTCTGCCGAGATCTTTTTAAAATTTTAAGTATTTTAAAATTTTCCCAAATATTCCACCATCTGAGAGAATAGGGTGCTATGAAAACAGGGCATTCGAAAACAAACAGTGAACCGAGGTACAACGTCAGATGGCAAAGTGCAAAAGTCCTCACAAACTGTACAGAAAATTTCAAAACCTTGCATCCTTGAAGGACATACGTAGAAAGACAGGTCAGCCCCACAGTGGTCCTGTGGCTCTCCACGGTTCATCATAAAGAGCCTGGTGGGACTTGAGTCTCAACTCTCCCTGTGGGAGGGAAAGTCCAGAATTGCAGCCTCATTGGCAGTGCTGATGCCAGTGACTTATTAAGCCAAGATAAAGTAAAGATATTTCATAAAGCAGCTGTTTAGGACACTTCGATCCTCTAACATTGGTCTCCCAGCCGGGGAAGCTCCTCCAGTGATTGGAAGTGGGCAGGACCAAAAGAGTCCTATGCCAGGTTGGGTGACGGAATAACTGAGGGTCTTCGTCCTTCCTGGTTCCATGGAATGGAACGTGTTAGATAACCAGGTTATTATAACTGACATACTTCTTTTTTGCCGCAGGGCCTGAAAAAGAAAAATTGAAAGATTCAGTCACGGCAATGACCATTTTTGGTACAGGTAGAGTAGAACTAAAACTGTAATTACTTGTGGTATTAAGTCAAGGTGGGTGAGACATCTGGGAGGAGCACATACAATTTTGAATTCCTCTTATTATTTCTAAGATTCTGTCCACTGAAATCTGCAGTTACCAGTGATACTTAAACCATCTTAGTTCTTTTTTTCTGAGATATGTCTAGCCTCCCTCTTTTTGATTGGTAAGGTTAGTAAATTTATCAGTGGTTATCAGACTTTCTAATTAGACAACACTAAGCTTAAAGAGTCCATCCATACTGCACTGTATTTCTCCAAGATCTTTTCATAACAAATGCCTTATGCTTTGGAAAGGTTAGTCTTTGATCATTGAGATTATTTTAGGTTGACTATGGATTAAGTCAACCAGAAACCCTTCTCTAGTTCTCAGTCACACAACCAAAGGACTATAGATTTAATTTTATAATGCCAATACATTTTAAAATGGTAATTTGCAAAACTTTTTTATTAAGGTTTGATGCTCATTTACATTTTTCAGGTATCTGAACATGCACAGTCTGCATTCTTTTTTATATGTAGAACAAATTACTTTTCTGTTTGGTAGAGATATGTGGTAATGGCCTCCCACATACGGCCTGAGATAGGGTTTATGTGAATTTAGAATTACTGAGAAGCTGCATTAACAAACTAAGACAGAGTTTTATCTTGCCTTTGAGTGATGCTCCCAGTATGATATATATATATATATATATATATATATATATGCATATGTACATTTTTCAAAATACCATGCACTGCATTAGAAGACTGATCTTTTCTGGATGGAAAATTAGAACTTTTCCTTTTAGGGAATTCCAACTGGAAGGCTCATTTCTCTGTTAAATTATATTTCATTGTATTAACTTAAAATGAAAGACAAATAGAGTTGTGTAAAATTGAGAGTCTCCTGAAAGATCTGGTCATGAGATTCCAGTCTTGATGGGTCTTTGCTTGATAAGTGCATGGCCTCAGTTCAGTAATGCCCAAGTCTTTTAAGAAGTCTTTATCTGTTGTTACAATATTTTGTCTTCAGCAAATATGGTTGATTTGGATACAAGCGGAAAACTTTCTAAAGATACTTCTTTATTTATATGTCATAGTGAGACAATCTCTGCTGATACTTGCAAATCCTAATCACAGCATGACTTATGTGAACCCACCAATTATCCTTGGGATCAAAGTGGAAATAAAGGCAACAAAGAACACAGAAGCTTGTACTAATGTGAACATCTAAGACTGCCTCTGTTGTGGTATTAATAAAGATGGGGTCCCATAGAAGCGTAACTGTCTGGTAAAGAAGAGGTAATTGACATTACAATTAGTACATTGTAGTAACCCATTACTAAGGAAGAGTCTTTAATGAAATATAATAAGTTAGAAAATAACAACCCTGTGTTGTAGAACAGAGCACTGCATTGGGTTAAACAAAAACCAAAATCAAGTCATATTTTAAAAAATTAAAAATTGTGTGTTGCAGAACATGATAGAATTTATTGACGCTTTGCATAATTTACCTTCTTACGTTCTCAGAGAGCCTAATGACTAATACCAGTTATGATCTCTATCGTACAAGGGAGAGGCCCACAGTTTAAAAGCTGGGTATGTCATACTTGGCTATGTCATACTTGAGTCTATGTTTTCCTTTATAGGAAAGGCAGGATGTAGCTGGAGTTTTGTTCAAGATGCAGGTCCTTGGTGTGATTAGCCCGGTGCCACGATGCTGATTTTCTTGGAGCCCTTGTTAGATGAGATTAATTTTTCCCCTTTGGACTGATAGCACAAATATTTGAATTATCTCAGTTTTTTGGTGGGGAATATAATACATAAGTGTATTTTTAAGTTACAAATTTGTGTGCAAATGATAAGCCTCTATATGTGCTTTTTTTGCATGTATAGAGCAAAATTATATTGAAGTCCATGCAGTTCCTAGAATAGCAATTTATATACTTTCCACAGCAATGTATAATGCATTATACTTATTTCTGAAGGATTTTAATCTTATGATTATATGAGTGCATATGGTTCCTGATATTTCAATTCATTGGGGTATGAATGTAGATCATGATTCAGGAAAGAAAATTGTTTTGTTCACAATAATTATCTAGTGAAATACTTGTTAAACAAATACATGTTTACTTTATAATAGCTAGCTGCATTTTTAGTTTGTGTTTGGGGCTTTTTTAGTTATAATATTGTGACTTTTAAAGAAGCACTCTGACAGATGACACTGCTCCTATTGAAGCAGGCATCTTGAAGAGTTGAGGTTTATAGTGAAGAACTGTGAGGGACCCCGGTTTGTGCAATGCGTCACTAATCCACATTTGCTTAAGAAAGCTTAGAACTCCCAGCTCACTCTTGGTACGCTGTCAAAATGAACACTCAAGTTCACATTAACATGAAGTTATAGTTATTTCCTGCTCAACTTTGTCAATTTTTTTCTCAAAGTGTATTTTATGGAGCATTTGTGGCCCACATTGGAGAAAGTATAGAAAAGAATAAAAGTGGAAAAGGAAACAAACATTCTCATAAATATTATTTTGAAGAAACACTGAACAAATAGGACTCTCTCCCATCCCATTTTTAATTTCTTTATTTTATAAATAAGAAATTTTATAGTGCATTAGCTATATATCTTAGTATGTATCCTTAAGAGTTTGTTTTTTTAATTTAAATGTGTAGACAGGCATGGTGGCACACACCTGTAATCCCAGCACTGGGGAGGCTGAGGCAGGAGGATTACTATGAGTTCAAGGCCATCCTGGACTATGAGGTGAGTACAAGGCCAGCTTGAACTACAAAGTGAGACCCTGTCTCAAAAAACCAACATTGTGTGCATGTAGATGGACAGGTATGGAAGTATATGTATGAAGTGACTCAAACATCCACAAAGGATAAACCAAAAAGTGCATCATATTCCTGAATATAACACATGTAAATGTCTCACCACCTTTTATGATCTGCCAAACACATACCAGAAATACATACAGTTGAAGCCATCCCCACTCCTCACCCCCAACCCAGTTCTTCCCTACCACCCTTTACCCCCACCACAGTTACTGTGCTAAAATGGGTACATGTTTTGCTGGTACCTCATTAACCACAGATAATACTAATTTATGTATTTTAAAACATGCAAAAGATATTATTCTGCACATAATCATTTGCAACCTACTTTTCATATAACATTTTAAAATACATTTTTTGGTGATTTGGTAATCATTGTGACTATATAACTTTCTCATACTAGCATAGCATAATTTCTATAAATCTTTTTCTTTTAATAGTTTACTTCCCAATTTTTAAAATAGTAAATGGTGCTATAATAGATGATATCTGAAAAAAACAGCGTGAACACAATTAAACGACAAAGAATAATTCAGGAGGAAATATTTGCCATATATTAGTTGACAAAGGATACCAAAAATTGTTTCACTTAAATAAATGAATGGGGAATCTAATTTTTTGAAAATGTAGTAAAGATATAACAATATAATTTTTAGATAAGGAAATATAAATAAAAATTAGCAATATTAGCAACTAGAGAAATACAAATTAAAACAATAAGATAGCATTTATACTCATACCATTACAAAGAAACAGTGAATTGGTACTAAGTTTTTGTAAGGGTATAGAGAAGCAGGAATTTTAGGCCCACAGTGACAGGAAATATAAATTTGGAAATAACTAGAAATGTGAAAGAAAATAAGTAAATCATTGCTTTAGCCATTTCACTTCTATACCTGATACCTTTCCATATGTATATGTCGACATGTATGGGACTTTTCAGACCTTTAATGTAATAATTTGTTTTGCATATAATAGGAGAAGAAAGTGGGTCAAATATAAGTTATTAAGGAACAGTATGAATGAATCAGATGATACCTTCCTGCCTTATCTAAGAGGCAGAATGACTGTGGGATGTTACTTCAACAGGCAGATAGCCAGACCTCTGTGATTTTAGGTTGAAATTCATTTTTCATTTTGTCATCCAATGTATATTTAATGAATACTACTATTTGTCGGCCTTTATTTTAGATATTGGGAATATTCAGTTTTCAGTAGGTAGTTTTAAATCCTATTAGACATTTAGCAAGTAGCAAACAAAAAAAAAAAAAAAAAAAAAAAAAACAAAACTCAGAAACAAAATAGAGGTCAGATGGAGTCTCTAGGCTATACGTTCACAACTCTTTGATCTGCAGTGTTTCCCATGTTCATTTGATTATTCTGGACCCTTTCTCTCTTCCCTTTTTATCGAATTCCTTTACAACACACAAGAGCACACTTTTGGAAATACATGTGATAGTTATTAAATCTTGATTATGCCTCTTTAGTCTGCTGGGTGTTGTGAAGCTCAACAAACTTTGGAATGTTGATTTAATGTGGGATGAAACTGTGTCCAAGATAACTTTCCTATGAACTTATTTTAAGCACTGTATGTACTCCTCCTACTTTACTATTTCCCTTTCAACTATGATTTTTAGTTGCTGTTTGTTCGTAAATACTCAGCCAAGAGTAATTCTTCATATTACGATGTGCAGTTACTAAAAGAGAAAGACATACTTAGTAGTAATAGCTTCTGTCTCCCATCCCTTCGTTTCACTTGTCAGCTGCCTTTAGCCTGGCACTTCACAGGAAAAGAGACGTTATCTTCAACTGTTCTCGCTTAAGATTTCAAAAAGCTAGAAAACTGACAGTACTTTGTTCAGAAAAGGTAATTTATTTGGTAATGATTTCCCAAATTCCTTTTCTGAAAACTGATAAGAGTAGCACATTACTTTGCCAACAGTATGCAAAATGAACAAGAAAGAACATGATTATCAAGAACGAGGGCATTCAGCTTGGCCAGTTCAACTCTTAACGGCCTCCCTTTGCTCTGCAGGGTCAGTCAGGTTCCCAGCAACACTCTCCCTGGAGAATTCTAGACTATTTGTCTTCATGTTTGCTAACTGGACTTGTCAATATAAGGGACCTGGCAGGAGTGAAAATATAATCAGTAAGTAGAATAGCTCAATATTCTAAAGCAACATTAATTATAATCTAGTTGCAAAGTCTTCAAAATCTGGATATCTGTCCATCTATTCAACCATTCATGTAAAAAAGTATTATTTGGTTTACGACAGTTACTCTAATAGAGGCTAGCCCTAATCTACAAGCTGTGGGTTCACTCTTTGTTCATTGTAGTTTATTTTTTTTAATTTTTAAAAAAATTTTATTTAAGGAGAAAAAAGAAAAAAACAGAAAAAGGGTACAAGTTATACAGAATTTCAGAAAAAATAAACAGGAAATCACTAGTTAATTACATATTGTCATCTTAGAAATAGTTGTTGAAGCTACAAAATTAAAGCATATAGAGGGGACTTTCAAACAGTGAGACTGCAAACAGTTTTGTTCAGTAATCCAACAAAACTCAGTAATATGGTTATCTATCTTATACGTTTAAATATATATGCAGTTATATCTTTTAGAGAACTTTCTTTTCCTTTCTTTTGTACAATGACAATTACACATTTTGGGTTTTATTACTCCCACAGTTCTTATCACTTTTTTTTTTTTGAAGAAAGTAAAACCAAATGTGACATACCAGGACAGAGTCAGTCAAATCAAAAGGATGGACATAATAGATAATGTAAAAAAATATACAAGATGATCAACAGTGGTTACCATAATGCCTCTTGTTATCTTAAAAAGAATTGCCTATATCATCAGTTATAATAAAATTGAACAAAACAGTAAAGAATAAAACCAAAACATTGGAGACATTAGAGGACTTCAAAAGAAGATAATAGTCAATCAGAATGGGCGTCACAATGGATCTTATTGTCTTCATAGTTGTTGCCTAGACTTTCAAACTTGGTACTATCTAGCATAACAGAATAGAGGAAAATCAGTCAAAACAAGATGGTGAGAGCAATACAGAGTTTCAGATCAAGTTAATAGGAAATCAAAGTGGGTTACTATAATATATCCTGCTATTTTTTATTTATTTGTCCCTTAATTAAAAGGATAAAAATGAAAAAGTAGATAATAAAAAGGAGATTGAGATAAAAAAGAGGGCATAACAACGTAACAGTGCAGGTCAAAACATAGCCATTTAAGCAAAATAGTGTTTCACCACAAGATAATCTCGACATAATAGTAGTTACCATAGTGTCTCTTTCCTTAAAATCTTTGGGTATAACTTCGTATACTGTAGCATCAAACATATCAAGACAATGTACAACCGTTCAAGGGAATGACAGTATTACAGGGTATTTAGAATCAACTAACAGAAAAAGAACAATGGTTTCTGTATAATCTCCTTGTCTATAAAAGTTTTTGTTTATATTATCACATATAATAAAATTCAATAAGATACAACACGTTAAAACTGATGGAGACAGAAGAACAAAAGCTTGATGGGACTTCAAAACAAGAGTATAGTTTAACTCATTTAACACTTTACCATATAGGGATGACATATGTCATCAGCAAGCCATTGATATATCTCTTTCCCCCGACTTCTATGGTAGGAATAAGAAATGAATCACAGACCAGCTTTATGTGGAGACGAAACCCCAAAGCAAACGCAGGCAACAATAGAGTAAAGAAGCAGTAACTTACAAAACCTAAGAAAAAAGGTATCGGATGCTTTCTCTGCTTTTAAGGGCCACATAATAGAACTTGGGTGCAAGTATAGAAAATGATTCTATACCTGTGAAAAGTGCTTAGAGATAATGTTGCAAGGGTTCGTGAATGTCTTAAAAGGGATATAGTACACTAGGCTTCGGGAGGGCATCTTAGTGGAAGAGATATTTATCTTGGCAATGAGGCAGTGTAAGGAGGTTACAGGACAGTATGAAAGCTTGCTGGGCGTCTAGTGAGGAGTGCGGGGAGGAGGCAGAGAGTCGTGGAGCTCAAGGCTGGGAGATAAGGTAGGGCCAGATAAATGACCTCAATATGTGTGCATGTTGCCATACTAATTCAGGGAACTAGAAATAAAAAGCATAGACTAACCAAAATTCCTCTGGTTATTTAGCTTCTAAAGAACGTTTTTCTAAAAGGTCTTCAATGCTAAATTTGAGAATTGGATTCAAAGTCCATAGGAAAATCATTTACAGTTTTGAAAAAGTCTTTCCATTTCTTCCCTAGAATTTTCTTCTTTACTTTTTAGTCACCTGCTCATTGGTCACCTACTCATTGCTCCAGGTTGAGTTTCAAGTTCACCTGCTGCAAGTACCTTTCCTGTTCCCCAGGTGGGTCAGATTTCTCAGCCCCGTTCTCTTCATCTCCCTCCTATGCCATCCTTATACTGAACCAGAGTGAAACCCTAATTTCTCATGACTGTCTCCAACAGTAGAAGTGCAAATTTTATAATGGTAGAGACAATTTTTTGAATGCATAAGAAGGGACTAGTACTTGTCTCTGCATAATATTTATTGAACATGAGGCTTTGCTCTCTGATGTCACTGTCAGCTCCAGGAGGACCTTAGGGACTCTCGTGGGGTTTGGTCTCCTCTTCTTTCTCAGAATCATTTTTGGTGCTTCTGTGTCCAACATGAACAGTGAGTATAACTCCTCAGATTACATTTGTAACTTTTAAACTACAGCATCTTTGTTCTGTTTTTAGCATCCAAGCAGGGCCAAAACAACCTGACTAAAAACTGAGAAATAAATTTTCAATTCTACCATAAAGAGTAAATGAACACTGGTAGTGTTTCTTTAAAAAAGCTAATTTGTACTTTAAGTTGTAAAGCATCAAGCAGAGATTTCTACTGTTCTTAGAAGATGCATTTGAAGCAAATAGACAGAATCCCTTGAAATATCTTTCAGCTTGACTAAGCTAAAATCTGGGTAATTTAACTGAAGCTGTGTATGTGTTGCATTGGGAAAACAAGATGCACTAAATTACTGTCAAAGAAAAGACTTTTTATTGTGCTCTTTGCTTGGGCTTTGAAAAGCTTTTCTGCATTTTGCAATTTCAGTATATTATATATGCGAGCATTTTAAAGCATATTATGGATGCAGTACAATAATGCATCAAAGATTCAGGCTGTGCCAAAGTCTATCTTAGAGGCAATGTTAACATATAAGGCACTAGTGATAAAGAGCAGCAGGAATAGTACTTAGTGCTGCTGAATGACAAGTTCCTGTTGAATTCTAAGCCTTGGTATTTGGGGACAGGAGATTCACAGTCTGCTTATTCATCATTTTAAACATTTTCTGATCTTTTCTAAGAGCTCACAGTATGTTAGTAGCATGGCTGCAAACTAGTAGTTTAAGGCAGAGAAAATTACTGTCTATTCTGGACCAATTTCTGTTTCATTGCAGTTCAACACATATTTATTGACCACCTACTATGTGTCAGATGTGGTTGTAGGCAATGGAACGATATGTTATAAAACAAGTCCATTTCTTGTTTATATGGACCTTAAATTCTATTTATGAAGACAAATCATTTTAAAAAAGATGCAGAATTATATTCTGTCAAGTTTCTACAGTCACTGAGTTAGTAAATAGAGTTAGGTACTACAAGCCTCTAATCCTGACAACTTTGTTTTACACGTATGTTTAAAAACATTTTAATACACATTGTCAATTAATTAGCATTGAACTCAGAATTTATGACTGAAAAAGCTGTTCTCCCATAGGTAGTGATTTTCCTCATTTAGGTACATGACGGCTTTACTGCACTTAGGAAAGCTAGGTAGCACTTTAGCAATACACCTTGGAGCACTTTGAAAAGACAAAAATCACAAGCAAAATCTCCAGAATAACAGTAGGCGTTAAACTGAGAAAAGGATGCTCATTTTCACATGAAAGCTGAAACTAAGGGCAACAGCACCTTGCTTGTGTTAGCTGGAAACACGTGCCCAGCGTTACTTGGGTATGTCAGTGCTCTGCACATGCTGTGGATGACCTTGAATGCACTGCAGATGCTGACTTCAGAGTTAAAAATCAGCTTTAAAGGGCAGGTGAATTTGCACATACAGAATCTTCTGGCAGTGCAATTGCAAACTCCACAGTGAGAACAGCCCGAGGGTGTTAGGTTGAAGGCGTGATACCCTGGGTCAGCGTCATCCCCTCTGACTTTCAAGGATGGTTGGTGCTCAGGCCTGTCTATGCACACTGTGCCAGTGTGGTCCGTGACCTAGCGCTGCTCATCCTCTCATTTCTGGATTCATAGAGACTTTCACAATAGCTGCCCCAAGAACATGCCCTTCCCCTTCTCTTTGAGCACTATCACTACTTTAATTGGAGAAAACTTGGTATTTTGCAGACAATGACTGACCTGATGCTGGATGGGTTTTACGGGTGTGCACCCCAGAATCTCAAGTCTCTGATTTTGGGCTTCTTGGCCATTTGGACCCACTGTGGATTATTTGTTTTGCCGTGGATATGAGACATGCTCAAAGAAAGAGTGTATTTCCATTTTTTCTTTGAGGAAATTTGTTTGGAAGAGCATTTTGTTTGGTTTATGGTTTCTTTCAGTTTGTTGTTTTGTTTCTATTCCTTGAGATCTAGCAGTCTTATTTCCTATGGGGTGCATCTTAGCAGATTGATTAACTTAGAGCTATAAGACCAAAGACAAAGAAAAAATGAAATTTTTTTAATAATACTCTCTGACCCTGACATCCCTTGAGATTGGAGAAAAATGACCTGAAAATGGGTTCAGAAAATATCATTAGGTAAAGTCACTGTGGTAAACTGCCCCCAGAATTCCTGGTACCAGTTTTGATGGTAGTTCTTGTGCCTGCTGTTTTTTGATGGAGATTTGTTAAACTCATGATGACTTTCTATGGCCACTGAGCAAAGACTTTCTCCCCTTCCCCAGGCCCCCCACAATGCTCGCCTCTCTGATACTGGCTTTTTCAAGGGCTGAGCTTCTGGATCTGCATGTAGTAACAGATGTGGAGATCCCAGCTAGAGGTTTAGTGAGGTAAAAGGTAGATAATTTTCGGAGAGATATTTGGGCAGAGATTTGAAGGCAGTGAGAAAAACCATGTGCATCCTTAGTTCATAGAGCAAGCCACAGGCACAAAGTTGGCTGACTGACCAGAAGTGGGTCATATTCACAGAGAATTTGAGCCCGGTAAGGGCTAAATCTGTGCCTGCAGTAAGTGGAGAGAAAATTGTCTGAGGAATGCAAAACATCTCAAAGAGGGGTGCGGGGACATTGAACTGTCTCCTGAGCAGTGTAGATTTCAGGTAGGCTTACACATCAGAGGAAACTTGGCAGTGAAGTATGTTCCAGGTGGAAACACTGCAATGTAAAGGCGTGTTTTTTGAAACCCAGAATAAATTTGAACTTGTGATCCTACTGTTTAGGTCTCCTGGGATTGGCATGTTAAACCACATTCAGAGGTTTAGATATTAGCATGAACTACAAGTTCTGCAGTAGTTGAAATTTCTAACAGCCTGGAGGATTGATCGGGAATAGGTGTATACCAGAGATGGATAGTTACAGGGAAGAGGACCAACTAGAAGTTGATGCAACATTAGCACTCTGTGCTACATGGAATTTCAAGTCAAAACCACAGTGCAGTTCTAGAAGAACAAGGATTTCCCGGAGCTGCTGCTGCTTTTACTCACGCTATGTTCCCTTAGGACTAAGAGCATAGACAAAAGAGCCATTTTGCCATTTTCATACAGAGGCCATTTATGGCAAGAGCTAGTTTTTCATTAGTTTGTTTTAAATCTGGAAAATAGATTTGTATGCAATGACAGTCATTCTCTTAAGTTCAGTTGTCCCTTTTCATTTCTTGAGACAGAATCCAATTCTTTGTATAGGCTGGCCCCGAACTCCTGGACTCTGGGCATCCTCTTGCCTCAGCTTTCCAGGTGCTGGGACTACAGGTGTGGACCACCATACCTGGCTCATTGGTCTCTTGTTTTGATTGCAGATCTCAGAAGACTAAGAGAGACTCAAAAAAGAGGAAAACTGAGAATACTTCTGACTTAGCAAAAGGGAAGAGATGAAGGGAGCCTTAGTTTCCCTTCCTTTCCTGGTATCCAACTCAGGTTACCCTGGCAGGACAAAGAGAGCGCCTTCGAGCTGCAGTTCCTTTCAGGATAAAAAACGTACTTTGAGATCCTGGTTGTGGACTATAGAAAGATTGGAATCTAAGAAAAGTTAGACAAGGCTTAATTAACATAGCAAATGTCTACCAAGTTCTAAACCTGGGGATACAGAAGTACAAAGACATATTTCTGTTTTTGAGGAGCTTGAAGTCTAATGGGCTAAGATTCCTCTGTGGCTAGCTGGGCATGAATGTAAACCTGGAGAATGTAAGACATATCATATACCATGTGTGAAAATGGCCAGCTCACTCTTAAGGCTTAGATCTAGTATGTCATTCAATAACATTCAAACTTTTTAGCAATAAAAATTTCCTTTTACTTTTTCTATGTGAATATTAACTTGTTTAATTATCAATAGCAACTCTTTATAATCAACTTAAAATTAAAATAATAGTGAACTTATGTTTTAAGATAAATATTTTTAAGTTAAATTTTTAAGTCTGTAATTTAGTACTAGGAAAATAAGATACTTTTAGGAAAATATGTATTCAGAATGTATTTATAATTTTAAAATCAACTTTTGACTTTCTATTTAATACTATTACTTAAATATGAATGGATGTGGCACTCTGGATGTGAAATAGTATTGAGGTTTTTGTAAGCAGAGTCATTAGAAGATGTGTGTGGAAGTATTTAGCTGTATTACTGTTATACCACCTGAAAGCTGCTTATGAACAGTTTGTGGGAAAACTGTGTTTGTGCATATGTTAGTCAGCTTTCTGTTACTGTAACAAAGTACCTGAGAAAACAATCTAAAGGAGGAGAGGTTTATTTTAACTCATGGTTTCAGTCAGTTGGCTGAGTTGTCTTTGGGCCTGAGACAAGCAGAACATCATGGTGAGGGGCACGTGGTGGAACAAAGCTCCCCACCCGTGGTGCCCATGCCGCCATAGTGCCCATGCCGCCCATGCTGCCCATGCTGCCCATGCCACCCATGGCCACAGGACAGGAAAGGCTCCAGTCCCAATGATTCCTTCAAGAATAGTTTCTCACTGACCATTAAGGGTAGAAATATCTTTAGACATTCAATTCCTATTCATTTGTTCTATAAATTTGGCTTTTACACTATGCGACCATCATCTCAGGCTTCCCGTGGAGGAGTGCTGGGTGTATTGGGGACAACTAGTGAAAACAGGAAATGGACAATGCCTGCCAGATAAGTGGCTAATGTGGTCTAAATCGTGCTTCTCTTCGTATGCTGAATCTCGTTGGCTGAGCAGCACGCCTAGTCCATGGTTGGCATACTGGATGTATTCTTGACAGAGGTTTTGCTATCTTTAAATAGAGAAGTATCACTGGAAGGTGGGGAGTGGCAGAAGTGACGATGTAAACACCACACCCAGGCTCAGCAAGATCATCAGAGCCTGCTGCCTCATCTGTCTCTTCTAAGCTGAGTCTTAATGTCTTTCCTGTGTGTTCATGCTAATGTGTGTATAATGGCCTTGGAGTTGATTTATTCAAAGAAACCATATTAAAGACTGACAAACATAGATGTATAAGGAAGAAAAAAGGAAAGAATTCTATAGCATTTCCACAGATCATACAGAAAGAGTTATTTGTCCTTAAAACCCATGCCAGAAGAAAACATAGCAGAGGAAATGGGGTTGTGGGGGCAGAGATACACTCTTCCTATAAGTTACTGCAATATTCTTCCCCCAGATATTTCTGAAGGTAGATTCTACACACACACACACACACACACACACACACACACACACACACACACATCCTGGTGCAATTCATGGTCTCACACATGCTAGCCAATTGCTCTACTACTGAGTTACATATCCCACCCCTAGGTTTCAGTTTGAATAGCATCTTCTTGGAGAGGTCTTCCTTGACAACCTTTAGAAAATAGCACTCCTTGATTCACAATTATTCTGTAGCCCATTAGTATAGTCTTTATTTTCCACTAGCATTCTCAGAAGTATTCTGATTTAGCTATATTTTATGTTATCTTCTTGTTTTTCCTTTCTCTCATGTCTTTTCTTGGCAATCATAGTATCTTCAGGACTTTTGATGCTACCTAATACTCAAAGCATACATAATGGAAAGAGTGAAAGGTGGCTGGTTCATAGACAGCAGAAGGTAGGTACCTGACTTAGGAATAGTATGAGTGTAAGACAATATTTCTGTGTTTTGTTCCTTAAGACTTTGCCTTTAATATTTTGTTTTAGCCTGATATTTCCTCCTCCTCTCTGGAATACATTCAAATAGGAAGGATGGTGCAGCCCTAGTCCACTTGGTTGAGTGTGAACAGCCTCTGATCTCTCCAGCTATTGTGCAGCTCTTCTAGTCAGGCAGCTGGGGGTGGGGTTACTTTTCACAAGGAGTAATCAAATGTAACTGCAGCTATTATCAAAGGGATGTAAAAAGTGACTGATAAACTGTTCATGGAAAGACCCATAGCCATTCCATCCCTGGGTTTAGGTGAGTACCTTCTCCAGAGTAGAACAGTACACTTGAAATAGATTATGGCTGAGGATGTTTCAAGGAAGATGAGTTGGAGGAAGAAACAGGACATCATGGCTTTGGCTTCAGTAACTTAAATGCATTCTTTCTTTCATTGCTTTTCTCACTGATAGGGAAACTCGCAACATGATTAACATGAGCAGGCTAGATTCTACTATGTGAGACACCAATGGCTAATGAGAGCGACACAGCCTGTGCCCAATATTAAGTTCAAAATTCTTCCATGTTTTTTATCTTCAAGGTCAGACTGTTGTTTTGATACAAGTCTAACATCTAGGTATGATATTATGGGTCAACATTAATCTTGTGACTGGTAGATTATTGAAGAAATTTAAGACTATCTAAAGATTTTGAAGGATATTTGTCAAATTCCAATTTTAAATGAATTGATTTGCAGTCTTTCCTTAAACGCACTGCATTTGTCATAAGGCTTAGGACCTGCACTCATTGTTCATTCTTCTTTGAACTCAGGGTCAGGCCATTTGTGATATAATTCTGTGTGTGTGTGTGTGTGTGTGTGTGTGTGTGTGTGTGATATAATTTGAGAGACTCCACGAGAAACTTAGGATCGAGCAGAGACCTTGCAGAAATGAGCACTTAGCTGCGTTATAGCCATTGGGTCTGGAGACAAGAGCTGAGGAGGCAGAGGATCTACCTTCCTTTAGGAGGAATAAAGAGACCCTTATAATGAGATACCACAGACTAGATGTTCAGTGATACTAGATTTCTACTGTTGCTTTAATATTATAGTAGTATTATGGCTATGTTGGAAAATGTCTGTATTCTGTGATAATATGAAATCCTTTGGAGTAAAAAACCATGGTATTTATGGTTAACCTTAAAATCATTCCAAACAAAAATACATAAATTCAAATGAAAGGAATATGGCAAAATATTGACAATTGTTGAAACCTGATGGTGGATTATATACTACTATTGTATAAACTCTTCAAGTGCATTAATAGTTTTCCATAAAGAAATATTTGAGATCCTCATCTCTAAAGTAAAATGTATGTCTTACAATTTTTCTGGGAGCTTGTCCCACCATAATAGTGGCCACCAAGAAGTTATAATTTCAAGCCAGTCTTCCCTGTGTATCTCAGAAAAGAGATGGAAATTAGCTACAATTTTCTTTGTAGTATAATGGAAAAACCTGATGATCCTAATTCAGAAATAAATATCAAAACAGCCTCCAGAGTAAAAGGCAGAGCAGAGGTGAAAAAAGGCTGAAGGATGCTCAAAGAGGGACATTACTCAGTTGTGTGACCTTAGGTGTCATGCCTCAGTTTCCAGTGCCAGCCTCTACAGTTGTTAGGAAGATAAAAGGAATTAATATCGGTAGAGAACTCTGAGCAGCATTTAATAAAATTTACCCTCAATCTATTTTAGCTACAATTATTCTTCTCCTTGGATAAATTTCAAAAATCTCACACATTCAAAACACTTACACACTGTGTTTACACGTTCTTTTCCCATGACATGAAAGGGTCTTTCTGAAGCTGTCAGACTCCCTATAAACAAAACTAAATTAGTGGCTTGGTCTTGGGATACTTTATTAGGGTGCCAGAAAACCATCCCTAGAGAGGTTAAGGAGACGTCAGAACACCTTCACACATTCTCTCTGTTCATCAAGAAAAATCTGCTAAGTCATTGTCAGTGCTTTTCCTCTCCTGTCGTCCTAAGCTGCTGTCCTTAGCTTGGGTCCCATGTCTGCAACAGTGTAATACTGAAATAGTGTATCCTGAGAGGTTGTACCAGTCAACTGGATGCAAAGGATGAAACATGCACTTGATGGATTTTTTTTTTGATGTTTCTAGGGCAAAAATGATAGTTTCTCATTGCACAGGGTAGTGTCATACACAAAATCAATGGTCATTGCTACTCTTAACGTATAATCTCTATCACTTTTGTGCAGTGTTGGAACTGGTAACTACTGATTCCAGGAAACTTAGTTGTAGTGCTATTATTTTTCTTCCACAATCAATTAGAGATTTAGATGTGTATTTATTTATATATTGCTTTTTTCTATTTTGGCATAATAAATTATAATTTTACTTAGATTAGTTGAAGTAAGTTACCCCTACTTATCTGCTACTCAACTTTGCAGTAAATAATTAATCCACATTTGCATTCCTAAAGGACAGGGAAGCCTGGAAACTTATGAAACTTATTGGATTAAAGAAAAAACTGCAACTGAGACTAGACTATCCATGCCTGAGTCAGGCATCCAACTACATCTACACCAGGATCTATACAACACAGTTTCATTATGGCACAGATGATAGCAGTGATCATTCAGAATTATGTTTCCTAGGAAACTTTACATATAACTCAACAACCTCCCAAAACCTGTTACATCCCCAAAGTGAGCCTTAACTTACAGTTTGTTAAAAACAAAACGAAACAACAACTGTATAGTGTAAACTGTTATGTAAATAATCAATGTTGTGTCCCAGAAAATGTTCTCTTGATAGTTCTTGTTTTCTAGAGGTTAAAAAGTTAAGTATTGATCTTGTTAAAAGCTAATCATGGATCTTAGCCAATGCATCAAACAGTACAAATACTTGTTAAGCATTTAAAATGCTAGAAGCCATATGAAGCCCTTTATTGTCACCAACTCTGTTCATCTTTCCAAAGTGCTAGGTGAGTTAGGCACCAATCTCATTGCTATTTTATGTAAACATACCTGAGTTTGAGAGAGTTTATGGAACATATCCCGTGTCATTTCAGATATTCTCATCTCATCCAAACTATGGTTTTGAGAGGTAAGAAAGGGCTAAGAGAGGAGGGACTGACATCATGGGCCAAAGGTGATTCTTCTCCAAGAGCCATTTTTCAAGCTGGGTTGGGAAGTAAGTCCTAAGAGGTCATAAACATCTCTGCATCATTTATCTTTATTTTTTAAAGAATTGTCAGTGATCTTCCCTTGATTCCTTTCCTGAAATTCCACCTCCCCAACTCCATGAATGTTCAGAAGCAGTGAATCATTTGAATCCTCAAGAAGTACCAGTGGGTTGAATTGGCAGTATGGATATTTAGGTTTCAGGAAACAGATGCACCTTTGACCATAAAGCTTGGTAACTTTTGTTCACTGTTGAAGATCACTTCTTTGCCCACAAGAAAACCAAGGCAAGAATGATCCCTTGAAAAAGAAATGCAGACTTTGGATTTGGAGGAGAAATATGAAACAAATAATATCATCATAGGCTGCACTTTGAATTTATAGAAAAGTGTATGACCCAGTGTGGTGATGAGGGGGTGGCTGAAGATATCTAACCTTCAGTGTTTACATTCCCCCAAAAACAGTATATCACTGCCAGGAAAGGCAATGTGGAATTGTGATTAAGGTGAAGCTTATCCAAATCCTGGATGGAAATTCCAATTTTGTCCTACAAACTGTGACCCTTTTGAGAGATTTCTAAATTTCTGTTTCCTTGCATTTAAAATATCCACAAAATTAGTGCCAAAAGTATGCCTAAACTTTAGCACAGTGCTAAGCACTTAATGACACTGTTATCCATTTCCTTTGTGACCGAGTCTTTATAATTATCATTATTAAAGGCACATCATCTATATAAGACAATGAAATTCAGAGTTTCAAAGTATATCAGAACTCAGCTGGTAGCCTCTGTTTCAGAGGATGAACTATTTTAGAGGATATCATTCCAACATGAAATTGCTAAGAGACTTAAAATTGTCACTTTTTCTGTTTTGTATTAGAGTGATCAAAACTCTGAACTTGTGTTTCAGTGAAATCCTTTAGGCTTTTAGGAAAGAACTTTCCAAGACTGTAGTATGTAAGCAGACTATATTTTAGCAAAGGAAAGTTGAAACTTTCATACTTTTTGCACTGACTCTGTACAGTAGATTTTCATATCAATTCAGTGAGTAAGAGTATTCATCTATCTTTACATGACATTTGGTAGAAATAATGCTATATTAAAGGAGAGATTTTTATTATTTTTAATGAGAGCAACACAAAATTATTAATATAATGACTGTCCTAGAAAATCTGTGTTTTAGTGTTGCTAAAGTCAGTATTCATATTTATATTCATATTATCATGTCTCTCTCTGTATTTCTATCTCTGCATTTCTGTCCATCTGTCTCTCTATCTGGCTGCCTGGCTGTCTGTGCTAGGGATGTAACCTGCAACTTCATGCAGGCTGGGCAAATGCTCTGTTATTGGGAAGCAGTAGCAACAGGAGGTAGGGCCTGGTTGGAGGAGAAAAGGAAAAATGTTCCCAGGTCACATAGCTGGGATCCAATCCCTCCAACCAGGCCCTACCTCCTGTTGTTACTGCTTCCCAAAAATGCCACTGAATACACGATTTAATCACCTCCCCAAAGGGCAGCATGTGAAACCTACAAGCCTTTGGAGAGATATTTGTAATGCAAATATAAAGACCCTCAAATTTCGTAGAAAACTTATACCTGTTATGCCATGATGACTTTATCAAGATCATTGCCTGGACCATGCTGCTCTACAGTTAGTGACACATGATAAGTCAATCTTGTGCTCATGGCATTGTTTCCTGGAGCAGGTGTAAATACAAGCTTGTCAGTCATCTCCCATCGAGGAGGTCCAGACTGGTTTCTTGGTCTTTAGGCTGTAGACAAGTCTTCTCTCATTTTGTGGATGATAACAGGCACAGGAAGGCTAAATATAATTCCAATAACCTCACAAGTCCCACTCGGGCCTGTCTGAGACTAAAGCCCAAGTCTAAACCATGGTAAGCCTTTTCTTTTTTGAACAGGCAATGGTACTTGCCCTTTTCATCTCCTGGGGAGTACAGAAAAGAAATGGGAGCTGATGACATGTAGGATCATTGGGACTGGCATACCTTAGCATACATAGTAATGGTTTGGAAAAGCAGAGAGTAGAGTTCTGTCCATAGTAAGCAGAATGGATAGAATTCTCCGTTTTGAATATCCTCCTCCTAATTGTGCTCTACAGTAGAGCAGAGAAGGATCTCATTTCTGGTGGCCATGGTAGTTTTGAAGCTTATATAAAGTAAGTACCTAATAAAAACATGAACTTATTAAGTATTCAATAAGCACTTGGTACTGTTATTATTTAGGTAAATATTCATGTGTTACTTTCTCTATATTCCATTGACTTGTTTCTTGCCTGACATATAATAGAAGATGTGACATAGAAATAAATTATTTTAGTTGCAAGAGAGAGCCTCTCATTAGGAATTACATCATCAAATCCTTCTAAAATAAGCTTGTTTTGAGGGAAAAAGGGAATTTCAGAGAAAAAGCTAACCTACTAAGGAATGATATGTTTTAGGTCTGGACTGTTTATTGTCTCTTCTCCAGCCTTTGGCATGTGTTGCAATTTACTTCACCAGCTAAAGTAACCACACCTGATTCAGGTCCTGGACTGCTGAGGAATATCATCTTGAGTACCCTCTCTATAGAAACAGGTGCACACAGGTTGTGTTTTGTTAGAGCTTCTTGGATGTTTATTCAGACACAACAACAGTACTGAGTGTCTGGCTGTTGGACTTGACCTCTGAGAGATTCCCAAGGTTCTTCATCCCTCAATCTCCCCTCCTCCCAAAGAAGATTGCTTAACTTTGGGAGCATTGCATACTTGTAGGACGTGGAGCATCTAAGGTAGTGATGGTGAATGTTTTAGAGATGAGAGTCCAAACTGCAACTCTAACGCACTTCTTTATTGTAAAGTACTAATACTTCAATTAAAAGTGAATTCTGTGGTTTTAGTTTAGAAAAAAACAACTCATACCTTAACATCTTTTGTCTTAATAATAATACATGTGTCATAGGTCCACCACCACTGACCTAGGGGTTATTGGAAAGATTAGGTGCTCTGAAATATGGAAATTCAGAATTTTCTGCTCATAGAGACCTAGAAAGATAGAGTGTTCACTCTCTTTTGTTTATCTCAGTATCTTTTTGCTCTTTTTTCATATGGTACAGAGAAATTGGGCCAGAGACTACTGTTCTGGATAGAAAAGTTTCAGAGGCACAACTGAGTCAGTTCTTCAATATGTCTTAAAGGAAACACCTCCTTCTTCCAAGCTTCTTTACCTCTAATTTTGGCAAAATGAATCTTCCATGTGTATCAACCTCAGTTTTTATGTATCAGTTGATAATAAAGATGCATTTACAAATAGCTAATCATGTCCATTTGCTGTTTGGTAATATATTTTCCTTCGGGATATAATAAGACCTTAGCTGATTCATCCTTCTCATTACCCATCATATAGCTTTAACTCAGAAATAAAGAAAATATCTTCTTACTCTGAAAGATTTTAGGATATGGCTATGAACTTTAATCATTCTAACACAATTGTGGTGAACTAAGTTATTATCTCTATAGAGAAAAGAGTATTTTCTTGTTAGAATCCTTAAGTTAAATGGTACATAATACCATATCAAACCCTAGGATGCTTCCTTGAAAATGAATGTTCACTACATATAATGTGCTTCAATCTGTCAGCAGATATAATCACTCAACTCCTTTAGTAAATTATATGATATGGTTCACGAGACTTATGCATAAGAAACATTTACTTTTATACAGCGTAGTTGGGTTATAAGTAACACAACTGAAATAATTTATTTATATTCAGAATTGATTAGATATTCCTCAAAAGATTTCAAAAAATGGTGTATAATATTTTGCTATTTCCCTATGTAAATACATCCTCTCCTCTCCAAAATCTACTTTTTTGTTAACTCCAAGGAACTTTATGTCAAGGAATAATCTTCTTATAAACATGTTTCAAAATTGATAAATTTTCTCCATAAAATTATATAAGCCACTAGAAACTGCATAAAGTAAATTATGTGTTTGACAAGAAAAGGACCAAAAAATGGCACGTTCAGTGTGAAAAGAGGCAGTATTTACTGAGTTAAAGAGCTTATTTTCATTGAGAAAGAAATGCCTCAGCTATATAAGGACTTAAATAATGGATTTATATGATTTACTAATACAGTACTTAAAGTCAGAATAATATGGTTTGAGAGGAAAATATATAGCATGTATTCATTCCCTTTAGACATGTTGTGATGAATTTATTTGCTTAATAAAACAGAACAAGAAGTCCATTATTTTGGAGATTAAATGACCTTTACATTTCAGGTAATCTGCATAGTGTTTGTTTAAAAATCTGTACCAGAAAGTGAGATTACTAACTTGATCAATGGAAAAAGTATCCAGTAACCATAAATTAGATGCAAGGAACTTTGACCCTTGAAAATGTTCAAAGGGATAAGCAGCTCCAACTTGGCTCAGATATGGGTAGCTGACATTATAGCCTTTCAGATAAAGCCCTTAAGTTTGAATTCCTGTAAATCCTACAGAAACAGAAGTTAGAAGGGGGCCTGGGATTTAGCTCAGTGGCATAACTGCCTGCCGATGAGGTAGTGAGTTTGTAACAAAACAAAACTCAAAACAGAAGATAGAAGAAATAGGGCAATTCTCTCCAAAATTTGTGGTCCTGAGAGGGCCTCAAAAAGCCTTGTTTTTGGCAAGAAGAATGGTAGGCTTAGCCATTACTTAGGCTGAAAGAGAAGCCACCAGCTGGGTGACTATTCACTATCACTGACCTGGACACAAGATTGATTTAGCACTTCCCATCTGCAAGCCCTCACAGACAAGAACATGCTAACCCAACTCAGAATGTCTCACTATCAATGCCACCAGAGGAGCAGTCTTGTTGGAGTCAGAAGGGAATGGATTTAATAACACTTACTGAGAACCCAAACAGTTCTTAGAGAGAGGAATGCTCTACAGAGGGTTACGTGTTCACATGTTCTTGGCTGGTATACCCAGGGATCTGAGTATTTACATGCACACAAGAGTCACCATGAGGCAGATTGGTTTAGAAGGTGATTGCCAAAGAGCACTTTTGATATCATGTGCATCTGTAATCACCTGGGAATCTTCTAGACTGTAGTTTAATTAGGATAGAGTTTGAACTTGAGCATCTCTAACTGACCCCTGATGACTCTGGTGCTGCTGCTCCACCAAGAAAACACTGAATAGAACATGTAAAGAGAATTTTTAGAAATTTACATCACTGTCAAGTTTTATTTATCATTCTTAGTCTTTTGTCAGAATAATTCAGAGAAGAATCAGGACTCTCACAAAATTTTTTAAGTCAGATAAATTAGAGCTACAAGAAATAGAATCCTGGGTAGGTTCTACTCTGATTTGAGACACTAAAAGGGTGCTTCATTTTTTTCCTGTTCCTTGTTACGTATGTGTAATGAAATCCTGTGCTTTCTCTGAGTCTAATTTGTTTAATAAAGTATTATGGATAATTCCAGGCTACCTGGATGCCATAGATCTGAAAAGTGTTTCCCTTTCCATCTTTGCTTTATTCACTGAATAACACTGGCAATGTATACTCATTGAAATAGGATTTAGACAAATGAAAACAAATGCTATTTTTGAGAATGGTTTTGCTTTCAATTGAGAACTGCAAAACTGACAGCAGAAGCTCACCTTACTCCCTTCCAGGAAAGAAAAGGCATGGCCGGCGCTTCTGAAATGTCCTTCCCACATCCAGATTGGCTTCTGTACAACATGCCCGCTCTGCCTCCCTGGAGCCAGGCAGTAGGAGGGCAGTGGTGAACTCACTCCATCGCTAGGGAGCCTGCAGCCCTTCCTCCTGCTGATAGCAGCTCAGGCACATTCCATTTTGATGCCTTTATTTAACAGCTTTAGTAAGTCATATGTCCCTAAAATGCATTATCCTATGACATTTCTTTCACACTAATGTCTAAAATACTCTGTGTTACGCTCTGCTTTACAGATGGGAAAACTACAGTTCAAATCGGGGGAACTCATTCACAGGTACAGTGAAATGCAGAAGGGAACAGGATATCACATTGAATCTACCTCAGAGCTCTGAACTCAGTACTTCTTGAGAATTTTGGGGAATGCATGATGGGTTGATTAATGTCTACCCAAATGATATGATGCAGTCCTAACTTCCAGTGTTTGTAAATATGATCTTATTTAAAACTATGGTATTTGCATAAGTAGGTCCAGATATAGCCATCTAATCTAGTGACTGTTGTCCGTGTAAAAGGAAAAATTAGACACAGAGAGACACAGAGGGAGATAGTGCACGTGCAGACAGATCCATGGGTTAGAAGGATGCAGCTATAAGCCAGGAATCATTCAAGGGTGATTGCGTGCTGGAAGGAGTGACGACCAGCAATTTTAGATGGTCCTCCTGACACCTTGATGTCAGAATCTTGACTTCCAGAACCTGGTCTAGTTTATGGTACTTTTTGAGGGTACCACGGTTCTAAAGAAGTAATGTAGGCTAGGATTGTACACTTAAAACAGCAGGAAGTTAAGCTTTCCCCTTTCTTTATTCTTCATAGCAAGTGATATCCACCATCTACTCTCAACTTTTATGAGATCTACATTTTTAGTTTCCACATGTGAGCAAGGTCATGTGTTAGTTATCTTTCTTTGCCTGTATTATTTCACTTAAAATAGTGACCTCTGATACCATCCATGTTGTCATAAAAGACAAATAAGAACAGAAAGTCTGCTGAGTTACTGCACATAATTGATAATAATAAGGTATTGCATTTTTCACAGAGAATTCATGAAAACATGCAATGAAGACATTAATGTGCCTAATCTTAATTAAAATTACACAACATACACATGTAGCAAAACATTATATGGTACCCTATTCACATAGTTTTTATGTTATGTACATATATGTGTATCTACCTGTCTGTGTGTATTTATGTATGTGTGTATATATCTAGAGAGAGACCACTCAATCTCAGGACACTTTTTAATAAAATTTTTATTTTAACAAAATTGTAATAGATTTTAAAATTTAAAAATGTAAGACAAGTGCTTACACTAAGCATTAGGAAACAATTATATTAAAAAAGAAACAAAAGTGATTAGGAACCTAGGGTGTCATCTAAAAACATGAGGGACTGCTGCAGCCAGTTACTAAATAAAAGGGTGTTTAATCCTACAGTCATACAAACAATGGAGTAAGGGGAGGGAGGAAAAGTAGAATGAGAGGAGGAGCCACAAAGAGAGAGGCAGGGTGGGAGAGAGAGAGAGAGGCAGATGATGACTGAAGAGAGGGGTACAGGAAGAAGAGATGAGAGAGGCGAAACGGGAGGTGAGAGAGGAGAAGGAAGAGGTGAGTGCCTGCAGTCCCCATGCAGTGGGGTCTTTCTGTTCACCTAAGCATAGAAGCTTCTAGCATAGTACTATACCAGCCCAGGTTGGTCATATATATCATAAATGGTGTTGAGTCTAATACTTCCTACGTAGTACTGAGAAAACTGAGGTTTTGTTAGTCTGTCCAGAGGATGGGGAGCGATGAAAAAGTATAGTTTTCTCAACTGAGCCTGCTCACCGCACCCAGGATGGTGACAAGAGGGTCAGACAGCAGGCTTTCTCTTGGCTCCTTTTTTATTATCTGGAAAGCTTTGAGTGGAGTTAGTATTTCTAGGTCTCAGTTGTCTATAAAAGGAATAGAAATAAAACTTAACATTTTTGTGCTGTGTATTATCTGAAATACTACTTACATGGCAGAAACATGGGTGGAATTCCCTAGTGATTTCTAGACCAATTTCCTCTTAATAGGAAAATAAGTCTATCGTTAAACCAGCCTGCCATGCATCCTTCCCATATTGTAACATTGAGATGCACATTTGATCTTACCTGACCCAGGCTCTCTCTTTGCCTGTGACCTGTAAGTGATCTAAAAAATACAGACAGGCCACGAGATGGATTCACTGGAATCTAAACGCTGACCTAGTGCTTGGAAATATTAGTATAAATTTTGATATGTGTGTGTTTGTATTACATATGTCTATATTTATATATGTATAGTACTATTGTTTTAAAAAGTATACTACTCTTAAAGTATAAAAATTGTACTATTGCTTTCATTCTAATATAGATTTACATTTTTTAAGATTTTCAGCATATCTTTACAAAAAATACATTGAATATCTACAATCAGCCTCATTATCAGGACAAAAGAGTATACAATTCTAAAGTGATTTTTATTTCTTCAAATACTCTTGAAAACCCTATATGACCCATTTTTGTTGTAGCAAAAACTTCTGCACAACATGCAACCTTGTCACGCATAAAGCCAGTAATCTGTGGAGATTACTAGTCATTTTCATTACAGATAATTTCAAGGTTCCTCATTTTGTCCTGTCATTCATATTTCTGATACTTTGCCAGACAGTGCCACAAAGAGTAAATCAGAAAGCCACCAGAGGATCAGAATCAGAGGATAAATTCAAGGCTTAACTGAACAATTCAGAGCAGACAGCTTCTGTCAAGGTAATGACACTGGAAGAAAAATAGGGCCTTGGTCATGGTCCTGGTTCTTGGCCCAAGTTAGCTACCAGAAATCGATTTACTTGGCTTAAGATTCTGTTCCACTGTGTGGAATATATATGTGCCCATATTCATCAGCATGGGGAATCAAATTCCAGAAAGATCTTACCCCAACCTCCTTTCCTGTCACCACCAAGTGCTATAATCTGTATCCCCTTCATGGTAGATAGTTTGTAACTCATTAAATAGACCACTGTCTGCCAAGAACCTACACTGGACACCTGTCTCAACACTCCAATGAGAGTTACATTTTCAGGACATTTTTGTCAATGGCCTAAAACTTAAGGGTCCCTTCTGTGCATGCTCACAACCCAGTTCCTGCCACTCCCACACTTAACCAGATGCTGAGAGGAAACTATTCCAACTGGACGGATATGGTTCAGCTTCATTTATTCCACCCATCTTTGGTGTGCATTTCCTAAGTGTTAAGCATAATTGTAAGCACAATAAATTCTCTCCCATGCGGAACTTATGTTTTTGTGAAAGAAAAGGCAAATAACGAATATATTTTCAAAAGATAAGAAGTATACTATATGGAGTTAGAGTATAGCTAGCTACAGGCTGCTATTTTTAGGTAAAATGTCACTGAGGAGATGAGACTGAAGGAGATGATATAAGCCATGCAAAAATATCCATGAAAATATTCAGGTTAGTAAATGTACTGCACACATACAGCAAGTGCAAAGACCTTAAAGCAGATGAAAATTTGGCATACAGCACCCGAAGAAAGCTAGTACAAAGAGTGAACTGGAGAGCAGAAGGGAGCCAGGCCAGAGCTCCCAGTAGAAGTCAGACCCACGTGATAGTGCAGAGCTGTTGTGGAGTCCAGTCTCAGTTCTAACATTCAGGAAGCTACATGAACTGTATAGGAAGAATGTGATATCAAAACTGCCTCTGACTTCCCATCACAGTATTTATCAAAAGTACAATGCCTGGAACAGAGGGTTCTCAGCAAACACATTGGGTGGGTCCTTTTCTGGGTTCTTTCCATTCTCTTGATCACTCTCTTGTCTGTCTGTTACACATGTGGTGCTCTTACAGGCATTTGTCAACTCAAAGATTTTTAATATGCAGGTAAATAGGCTCCTTGCTATGTTAAAAATTCCTGAGATCAACTTTTAAAGAAAGGCTTTTGCAGAGGCAGTTAGGTTTCAGAGCATGTTTGGTTGACCCAATTGCTTTTTTGACCTGTGATGAAACAGTACATCATAGCAAGAACAAAGTTGATCACCTCATGGCCTGAAGTGGAAGAGGAAGAAAGGGTGGTGTCAGGGAGTGGTCTCAAGTTCCACTCAAAGATGTTCTCTCAATGATGTGAGGACCACCACCAAGCCCCAGCTCCTAGAGATTCCACCACCTCCAAACAGTACCACCTGAGGACTAAACCTTGAACACGTACATAGGGCTTTGGGGAAACTCTTAAGATCCAAATGATAGCAATTTACTAATTAAACAAAAGGCACAAAACCAGTCAGTTTATCTCCTGCTCTTTCTGGAGTGTTGAGCTACACGATAACTAAATAACCAAGGAGGTTCATGAGAATATGTCAACATTTTGATGTCAGTCTTAATGATCATTTGTATCATTCAAATGTGCCCAAGCCCTATCTTCTAGGTCCTTTCTTGAATCTCTGCTAGGCTATCAGTTGAGTTGCAGAATATTACCAACTACAGTATGTGGTATGCCATATTATTACAATGAGTGATTTATACTTCCATTGTGGCCTTCAGATTGACTACTAAAATTCTTTCTTCTGGGCATATTCATTTTCCCTTATGAATGAAGAAAAAAGCCAGCCCTCCACTTTCACTTAGCCTCTTACTGAAAAGTTTATAATATTAAATGCACCTTTTCTAGTCTTTTTCCTTTGTCTTATTAATTCCTAGTCACTCAGGCACTGATCTCCCTTTACCTCTCTAAGAAGACTTCTTGAACTTCTCTGGTCAGAACTAGATTCATACTCTTCTGTGCTCCTATAAAACTCTGTACTTTACACACAACCAAAATTTCTACCACATTTAAATTTTTTCCATATTTGCACATTATTTTCACTGTTTTTATGTATTAACATTAAACCAACTTACTCTTTATGTACATATATCAACAAAGACGTTAAAATAATGAGAGTCAGTGAAATTCATGTTTGCTGAGTGACTTCGGCTGTGTGACATTTCTTACAAGGAGGGACCGGATACCTTCCTCCTTGGAAGAGATATGTTATTTACAGATAGCTTTGAGTGCAAATCAGTGTGTGGACCCTTGAGTCTATCCAAAGCAGCAAATGGTCCTTCCAACCACTGAGGCCTGTTGCCAGCAAGACACTTTTGTCTGAACACAGTACTTAAAAAGCTGAGAAACTAAATGTGTGATGTTTTCTGTCTTGCTTGCCAAGGCCTTAATCTCATATAAGATCCTTCATCTTTGATTCTGTCCCCTGTCTTGTTGTGTGCAATACATTATTTGACTATGGTCATATCTGCTATGCTTTTATAATAAACTTAACTTCATCTTTTTAAAATCATGATGTGACTCTTCTATGTTGTGTAGATTCAAACCTCAGATTTCTGTGTCCACAACCTATATGTGGTTCCTTGTTGTTACTACATGAAAACATGCAGTGAAAAATAAATTTTAAAAACAAAAAAAAAGTTACAAAACAAAAAACTCGATATGCATTAATATTGAAAATTCAACAAAAAACTAGAAGTTTGATGATGTCAATGAAATTACAGCAAATATTCTATCTTCTGTAAATCCCATAATTAGGTAAAAATAACCAAGAGAACTTCCCTATAAGATGCTCATATATATATAAGGACCTCAAGATTTGGTCATCTGAGCTATCACTGGGGATGCTTCCTATAACAACCAGTTAAGTCTGGGAGACAGTGGTCAGCCCTGCCCCTGTGTGTACATCAGTTCCTATGGTACCAGCATGGGCAGGGAAAAGCAGCAGCCAGACTTGCATGAGGGCATTCAATGGCCACGATTGGATACTCATAGGCAGCACTCATAAGTAGAACAAGCCAGTCATGCTTTGGAGAAATTGTAGCCAATGCAGGAAGTGCCTGGGACCCCGCTACCCACTTGTCCAGAATAACACAAGAAAATGCCAAGATGAAGAAGAAAAATGCAGTCTCTGGCCTCCAACCCATGCATAGCAAGTTGAGGGGAGACTGGGAGCTGCATTCCTGAAGTTTCTGAAGTGATGGCAACTAAAGTAAAGAAACAATTTGATGAGGCCAAAAAGGAAATTAGAACAGAAATACTATCTCAGGCACAAGAATAAATGAAAAAATTAAAGAATTGCTGAGCATCTCTAAAGAAGACATAGAATTAAAAAAATAGAGGAGCATACGAAAAGGAGAGAAACCTTGAATGAACAATATAAAGATTTAGAATGCATTAAACAGATTCAAAGAAATGTCCAAGAAGTAAAAATCTCCATTGAAATCTGGCAAAAATGCTTGAAAAAAATCTAAAGGTAAATTTTCAAATCCTGAAGCCAGATTTGCAGCTAGTGATAGCTAAAGACACGATCTCTTAAAAATAATAAGAAACTAGGAAATGACAATTCAATGGTTGCAAGACAATGCAAAGAAAAATAACTTAAGAGCGATAGTTATCAGTGAAAAAGCAGGGGGCAGCACAAATGACAGAAAAAGTCCATTTACAAAAAAGTAATAGTGGAGGAAGACTTCCAGGAAGATGGCACAGTGGTAAGCAGCAGGGAAAACAACCCTTGTGAGAGTTACCAACCAGGTGCTAGAATATAACATCATAGGGAAGACTGTAGTGATACAAATAGCATCAAACCCACTTTCCTCCTATGAGGAGGAAAGTGGGTCCCGGGGGATTCCCCAGGTAGAATCTGAAGTGTCAGTTGATACCCACAGAGAGAGTGAAAAGAAAGATGTCAAAGAAGAAGGTGGTACCCAGCAGTGCCTTTGCCCTGAGGTGGAATCATGGCACAAGAGGAGCTGTTTGAATCTGGGGATACAGGGTCACAGTGATGGTGACAGCTGGCAACCTCAGAGGCCTCTACAGAGAGACATGGAAGTGGAGGGGAGCATCAGACGTGGAGGGCCGCATTTGCTAGTGGTGAGTGCAGAGACTCAGTCCTCTGCATGGAGAGAATGATTAGCTGGGAGCCAATTTGGAGCTGGGCCAGGTAAGCTCAGAACCCTGAACTGCTGCTGGCTTGCCAGTAAGGTGCTTGTGCTGCTGAGCTAAGTCCCCAGACCTCATCTAGCATGTCCCAGCTGGGCTAAGACCCAAGGAAATCGCATGGACTGTGGCAAGCCCAATGAGTCTAGTCTCCAGGCAGGACTGCTGAAATTATCTACCACCATGTCAAAAGGTACTGCTGACTTTCCATGACAGACTGGCATGATTGAGGACTCTGTCTCCACAGGTTAACTACTAGTAGGACTGAGAGAATCCTGGAAGTAGACTGTTTTTTGTTACATTTTTCTTTTTCACTTTTTTTCTTTTCTTTCTCCTTCATTATTTTTATATAAATGTGACAGTGATTCCTAACCTCTTTGTGGTGTGATTCTATTCTGTTCTTCCTTTTATCTCTTCTGTCTCTCTTTTGTTTCAGTCTTCTGCACCAGTTTCCTCAAGTGGGCATGTTTCCCTCTTTGTCCTCCAGCTTACTTCTAATCTCTTTCTCTTCTTCCACTTCTCTATTTTCTCTCTAATCCATTTAAAGTTTAACCCCTGAGGGTAAAATTGACACATTAAGCACTTATGCACTGCATATAATTATCTGGTCTGTTTTACATTTTGTTATATAATCACAAATCTAAAAAGTTGCCAATTAAGCATTAGCTCAGTTTATCATTTTATAGACTATGTTTGATGCTATTTGTATCACTACAGCCAAAATTGACATAATTGTTCTAAACAGCTGTTGGTCCTGGTATTCATAACTGAGACAGACTAAGAGTTATAGAAATGCTGTGGCACAGTGCCAAAACACCAGAGACTAGGCCAAACAAGCAACAACTTCTCATCACCAACAAACTGAAGAGATAGTAAGATCTTTCAACAGACTCAAAATCCCAAAACCAGCTATACCTAGGAGATACCTCAGAGAAGTAGTCATCACCTAAGGGTCGTAAACACTCCTAATAAAGCACCCCAGCATAGGTGGTTTACAAGCATCACCCCATGAATTAAACTAAAAAAAAGAGAGAAAATAAAATGAGAATACTCTTAAACAAAATGCGACCCTAGACATTGAGTTCATCAAAGGAAAATTCAGGAGGTAATCAAAAGCTCTCTACCTGGCCTTTCTGAAGTGGTAACAACAAAATAATTGAATGAGGCTCTGGAAAAACTGAAATCAGAAGTAATCTCTCAGATAACTCCAGAGATTACCAAAACACACACCATGCTTTGCAACATTAGCAAAGACACAGACAAGAAAACAGGTGAACTGAAAAACATTATGGAAACCCAGCATAGGAAAGAAATAGAATGCATGACGCATATTCAAGAAGATACCTAGGAGAATGAAATTTCCACTGAAAGTATTCGAAGCACATTAGGCCAATGTGAGGACAGGATCTCAGATATTGAAGACAAGCTTGCAGGTAGTGACCAGGAAAATAAAGATTTCTCAAAAATAGCAAGGGACCATGAGAGATCAATCCAGAACCTGCTAGATGAGACAAAGAAGAATAACTTAAAGTTAATTAGAATCAATGAACAAGCAGGAGATATCACAAAAGACATTTTAAAAAATTATTTTCAGACACAAGAC
Organism: Cavia porcellus; assembly: GCF_034190915.1. Taxonomy (NCBI): domain Eukaryota; kingdom Metazoa; phylum Chordata; class Mammalia; order Rodentia; family Caviidae; genus Cavia; species Cavia porcellus. Next base: position 66,140,443 of record NW_026947496.1, on the reverse strand, counting down.
AGAAAGCTTTCTGAGCAGAGAAAAAGAATTTGACATACAGATAAATGAGGAATATAGAAGTCCAATTAGCAATTTAAAAAAAAAAATCTACAGCCGGGCATATCATAGTCAAGACTCCAGAAATTCAACAGAAGAATAGAATCTTCAAAGCTTTTAGAGAAAAGAAACAAATCACTTATAAAGGAAAGCCCATCAGATTTAAAGCTGACTTCTCATCACAAACTCTCAAGTCAAGGAGAGCTTGGAGTGAAGTACTAGAAAACAGCTTTGAAGCCAGATTGATGTACCCTACAAAACTATCTTTCAAAATTGATGGAGCAATAAGATACTTTCATGACAAAGAACACTGGGGAAATTTATGGCCACCAAGCCAGCACTCCAAAACATTCTGAGGACATTCTAGAAAGAGATAGTAAGCACTACAGATCCATGAACCCCAATCCATAAAGGAAGGAAAACAATCAGAGGGAGGGGGAAAATGGAGGAACCAACAATAGGAAAATAACAGGAAAAGTAGATACATATTAGTTATAAGCATCAATGTTAATTGTCTCAATTGAGCAATCAAAAGATGGCAAGATGAATCAAGAAACAAGACTCAACAATATGCTACATACAAGAAGCACATTTAATTAAAAAATAATTTCATAGAAGTAAAAGTGTAAAACTTTCGAAGCTTGGGAAAAAGGCTTGACATATGGATAAATGAGGGATATAGAAATACAGCTATCCATAACCAAAATAAATCTACATGTAGACAAATAATAATGAAGATCTCAGAAATTCAGCACAAGAACAGAATATTAAAAGCTGATGGAGACAGGAAACATTTTACTTATAAAGGAAAACCCATCAGAATCACTACAGACTTCTCAACACAAACCATCAAGTCAAGAAAATGTTGAAGTATTTCAAATACTGAATGAAACAACTTCCATCACAGATTGATATACTCTGAAAAACTGTCTTGCAAAATTAATGGAAAAATAAGATACTTCCATGAAAAAAAAAAAAACAATTGAAGGAATGCATAACCATCAAACCAACCCTACAAAGAATACAGAAGAATATTCTAGAGAGAGTTAAAAATGACTGTGGTTCCAGGAACAGTGGCAAAGGGGGATTGCCAAACAAGGCAAACATTTGAATGAGGGGAAAAAGTAGGCAGGAAAATAGCAAGACAGAGATGAGCCAGTGCATGTTGGCCATAACCATTAATGCAGATAGCCTCAGTTCAGCAATAAAAGAAATAAATACAGGCAAAGTGAATCAGGAGAGAGGATCGATCAGTATGCTTTATGCAAGAAACACATTTAACTTGAAAGGAAATTCATAGACTAAAAGTGAAAGAGAAGACAATGCTCTATATGACAGGGAACCAGAAAAAAAGTAGCTTGACCATCAACTGCAGAAAAATATGGCATTTTTATATAATGGAAAGCTAACTGGCTATAAAGAAAGTAACTTCAAAACTCTGGTAAATGGATACACCTTGAGATCATGCTTATGGTTGAAATGGTTCAGAATCACAGGGTGAACACTGTGTTGTCTCCCTAATATAAAAATCTAAAGGAGTTAGTGGGATCCAAAATGCACAAACATATATTGTGGAAGTGAAAGGGGAAGAAATGTCTAAATAGGGAAGGCAGTAGCCATTGTTAATCTATTATCTTGCTTTGAAGCTCTGTATTATTTTCATTGTTCTATCCTGTTTGGTTTTATTGTGTCTTGATTATTTGATTTTATTATATTTGATGGCATAAGCAGCTATTTCAAATGTAACAAAATATTATTTATTTCCTATTATCTTTTTTCAAAGTACTGTATTGCTTTCATTGTTTTGTTTTGATTGATTTTATTCTATTTTGTTTTGTTTGATTTTATTATGTCTGATGGTATAGGCAGATACTCTGAAGATCACAAGAGTCATTATGATAGCCATTGTTGATTTTCTATTATCTTTTCTCAAAGTCTTGTATTGCTTTCATTGTTTTGTCTAGATTGGCCTTATTCTTTTGTGTTTTGCTTGGCTTTCTTATGTCTGATGGTATGGACAATTTTTTGAAGATAACAAGAGGCATTATGGTAGCCCTTGTTAATTAACTTTTATCTTGTTTCGAAGTCCTGTATCATACTCATTGTTTTGTTTTGATTGACTCTATTTTATTTCATTTGGTTTTATTCTCTTTAAAATTAAAAAAAGATGTCTGAATTTGAAGTCAGTAAAAACTTTGCTTCATAGAATATGGGAAAATTAAAAGTTTTACAACAGTATATTCTTTTGTGGTGCAATAGAGTCTAAGTCAGCGAAGAATGAAGTGAAATACTAAATGGGGTAAACTATGCTCATCAACACAAGTTCATAGTAAGTTAGCATTCTCAGTGGCTCCTTTATCTGGTTTAGAGATCCTATAGGTGTACAAAGACACAGAGAGCTCAGAACTTCTTTGGTATGGATAGAGAATATTATCCTAGTTCCTAGGAATTCTTTGGAGTCATCTGACTTAACTGATTTTGGAAATTTCTGGCAGCCTAAAATGCCCCATCATCTGCTAGTGTTTTTAAATATTTTTATTTGTCTTTAAAGTGGATGTTTTAATTTGCCAAAAAATGAAGATGTATCAGTGATGAGGCCTACTTATCATGGTGCTCTTGATTACTGTACCATAACTAAAACATTAGGTTAAATATTATTCTCCATGGAAATTTTCTTAGTGCCAGGAATATGTAGTAGTCATGCTAGACAAGAGATCACCCTGCCTCTCTGTTCCCTTTTGACTTTTTCTCAGATCCAGGAAGTGAAGTGCCCCATCAATTGGCTCAGGATGAAAGAAATGACAACTCTTTTCCCACCAAAAAAGAAACTCAGAATTTTGAGAAAGATCATAGTGCTAAAATATAGCCCCAAAATTCCTTTTTGACACTATCCTCAAAAAGTATATTTTTCCCTAAGTTTATCATGCGAAGTAGTGTTTTTGAAGTTAATGATGGAGAACTAGTAGAGAAATTCTTACAAGTTTTCTAGCTGACAGGTATGAAACTAATTTAGGGCAGGTGTCAAGATACTTATAAGAAAAGTAGCCCATTTCTACAAGTTCATACTCCCATTGTAATGCAGTATTACTTTGACTTTGTTTCCATTTCATTTAGTTATATACCAATATTTTATATCATTGGCATTTTATCAATAAATAATTTAGCATTGGGCCAAAAGATTTCTCACTCTTGGGAGATTGTTTTAATGTACCTAGGGTCTATTGCAAATAAATAATCATGTGACTGATATTGAGGATTGTTGATTCAAAATAAGACCACATCAGTTAGGATGGGAGTTTTGAATCCTGCATTATTAGTCAATCTGAAGATTGAGCTAGGTCTCATAGCTAACCTGTCAATCAATTATGCAGACATAATAGGGTATCAGTAAACACTGTGTCACACTAAACCTCAGCAATCTTCCCTATGTGTATTGCCACACAGGTACTGGAGAGAAATGTCCATAACCTTGTGGGCAAAGAAATCCATGTTGGGTGTTTCTGAACTCTGTTCTATTTTTTTTAATTGTCCAGTTTTCACTTGTATTGTTTCCCAGTAATAATCTATATTGTGAAAGTAACAGTTTTTAGTGAATTTTGCAAGCTCTTCTCAGTCAATTATAAAATGTGATGGAGGTTTGGAGAACTCACAAATTTTGCAGTTGGTATCATAACTGAGAATGACTTCAGGGAATATTACTTCTAAACTTTGTGGCTCACCTAAACTGTTCACACACACTCATTAACTATTTTTGGCATAAGATCATATCTGTAATGTATGGAGAGAACTTTGTAAAGATCTCAAAATAATTGGTCTTGTGGATTGGAAAAAATTTTCTCTACTAAATGATACAGATAAACAAAAAGATCCACTGCATTTAGATTATACTGCCCTTGTAATATTAATAGTACTGCCATTAATTAATACTGCTATTCATTAATAATATTAATTGGATAATACTACTCTTATAGTAATAATATATTTAGTTATTTTAATCTGGATCTCTTAGAGTTCAATCTGAATATATAGATAAATTCTGCAGTCACTGAGATTTGTTATGGGTAGAGACGAGGACTCTCTCACTAAGTCTTGTTAATGTTTCCTCTGAACTATTGTCTGTCTTGTTTTACTTTTCTTCATCTTTTCCATGACCACTTTGGTCAAGGTCAACACAATTGGCACAACTTCTCAAGTATCTTGCATTCTGGACATTCATATTTACTAATTCCTCCATGCAGCTATTATAGTGATTGCTTTTAAAAATGTAAATCAGATAGTAGTGTTCTTTATAGTTAACCTATGTTTAAAAGTCTACAATAGGGTCTTTGTGCATATTCTTATCTTTACTTAGATGGTTTTCCAACCTTTTTTCTGCTCATAACTATGCATCTGTGAACAAACCTTAAGGAGGAAATGACTTGATCTCCACATATGTTTCATAATTCTTTTGTTTTTTATTCACAGAGAGGTCTTTCATAGACACAATCTCTCCTCTTTGTTAGTTATCAGAACAAACCTTTTGGATTTGAGTGGCTCCATGGTTGTGCACTTTTTTTAGGAGCCCTGAGTCATTATGATGTGAACAGGCTGCAGACTGGACTTTAGGTAAAGGTTGTGGGGCAGGATGTTTTGCAATCATCAATCTGAAAGACTGACTAAAATGAGCATAGTTACTCAGGATCGTCATTTATATCTAGGAGGTACTTTGAGATGTTTTTCCCTCTGTGATTTTGTTCTGAATAACTCCTTCCAGAAAAGAGACCCTAGCACTACCCAGTGTATAGGACAGTTGGCCAAGATGGTGCCATCTTGGTCTATAGTTAACGCAGTGTTGTGAGATACTGATCTCTTCTGTCTTTGTTTCGATTAATGCTATCTGGCTACTAGGAGCCTTATCTGGTGTCTGAGCCTCCTTTGAAGTCTTCTTGATCAGAGAGAGAACCTGTGATTTGAGTCAAGCTTACTATAGGTGAAGGATAAAATCACTGAAATCCAGCTTTTGCCATTCAATCATGGAGGCTCACAAAAGAAGTGCTCCATCACCTGGACATGAGCTTCACTGCAGTACGGTAGACTACCATGATGGAAAACAGGCCTATGTTATATAACAGGCACCATAAAATGGAACTTTAAAAATTAGACCTTTTAATTTTAGAGATAAGCAACTTGTTTATATGTCTTACTGCTATAGCTAACATCTCTCCTATCCTCAGCCCAAAAGAAATGACAGAAGATGCAGGTGCTGGAACCAAGAGATTGGAACACTTCATTTAAAAGAGAAGGATAAGCTGAACATGGCTAGAAGTGTTAAAGCAACTGGGGAAATCCACATGATCTCCCTGTGACCCTGCCACTCTTACTATAAAAATTCTGCATTCACCTGTGCACAGTGAGATAGTAATTTGAGCCAAATGGGCCCCACCATCCCCTCAGAACTAGCTTTGAATAAATCCTTTTTCCTTTTTAGCAAAATATATGGCTTCCTTTGACTTAGTCAGGTGTGATCAAACAAAGCTGAGAGCATAAACTTAAGTGACTGGTAACAGTGAGGCTCCAGGAGGCGTTCACTAATGATGTGCCTGGAGAGCTCGCTGCAGACACAGATGGCAGTGCAAATGGATGCGCCCTCTGGCAGGTCCATGTCCACCTACTGATGTCACACGCATGTGTTCTCATCTGTACTATATGCTGATGCCATCCTTTTGATGCTTCAGTTTAACTGACAGGTATTGGCTCTACCCGTGCACTCATCCTCATCAAATTAAAACATTGTATTATTGAAGACATTACAGAGGAAAAAAGCTTGGGTTGGATTCAAAATCCATTCACATCATGACAAGACATTTACACTTCAATATTACACTTTTCAATAAAGGAGAAGCTATTGTATTCTTTAAATTCAAATTCAGCTGTTACACATTCATGGTATTTGTATAAAAATATCTCCAAATTTTTTACAACATGCTGAAACTGAGTTACTATTTTCATGTACGTTTTCTATGAAGAATTTTAAGAGATCATCACCAACCCAAAATTGTAGCCATTTCATCCATATAATCTGGTAAAAAATTACTGTTCATGGAAGCAGGCCCAAATTTTATTTAAAATTTTTGAGAACATTAGATTCTGAAACTTGTTACAAACTGAATATTCAATCTCTCTTCTAAAACTTTTGAAATTGGAAATCATAGTTACAAATAATATGCCATTTTTCAACAAACCTTCCATAGACACCTTCAATGTCATCATTTCTAAAAATGAATTACCTATGTAGCCTTAAGAAATTGGTATAAATTTTATAAGAAATCATGTGATCCTTGCAAATTGCATAATCTCCTATTCCTCAGTTTCTACAAGGGTCAAATGTAAAATATTGCATCCATTTCAAGGGCCATTGGCAAACATAAATGTATCAGCTTTGTGCAACACTTAGGATATAACATGTGAAGGATAATCATCTGAAGACGGAAAAGATGGGGCCATGTAGTAGTAAGTTTCCTATCCAAGGTATTCAAGCATTTTGTTAAAGATCACATTTTTGGGGTATGACCTAGCTGTAATTAAATCCTTAATTAAATGACTTTATGAACTTTTTCATTGCTGAGACTCTCAGACTGGAAGTATCAGAGCCATCTGTAGAATTAGTACCACTGTTCATGTTGGAGGACGTCCAACAAAATGTGCAACCTTTCAATGGACTTCCAGAACAATTATTGGATACAGAACCTGACTAGGATCTGACATGGGTTAGAAGAAATAAAGTTAGGATAAAATAAGACAAAGGAAATTGAAATTTTAAAAGTGTACTTTTAAGGAAAATTTCAGCTTCAGGACACAAAAGTTACTTAAGCTTCCCCCACCTCTCTCCCAGGAAATTCAATTAAAACAAATTGTCCTCAAGGTCTTAAAGATGCAATAAACCTATTAATTGGTTTTGACCTATAAATTGGGCTTCCATCTTCAAGGAAGCAGCATTATTAATGAGCAGTATATTTCAACTTCATACACAGGCCAACATATGGGGAACTTGAAAGACAATTAGGCGCACACATCCTGGGTTACCCACCTTAAAGATATCCCAGAGTTCCCTAAGCATCTCCAGATCAGAATGCCACTCTCACTCTCTCATCCATACTCTATTCCTTTGAGTGTGTACTTTTAAATTTCTGCCTAATAAATCCCTTCATGCCTATTACTGACACGTTCTGGAAATTCTTTTTCCATGATGAGTGCCAGTGAACCAGTAACTTAATAACTTGATTCTCTGGGTTGGGTGAATGTGTGTTCTTATCTTGATGGGAACCACCTTGGACTCTTTCTGGTGACAGTACTTGTATCTTTATGAGGAAAAAAGTTGCACCAGCATGCATTAGAGAGATGGAAGCCAGATGCAATGGCACATGCCTATAAATTCCAGCACTTTGAGAGGCTAAGGCAGAAAGATAACAAGTTCGAGCCTTGTCTAGGTAACTTATTGAGCCCATGTCTCAATAAGAAAATGAAAAAGAGCTGGACATCAAATTCTACAGAAACACCCTGGGTTCACTCCCTAGGACTAGCAAAAAAAAAAAAAAAAAAAAAAAAGGCTTCGAAGGAGCAGTGAGTGATGAGAACCACTGAGGCAGAACATCTGTGTTTCAGCTGGTGATCATCTTGCCTTGCCATTAGAATCCAATGTTGGGTTAATTTTTACATTAGTTTTTTTATTACTACCTTTCTATCTCATATTTTTGAAAATGTCATTGTGACATTTGAAACACAAAAGTGTTTAGACTATTCCAGTGATGGTAAGTTGCATTCCCTCCTCCTCCTTCCCTCCTCCTAATTATTCAAGAGCCAACTTGCTGTTAGCAATTAGATGAAAAATCTGTAGTCTGTAATTAAGATCAGTGTATATGACAGTGCAAATGGGGTTTGAATATTTTATCATTTACATCTTTATTCCTTTAGATGTTTTAAGCCATTGTACTGACAAGAATATCCAAAACACCTTATAGTGAAATTATAATTTGCCATATTGGTATGTTTTCTGCTAAAAGTAATAGAAACAACTTCGGATAGGTGATAACCAGTTGGAATACACCAAAATTTCACATTCACTATTTAATTATACAATGACTCTCAGCAATTAGATTAAAATGCTTATGACTAATGGACTCATATCTTCCATGGGGTTAGATTTCAAAGTCAGCATTAATGGCAAAAGTTTGATCGAGTAAAAAAATTTTCTTCAAAATCCCTTAAAACCACATGCTCCAAAGTGGCCTGAAGATAGCAACATGGGCACTGCCCAGGATTCAATTACAGTATTCCAGTAACCTGCTCAATCTATGCCTACATTCTAACAAGATCTTTGAGTTAATGGTGTGCACATTACAATTTGAGAAGCATTGTCTTAAATCATTCATTGCTAAGGACAGTAGCTGAAAAACTTGAATTATTTAATTGAATTTATATTGCATTTTTGCTGAGGCTTATCCCTCACTTTGGGGAGGAGGTCTGGCTCTAAGTTGACAGGGAAAGAGGAAGAATAATTTATTTTTTCTTTCCTGTCCTCCTTCAACCTTTTTCTTTTGTAGAATTCATGGGGTTCAACTGATATTAGATGAACATGCATGCATTGCAGTTCCCCTATGTTTCATATGCTAGTAAAAAATAAGGGTGACCCATCTACCAAGTATCAAGGACAATGCTAGGTAGTGAAGATATAAAGGTCAAGAGGGAAACAAATGGTTTCCACTCTCATGAAGCTTGGTGTCAGCAGATGTCTTGGTGAAGCCGATGAGTGACTGGAGACTTGCCATGCATGAATAATACTGCACTGTGCTCAGCTTAGTGTTTGTGTTCCAAATAATCCTGATATAGAACATCTTCCATTAGGAATCCATGTTAGCTGGCCATCCAACTCTATTAACTGAGTTTTATGAGTGAAGCTCCTAAGGAACAGTTTCATTTCATTCTTCCAACTCTTACTGAGGACCAAAGAGATGGCAAGAAATAAAGGAAACCAATTGCATTTTCTCTGTTAGCTTCCATAGGCAGGTTTGCAATGGACAAGGAAAATCAATGAATCTTCTGGGAAAGGCAAGACAGCATGACAGCCAACACCTCCTCCCACTGCCACCAGTTCAACGAAAGACTCTTAACATTTACCCCATCCCATGCATGTGTCAGGACAATGTTACTTCCAACCACATCACACACTTCATACCAGCTATCCCACAATTTCTAAATAATTATTTGCTTTTTCTGCCCTTCTGGGAGTTCACTGATTACACTTTTTTACTGCTTGCATTTTGTTGAGATTTATCTTGAAGAAGAAACTTTTTATGTCATAAAGGAACGAAAGAATCACCAATAAAGTGATTTATCACTAAATCCTATGATGTAAATTTCTTCCTTACATATTAAATCTATTTACATCCATGCCAGCTGTTTGCTGTCCTTAAAATGCCAGCAGAAATTTCTCAGTGTCCTCTTTTCCCAACAATGTGTGGCAGATGTGTGAGATTTAAGGCCTTTAAATGCCTTTCATCAGTGCAGAAACTCTACTTCTTGGTAGCTGTTATTCTCATACAATGGATTTTGTATAATGATTTATCTTGTTTAATCAGAAATTACAACTTGGCTTTGAATAAAAAGAACAAAGCACATATTACAGGATATTTGCAACTAAATCTATTTACTATTTATGAAGCATCTAAAAGCTTAGTATTCTTCATCAAAAACAAACTGTAAAGCTTGAAATATTCCAGCTGTTTAAAATTTCAATCTTAGCCTCATGGCTGATCTCGACTGAAGCTCCGTATGATGTACCTTTTTTTTCTTCTTCTTCTTTTTAACAAATCTATTGAAGGCAATTTAATCTGTTATGTGCTGCAGCTGCTGTTGAGAAGTTGGGTCTCGCCTTCAATTCACAGTGCTCCTGGCTGTCACTGAGACCACGCTGAGGTAGGTTGTGAGGGAAGGGTCTTGCCTTGAGTTGAACAGTATATACAAGTGACTGGGATGTGTCTTTATTGAAGGTAGATTAATTCTATATCTGAATAGAAGAGAGGCTCTATAAAAGGTTCCAAGGCATATTTCCCATCCTCAAAGTCTTCAATGATTCTCTTACAGGCTAGTTTGGAGGGAATAATGATTACTGACTGGTCGTCATGCATCAGACCATATCCTGTGACCTTCAACTTGAAGTAATCCACTGACAAAGGTTATTCAAAACCCCTGTGTTGACAGAGGAGGCAGCTAAGTAGGAAGCTGTTTATCCCAGCATATTGTCCATGTTTGACTACAAAATGTAAATCTAACTCTTGGTTGGTTTTTTAGTCAGAGATGCATTTCTTGGTCCTCTGAGTTCAGATAACTTTCCTTAAGCAATGAAGTTATTCTTTTTAAGAGAAACTCATGTTTGAAACAATAAAGTTAGTTGGAACCTTGATGCTTTACTGCATTCAAAATTTGGCTTATCAAGATTCTGTCTCCAAAAACAAAAATGGTCTGGGAATGTAGCTTAATGTGAAGGTACTGGGTTCAGTCAACAGAACAAGAATAAAAGTATATAGTGTTTTTCAACTGGCTTCTTTCACACATAGCGTCAAGACCTTTGAGATTCATCCATGCATGTACCACACAGCGGTAGTTAAGTTCCTTCTTTTTTATTGTTGCAATTTTATTTGTAACTTGTAATTCTCTTTGTAAAAAATATCAACAAAGACAAAAAGCAATAATATTTTTCTGGTTTTTGGTTGGCCAGGGATGGAACTAGGGATCTACTGCAAAGAGAATTTTTCAGTGTAGTAGAAATATTTTCAAACTGGAATACAGTGATGTTTGGCCAAATTATAATAGTTTATTAAACAATCCATACATTAATGATATATTTTATGATATGTGAATGATATATCTTCTCACAAAATTGCCCAAAGTAGTATTGAAAAGAAGACTAAAAATCTTTCTAATCATTTCAATGATATCAGAAAACATTCAGTGGTAGCTAAAATAAGGCAGTAAAAAAAGAAGAAAACTGATTTTTAAAGTATGCATTGAGTGGCATGATTAACTTGGTGTGGTCAGTTCTCTGCCCAAGGGATAACTCTGAATGATATCAATTTTAATCATAAAAATTTAAATCAAAATGTAAACTACATTTTGTTTTATAGAAGGAACGTGTTTATTGTAGAATATTTGGAAATTGAATAGATTTATTGTTCCCTGGTTATAAGAGAATTGCTTTGAAAACTTACACCATTGGCTTAAAATTTTTGTTCATATAGATTTTGGGGAAGAATATTTCCACGTTTTCCATTGTTACCAAGCACTTTTACAGTAATATCCTCTTTATCATTTATGTAGCTGTGTTTGTGCTTACACAGTGACACACAACCTGCCACTGGAGCTTCTGAAAACTGGATAATGTATTTTTCCCTATATCCAGGTTTCCTTACTTCTTACCTGAGTATATACTCTGAGTTTTATGGTTTTGGGTCAGAGACTGACTTCTTCCTAGGAACCAAATTTCTCTTCTAGATTATGCTATATCATATACAGTATTAAAGATCATAAAGTCTGAGCACACATCATTTTGCAAAAGTGGAAACTTAACTCTGACTTTAGCATCATATACTAACCTAATTGTAATTAGCCCAAAACAATATACTCCTGAAAAACATTTGGCAATTTCTGGAAGAACTTTATTTTCAATTGTCAAGACTGTAAAGTATGGTGCTAGTGGCACTAATGCCTAGAGGCCAAGGATGCTGCTAAACATACAATGCATGGGACAGACCTATAATGTCCAGCCTATAATGTCAGTAACACCAAGCTTGACAGATTTTCTCAGACTATGCAGAAAAATAGGGTCTACCTTAATTAAACATTCTAACTCCAATGCATGACAGTATGTTGGTGAGAAGTATGGCCTTTGAATCAAGGTAGCCTGGGCTTGTCTTCAAAATCCTCTTCATATCTGCTGTGTGACATTGGGAAAGTTACTTAAACATCTCTATGCCTCACTTCTCTTATCTGTAAAATAAGCCTCATTATGCTTGTTTCATAAAGTTACATTTAAATGAGCTAATATACATGAAATGCTTAGAATAGTGGCTGATGCAAAGGTTAAACATGGCTATTACTGCCTTTATCATCACTAATCTCCTGGGCATTTTGACCTTACTTATCTTAAAATCTTCCTCATCTGGAACACCTTTTCTTGTGTTGCCTCTTTCGGTAGGCCATGGTTACAATGTCTTTCATTTTTTACTTCCCATCAGTTTCACATGCCTCTGTATGTATCAACATAAAGGTATCTAAATGGAATTGTTTGTTCCTCCTCCTTGTTCTTGGGGCTGGAAACTCCTTTGGGAGTCACAACTTTTTCTGGGTCAGCTTTATATACAGAATCTTGAGCACACCACAGCTTGTGCTGGTTGATTTAGGGTCAGGTTCCATGCTCTCCATAAGACTAGTAGCCAGAAAGAATAATAGTCAAAAGAACATTTTCACATTCTTTACAGCCTAGAGAACACTTCCTTAGTGAGCCTCACAGGCTATTTGTTTGAAAATAGGAAGTCTGGTTTGCATCAGGCATTTTTAGGTCTCTCTTAGTTCTTGCAGTAATGATAGAATTTGTCAACTCACACTGAAAGACAAAATCTGGATGGAGATACAAAGTAAACTTGTTTCCTCCAACCACATGGCATCACGTGGCATTATGTCTCATAGCCTTGTCAGCCTTGCCAGAGATACAAAGCATAAATCCCTCTACAGAGCTAATAATTTCTTTCTCCTTTAATAGCCATTTATCTTCATTCTCCTTATAACTTTGGCTATTTCCTTTCCCTAGATATGGTGACGAGGGTACTTATTGCTAATGATCATTTATAGGTAGAGGAAAGCAAAATACTGTGTCTAATTCCACTGTAAATCTGAATCTTCTGTGATGAAGGATTTGTTGTTGTTGTTTTCTCCTTGGCTTAAAATTAACTTGTCAGTGCAGAGATATTGCAGCTCTTTAATGAAGAGACATTGTGGTGTAATGGGGTCAGAGTGCATTCTAAACTACTTCTGTCGGTGTGTCCTTGGATGATTTTCTTAACCTTCCTGAGCCTTGGTCATAAATGAGGATAATGCTCCCTACCTCAGGAAAATGCCCTGAAGATGAAATGAGATTCTGTGTGTATAATAATAAAAACTATGAAATGACATATAAAGGCAAGTCAACTGTAACAGCTGCTGGTGATACAAATTTTATAAACCCATTGGTTTTGTTTTATTGACAAGTTTTAGTGATCAATATAATCAATTTTTTGCTTAATAAACATGCAGAAGTTATATGCAAGCTCACAAGAAAATGAGTTCCTCTCTCTCAGTTATTTGCCCCTCTTCCAACTTGAATTCTGAGGGGGGACACATCTAAGATACTGGGGGAGATTTTTCATTGGCAATAATACATTCAGCAAGTTTAATAGAGGTGTTCTAGGATTAGGTATCTTGGTCTTGTTCTTATTTCTAGTTTTCCAAGTCTCCCATTATATAATAATAATAATTAATGGCAGGGATTCTTTTGGCTAAGGTACAGCATCAATAACTGTTGATGTTTATGATAAATCTTATGCTTACCGGAAATGATAGCCATCTTCTGCCTTTTTTTCTATATATTTTATGTCACTCTCAAACAATAACAAAATACCTACCAAACAGTGATGACTGGGACAAGCCATGCATATAAGTAAACCATGTCAATTTAGCTCTTTAAAAAAAGAACCAAGCATTCTGAGCTAACACTAGATTACAAAATGGGCCAATCAAATGTGAAAAAATGCCTAGAAACACTTTACCATTATATAAAATTCCGTGTTCACATCCTTGAATGTTTAAATTGACTTTTCTGTTGCTGACAGACAGTGGCATGGGAAGTAATATTTGCATTGCTTCCATTGGGATATTAATTATAAAAAAAATGTTTCTTCTATAAGAGTTATGCTTACCTATACAATAAATAAGTATAGAACACTGTAAGTAGCTTACAAAAGGAACTGCCTTCCCAACTAAGAACCATTTCTACCCAAAAGTTAATTGTTACCTCACAGGATGTATTATTTTACTCCACAATATAAACCATTTTTTAAAACTAGATGTTCTATTTGACCAAGATTATCCCCTCTTTCATATCTTCCCAAAAGAGTTAAAGATACAATATTATGATACATGCACGCCCATGTTTAACAGCACAATTCATAATAGCTAGATTTTGAAACAATCTGTATGTCCATCAACAAATGAATGGATAAAGAAAATATATTTATATACAAATGGAGTACTACTGTGGCATATGGAAGGATAAACAAGTAATTTGTAGGAAAATGGCTGTATCTGACAATAGAAAGTGAAATGAATCAAGATACAAGCTTAAATATCACATGATTTCTCTTGTGTGAAAAACTCAAATATAAATAAAGAGTAAAATGAAAGACATATAATGGGAAAGGAATCAACAGATCAAGGGCAGAAGACAGGAAGGGTGTAGATGGGGATGAAAAGAAAAGATATGCTATTTATATGTATTAACTCCCTATAAGGAATGTAACAGTTATGTACTAAAAATATATGTACTGATAAAAAGTACAAAATCTGCAAAACAAACCGAAACAAAAATCTATTAAGACTCTGGAAAATGTAGGACTTCTACTGTCAGAACCAGACTTTTCACATAAGCAACAGAGAAGGTGAACACTAAAAATTATCTTTTATTTAAAGCAATTTCTTAATTCTTTTTTCTCTAATCTATAGCTCATTGTTCTCAACAGCAGTTTCTGTGATAATGTGAATGTTCTACATCTTTGCTCTTCAATTTGGCAACTGCTAGCTGTGATGCTTATTGATCACTTGATATGTAACCAGTATAAATGAGAATCAAAGCATTTAATTTCTTATTCTGACTAAATGCAAATAGTTGTAGCTACTAACTATTATGTAAGTGTAACTAACTCAGCTGGTTATAGTCACTAAGAGGAGTTAATGGGAAATTATTCAGTCTCATATGACAAGTGCTGGGTTCAGTGTCATTCATTCATTTATATATATACATATAAATATATATGTATATATATATATATATATATATATATATGTTTTAACTCAGTTAATGCATTCCTGCCAGCTAGAACTACCAGTGGTTCACACATCACTGTCCTATTGGGTAGCTTGTACCCCTGGTGGTACAAATGGATCTAATTACTTTTATTAGTCTTCCCATTAATAAAATTAAAAGCCAACTGCCAAGATTTAGCTCAGTGGCACAGTGCCTGTCTCACAAGCACAAGGTCCTGAGTTTGATTCTCATACTGAAAACAAAACAAGTCACCTGATGAGACAGTCATGCATGTATTATTGGTGGTTCAAGCTGTCCAACAGCACGACTATGAATTAAGGCCTTGTTATGAACGTGTTAATCTGATTATTCACCCTATAAAACAGTTATTGGAGTTATACTCAGTTTAGAGACAATGAAAGGGATGCCCAGAGAGGGAGCACTATGCCTGAGTCACAATCCAAGAGTATGGCAAAACTGATGTTAACATCCAGAGCACAGCGCCACCATCCTCTCTCTAATCTTGAGCACTTTTCTGTCTTTCTGTAAGGTCACAACTCATTTATTAAATGCACTGATGACTGAAGTTTAGGCAGAGCATGAAAAGCACAAATGAAGATTTAAAAATAGCAACCTCTTGAAGATTTCAGGGCTAGACAAATGGAGAACTACTGTATTGAGTCACTTGAAATGATTGTGTAAGGATCCATGAACTCATTTTGCTCAAAAAAGTTACTATTACCAACAGAGTGCAAGGAAAAAGGAATATTGACCTAGCTTCTTATTGGGTGCTGTTATGGAAATTGAGTTTCAAACAATAGTACTATGCTTTTCTGCTCTACAAACTGAGAGTTTTGCAACTAGACCCATCCTTAGTTTGCAGCAGCAGCTTGCAGAGCCTTCTGAGAGAAGACCCTGAAATAGCTGCCCACGTACTTGTGGACAGATAGAGATCACTTCCTGTAGTTTCAGTACATATTCTTTGTACAGTATCTCAAGGGCTTTTCCAAAACCAATTCAATTTAGTACCATTTAACATTTGTCTGTGTAAGTGATCACCATCATGTGACTGTCATATTGCATGTGTTAATTATCAGGCAAAATTAAGGAAGTTTCTCTACTCTAGATATGCATGAGAATCACCAGAGAAGTTTGTTAAATATAGTTGACCTCCGCATGAGCACCAGGTTAGAGGAATGAATGACCTAAATTAGATTGAATAGGAATTTAAATACTTTTCTGATGATTTCTTCTTAGGAAATTTTCCACCACATATAGGATGTTTTAAATCAGACTTTGATATTTTTCCTTATATCTGAGTTACAAACAGGTTGTACCATACTAATTTGATACAAAGATCAACACAATAAAGATCATATTGAACATGTTTATGCCTAAAGCCAGGAAATATGTGCAGTGTTATGAAATTAAATGAAAACTAAGCATGTTTTAATGTGATTTCCCAGATAGCTCATTTGATAGTGCAGTGAAACTTTGGCTTTAAGGCGCCATAGTTTCAGAAAGGATCAATACTAAAAAGGTTGACAAGAGCAGAGATATACTGATATTTCAATCTGAAAATCCTGCAGGTTTTTCCAGACAAAAAATCACATGCAGATGGATTGTTTGACACTCTCAAAGTTTATTGTGTGTGGTACAGAAAGAGTATATACATATGTAAGAGATAAAATAGAGCAGAATCTCCAAAATTCTTTCCTAGAGGAAAAAGAAACAGAAAATTCATTAATTTCAGGTGACAAATAATAGCACTGACAGATAACATTTGCATATGTATTGTGCCAAACAGTTCTAAGTGCTTTACCTTTATTTAGCCCTCGAATTACTATGTTCAGATGAGGAAACTGAAGCCTGTGGTGATGATTTATTTTCCTAGATGGTGTAAATAAGTCTCATATGCTGAACCCTTCTTCTACTTGCTTTCTTGTCTTATAAATGAGAATGGAGTAGGAGTTTCCATTGAAGTGATTGTCCCTGCTGACCTATCCCAGTAGCACTGAGAATCCAGTACCCAGGAAGACTGGCTTCGTCAGTGTTATGTCACCGTGGATAACAAAAGCTCTCCATAGGGATCTCTCCCCCATTTTGTGGCATCAATGTTTCCCTAAGCAAAGTTCCTCGACTCCTAGACAAGATTCCAGTGGGCTGTGGCAGCAATACTTCTCTCATGTACTTTTTCCAATTATTTTGAAACACTGAGATGATGGTTGCATTTCAGGGATCATACTAGTTAGACCACTTCTCTTTCATTCTTACATTCACTGGTGGGCTGGGTTGCAAAGTTTCCTTAGGATACTTAGAGAGACAAAGAAGGATACTTGCCTTGAACTGCTGGACTGTATACCAGGGAAGATGGTCAGTTGCAGTTGTACTTTTTACTTAAGAAGAAATAACAGCTCAAGTCTCAATCTGGACTTTAGCAAAGCACAGCAAATTAAACTGCAAATGACATTTGCAAACATGACCAAAACTAGAGAAAGAGGAATTAAGTTCCTAGAATTAAAATCTAGCATTTTTCATGCTAATTCTCAGATGCCAATTTAATCAAATTTTCAGCTACATGATGATCGTGACCTTGGTGGTCACTTTCTTTTTTGGGTTTTGCTGTTGCAAAAGTAGGGGGAGAAGAAGAAGGTGATGAAACTATGGTAAAAATTAAATTTTTTTTATCCAAGTTTTTATCCAAGGAAGTAGCATTTTTTAATGCTAGAAAATCCTCTCTGAGTTTAATTGCCTTTGATTGTGTTTTCACATTAAACCTGGACATTTTAAGTAGAAGAGCTATTAGCTTATAACCAATGACATGTGAACACTGGTGATTTTAACTGAACTCAGTATGACATGGTGACCTGAGTACAGGCATCTTCTCCACCACTCACTGGTGTGCACTGCAGAGAAGTTCCCACATTGTCTAAGCCTCAGTTCCTTCATATGTCTTGAAGGATGATAAGATTCTTTGTAAGTTCTGGAGCAATATGTTTTAGATGGTGGCATTGTCATAATCATAATTAATAATATTATTACTTAACTGCTTCAAAGCATAATGCTAAGTCTTGCAAGATTGGGATGAGTGAACCTAGCCCTTCGAGTCAGGTTCATATTTATGTAAGTTTGATCATGAAAGTAAAAATTTCATACAGGTTCCATTAACTGATTTTGTTGTATGCTGCCCTTAAAAGTACATCATACATATTAGTTATCAGAGCCAAGATTTAAAGATTGTGCCACTCAGTCATTATTTTATTGCTCAGCTTATACCCCAAATTTATTTGTAATTAAATGCTTTTCACTTTGTCAGCTAGCCCAGTATTGCTCAAGGTTAAGCCCATGGAATGGTTCATGTATCAGGTGATATGATCATTGTTTCATAGTTGCTAAAGTGACTGGTATCTTTCTCTTTTTCAATTTTATTAAGCTAAAAGACTATTAATGACCTGTCAGAAGGTGACAGTGATAAATCCAAAAACAGAGCTTTTGAACCTAGCCCAAAGGTTGCCTAATTCACTGGCAATTTAGATATCATACCATACAACTCCAGTGGGTTGTGGAAACAAAATATGTAGCAGCAAACACCAGAAGAATAAAAACAAATGAGAAAGGTAAGTCAGTTCAAGTGAAAAAAAAAAAAAAAAATAGAGAGAGATGACCAGAGATTAATGGTGCTACTTATATACCCTTTCATATATACTGCCTTTACACGAAGGCTTTGATACAGAGGTTTTTTCCTATCTATGTGACTTCCCATCAAAGAAAACTTGTTTCTGTCACATACAAGAGGAATCTGAGGAGTTCATAGAATTTCACTGATTCATGAGGCAAACAAAGTATGTTACCCCAAGTATCACAGCCAGACTTAGAATCTCAGTCCAAGTTTCCTCATTCTTGGTCAGAAAAAAAAAAATAGCACATGCAAGGTCATAACCAACACATAGACCATCACTTACCAAAGTGGGGCTGCTCAATCATGTCGTACTTCTAAGTGCTGAGTCAGCGAGAGAGTCACGCTGAGAGTCTCACTGAGTTCAGCAAAAACAAGTTCCAGAGACATTTCCGCTGCCCTCTTTTAGCAAACTGAGATCCTCAGAAGAGACCTGAAAGAGGACAGACATATAATGGGAATGCAAAACTAATCTCCAACTTGAAAAGAAAAATAATGAGAATATTCATGGAGATCATAAAGAAAAATAATGGTTACCTTTGAATCCTAGAGAAAGTTAATTTTAAATGTATCGAAGCTCCATTGTACAGGGAAAAAAATCTGCGAAGTTGAGATACATCTTTAATAGGCAGAAACAAGAGTCATCATCACTTGAGTACTGGGAAGATGCTTATTCACGATAATTGGAGGGAAGAAAGATTTCAGAGATAAGCTGAATTTGGTTGAGGACATTTTTTTCCTTTAAAATGCAAATACTACTTGGACCCTAAAAGACAAAATCTGTCCTAAGTGGCTACCCCTAAGAAAATGCACTCAATCAGAAAACCATTAATTAGATTGTTGTATGTTTTATCAAATTACAATCTTCAACCATTTAAAGCAAAGGATCCATTTTCCCCTATACTCTTTCAAGTTCAGGTGCCCTTTGAAAGAAAATGGTATATAGATATCCATAGTACATGAAAGAAGAGAAATAAGCATAAAACTTCATTGATTTTATACATGGTTTAATACATCAAAAAAGATATCCATTACATAAATGCAGAGTTAGCATTGACACCAGTTTTAGTAGTTGTACAGAAAAACTACAGCACATTTTTGAAATGTGAGACCAGGGTAAAATAATTACCTTTTCAAAGTAGTCTTTTTGACCTTTCATACTTTATCTGGAACAAGTCAATTTTACCTGCTCAGGATATAGATTATTTTCTCATTAATAAGTATTTATTCACTCATAAATACTTCTTTTGTGTCTATTAGGTTCTAGGGTTGGCGCAGAGCCTGGGATTTGCCAGACTTTCGGATATTTTTTAAAGACCCTTATATTAAAGTGACAAGACAAAAGAAAACTAATCCAGCTCTCTCAGGCTGCTTCCTGTATGTCGTCCTTTGAAACTGTATTTGTCTCAACCCTAATATATCAGCCTTACAAAACTGATTTCTAGTCCCAGAAAATACCATATTTGCTGTACTTTCCTTTTCCTGTCTGAAGTGTCTTTCTTGAATGGCTGCTTAAGAGTCCATCATTCTATAAGCCCAGCTCACAGAAAACATCACGGATGAGGCTCACCACTGGTAACCAGACAACGTGCGTATCTCCACCAACGGCCCTGTCTGCCATTCAGAATTATAATTGCTTACCTTTAAGTTTCCCATCACATCTCAATTCCCTATGACTATTGAACACTTTGAACCCCATTTCTGCTCAAGTCAGGGCTGGCTCAAAGCAAAGGTGCTCAGCAACCAATTCTTTGAATTAACAATAGTCTTAAAAGTTCACAAATCTTGGTTAGATAGTACATGGCAATTCTCATGTGTAAAGTGGGCCATAGTTTCTATGACCTTAGGGCATGCTGTGTACATTTCCACTATGCTAAGAATTCATGTAAATACTGACCATTTTTACCTTTTCCTATTCTTTAAATGAAACTCTTGTCACAGGACAGGGATGATAGATAACTGCTTTTGGAAAACATATTGATATAGCAACCCAATGAGAGAAATGATGTTATCTCTTGGGCCTCAAGAAATACACTGGGAATATTTATAGCTTCATTTATTTCCTAGGTGATTCAATGGCAAAAGTCAGTTTCAAAGTGAGTTTTAAATTGAACTGGTCTCCATTTAAAGCAAAGATTGCACTGAATGTTAAAGTGAGTCTCAACATGATACAAAATTTCCACTGCAGAGGTCCAAAAAGCTTATAAGTACTAAAAAAGCCATTATATGAATTACAAACATGAGATTTTTTATAATACCACTTAACAATTACTAAGATGTCAACAATATTATCATCTATATACTCGTTCAGAAGAACAAAACTTTGTCAAAACATAACTCAGGGTTATTTTGTCCATATTTAGAGGGCTGAATTACTAAATTCTTAAAAGTTTTTAGTTACAAGATCATCTTGTGATCATCAGCCTGTTCTTGACCTGTGAAAAATGCCCAATGTAATTATTTTTCTCTTCATTGAATTTAAACATCAATGCAATTAGATTTATAATACTTTCTAGAGTTAAAATTTTGTAAATATTTGAATAATATGGAGGCATTATTGCTTATGCTGAGTTCAGGATTATAGTGTCTGTCACAGGAGGGTACTCTTCATCAGAAGATATACATGATTGTATTTTTCCCTTCATATTTGGTTTTGCTATGTTTGAATTTGATAGTGTTTCCTTCAGTATCTTATAACCTTATTATATAGAGTGCCTTTACTAGAACATAGCAGTTGAAATTGAGATTTTACTAGCACATTTGTACAAAATTCACTCATATCTACAGTTTATTTTTATCTCTGTGGAAAATATCACATAGAAATAAATTTCAATGACTTTTTCATTTGTCTTCCAAGTTGACCAGTCTCATTATTAATCTGAACAGGTAAATCACCTATTGTTTGAATAAATGTAACAAACCATATTCTATTATCAATTACTTTAATAGTAATTACATAGGATATTTATTAATAATTTTAAAGGCATTTTGAAATTGATCAGAAATGAGACCAGAGTACCACTACAAACAGAAACAAAGATAGGGAAAAATGGAATAGTGATCTGATAGAAGTCCCATGTAGTCATATAGGGCAGAAAATTCATACTCCATATGATTAAGTCATATTTACCCATCTCATAGACCTTCCAATTATCTCTCAGATTTGCTCTAATCAAAATTTTTATAGCAAGACAATCCTAGTAATAAGTTGAATTTATTTCTAAATATTACCTCCTAATACTAGCTTTTAACTGAAAGATAGACTTAAAATACTTTTATTATACTTCTTTACACCAAAAAGCATTAGCTTAGAATGGACCTAAAGAGAATTTTTAATGGACAGAGATTAGATCTGTCCTTTTTTTTTTTTTTTTAACCCAGGGAAAATTCCTTCTCATTTATTCTCAGGAAGTTTCATGTAAAAGCACTGTTAAAATGATGAGCTGTGGTGTTTTGACAAGCACTTGTATGGCACCAAGTTGCAATCTCACTGGAATACAGTTATATATTCACTGTAGAAAAGAATGCCCTATTTAAAAACTAGGACATATCATGCTGATACGGAAAAGAAGTAACTATGTGAACAATATATCTGAAATTAAAGACTGAGTTGTTAGCATCCATCTAAAATCAACAGGAAATGTAATTACTCTTTGAAAGTACTTTTGTCCTGTCTTATAGTGTTAAATGGATTTTATTAAAAGAGAAAGATATTATTTGTATTCAGAATACCATTATGAAAACAAAGATGGGATGGAATAGAACAATGATCTGATAAAAGTTGTATGACATTGGTGTAGGGAAGAGAAAGACAAGTTCACATTATGAGGCAATATTTTTTCCCTCTCATGATAATGATCTTACAGTTTACATTCTGAGAATCTCACTGGAGCTAGATCTTGCTATTTATAAACACAATGAGAAGTAAAGAGGGAATTAGAAGAGATTTGATTCAAAGTTGCCGCCTTGTATAATAACTTAACTCTGTGTCCTTCACTGTTTATTTCCCACGGTTTGGAATGCCCTAACTCCAACTGGACAAAGATGCTCACCAAAGCAAGAGTTGTTTCTACAGTATTACAATATTGGTTAGGTTGAAATGGGCAGATGATAACAATATTGTTAGTAATATTGTTTTGGAGTATGCTTTCATTAATAAGACCCCCCCAAATATGCAAGCATAAATGATTTATCAGTTAATATCCTAGGCCATCTTCTTCACATACCCAGTTCACCTGTCATAAACTCAGCATCTTCTCTGAGCTATCAGTTTGTTACTCTTGGTATTATTTAGTAATTCTTTGATAAAAATGAAACAAGAAAATTTAAGGATAGTAGGGGCAGCCATTCATGTTTTTTTGAATAGATACATTTCCAGAAAAAATACATTTCTTTGAGTCTATTTAATAAAAATAAACCAGAACATATGTATTATATTTGTGAAACATCCCCCTTATTTCTTTGCAAGCAATCCACATTGCCAGGGTATGAAAACATGCATTTAAAAATAATTTCTCAGCACTGATAGTTTTTTAAGTAAAGCATGTATCAGAGTGACTAGCACCCATCCTCTAATTACTGGCTAGCTGTTTAGGCAAAAGAAAACTACACACACTTGTAAGCATGTTCTCTGGAACATAAAGCAGGCTCATCACTAGCAGCAGCCACTGGCACCCCTGGCACTAAACTTATCAAACAGAGCTTCTTGCAAAAAACATTTCTTAGACTTACGGGGAATCATGCACAATTTTCACGGAAATATTTTTCATTCTCAGTGTAGACAATAACACATAAATAAATAAAAATTAGATCATTTTCTTACCTTTTGGACAGCAGTCAAAAGCTATACTGTTGGTGGGATAGTGTACCAAGTAACAGATTTTTGTACACTCTTTCTTACTGGTGGTATACAGTCTACAGGAAAAGTAAATATATAGGTATGTATAAAATAAATCTGCACACAATATAGCTTTCATCATTATTATTATTGTTACCATTTTTCTTTTTGGGGAAGAGGCTGCGATAGAGACCACAGATATTATGCCCACTGTTCCAGGGGATTCAATACTGTTCCATAGACCAGTTCACCGCAATTCAGGTACCTCTGAACATGGGATTACTGGTGCCTCTTGGGTTAAGGATGTTGAGTTTTCACTTCCTTGAGTTGGAACAGCTGAGGGAACCAGCCCTCGAATAATTTATCTAGCTGGTCGAGGTGTTGCTTCCTGCTGCCGTTCATTTTGACTCAGCCTAGTCACTGTCATGGTGATCAACCTGTGTGTTGAGTCCAGAAGCATGAAACAAGTAGCAGAATGTTGAGAATGTTAGGGGTCCAAACAAATGAAGAAGCGAAGCAAAACAAAACAATATCACACATTAGCACAGCACAGGAGTGTGTTCCAGAATTTTCTAGGCATCGTTACTTATGTAAAGTTGGTTTCCACATCCATTTTCTAACAGTGTGAGGTTTTGTTTGATTAATCAAATACTTCCTTATACTGACAATTCTACTTTATATAATTGCTTTCTTTGAGAACAACACAAGTTTTACTTATATAGTTTCCTTCTAGTAAATGTAAATCTGGTAGCAAAACAAAAAGCAGCATCAGAATAAACATGTTTAAATATTTTATATTGGAGGCACACATTTTTGTTATCTAATATCTGTTCCTCTGTAAAATGTGTTCATCAACTTAATCCCATCTTTCATGTGATGTATGTTCAGTCTTTGTCCCAGGGTTGCTAATCAGTCATATGTTCCCACCTCTAAGAAGGGGGAGCGTCCCTAGCTGTTCACCTGCCTACCTTATCTAGGTGCTGGTAACTTTCCACAGAAAACTGTATCTAGCTCATTAGTTGTGTTTTGGTCACTGTCCAAAAACAGTAGTTTAGAAAATGGATGGCATATTAACGCAAAAGTAGCTTAGGCCTCTTATTATTATGCACTTCAGTCTTTTACCAAGGAAAGCATGAAACCAGAGGGTGATTCATAGAGCTCTATCTGGATGTGACCAATCCAGGTAAGAAAGGCAAATGATGTTATTCACCTATTCCAGTACAGCCATGTTGCCTCTTGCTTAAGAGTATCCATCTGTCTTGGAAAGTAGTGTAATGGCCAGCAATAGCCACGGCCCAAGCACAAGCATGCCTTCCTATTTAACTGGCATCTTTGAGTTCACCATGAATATATGCACACTGATCAGCAGTAGATGGTGGATGGAAAGATGCCAAATTCAGGAGCCAGGTGAGAGAAACAAAGTTTTGACATGTCTTGCTTATTAGAAAGAATTATTGAGCAGGAATCATCTAACACTCTCCAAATGACATCAGGTATTTCTGAACTCTCAGTGACGGAAATCTCATTTGTATAGATGCAAATTCAGAAATTTTGACTGAGCTATGTATTCTGCTTTCTGAGCTTGCTGCCTTTCAATCTGAAGGCAGAGACCAGTAAACACTGGCCAACACCTGAATATGTCAGTATCACACAGATAATATTAAAATTTTGAAAAGGTTGACTGTTAGTCCCATATGGAAGCAGTTTTTTTTTTTTTTTTCTGTCAAACAGTGGAATATAACCGAAGAAGAAACCCAAAAGGAAAATTCAACTCCTTGAGGAAAATAAAGCAGTACCAGTGATGTTTTAATATCCAACCATTAAGCCAACAAGCAAGTTTAACTTTATGTAGACAAGGAGCTGTAGTGTGGAGTTGGATGAGTACAAGCATGCATGCACCAGGTGGCAACTGCAGTGATGGAACAGAGCTGTTAAAAATGAAAACACTGAAGATTGCAATACATTGTGACCAACAATGATAAGAAGACATTCCTGTTCCATTATTTACTTTGTAGTTCATACTATAAACTTGACTTTCTTCTCAGATACCCTCCCTCAGATTATAGTGCACGGAATACTCCATTGAAGAGAGATTATTTTTTTTAAGTGCATGGTCTGTGTTTTTGTCTGTTTTTAACCAGGCAGCTTGAATTTGATTTGTCCCTTTGTCCCCATTGCCAAAGTCCAGATATTGGAGTTAATTTGAGCCATATTGAGAATGTTACATTTCTTCCTAGCATGAGAATAGTCTTCTGTTTTCATTAATTCAATTTTTCACCATTCTTTTCCTATCGATTTTGCATTACCGAGGACTGAGTTGGCAAATATAAATGCTCTCTATAATATCTAATTCACACGTGTGTGATCCCACCTTTAGGATCATTTTAAAGGAATTTTGCATCATTTCTTATCTCATTTTTTTACATATTTTTAAACCGAGTTTGTCTCAAATCAGCATGAGTGCTAAAATTGTGGGAATCATAGCCAATGGGGGCTAAGAATGCAATCCTTATTTATTAAGTTGTAGTAACTTTTAGAATGATGCTGTCTAATGCAGTAGCCATGTGCATTGGTAGCTATTTAAATTAGTTAAAGCAAAATACAATAAAATGTTTTGTTCAGCTGAGTAATCACATTTCAAATACATGAGAGCCACCCATGCCAGTGCTGACTCTACTGGATGGCACAGGTCTGAAACATGACTTCCATTGCAGAAAGTGCTGTTGGATAACTTGGCTGAGAATAAGATGCATACATTCTGCTCTGGGATCTCAAAGGCCTGGTTCATCAGAAACCCCAGTGTTTGGAGGTACATGAATCTCTTTCTATGGTTCAGCCAATATCTAGTCAGAGCCTTTGGAGTGTTTTGCAGAAATGTCCACACAGTGCCAAAAGTGCTGAAAGAATTTTTTAAACATTTTTCAGACTGGTTATAATGCAAAGGGTCTATTTTTTCCTTTTCATTGTTTTTTCCTGTAAGGTTTATCTTGGCTCTGTGTAAACACAAAAACAGCAACCCCCACTCCCACCACCAAAGAAGAAAATCCTCTTAAGGAAAGATACCAATGAATTCCCAATGGAATCATTATTGTGATTGAAACAGATTATTTAATATTTGAAATTTTCAGTTAGTAAGATGAAGTCTCTACCTGGGCAGCCTTCTTTTGAGTGCTGGTTACTCCTGTGCATAAACAATACAATAAGCAACAATACATTCTACTATGTTTATCTGAAGGATCTCTCAACAGACATTATCTCCATTACTTTCTGTACACACAAGCTGTATTAACAAACAAGGGAGCCAAGCAGGTAATTTCTGCATTAGGATTTTGACATTTCACTCATCTTTGAAGAAACAGAGGAGCAAAGCAGAATAAGTGTGAGTTTAGGAGGCAGAACTGGATTAGTGCAGCCTGGACTGCTAGCAAGATGTAGACTTTGACAATGTCCCATAAGCTCTCTAAACCTAAGTTTAGTCAGTAAAACAAAATAATATCCAATAATTCCTAGTCTATAGATTCATTGTGGAGAGTAAGTAGCCATTATAAACAAAGCATGAAGTATTATTCATGCCTATATATTCTAAAGGACAATAATGACAGCATTAGTATTAATGTTACTATTTTAACAACCACTGTCATAACCTGAAATACCTCAACAATGATTGAACCTAATCATTAAAAGTTACCAAAAGTAAGACTAGTTTGAAAGTTAGTGATTCTAAATAGTATAGCATTAAACTAAATGTTCAATTCAAAATTTATAGTTTGGTCTTTTAATACATACATTTAATGCATACATTTTTAGCAACTATATTGACTATTAATTATTTGGAGCAATGTGTAGTTAAGTGTGCGTGTATGCATGTGTGTGAGTCTATGTGAATGTACCAAATTAAAAAAAAAATACTTGTTGGAATAGCTATGAGATAAAAGTTACATAAAACGCAACTTTGATATGAGATCCTATAGTAAAAAACAAACTACAGAAGTATAAATATATCAGAATATTTATCATTATGGAAATTTGCATAAATATTTGCATACATATGATAATGAAAAATTTTTATGGATTCAGTTTAATGTCCCTCATGGTGTCCCATCTGTCTTTAACTGCACTGTCATATTTACTTAAGCAGTCACACTGCAATGTACTTTACATTAAAGCTTTTTGCTTCTTCTAGAAGAAGTTAGTATTTCATTGATATACTATTTTATGACACACTTATGACATGTATTATTACTTCCATTTTATACATTAAAATGCTGAGACTTATAAAAATTCAGTACTCTTAAAGCCATACAGTTGATAAATGCAATGGTTTGGGCTTGAACTCAAGCTGTCTCCACTCAAAATCTCTTCTTGTGCCACAGTGAATGCCATGGCTTTTCACCATCCCCTTCTCTTCCTTCTGATTGTCTGGTTGTTCTGGGGACAGCAGAACCTACACATTCATTCTGCTTCTCCCCTGTCTCAGAAGATGACTTTTCTTCCTTTTGCCTTTTCATTCAATAAAATCTCTTCTATTGAAAATTCAAAGTGAAGCCCACTGTGACAGTTAATCCACTTTGTCTACTTATTTTGAAAGTATGTCATGTCATTGTTCAAGTAACCACTTACTCGTGGAGATGAACAGTGACCATAAGTCTTTGTGTAGTACTGGTTATGACTAAATCAAGGTAGCCTCTCTTCTGTACTGCAGTGAGCCTTTTGCTACAATAAGTTTTAGTTCATAACTGAAAAATAGTACATTGTTAATAACTTCATGAATAAACCAAAGCCTCCTCTATCTTAAAAACAGGAATAATAATGAACATTGAAGCCTCTTAGTCTATATGGAACTGACAAAGCAAATCCTAGAACTACATGTTTATGATCTGAAATGCACTCTCACCGTTGTATTGTTAGTACCATTAGCGATTGAGAAATACATACATTTTGTCTCTGAGCTTGGGACTGGGTTGTTTATAAAGTGATATATCTATGCCCATTTTATTTGGGGTCATTTGCAGGTATGAGTGAAGGCTATGATGGTTTGCAGATATGCTATATAGCCTCTCAACTCTAGCATCTCTTCCTTAATCCCACCACTGAGTCTATCTTTTATAGAATGAATCTCTTTTGCAACGGCAAGTGACATTATCCCCCATATGGTGATGTCACTAAAGTCTATGCGCTAGACAATTTTATCCAGCATATTGGGTATTTTTGTTTCTTGAAGGTTACAACATCAAAAAACAACTTGCTCTACGTTCATATACCAGTGGAAAATTATGCTTTATAAATTCTTAAACATTCTACTTGCATTTCTACTGTTATAGTTCAGTAGATAGAGAAGTTTCCCTAGCAAGAAGTTGTTTTTCTTAAGAAAAGTTGTTTTCTTAACAGGAAGTTGGTCCTTAGCAGAAAAGATGCAAATAAGAAGGACAATCTGAAAGGAATGTTTATATCAACTGTCAAGTTTGGTAGCAAAGTGCAAGGCAAGGGAAAGTTCACACATCTCAAGTAGAACTTCTAAAAGCTTTGTTAAAAAAAACCAACATGGAGCAAAACAAAAATGTTGGCAGGAATAAGTCAAACTTGGAAGAGCAAAAGTTAGCATCCACTAGGGTAACTCAGTGAATTAGACAAGAAGGATCACAGTAATTATCCAGAAGAGGCATCGCATCACATTTCCTAGAGTTTCCTGATGAAGGATGGTAAAATGAAAAGAGAGGAGAGTTACTTACTGTTTGGATCTACGTTTTCACAGAGTTCTGTCTTTGCCTCCCCGTTGGGTCTGTCACTGGGTTTGTGTGACAGCCGAGATGACATGGTGGCTGCTGTGACTACTGCCTTGAAGCTTCGCTTTCGTTTCTGGACATTGAGTTCAGGGTGGAAAATGATGATGTACACTTTCGGCATGTATAGCATTCCCAGAGCCACTGATGCACTTAGGTTCATGGAGATTGTAAGCGTGGTAGTTTGTATGTAGAGCTAGGAGACACAACACACAAGGCACTATTACAAATAAAATGACTGCAGAAGGGGTCCCGAACACTTACAGTGGTGTCAGCAATGACTGTGGCTAGGAGGGAAAACATAGAAATTTTAAGGGCCTTTCAATAAAAGTGGAAAAGAGACTGTGGTCTGTTTGTTGGAAAATTTATGCATGTATTAACTGATGGAATGTCATGGGGGTAATTCCCCATGCATGCTTGCTTTGAGAAATCCTGCTACACTGAAGTTCAGGGTAGACCTTAAATTAAATTGAAATACTTTTAATCAGCATGACAGCTAAATTTGAAGACATGAAGATCATAGGAATTTGTAATGTTGAGAAAGACATAATTTTTTATCATATATATATATATATAAAACTACTAAAATGTAGCTTATGAATTATTTTGCCAATATTATGGAACCTTATTTGAAAAAAATATCTATATTAATAAATATATTTTCATATTGTTTTTCAAAAGCAGTATACCTTACCATAGCTACAAAACATTGTATTAAGTTTCCTCAAAAAGTAAGACCCTCTTGTGTAAGTCTATTTCAAAAAACACAAAGGGCAAGAAGCCAAGACCCAGCAGTAGGGCCTATCCACCATCTCTCCATTGGCAAATTACTGAAAGAAAGAACAAAGGCTCATTCTGGCTTTGTGCTATTTGTAGTTTGGATGGTGCTTCTATAGCTGTCCTTGTCTCCTTTTGTTTCCTCAAAAAAATTAGATCAACTGTTCACTTCCTGTCCAGTGTAAGTCATTGACTTGACTGTGAATTTGAAACACTGATGCTTGAAGGCGATGAGGAGTTGTGTAAGCAGAAAGGGGAAAACACAGGTAACTTGCCTTGACCTAATTGTTTATGATTTGCCTTACTTTGATCTGAAGCCTCTCCTATGAAGAGGACGCTTTGCATAACTTCAAAAGGCTAGATTAAACTGAACAAGCCAACATCAATTTTATGCTTGTGAAAAGTACAGTTACTTGGCAATATATTTGACTCTGCTGTCCCACTCCTTGATTTGAGGATAAAAGTTCTCATGCTTAATGGAGTTTACAAGGTCCTATGTGGTTTTGCTTGACCAATTCTCTACCATTTCTTACCTCCCTGATTTCCCATCCTACTACCCTAGGATTAAATCAGAATGACAGATCTTTTGAGTACTAAATATACTGTGCTCCTTCAACTATAGAACTTGCATACATACTAGTTTTAAAAATTGTTATTTTCTTTGTATGAATTCTTTCTCCACTTCTCTGAATATCCATATCAAACTACTGTCAAATCTAGACCAGCTTCTTTACTTATATACCCTCAAAGTGTTGTTTTCTTTACCTCATTAGTATTTGTAATATATGCCTACTATTTTTCCATTTCCCCTTAAATTCCATGAAGTCAAAATCTCTCTCTCAAGGGTATTATTATGTCTGCATTACAGGAAAATGGTAGATACTTGCTATGTATGTGGCAGATTGGATCAGATGGCTGACACATTTTCCTTATTTATGTCTCAGTGGTCAAAAATCCCTTCTCTATATATGCAAGAAATTCTATTAGATCTATTGACTGCCTAGGTGTTTCTGATCTTAATTCATTCACTGAAGGCCCTGTAGAATCAAAAGTACCTTTGACATTTCATCTGGAAGAAGTACAGTTTTCTAGCCAAGATTAATTTCAATTTGTATGCCTCTGAATGGTTAATAGGAGCTACCAGCTGCTCACTCTATAATACATAATGAATGAAAAATAGAAAAAAATGTTAAATTAATGATCCTTTTGGTTTTTAATTAGATCATATCTCAGAAGCTCATCTTTTCTTACTAGAATATCTTTGATTCAATATCATTTTGTTTCACAAGCCTATGCAGTTCAAGAGAACTTCTCATGGTCACAGGAATATCTGGACATAGTATTTCTTTTTCATGGTCACAACTATCATCTTACTCATGAGGGCCTTCCAAACTAAGGGCTAGTCAGGTCAGTAGTGTAAGGTATATAAGCCAATACACAGGAACTTAATTTGTTTTCAGGTTTCTGCTCATGAGTAAATTTTGTGATTGAAGAAATCAGAGTTGAAATTTGTTTTATTATTTATATATAACTCTCAATTATATGTGTATGTCGTTACAAACATTTGTATGTGTGTATATTTCAGTCTTAGTTACTTTCCTCATTGCCAAGACAATATACCCAATACCCAAAGTTAAGGGAGGAAAGGCTTATTTTGGCTCACAGTTTATAGAAGTTTAAGACCATAATTGGCTGGCTCCAAAGTGAGGTGGCATAAGCAGAGGGGATTCATAGAGGAGAAAATAGTCCATGGCAAAGCAGGGCAGGCAGAAGACAGCAAGCAGCAAGTAAGTGACAAGTGATGGATCTCTTTCTGTCCCTAATATTTTAGGGACAGATTACCTACCTTAACAGGTAATATTCAATTTTTTTTTGGTTTGGATAGGGAATCAAACTCAGAACCTCGTGCTTGCCAGGCAGGCACTTATGCCGCTGAGCTATATCCCCAGCAACATTCACACCTTTAAACGTAGCACTGTACCATGAATCAATTCCACCCTCACATATTCTAGATCCAGCCACTTCAGAAAAGTTTCTATGAATCCATGACTTATGACTACATTTAGGGGGACATTTAGACACAACCCATAACAATTTCTATACATAGTTTTTAAAATTAAAAGAACTGCTTAGTAATTAGACTCCAAGTCTATAACTTTCATTTTATAAATGTTTACATATTTTCATATGCAAATATTAAAACTCGTATTTTATTAGCATTCTGGTAACACTTCACAAATACATGACAACCGATATAAATGTTAGTGACTACATTCTTACCCTTGTCCATCCCAACAGATCATTTTTACACAGCATGGTGATTAAGAATGAATAGTCTTGAGGTAGTCATTTCAAGTTCAATTGCCAATTACTAGCTTTGTGACACTGATCCAATGATTCTCAGCTTTTACATGTGCAAAATGGGGATAACAAAAGCACCTATCTCATGTTAACTAAATGATTAAATAAGTCATTGTAAAATGCTTAGATAGGACTTAGCACATACTAAGTGCTATCAGAGTATTTCTAATAAATAAAATATGAGACCATAGAGATACTGGACCACAGATATCTAAACACTAGGTAGAGGACTAAGTCACTGACTGTGATCAATAATCATGATATGTCAACCTGATTGGGTTAATAAATATTCATGGGATTAATACAGTACTCCTCTGGCTGGCTCTGAGACAGACATGGAGACGAGATCTTTGTTAGTAAATATGGTCTCTTTTCCCTTCCATTCTGCCACTGTTCTCCTGCTCTGCTTGTTGGCCACTATGAATGAAGTAGCTTTGTTTTGCCATGTTCTCTCACCATGGTATTTTTCCCTTGGAACTATTAACCATGGACTGAATCCCTTGAAACAGTGAACCAAATTAAAAGTCTCTTCTAAGACATGAGTGTTAGATACTGTGCCCCAGTGGTGAGAAAAATGACTCATACATACCCTGTCGATCTTCTGTAAGCCCTGAGCTTTCATCCTTTGAATCATCTTTAGTACATTCTTACAGCAAATTATAATACATTTGTATTTGGGGTCATGGGGTTCTTATTTTATCTAATTTTTTGTGTGTAAATCGCTACCATGTTTAATTTGGAGTGCTTTACAACATTTCATTCTCTTTATAATTTAATTGAAATAGTAAAGGAGAGGGTGATCATTATGTCCTTGTCGTCAATGTTTAGGAATCCAAGAACACATATGTTTTACTGAGATCAAGCCTTTCCCTGGCATTCACCTTCAAATCCATCCAACAAATCCTGGCTATATAACTTTCATTTTCAGGGGAGAAAGCATTTTCTACCTTGGCTCAAGCCCGTCAGAAGAAAACAGACTGCCTGGGAATTTCTGTTTTAATAATTAAGCTTTAATTTTATCATTAATTTAAATCAGTGATGGTGAAGCTATAGTCCACATTACTGTGTTTTTCTTTTAAAACAAAAAATGCTAATATATAATGTGTATTTTCTTTTTTTCTAATCTAGAACCACAGTATTCAGCTTTAATTGCAGTGTTGACGTTTTGCAATAAATGAGTGAGCTTCAGGTTGCACTTTGGCATCTGGTCTCTAGAAGATTTGCCGTCATTGACTTAAATGAATTTCCAGAACTTAGCTTCCACTTCTTAGTCATATACACCTTTTTAGTACTTGCATATGGATAAGAAATATAGACCAAAACATTAAAAGGCTGTATACAACATTCTGTTTCAGTTTTCTTGGTTTCATTAAAAAAAACCATGGCTATAACTATTCTCTTTCAGATTTATCACTCATAAAATGAAGATAATAGTTCTTGCCCAATATGATAGTTATGAAAATCAAAGTAATCATTACATAAACAGTACTTAACTGAGTGTCTAGGAAGTGTCTACCAACATGTGCCTGTGAAGTACTGACTGGTAGCATTTATATATAGCAAAGTTAAGTTGTTGGGGCATAGATCTCAGAATAAAGATTTCTTCATAAACAGCTTCTTTTATTTTAAACTTGCTGCATATGTGTTGCTTAACTAGGTCGTAGTGTTAAAAAAAAAAGAAGCTGATTTTATTCCTGTCAGTGGAAACAGAGATGTACCAGAAAGTGTACTGTTAGAAACATAGACATGGAGACAGTTAAGTGCTAGGCAAAACTCACCTAAATCCACTGCATGCATTTTCTCATCTTGGTTTCAAAGTTCATTGTTGAATAACATGCGAATGCCTTTCAGGAGACACATTTATTGCTTTATAAACGGGTACACCACTTAGGCGACTTTTCATAGTTTAACACTAAGTAGCTAAGAAACTTTAAAACTTCTGGTATTCAGTCTGACTTTAACTGCAGTGAGCTATTCACATGGAAACAGTTTTAAACAAAGCTTCTTGCCTCTTCAGGAGTAGAAGGACTTGCCTTTAATTGATAAGCTATTTGCCAGATACATAATACTTGATGATCTTGAGAGCAACTCTGAAAGTTAACAAGTCTTCTGTGAAAGTTTCAAAATCAATTTAACTGAAAACCATTCTGAGAGATTTCAAGGCAAGCATTACTAGCTGCAATAAAGAGGCTGCAAAGAGACGGAACACTAGAACTGTGGGGGAAAATCCAATTTCACATATTTGTTGTGTTCATTAAACTACTTCATTATGAACACTGCCTTCAATTATACATGATAAAAGGAATTACAATATATACTAATTACTTTAACCTATATAAATATTCAATTAATCAATTAGAAAGTAATTCTGGGAGAAATTTGGTGGTGCGGAACTGGAACTGTTGATACAGGAGATAATTAACTGATGACCACATGGTGGAAATCCCTGTTAGTTGTCTTTCAGCTACACAGTAGGGGAGTTAGTTACCTTTTCCTCTACCGTCTATGGGGGTCACTATTTCATTGAGATACTCTCAAGTGCCTGCACTGACTCAGGTTCTGGACACTGCATGAGGAGCATCACAGTCATGTTCCTTGCCAGCAGGAAACAACACTTTGGGGACAGGGAAAAACAATAAAGAGATCTATTGTATAACATGGTGGCTATAGTTAACAATGTGTTTCTCAGTGGAAAATTTCCCAGGGTAGTTTTTAAATTTCCTTAGCACAAAAAAGTATGTCAAGTAATATTGTATTAATTAGCTATATTCAGACATTCTACAATATACCTATATATCAAAATATCACTTTGTATACCACAAACATATAGTTTAGATTATTCAATTAAACAAATTATACAAATAAATGCAATATTTAATCACTATACGATGCACAATACATGAATTGCTGATTACATCCTTTCTTCACAATATATATTTGGCTCCTACTTACCCTTTCTCCTGGAATGCCTTTCTCTCACTTGATACCTTGCTCATATTTGATGCTGAATGAATTGACACTTCTACATAAATCTTTCCCCATCTTCCTGGTCAGGACACTTCCCACTCCCAAGTTATAGCTCCAACAGCACTCACCTTGGTATTCTTAGAAGAATAGTCAGTGTCATAATACTTGCTTTGAAAATGCAAATATATTTCAAGGGGATCAATACATTAAAAAGCAATTTGTTGTAACATAAAGTTCATGTTTGCAAATGTGTGATTTCTTCCACCGGACACACTAGACAATCATAATAAGCTGCACTCAAATGAACCAAGCTGTGCAGAAATACGCAAAAGATACTCCGATACGCATGCTTCAAATACCTGCCACTTATCTCCTACCATTCACAATAAATTACAAACTGTGGTCCCCTGGCATTTTCTTCCATGGACAAAGCTCAAGTGATTGTTAAAAGGTAAAATAATATATTGACTATAGTACTGCATACTACTTAGCCATACAATGTGTTTTGTATCTTGCCACTTTTATTTGTATCAAAAATGATATTTTGAGTGTTGTATCAGTAACACAAATTTCCCCATAAATCTTGCATTTATTATTGCACAATTTTGCACAGCATGGCAATTCTTTAATGACATATATATCATATCATGATATAACATGATGTGATTAAATTTTGGTTAGTGAAAAAAGTTCTTTACTAGAAGCAAGGAGTACATATGATAAATATCAGCAATGTTTCAAAAAAAAGAATTTGGTAGTAGAATTTTTTTCTACTGGCTTGTGTTTCCTCACTACTAAAGCAAAAATAGCATTACCTATGTTAGAAGATAGTCACTGGGACCAAATGAAATGATCACAATAAAAGATATAGGATAGCAAATGCCTGGCCAGTGTGAGGTTGTGAATTTGAGTCCCAGTAATGTATAACTATAACTGTAACTATAACTATAACTATAACTATAACTATAACTATAACTATAACTATATATATGTATATATTCAACATGTAGCAACCAATCAAAGATTTAACATCATTGATTTATTTATTGACTATAACATAAAATGACTTGTTTTCTACTGTATTATTTTTTACATAATCTTAATACTTCAAGTGATTGTCTTTCTTGTAGAATCACGGAGTAGCAACCTGTTCAGAGGGAAAAATCTTATTAAGACTTCTACTTTGTTTGAAAGTATACTCAAACCCCTATTTCATCTGTCAATGACTGTTTCATGAGAAATAACCAATTTTGGTTGTTCTCAGGTGACAATTGAAAATTGGGACAAGAATGCTTTAATGGAGTCTTTAGGTGGGATGGAAGAAGTTTTGTAATTCTCATAACATTCCCAAGTCTGTGTAATAAAAATGAAAAATGTGTCTGTGTTGTCACAGTAAAGAAGAAGGGTATATTCTTACCTGACAGATGTTTGAAATATTCATATGACTGAATTGAAATGAAAAGTTTCTGGCAGCAAAGTCCAGTGTTTTTGTCTTTATATCCTATGCTCTTTGCTTACTAATTAAAAAAGACCATATTTTTGAGAAATTAATAATGCCACTGGGCTCAGAATGGAACAGAGTATTTGCAGTTAGGATTCCCTCAGGCATCAGAAGATCAAGATACTGAAGACTTTTTCTCGGGTATGAAGTAGTATGTAATGATTGAATAATGGTGGCAAACCTATGGCTTGCACATTATTTGTTTTTAAGACAGAAGATGTTAATATATGAATTGCTTTTTCTAACCTAAAACCTCAGTATTCAGGTTTAATCGCAGTGCTTGTACTTTGCAATAAACAAGTGTGTTTGGGATTGCACTTGTCTCTTAAAAGTTCACCATCACTACCATAGAAGGATCCAGTATATAATCTGGGAAATAGCTTTTTTTTTCCTATTGCATGTTCTACTAGGATAATTTAAAGGAAAATGTTTTTATTGAACTGATTTCAGATTTCAGCCTTGGATGACTGGTGGGTGATTTGGGCATATTCTGGTTAGTTAGAGTCTAGATTCACACCCAAGAGCTTTGTTACCAGACAGTATAATATAAAATCCTACCAGAGTTTCATAGAGGCTTTCTTTTGGTTAGAAGGTGAAAGAAAATCATGTTTGAAAAGTAGTTGGCACAGAGCCTGGCATGGAGTATTGGTCAAGGAATGCTGACATTATTACACAGGTTCAACTTCTGCAATAATTTTCATACCATTCTATCTTGACCTGTTGTCTCCAAGTAGATTATACATAAACAGGTGGTGTGGTTAAAAAGATACCCACCAAGGAGTCTAGCATAGGCATCTGGTTGTCATTTTAAAATTAATGTAGAAAATTAGATGGTTATTATACAAGACCTAGATTTACATGTGTTGCTTTTCTTATTTAATATCCTCAGATGGATCTATTATTAAGTGTATACACAACTGAGTTGCCTATTTGGACAACTTTAACATAAGCACTACAGGTGAATACAAATCAGTTTTTGGAGCATGAGATAAGTGAGCCTGTTCATGCTTGAAATCACTTACATCTCAGTACTTTGTTCTTCTGATCTGAAACTTGATGCTGTGACTATTCCTATATATTATAATTAGAGAGATGCTGTTATTCCCCTTGACTACATCTTCGAAAGTTTACTTTTGCCCTCCCATGCCACTCTACCAAGTTACGGGCAATCTTGATGGTGAAGTCTTCCAGAAAAGCCACTGCTGATTTTACTGGATGTGTATTAGCACAGTCCAAACACACACACCGACATACATACACACACACCCTCTCTCTCATCACCCTTGTGATCCCTCAGTTTTGATTTCACAACTTTTTTCTCTTGCACTTGTAAGGTTTGATTATTACTCATTTATACTCTCACAATTTGTGTTACCTAAATGGTTTATTTA
Source organism: Cavia porcellus (assembly GCF_034190915.1). NCBI lineage: Eukaryota > Metazoa > Chordata > Mammalia > Rodentia > Caviidae > Cavia > Cavia porcellus. The sequence goes on along the minus strand of NW_026947496.1, from coordinate 66,102,029 downwards.
CCACTCTTGCAGGCTTGAGAGTTCAAAGTGATTTAGCATACACAGTCAAGGCATTCTCCTCATAGATGGCCTGGAGAGACAGATTATGCAAGTTCCCTTTAACTCTCCAACCGATTTTCATCCATATTGAATCTAACAAAGCCTTTTCATAGGAAGCTATATTTGATACTGCCTTCTAATGTGAAAATGCTGGCTTGTACCTCACTAGGACATATCTTGAGTGTGGTATGATGATGTTTTGTATTACTCTGCAAATCACCTTATGGGTAAATAAAGTAATACAATATAAACTGAAAGAATTTAGTTTTTAAAGATCCAGTTAAATGTCCCACTTTTATAAATCCTTTTGAAATCCTGTCAAAGCTTATCAACTATTAAAGTCCCCATTACAGTTCTAATAAATATAAAAACAAAAATATTCAAATAAAAATATTGGTGTCACATTAAGGATTTAAACATGAAACACCTTAAGCATTTGTTAGGAATATTCAGTATATTTTAAATTGAACTTGTAAAGTTTTCATCAAAACAAGATGAGACCCTAGAGGTCATTAAAAAGAAGACAGTTATCAGACTTTCAAGAAAATAGCATGTTCTTATCTCAGTTTAGAAAGTCATTGACATTGGTTTCCTGATGAACATTGACAGTTGATTATCACAATCACCCCAGCTTTCTCCTACCTTTTATTTGCTCTGGCCACTAATTTTAGCTAATCGTCCTCTGTCTCTCCCACCCTTTTCTTCGCTCCCTTCTTGCTCTTCAACTTCCTTTCCCCTGCACTAATACACTCTTTTCTTTGTGTACAACTTTACCTCCCTGCATTTCCATTTCTGCCTCTTTGTGGATGGAGGTAGGACTCCTACTTCTGACCTGTCTACCCGGTATGTGTGGGACACTTTAGCTAACGTGCCCTGGCTTGATCACTTCTGTGTCTGTAACCTTGCCTCACTGCATTGCCTCTCCAGGGCTGACTGTGCTGGACACCCTTCATCAAAGTCCTTCACTGTGCAACAGTTTAAGTCTAAACAAGGGCAAATATTTCACATGCGACTTCCCAGGAAACACTAGACAAGTACTTCTTTTAAGTTTGTGCCTCTAAGTTGAACACTGAGAATCCTGCAGTTGAGCACAGAAATGCCTTCCTCTTAGTAAAACAGACACAGTGAGAAGGAGTGAGTCCTGCAGAGGAAGGGGCAGGATGGCTCATGGTTTTCTCCTGTCTTCAAAAGATCTGTTTCCCTTTGCTTTTGTTTTCAAAGTGTTGGACTGGAAACCTAACTGTTCGGTACCACTCCCTCATCTTACTCTTGAGGCCCTGGGGTATGATCGCTGTTGTCACATCGCTCACTCCGAGTCTGCCTCCAAACACTCTTAGATTCCTCACAGGATATGAGAGGCAGTTTGTTGCCAGGTCTCATACATCTAAAAAGAAAACAAAACACTCCATGTTGATGGCAGGAGCATGAGAACTCTGGCTTTCCTGCTTACTCACTTCTTACCACATTGGAGATGAAGATAAAATCCCTCCCCTGGCTTCAAGAACTCTGTGGGTCACCCTTTGCCTTTTCTCATAGTCTCCACATTCCTCAAATAAGCCACACCGTTTCCATCCTCAGGGCCGATGTATATGATGTTCCCTCTGTCTTGCATGCTGTTCCTGACCATCTTTCCCCAGTTTCCTCTCACCTGTCTTTTTGTCTTACTCTCCTGGGTGCATCTGCTCTGAACATCAAGTCTATACTATGCCCGTCTTGTCTGGCCTCATGATAGAAGATGCTATTGCCTGCATTTTATGGATCACATTTCGTGATTGTATACTCTGTATATATTTCCTTGATGAGTGTCTCCTCATAAGACCCTGAATTCAAGAAGCAGAAGCTCTATATTCTGTCTCAGTGTATATCTCCTGGTGCACAATAAGTGCTTAATTCGTTGTAGTTGAACAAATGAATGAACATAATGTGGGGAACACACACAGTGCAGCCCAGAGCAGTAAAAGATAATATGCCGGCTAGAACTGGAGCGGCAGAGATGGAGGCGCATGTGGGCTCACTGTGGCTCTTCAAGCACTTTGTTTACTTTCCTGAGCCTGAGATCCAGAGCTTACAAAATGAGACAAGAAAGAATGTATAACACAGACAGAACCAGAATGTTTGGTGAGGGCCAGGGGTTTGGCTCAGCAGTATAAGCGCCTGTCCGACAAGCATGAGATCCTGAGTTTGATCCCTGGTATCAAAAAAAAAAAAAAAAAAAAAAAAAGTTTGGTGAGAGCCAATAAGGGTGAGAAAATGGGTAAGTGAACAAATCAAAGTCAAGGACTGTAGTCAACAAGAAGGCCCTTGTTAATTTCTAAGTTTATGCCAGAGTCAAAGCCATTCATTCCTTTTGTCCTGCACATCACCTCTGTCAAATCTTAGTATACTCTGCTCTCTTCTGCTGTAGGACCTTTGCCTATGTTTTCCTCTTTCCCTGGAGCAGTGGTGGAGAACCTACCTTATGTGTGCTGCCAGGGGCTTTTTGTGTCATTGAACACTCTAAAAGATTCACCACCACTCCACCATCACTCTCCTACCTTATCTTCTATCATCCCTCAGATTTCCACTTGTTTAATCTTTTAAACTAGCATTTTTTCTAACCAAAATGAAGTAATACTGTTCTAGTGCACATTCTCAAAGTAAATATCACCATTTATCTCTTGAGTGTATGTGTGTGTGTGTGTGTGTGTGTGTGTGTGTGTGTGTGTGTACGTGCGTGCATCTGGGGGAGAAAAGGAGCAGGGGAAGGGTTACAGAGGATTTGTATATATTTCCTCACTGGGAATCATATCTGCTTCTCTCAGCATTGTACTCCTGTGTCTACTACTATGAGTGGCAAACAAAATAACCTAATTGGTAGTCAAAGAAGGAAGTCTTGTGCACAGAAGGAAAGCATCCCTTTTAAGCTATTAGCTTCATCCCTCGCCCTATCTCAGATAGAAAAGCAGAAATTCACTGATGAGCAGAGTAAAGAGCCAGAGGCTCCCTAGCCAAGGCAGAAGGAGTGGACTCTGCCCTGGGATGACCACCTACTTTTTCAATCCCTTCTACATATTCACTAAACAATAAACCACAGTCATCAATAATGACTTCCATAAACCCCTGCAGCAACAATGAAAACCCAGAAATGCTGCCTTTGGGAGGATGGGAGCTTTTCTTTGAAAAGGCTTGGGCTAACACCCAGGTTAGCACCTAATTTTCTCCTGGAACTAGAAAAATGGAACAGTTGCCATGACAACTCAGTGACTTCAGGCTTTTTTAAAATATAAAGCTACTGACTTTAACTTATGGAAGACATTACATGTATTTTTTCCTTAGCAATTGTGATCCCTCTTTAAGTATTTTAGAATCAATAATAAACCCTACCTTCTTTATAAAGTTTGAAAGAGATCATAAAATGATTAACTGACAAACATATGAGTAAATTATAGTCTGTCCACAATCCACAAGTATAAGTGGTTATAATTAAGAAAAACCTGGTTGCACAATTTGGAACCATAAAGTGTTACTCCATGACCAAATATTGAGCAGTAACAAAAAATATTCTTTAATAAAGGCAGTCCCATTTTATTTTTATACTTTATGTCTAGCTTGTTATCCAGTTGGTGAATATTAGTTGTAACATATTTCTAGAATCTATTTCCTTCTCTCTTCACTGACTCCAACCTAGTCTTAAATATTGTCAACCAATTAAAATCCCTGACTTATAGAGAACAGTGGGTACCATTTACAAGTCCCCAAGTGTTAACATGCCTGCTCCACTACCCCTTCTCCTCCCTGGGCTCCTTACTTTATGCTCAGGGTTCTACAGTAGTTTTCCAGCTGGCTTCGCTAACTTCTGTGTGGCTTCCCTTGAAGAAGTTCTGCACAGAGTCACCAGAGTAATCTTCATAAATCCTGTGAATCATGCCGTGGGGTCTCATGGATCATACCTTGCAATGACTTCCTTTTGCCCTGCAACATCTGCTTGGCCTGCATTTCGACTTCCTGCCAGTTTCCTCTGAATATAATTTATCTCGGGCTTTCTTGGGGGCTTCAAGCTCATTTCTAGCACATACTATTCTCTGCTTAGTATTTTTTTCTTAATACATACTATTCTCTGCTTAGTATTTTTTTTCCTGAGCACAAACTTGAGTAACTTGTAACTCAGCTTTCACGTTTAATCTCCATTTTCTTTTACAGACTTTTAATGACTAACCTCGTAATAGTTCACCAACTTGAATTTTGCCCTCCTGTGATGTTCTCTTATAAGAGCCTATTCTATTCACAGGATGTATTACAGTCAGCAATTATCATTGTAGTTATGAATTCCATTATCTCAACTTCTACCCTCCTAGAAAAAATAGCTTTATGATTTCAGAATTTTACTTGTCAATAAGAAATATTTAAATAATATTTTAAACAAATAAAGGATAGACATTTTTAAAAAGAATTTCAATTGCAAAGAAAGGTACTATGTTAACATCCTGTCATGGTTTATGTCTGTGGCCCCCAGGCCTCATGAGTTTGCATTGTTCATTTGTGATGGTTCATTGTATAGTGCTTGGATTGATGGTGTCAGTGCTCCACCCACATAGGGGTGGAGCCAGGATGTGATGTAATGGCAGGAAGAAGGTGTGTCTTGCTCTTTGCTGGTTCGAGGTTGTTGTCGATGTCTGCCATGAACTGCGGCCCAGCCATGCCCGCCTGCCTTGGAGCCAACTGAGTGTGGACTGAAACCTCCAAAAACTGTAAGAAATAAACCTTTCCTTTCCCAACTTGGGCTTCAGGTATTTTGTCTCAGCAATGAGTAAAAAGTCACTGAGACACATCCTAATGAGTAAAATTAACTCTCTAAAATATAAATGTTGGGTAGATTTTGATTCTTAAAGTGAATACATTCAGGAGTATATTAACTCAAAATCCTGTTTCCAGAAATGTTACGTGATCTATGCAAGAACAGTCATCAAGGGAAAAGCCAAGAGGACAGCTGAGGCCTTTTGTCTCTAAAGTTTGTTCTACTATGCAGATATTTGCTTTCAACTAAAAAGACTACTTAATAGAAGAGTAGATTACAGACCTATTTAATTCTTGATTCTCTGAAGCCTTAATTCTAGTGATTAGAAAAAAAAAAACCAAATAGCTCTAAGTATTTCTCAAAGGAGTTGACAGGAAATTCTGAGTCTTTATCATTGATTACATTTTTGTGTGCATTTTATATTGAAGCCCATATACCCTAGTACGAAACCTGAGCACACAGCCCTTTAATGAAGTTGAAACTGTGTCTGATTTCCTCGGCAAATCTGTCTCCCTGTCAAGGTGATACAGCTTTGCTGTATTTCCACCCATCTGTGTACACACACCCAGGAACATGCTCCAAATGATAAAAAGATTCAAACAGGCAGAACATAAGGTAACAAATGGAATGTAAATATTATCCAGAGCATGAGCAAGTTGCAATGTCTTAAGGTTTTACTCACATGGGGTGATGACATGGAACAGGATTAAGTTGAAAAGGTCTAGGATAGACGGAGGAAAGCAGACACAGAGGGGGAGAAAGAAATCTAAATTTCATCAGGAATGTAACTGGAAATTCTTTGAGTTTCAGGTCAGCATGGTGTCCTAGCATTTTCAGTATTTTCTTTATGTAGTGGAGTAAGACCTTTTTCCTTTCCATCTATTTTATACCTCGTTATATTATAGATGAAAAGGAATAAAAAAAGAAGTTGGCATTTCTAAAGAAGAGACTGCAATCACTGTAATGCATACAACAGTAATGCTAAAGGCAGCCCCAGCCCTGCAGCGGTGAAGGCTTAGTATCTTTCCAGTTGAACAGAATGGATCAAGATCATGGAATACCTTTTGTATAGGAAGGTGACAGAGAGCTGGTGGCCAAGGGAATGTGAGAGGCCAAGGGGTGGCCAATGTGGTGGCCAAGGGGACTGGAGAGGGGTTCGAAGGGGATTTACTCCCCCAGTGGTAACGAGAGGCAGTCTTGGGGTGTCCTCGAATTAAACAAGACATATCTGTGAAGGAGTAGAAGGGGTGAGTCCAGCAAGAAATGAACACCAGCCTCTCTCAGAAAGGGCAGATTCGGCCTGAGCTCAACACTGATTGTATTCTTAAAGAACCAGCCATTTCACATGTGTTTCTCAATTCAGGGAAGATTGGTTGTATAATTATGGTATAATTGCACAGTATGGTACATACTCATAATCCCAGCATTTAGGAGGCTGAGGCAGAAGGATTTCTGTTAGTTTGAGGCCAGCCTGAACTACATAGTAAACCCTATGTCAAACAAACAAACAAACAAACAGACAACAAACAAACAAACAGCTCTAATTATAGAGTGTTGGTGTTTCTATTAAGCGCTATATAGTGCAGGCTTTTGTATGCATTAGAGATATTTAGGGGACAGGCTCCCCTTGACTTTGTGGTAAGAACAATGATACCCATGATTGCATTAAGTCTTAGGGTTAACAGATACGTTCATAGTGTACACATGAAGCATGCAATCCCGGAATTACAAAACCTGAGTTAAAGTGTCTGCTTTTTCACTTGATATCCATGGGAATGGTTGTCTTTAAATTCTTACATGCCAGTGACTTCTCTTACTCTCAGAAACTCTCAGAAACAAATCGTTTCTTTGACAAGCTACCAACATTTGTTTTCTTTTTGATAGAATCCAATGTCTCCGTATTATAGCACAGATTGTGGAAAGTCAACTCATGTTTTGAGGAAATTCAGGATTATGAAATAATGTACTATGCTTTAAAACAGTTATGCATGTATGATTGTTAAATGTATTAAAAGTATACAAAGGAAGCCCCACTGAGAGTGATGTGTTTTGGGTGTGGAACTACAGCTTCCAGAGGCTTCTACACTCAGAACTGGTTCCACACACTGTGGTGAGGTCCAGAGCTTAGGCCTTCTTTAAGAACTGTGTGGGTTGAAGGAACTCTTTTTGCTTAAGGCTAAGCCCTCTTCTCTGGGTGTCTCTGGATAAACCCTGGGAACTGTTGAAGTAGAAAGACTTAGCCCCCTGGCCAGATGGGATAACTGTAGGTGACCTGCAAAACTGAGGGGCATTCGCTGAGCCCTGCTAAGTCACTATCACACCCCAACTTCTCCATCCACCCAAACCCCTTCTTCCTGCCTGAGTGGACACCAAAATCACTCCTCAGTCACTTTCCTGCATTTGTACTTCCCGGAAGCCCAACCAAATGCAGTACTATTTAGAACACTCATGCACATTTATGTTCCAGATAAAATCTTGAATTCTCTAACTATATTTTATTTCATAACTCCCCCTCCTGCTCTTATTTCAAGGATCAATTGAGAACTCTGTAATATTTATTTATAGCAGAAAAAGTCAACATATCTCAAACAAGACACATTCTCTCCCTAACACTTATTTCTTCATACCTGTGACTCTGCATGGATGTATTAGAGTTTGATCATTCATTTGTTGATGCACATTGGCTTTGTTTCCTGTTTGAGTGATTAATAACATGATGAATATTTATGAGTAGTTTAGTGTGAACATATTTATGAGAAACTATAATGATTCAGTATATATAATAATCAAATCAGAATAATTAGTTTTCCATCTCCTAAAACACTTACTTTTTAGGGTTGGAAACTTTGAGAGCCTTTAGATTTTATAAAACATACAATAAACTGTATAAACTATAGTGATTCTACTCTGCTGTAGAACATTGAAACTTACTTTTCCTCTGAACTGTTTTAACGTCTTTGAGCAATATTATGTTGTTTCTCAAAGCATCTGATTCTTCTTTGAAGATCCCAAAACCATACCAATAGCTCTCCAAATACCTCACATTCTGGACTTGTCATTTTTAACTAAATTCAATGAGATGCATGTTAAGAATACTCTCGTATGCTCCTATAGGCACCTGCTTGTACAAGTCGAGGAGTCCCAGGATGTCAGGCTGCTGCTGGGGAAGCTCAGTTTGACCAGGTAGCTAAGGTTGTAGCTGCTGGATCTCACGATTATAAAGCTCTAGTTTATATTGTGAATTGGAAAGGACCTAGAGGCAATCAAAATGGAAAACAGCATTTTGAAAAGATAAAATATGTTTTTTAAAATCAGTATTCTTTCTTGGTAAGCAGAGTCCAATGTTTACTCTAGCTTAGAACACAGATACTGCCACTTCCCTCCTCCTTGCTCCATTGGAATAACGGAGGAAAGAAGTGTCTGCCTAGTCCTGCACCTGACACCCAAAGACCAGAAGTATTCATGGTGAAAGTAGCCTGTGGGAAACCTAGGAAGAGCTCCCAGCTTATTAAGATGGTAGAAACAAACTCTTCACTCTTTTGGAAACACTTTTTACAGTGTGGACAATATAAGTTTTGTTCCTATCTCAGGGAACTCTTATCACCATGGAAGCAGGAAGGTTTTGATCAATTTTATAGACTTCTAAGCTATGAAGCAATCTGTTTTATAGACCTTCAATCAACATTAAATAAAAAAAGGTGTTTCTCTTACATAATAGAATGTACTACCTGGAAACAGATGGGACTTCCAATAGGTGATCACTTTCTTTCCAAACAGGATTATTTTGTACCCTGTGAGGAAAATTCATATCTTCTGAGATTTTACTGCGTGTCAGATTTGGTGCTATGAGATGTTACATATGTGATTGCTTTAAAATCATCTGCCTGTTATTGAAATCATAAAATATGCTTTTAAATGGATACTGATCCTTCTGCTTTAATCCAGTGGGTGCTACTTCCCTTCAATACCTCATCTCCCATTGTGGTAAAGTTTATTTCTACAAAATAATGTCTTCCACCTCGCAGCTATCCAGGGTATGATATTATGTATTGCTTCCTCATTCCATTATATCCATGAAGGCCTGAGCAAAAACGTGTACTGGAAACAAGGAACAGCAATATTCATTTTTGCTCATAGAAAATATTTCCAAAGTTGAGCAAATTGCAGTTAATGTTTATCCCACATGACTTACATCAGAGCATGTCTTGAAGGATGATAGGAAGATAGAAATATGAGCAATTCAAAGAAAAGAGTATTCAATTCCTGAGTAGAGAAATAAGAATTGTTTTTACCATTAAAAAATATTTGGTTTGTAGAAATCTTAAAATATTTGCTAAACATGCAAAGCAATCTCTGGTACCCAAACTCAACATTTTCTTAATGGAAAGCATCAGTGTGTTAAACTTCCAAGAACTCTCACCTGGTAGCTTTTCACACATTAAAAAATCGAAAGTTAAAATCTGAAAGGCATGTAACCTAAAATATAAGGGAAAGTCTTGAAAGAGTTTGAAGATTCAAACAGAATAGATAAAATATTTTATAGTAATTATTTGATGGTTTTGTTTAATTCGGTTTATTTTGTATTCTACACTATAACCAATAATAGGGAATTACCTAAGATATATTATTGACATTTACAGAAACCCTTTACCCCTCGAAATTCCCTCTGATGTGTGTAGGCAGTATTTTTTTTTTACAGAGAACATCATTTATTTGCTATATATCAGCTATGTCTCTAGAAATGATTGTGGATCGATTTCACTGGATTTCATACACACTGCTGCTGGAAATTCTTTCTGCAGCGAGCTTTCATTAAATGTCACAGATTGAATGAATTGGTAAGATAAGATGAAGCAAGCTGCAATTATGCCAAGTTCTATCTAGACAAAAGGCTACCAAACGTTGATAAAGGAACAAACCTTCGTTTTATCAAAACCATGCGGTTCCAGTTTCATACACTGAAATGTTATCCTCTCTCAGCCTTTTAGACTATTCTCTACTCAAAAGATATATTGTGAGATTTATTTGAGGTCTTAATGCTGCATTCTCTAAAAGTATTAGAAATTCACTGAACTTGGTTTATAAGATTCACTATTGGATCAAGCAAGACTGGATGCTTCAAACATTCATCTAGAGTTTACCATGTGTTGCAATGGATGTGTGCACACATAACGCATTCCATCTTCAAGCATCACAAGAGTGCCTTTTGATGTATAAATTGGAATTACAGAGAAACATATCACAAATAGTATTCACATTGCTGTTAGTCTTGGCTCAGAATCATTCTGTGGGTAGTGGAGCAGGTGGAGATGCATACCTGAAGCAGAGTAGTTTCTCCAAGCCTGCCTTCGTTGGAGGCATCACACACATTGTTTCCTGTGCCCAATTCAGTTCCTAGACTGCGATCAAGACTTCTACTCTCATTGACTAAGGCTGTTTTTCAAGGACTAGATATCAAGTTTGCTTACTTTTTGGGGCATAAGAAGGGTTTTCTCTTTATTATTACTGAGATTTAAGAGTTATCTGTCTTCCCTTCCAGCTACTACTACACTGGCTCAGCTAAATGTGTGAAGTATATATCACTCATTCAGAAAACTAGATTCCGTATGTTATGACTAGTAAATGTTAAATGTTTATGTGTTTGAGACAGAGAGGTGGAATCTTATCTTTCTCTTTTTGCCTCATTTCTCAACTCTGTTCTTTATTAATGCTTATTAAGGCCACATGAAACCCATTCTCTTCTTCCAAAATCATGTTCTAAACACGGTAATACTTTGCTATGGACTAGACTGAGTAAAAGCACAACATATAAACATCACAAATGAACCCTATCCAAATGTTTTTCTCTGGGTTCAATTTTGACTGTTTTATGTACTTTTAAAAAAAATTATCCATGTTGGGGCTGGGGATTTAGTTCAGTGTCATAAGCGCCTTCCTTGCAAGTGTGCCATCATGAGTTCAATCCCTGGTACCAATAAATACGAAAAAAGACAAAAAAAAAAAATTCTCCATGTGGAACCATAGTGTATCAGAAGGGGCAAACTCCAGAAGATGACTACCAAGACTACCACTCTAATAAGGGAATTTTAAAGATTACTCTACTCTGGGCATCATTGTTACTGAAGCATGTAGGAAGAGAAAATAGACTTTATTTTCTTAATCACAAAACTGCCCTTCCTTTAGTATTCATTATTTGGTTATCCAAATTAGATTGTATGAAAACATTGTAGATTTTCCTCTTTTGATTTCAAAATGTCTATAGCATACACTTCACTTAAAGTTAATACTCAAGTTTTCAAAATTTTTATACTATACATTTCACTCAAAGTTAATACTCAAGTTTTCAGTGGCATAAATGTTAACATAGCAACAGGCAGTGTAAATTCACTTCCCTGCTCAATTTCTGGGAAATTATTTGCATCTGGGTGCTCTAACACTTCAACTGAAAGGGATATCCTAATATTCTAAAGCATAAAGATCCAATTATTTCATTTGTTTTTCTTTGACCTCTTCTTGACCTTTTTTTTTAAAATGTTTCACTTTTCAAATGATATTCCTAAAGTAGGTGGTAATTTACACTTTTATGTGGAGGCATCAAGAATGTTGACTCAGATATAAATGAATGTCACTGTTCAGAGCGATGGAGTTTAACCTCCCTGCTGTGAGTACATAAAATGCTTTATATTGCTTTTTCTCTGTCTGCCACCACATACTTTATATGTTCCATTTTACATGTTCTAAAAAATACACATTTAATAATATAGGCACATATACATTCAAGACACGTACACTCATACATATAAAAAATATTAATTTATGGATAAAATAAAAACAATAAAGATCCTAGAGAACCACCAAACAATACCTCTTTAGGTTGCTGTCATATACTCAGCAGAATTTTAGGTGATTTTCCTTTATTTTAACTTCTAATCATCTAACATAACATTATCATTCTCATATTATTGGTTGGTAAGCAGAGGTTCTTTATATGCTGTGAATAGTCACATGGCTTGTAGGTGGCAGGACCCAGATCTGACTTATACATGGTTCCCTTGTAAAGCATGATGAAAGTGAATGCATCAATTTTTTTTTTTTTTTACTTTTTACACATGTCCATAATTTCTAAAGAGGGCAAAAGCAAGCAGATTTCTTTCTATGCTGGATGAGACATTTTCTCTTCAGTTAGAAGACATGGGTGCTTTGGGAAAGACACAAGTTCATTTGTGATTTCTTTCTTGTAATACAATTCTTATTCTCTAACAGCCTTGACAATTGAAAAACTGACATGAGGTGATAATAAGGGAGAAATCTCACTCTTAGTTCCACCTAATGGGCACTGTCTGTTTTCAGTGGAATCTTAGGGCATAAAAGTGCTTTCTCAAACCAAGGAGCTACTTGGAGGTTGGCAAGTTTAGTGTATGAAATTGTGTGCAATTTAAAAGATATTTATCATGAATCTTTGAAAGTTACAGTGTTGAAAAAAGGATCTTTGCTCATGTAATTAAGTGTTTTGGTTTTAACTGAGATTTCTGAAGGTGACTTCATACATCTAATCCTGAACAGATTTTCCTTCCTTCCCCAAGAATAGAGCCATGTGCTTCCTCTTCCCTGAAGAGTTCAGGCAGGCTCTTGTGGCCTTCATGGTAGCCTGTTCTGCTTTCTCCACGGTGTCCTTTTATGGATTGCTTTTTGACTTTTTCCTCAACCCAAGCTCACTCTGCAGAACCAGTTTCTCTGTTACTCTATTTTACTTTCTTGAATAAACTTGGCCATTGCTTTATGCTAAAAAAAAAAAAAGGCAGTTTAAACCTTTATCTGGACAAGATTATTCCAACGGCCAATACAAGGCATGCTGTGATCCAGAGTAACAACAGGGCTGCACCACCACTGTGAATGATGTGAGTTTGCCTATTATTAACATTTGCCCACACTGTCATTCTAGGACCAATCTGATCACATTGGATCAGTCCTGTTGGAAAGAAACTTTCCGATTGGCATTGATAGAGGATGCTGAATGCCATATCTTTTCCTTGTAGGTTTCAGTCCTCTGCAACAAGAAAGAGTTTGGCCACAGTAAGGTTCTTGAGTCTGGCATCCATAAAAGACTTTCTGGCATTAAAACATGGCATGTTTATGTGAGTGGCCCCCAGGCCTCATGCCTTTGCATTATGTATTTGTGATTGGTTCATTGTCTAGCACTTGGATTGATGGTGTCAGTGCTACATCCACATCGGGGTGGAGCCAGCATACAATATAATGGCAGGAAGAAGGTGTGTCTCTGTCTCGTGGTGGATTCCTCCTTGCTGTTTGCAGCTGTCATGAATTGAGACCCTGCTATGCCACCTTGCCTTAAAGCCAACTAAGTATGGACTGAAACCTCCAAAAAACTGCAAGAAATAAACCTTTTCTTTCCCAGCTTTGGGCATCAGGTATTTTGTCTCAGTGATGAGTAAAAGTAACTAAGACAAAACAGAATAGAAATTCACTTATAACCAGTTCTATATCCTTTGTTTTGTAATGAGGATGGAATTTTGCATTTTTAATAATCCCCACAATTTCTTGATCAGTGAGTTTTGAATCTCATTAGCTGGCCTGGACTGTAGCTCTGGGATTTCTTCTAAATTTGATACTCTGTGAAGAAATCTGAGGGACTTTGACATGTTACTTAAGTCTTTCTGCATATTGCTAAAGAACCTAGTAAATGGTAGGTTTAGAAGGTAGTCAACAAACACAGACCAGAAGAAATCATTGATGGTCACTTCCCTTGAGTTAAGAGAGGTCTTTCAGGAAATCATTCCTAAAATATTCAAAAATAAAAGCAGTTTCTGGCAATTTCATGTCAGTTAAGTTCCTGCTTTTCATTAAGTGTGATCTGATTTTGCCCTCCCTTCTTTAGACTCTTTGGTGGCTGTACCATGCATAAGCTAGTTAATTTCTTTAAGCCTCAGTTTCCTCACTGTAAAATGAGTTTAAACATAGCACTTATAGGATGATTGATTGTGAGATAATTGAAATATACAGGTTAAGGGTTAAATATACTGTGTAACATTTAGAAAATGATCAGTGAGTAACTGTTTTTGTTCTTAATATGATTATTGTTTTGGGGGACTGACAACCACTGTCTCTCCTTAGCTGTAACACATTGCTTTCACACTGCTGCCTAGGATTACAGTCAGGAAAGAGGTGAGCCAACTTAGTCTGCAGGGAGCACAGCCTGTGATACTTGAGAAGGGCATGAAGCCTGACCATGGCCAAGGCTTAACTGAGGATGCTGCATACCTGGATGTGAGAGATTTAAAACTCTGTGGTGGAAGCTTTCAGAAGTTTGAGCAAATATAAGAGGGATTTATTGTAGAAACTGAATGAACAGTATAGGCCTTCCTTGTTTGGGGAATTTTGCAAACATTTTCCCGTTGTTCTGCCTCAAATTTAAGTATAGGCTTCATTTAGGTCTTTGCCAATACAGCAAAGAAAATTTATTCTTCTGGTGAAATTTTAGTATCACTTTACCTATTTTCTTTGAAATAAACTGCCATGGGAAACTTTGTGATTGAAGTTCTACAGTCAAGCATAAACTGGGCTTTTCTTTAGCCAAACTCTTTTGTTCAAATAGGTCAGGTTAGGTCATAGCACTGTAACTAGGGATGACAGATGCCATGGTTAATGGGTCCTCATATAAGTTTACTGACTCCTTGTCATGCTGTAGCAGGAAATAAGATCATGAAAGGTGAGAGAAGGAGGTAACTTCCTATCATTTTAGGTACAACTAAAACATAAATATGGTCAAATCTGGGGTTTATTTTCTAAACAAAATTAAGAGTGAAGTTATGGACAGTATTTCAAAGAAATGTTACTTCAAATTGACTATTCCACATGGGTTTATTGTGAGTCAGATACTGTGCTGTGGACGGCACCTGTCACTTTTCCACAGGTGATACATTCCAAATCCCCCAGTGGGTGGCTGAAAGAACTGACTCAAAATATAGGTGCATGTTATGGGTTAAGAACTGGTGGTCAACTTAACGGCAGCTGGATTACATCAGCATGGCATTAAGCAAAGATGCTCCACCTGAGAAAAGTTGCCAGGCTAAACAGGTAGAGAAGAAAGGAGGTGTGGAGGGTTGAGGCGTCAAGGAGGCATTGTGGGTTTTCCTACGAGTTGCTATCTGAGCTGTTGGTTCTCGTGGAGAAGCTTTGGTCCTCACATCGAGCACTGCTTCCTGGCTCTGGAAGCTGCTGCTTGGTCTCCAGGATGAACTCCTCACGCTGTTTCCTGGCATGTACCTGACTGCTTGTCATCGGAGGAGCTCGGGGCCTCCGTGTCGCTGAGGACGGCTGTGGTGCCTTTCAGGATAGCCCTGGTCTTTGTTGTGAGTGTGACTTCTTGGCTCCAGCATAGAACCCTCATCCCACCACGCACAGCTCCTTCACCCTGCTGGCATGGACTTTCTGGCTTCCACCACTGACTTTTGGGCCTTCCCAACACAGATCCATAAAAGAGACTGGTGTGAGTCCTTCTTGTGGGCTCTGGACCTCCAGTTGGACTCGTAGGAAACATTTTCATGAGCTCTGGGTTTTTATTTGGACTCATGTGGGACATTACCATGGGGTTTAGGCTCTTGACTAAATAATCTATGTCTTTGGTGTTGTGGATAGATTTCCTGCATTTTCCTGTGTTAACTCCTGGTGACCATTATTAAAATATTATAAACTCCATGTCTTGAACTTAATTGTTCTCTGTGTACAACCCCTGACTACAACAGTGTATTATATTTTTCTCTATACATGCATTTTGATGATAAAATTTAATTTATAACTTAAGACACAGGAAAAGATTAATTAATAACTACTAATAAAATTGCCAGGATCATTCTTCTTGCATGCCAACATATCTTCTAACTGACACAGGGACTGACTGACTGGTGTATATGTAACACAGATACCCTGCGCAGAGAGATGATGTATGTCCCAAATGGGACAAAGTGAGATGGAATAACATTTCATCATACTGTTTAGAATGCATACAACTTAAAATGAATGATTTATTTCTGGACTTTTATATTCAGTATTTTTGAACCATGCTTGACTCTGGACCATGGAAACAATGGAAAGTGAAACCACAGTTAAAGGGGACTACTCCATAATGCATTTTGTATATTGGAACAGGGCTACTTGTGTCTCAGGTGACTTCCATTTCCTCAGCTAACAGCCACTGATTTAGGTGGACCTGAATTCACATAGCTGTTTGGTAAAGGAGCTGAGACCCAAAACCAGCATTTCTAGCTCTTAAGCCCATGTTTCCACCTCCTCACTGGAGGAGAAATAAGGCCAAAAATAGTAAAAGTGTTATTTAAAAACAGCGTAGCAGTAGTAACTAATCCAGGAAAGACAGCTTCTGTTTCATCTACTTCATACCTTATTAATTCAAAAAGAAAACTGAGTTTCTAGGGTCATTCATTCATAAACACATGACAGAGAGGTAGAAACTATGATTGGAGTCAGCGAGGCTTTCATTATACACTTAGCAGAGGGGTTAAGGATGTCATCCAACAGATGTGGGAGTGACAGATGAGATTGTCTGCACCATGCTTTGTCTTTATCATGCTGAGTAGGCAAGTTGGTTAGAAGGTATAAACTGAAGTCCAGGTTATGTGGCATTTCCATAATATTGATTTCCTTGCAACTTATGTGTCCTCTCTACTTGCACTAAGTTGTTTTTCGAGAATGCTCTTAAGGGGCTTATCATAAAACTAGAGAAACTTAGAGAAAGAGACTGGATAACAATGATACAGAAGTAGGTTTGAAGAGGACCCTAATGTAGAAGGACTGTAAGTTATAAGCATCAAGTCTGGATTCTAACCTTCCTGGCAGAATATGAGAGAACTGTCCATCAAGGTGATGTAAGGCAGGGGGCAGGAAGCAGTGTTGGAACCAGCAGGATTTGGAAGCAGCATTGAACTTAGAGCCTTTGGCTTGTCTTGACCTCAACTTTTGAGTTATTTTTTCTACTTCTACATTTGTGTAATAAGTAGAGCTATTTTTCCAAAACCACAGAATCAAGATGATACTCAGTGGAGTTGATGTTTATGAAAGCCCTGCTCTTAAGTATATTTGTTTTGGCATATATATATATATATATATATATATATATATATATAATTTTTTTCTCCAATGCTAGAATGGATTCAAGGGCCTTTGTTTTGAGCTATATTCCTATCATTTTATTTATTAATGCTTTTTAGTTGCCATGATAAATCACTGAGAAGTTTGGGCTGGACTTGAATTTGCAATTCTTCTGCCTCAGTCTGTCAGACTAGAAATGCATTCTTTGAATTTGAACATCTTTCCTTGGAAGCATGCACCATTAACTTAGTGTCCTATACACATACTTTATACTAATTCAGCAATTTCAGATTATGGATTCAAAACCTTTGGTTTGAGGGGATTAATCAACCATGTAAAATGTGCATATAAACTCTTCCCACCCCTTGTCTATAGAAGGACTTTATGGGTAGTGTTTAGAATTAAAATGGTTCTATAAACAAGACTTAGAGGTAACCTAAAGCCTGAGGTGAGATTTGGCATGATGCTCAGAGCTTCATCGGAGGATTCAGCATGTCCTCAGGCTGTTATTTTATAAGTATTTCAGAAGGATCTGACACTGGACACTATTTTGAACAGCACAAATAAATAACCTAATGCTAACATCTCAAGCTTATAGAAAAGAAAAAGCAAGTCAAGCCCAAAGCTCATAGAAGAGAGGAAATTGTAAAGATCAGAGCAGAAATTACTGCAATTAAAACTAAAAAAAATATAAAAATTAATGAATCAAAGAACTGGGTTTTTGAGAGAATAAGCAAAACTTCTAGTCAACCTTATCAAGAAAGACTCAAATTCATGCAATAAGGACTGAAAAGAGAGAAATAATTATTGATCCCATGGAAATTCAAAAGATCACAAATTTCTACTTGGAAAATCTTTACTATAGGGTGGCAAACACAGAGGAAATAGACAGATGTCTAGAAAAGTATGAACTACCAAATTTGACTCAAGAAGATATAACAATTTTGAAAAACCCAATATCAACTACTAAAATTAAAAACATTATTAAAACTTACCAACAAAGAAAAGCACAGGTCCTATGGATTCACAGTTGAATTCTACAAGAAATTTAGAGAACATTTAATACCAATAGTCCTCAAACTCTTCAATGAAATTGAAAAGGAAGCAATCTTCCCTAACTTATTCCAATAGGCAAGTATTATTCTAATACCAAAACCAGATACAGACCCAACCAAAAAGGAAAACTATAGGCCAGTCTTACTAATGAACACTGATGCAAAGATTCTCAATAAAATACTTGCAAATAAAATGCAGTAAATCATCAATAAGATTATGACCAAGTGGGATTTATTCCAAAATGCAGGGATGGTTCAACTTAAGAAAATCAATAAATATAATACACCACATCAACAGAGCCAAAAACAAACATGATCATCTCAATAGACACAGAAAAAGCTTTTAATAAAGTCTAACACTTGTTCATGATAAAAACCCTACAGAAACTAGGAATAGATGATATCTACCTCAATCTGATAAAGACCATTTATGACAAACCAACAGCCAATATTAAACTAAATGGACAAAAACTGAAAGCTTTCACTCTAAAATCAGGAACAAGACAAGGATATCCACTATCGCCACTCCTATTCAACACAGTTTTGGAAACACTAGCCAGAACAATCAGACAAGAGAGAGAAATAAAAGGAATAAGAGTAGGAAAGGAAGAAGTTAAATTATCATTATTTGAAGATGACAGGACACTCTATATAGGAGACCCCAAAACCTCCATCAAAGACTATTAGAGTTAATAAACAAATTCAGCAATGTAGCTGGATACAAAGTCAGCACTCAAAAATCAATAGAATTCCTGTATACAAAGTCACTGAGAGAGAAATTATGCAAATAACACATTTCACAATAGCAAAAAAATGATACACTTAGGAATCAACCTAACAATGAATATAAAAAAACTTGTATGCTGAATATCAAACTCCTCTAAAAAAGAAGATTGTAGAGGGTTTTATAAAATGGAAAGCTATCTCTTGCTCTTGGTTAGGAAGAACCAACATTGTGAAAATGGCCATACTCCCAAATCTGTTATGCAGTTTAATTGAATCCCAATCAAAATATTATTGACATACTTTACAGATCTGTAGGAAACAATCCTAAAATTCTTTTGGAAACAGAAGAAATGTAGAATAGCAAAGGCAATTCTGGGAAACAAAGGCAAGGCAAGAAGCATTGTAATTCCTGGCTTGAAATTATACTACAAATCTACAGTGATAAAATCAACATGGTACTGGCAAAGAAATAGATCAGAGGAACAATGGAACCTATTAGAAGATGCAAACACAATTACAAAGACACTCAGCCACCTGATATTTGGGCTAAACATGTTCAGCTAAACAAAGGGCTAAACATGTTCACTGGAAGGATGGCCTCTTTATTTTATTTTATTTTATTTATTATTTAAGGAGAAAGAAACAGAAAAAAGATACCTGGAGATAAAAAAAAAAGGGTAGACATAATACAGAATTACAGAAAAAATAAATGATAAGAAATCACCACTTGATAAATTACATATTGTCATCTTAGAAATAGTTGTTCAGGTTAAAAAAGTCAAGTATGTAAAGTGACATTCAAGTAGTGACACTGCCAACAGTTCTGCTCAATGATCTAACAAAAACTTAATAATATGGTTATCAGTCATACATACTTGTTTTTTATCTTACAGAGGGTAAGATTAAACATATCAAAACAGAACAAAACAGTTCAAAAAGAAACAATTTAAATAAATACATATTTCAAAGCAAGTCCACTGGAGATCTTCATTGTTTATCTAATTGTCTCTATTTCTTCCAAATAGTTGTCCCCATCTTCACACACATTAAATACGTACTGCATATTATAGAACTAATCAGCTCATTATAGGATGATGAAGGCTTTTTAGGTTTTCAAGATCTGACATTGGGGAAGACAATAATACCTATTTAATAAATGGTGTTGAAAAAATTGGCTTTCTACATGCTGAAGACTGAAACTAGACCCATGTCAATCACCATGCACTAAACTAAAGTCAAATGGATCAAAGATCAAAATATTAAAACAGAAATACTAAATCTACTGAAAGATAAGTTTGGTAGAAATCTTGGAGACACAGGGATAGGCAAAGAGTTCATGGACAAAATGCAAAATGAATAGACGTACTTCAAAGAATCAACAACTGGAATCTCATTTTATTAAAAAGTTTTTGCACTTCAAATGAAATCACCAACAAAGTGAAAAGAAAACTGACTGAATGGGAAAGAACTTTACCCAGAAATCCCTTAGACAAAGGACTTTATCCAGAACATACTAAGAACTGAAAAACACCAAGACTCCCAATTCAAAGACCCACTCCAGAAATGGGCATCTGAGATGAATATCCCTATTTCTCAGCTAGAGATATATAAATGGCAAATAAATACATGAAGAAATGTTCAACATCACTGATCATTCAAGAAATGCAAATTAAAACAGCATTGAGATTTCATCTCACTCCAGAAAGAATGACTGCAATCAAGAAATTAACTGAAAACAAATGTTGGCGAGACTGCGGGGCGGAGGCGGGGGGGGGGGGGGGAACACTGCTCCACTGTTGGTGGGAGTGTACACTGGTGCAACCACAATGTAAATCAGTGTGGAGATTCCTAAAAAACTAGGATTGGAAGTCCCATTCAATCCAGCTATTTCCCTCCTGAGTATTTTCCCAGCATAAATGAAAATGTCATATCACAGCAATATATGTGCACCCATATTTATTGGAGCACAATTTGTAATAGCTAAATCTTGGAAATAACTAAAATGCCCAACAACTGCAACATGAATGAAAAGGATGTGGTATTTTATACAATGGAGTATTACTCAGCTATAAAAAGATGATCTTGAGGCTTTTAGAGGCGAATGGACAGTACTTGAGACTATCCTCATAAGTGAAATAAATTAGACTCATATTTGTAAATACGGTATTGTATCTCTAGTATAAAAATAATGATAAAAATGTGAAAGAATAACGAGATCCAAAATGTACAATAGGTGTTATAGTAACGAAAGGGAAATAAACTGCTCAAAAGGAAAGAACAACTTGTAGGTACATACACGTAAGTGTATGTTTGTTGCAGTGTGCAAGATAGATAAACATAATACTATTTTCCTGTTACTTCATCAGATGAATAGTTTGTGCTGTCATTGTTTGTCTGTTCATTTTTTATACCTTGATTTTGTCACCTGAGCAACTAAGATCCAATGTATAATATATTAGCTAGTGTTGATTTCTGTTAATTTTTGAAATTCTGGATTATTTCTACATTTTTTTCTGTTTTGCTTTTTAAAAAGAAAAAAAGAAAGCAAAAATACTCCTTATCATTCTTGGCACTTTCTGAAGCATCCTGGAAGTCTTCTTTCATAATTGTCTTTTTGTGGCTCCCTCAATATCCTGAACTGATTCAAAATGTTTGCAGCAACTTCTGTCAAATAAAAACTTTATGGTACATCCACATTCACCTGAGCTGGCACCATGTGGCTGCTTGTTCTTCACCGAACTTAGATGACCATAAAAGTTCACCGTTTTATTTTTCTACCATATTAAGGCAGCCATGACAGTGCAACTAAAGACATTTTGAAAGGGGACTTTTAGAACTGCTTCGGAAAGTTGCCACACATGATGGGAGAAATATTTCCAAAAGGAGGGAGATTAAAGGCAATATGTCTTTTACTGTAATTGTTTTCTTGAATTTTGACCTTCACTGTACATTTGAAACATACCGTATAAACTGAAACCAATACTACACCAAGCGTCATTGTAAAGCTCCACAGAGTCACTATCTCCTTCCTTCCCAGTACCTACATGCTTCTCCTACCCCTCCTCTTCTGCCTTGATCACTGGCATGAGATCCACAAGGACATTACTAGGTTAGACGCATGTCCTGGTTTTGCCACGGACAGTCCTGTTTATACCTGTTATGGCTTCTATATAATGGGTTTTCCTTTTCTCTCTCAAATGTGTTTGCAGTATGTAGAATGAACTGCAAGATCATTTTAAATTAAGCACTTCCTTGATATTCACAAAACAGCTGCAATTCCCTGACCCGGGGCTTTGGCCTAAACCTCCTTTCAATTAAGCAAATGTACTTACTGCTCTTCAATTTTTCATGCTCTCCCCTTTCCCATAGGATGTTGGTCAAAATGACTGTAAAGAACCTGTCTAGTTCCAGAAGGATCCTAGCAGGAGAAGGCAGGGAGAAGATTTAAGACACTGGCAGGGGGTTAGAGGGTAAACAGCGTGTACTGCAGATGTACTTGGCCTGGGGATTCATTCCCCATCTCTGCCTTACTCCAACTGGCTGGAGCTTTTCTTCTGCTGTGAACCACAGAATCACATCCAATTCAATCCTCCTGTTTCTGATTCGCCATTTCTTCCCCAAAGAGGGATAGAATTCTGTTATCTCAAAATGTGATGGTCCCAAATATTTGTGATGTCAGTAAGGTGAAGGTAAGCTGTTCTTTGGACCATATATGAGACATGAATTTTAGATTTCCTGCTTGGAATCAACCTGCAAATCTTAAAGAGCCAGTCTTTTCTGAGATCATCAAATGAGACGTATGTAAATACTCTCCCTGTCTTGTTCACCAGTCTCCTCAATTACAGAGTGACAGTTTGCCAGTTTGCTGAGTTCTAGAAATTCACTCTCTGGTCTAGTAAAACAGGCATTAAGTCTATAAATAATCATCTTATTCGCATATCTCTGCAATAGCAGAGAGGCTGGTTCTCAAGAGAAATAAACTGACAGCACATAGACAACCCAAATGAATACTGAAGCGTGAAGCTTGCATGATGGATTTGGAAGTACAAACAGCACTTTTTTTTTTAGAACAACCTTTGTTTCAATCCCACCTGTTTACAACTATGGCTTTAATTCTTTAACAGGTGTAGAGGCTAGGTTTCTTTTTTAAATGCTGGAACTATATTCAAGAAAATAGAAAGAAACCTCTTAAGTCCTGGAACTGCAAATCTTTCATTCATCAGTAGTGATGGGCTACCCAAATACACTGTGCTATCTTAGCTTCATGTTTTGAATGAAAAAGAAGTTGATTCCCCACACCTGATTTTCTTTCAAACAATAGGCATTACAGATAATTGGGAGTGGGATCAATAGATAGTTTTCATGAATTTATGCATACCCTTGCTGTAAAATTTTAAGGACCCTTTGACATTGTTGAATTTTTTTGAGGCTATTATCATTATGGACTTTGAATTTACTCAGTGCATTCCTAGAATATGCCCTCTGCTTGCCCTCTGTAGACAGAAATGAAAGCTACACTTCACAGACACTGTGCTTGTAATTAATAATTTTACAGCTCTGAAACTAAATTAGCACCAGAGCCTCCACAAGAAGCAAAAGTTTCCTTCTTCAAGGTGAAAACAGATACATTCTTTATAGAAGAAGGTTACTCAGAAATTTCCATTTGGCCAGACATGGCTTCTACCTCTTTGGTACAGTGACCAGGAGCAGTCGCAGGGCCTGAGCCTTACGCACAGCATCGCACTTTGCTGCTGCACCACGTAACAGACAGGGGCTGTTGTCACCACCAGGTTCTGCCATGAAGGGGAGGCTCAGAGAAGTCATATTCTTACTCCAGGTCATAAGTTTGAGAATTGGCAAAGCCAGAATTCACACAATGGGATGCCTTTGGTTCAGGGCTCTTGTGCTCAAACCAACAAGATGTCAAGAAACACTAATATCACTTAGTATCCTGGGTCTCCATATGTCATTGTCATGTTCTTAATTACCTTCATGTAAGATAGGAGAAGGCTTCATCATTTTCCTGAATAAGCTGGATATTCAGACATAAGCATTCAACTCCAAATAATGTAGTAAAGAGCATAAAAACAAATAACTCACCCTATAATTAAGTCCTCCGATTTTCCATTTGAAGACTAGATAATGATGTGCTGTAATTATTTAAAAATAACAATCTATTATCATCGCTGTGAAATTAATTATTATGGAATTTATATTAGCTTGGAAATTTCTCCTTGTTAGAGGAACACCCCTTTTCTACCTCCCACACCCTATTTGTACCAGTAGTAGAAATACATTTGTGTAGAAAATTGCACAGCTTTCAGAGAACTTTTCTTCTTTAACTTAAATATCAGTAATATCACCAGAAACAAACTGACTATGAGAAACAAAAGTAACAGTATAAAAATCATCAACTCACTGAAGCAAATCAGGGGACGCAATGTCTACATGCCCACTTCATTCTTATGCCACTGCGAGAGAATAAACATACACCTACTCCTAAAAAGGCCAGAAAATTACTATTTTTATGAAAACTTTTCCAAAAAGCTTATTTTGCCACCCTCATGTGATTAAAAACATAATTATTTGAAGGAATCTTTATTTCTTTCTGGGTTCTTACTTTCCTTGGGGAATAAACAGGATGCTATAGGGTAGGGGAAAAGTACTCCCTTTGATTTATCACATTAGTCGAAGTCTCAAGGTTCCCCGACTGAATTATGGAAGAATAGTAAGCGTTCCTTGACTGAATCCTCTTGTTCCAGAGAATGTTGCAAATGCTAGCTTCTGCCAAGGATATGGAAACCTATTTTTGAAGTCTTTCTAAGGCTATCTTCTTAGAAGTCAGCAGGCTTTATACAAACCTTAGCTTAGCAGAATCAGAACACATTTTGATCTGTTTACAAATTAAACTTCTCTGCCCTAGGAGAAATTGGCCTCTTGTTGATACACTTTGTGACCCAGATATCTAAGATTTTCTTTGCTCTATATCAAGCTTCCTTCCCTTTATTTCCCTACCTCCATCAAAATAACTATTTTTCTATTGTAAACATTAGAAAGAAAACTATATATAACTACAGTTTAATGACTTAAATTCATAACTAAATCAAGAGAAGAATTCCCCCTTTTTTCCCTTTAGGAGCCCACAAAATCATAAAGGAGAGAAACAAGTGACACAGCTGTAGAGATCTCCATGCAAATAAATTTATCCTGTTCTCTTCCTAATATGGCAACTGAAAGTTGTGGTGTCAATAGTCTTACTGAGCTTCAGTGGCCACATGGCTCACCGTGATCTGAAAGGCTTTGTTTATAGAATAAACAAAAACCAATTCATATGATATGAGTCATGGAAATGGGCATGATCTCAATATACTTAGGCAATTTTGGTTTGTCCCCTTCTTGTTAACTTTAAGTTCATTTCTCCTTTGCCTATTCCGTCTCTTTTTATAGCAAGGTCATCTGCTCAAGGCTGATTATCTTTCCATTTGCCTTTCCCCACTTCCATTCTGTGGGAAATGTATTTTTCTTTACTCCAGATCTACAAGTCTTAAGTATGTTTACTTAACTTTACAGAAAATGCTACCATCCTGTGTCTCCTAGAACACTTTTAAGTGGTCTGCTTTATTTTTTCTTTCTCCTTCTAAAATTCAGAGAGAGTGACAGAGAGGTTTAAATCAAATTTTTATATCTATATTTAAATGATTATATCTATATCTCTTCCATACTTAAGACCATCCTTTTGCTTCCATGTATTTGCACTAAATTCCAAACTCCTCAATATATTCCAAACTATTTTTGCACACTCAGACCACAGACTCCTCAGGTGCCCTTTCCTCTTTCACTTCTCGATTCTGGTACTTAACCCTTGTGCATTTCTCCAACCCTTTAGTCTCATTCTGGCTGAGTTAGTTGGAGGAGAAAACTCAGGAGTATGTGCTCTATAAATTAGTAAGGTTAACTAAAGTAAGAGGCTGCTTTTAATAATGACAAAGAAAGATAAAAGGACGGGAGAAGCATACTCACTGTGCCTTTTGTGAGCAGAGAGGGACTACTTTCAAGTTGACCATGTCAACTGTGGTCAGGCTCTAATCCTTTGGAACAGAAATGGGAGGAAAAGTTCAGAACTTTTCAGGCTGATTCTTACAGAATGGATGTCCACATTTATGTCGGTATATCCACTTGGGATCCTTCCTTACTTCTTTCTATGTGATCAACAACTATCTGTCCAGGAGGTACAGCTATTGGTGTGCAGGATGAAATGTTAAGAGGATCATTCGTGTGGAAGAAGAATGCAATGCAGAGCAGTTTGGTTCTTTATGAGCACGTACTGGCTTGAGACACTGACCCTTTTCTTGCCTCAATGCTTGAAAATGACCCCCAGAAACAGATTCCTATGACTCCCAGAGGTAATCCTTGCCTTCTTCAATGAACATGCCAGCTGAGAATTGCTTCTTAAACTAAGAAATGGCCTCTTATGATCAGAAAAGGTTTTGGAACCCAGAGTCCCTCACTGTAATCAAAGATGCTAATCCTTCCCTCCCATTCTGATCACTGTGCATAGATATACACACTCTTCCTCACCACAAAAGGGAAGCACAGAGTGAAATGCTGCTGCCTTTGTTGGGCATGGGTGGCCTGGCAAAGACTGTTAACAAAAACTACACACATGTCTTTCAGCTCATATGTACCATATGAGGCAAACAGGTCCTTCTGAGAAGTTGAATGTTAGATCTGACAGAATGAATTGCACCATGATGGCTGAAAATCAGTCACAGTTTACCCATTAAACACTTCTGAAGAAAGTTAAAAATGACCAGGGTGACAGCATTAGTGTATAGGACATGGCTCTGAGATAGGAGTTTTCTCTTTGCCTTAAGTTGGGGAGCTATTTGTTATATTTAAGGTAAAAAGAAAGAAACAAAATAATGTGCTAATAGATCTTTGCACATGTTTATGAGGGCTTAGCAAAAAAGATCACATTTCAGACAATCAACCAATTGCTGCCCAAATAATGACAAAGTAAAATAGCTTATAGAAGGGCCTGAGTGTGTTAAATTGTGTTTCAGTATCTTGCTGAACAGCAGGAGGCTTTGCACACCAAAAGGAAAATTGGGGTCAGATTGAAGAAGATTACCACCTGCAGAGGCTAACTGGAAAGGCTGATGGCTCAGTCATAAACAGGTCCCCAAGGACTCATTTCCAATCCTCCTTCCCTGCAGCATGCAGAGCCACGCTGCTTCCCTCCGCACTGCACTCTGGGATCCCAGTTAGGATTTCAAGTCTTACGATTATGTGCATTTGTAGACATTGGCTTGTCAACTGGATTTCATGCATCTAGGAAGATAGAGAATGCAGGATTTTAATTCTCATTTCATGTTTTCCCTAAAAGTTGGCCATGGGATATTTATCTTCTTTGGAATTTGGTTTCCATGGTCTTTGATACACCCTTCTCATTTTATGGAGAAATATGAAGTACAGGGAAGTACTCAGTGGAATTTTTGGTTTTTGAGGCAGGGTCTGAGTTATTCCTCCAGCGTAGCAATAGCTCTGCAAGCTTCATTTGGGGAAGACGGGGAAAGCCAGGGAGAATGGGATTAAATACATAGATCTTAGTTCTTATAAATTCATTTTAGGAAATGAAACAATTCCCCTTGTGAGCCGAATTATTCATACTGATGGTGAGCCAAGTCTTGGGAGCAGTTTTCCAGAGAACGGGGACCAAAAAGCCTAACCGTATAAATCCAGATAACTGAAACCCCAAGGCTTTCTATGGAAAAGTATCACGATAATAGTCCCCACTCTTATCCCCTCCTGCTGGCATTCCCACGCCTGACTACCCTTTCAAATGACAGCATGAGATACAACTTTACGGTACTTAGTGAGGAGAAAAAAAAAAAAAAAAAAAAAAAAAAAAGATTCAGGACTAAAGAATTGTTCCTCAGTTTCTGTATTTTTTTTAATATGGTGGGAACTTGTCTGGGAAGGAATTGAATTATTTAGGTAACTTGACAGAAGGAATAAAGAAAAAGCATGTTACTCTCTGACATAAAATTTATCAAATGGCAGTCACTTGGTATCTGAAGGATTGGTTCTGTGCAATTAAAACTGTTTCTGCAAATTGTATTATCAGAAGGTCTGTGGTGGTGGAATAAAGTTCATGTATATTTCTAGATTCATCTGCATTCTTCTTTGCATTGTATTGGTATTCTGACCTTCACACACACTTTTCCTTAGAATTTGGACAA
This sequence comes from Cavia porcellus, assembly GCF_034190915.1. NCBI lineage: Eukaryota > Metazoa > Chordata > Mammalia > Rodentia > Caviidae > Cavia > Cavia porcellus. The sequence continues at coordinate 66,074,070 of NW_026947496.1, read as the reverse complement.
CAGATATCACTGATGCATGCATAATCTGGAAATTCACTCTCAACCTCAGATGTACAAATGCAGGACCATGGAGGAGCCTGGACCCTTAGCTGGCTATCCATTCAGATGATAAAGAGATGCACATATTACCTCTATTATCTATGATCAGATAGGCCTTTAAAAGGAATTATCCTGTTTTCTCTCTTCTTCAACATGGAAAATACTTGGGCACTGCAGCAAAAATGATTATGATGATAATAATATTAATAACCTCTTACTCTGATTTATAAAGTGCTTTTCACTTACATTATTTCTGACCCTTGCCATAAAAATCCTGCATGTGATTAGCCTCATTTGACAGTTTAAAAGGAAAGGGTAAAACCTGCCAGACTTTAAGATAGAGTTTATAACCTGGCAGTGACTGGATGGTTTCTGACGTGTCTGAAAAGCTGTGCGTGAATTACTAACTACTTAAAAGTCCCACATTTTCATATAAAACACTAATTTCTAAATTCTCTTTAAAATCTCAAAGCCCAGACACTCATTTTATTTTTTATTCCAAATTGATTTTATTTTAAGGAGAAAAAGAAAAAAAAAAAACTAAAAATTTCAAAACATGTCATCAGGGCAACAATGGTACATACATTGTGCATTGTCTTCACCAAATCATTCACCCAGAGTATAGGACATCTGCACTCAACTGTCCAAACAACACCAGAAAAATCTTTCTCTTCAGTGAACTCAGAGAAATCAGTAGTATAATTATCTTAACTGTCTTTTATGTACATGTACTTATATACATATACATATTGTTATGGTTGATGCATTATGTCAACTTGAGAAGTTTAGAAGTTTAACTGAGAGACTCGGCAGGGAGCCAGGGTTCTTACTGTGTAAACATCGTCATCCTGTGCAAAGGAGGGCAAGGAGAGTTTTGCCAGTGCTATACTTGCCCTGAGGGAGGGTGGTGGCCAGGTACAATGTAAGGTTCAAAAAGAGGTTTAGCTGTTTCCCTTTTGCTTTGACTGCTGCCTTGAAGAGTTGCCCCAGTGCCATGCCACCCAGCCTTGGAGCCAGCTGATTAAGGGCTAAAATCTCCAAAAACTGTAAGCTTAAACAAACATTTCCTTCCTTCATTTTGGGTGTCAGATATCTTGTTTCAGTAAGGGGTAAAAAGTAACCAAGACACGCACACACACACACACATGCATATGCTGTATTTTTACCTTCTCATACTAATGAGACAATAGGATGTTTATACAGGTGTATCTTATTAATTTCACTAATGTGTATGGTCTCAAGTTTCATCCATTTAACCTTAAAAGTCTCTAGTTTATCCTTTTTTTATGGCCGAGTAGTACTTCATTGTATAAAATTTCCTCAGTTGCCCATTCCTCAGCTGATGGGCATTTAGGCTGTTTCCAAGATCTGGTTGTTACAAATTATGTTGTTATAAATCTGGGTACAAATAATCACTGTGGTATAATGTTTTTAATTCTTTTGGGAAGATACATATAAGGAGAAAAGCTAGGTTAAAGATGACCTCTACTCCTAGTTTTTTGAGAAGTCTCCATACTGTTTGCCACAGTGGTTGCACCAGTCTGCATTCTCACCAGTTCCTTTTCCCCCACAGTCCCTCCAGCATTTGTTATTGATTGATTTCTTGGTAGTAACCATTCTTTATGGGGTGAGGTGGAACCTCAATGTTGTTTTAATTTGCATCTCTCAAATGATAAGAAATGTTGAACATTTTTCACATATTTATTTGTGTTCATATTTCATCTGAGAAGAGTTTATTCATCTCAGATGCTCATCTTTATATTGTGTCTTTAAACCTGAGAGGAATGAATTTTTTGGTTTTTTTTTTTTTTTTATATGTTCTCTACAGTAATCCTTTGTCTGAGGAACAGCTGGAAAACATCTTCTCCCATGTTGTGATTTGTCTCTTCATTCTGTTCGTGGTTTCCCTTGTTGTGCAAAATCTTTTCAATAAGGTGAAACTCCAGTTGTTGATTCTTTGTAATACCTCATGTGCAATCAGAGTTTTTATTCATAAAGATTTTGTATAAATCAGTGTCTTCAAGAGTTTTACCTATTGTGTCTTCCAATAAATTTAATGTTTCTGTTTAAATATTAAAGATGTTTAATCCACTATGATTATAGCTTTGTACATGTTGAATGACATGTGTCCACTTTTAACCTGTAGTGTAGAGCTAGTTTTCCAGCACCACTCACTTATTAAAGAGGCTATTTTTCTCCAATGAATGAGTTTGGCACCTTTGTCAAACATAAGGTGGCTTAGTATGTCTACAGTTCTTTCTGCATCTTTTATTCTATTTCATTTATCTTCAGGTCTGTTTGTTTTATTTTTTTTTCAATACCACATTGCTTTTTTATCAAAATAACTTAATAGTTTAATTTTGAAGTCAGGGATTCTGTTGCCCCCTGTCTTATCTTTGTTGCCCAGAATTGCCTTTGCTATTTGAGGTCTCTTCTAGTTCCAGATGAATTTTAGGATTGTTTTCTCAAATTCTGTGAGATATGTGATTGGAATTTTGATTGGGATTGTGTAGTTTTCAAGTAGAAGTCTTTTATCTCATTTGTTAGACTGATTCCTAGGTAGTTCGTTTTTTGGGGGATGCCATTGTAAAAGATATTGTTTCCCTGATTTCTCTCTGAATGAGTTTGTTATTTGTGTACAGGAAGGCTATTGATATTTGAATAATGACTTTGTAACCAGCTACATTACTGAATTTGCTTATTAAATCTATAAGCTTCAGGTGGAGTTTTAGAGCCTTCCAAGTAGATTACATCACCTGCAAATAACAATAGTTTAACTTCTTCCTTTCCTATCTTTATTCCTTTTATTTCTTTCTCTTGTGTGATTTCTCTGGCTAAAGTTTCCAGAGCTATGTCAAATAAGAGTGGAGACAGTGTATATCCTTGTCTTGTTCCTGATTTTAGAGTGAAAGCTTTCCATTTAGTATTATATTACTGTTAGTTTGTAATACATGGCTTTTATCAGACTGAGATAAAAATCATGAATTCACCATTTCTGCTGTGTTTTTATCATAAATGGGTGCTGAACTTTGCCAAATGGTTTTTCTGTGTTTATTGAGATGATCATATGATTTTTAACCTTAGCTCTGTTAATATGGTGCATTTTACATTTATGAATTTATGTATGTTGAACCATCCTTGCATCTCTGGGATGAATCCCACTTGATCATGTTGTACAATTTTCTTGATGACTGGCTGTACCCTATTTGCCAGTATATTATCGAGAATCTTTGCAGCAATGTTCATTGGAAAGATTGCCCTGTAATTCTCTTTCTTAGTTGTGTCTTTCTCTGGTTTTGGTATCAGGGTAATGCTTGAATCCAGGGATGAATTTGGAAGTTTTGCTTCCTGTTCAATTTCATTAAAGAGTTTGAGAAGTAATGGTGTTAGGTCTTCTCTAAGTTTCTTATAGAATTCAGCAGTGAATCCATCAGGGATTTGGCTTTTCTTTGTTGATATCAGTTTATTTAGGATTTATATATCTTCTTGATTCAACTTTGGTAATTCATATGTATCTATGAATCTGTCCATTTCTTCTGTATTTTTCATCTCATTAGATTACAAGTTTGCTAAGTAAGTATAGATGATTTTCAGAATTTTTGCAGGGTCTGTTGTGATTTCAACTTTTTCATTCCTAATTGCTTGGATTTGAGTCTTTTGTTTCCTTTTTGATAAAGTTAGCTAAGAGTTTGTCAATATTATTTAATATTTCAAAGATCCAACTCTTTGATTCATTGACTCTGTATTTTTTTAGACTCCAGTATGTTAATTCCTGCTCTGATCTTAATAATTTCCTCCCTTACAGAATATTTTGGCTTATCCTGCTCTTCTTTTTTCTAGAAGTTTGTGGTTCAACATTAAACTGTTTATATGAGTCTGCTCTGTTTTTCTGATATAAGTATTTACTGCCATAAATTTCCCTCTTAATACTGCTTTCATTGTGCTCCACAAGTTTCAGTATGTTTTATATCATTATCATTCAACTGTAAAACTGTCTAATTTCTTCTTTAATTTCACCTGTGACTCATTGATTGTCCAGCAGGGCGGTATTCAATTTCCATGTGTTTATGAAATTCTTGTGGGTTCTTTTGGCTTGAATTTCCTTGCACTGCAGTCTCATAGTATTCTTGGGATAATTTCAATTCCTTTACATTTACTTACGCATGTTCTATGAGCCAGTATATGGTCTAATTTTGAGAATCTCTCATGTGCAGCTGAGAAGAATGTGTATTTTAATGTTGTGGGGTAGAATGTTTACTTTCTTTATATCACTTAAGAATTGTGAGGTTTTTGAGGCACCTTCAAATGCTTTTTTTAAAAGATTTTTGAGGAACAATCAGATGTTGATATCTTTGTAGTATGTGGTATGTTTGGATGTGAGAATTCACATGACAGTTAAGAAGTGGTTACCCAGTCAAGTTCTCCAACAAGGAACCCCTGAGATGGACCTGTGGGCCGGACTTATCCTACTGTATTTCAAGCATTGTCTCATTCAGGGGTTGCATGGAACTCATATAAACACAGCCCTTTGGCCCCATTTCATAGACAGTAGCCACCGACTACTCAGATTTACTTTATTTAATAAGTTATTTCAGATTTGACATAATATCTTATTTACTTGACAGTAGATTATTTTCTAAATGCAGCCCAAAGGTTCATTTTCTAAACATTTTACAAAAGTAGGGAACTACTCAGGCATCAAATTTTATCCCTGGATACATCATTTTTTGTTGGAGCTTGAGAATAGCTGAAATATGTGTCCTTGATTAAAAGTATTCACAGATGCTTATACTTAATTAAAGCTTATATCTCTCTCTGCTTTAGGAAAACCCAGGCAAACAACTCTCATACTTTCGAAATTTTTGAAAAGGTGACTATTTGTTCCTCAAAATTTGGTCCCAGGATCTGTTGAATTAGAACTTTCTAGAGTATTCGTGGGATGTAGATTCTTAGGCTAAAAACTACACTCAGTAAGATCCCTCCAATATTCCCTTCTAGTCTGCAAAGAAAGGCTTGAATTAGGTTCCTTGTTAATAGCTTTCTAGATACAGTTGTTTTGCTTTGTGGGTTTATGTTATATGTATCTTAAGATGTAGGAAAACTAGAAAGTAGAAAACAAATGCTGTAAGTATTACCACATTGAATATTTCAGAAAATGTTGATGAATATTGGTGATTTCTTTTCTCATACTGATTTCAAAGTGACATGATTGGAGAATGTCAGCACATAGGAAATACAGTTTAAAAAAGAAAGGAAAATATAGAAAGTACTTTTTTGTAGATTTATAGAAGGACATTAGCACCTTGTATTTTATAGGTATCACTGAGATTTTCTGGTTTTGTCCTGCTCATATTTTATCAAATCATTGGGCATTATTTTATTACTTTTTTCTTTGCTTCCTGTTATGAACAGTGATTGAATGATTCACAATATTGTTTGCATGGAGAAAATACATAGAATACTTTCAAAATCATTCATGCTTTGTTTCTCCTCTTCCACTGCTCCCACAGATATCCATGGTGTCCTACATGGGAATCAAGATTTTCACTTTCCCAAGGTGGTTCTGTTGTGCAGCCAGTACTCAAAAACACTGCCCTAAAAAATCCTTCCTTGGGGCTGGAGATTTAGCTGAGCGGCATAAGCACCTGCCTTGCAAGCAGGCAGTCGTGAGTTTGATCCCCGGTACCGATTAAAAAAAAAAGGAAAAAGACCAAAAATAATAAAATAAAATAGAATAAAAAATAAAAAAATCCTTCCTTGAACTAGTATCAGCTAGTATGCTGCCATAAGTGCTTCTAATCATTCTGTGCTTTTTAAAACCTGTTTCTCTCATTAGTTTTTATATAACATAAATTTGAGCTTAACCCAGAATACATTTTGAAATTTCAAATAATATTTGCAACATTTTTTCTTTCCATATTATTTTTCCATCTTTTCTTTCCATCTCTTCCTTTTGGTTCCAATGGATAATTGCTTTCATAGTCAAATTCCAGAAGACTTATTCCTATAATGATAAGGTGTCAGAAAGTAGCACTATAAAATTCACAAATTCCAGAAAGTTCAAGCCTCCAAGAATTTTATCAAAAAAGCAGGATGTAATTGAGTTTACTATCTCATTTACAGTCACTGTTAGAAAGTCAACCTTTACTAACTAAATTGGTTAATGATTGAGTAATTTATTCACTTTAGGCCCACTCACCAATAATGTTGACAATAATCACCAGAGAGGTTCAATGGACTCTTCCTTCCTTGTTATTCTAGAAACTCTAAAACCCTCCACTTAAATATTGCTCAATAATTATGGCTTCTTTACTAAGTGGCTCATAAGTAGACAAAGCTGCTCTCACAAGCAGATGCATCTCCAGGGAGTCATTGTCATGGTGTAGCTGAAACTGAGAGGTCCTGACAGTGCATTATAAAGTCCTGACTTGTGCTCAGAGAAAAAGCACTATGTCATTTCTCTATAAAAGAGATGACATGAGTACATAACAGCTCTGTGGCATTTTCTAATTTCCCTGGTTTTCAACCAGATTGTCACTAAGACTTTGTAAGTTAAAAATACCAAGCTCTAGGAGTTGCGATACATAATCTATTAGACTCTATTTATGTTTACTTTATACATAAACTGAACAGGAAAATGGAATATATTTTCCTTCCAAATATATACCTGACTAGCATTCAGACTTTGAATTTTTCAACTTTCATCATAGTCCATTATTTTTCAAGAATAAGTATGATTTTTTACATTTTAGTTTGGAATTTGTGATCATAAAATCCCTATAACTCAGAGCATGGCAAGCTATGTGAAGCATATGGTCTTGTCAAAGTGCAAAATTTCCCTGCCCAAGGCCCTGAGCCTTTGCTATGAATCCTCACAGAATGTGATATGTTACTGTAGATACTGCCCTGCCTCCCTCCATATAACACTTCCCAAAAACCCTCAGGTCTACCAAACACTGGTCCCAATGGCTTGCAGTTTCACACTAACATGCTATACTGCTTCCATCTGATTGCTGCAGCTAACATCCTCTGGTAAGCCAAGAACTGAAATGAGCGCCTTCTCATTTTCAGCCAACAAATATGTATTAGACATTAAATATACACACAGCCTTGCATAGGCACTGTGGGATCCAGGAAGATAAACTGATGGCAAACTCTGCCCACGGGAGGATATTTGTTAGAAGGGATGGGAGCAAAATAAGATGAAGGAAAGTGACACTATCTTATAAGACAGAGAAACAAAGCCCTTCAGAATTTCAAAACTATAGATGCCTAATGACATGATTAAACTATTTTTTAAGAATAGAATAAAAGAACCTCGACACAAAAGAGTGTATCTTCTGTGATTCATTCATATGAACTGCATGGGTAACATTCGATGAGGCAGAGGTAATCTATGATGCTCAAATTAAAATAATCACTATCTGGGGATGGGTACTCATGAGAAAGGAATAAAAGAAACTTTCTGAGGGATGGAAACCTGTCTTGATGTGGATGACATTAAAATATGTATATATAGTTGTTAAAAATATATCCCACATACACTTAAGAATTGTGCTTTTCATTACTTCATGATGATGATGTACATATCTTATATCTTTATATATATTCTCATTGTAAGAGGTGGTTCAGCAATTTAGCTTAGGAGTAATAGCCAGCAAGGGACAGAAACCAAAGTGGAATCAGCAGGATGGTCAGTCACACTGAAAGGAATTTTAAAAAAAAAATAGACAGCAAAACTAGAACTTTACACAAGAACAGAGCTTGTAAGCAAAATGAAATGCAATACCTCCCTACACTCAGGGATAAATTACAGCCTCTCCCTACCATCAGGTCCCAGTTTGGAGGAACTTAAAAATACAGGATAAACATATTTTCTTTAAAATCTCAGTCTTTTAAACTCTAACTGCTGATTAACAGATTCAGAGAGGCTGAGTTCCAAACAATCATTTTAAAGTCACAGAGCCACCTGTGATAAGTAATCACTAAACAACTGAGCAAATCTCCTACTCTACTTATCTGTAAAACCTCTACTTACCTATAAAACCTATACATTCTGGACCAAGGGGCCACATGGTATCCTATTTCCAGGGACCTCTTCTTGCTACTGGGAGCCTTTTCCAATAAACGGTTCCTCTTTAACTGCTTTTCTGTTCTTAGTTTTATTCTGTCACTTGGTGAGACAATGGACTCACTTTGTGTGATGATAGCTGTTTCATCATCACCAAAGGATTACAGTGCTTTAATGGAAGGAGGATGCTGACTAAACTTGTACGAGTGAAATAAATGGTGCTATTGAAATAGCTGAGGAGTTCAGAGCACCCTGTAAAAAGCACTTCCAGGGGGAAGAGGAACTGCAGAGGATATTTGTTGCAGAGTCAGTGATTCAGCGAGACTTACACTTTGAGGGCAGTTGTGCTTTCAGAACAGCAATGAAAGAGACTGAAGGGAAACTTGGAATCTGAAATTAGGAAAATGACGGAGCCTTTACATGTCGATGGGCAAGAGAGGTAGGTAAGTACAGGTACGCTTGGAGACCATGAATCTGACCAGAGAACAGAGGTGACCATTTGCTTACTTTTATCCTACAGGTGGGCACATGGGGAGAAGAGATTGACAGAAGCATGCTAAGAAGCTGCTAGAGTTTCTAAATAAATGAAATTGGTGCACACCTGGTGGAAGAGGGCTACTGAATAGGGAGAGGGAACATATTTAATAAACACAGGGACTGGGTTTCAGTTGTCTGGATGAGGGATGTAAGGGAGACAGAAAGGTCAAAAGTTTTAAGGATGGTGGACAAGACAGATCAGCAAGCTAGAAATATGGAGGAAAAAATAGACTTGAGAGAGAGAGAGAGAGAGAGAGAGAGAGAGAGAGAGTTAGATATTCTAAACTAGACAAAACCAAGGGAAGGATACTAAGCACATTTTGGACACACCTTCTACAGCTGGCAAAGCTGAGAGACATAGACCAGAAGCTTTGGACCGATTTTGCCAAACCCTGCACTCGCTCTCCTGCTTGATTCCTTTTGACTTCCAATCTTTGACTGTCTGTCAGATAAAAACTCAGGAAACAAATGATAGTCATGGCTTTGTTTCCACATTGTATCATTTTTACTATGTTCTCTCTTGATATTAGGATGACTCTGTTTTCAAACTTTTCCAGGCAACACAAATCCCAAAGAGCACACGCTGAAATGGTCTTCCATACTGGTCACAAAAACTGTGAAGACTCAGAGGTAATGGCATAACAGCTTGAAAAGCCAAGGCATCTACTGTCAGGTCTAGTTTTTGCCTAAACGTGTGTGTGTGTGTGTGTGTGTGTGTGTGTGTGTGTGTGTGTGTGTGTGTTGGGGGGGTGGTAATTTAGGTAGGGACAGCACTGCATTTGGGTGGCTTGTGTGTTCCAGCAGGAATCAGAAGAACTGAGTGGACATCCCACTTCTGTTACTTTCAAGCTGGAACTTGGGCAATTTTTTTTTTTTCAGTATGCACTTTAGCTTCCTCTTCTAAACAAAAAGATAATGATGTCTACCTCAGAGACATCTTTTGAATATCAGCCAAATTAATTGGTGTCAAAATGTATTATGAACTGCAAACCAATGAGCAGCACTGAGCACCATTTCAGAGTAGAGCAGTCCCTGTATTCTATGGAGCCTCCACCTCTTTCCTCAAGTGTGCTCCTAAGACATTTCAAAAGCGAATTAATCTTTGCAAAGATTAATTTGTGATTCCTCCACCTCCCCCAAAACAGTGTGGATCAGTTATAGTAAGAAAGTGTGGACATAAATGAGAAAAATTGTGGAGTACATCACAGACTATTTTTTAGTGGGGTTTTCTTTCTCCTTAATCTTCCCAGGCACTCGGTTCCCTTAGACGTGCCAGAGAAGTTATCAAGCTTTGCTCAATGGGATGCTCCATATGTGTGCACACTGGGGTCTTTGCGGTGGCCCAGAACATCTTTTGAGTCTGATGAAGTTCATGTTGGGATTGTCAGATCAGGTTCTGTGACTGCCACCTATGATCAGTAAAGGCTGTGTGGCAAGAGGGGTGCTTCCAAGAGAGAGCTTCTCAGAAACAGAGACTGGCAGTCTGTGCCTTTAAGCTGCACTGGCAATGTTGCCTTCACTGTTGCTGTCACTTCTGCATCAGGTTCACATGCTGCAATGACAGGGTAGCCTACTGTTCAGGTTGGCCAGACCTGTCACAACAGCTAGTGGCTTCCCAGGAGGATTGTCCACAGTTAGGAGTGTCTGTGTCAAATACCTTCAAGGCATGATTCAGTCATGCCGCCTTTTAGCCCAATATCTGATAGGCTCCTGAAAATCCCTACTGCAGTGAATTTCTATAAACTAAGTTGTATTTTTCCATTAGTTTCTCTTGGAACATTACAGAACCTTCATGTTTGACTGATTTCTTAACTGAGGGTGGTGGCTGGCACCTTAGAATTGCTGTTCTGAGGGAAGGTTACTCAACAAAGGAAAACCTTGTGTTCATGATTAAAAAGCTGACTTAATGAGATCAATTATTTTGCATGGAGGCATTCTAATCAAGCCGTCTTCTAGCACAACTCTTTTAGGAGTCTGGATCTTTTTGCTTAGAGATGGTATGTCTGCAAATATTCTTTTTCCTAACTGCCACAGCCCCCCATTCATCCATTTCTTCTGAACATAGGCACCTCAGATTGTCATGCCTTGACCACTATGTCAAAGGATATTTCCATAACCAGCGGGAAGCATTATGAAATGTATTATTTTCAAAAAATTATTGATTCTTATTAACATCATTTGTTATAGTAGTTAGAATGCTTAATGCTTTCCTGACTTGCTAGTGATCTGGGCAAGTCTGCAACATTAAATGGAGCTTGTCATTTTGCTACTCACTGTGTGGTGTTCAACCTCAGGGACTGAGAGTTTGGGCATGCCCAGTTAGTGCATGAGCTAAGCTGATTGCCCTGCACTGGTCAGAAATAATCCAGGGTTCTCTCCACCTCTACACATACTTACTTATGGACAAATTTTATACTAGAAGGATATCTGTGATTAGAGGAGTCTTTAAGGCATGTGGACATTTGTCTTTAGTTTAAGGATCTACAGCACATTTTATTAGGCATAAAACTCCTAAATATTTGTAATTACCTTTATATTTTATTATTATAGTTGCTATCCTATTGTAGACAGCCAGAATTCCACTTATTACCTAACCTGTAGAATTTAGCTATCATATTTTCAAAGAGTTGTTCTTATAATTTTTAGAAGAAACATGTATTAATTCTTTAAACATTCAGTGTGTGTCCAGGCATTACTAGATGTGCAGGGAAACAAAGATGAATGGAAGAGTTCTTGTCTTTATTTAGATAAAGTCCAGTGAGGAAGAAAGACCAAAGCAGTAACCTCTGCAACTCCATTAACTTTCCACAAAAGGAAAGGCTGAGAAAGTGGGATAAAAATGATACTAATAGGAAAAAGGAAGTTATTCAGACAAACATTAAGCATGTTTCAAAATGATTAGCCTATAGAATTTGTCATAAACCTACTTTAAAGAAGTTCTTTGTCATGATTTATGTCTGTGTCCCCCAGCCCTCATGAGTTTGAATTGTGCATTTGTTATTCGTTCATTGTCTAGTGCTTGGGTTGATTGTGTCAGTGCTCCACCCACATAGGGGTGGAGCCAGGATGTGATGTAATGGCAGGAAGAAGGTGTGTTTTTCTCTTTGCTGGTTTGAGTTTGCTGTGGGTGGCCGCCATGAACTGCAGCCCGGCCATGCCTGCCTGTCTTGGAGCCAACTGAGTGTGGACTGAAACCTCCAAATACTGTAAGAAATAAACCTTTCCCTTCCCAACTTGGGCATCAGGTATTTTGTCTCAGCGATGAGCAAAAAGTAACTAAGACAGAAATTTGGTACCGAGAAGTGGGGTCCTTTGCTGTGACTATACCTGGCCATGTTTTTCAAGAGGCTTTGGAAATGGCTTGTGGGCAGAGTTTGGAAAGGTTTGGACATGTTGCCTGGATGCATAGAGCTGGAGCAGCTTAGGCTGTTCTGTAGAGGAGATTCTGGTCAGAGCTCAGGAGACCAGAAGGCTGATGATAGAAAGCCTCTTGGTAAAGACCAGGCTTGGGAGGTTTCTGCTGGAAAGGACTGCATTGGTTGTTGGACTCCACATGATGTGTGTTATGGCTTGGCAGAAAGTTTGTCTGCATTTTGCTCCTGCCCAGAGACTTTGCCTGAGACTGAGACAAAGGGCAATGGACTGATTAATCTTGAAAAAGAAATTAAAAAGCAATCGAACATTGAGGCTGTGGCATGGCTATTGTTGGGAGCTTTTAGCCAGCTTTATGTTTCAAATCAGGAGCAAAGAGCCCAGCAGGATAATGTACAATGCTGTGAGTTTGGCCCAAAGGAAGATTCCAGGAAGGGTGTGGATTGTAAAGACAGAGTTGAGATTTTGATTCCTGAGGAGAAACAGAGAGATAAGAAAGATGGCCCAGGGGCATCCCAGGAAGCAAGTCCCCACCCTTTGCAGCCTCACAACAAAGATGAAAAATTTTGCTCAGAGGAAAAATCTACAGAGTGCCATGCTCCAGAATGGCGACAGAGGCCACGTGAGGTTCCAGAATGGCGACAGAGGCCACTTGAGTTTCCAGAAAGGTGGCAACATAGAGAAGCTTTTGATAACAATCAGGTAAACAGAGCCCTGCGATCCAGGCAACTGACCCCTACAGCCAAGAGAGAGAAAAGCCTGGCTACTTCTTCAGCTAGCAGCAAACCTTGGCGGCATCCACAAGGTGCTGATTTTAGGTGCAAGGAAAATGCACAAATTCTGAGGGTAAGACGGCTTCCACCTCGATTGCAAAGGGCCTGGCTGGCCAAGCAGTGTGCCCCTGAGAGGGCAATTTGTGAAGATATGAGTGTGAAGCCAAAGGTGCAGTGGAGACCCCAGAAGTTTGGAAAAGCCAGGAATGTGGATAATCCAAGGGAAGCTGCAAAAAGCGAGCAGAGAAGATTTAAGAGAAAAGCTGTGGGAGCTGAAATCGGCAGAGGTGCCCTGAGGGTGGAATCACCCAAGCCTTTTTGGAGCTTGCAACAAGATTGCTTCAGATGCTGAGTGTGGAACTCTAGGACTTAATGTTTGCCCTGCTGGATCTTGGACTTGCTTTGTTTCCAATACTTTATATTCCCCTGTTTGCAACTTTTGGAATGGTGGTGTTTATCTTGTGCCTTTGCATTTCAGAAATGCTTAACCTTGTTTCATGTGTACAGGGGTTATAGTTAAGAGTTTGCCATAGATCTTGGAGGAGACTTTGGATTTGGACTCTTCAGCAATGCTGAAGCTGTTAGGACTTTGGCAACTCTTGGAAGTGGACTAAACGTCTGGATGTACATGAGTCCTGGGGGCCAGGGGCGGAATGTCATGATTTATGTCTGTGTCCCCCAGCCCTCATGAGTTTGAATTGTGCATTTGTTATTCGTTCATTGTCTAGTGCTTGGGTTGATTGTGTCAGTGCTCCACCCACATAGGGGTGGAGCCAGGATGTGATGTAATGGCAGGAAGAAGGTGTGTTTTTCTCTTTGCTGGTTTGAGTTTGCTGTGGGTGGCCGCCATGAACTGCAGCCCGGCCATGCCTGCCTGTCTTGGAGCCAACTGAGTGTGGACTGAAACCTCCAAATACTGTAAGAAATAAACCTTTCCTTTCCCAACTTGGGCATCAGGTATTTTGTCTCAGCGATGAGCAAAAAGTAACTAAGACATTCTTGTTCTGAAATTTGCCTTTTTGATAATGTAGCATACTTTCAAGGTGGTCAATAAGTTAGATGCACTTTTTTGGCAGCATGAGTTATCTTGTAAAGATTTGTAGAAGATTTGCTTCGGATTGAGATTGGGTAAGATAGAGGGTTTGGGTCAGAGACCAGTGGGAGCAACTCCCGACTAAGATGGAAGTAATTCCTGAAGTTGCTATTTGCACAAGCAGCAGGGCGCCCTAGGTTTTAGTGGGGAAACAATGAGTTTTGTTTCAAGCAGCACTCACAATGTCATTTTAAAAAGTTAGGTAAAGATGCCAGTTTTTAAGAGTTAGGCTAGTATGACAGCCCCATACCTCCAAGTTCTTGATAAAATGGGCATTAATCCCTCTCCAGTTTGGCCTGACTTTAGCCCAAGCCTTCTTTCATCACAGTCTTACTCATCCCCCAGTTGGCTTTTTAGAAACTCCATCTACTCACTGCCGTTACTTGTTTGAGCATTACCAGTTTCTGCTGCTGTCTCTTTTATTCTAGGAAACTATCTATAGCTTTGCAGTTTGAGATGGCAGTTACTAATCACATGTGCATTTAAATTGATTGAAATGAAAAATCTCATTCCTTAATCTCACCAGTGTCACTTCAAGAGCTCAATATCCATTTACATCACGGCTGTCATTATTGGGCAGTGCTGATACATGCATACCTGTGATTAATAGTTCCTACTCATACTGTAAGAATAGGGTTTATTTCAGTATCATTAAATTATGTTCTTTGATAGTGTTTATAGCTATAAAATTGGAAATTTGGCCAAAGCGTGACTAATCTTGAAAGATCTGTAGAATTTGTTTTTGGAAAAAAAATTACTGAAGTGAATCTAAAACATTCCCATCCTGACTAAAAATTAATAATGTATTTAATGTTATATTCTTTCATTCTGAAATAGGAAAAATAATTGCCAATTTGTTTTTTTGCTATTTAAGAAATAATATCCTCATTGACCTAGAAAACAAAGAGATTATTTGACAATTTTATTGATTCATGAGTCGTTGTTGACTGTAGACAGATGAGGAGCATTGGTGAACTTTATGGTATTGGTCGGGATTAGTTACAGAGCTCTAAGCTAAACTGTAGCACTTCTTTTGCATAACTATCTTTTATCATCCAATTCATCCAGATGTAACTCTACACATGCAGGAAAAGGGAAGACAGTGTAGGGAGCCGTGCAACAGCCCCATTGCTGCCTCCCTGCCTCTCTCTCTCCTATGGGCACAATGCGTCTGCCTACATTAACCATAATCCTCTGCTGCTTATGTCACATACCCGGACGTGACGATGACCCTGTTGTATTCATCCCCATAGCCTCTTCCTGTCCTGCAGCCCGCCCTTGGCCTATAAAAGATGTGATCACTTCCGGAATAAATGGGGCTTGATTGGACTCTCTCAACTTGCCTCAGTCTCTCTCTGTCTCCCCCATGTTTTTATTTAATCCCCGTTCCCCCTCCATGGAAAACCCCACGGATTGATCCGCAGGCCGGATCAAGTGGTGCCCAGCGTGGGGGCTCCTGGCACAGGGGAGTCAATGAGGGAGCCATTCGAGAAAGCCGGCTGAAAGTGAAAGCAAATTGAACCAAAGACCGCAGCGAGAAGTGAGCAAACTAAATCAAGAATCGCAGCTAAAAGCAAAAGCATATTAAATCAAGGAATGAGGCCCACGCGGACAACTACCCGGCATCCCGCCCGAGTCATGGTGAGTGAATGGCGACCCCATTCCCTTTCCTGGACATGAATCAAGCACTGAGTGAACACGAATTGTTTGTGGGAGGCCTTATAAAGGCATGAAAGACAAGAGGGGTAAGGGTTAGAATAAAAGAATTATTGCAATATTTTCAATTTATTCATAAGGTTTGCCTTGGTTCCCCGTAGAGGGCTCTATAGATACCAGGAGGTGTAAAAGAGTAAGAGATGCTTTAAAAGATTATTATAGGGTTTTTGGTCTGGAAAAGGTTCGGGTGACCACCTTTGCATATTGGAATTTAATCTCTGAGCTGCTTGCCCAGCAGCATGCAGATCCTCAGATTGAGTCGCACAAGGCCTTCCAAGCTACACAGCCTTATAGTGCCCCTAAGATGGCGCCTGCCTCCGGCAAGCCTCGTGGCACTTTTAAAATGGTGCTTGCCTCACTTCCGCCACGTCAGCGTGGGTCCCTCCCCAAAATTGCGTTTCTGGTGACGGAAACAAACGTACATCCCCAAGATGGCACCACACAGCCGCAAGATGGTGCGGGCACCATGCTGCTAGCTCCACAAGTCATTAGGACCCATACGCCATTCACAGTGGCAGTTTTAAAAGAATTAAAGATAGCAGCTGCCCAATATGGACTTACAGCTGCTTTCATTCTTGCTGTTTTAAATTCTCTGGCTGACGGCTGGCTCACACCTATAGATTGGCAAAAGTTGGCCCTGAGTGACTTTATCGGGTGGGGATAATCTTTTGTAAAAAATCAGAACATACAAAAAATTGCAAAGAGACCTCCAGGCACAATACACAAGCTGGCAATGGGTGAGACCTTAATATGTTAATAGTGGAGGATGCCTATGCCAAAAGAGAGGCCCAAAGCAATTTAAGGGCAATATGAGTTCCTCAGGAGCATTAACCAGGGGCTAGAGATTTATCTCAGTGACATAAGCGAAGCACAAAGTTGTGAGTTCAGTCCCCAGGGCTGGAGATTTAACTCAGTGGCACAGTTGCCTGCCTGACAAATAAAAGCCTGTGAGTTCAATCCCTGGTACCACTGCATTGAAACTGCTTGTCAGCAAGGCCTTGCTATGGCTGCTGCCTTGCAAGGTTTACAGCTAAACAGTTCTTATCTCAAAAGCATAAACAAAACTGTTTTACCTGTAGAGAGACTGGTCATTTTACAAAAAGGCTCCAGAGATAGAGATTCCAATGTCAATTACTTTGACTCATTTAACTGATCGGAGTGATATTGGTCTAGTCTGTTAAGTTTAATTTCAGCATATGTAAGGAGGGGACAGCTGCTAAAAGGAGAATGAGAGACACTATGGTAGTTATTATTGTTTTCCCCAATGTCAGATCTTAAAGACCTAAGGAGCCTTCATCATCCTGTAATGATTTGATTAGTTCTATAATATGCAGTGTGTATTTAATGT
The DNA here is from genome assembly GCF_034190915.1 of Cavia porcellus. Lineage (NCBI taxonomy): Eukaryota > Metazoa > Chordata > Mammalia > Rodentia > Caviidae > Cavia > Cavia porcellus. The sequence continues at coordinate 66,057,121 of NW_026947496.1, read as the reverse complement.
GTGTGAAGATGGGGACAACTGTTTGGAGGAAATTAGAGACAATTAGATAAACAGTGAAGATCTCCAGTGGACTTGCTTTGAAATCTGTATTTCTTTAAATCTTTTTAAAAACTGTTTTATTCTGTTTTGATATGTTTGGTCTTGCCCTCTTTGAGATGGAAGGCAAGTGTGTGGGACTGATAAACATGTTACTGGGTTTTTGTTGGATCATTGGGCAGAGCTGTTGGCAGTGTCACTGTTTGAATGTCACTTTACATGCTTTGATTTTGTGACCTGGACAACTATTTCTAAGATGACAATATGTAACTTATCAACTGGTGATTTCTTACCATTTATTTTTCTGTAATTCTGTATTAAGATCACTAGAAAACAAGCCAGACAGATAGTAAAAAATTGCCTTTCTTGTGCCATGCACCTCCCAGTTCCACACTTTGGGGTTAATCCTAGAGGACTTATCCCCAATGCATTATGGCAAATGGATGTCACCAACATTCCTGAGTTTGGCAATCTTAAATATGTTCATTTAACTATAGATATCTTTAGTGGTTTCATTTATACCTCTCCCCAGACTGGCAAAGCTACCAAGTGTGTTATTAGCCATATTTTAACTACCTTATCAGTTCTGAGATGCCCACAACAATTAAAGACTGATAATGGTCCAGACTATGCTAGTTCTGCCTTTGCTCGTTTCTGTCAACATCTTAATATTGATCATATAAAAGACATACCTTACAACCCTCAAGGTCAAAGCAGAGTTAAAAGGGCACATCTTTCCCTAAAACTCACTGTTGATAAAATAAAAAAAAGGGGGAGTGGTACTCTACAAGGAGGACACCTAAAAATATTATACCTCATGCCTTATTCATCCTTAATTTTTAAATTTGGATGCTTCTGGACAGTTAGCAGCCATGCATTTTTGGCATTCTGAAACACAAAAGCAATTTGCTTCTGTACTATAGAGAGACCCCCTGACTAATTCATGGCATGGCCCTGACCCCATTCTCATATGGAGGCTCAGTTCAGTATGTGTTTACTCTCAACAAGACAGAGAAGCTAGATGGCTACCTGAGCACCTTGTAAAACAAATAGACAGTTCTTCAAAGACTCCATGCAATGCTCAGGAATAATGTCATTTCCTGAGGCACAACCCACTGTGCTCTCTTACAGATGACACAACTTCTCGGAGCCTTATGCTGCCTACTCAGCCTTCTCCTTGGACCATACCACACCCATGGTGGATTTAGACCCCGGCCAAACAGACTACAACTGCTGACAGCCATGCACAGAACCCCCTGTGACTTCAGAGGAGTCTCTTCTCGATCTGGAGGAACATAAACCAGCCAAATAGACTGTGTCTGGTGTTATGCGAGGCAACCTCCAAGAAATTAGAAGAACGACTTCAACAGTGACAACAACAAATGGCTGCCAACCCCTTCTCCTCGATGTGTGTGGGGGGAGCTTTTCCCTTACCTGGCGCCCCTTTTGGGTCCCCTAGCTGCCCTATTGCTTCTTCTTTCTGTGAGTCCTTGTATTTTTCAGAGGATTATAATGCTCATTAATAACCTGATAGACGCGTTTATGGCAAAGCCCATTCAGGTACACTCTCATCAGCTGGAGATGGCAGATCAACAAACCTACCGGGAAGGAATTCCCACGAGTGGCCCATATGATGATGTGGCCTAACTGCCCTGGAGCAATGGACAGGAAGTCAGAGACGGGCAACTAGGACATGCATGTTAACTCCATCGGCCACCTAAGACAGGCACAGGACCAACTGCTGTCCTGCAAGCCCATGACGGGTAAGGCCTGGTTGGGTTCGTGTAATGAGGTCCTTGACCTAAGACAGATGCTGTCCTCACAGGGCCTGCCATACTCCTGATTACATAATATAGAAAGGGAGGTGATGTAGGGAGCCACGTGACTAGGCAGCCCCATCGCTGCCTCCCTGCCTCTCTCTCTCTCTCCTATGGGCACAACGCACCTGCCTACATTAACCATAATCCTCTCCTGCTTACATCACATACCCGGATGTGACGATGACCCTGTTGTAGTCATACCCATAGCCTCTTCCTGTCCCACCAGCCCACCCTTGGCCTATAAAAGATGTAATCACTTCTGGAATAAACAGGGCTTGATTGGACTCTCAACTTGTTTCAGTCTCTCTCTGTCTCCCCCATGTGTTTATTTAATCCCCATTTCCCCTCCAAGTACACCCCATGGATTGATCTGCAGGCCAGATCACGACAGAAATAGATATTTAGATAAAATACTAGGTGCTAATTAAGCACAAATGTTTCCACATATGTGATTTTATTCCAAATGAAATGAGGCCTATATTACCTTTTTGAATACTAAATTAATAGTAGCATCTTTGCAAACAAAAGGAAAGCATACTACATCAGACAAATTGAGATATTTTTTCTTAAGCTGCTAGCAATATCTATTCTTACATGTATACCTCAAGGTCAACGACTAGGACACAGCTAATTAAGAAAGAGACCTTTTTATTGGAATGTAATAAGATTGATGAGAATGAATTGTAACAAAAGGAACAAAAAATAACGATGAACAAAAGGTCAGCTTAAAAGGATCTTGCTGTTAAATCATGGGTCACACATACAGAAAGTAATGGGAATGCCTTGTGGTTAAGTAACATCAAAGTTCATTTTGGAAAATTTTGTTATCTCTTGTGCATAGCAAACAAAATGAAACTAGTTTAGTCAGGTTTTTAGTAGAGAAGCTGAAGGGCATTAGTATTTAGGAGAGTGATCCTTTTGGTTCCATCTCTTCATGTTCCTAAATACCGCTTTGTGTTTACATACTCTTGCTCTGTACAGTAACCACATGGTCTTTTCTCTTCTTTTTCCTGTTCTCTTAATTTAAAGTAGTATAGTTTAACGGTTAACCACAGAATCTACAACAAACTTGCTAGCTGTGTGTCAAGTTGAACAATTAAGGTAACAAAACCTGCATCATCTGGTTGTTATGAGTATTAAATGAACGATCACACCATAAGCAGTTTCTAGCATATAATGAAGGCCTTTTGAGTAAATGCCATCATTAGTGAAATGCCCTGTCTTCAGTAAATCTTTGTAGTACTTGACCATTAAAATCCCATTTTAGTCATAGTCTAACTACATGAATGCATGCTTTCTCTACTCTTGCACTGACTGGGACTATTTCTCGATTTTAGTCACCAATTATACATTTAGCAGATAGTTTTTACTTCCCTCATATGAGGCATCAATTCATATATGTGGATAAATTACTGCTCATTTCTACCTTTCCTGGCCTATTAATTGGAGAGAAGTTCTATTTTCTATTTTATTTATTTCTATCAAACAATTGTTTTCTGTTTTCTGATATTTAGGATAATTCTGTAAAACTCAAAGGTAGTTGTCCACAAATATTATATATAATATTTTTTGAAGTAAAACAAAAAAAAAGGATAGAAATGATACAGAATTTCAAAAAGAACAGTAGAAAATTAACACTAGCTAATGTAAGCTGAAAAAGTAGGGTGATGGTAGTCATAGGAGCAGATGGATTTGAGAAATATTTAGGAAAAGATGGTATTTATATGTAAGAAGTTCATGTTATTGTTCTTGATGACAGTGATTTAAAATTCACACCCGTAAATATCTTTTGAGAGAAACTTCGCCTGTCATTCTGGTCCCAATCAAAACTGGATAAGAACCCAATCACATTTCCCCATAATATCAATCCTGAACAGAATCATGAAAAGAGTAAGGTTCATGAACTAACTTACCACTATCCTTAATCATCTCAATCTTCATTAATGCATTATTTTTTTCTCCATTTTATAGACTGGGAAACAGCCCCAAAGCAAGTTATATCAGCCTTATCGTTTAGCAATTTTGATTTGATGCTGTCAGCATTTTTTTTTTAACAATGGGCTTTGCTGCAGTTTTGATACGGACTGAACGTGTTCCTCAGCCTTGTGTGCTGCTAACTTAGTCCCCACAGTGGCAAGGTTGAGAGGCAGCACAGCCTTTTAGAAACAGCCTCTGGTGGGAAGTGTTTAGGTTACTGGATGCACTGCTCTTAGAAGGGACAGAGGTAGTTCTCACAGAATCTTTGTTAGTTTTCATGTGGGAAAACTGTATTAAAAACGAGTCTGGCCCACAAGCCTCTCTTGCCTCCTGTTTCATTTTGTAGTGTGTCCCTCTCTCATACATTCCTGCAGTGATGTTATCCATTGTGGTGCAACACAGGTAAGAGGGTAGTGACTGGAGGCCAAACTGTAGCACCCAGCCTCATGCATTTGATTGTAGCAGCAGAAAACAAACTGATATAGTATATATAACAGGGTTTTGCTGTCATTTATTTACCCCTTCTTTAAGGCACCTGAAACACTCCCTATTTCTTTACTTCATACCCTCTAAAATTACCTAACATCAGTCAAATATGCAAAGTGCCTTTCATGAGAATAATTATGACTACTCATCCTTATTGCATTCTATCCCTGCCAACATACACACTGCATTTTGGAGGACAACAGTGGTTCTTAAAACGTAAGTCAAGTCATATACAAAATCCTTGCCTAGCTTGAAATTCTTCCTGCCATACTGAAAATCCATATTCATCTCAAAAATCTCTGAATTAAATGACCTTTGGCTGCCCCTTGCCCTCCTGTCTACTCATAGAGACCTGATTTACTTCCTTTAGTAGAAAGCACTGCTTCCTATAAAGTCTGAGCACTGTGCTTTACTCTGTTTGAAACACTCCTGCTTTCAGTTATATTCTCACTTTAAATAAAATTTAAAGGGAGCATTCCTGACCCCCAAACATAATCAAGACAATCCTCTGACTTGCTCTTAAGCAGTGCCACATTTGTTTCCTTTTGTGGTCATTATGGTAACTTAAAGATAAACAGACACATTTTGTAATTGTTAACTTCCCAGTATGTTAGTTAGCCTAGCTCAATCAAGGACAACTTTTCTCCTAGCTCCATCCCCAGGAACATTTGACAAAATCTGGAAATATTTTTGATTGCTTGGAAGAAAAGGGGATTGCCAGTTGCTTCTGATGGGTAGAGTCAGAGATAATGCTAAATATCATACAATGCACAGCATAATGTTTGTCCTCCATTCCTCTCCAACCAACAATTCAGGATCTGGTGCGAGGTGACAACAGTGCCCAGCCTGAGAAACTCTGCTTTGATTCCTACATCATATGGAAGACTTCATAAACACTGTTCTTTCCCCGGCTTCTTCAACAACATGGACCCACTGCATAGAAAAGACTATTAAATGAGGGAATGAACTATGTAAAGGAAAAATTTTAAAAGTGGATAAAGTCCTTAGCATCTAAAGGATTTTAGAGGCCTCAACTTCCACCATGGTTAGTAGTCCACCATGACAGTCTTTGCTGAAAGAAGCATTATTAGCTGGGTTGTCGTCATGTTCCATACTACCAAGATCCTTTTACCTGAGTCTGCAAACATCCTACTAGCATAACTGTCTTGTGCAAAGCCAAACATTTTCATAAGGAAAAAAAAACTTCTCCCAACTAAAGACCACAGGGTACAGAGAGAAAGCATGGAGAGCACAATTGGCTGACTCTGCTTTGATGGTGTGAAGACACAGTCCGTCACTGGAGAGGCAAATTGCAATTCACTCACTCATTTTTCTGGCTCCTGGAGTTGAAAAGACAAATGACTTCAGATCCAGTGGCCAGAATGTTTTGTGAGCAGCCTGTCACAAAATAGAACGCAGATGGAAAAAGGACTGAAATCCTGGCTGCATGGTAATCCACTTTCAACATATCCAAGGGTTAGAGCAATTATTATATTTGGCATTTCTGGAAAAGCTAAGTCAATTAAAGAAGGAATTCCTTTCCTACCATCTGGATTGGACATTTGGCAATAACAAAGATGGTCAAAGAGATGTTAATACCTATGCAACATACGGATGCTTCCGAAATCTGAGTAGTGTTCAATATGTTGTTACCCAAGAAGCAATAGTTTTCTCTTAGTTGCCCATTTCTCTGTAATTTGCGGAAAGGTGTCATTTGGTTAACAGTTGTTGAGAAAGTGGCGTGCTTTCCTCCTAGAAACAGAATGCTTGGCACGACTTAACATGTGGAGTGCTCTCACTGGAAAATGAGGTAGGGTGAAGCCATCCTGGGAGCTATCCTTGTAAGTCTTTCCAGAAGACTTCAGGGAAGGTATTCCTGAGGAATTTGGGGAAATTTTGGGGAAGGACATTTGGGGAAAGCAATGGACCCTTTTCCTCATTTCCTCTCATGTGTCAAAGGGGAAATTACTCCTGGCAGTGAGCTAAGCAGAGACTCGGGTCAGCACTGATACTGATTGAACTATCAGAGTCATTTGAAAATCTGCACAATCTTTTCCAGGAGTGGAAAGTATTAGGTAGCTGGGGTGATTCTCTTGTCATCCTTCCTTGTGTTTGACCAAACATTATAGGGAAGTTTGATAAGAAGAGGTGAAAAATCTTATTCACCCATCCTGTAATTTGTATTCCTAAACAGCGTTACTTTCTTAAGTGTCTTCCCACCATTATTTAAAATTGAAATTGGAAATCATCATTATCACCTGAGTTTCTGGTTAAAAAGAAAAGTAGTGTTAGTCTTATGAATGTATAGCTGTGTGCCTCAGGCTAAATGTTAGGTGTCAGATTATACTAACAATGTAACTTGTTCCAAATACCATCTCATTTCTAACTGTGAAGAGTGTCTAATGATTAATTCAAATTAAACTGCTCTAAAACCAAAGTAATATGTATTACAAAACATGAAAGTGAGCTGGATGAAAATTTTTAATTTTCCCTACTTATTAGCTATCTCTTCTGGGAATAACTTAAAGGTGCTAATTTCCTAGGTTTCAAATCTGTTTTAAAAGGCATTAGAAAGAGAGAGAGAGAGAGAGAGAGAGAGAGAGAGAGAATTGGAATATATAACTTTGTCTTCTCTGAGACAGAATTAAGAAACTCAGTAATATTTTCAGAATTGTCAGAGCAGTGCTGACATTTAAGATACTGTTTACAAGTTTCAAGGGCAAGCTGTGATTACCTGGTTCAAAGGATACTTAGCATAACGCAGTGCATACAATTCTATATCAACTTGTTATGGAACAAGATGAGCTGTACTCCCCCAAATACATTTACTGAACCTCTAATCCCCAATGCAAATGTATTTGAAGAGAGAGCTTTTTAAGTCATGCAGATCATAAGGGATCACTTGGGTAGGTCCTGATCTAATAGAGCTGGTGCCCATAAAGTAGAGGGGGAGATACCTGAGACTCTCTCTTTCCCCACACATTGCAGGAAGACTGGGATGAGGACACAGCAGGAAATTTGCTGTCCACAAGTTCGGCAAACAGACTTAACAAGACTTAACAAGAAAACAGCTCCTAGCAGTGCCTTTCTCTTGAACTCTTAACTTTGAAAACCAGGAGGAAATAAAACTCTATTGTTTAAACCACCCAGTCTCTGGCATTAATATATAGCAGCCTGATCTGACTAAGACATGTGTCTACCTAATTTTTGCTTCAGTCATATAGTACTGTGGATTACAGTATAATTTCACTTATGAACACTAGTTTCTTGCTGTTTTTGCTATCTGTCAAACCCTACATGGCATGATGCATGCACAACTGTTTCAAACTCCATTCAATTTCAGCCCTAGCAGCCCAGTTATCTCCTTTCTTAACAAAGCCTTTATAAATAGTATTTCTGTTAGCCTACCAGAAGCATCCTGTTATTTCTAGATAATTATAGGGTACAGGGAAAAGGTAGGTGGAGTTGTGGAGTTGTACTTGTCTGTTCTTTAAACAGGATGGTAGTAGAGGTTGGACAAACAAAGAACATCCAAGGGATTAGTGGGGAGACCTACGTAAGCAGTCAGTGTACAGTATGAAATGGGCTCTGCCTGCTCCTGGGGCTGAACTGACTGTCAAATATCACAAGCAGCTGGGACTCAGGCCACGTTCTGGGAGCACACTAGGATTGCCAGCATCTCGAGTCTTTCCAGTGGCCCAAAGCTCCTCCCCTCACTATCAACATGGACTCTCAAATGACTTCTCTAGTTCCATAAACCTCATTTGGCACAGAGATATTGAATTGGAAGTACTCAGAGATTTCTGCTCCATATAACGTTATTTTACAGTTGGAGAAACTAAGAGGCTGTTGACAATGTGGTACAGGGCCAGGATTTCTAGTACAATCATCACACATTGAAATATTTACATTCAACTGAGGTGGTTTTGTTGTTCTTATTTTGCAGTTTTGGAGACTGAATCCAGGTACAGTCTACTACCAGGCTATATCCTCAGACCTTCTTATTTTGAGATCAATTCTTGCTAAATTGCCCGTGCAGGGCTCTAAATTGCAGTCTTCCTTCCTCAGCTTTCCTCATTGCTGGGATTTTGGGAATGTGCCATCATGTGTGGCACAAAAGAGTTTTCAGTAAATAACTGAAGGAAAAAGCAGTTCGTAATCAGTACAGTAACAGAGATAAAGGAGATACAGAGATAAAGAAGAAATAAATCTTTTTCCTGCTGAAGTCATTGCCTGGAGAAGTGGTGAAACGCACTGGAGACTAGAGGAAGCGCTACTGAGGACAGTGCTCCTGTGGCCCCCACACCGGACGGACACAAAGAGGTCCTCTAGCACAGTGTGTGGAATCCATTAGGTAACATCTGCAATATCACTAGCATATGCACGTCTCTTATTTTGAGAGAAACAAAGATGATTCTAAATGTCTTGTTTTTTTTTTTTTTTTTTTTTTTTTTTTTTTTTTAATGTCTTGGTTTTTTTTTTTTCCAGGAAAAACTGCCTCGACTTCTATACAACTCTTGAGACTTGTCCTTTGGGTTTGGAAAATAAAATGATAAATACAGTTTACATTCAAAATGAAGAAGGACATGAACTTGCAGTGTTTTAGTTACTTTTCTTGATGCTGTGACAAAATATCCAACACCTGAAGTTAAAGAGGAAAGGTTTATTTGGTTCACAGTTTGTATAAGTTTCAGTCCCTAGTTGGTTGGCTCGAAGGCAGGGTGCCATGGCAGAGGGGTATCTCAGAGGAGAAAATAATCACTCATGGCATGAAAGGCAGGTGGCAGCAAGCAATGGCAGCTGCCGTCACTCTGTCCTTCAGATTTTATCCAGGCTGCACAGGCTCAGAGCAGTGCCACTCACGCCCACGGAGGGCCTTTCCATTATCCATATCCAGAGCTATGCCAAACCAAGCAGTGGAGCAATTGCGTAGTCACATACCCTTAATCCCAGTTTCACACACTTTAGATACAAGCACCTCTGAAAATCGCCACCTATGAATACGTGAAGCACTGGGGGAACATCTACAAACAAGTCATGCCACAGAGTCAGCGGATGATAAAGTGTCATCAGAATGTGACTATGTATGTAAACAGGTCTTCAGAAAGATGACTTATTTAAAATATGGTCATTAGGGTCTGCCCTCATTCATTTGACTGCCAGTCCTATAGGAAGAGATATGGACAAAGGTGCATGTAGTAGGAAGACCATACGAAGGGACTGGAGATGCCAGCTAGCTGGAGGCCAAGCACTGATGAGGACACTAGTGCTGCCAACACCTCCATCTCCAGCCTCCAGAGCTGTGAGAAAATCAATTTATGTTGCTTAAAATACTCAGTCTCTGGTAGTATTTTAAAGCACTCCTACCAAACCAAATAGGAGATGACACTTTATCTCGAGCTGCCTCTGTGTCATGGCTTGCTTGTAGATATTCCCCCAGTGCTTCATGCATTTATAGGTGGTGATTTTCAGAGGTGGATGGATTCAGATTCAAGTATTTTCCAGCTTGTTGCAGCAGTAAGTTTTCACCTCTGTCTAGTTTATGGTTTAGAGTTTTCATACTTGTGGATGTCTGTGATGCTGACCCCACGAAGGAACATCTTTCATTGCTTTTATAAGTATGAAATGATATTCCCCCAATAGATAATCAGCATTTCCCTAAGACACCTAACTAATAAGCTGACAAGAACACTGAAACCAGGAGACATGATCTCTGTTCTACCTCCCAAAAAAGCTGGAGTGTTCATTTGTATCCAGGTAACTACTTTGAAACAAACTGCCACCTGAGGCATGTGCTTGATCTCCCACAGGTGTTGATCAATAAGAGGAAAATGAAAAATGACCACTTCTTTCTGTTTTAGTTTTTCATAAACTCTGATTAAAAAATAAGCTCTTATAATTTCTTTTTGCATTTTATCAGATTTGCATTAAAACACTATGACTTACAAGGATAAATTTCCAAACTATAGATAGGGAACTGAGGCTCCAAGGCTTACTGCAAACTCATTAATCTATCAAGATGAGGTAGTCTGCAGTACAGGGACTTTCTTTCCTATACAACTCTCAGTCACTTTAAGTTGGCCAAGGGAAGGCAGCATTATTATTATCTCTAGAAAATAGGTTTGGTCATGATACAACAAAGTACTTGGTATTTCTCACGGATTGAATTGTGTCATTTCTAGAGAGTGTGACCTCCTTGTAGATGTTATTAGCTAAGATGAAGTCAATAGTGTGGGCTGATAATAGAATATGCCTATTTTCTTTATTAAAGTTAAAAACATGGGCATAGACACAGAAGATAGAAGAGAACACTAGAGGAAAATAAAGGCTGCTTGAGTACTGCCTCAGTCAGGAATGCTAACAGCTGCTGCGGAAGTGGGGTGAGAGACACAGAAAAGCTTCTTCCTTACGGCTGTCAGAAGGAGCCAACTTTGCTCACACCTTGATTTCAGTCTTTAGGCCTCTAGAAACGTGAGATAATACATTTTTATTGTTTATGCCACTCAACATGTGGCACTTTGCTAAGGATCCCCTACCAACCTAATGCAGCCCTGCTTGACAAGGACTGCCTGTGTGATTTTAGAGCCAACAGAGAACTCTCTTGGCTGAGGACTGATGGAGGACTGCCTTTTGGACATTTTATACTAGAGAGACCAACTTACCTATTGATCTAGTAACTCCACAGAACTCCTGTCTCCTACTAAGTAGGATGGCCAGCTTCCTCCGACTACTAATTGGAGAATCACAGTGACACACTGGGAGGATGGTCCAGGGCCTGGGCTGCAGAGCTTGAAATTAGGAGGTGATGTCCAAGAAATCACTCCACACAGGGGGTGCGTTACCTCGTGTGCTCTGGCCTCTACATCTACTACGACTACTACGCTCTTTCCCCACTTCCCTGAGGCCTGGAATAGGCTGAGTGATACCTCCAGCTCCTCCTCAGCTAAGGAGGACGTACAGCTTGGAGACTTTCCTCTTTCTCAGCCTTATTTTCTCTTACCCATGTGTCCTTTCTTACCCCTTTCTCTGCTTAGTTTTATTTTATTAGTACGTTTGCATTATGTAAGGTTTACATTCATCTTAGGGAGTAGATATATAAATGTAGCCTGTCTTGAATCTTTTTATTTCCCTTCCCCTTACTATTCACTTCCCTCCCTTCATCTGTGAATCTCCTGTTACCATTTCATTATTGTTATTTTTAATTCATGCTTGTGACATAATGATCGCATTCATTGTGTGTACTTGATATATGTCCATGAGGCATCTTATTTTCTTTGCTAAGTTCCTTTGATGTAACTTCAGCAAAATGTCTCAGTGCAGATTGTTCTCTGTCATGCACACCTCTTTGGGAGTGCCAGCTAGCATGTGACCTGCTAATGGCTTCCCATTATTGCTTTTACTTAACCCTACAATGCCTGCCCATTATTACAGTGCCTGTGCAGAAATCACAGCAGAAGCAGACAAGGGACCTTTTTCTATCCCTAATTCTTGACGCTAAAGGTTTGGATGAACCAGAGCAAACTACTTCTGGGTTTTAATTTTTCCATGTACGAAGTAATCAAATGCTTTACAAGGGGTTTGTTCAGCTACAAAATTCAGTAATATTTAAAAAATCTATATTAACTTCATTTTTTTACGAGAATTCTATCATTTCTTCTTGCTCTCTAGATTGACCTTTGGATGTCCTTACTGCTACTACTTTAGTAAATCTTGTTGACTTCTTTGAAAAAATTCTTACATGCATTTGACTCAAAATTTCAAATGTACCATCTCATAACTGACCGCGTCACAGTAAGACAGCCACTAAAGTATGTCCGAGGTGTGGCCATGGTTTCACTTCATTCCCTCATCCCTGTCACCCACTGGTGTCTTCCATGCTAGGGCAGGTTTTCTGAGAATCTTTTCAAATCCCAATAGCATTCATACCACCATGGTCTCCTATGCTCCTGTAGTTTTCTTAGCAATCATGATCTTGTTACCTTAGATATCTTTGTTTGAATGAAATCTCTAAGGCTATTGACTTTGTTTAGTTCATTTTATATATAATTATCAAAATAACTTCATCAAATAGAAATTACTGTGTCTATTTGAAGGGTTTTGGTGACTTGTGCCAAAATTCTCACCCCAATCTGATAAACTAGGGTAACCAACACCCTTACATGGCTATACTCTATAAGACTGACAAAATTAATCTGCTCTGCTCTCCAGAACATTGGCCATTCCAGACTGTTACCTGCAGCTGCACATCCTAAAATATTTTTATGTTGCTTTTCCAGGTAATTTGATTGTTCCTTCTTTTTACTGTAGAATCAATCCCACCCATTATGAAGAACTCCAGTCTTTCCTTGGATATAAGGACTGTGGGCTGTATTCTATCACACGCACCTTACTCTCAGTGTGTAATCATTTCAATTGTGCATGTCAGATCATGCTGAGGAGACAGTGACTGCTGGCTTGAGGGCAGCTCTCATGCCACGCATGATGTCTCCTCCCTGCTATGTGCTGGAACCAGGAGTTGTGTATAGACCAGTGATGGCTTGAGCTGGAGTTGGCCAAGTGAGAAGGCTTACCTCATGGGCCAGACTAACTGGTGCCAGAGTTAAACTACATTCCTTCAAAGAGTGTAGTATACATTAAGAAAATGTGAATTTTTTACCATTCAGTTTAAACGAATTTTGATTCAACTTAAACCTAGTCCACGTTTTTGAAAATTCTACAACTTCAGGGTTCTGTGTATAGCAGCAGAAAGTAAGGTACATAAAGTAGATTCACTCTCCAAAATCATCAGTAAAGAGACCCTATATTGGTAGGAGAAATCATCTCTGAGAACAATCCTGTCACTCTGTAGGCCTGCATGCTTGTCCCCTTCAGTCTCAGTGGCCACGTGCAAACCACCATGCTTGAGCCATGTACCGATATTCTCAATAGTGACTGCAGAAAGTGTCAGCTTGGCTAGGGTGAGCTCCATTCCCTAGGCTTCCTTTCACTGGTTCAACTAAGTAGGCAAAGACATCAGCCTTATAGGTGCTACTGAAACAACTCCTGTTACTTCCTAGCTTTACTGTAGTGTACACTAGCCAAGTCCGATTTCTGATCTATCTCTGCTTCAAAGCAAGTCAACTGCACCTTTTTCTGTGCCCCATACCACCATGTTCTTTCTCTGTGGTACACATGATTGCTGCAATTTACCACTATATAAAAAGAAGCCACCTTCCTGGTGCAATAACAGCTCTTTGAGAAGAAGGTTCCTGATACCTGTATTGGTAACCTGTAGAATCCCAGAGACTGAGGTAGGAGGATTCCAAGTTCAAAACCAGAATGTACAACTTAATGACTTATTATTGAGAGACTGTCTCAAAACATAAATCCTAAAAAATGTCTGGGGATGTAGCTCATTATAAAGGCCTTGAATTAAATCCTTAATAATGTTCCATTCCCTCTAAAAAATGTGGTTGTATAGCAGATGTGCATTTCACTCATTTTTCCCTCATTGCTGGTAAGTATCCAGTTGATGCTTGTGGAGAGTTTAGGCACTGAGCAGATTTGTTCACAGCCAAAACAGCAAGTCTATGCATTTTAAAACAAAAGGTAGGGGGCTGGGGATTTAGCTCAGCGGCATAAGTACCTGCCTTGCAAGCAGGTGGTCGTGACTTCGATCCTTGGTACCGGAAAAAAGGAAACAAACAAACAAACAAAAAAAGGTAACTTGGCATACATTGGGCAATATGAAAGGAAAACTCATGGCTAGAACTGTGCTCACCCCTTTATGGCATGTGTCTGCCATGCAGCAGGTGTTAAATGTTTATTTGTTAAGTGACTGAACAAAATGCACATATTCATCCCTGGATGTTTGTAAAGCTCTGCTTTCTAGTCACTGGGATAGGAATGACCTTTGGTAGGTGATCTGAAATAAATCCCATGTAAAAACCTCTCCTTGCCTCAGTTCCCTCATCTGAAAGATGGAGACTACAACTTTATCTGCCCAGGACAACAAACACTCTGAGAGAACAAATAAACTGAAAGCATATGCTTACAAACTCTGATGAAGAGATTTTAGCATTTTTCCAGATTTGTAAGCAAAATTTACCAGTGCTGTCCTAGTTGATCTCAATCCAGTTTCCTTTATGTTCACTCCTCTTGGTGAAAAAAAATTAGGATTTTGGTGAAGCCAAAACATAGCTGGATGGCTGTAGCTATGCTGGAGCAATCTTTTTCCATTGTAAACCTCTATTTTTAGGCTCTCCTTGTGTAAGTGGAGACTGTGTTTTCATTATTTTATGTAATCGCTGTGATTTACCACCTCCCCAGGGTGAAGTTTCACATATTTCCCTGGTTTGAATAGTAGAACAAAAATGGGGTGAATATTTCATTGATCGATGCTATTATCTGAGAATGCATTTTGAAAATGAATTATAAAATCATCTTAGAATAGGATATAGGTAAGAAAAATCTGATTGGAATCTGTAAGTACATCAACCCCTAGCCTCCCAGCTGACAGGACTAATGCAACTCATGTTACAGGTGCATTCCATGGATGCTAATTTCATCTATAATTCTTTTGGCAGAGTCCAAGTTTGTGTTTAATTAACTAAATGACTTGAGCCATCCAATGCTTGTTGCTACTAATGTATCACAATTAGAGCAAACGGTCACCATGGAAACCACTGGCTCCATTGTCATAATTCCTAAAACAAGGATGGTTTACTTTTGAGCCATCAAATTCTTGACTCTCCACAGCATACGTTTACAGTTATTACTAAATTGGGATTCCGTCACTTTGGAATCTAATGTGCAGTTTCTCATTTCAAATGAATGTCGTTACGAGGTGTCTGCCATTTCAATGATGTTTGCCAAGTTCCACTCATTCCCATATCCCTCATATTTATGTTCAATTAGGGAGATATTGCAGTCCATAAAAATAGATGTGAATTCACCATGGGAATGGAAAAATGCATCTTTTTATCTACAGTACCAAAAAGGAGATATAAAAATCTGTTAGGTTAAAATTGTGACAACCTTGAAATTCATTATCTACATTCACCACAAAGCTGGTCTTTTCTCCCCACCCTCCTGTGGCAAGAATATAGTTTCAGTAATTTTATTGGCAGGGTCTGCTTCACCCCTGGAAAGAAACCAGAGGTACAGTATTAAAATTCTGGACCACACTGCTGTAACATAACGAGGAAGAAGATGGAGTCTAGTGCTCCTAAAGAGGTGCTAACACGTGGTTTACAATTTGAGTCATTGTAAAGCAATTTCTGTACTCTGTAAGTGGATATAAAAATGAAAAGTAACATGCATCATTTCTTTACTAGCACATAAAAGTAATTTTGGAAATAAAGCCACATATGTATCATCTTCTGTACCATGCATTGGTCCTGGGCCCAAGGACTGTCCAGTGTGCTGTGTCTATAAGTTGAGGGTGCTGTCCATCCCACTCATTACTGGTAGCTCTGTTTCTGAAAGTAAACTGTGGTCCTAAGTCATAAAAATTACACTGAGTTGCGTTTTTTTGTGGTGATAGGGATTGAACTCTGAGACTTCTGCTTGCTAGGCAAGCAAATCTACTATGAGCTTTACCTCCAACATTACCATTTAATATTTAATCATCAAAAATCCTAAAACACAATTCACCTCCCCAAAAATGATTTCTCTTTAAGTCAGCAAATATATATTTTATTTTATTGGCCAGAAAAAATAGTGGATGCTATACTACTGAATTTAAATGCCAGATAAACATTTGATGTACTTTTAGTGTTATGCCCTAGTGATATATTAAAATTATTAATACTTTATTTACAATTAAAACTTAATTGAATGTACTGCATTTTTATTTGCTAAATCTGGCAATGCTAGAAAGCAAAATCTTATACAGATAATTTTTGTTTCAGTCCTAAAATACTGTTAGTAGATGTAACGGGTCTCTCACTTTGTTACTCCATGTTTGTGGTGAATTCTCAGTTCTCCCTACAGGCCAGGCAAGGAAAGGGAGGTTAGAGAGACATGACACACAGGACAGTGAGGAGTGACACATCCAGTGGCTATAACCATTTCACTATTGGCTACTAATAGAAGGAGGAAAATGCAAGAGTTTAAGAAAAATGGCATTGGACTGCTGAACCAGGTCTCCATAGCTCTCTTATTCATTACAAAACAAAGCCACATCCAATGATTCTGAGTGCATAGTCAAAGGGTAGTGCGACTATTTATAAAAGTGGAAGATAGGATAGGCATGAGTTCATTAGTGCTTAAAGCCCATTTCCTTCCTCAGCTGAATGTCTGATAAAATTTGAGTTCTTTAAACTTAGGGTGGTGGCACACACTGTAGACCCAACCGTCTAGAAGCCTGAGTTTGGAGGACCTTAAATTCAAGCCCAGTAGAGTGACAATGTAGAGTCATGTAAAGATCCTGGGTTCAGTCTTAAATACAAATATTTTTAAAGTTAAATTTTGTAAATCTACCTTGGTAAGGCCTTCTCACTCACAGCAACCATTATCAGTAGGTAAATTTATAACAAGTAGGAGTTCCTTTCTTGAAAATGAATCTCTAGATAACTCCATGTTTACTGTATTTTGGGACGTCTTGGTCTTAGTCTTGACTAGATCTCCTGAGAACAGAACTTGCCATGCAAAGACCAATCATTTTCTAAATTCTTTCTATTTCTTGCATCTTCTAAGTGCACATATGCTGACTCAGAGCCACTACATTGTCCAATTTAGACTTTTATTGACATCTGACATTTGAGTAATATCCCATTTCCTCCATTTTATCAGTTAGAGCCAATTTAGTCTTCACATTATGTTGATAAGCTAAATTGTTAGCAGAAGCTGTGTCACTGCAAGAGGAGAAATTCGTGTTCAAATTACATTTAATTGCCTTCATTAAGCACTACAGCATTCCATGACACATAGTCAAGAGGAGGGCGGACTGAAACAAGCTCCGTGCCTCTCATTTCCTGAACATGCCAGGCTTCCTGCCCCTTCTGTCCTTTCTGTGTGTGTCACTGTCCTCTTCAGTACTGTGGTCAAGGAAAGGACACCCACACATTCTCCAGCGGAAGACAATGAGCATTTTCTGAAAATAAATCCTTTTTAAAATCTCTGGTGATAGAGGTTTTAATAAAGCAGCATTCCTGACAAATTTGCACTCTCCTGTGGGGTTAAGAGTGGCCAGTTTCTGCTTGGCGGAACAGCACCTAAGATCAAGAAGTGTGGACATTCCCACAGCATTTCTGCCCTGTTATCTGGAACCACCTGCCGACAAGTTCTACCCAATGTAAACTGTACCTTTCAAGATGTGGTTTCCTAACGGAGTGAGCAGAATGAGTGTTTCTATGACAGCTCCTAGTAAAGAAATGCGGCTTTGTGTTGGCTAGTCATGAAAAGGATTTAGGATAGATTCAAATTAGATGTTAAAAGGATGTTTATCTAACTCAGTTCAATCTGCTCTTATTCTATTTGTAATATTTCACTGGGATGTTTAAAAGTCACAGTTGCAACAGAAAATAAACTATTTTGACTTTTTAAAGCAGCAAGCTTCACTGTTCCTTTGTACTCATCACTTGGCAAGTGACCACATTTCCTAAACACGTCTTTGGCATTAAGTCTCACAATCTTGGTTGCCAGAAATGTGCTTGGCCCGCTAGACCTAGTACTTTCCTTTCAGCAAACACTTAAATGGCACTTACTACATGCCACCCAAATTCCAAGGGTTAAAATGCTAAATGTTACCTCATTGAGTGATCATGTCAACACTACCATCCATTACTTCTGCATTTTACAAGTAAAGAAACTGACACCTGAAAGAAGCAGTTTACTCAAAATTATCTATGGTTTCTTCAGGTAGAGACAGGGTTTGAGTTTGGGCTCTAAAGATGAGAGGAAGAATACAAGTGGTGATGGAACTAGCCAACGGTTATTAAGCACTTGTGGTTTCCTTGTCACTGGGCTAAATAAGCATAATTCACTTTCTTCAGCAATTCCGTAGTAGAGGTATTTCTAACACCCAGGGCCCCGACATTTGCACTAAAGGAGTAGAGAAGTTTAAAGATTTTCTCAGAGTCTAAATTTGCACCTGGACACATTGCCCAGGACAAGAGCTTTAAACTGTTACATCAGGAGTTCCCCCACCCCCAACACTACACTGACTTCCTTATTGCTGAATTGAAACAGTTTTAACTTTTCAAAAACTGTAGTCTTCAAAAAAAGTCAATATTTTTCACAGAAATTTTTTTCCAATCTCCTCTAAACTTGTCTATATCTTCTAAAAGATATTAAGTATTTTGTCATTTTCATTATCATTTTCTCCACAAAGCTTTCTCCATCCTGCTCACTCTGTCTTGGAGTTCTATTCATGTCATTTACTCCTCCCTTCAGTGTATTTTGTTTTCCAGACTTGCAGGAATTATTTATAACACTGTTTCTTTTGTTTGGAAACAATGCCTTTGTCCAGTCTGACAAGCTTGTGCTTTATGGTTTCTGGGTAATTGATACTATCCAGATAATTGTTATTCCTATGTCAATGTTTTTCAAATTTATATTTACCTTTTTTCACTTTAATGTCACTTTAATGTCGTGTGTTTTTAAATCACTTTACAGTTTCCTTTTTGTTAAAAATGTGAAATATGAGTTGAAATTATTTTCACTTTTGTAATAAATAGCCAGTTCACCCTGCATTATATGTGGAGCAGAACATCTTAATGACATGATTTGCAATGATGCTTTTACTATAACCCAAAATTTCCCTATACAAATGTTTGTTTTTATATCCTGTATCTATTTCTATTATTTATCCAGCCTTATAACACTGTTATAACATTTTATTTGTGCTGACTTTGATTTATCTTTCCATATGATTTGATAAGTAGCTTTTTCTAAACATCTTTATTATTTTTTTCTTCCAGATTAACTTTAGAATCAATTTATCTAATTCCATTACAATTCTTATCAGAATTACATTGAATCAGTATTTGATGTTGCAACTGATAACCTCCTTATACAGAATGCATATCCCTAAATTCATTACAATATCCTTTAGGTTTTTCTTCTTCAAGTTATTATTTATGGCAGGATTCTTTATTTTTTAAAAAATTCACTGAATGCTCCTATGATACAAGGCATTTTAGTTAATCAATCAGTGAATTTTAAATTAAGATTTTTTTTTCAAAGCTTCAAATAGAAAAATAAATTCCCCTGGAATTCTCTGTACCAAGACTTGATGACACCATGTGAAAATCAGTTCAAATAAGAAAAATATGAGACCTTAGTGTCAGATATTGAGACTTAATGTCATCATCTTCTGGAATAGTTTGAAACGCTGCAAGTCATCTAGAAGAGGCCTGAGAAAGAAAACTGAGACATGACCAGCCTTTGCTAGTTAGGGGTCATATGTATTTGGAAGAATCCTGAAAAACATTTGACCTTGTTGTTAAATCAAAATATAACCATTCTGTAACTCTGAGGAGGAAATAACACTGTTTTGTACAATGGGAAGATGTGACCATTTTCTTCTACCTTCCTGCCTTGGGAGAAGTGGTGCCTTATGTTTATTTTCTGTGTCAGGGATAAATAATGCCACATATTTCAATTGTTCATCAAAAGCCCAGTCACCGCCTGGGCTAAAATGCTGTCAATTGTAATTGAATCTTGTTGAAATAGGCATGACATATGTACATATGTTTGCAATTTTGAGTGCATAGACTAAATCCTATCCAACAGTTTAAAGACAGGAGGGGAGGCAAATATTTTACTGATAAAAATAAGCTGAACATTTCTATTATCTGTGCCTTTACATTTTAAGCAAACCCTAATTAATCTGGTAGCCACCAATTCCAAACTCATGTTCATTTAAACTAAGTAAAATGTACAGAATTTACCTTGGCTTTTACAACATATTTCCTAGGCAAATACAAAGGGTAAATACATTGGGAAACTGTTTTTAAGGTCTTTAAATCACATAAATATGTTTTTAATAGATATATAAATACATAGAAGCACTATATATTCATGCTGCTGATAATTTTATGTTCATACTATCTGTTCATTAAAGAACCTCATTAATTTACTTTGAAAAAGTAATTGGTTTAACCTACTTTGCATATTTGAAAGAAATTCAATCCTGCTTTCTTGAAGATAAGCAATGGGTTTTTCACAGAATCTAATTGGTCCTCAAACTAATTCAAATGCAGTTTTACTGAAGTTGTCTTTAACAGTTTTTTCCTTGGTGCCCAAATAAATTACTTTCTCTCTTTTAAACTTAAGTCTTCCAAGATATTAATAAAGGTGAGTGGCCATTTCCAAATCTTTACTAGTTACCCGTCAAAAATCCCTTTTACCTTTTATCCTAATTTTCCCCTTTGATGCCACTTGGAGAATTCTATACCATGACAGCCTATTGTATATTTTAAGACAGCTATTATATCCCTCCAGCTCTCTTATCTTCTCCAAATTAAATATATTCCATTTCTCTCTGAGTTAGAGCTCAATGTTTTCATATCCTCTTAAACTTGACTGCTCATGCTGAATCCAGACCTATGCTGGGTCCAATAGTTCTCAGGGTGTGTAGAGTTTCTGCCTTGAAATCAGGGACTCATCTTTGTCTTCTGAACATCTTAGCCCAAAATGTGGCATGTGAAATACATATTGCCAATAGTTTCAATCATTACCCTTATGGTATCTCAATTCTAAAGGGAAATTCGAGGATGTAACTACGATTGTCACACTCCTATTACAGATGGGAAAACTAGGAAACAAAGAGTTAAAGACTCACAGCTAAGGGCTTATAATCCAGCAGTTCTTGTTAGTGTAGGGACCTCTGAAAGATAGCTCTGGCTCTCCTGTTTCTAATTGCTAAAGTAATCTCCAACCCTCCTACAAAGCTATATTATTTATACCCCAACTATAGATTAACTATTGCAGACAAGACAAAGAAGTAAGATCTGAAAAGTCAGAGAACTTCAAGGTAATTAATGTTAAGGTTAAGATTCTAGGGTATTAGCTTTTAATTCAAAGGTCTTCCCACAACATTAGCTATGGGCATGGTGAATGTCTAAAAATTCTCTCATAGTTTTTATAATTTTTGTAGTATTATACTGTGAATTAACTTTAGTGCTTTACAGCTTTAGACTTCTCTTCCTTTTGTAAGATAGAAATGGGAATCTTGTTCATATGTAGTTTTTGACTTAATAGATCTGGATAGGGTCTGAGATTCTGGGCTTCTACAAAGCTCTTAGATAATGCCAATTCTTTTGGTCCCTGAATCACTTTTAATCAGTAAAAACCAGCTATTGCAGCTCTTCATTCAGGTTGTTTCTGTTTCTAATTAATGAGAAACTTGGCCTTGATAATCTCAAAGGCCACTTCCAGTAAGTCTATGACAATTTTCCTTGTTTACTGGCCTTTCTCTTATAATTTCTTTACCTTCTAAGGTGACTTTCCAAGAGGTTAGGTATGATCCAAAACAGAAGTTTAAGGTTAGGAAAGGCCTTCCAAACTACTATCTCCCAATCCTGAGAGCCACTTTCTAACTCCTGCTTGTAAAATGCCAATACAGCAAGCACTTTAGTACTCATGGTGGTTGAAAAGGATGCCTGAAAATAGTGTATACCCATTAGTCCAGCATAGATACTCAGCACACTTGAGTTTCTATCCCTTCTTCTCCATTACCACCATCAAGAAATTTACTGGTTTAATTCCAGCTCCCCCCATCTTGAAAATTCCTAGAGCTTAATAGTGATTTCATAAAATCTATCATACATATTATAGTTACATGAAGAAACACACTCCTTTTTTTACAACTTTATCCTAGAATAAAATATTTCTTCTTTGTTTGCTGAATCAGAATATGAAAAACCTCCTTAAAATAGAGTGTTTAAGCACAAAAGACTAAGGCTCATATAAAAAAAGGAAAACAGATCCATGGAAAGATGTGGAAATCACAGTCTAGCATGGTGTTCCAGAAAAACTTAGATAATAAAGCACCATTTAGACCCCAGGTACCAATATGTCTACTATCCATAAAAGCATCCCAATTTAGAAAAGACAGAGTTTACTTTAGCTCACCTTAACCATTCATCCAGCTCACTCCTCATTATTATTTGCTAGACTACAATAATAAGAACAGACTGTATCAGTGACATGAAATATACTGTTTCAGGCCCTGTGCCTTCGTTCTGTGTAGCACTGCAAATTAACCCTCTAGTTAATTTGCATAAGCCTCTTGAGTTTGGATGACGTGAGTTGGCCTATCATAGATGGTAATTAAACCTCCATCTCTTGGTCCAATCCTGTTTTGTATAAAAGTTCTATCATTGCTCCCATCTTCTCTTGCCCAGAAAAAAGAGTGACTTTTTGTGTGAAATATATTTTACCCTCCTTTCTGGTGCCTTTGTCTCATATCTACTGGTCCATATAAAGTCTTCAGACTCTCTCTAGTTTTAATTGGTATAAAGCATCCTTGCCCTGTTGTGGTGAAGACAGGATGAACGCAGTGATGGAAATGGATAACCCAGTCTAAAAGGTGGTCAAGGTGGTGAACATGATGGAGGTGTGGCCTGGGTGTGGCAGTGGAAACAGGAAAAACAAAGGGATTAAACAGTTACGTTGAAGGACTTGATCAAAGGAAACTTCTTTTTCCTTAAGAATTCCTAGAACTCCCCAGTTTCTTCCCTAAGTGTTTTGGCCTTACCTCAGCACACTTGGTTGTTGCATAGCTCATTGCCCTCATTCTTGTTCTCAACTAGGAAATCACCATAGAGGCTCCTTGATACAAGGCCGTCATTTTCTACAATGAATATTAGTGCTTAGTATCCCCCAGGCACTGTTCCAAGGACAAGGTAGATTATTTCATCGAGTTCCTCAAAATTATCCAAGAAGATAAAGATTGAAGGTATAGAATAGGAAGCTCAGCAAACTTAAGCAGTAAGCACAAGGCTTGAGAGGCTCACATGCAGGTGGGAAATACATGAGTCACGACTCATTATCCCTGTGTAAGCTTTTTTTTCTGTAGACTGCTTTGCATACAACTACAACCTAAATTTTCACGAGTATCCTGCATTCTTCCATTGATTTCACTATGTCTAAGGGATCACAAATTACTGCTATTCATTAAATAGTTGCTTTTGATTCCTGTTTAGTCATGCCAGCAATATTTCAGCTAATCTTTTCTTGCTGATTATAAACTTTCACTCTACTGGATAGTGTGATAATTAAAGGTGAACTAAAAACTCTTCACTAACTTAGAACATATGTAGCCTTGGGGATCATCTGAGGCTGTGGAAACCTAAAATGTAGATTTCTATAGAGACAATGGAATAGGACAGATATCATTACTTGAATCATGAAAATAAAAAATGAAATCCCAAGATACTTGTTTTGAATATATTGCAGTCCAATTTGCTACCTTTGCAGTTACTGACTTCTCTTCTAGTGTGACTTTCTTTTTAAATATAAGGCCAGTTATTCACTAAAGACTAAAAATTCCCCTCCAAATACACATTAACTCATTTGGTTCTAAGTAGCCGTTTCATGACCACATTCATATATTTTAACAGCAATGAGAATACATGTGAAAATGCCTTATAACAATATAGAGATTAAAAGTCTGGTTAGTTCATCTGCAAGGCAATTGCTTTGTTGAACCAACTTGAAACCATCATGAATAGGCCGGTTGGAAAATGATTGGCAAAGGCCTTTCATGTGAGCTGATGTTAGGCGGTACAAATGACTCTGAAAATCATCTCTGGTATGACCAATTTATTCATGGATGACTTTGCACATTTTAAAAGAAATGATCCCGTAACTGCTAGTGCTGGGGGGTCAAATATTCTACACTCTTTTAAATTTAAAATCTATGCAATCCTTAGCTCAATGTAGTTTGCCAAGACTTTTTTGCAAGTGGGAAGTACTGTGCCTTCCATAAAACAGGTGGTCAATCATGGTTGCTGAATGACCCTATGTTTTCCCAAAAGGAAAAGAGAAGTTAAAAACATTAATATTAATCATAGGAAGAAACAGTTAAATATGTCTAAGTGAAAGCAAGTGATCCAAGAATCAAGGGTAAAGACTAGGAATCTCTTTGGCATAAATACTCAGACATAAATGAGATAGTTATATCTAGAACGAAATTACTTACTACCAGCACTTACTGCATTTAACAGAGTGATGTTCAAAATGAGTTTCCAGGTTGGCTGGTTTTACTTTAATTTCACCATTACTAGAGGGAACTGGGCTCTTCATGGTATCTGAGGATCACACTGGATTCCTAGCTCATGTTATTTCCTAGGTGACAATTTTATACATATCTTTCAAAATCAAGTCCCTGCTTTGCCTGGTCTTTAGATGAATTTGATAGTTGTGATTAATATTTTACAGAATAGAAGTTATCAGAAAAAAATTCTGCCAGTTCCAAAAACCCCTATTTGCCCATGTACTCATCACAACTGTGCTACAGGGAAGTTCCAAACATTTCAACTAAAGATTTAATACTTCAATCTACTGAAATGAACTGGCAAGAGACAGAGTAATGGGAGAAAAGTCCCCCAAAATTTATTTGATCATACTGTTATATGTACAAGAGTCCTCATATAGACAACCCACAAACCAAGGATAGACTATTTTTATACTTAGTCTCAATGAAACACAAGGTACCTATATAGAAACCCCATTAGAATAAAAAAAAAAAAAAAAGAGATACGATTTAATGCTAATAGTGGAGAGGGACAGCAAGACCTGTCTGTCTTGATTCTTATTGGCTTTCCTAGGGCTAAAAAGATAGACATCCTTTCTGGGAGGGGCATCTTATGACATAAACAATGTAGGGCCAAGAATGTCTTTGTGGGTCAGTCTGGCACGAAAGATGGGGAAATTTTGAGGATTCTTCTTAGGCTTTATGGCTGGCTTTGGGGAAAAGGAGGCCTGCTCTATCGTCCACAATGGAGAAAAAGAATTCTAATTTTTGTGTTATAAATGTGGACAAAGCTTCTCAGCATACACGAGAGAATTCAAACAGGTAAGAAATCCTATGAATATAGAAAATACAAAACACATTCAATAAGAAACTATCCCTCACTGTACACAAGAGAACTCACACAGATGAGAGACCCTAAGGTATGAAACATAGGAACACACAGAATTAAGAGAGAAATTGCTTCTGAGAACTTCACTTCAGGTATCATTTTATGAACTCCCTCAGGGTCATGCACTCTGCCTTCTCTCTTGGTTGACCAAGGAACCATCCCAACTGCTCCACTTTTGAGCTACGGCCCCCATTCCTCCTGTACTCAATACAGAAATATATGTCCCCACCTCCACCTCGCATCATTAGTAATTTTCTAGACCATCTTCGTCTGAATACAAGCATGTTATCATTTCTTCCTGCATTCAGTTTCATCTATTGAACCAACTACCCTTCCCCTTTGAAATGTCATTTTCATGTTTCTTTATGGTTTCAGATATCCAGATCTTTTCAAAGATACAGCAATAAGCTATGGCTTTATCACTGTTATTTCTAATTCAAAAGCTGTCTTCAAACTTAGTAAATGAAAGTGTTGACTCTTTTGAATTTGAGAAGTTATACAAGTTATTTTGAGTGGTGGAAAACTACATATTTATGAGCTCCTTGAATCTGTAGAAATGCTGATATATGACAAGAAAATTTATATACCCCCAATTTTCTCTGTGAAGCAGTGCCGCTTTACTCTGATTAAAAGTTATTAACATAGGAATTGAAATTATAACTAGGACTATTTCATTCAAATAAAACAATACAGTTGGCCTCCATGTTTACAAGTTCTGCATGTAGGTAATTTAACCAACTTGAGTCAAAAAATTCAAGATATTCAAGAGATAAACTGCATCTGTTCTGACAAGTATAGGCTTTTTCTTTGTCATTAGATGCTAAACAATCTAGCAACCATGTACATAGCATTTACATTTTGTGATGTGCCATAATCTAGATATTTAAAGGACTTGAATAATGTGCCTAGGTTAAATGTAAATACTGCTTCACAAAGGAACTGAGAACGTGGATATTGGTGTCTGAGGGGCTTCCTAAAACTGATCCCACATGGCTACTGAGAGATGACTATATATACACTTCCATGATTTGTTGTTTTAAGGAAAAAGTAGTTCTGTTCTATGGTAATTAGTATTGGCTTTCATCTTCTTTACAGCCCTGGTAACTGTTTTATACTGTTTAGATACCTTACATTTTTTCCAGTGTTAAAATTTAGTGTAGGCTCCAGAAATGTTTTATGTCTAAGTTGTAATTATAAATATCACATTGGAAATTAGTGCTAAGCTTGCTCTTACAGTGTTCAGATTGTGATTCATGCAAAGATAGCAAAGATGAAAACACCACGTGTTACTAATATCTCAGTGATAGTGTAAAGTGTTCTCACCTTAGGGATTCATTGAGATAGTTCCTAAAATAAAATGTCAATTTGTTTCAGAATATAAAAACCATTATGATGAATACAACTTGGCAACTTACAACTGTTTAGTTTTTATTCTAACCAAATCTGAAAATCTATCAAATGTGCTCCTATACTGGAAAAGTTTCTTCAGTTTTGATGGGTTTAATTTCTTTGTTTACTAATTGGCACCTTCACTACAGTATGAAAGGCTGCTCTCTCTCTCTCTCTCTCTCTCTCTCTCTCTCTCTCTCTCTCTCTCTTTGTGAATTACATCTAGGGAACATTCTGTTCTCATCAGAGTGACTGATATACTTTATTATGAGCTTGATTATTAGGAAAAGTTCTTTACTTAGAGATTTTGTTTTTATAATCATATTGTCTTCTATGTTTATTATGTATTTTATTGTCATATCTGAGGAGTTCAAACACCTTCATGTCTTATAAAACCATCTTTGGGATTTCATAGATTGAGCTTGGAAAATCATGAAGATTTGTTTCCTCATCTTAGAAGAAAAGAGAAGATATAGAAGTAATTAGACTTATTTCCTATGATTCCATATATGTTACATAGGAAAAATCAAAGTGGAAGAGTTCCTGGGTAATTGCTGGATTAAATTTGTATAGGAAATGTTATTAATCTAAATATTCAAAAACTGTGTGCTCTACAGAAACTGCTTACAGATTTACGAATGTCCTTACAGTTTATATGTGCCAGAGTCCTGGCTATGTTTAACTGATGATGTTGGATAACAACAGTCTATTGTTGATGCAGGTAAACAGTGGCCCAGTGGAACACTGCCTGTAGTGATAAAGTACTATTAGAATAGAAGCAAACACATTTGCTTTTATATTATCTGTGGCTGCTTTTGCACTACAATAACAGAAGTGATTAACTGTGATTGAGACATTATATCCTCTAATAGATTTATTTAATTAATTTGTTATAGAAAATGTTTGCTGATTTCTAGTATAGTTTTACTAGTCATAATATTAGTTAGTTTAAATAATCGACTATCTGAATTTTTTTTTAATCTAAACTTTTATGGCCCTAAGGTTTTCAATTAAGAATACATATCGGTGTTACCAATGGAATTTCATAAAACTGGGTGTTATGGATTAAGAATTTGTGATCAACTTAACACCAACTGGATTATATAGTATGGTGCTGAGCATAGATGTTCCACCTGAAGAAAGTTGCCAGCATAAATAGCGACGTGGCAAAGGAGAAGCTGTTGCATTGATGTGTTGAGGCATTGTGGGTTCTCCTACATGTTGCTGTTTGAGCTTTGGTTCTCTTGGAGAAGCTCTGGCCCTCACATCGAGCATTGCTTCCTGTCTCCGGATAGGAAGATATGTGCCGCTTGGTCTCCAGGATGAACTTGTCAAGCTGGCTTCCTGGCATATACTCCACTGTGCTTGTCATTGGAGGAGCTCAGGCCTCTATGTCGTTGAAGATGGTTGTGGTGCTTTTCAGAATAGCCTTGGTCTTGTGAGTGTGACTTCTCGGCTCCAGCGTAGAATCCTCAACCTACCAGCACAGCTCCTGTGGCTGGCATAGACTTTCAGGCTTCCACTGTTGACCTTTGGGCCTGCCCAATACGGATCCATAAAAGATACTTGCGTGAATCCTTCTTGTGGGTACCAGACCTCCAGTTGGACTCGTCGAAGGCATTGTCATGAGTTCAGGGTCTTCGTATGGACTCATGTGGGACATTGCTTTGGGATGAAAGCCCTTGGTTAAATATTCTGTCTTTGGTGTTGCAGATAGATTTCCTGCATTTTCTTGTGTTAACTCTCGGTGACCATCATAAATAAATTATAAACTCCATGTCCTGATTCTTATTGTTCTTTGTGCAACCCCTGACTACAATACTGGGTTATGTAGGACCCAGCCCACTTATTTTCTCATTTGAGAGTCTTGCAATATTCTTGGTAGCATTTGTATATTTTGACGTAGGGTTATTCTGTTATACATCAAAATTTTTTCTTTGTGAAAATTGTGTTCATTTATTTTTATAAATTATCTGTAACATTGCTACTTTTATATGAAACTAATCTTAATCATTATCCTTAGACATAGTATATTTAAAACATTTTGATTAGCTTTATTATCTTATTTCAAATGCCAAAGATACAACCCAATTTACTTGTTGGTTGAATTGCATTTTATATGAACTCTAATCAGATTTTTCATATTTGTAAATTGCCAGTAATAAATTAACCACAGCACTTTTGTCCCCATCATCTATAGATACTGCTGTGTCACTTGTATTCATTTCCAAAGGTGTTGCCATTAGCTGCAAATCCATCTCAAGCACCAGGGTAAAGGCCTAAATAAGTTTAGAATATTTGGGCAAATCTCATACAGCCTATCAGGATTCATAAAGGAAAAAAACTCATAAAGGAAAAAAATCCCACAAAAACCCAAGGGAGGTAACTTCATGAGCTTTGATCAGAAAATCCAATAAAACAAGTATTAATTACCTAGCACTGCATGAATTAATGAAGAAAAATAATTTGTGTTAATTTGTAATATTGTTAATGTCAGTCTCATATCTTGTTTTTAAATAGATGTAGACATCCTTTTTTCTTCTGGAGCTCTTGACAATGTATAACAATTTGGTGGGCCCTGATTTGTAAGCTAATGATATCTGACATTTTGCTTGTTTATTAGCTCTTCTATCCCTTATTAAGAAACTTTTAATGGCTCCTTTTATTTTATAATTATCTGTATACCTTCTATTCTTTCCGGAATGTAATAGAAAATACTGGTTACACCCCATCCGACCTTGCCTGGTATATCATATTTGAGGATACCGTTCATTTTTTGTTGTCATTTTAAACAAAACAGAGCCCAACAAAACAAAACAGAACACAACAAAACAAAACAGAACACAACAAAACAAACAGAACCCAACAAAACACTTTCACTCCTTTGCCAACCAAAGCAAAAGAGTGAAAGTGGCACAGAACTCTAAAACAGGACACTAGGAAATCAACAATGACCACCACAATATATCCTGCTATCTTCACAATAGTTGTCCATACCATCAGACATAGTAAAACCAAATCAAATCGAACTAAACAAAGCCAATAAAAATGTAACACTGAATAAAACAAAACAATAAATTGGAACAAAACAAAACAGAACAATGCTGCACATTGTTTTCCTTAACATAGCTGCTCATAGGATAAAACTGGGGCTGGTGGTATGAGCATCTACTTGGGGGATGGCAGTGTGCATTGTGTCAGCTGTGGGAGTGATCCTCCTGTCTTGTTTTTGAAGTACAGTCTTTTGATCCTGTTCATTTAGTCAGGTACAGCAAGCTACATTTAAGAAAGGATGACTTTATGGAGACCTTGCAAGAAACTGGCTTGTTGCTTGTTTTTATAAATTCTCAGCATTACAAGTGAGGTCTGTGACTATATTAGCTCAGGAATGTTAGAGTAATTTGGAAACTTGGGAAAGGAAAAACTTCTTTAAATTTATAAGTACTGCAGGGAATCTGACTGCATTTCTTGAGATTGGCCTTTTAGGCTCAGGCTAGAAAGTAATATAGCCTTTGAAAATCTAATACAAGCTTCCTTAAAAAAAATTCAAGCATGGAAAACTTATGCAAGCCTATATATTAACACTTGCTGCACATATGTAAATATTCAGCCTGAGCCTAAAGAGATCTGTCTTATTTTACAATTACAAATAAACTTTTTTGGGGATTATTTTTGGTCCAAAAGAGGAAAGACTGTCAAGATGCAAAATAATTACTAGAATATTCAGTGGAAAACTATTCATTATTTAGAATAATTCCTTCTAAGTTATTCAACTGGGTCTTTCACTGTCATTGAACTATTTTATAGCTCTATAATATGTAGCTCACAATAGTGCAAAAATAATTCTTGGCTGTATACAGCCAGATAAATTTGTTCAAGTATATCCAGAAAGATCAGTTGACTTTTCTATATTTGCTCCATGGAAAAGTGTGTGTACACTTTCATTTTTAACTTTTCCTTATTCCATATGAGTTTATTTTTCTTTGATTTGTCCTTTACAATAGTTGTAACACATTTTAGGTTTTTTCCTTGACTAATAAATTACATAATCAAATCTCAAACATTTATTAACTTTGTTTTAATTGCAAAGTTGGATATTTCCCAATAATATCAAGCTAACCTAAATCTTCTCTCCCTTCTTGATGGAAAACTGTGAAAAGTACAAGAAACAAAGTTCTGTTACTTTAGGCTTTATATGCTAAAGGAGGGAGAGGGATAATTAATGAAATAAGCAAATGTCATAAAGTGCATGACAGAGTGGAGCACTGTGAAGATAAGTACAAGATGCCATCCAGAAGAGCTGCTATGCTGGAAATTTATCTGAACATATGGTGTTTCTCTGGAAGATATGAAAACCAGGAATAATACTACTTGCATTTCTCAATGGTATTTATGGCCCACCAGAGGTCTTTAACTCTCTATAGGGATCATAAAATAGTAGAAATTTGGATGTTAGGGACACTTGGAAACAGCAACAATACCAGCTTCCAATAAGTCACAGCTTGTATCTAGATAAATTGCCAAAGCCTCATGCGTTCACAGGTGTGGCTTTTTGGGGGTGACTGGATCTTGGGTGTGTGATACTGGGACTAAGGTTATATGGCACTGTATTGAGCCACTAATTGGTTTATCCTAGTTTGGGTGCTGATAATGGGAAGGTCTACCCTAGGGTGGGTGGCACCACTCAAACAGTTTGTAGCCGGAGTGGGATAAAAAGGAAAGGCTCTTTTGGTGTTACGGCTCTGCTGCTGCTCCTGCCTTCTGCCTGCCTCTCCATGAACCGTTTCTCTTTGGTGATGCCCCTCTGCCATGCCACTCTGCCTTACAGCCAGCCAGCTGAGGATTGAAATTTTTATAAACTGAGAGCTGAAATAAAACTTTCCTCAAAGTTAGTCTCAGCAATGACAAAAGTGAAACAGTCACACGCCTTATCACCCAGTGATAACATACCTTCTACAAGGCTACAAAAGGAATCTCAGCCTTCATTACTCTGTTCCGATCAGTTTCATACTATTTTTTTGTATGAATTCATTGTGTATAAAGATACAGACAACTATTTAGAAGAAAACGAGAGACATTACGGTAGACACTGTAGATCTCCTGTTGTCTTGCTTTGAAATCTGTGTCACTTGCATTGTTTCTTCTGATCTGCTTTGTTCTGTTTAGTTTTACCCTCTTTAAAATAAAAAAAAAAAAAAAGGAATCTCAAGTCTATAGATTTGACAGAAAGACTGACTTTTCATTTACTAAGCAAGTATTTACCACGTATGCCTATTT
The DNA here is from genome assembly GCF_034190915.1 of Cavia porcellus. Lineage (NCBI taxonomy): Eukaryota > Metazoa > Chordata > Mammalia > Rodentia > Caviidae > Cavia > Cavia porcellus. The sequence continues at coordinate 66,025,062 of NW_026947496.1, read as the reverse complement.
TTTGGGAAAGAAAACTAAGTTCTTTCATAACAATTGAAAATAGATTTGATTGAAAGGTACATAAGAGATGATGGAGTCATACAGTGAACACTTAAATAAATTACTAAAGTAAAAGGCAGAATAGCCAAGAATGATGAAATAAGTATGTTTGAAGCAAGGTGAGGGAGTATTTTAGAGTGTTTTGAAGGTGCTACTGGCAGTGTGTCATTTACTGTGATAAATCTTTTTATTTAAAAAATCACCATATTTTGTTATCACCCTTCATTTAACAAGCACTTGTGGCAATTTCTGTCAAATAAAAATATTACGGTGTATCTTCATGCACCTTACTAACTACAATAGTACCATGCAACTTGTGACCCTCAACCAAAGTCAAAATCACTATGATAGATAAATACTGAAATCAATTCAGACATTGAGGAAGCCATACAGCACAACTAAAGATACTCACAATAAAGCCTTTCAAAATTTCTTTTAAAAGTGGCAAGGATGATGGATCAATGTATTCAGGGGAATTTAATAGCAATATGTGTTTTATTGTGATAATTTAAAAAATTAACATTCACCATATATTTTGATCATACCTTATATAATATCTGATATTTAACACAAAATTCATTGGTGGTTGTAACCAGATAGAAGTTGTTTCTCAGTTACAGTTTTCAACATATATTTATGGGAAATCATATAGCTATAATGTTGTATTCCATTTCTCCAAATACACTGAGGTCAGAAACAGCCCCTCTTGATAAGAAGTGTTTTGCTTGCCGGATAATTCATGACTTTGTAAAGCTTAACTCACTAGCTCATCCTTGAGATGTCTGATGGCTCTGGAAATGGTACAGACAGTCAGAATAATTACCACTGTGTGGCAGCGAGGTAGAACATCCCAATTTTATGCACAAAACATCAAAGCACAAAATTTGGATGCTTCAAAGAATTCTACATAGACTACTAGCCTACTTTAGAGGGTTCTGACTTTTAAGAAAATAATTTCTTCTGAAATAACTTTCTTTATTATGAACAGTAGCAAGCAAATGATCTACAATCCCATCTTCATAAAGATTTCTCTTCTGAGAGCTAAAGTTTCAGAGAATCAATGGAAGGCTAAGTGTGCATGAGAGGTCCCCGATGCTGACAGCACTGACTCAGGGGACAGCCTGAGAAAGACACGCGTGTCCCCTCTGTGAGATAACATCTCCCCTCTTCCTCACGGCATAAGGAACTGCAAGTAATTACCCACAAAAACAGTCTGACTTTCAGATCATTTTCGTCTACTCTCTGGATGATAAATAGAGAAATGAATGAAATTAATAAAAATAATGAATAAATTAATAAAAATGAACTATGACAAAAGAGAACTGTGTTAAAATCGGGTGCTCTTTCTGTGTCCTCTATTTCCCAGTGTGTAAAACCTTATCCAAAAAGTACTACCTGGGTTGGGATGGGAGAAGAGTTTATTCAGAGGAACAGGAAGCTTCTACTTCTTCTACTCATGTGTGTAAAATTTCCTTTTAAAGATATTAAAAGCAGGGTGCTTATAAACATTATCCCCTCATCTATATGTTCTTCCCTTAACTTCCTTTCCAAAGGTTAGTGGTTGCCAAACAGAATACTTTTTTTATCATCCTGATAAAATATGTCCTCTGCTGAACTTTCCTAAAGTGAAGTGTATCATCCTTCTGGTGGTTGCTAAGCAAATATGTTTTCTTTCTCTCTAGAATAGATTATTAATTATTTCTTAATCTTCCCTTCTTCAGCTGCAATCTCTAGCAAGTTCCACTAGACCAGAAGTGCTGTTTATTGTATTCTAATTGGGCTCAAGGAACCAGAGGAACAATGCATTTCCTATGGTCAGGGGGTGAGGCGCTCTTTCTTTCCTACTGTACAAAAAAAAAATACCACGGCCCCAGTTGCATCATTTGTAAACTGGACCTGGTGGGTGGTGATAGACATGTACAGAAAGATACTTGGTACCTGATGCTCATATAGACACCAACCACCCCACACTGACAGCCAAAGTGGCCACCTTTGGATTGTGTATTCATGTGGACACAGAGCTCCTTGCTGTTCCTGCAACATTGAGCTCAGTTTCTGTTCTCCAGGATCCATGTTAGGGTGGATACAATGCTTTTCATCCAACCACTAACACTCAGTGAGTCGCATCAATTAACTAGATCTCTGAATGAAAGTCTGTCTTTTCCAACCTTCTATTTTTGCATTTTTTCATTCAACAAGTATTAAGTTCATTCCTTAAGTCTTTGAAGAATTTTGGTGAGGCCAGTCAGATCAAACTCTCTTACAATGTAATGGAGCAGTTCTTAAGGTATTTAGTGTCAAATCCTCTTTGGAAGCTTGTTGAGCCCTGTGGGAATTCTCAGATTATGGTCTTTAGATGTGTAAGATAAAGTACATAGCGCTATAATATTATAAAGAAAGTCAGGCAAAGTAAAATATAGTTATAAAAATTATGATACATATTCATAGTTCTCTTCTAATGACTTAAATACCTGAGTCAATAGGTTTAACAATCAGGATAATTTTAAGGCAATGATGAACATCATCTATACTTTGAGAGAGTTGCATCACATATAATGTGAATGATTATATCTGTGATTTTTAACACACACATAAACCCTGTGGAAGGAAAAAAAATTGGCAAATACTAGAGATTAGGGCCAGTGTGGCTCGATCAGAGATTATGGGCAAAATGAGACAAGTGACAGTGTGTTGTTAGACATGACCACTTCCCCATCAATACCTGTAGTAAGGAAATCACACAAAATGGCGGTGCCATGACTGACAAAGAAATAGCACATGTGGCTTCTGAAATGGCTGAGTCTATTTACAGCTTCAGTAAAGCATGGATTTTTTTCAGGGTTACCGTACATTCAAATATAGCTTTAAAAAATCTTATTTAAGATGGTACAGACAAATGACAAGACAGTTTCCCAGGGAACTTAAATTCTTAAATCACAGACTACAAGCAGTGTGAAGAGCTATTTTGTGGGTGGGGAAGCTGATACTCAGAGAGATTACTGAGAGCGCTAAAGCAGAGAGTAGCAAACCTGCCAGTACCCTGGTCCTTTCACTCAGGTTCCCTATGTGCTCTGTTGAGAAATACCCAGTTCAGCGGGGCAGGCATAATCAGATCATTTGTCTTGCACACCAGGGCTTTTATTGACAACTAAGAGCTCCAAGGAGAAATTCAAACAGAATTATCAAAATCTATATTTGTCCTTCTGGCAACCCATCTCCCCACCTACGCCCCTGGGATCAAGAGAGAAAATTTTATTGGATATGTCTCTCATTTATTCTACATTTCTCTGTGATAAAGGAAATCCATTTCCCACTAAATTAAAATTGCTTTTTCATCCTAACAAACACTATACCCTTGGTATACACTAGAATAAAAATAAATTGATTTTTAAGTATCCACTGGAAAAAAACAATAAGAAGCATAAAAATCATGGTGCCATTGTGTGTCTTTTGAACAATTTAGCTATGAAAATGGATTCTTATCCTGGAGACAGCAATTCGTTTTCTCTGATGGTAACATTTCTGAGTAGTTCAGTAGCTTCAGTGAAAACTTCAATCTCCCAGATATTTTGTATGTACATCTTTGTGCATGCTTTCTGGAAGAATTCCCACTCAGGATATTTCAACTGGAAGGGAAATGGATGCATGTATGTATGATGCACATATTTGTATTCATGATGTTAAATTACCAGTTTGTTTGAGTTTTTGCTAAAGCAATAAGACACTTAACAAAACATATGACTGTATTCCTAAAAGGAAAAAAAAAGCTTTGGTAAGGTCTCAGCAACATATATGTCCTTATAAAGCTCCACAGAACTACAGACAAAGGGGTTTGAGGATGCTGCACTCAATTTTGTGCTCCTAAAACAATACTAGGTAACAGTTTTAGTCAGGGCTCGATGGGTTAATGTTGTCACTAGCCCACCTAGGATAACTTCAGATGTCCTTTTGATATAATCAGGCTGTGAAATACCTTAACAATCATAAAATCACTTCTTTATGTGTTGCATTGCTAGCCACAGAGTTAACAACTTTATCTCTGGACAGAAATGCAGGGAGAGAAAATGAATGAGTGAATGAATGCAGAGATAAGCTTGCACCTTGGAAACTTACATACCAGATGCTAGTGCAAAAACTCAATTCTGATGTACAGACTGCCAGGATTTTCATTTCTTATCCAAGCATACAGGGACTAAGGTTTAAAAAAAAAATATATATATATATATATTATATATATATATATAATATAAATAAATATATATATCTGTAATAAATCTTATTTAGAATGTCATTAGTGACATTCTATAAGCAGAGTGAAGTAAATTAATTTTAGTTTTATGAAAAGAAATGGGCTAACTAAAGGCTATGTAAAATTCAATGTTAAATTTTGAATGACAAATATTAATTTTATAATAAAAAGAATACAAGAAGGACTTTTAAAAATAATGGAAAAGCCCATGTGTGCATATCCTACGGTGCTCATAGCGTATTATGGAAAATGTAGTCTACACATGTCCCATGAAATTACATCCAAGGGTACCAGTAGTGGTAGGTTTCTAGGAAGCCCATTAAGTATGGATCTCTGTTCTCAGACATGTAGAATAAAAAAGCTGAATCAGATTGTACATATGGCTTCTTCCAGTTAAAACCCCTGTGAGTAGAAATGTTCTGAGAAAAACTGAGACACTGTAAAAGAAGATTTCTATCCTGCATCTTTGCCCTTTGCTGGCATTATCTTTAGATATCTTCACTATACCCAGGTTTGCAGTCCTTCTGGAAAGGCACACTCTTCTTCTCAAGTCATCACTTTTAATTTCCCAAATCAATCATTGATTGTTATACTATTGATGCCAATACTTCTTTTTTCATCATGGAGAAGTCTTCTGCTCTATTGAGAAATGTCTTCCTCTAGCTCACCTTAAAATATACTTCATTAAATGTAGAACCAAGAGTGAGATTTTTCAGATGCTTAGGAAAACAGTTGCGATGTTTTGTAAAATTAATTTTACACTTATTTTGAATATTAAAACATCCAACTTTATTTAATGTCTCACTAAGAACAACTTTAAGACACTTATAATCAAAGCTCATGAACAGGAAAACCCTTACCTGCTAACTGGTTATGATACATTGAGCCTGCCTGTGTCATCAAAAGAAGAGCCATTGGTGACAAGACTGCTCACCAGGCACCTGGTCTCCTGTGTCTCCGGGGGCTCTCTCTCCCCTCCCCCTCTACTTCACCTTTCAGATAGCACAAATAGTGGAAGAAGGCTTCCCAGCCTTCACCAAACTACTCTGTCATCATTCAAAGCAAAGTGGAGATATATCTTGTACTGCACCATACGCTAGTCTGTATTGTCTCACTCATTCAAGTCCTGACGTCAACATTTATCCAGGCATATTGTGATCACTGATCAACCTTCAAGGGTTCCCCAGCTCCATGTCCTCTATCTGAAATACATTAGCTATTAAAGACTGAAGAACAGGATCTCCAGAGACATGAAAAGTACTGTTTTGCCCTCTGATTTCACTTGCATCCCATTGTGCGAGGAAATGTGTCCCTTCAGCCTTCCTAAGAGTGAAGAGAAACTCCACTATCTGACCAGGGAAAGAGGAGATGGTAGGAAGGAAGACACTACTCCTGGCATAATTAAGGTACCTGGTCCATCCCCCACATACCCTGTACTCATTAATCACATGCTCTTGTCAGAGTTGATGACCACTTTGCTTCCTACCATAACCTTCTTCCGTTCTCATCTCTGTCAGCCCTGCAGGACCTTGGCTGAACATTTTCATTCTAATTTGTAATGCCAGTCATAATTCCAGAAAACAGTTTAGAATATCATCATTATAAAAACAAACAAAATGACCCACACCAAGAAACAAAGGGGCTCCAACTCAGAGCATACCACCTAACAGATAGAGGTAACACACTCTTCAGATTCATTTCAGCCAAGCCACAAATGTGCTAAGATCATGAGGTGTAGTTCTAGCCCAGGAAGGTACCTGAAACAGCCAATGAAGAGCAGCCAACTGTAGCCTGTGGGCCAAAGAGGCCCAGCACACTCTGTTTGTAGACCTACAAGCAAGGGGTAGAATATATATTTTAAAGAGGCAGCAAAAAACTAAGAAACAATTGAGTGACAAGTACATCACAGTGATAATGAATTCTTTCCCCTTCCAAACTTTTAAGTTTCCTCTCTTTGCCATAGAAACATCAGACATCCTTCCTGGAGTTTGTAAACTGCTCTGCCAACCACCTGGGTCATAGGAGCTGTCCTGGGGTTTCACAGTCACTCTTGCTGCAAGTCTTTCCTGGGCTCTTAGTAAAATGTAAATGAGACCATGTCATTGCTTCCCTCAAAACCTTCCAATGACTTCTGGAAAATGGAGAATAAAATTGAGCTTCCTCCTGTGGCCTGCCTGGCACCCATGAGTTAGCCCTGCTCCCTCTGAGACACCTTCCCACTGTCCCACTGCAGACGCCACGGTACCTATGGTTTCCTTCCAGATCCGGCCTCTGCCTCGGCACACTCTCCCCTTTCCTGGTATCTTCCCTGCCTCAGTTATTATCACAGCTCCTTCCCCTCCGTGTCCCTGCTCACAGGCCACATGCCACCACATCCACTCCCATCCTGGCACAGAAGTTAAGCAATAGATACTGTTGTATGTTCAGTCACTGTTGACTTAATATCTGTCTCATGCACTAGAATGGAAGTGCTGTGAGGACAGGAAACTTGATTCTTCAACTTTTGAATGTCAATAGAATCTCAACAGATGTTCAGCAATATTCCAACAAAATGAAACAAAGACAGAAGAAAAGAAGAAAGAGAGAGAAACAGATGGAGGAAGCAGCCAGTGCGTCAGTGTGAATGAGTTTATCGCATCACTTCGGCTTCACTGTCACCTCCTCCCTGAAGCCTTCTTTGAATAGCAAGTCTGAAGCCACGTTGCTCCTTCCAACCCGTCTTGCCCCAGCCACCCGCTGTAGTGTTCTTAGAGCACATGTCACGGTCCAATTGACCTGTGGATTGTTTTTTCTTATTAGTGTGTAAGTTTCATGAACTTGTTTACCTATCACTGTGTTGACTGTCCCCAAAGGCAAGTCAGAGCTGCACACAAGTGAATACTCACATATGCATACTGAGGGCATGAATGAATCTGTCAACTGACAGGGAAGGTGGTTTCTTCTCAACAGACGGTACCAGCAGGCGCGGAGCTTGTGAAAACGTGGACACATTACAGATACAAGCAGAAAAGGAGGTCCAAACAGAAGGCGATCTCCCCTTCCCCCACAGTGCGGCTGAGTTGACACTTTTAACCCTGCGAGATGGCAGACAATGTACCACCTGCCAGTTTCGCCTAGACCATCTACCTCATCTTGCTCCTGGTGTGCAGGCTTGAGCATGGGGTAGAGCCAGCAGATGCTTCAGCAGAAGCCCAGATGGTGTGTGGGGATGCGTGTGGAATTGCAAATCAGCCCGGGCTACAGCTCACCTCTATTACCTGCTTTGATCTCAATTTCTGATGGATTTCCGGAATAAACACTCATGGAGCCTTGTTTAGGAGACAAATTTTGAAGTTATGCATTTTTTTTGTTTTTCTGAAATGCACCATGCTGTCAGTCCAGCTACTTTCGTATTTACATAAAGGATGTGGATAAATAAATAAGGTCACGAGAAAGACAAGACAAGGGTAATCACCATAATCTGGCTACAGAATGCACTGAATAACCATGTCTTAGCCATCTCTCTTCTTGGTACCCAGCACAGGGGTAGCTTCTGCCTACAGCTGTGCAGGAGACACTGCGCGACTGCATGGCATGTCTGTGACTAATGGCTGCCAGCACTGTGCAGTTCACAAGCCTGGAGACACTGCCCTGTGGCCCAGATTCACAGCGCCTGGATACATCAAGGAGCTCTCTAAGGTCTGAAGAATGAGCAGGGAAAGGACGGCAAGGAGCCTCATTTGCTACCTGGAAACCGTCTCAGCTGGCTGCTAGGCAGATGATGGGACTTAAAATAACCACAGAGTTTCTGGAGAAAGAAGGCAATATTTGTGGCCAGGAGCCCTGAGACACTGTTCGTAAGATTTATCTTCTTTTGGGAAGGTATAAACCCTGGCCTACATCATTAATTTTATTAAATATGAATTCCCCAATGGTAGTGTGATGCCTTATTTTGTGCCTTGTTTGCTTGTTTATGATTGTGTCAAGGACGCAACTTGAGAAACTCTCAAGTGTGCAGGTGCTTAGGAAATTTCGATCGGGCTCAACTGATCCACGCTAGCCCCACTTTGGTTTTCTCCTTAATGATAGCCCAAGTGATCATTCTGCAACACAGTCCAGGTGCCTGAGCCTGGTGTTCTCTCCTGTCCTGTCAGAATGGGCTCCCGAGCACCACTCGGACAGTCCAGGCTTCCCATCTGTCCACCTCTGCACCACAACTTCTATTTTTCACACTGGTTTTCTCCCAGGCCTGTACCCTTGCTGTTCCCTCTGCTCCCCCATCTCATGTCTGTGTCTGTTTGGAGGCCACCTCCTCCAAGAAGCCCTCCTTGGCTATCCCCATCTCAATCATTAGTCTCCGTAAAATCTATCCGAGCCTCCTTTACTCCTCTGACTTTCATTTTCTGATTTTTTACAGGTACATGCTTCCATTTTCTACACGACGCTAACTGCAATAAAGACAAAGGATTTATTTCTCTCCTTGTTCTACCCCTAGCACTTAGGGCGGTACACCTGACACATAAGCAACTTTTAATAAATATTCAAAGGATGCATGAAAGAATGAATTCTTGATATTAGAAGCTGTCAAAAATAGCAAACTAGATCCACAAAAATCACTGAAAATAAGCCTGTGAGTATGAGGTCATTCCTTCCCTGAATGTTACTCAACTAATTTGTACTTTAAAAATACCAAAGGCAAAATCTTGTAGGGCAGTCGCCAGAAGAAATAATTTCATCAAAATAGTGTTTTAAATGTGCAAGTGTTGTTTTATCACTGCAGAGGGGTGTGCATTGTTTAAAAAAGTTAAGTGTGTGCAGGAAGCACTCTCATGTTCTTTGTGCCGTGTTGTGTTCACTTTATTGCACTATGAAATGTGGAAGCCCCCACCACTGCCCCCAGAATTAAGGTTATTAGCCTGCTCAGCCTGCCTAGGGCTGGAACACTGTCTAGCCTGGTGTCAGGGCACAGTTCTTGCTATAGTCTAGCTCTGTATTTTCCAGCACAAATGGGTTTCTCTTAGGTAGTGGAGAAACCAAGTGTGCACAGTAGTATAGGAAATTTTTCTTTTAAAGATACGTTGTCCCTGGAGAAATTTTAGAAAATGTATTCACATTAAAAAATAAACATGTTAATACTGAAAATACAAATATCTAAGCTTTGTTGACTACTTACTATCTACCAGGTTCTGTTTGGTGCACTTTCCAGGGAAATACTTTATATCTGATTAAGTCTCTCAAATTTAAAGTTATTTGTGCCTTCTTGCAAAACTCTCTAAATGGTTCCCATCTCATCCATGCTAATTTCACAAGAACTGGTTCCTGTCCCTCTTCATCCTCTGCTCTGTTCCTTCTTGCTCACATTAGCCTACTTGTCACTTCCCAAATACTCCTAATGTGCTTCTGCCTCAGGACATTTGCACTTGCTGGTCCCTGCTTTTATTTCACAGCTCCTGATAGTTTGGTGCTTGTGCCTTGGTCACAGACTCAGTGAGTCTTCTCTGAGCACCAATTCACAGTTGCAAAATTACTCCCACTATCTTGGCAAGTCATCTCTTTACTTGTCCCATAGTATTAGCTATACTCTGACATTCTTAATAGTGTTCATTTATTTATTTAAAGCCCTCCTCCATTAGGGCATTGGGATATAGACTGGCAAATTTAAATCTGTTTTGCTTGTGCCTCCTGCCTTGGTATCTGTGAGTACACATGCCCAAGTGAAATGAATTAACTGATTCAAGCCGTATGATAATCATGGAAAATACTACTGTGATTCTCATTTCACAAGTGAGGAAAATGAGGCACAGAAGGAACAACTCGTCCAGGGTAAAAGAAATGATAATTTGTTTTGCAAATGACCTTTCTATCATTTATTTATTTATTTATTTATTTTTGGAGACAGGGTCTCGCTATGTAGTTCAGGAAGGAGTTGAACTTGGGTTCACTATGCAGTCCAGGCTGGCCTGGAACCCATGACAATCGCCCCTATCTCAGCCTCCTGGGAGCTGGGATTAGAGGCATGTACTGCTATGCTCTGATACTGATTATCACTTATCTTTTAGCCTCACATGGATTTAAAGCATAAATGAGCCACTTTTAGGAGAAAAGTAACAGTTTATTATAGGAAAGAAACACAGATACAGTGGAGATTGTTTCTCCACAGACAAATCAGCCAGTTATTCCACAGAGTCACATTGCATTATGGGGGAATTTACTTTCATGGAGGACTCTTCAGGCCTTCCTTATACCCTGCTTCCTTAACCTAGGGAGGGTATTGACTCGCTCCTGTGACTAATCATTTCCTTTCTATTCTCTCTTGTCACTCAAGAGTGCAGCAGTGTCACTCTTGTGCTTTATCTGTGACCTCTTCAGAGTCCCTTTAACTCTCTACTGCGGCTATCCACCTGTGTTCCAGAAGCCAACCATCTGGGTTAGATCTGTCTCTGCAGCTGGTTTGTTGTTTGGCCTCAACAAGTGCCTTAACCTCTTACCTCATGGCCTCATCCCTATCATCCGTGTCCACATCTCAAGAGTCTGGTGATTGTGAGAGGCAGGTTTCTATAAGTCACTCTCTCTTTTTTCCTGACTCTGGAGTATAGGAACTGTCACTTGCACTTTCTAGGTTTCTGTGTTCTCTTATGTAGATGGCGATCATGTTAATCTCTGTTGAGTCTGTTATGGAATTTCAATGAAATAGTTTGGAAGTGTATGATGAGTGTCTGGAGATTGATGTTGCAAACTGTACAATCTGTCACAATTCTAAGCAATTCTAGAGTGTATATTGTACAGAAATTCTACAAAGCATCTAACTATTTCCTACTGGTTAGACCTTTGGGAAATGATGAACATATGGCACCTCTATCTTTGAAATATATTCAATTTCTTTCTTATCAGAAATTCCTAGAAATGGAAAAATTTCCTTTTTGCCTGAAATCTCTATCTTCCAATGATTTGTCAAAACAGTAACCCAAGGAAAGGATTAGAGGCAAAAAATATGTGTTCACTGGAACTTCTAGAAAGCGTAGAGTTGCTCTTTGGCCACATGCATGTACACTCAAAAGAAAGGTGGTATTGTAGACATGAATGGGGTGGGTGCTGTTTGAAAAGAAATGCTTCCACAAATGGTACTGAAAAGAGGTACATGGCAAAACTGAAACCTATAATGTGCTCAACATGCTCCCAGCATTGATGTACACAAACAATTTAAAGGCAAAATTCTGTTCAAGAGAATTAATGCCATACTGAGCATGTTAAGCGCTCTAAGAGCTGAGACAGCTTCTTGAAATGCATGAAGAAAGAGGATCAAAAAAGAAAGAAGCCAAAGAGGAAGGTCTCTGCAGTACCATCCTCCTCTGCTCAGAAACACAATGCATGAGGAATGAGTGGAATGGGGCGGGGTGGGGTTAATTACTAGGACCTAAGCTCTCTGACCAGGGCCAGAACAAGTGTAAAACAATTAAAGTTTAAAAATAATTAAACAAATAAATTAAATTTTTAAAAACTCTGAGTTGAAAAAAGAAAAAAAAAAAAAAAAAAAAAAGAAAGAAAGAAAATGAGTTCCTGGCTCTCAGAAGTTATTTATATTCTAAAGACTCTAGGTTCAGTGTAAATTGTTTTCCTTAAAGATTTCTCCTGCTATGGTGTGACCATGAGGAGATGCAGGTAAAAACCAAATGAACAGAGCAAAAACTGGCATTGATTACTGATAACAATAAGGAGAAAGAAAAGCAACTAGAGCAGAAACTGCTTCATCTTAGAGTGAAGAAAAACTCAGAGCTCAGCCTAACAGGCATCTGCTTCCGTAGTCTGGGATCTGAATGATGGCAGGCTGCAGCAGGAGACAGTTAGGGTGACAGCACCCCGAGAAAAGGCACAGCCTGTGGAAAGGTCGCAGGAAGGAAACGGCCCTTGAACATTCAGGGACAGAAAGAATATCAGAAAGACTACAGCAAACTTAGAGTGAGTAAACTAGGGCTAGAAGGGTAGAAAGGCAGCCAACCTGACCCCGTAGGGCTAGCCCAGCACGCATTTTTGATAAAGGTTCACTTTATAGATATTTCTGGCTTTTTAAGCCTTACTATGTCTGTTCCTGTGTTCCTGTGGCATGTTACGGTTTATATCTAGATGTCACCAAAGCCTCATAGGCTGACAGGTGGGGCTTTGGGGAGGTGGCTGCGTCATGGCTGTGATACTGGACTAGTCCACTGATCAGCTTCGTGTAGTCCTGGGTGTGGATGAGCTGATGTCCTGGAAACTGAAGACCCACCCTAGGTGTGGAGGCATCACCCCACAGGCTTGTGGCCTGGCTGGAATACAAGGGAATGAGAGAAAAAGCCAAGTTGTGTCTGCTGCCTCCTGCCTTGCCCTGGACTGTTTCTCCTCTACCACACCACCCTGCCACTGTCAGCTAAATAACTTTAACTTGTGGGTGTTGGGTACTTTGTGCTGGCAACAAAAAAGTGACTAAGACATGAATGAAAGAAGCCACAAGAAAAAGCATTGCACTGCACAGGTATGTAAACGAATTCATATTAAATGTTCCAGGAAACACAAACTACAAAATTGAGCAGCCCATTGGACCTATTGGCTGCAGGCTATATTTGAGCCAAGCCTCGTGGGCTCTGTGGAAGTTTCAATGACATTTTAACTGCGAAGGTGGGATAGAAGCAATGATAATAGCATCAACAGGAAGTCGCTGGACATTTTTTAAAAACGACCGATATGATGCTATTATTAGGGTCTCCAGGTATTTGACAGACACTTAAAAATAGATTCTTAAATAACAGGCCATTTTGAAAGAGAAGAAAATTGTTTTAAAACTCCCTTATAGAACATCTAGCTCCAAAGTGGTAGGCCTTGCAGGAAAAAGACAGTGTCATTACAGGGAACAAAAATCTTTCATATTTGTTGTTTCAGGACATCTACTAACTGAGCTTTTTTTAGTCCTGTGCATTGGAAAGCCTTGGATCAAAAAACTCACTGTCGGTTATCAACCAAGCAATCGCCTGGAACGTAAAACTAAATGGGAGCACACAGACATGTTACGGAGATAATTTTCAATTTTAGACAGCCAAGGACCTGTTACAGACACCAGCACTTTTGAATCCAGCAGACAGATTATCAGTATAACCATTAAGGGCTCATTTTCTTACATTTTCTTTTCCTAACAGCTTTAGTGGGAAATCAGATTTCAAAAACAAAATAAAATGCGTGCCCCTGCCGTTTCCCAAAGCTCTTTATTATTAAGACCTGAATTCAGTGTGCTTGCCTACCAATGATCCACACAGTTCTTAGTTTCTCTTCCTAGGACATGTTTAGAGTTTTCAGTCCAATAATAATATTTCTCTGCCTGTTTGCTGTTCAATAGCATCTGGTACCACATTTTTTTCCAACATTATAACATCTGAAGAGTCTTTCCCATTCCTTACAACATGGTAACTAGATCATGTTTCAATTTAGAAGCTAATACAAAGGTAACAAAAGCTTATAAAAGAGTTATCCTTATTCCTGTGTACCAAAAGAATGTAGAGAGAATATATTAAATAATAAATGTCACTATACAAATTAGAAGCATCAAGATGGCTCCTTGCCTCTCACTATATGCAAAGTATCTCTGCATATTAAGACCTGGGACATTAAACAAAGTGGCACTTGTTCCAGCACCCGGCCACAGCCATAGCCTAATCAATAATGCAATTTGGCCATGAAAACCCAACCTAACCACTTTTTTTTTTTTTTTTTTTTTTCCTGTCTTTTTCCTTTTTATCGGTACCGGGGATCAAACTCACAACTGCCTGCTTGCAAGGCAGGTGCTTATGCCGCTGAGCTAAATCCCCAGGTCCCAACCTAACCACTTTGACAGAACTCTAAAAAGATGACAGGAGAAACAGAATGGAATTGCTAGAATTGGAGGTAGGTATGTAGTCTCGGAGGCTAAAAGCCAATCATTACAAAGTGATCTAAAGCTTTGAGTCTACTGGCAGAAGCTCCTGGGTGTGAAATGACTCATACAAATTGGGCCTCTTTGGGGACAATATTATTCCTTGCAAGTGCTAAGTCTCCAAACTGGACTCACATCAACATTCAACATGAAGGTTCAAGGTTCAAGAGCCTGCAGTGTAAGAAAGAGACCTGCTTTGGTCATTCAATTGTCTAGCAAAAGATTTCTACTGATGACCTCCAAGATGTAAGACTCCTCCTTCTAGGGTAGAGATATCAGAGAACCTCAAGGATGTGCTAATCACTGAGTGGCATTTTCTTGTACTCTACTATTTTACCACCATTTACACTCTCACCCTTGCCCACAATTTCTCTGAGTATGTGTAAATTCCCTTCCATTTCTTGATACCTCATACACAGTAGCTTTGAACGAATATTTATTTGAGGCCATTCACTTCCTGATTCTTTAGAGTCAGAGTGTTTTGGCCAAACAAAGCCCAACCTGGAGAGAAAGACATGGTACAATGCTGATTTAGGGAGCTACAAAAATACAGTGTAACAAGTTGGGCCCTCTGAAGGCCCTCAAGCTAGAGATGCAGCATGTGCCATGAACACTTAGTATTTGTGTTTTGTTTTGGTTTTGGTACTGGGAATCAAATCATGACCTTGTACTTGCCAGGCAGGAACTGTGCCGCTGAACCTTTTCCCTAGCTCCTGTGTAATTAACACGTAAGACGTAACTGCCAGTCACATGTGGACAGATGTATTGGTCAGGAACTTCTTACTATTTGAAAGCAGAGACCCTTTATACTTAGGAGAAACTGGTGTCATGACAACATACTGAGACAAGGAAGAAGGTATACAGATGGCGTTTCCACTATATGGATTTCTTTTAAAAATCCCTCACGCTAATACTCTGGGAGGCAGAGACCAGAAGATCACAAATTTGAGTCCAGACTCAACAAACTGGAATCTTAGTGAGACTTTGTTTCAAAGTAAAAAAATAAAAATAAAGAAAGGAGAGTTATCTAGCTCACAGTGAAGGCCCTGGATTCTACCCTCTAAACTGCAAAACACACAAACCAATGGCTAGCGAGATAGCTTAGTCCCCAGGACGGGGAAGCCCTCATATTATTATCCATAATACATTGCAACTAATGGACGGCAGTCCAATCCCAAAGCTGCCTACTTCACTGGGGAGGGAGGATACATACTAGCAGCAGTGTGCAGGTAGGTGTCCACATCAGGAATCATCCTACACAGCAGGGAAGGACTGAGAAGTGTAGTGCCAGACCCTGTCTACCAGTCTTTTCTGTAAGATCTGCAGGCAGACTGGAAAGGAAGATAGGGATCTGCAGGTGGCAGAAGTCCCAACCTTTCCTTCAGAAGACTTTTCCCATTCTCCCTCCTTCTTTGGTTGTACACTTACAGCGTCTAAAACCTGGACCACAGGGAAAGCCCACAGTCAGTTTCCTCTAACCCTAACTTTCAATGCAATTTGTACTTTCAGCAATGAGTAACCTTCATATGGCATAAGCCAGCCAAACTGCAAACTGAAGTATCTCTCCTCTTATGTAAAAACCAAAGCGTCAGCTCTTCAATAAGGAATAGTATTACATTTTACGACTGTACTCCAATTTATTTATTCTTTCAATAATTGATGAGCAATTGGGATGTTTTGTATCTTTTTTTGGTAATTCGGGATATTTTCATTTGAGAGGTATTTGAAGTAAATTCACACACACAAGAATTTACGTACAAATATTTGAATAGTCAGATTGTTTTCTTTCTCTTTGGTGAATACTCAATGTTGGTGAGGACATAAAATTAGTTCAGTCACTATAGAGATCATTATACAGATGTCTCAAAAAAACTGAAACTAGAAATTCCACGTTGGCCAACTATTTCCTTCTAAGTATTTTCTAAATGTTAAAAACATCGTATTACAGTGATACATGCATACTCATGTTTATAGCAGCACAATTCATAATAGTTAAATCATGCAAGTATCCTATATTTCCATCAATAAATTAATGAATAAAGAAAGTGTGATATTTATACACAATGTAGTACTATTCTGCCATAAAGGATGATAAACTGGCTGATTTGTTGGAATATGAATGAACTCAACACTATAATGCTAAGTCAAATGAATCAGACACACAAGCTTAAATATCATATGATTTACATGAGAAACCAAAAATATAAAGAACAAAATGAAAGATGGGTAATAGGAAGGAGGAAGACAGCTGCTTTTCAAATGAGAAGGGGATCACAAGATGCAGGTGAGGGAAAGGAAGAGAGTGAGAGGGGATGAGAAATGAATTCAGATGTGTTACATGCATCTGCCAACTCCCCACAAGAAATATAATCATTGTGTAATCCGACCATGTAGGAACAAAATGTAAAAACTGGAAAATAAGAGAGAGGGGAACGGCTAAGGCATTGTGGTAGGGGCATGTTTAACATTTGAAGAATTCATCAAACTGTTTTCCAAAGTGACTCTACCTCTTTTCATATTCCCCCCAGCAGTGCAGGAGAGTTCCATTTGCTCCTCATTCTGACTACCTGCTGGTATCAACGTCTTTGTAAGTTTTTGTCGTAAGCAGTTAGAACATCTTATTTTCTCTTAAATCCAAATGGTGGAATAATTAGACCACTTGTGCACATGAAAGAATTTAGCACCAACAAGTTTAAACAACACACTTGAAGTATACAGTGAATAGGTTCAGAGCACCTTAGGATGATCAGGGGAGGTAATGGCCAGCAACTCAGCTTCTAGGAGCAAAGGAAGACAGGAGCCTCTATGAAATCATAGTTGGGCCAATATTGTGATCTACAGTATAGGAATCTTGAGACCTCAAGTCTGGACTTGACAGCTCCCAGAATGCCTGCCAGACAACTATGCTACTGGTAGAATTTCATGTGATTTAATACAAATTCTTTCTGAAAAATTGAGGTGTTTTTGATTCTCTGAGAAGCCAAAGCACAGAGCCATATCTGATTACATCATGTTTCTGATTATAAGGCAAATCTAGGTCCTCATGGCTGGTTCTTTCCGTGGTTTAGTTCTCAAGGTGAACGGTGACCTTAAAAGGGTGCTCCGTGGAGCAGGGAGTGCACAGACCCAAAGCATCTTGTTGAGTCCTCCTTTTTAGCAGGTGTTTTCATTCTGGATTCTTCCTTTGTTCAAACTTCGATGGTTGGAGTTTTTGTTTTAAGGTAGTAAGCTGTTTCCTTGTTAGTGCTAGTTCGGTTCAGTTTTGCACAGGCTCTTGGCTTCTGCCTGCTGAACTAGCTATTTAGCTAAACAAGAGACTAACAAGGAGGACTCCAATTATCTGAAGTGACTGCCCTGGAAATTAGCTGGTGCATCCTGGCAGGAGGAAAGAAGAGGACACCAGCTCAGCTATTTGCTCACAAACAGCTCGCAAATGGCTGTTTTTCCAGGGCAGTTTAGAGAGAGGCTTAGTTATCACCAGGGTCACAGCAGGGAACAGAAAGAAGGTGACTTCACAGGCTTCTGATATGAATATGAACAGACAAAATCAAACAGCAGAAGCAAGACCTCAGCAACCAGTATGTGTGCCTGTCACAGCATGGGTGTACAAGTGACCTCAGTGAAAGCTCCACTTGTGACATTTGTCTCCACTGTGTTTAGAAGCAAAGTAAAGGTTCTTACTGAGTATGCTAGAAGAGAAAATAAGGATCTGTGTTTTGAAATATTTATGTTTATGTATGAATATTCATGTATAAATAGAGTTGGATGTGGTATCATCCTTTTGAAAATGATTGCCTCTAGAGAATGAGATAATGGGAATTCTTTCTTTTTATCCACATAGATGTTTGAATAAAGATTAAAAAGCAGGCAACATTAGTTGCAAAATCCACAAAACAATCCTTACAAGTATATACCTATTTAAATAACAAAACAACATAATGCAAGATGAAAGATAAAGCATAGTGCGCTCACATTGTCTTTTAATGTTCAAAAAGGTCAAAATAGCTTTCAGACTACTCCATGTTTTCTAGTCTCTCAGGCTGTCTTCCAACCAGAGCCATCCTTAGCCAATCTATTACAATATGTACTGAAGTTTCCTTACCTCTAGCTACTTCATCCTTAAACACTGTCCTTCATCCTTAAATATTGTCCTTAAATAGTTTCCTTAAATACTTGCCATTTCTAAATATACTATGCTTACATTTCTGTCCATTTATCAACTTCTGTTAACACCCCAGAGCTACAAGGAAAATATCCAGGGTCCAAATATGGCTCCATTACATTTTCTTGATCTCAACCTCTGTATAAAGTCCAGCTCCACAAACCAGAGGAGTTGGAACTGCGCCAGAGGGATGACAGCGCATAATTCAACATGTGCGTAAGGGAATCTTGTACCTTAAGAAAGCATAACAGGTGTTTCAGCTTAGAAGCTGTAATATTTAAAATTAATTTGGCCCATGATATTGAAAAGATATAATTCTTGCCAAAAGTTTCACTTGGGAGTGAAACGCTGGGATTTACCTCATTTCACAGTTTGCTCCTAAAATGAAGTGGCATTAGTCTTCACTGCTACACCCTGACAGTTGCAAGAATCAAAATAATTTAAGCGCACAACTGTCTCCTTTGTCTACATGCTGTGTTGGAAACGCTGCCCACCACCACCTTTTTACATTACTTCTTTGTAGGTCTTTGCATCACTTTCTCTGCTACTTAAGTTCAGTTCACTTTTTATATTTTCTGTGACTCTAAGAGGGAGCTATCTCCTGTATTTTTTCTTTATTCCTTGCAGTACACTGTAGTATGTCTCATACGATTTGATGCTTCCTTGAAGGCCTGCGTTGATCACTAGCTTGTAATTTCCTAACACACAAGGACAGTGTCTTCCTCACACCTGAACCACAAGCCCTAACTGATCAATATAGTAGATATTTTGCCATTTTTCATTTAATTTCTAAAAGATCATGAGAAAAAACACTCTAAAAGGGAATTGGTAATTTCTGTCTAGCATTTGACAATTTAAACAAAGAAGGATATAAACCAGACAAACTAAATACTAAGTATACCTCTTTCCCCTAGTCTTTATGTTTAAGTGGATTAATTTTAATGAAAACCATTTACTGGTTTCCTTACATTTAATAACAAACAACTGGACGTGAAGAAGTATCAAAGAATCATTACTTAAGTTCTATAAGCACAATGATTCTGTCTTATATGTAGAAAAATGGCTCATAAGTAATCAGGTTTGAAAAGATACCCTTTCACTGAAGTCAGTACGCTTTTGCAGGTTCTTTTTCTTAATTGCTTCAACTATTTTCTTTTTTATTTATTCACCATCTTCCTGCCCAAACAAACAAATGATGCATAAAGGAGGTTATGAAAACGCCAGACCCCACTCGTTTCATTTCAAGTGCCACTTTCCCTTCAGACCAGTTACTGTGAAGCTTGTCTCCCTGCACATATGTAAGACATGATGTACAATCATCCAGTCACTTAATTAGAGAGATAAAATCTAGGCTATTAAGCAGTTTCATTATTGTACAAGTAACAAAGTGTTTACGTGAACTAATATTGCTATGATGTAACTATATGATACGATTTTATGAATCATGGTCATTTATATAACAGTCCATAGTGGAATGAAGTATTATGCAATGTGTGCTAGTATTGCCTTACCTGGAAAATTCTCTGTACAGCAACTGCTAAAAATTCTGGATGAAGGGGTCATCTATCATTACTCAGATTTGGACAGAGTAGCACGTACTCTTCATGCCTCAAGCGTGGTTCTTTTCATGCACAAGGGCCTTTTTTTAAAGACTTAGAAAAAAATCTAGCCCTTCAACAGGTAAGAGTCAAGAAGTAACAATGGAATATCATCACACTGTACCAGATCAGCTTGATCCTAAGGTTATATCATGTCATAAGGTGCACTGTTTCACAGCATTATAAAAGTCATCCATATTAATTCTTGAAACCTAGACTCACTTTCTTAAGGATAAATTTTATCACTCCCCTCCCCTGTCATGTTGTAAGATCTTCACACAGAAGTAAACAGGCTAGCAATTTTAAAAAGACATGACAGTGATCTCTTGCATACTCTTTTACAAAAGCAAAAATAAACCTCATAGGGTTTAAGCTTTGAAGAAAAAAAAAAAACTTGAGTATTTTTGTGCAATGCTAATGGACTCCACCAATCAGAAATCTCAAAGATACTCTTACATAAGCAAAATTGATTTTCCAAAACAGTAGTTACTGCTAACTCACCCAATTTTTGAATATTTTTACAATAGAATCTATATATTCAAAATCTTAAACTGTTAAGATTTAAACAGAAATAGAAAATCTATGATGTTGTAGATTGCTGTCTTGGCAAGGATTTCTTTTGCTATTATTTCTTTATTCATTTGGCAATGTACCTCTTTCCACAATTTAAATGTCATGGTCATGTACACAAAGTGATATTTTTAATTGAGCACATATCTTTATCCATATGCCTATCATTGGTGTGTACATTTTCATATAAGGATATATATATATACTGTTTCTATGCAGAAGTTCATAGTTTTACAAGTGCCAGTCAATCTTGTTAAACCACATAACCCATCAAAAGAATACAAAGAAACATGTACTTTCTAAAACTCTGGGATAAAAAATCACTGCTGTCCACTGCTGTCCACTGTCCAAATCTATCAGTGTGTCTTATCCTCAGCAATTGGAATCAGTGAATGCAATTCCTAAAACATTTGTCATTCTCAAGTTTTTGAATGAATGAATTATACCTGTAGCCTTGTTGAAGAAACCCATTGTTCTGACTAGAAAAAATGAGAAATGGAAATGCAATGAGAGACACATATATTACCCAATGTCCGCTACAAGAAGACTTACCTATAAAATCACTGTGATTATTTTTCTTTTTTATATTTCTCAGGAATAAGTGTACAAGATGCAATTAATTTCCTCAATTTATTGCATGGGGTAAAGTTTGTTTTAATAACAACATAATTGATTCCTTAGATTCTAATGATATCCCCCAAATCTTTCAAAATTTCAGTGGTTATCAACCTATCAGTGTATATTTGAGGATATTTTTTCTTTCCTCTATTGCATTTCACAATCCTAACTCATATTTCATTATTCATTTGGGCAGGGATAAATTGGAGAAATTACGTAAAATTCAAGTTGGTTTCATAGTCAATAAGCATGGATTATGAATTTGAAACATATTGTTAGAGACATATTATGCTTATTTTGTGTATTTAGTTTAGATGAACTTCCTCTAAGACATTTTATGACTAAAATCATAATTTGGGATCATTAGCCCTCCTTGCTTTTAAAATGCTTCATAGTTTCATAAAATATTCACTTAAAAGCATCATTCAAACTTATGGCTTTTACAATATACAATTTAGTTTATAAAACATCTTTTTAGTTGTAAAACCACCTAAATTTCTTTAAATCCTTTATGCAAGAAGAGGTAACAATAAAAAAAATCAGACTCAATTCCTAGAAGCATACTTTCATATATTTTAGATATTCTAACTTCAATTCTTATTTTTCCCATTTGAGACTCTAAGTCTACACATTTAAGAGACTTGCCCAAAGTCACATGGAATAAAATAAATCCTTAATGTCCCAACATCTAACCTACCTGTAACAAGATTGTCTTCTACATAGTGTCAAGCAAGATTCTAGCCCTCAATTTTGGCATCAATTATATCATATTTTAGGCTTGTCTGATTTGCTTATACACAAAACTGTAGCCAGATGGGTGAGCACGTAAGTCAGACGCATATGAAATATATCTAAAATCAATTCTACAAGGTTGCCTTGTAAATATGTATGTCAAACCTACAGCTAAATATACATTAATTGCATTATAATTAGCCCCGTTCCTAATTTATAGACTCACAAATTTAAAAAAAAACCGTGAGGGAGCATGTGGATTAACTATATCATAGATTAACATACTGGGATCCATGAACTTTGGAAACTTCAGACTTCCACGTTTTGATTACCCCCTTTCTTCCTAATCTCACTATATATCACTGGCTGTGATCAATGTGTATCTAGCTATGAGGAGACTAGTGTGGGATGATAACCAAAGCTTTATTCATCCATCTTGCATATTTTATGCATGCATAGTTAGGCAACTCTAATATGCTGTGTAGATTACATACTAGATTTAATCTTCAGTGATTCCCTCTACATCGACTAAGAAGAAAAAAAGATCACCCATAGTGATGTTATGACCATCATACATGCCCACCTGGAAAGTAGATACTGGAGTCCCCTTCTATTCTAAAGAAGTGTATAATCAGAGGTATTGGCGAATCAATGAATAGAAAGATTTAATTTAAATTAATTAGACATTTTATCCTGGACAATATCACACTGAGTAATGCTAAAGTAAATGTAACTAACTCAAAAACATACTTCTGGTTAATTTTTGGTGGGCTAAATGTAGTACAGTTCACTTTAAATTTTAGATGTACGTATTCATCTTGAGTTTACTCTTGACAATAAATTCTGTATATATAAAACCTCTTACTTCATGCAACCAATTTGATTTCAATACTCCCACACCAAACACAGTTTTGAAAGACTACAGTGTAATGTACTTTCTCACTTACCTTTTCTGCTGACTGTGCAGTGCCAAAAAAAATCGGAATGAAAGCAAGCCATACTATACATGTCGTGTACATAGTGAATCCAATGGGCTTGGCTTCATTAAAATTCTCTGGTACACCCCGAGTCTTGATGGCATACACAGTACATGTGACCATGAGAAGAATGCTATATCCCAAGGAGCAAATAATTTGGAGATCCGTAATGTCACATTTGAGAATTCCCCTGGCCTGCTCAGGGTTCATCGTTTTATGCTCATCATAGTCTACAATGATGTTAGGTGGATCGACACCAAACCAAATGAAAACTCCTAGAAGCTGAACTGATATTAAACTGGAAGTGATTGCCAGCTGTGACGTTGGGCTTATGAGTCTGGGAGCTGTCACTGATTTCTTGCCCTGCTCAAATATGCGATAAATCCGATTTGTCTTTGTTAAAAGGGCCGCATAACTGATGCACATACCCAAGCCTAAGAAAACACGCCGGAAGGAACACACGGCCACGTCGGGCTTGGCTATCATCAGGAAGGTGATGATGTAGCAGAGAAAGATGCCTGTCAACAGCACATAGCTAAGCTCCCGCCCAGAGGCCCGCACAATGGGTGTGTCATTGTAGCGGATAAAAGTGGCCATGACAAAAATAGTGGCGATGATCCCCAGCATTGCCAGGAAGACGGGGATGACAGCCCAGGGGGAATGCCACTCCAGTTTAATGATGGGAATGTTCTGACAGCCAGTCCGATTTTCATTGGGCCGCTGGTCGTAGGGGCAATGCTGGCACGTCATCTCGTCAAACTGATACTGGTACCCGTCGCAGGGCTCGCAGGTCCAGCAGCAAGGCGCACCCTTCTGCGTCTTCTTCCTCTGCCCAGGCTTGCATGGCAGTGTGCACACGGAAGCGGGGATCTCCCGGACTCCTTTGCCCCACTGCATGTCTTCGATCTGTAGCGAAAGAATCGAGAGGACAAAACAGGCAGATGATTGGAAAGAAGATGAAAAGAACTCTAAGAACAAAGAGTAATGATGGCGGCTGACATTGGAACCTTGTTGATGTTGCTACCAAGAGCTACCACTAGGGTTTGGTCCACGCCCCTGGACTCCAGCATCCTCGCTCTGCACCGGTGGAGTCGGCTCTAAACAAGTCTCATCAGAATTCTCTGAAATAACGATTACATCTCAAAGTTCTCTGTTCCCATCCCTAACCTCCAAAATAAGAATATCTCAACAGAAACACTGGGATATGGATTCTTAACAAATAGAGCAGGATTCTTGATAACAGAGAAGTTAAAAACAGTGACACACACTCCATTGCTTCCCTCTGTAGAGTACAAATATTCCAGATACAGTGGGGAAAAAATACAATAAAAGCATCACAAGCCATGTGGAAAAATATTCATCTCTTATTAGGTGCTTTCATAGAAATTGCTTTAAAATTATTTTTGATAATTTTGCAGTGTTGATTACTTTTCCCCAAATTCTACATGTATCATTGATATTTTTATTGAGACTTTTGAAGCAGAGTGAATCTCTTCTATTACTCATCATAGAGGAGAAATAAAATTCATTATTGAATGCTATAACTATACTAGACTATCTCTTAGAGTTCAAGAAGCATTTGATAATGATATAATATAGTCTGGAAATCTTTCAAATTGGCCATCCATATATGCAGATATAAATTTTAAACTATATTTAAAAGTATATTTGCACAATTAGAATATCATTTGCTGGAGAACTCATTATTAGCAGTGTTTTGAAAAACGGTGGCCTTGGACAGAAGGGAAAGCCTTATTTCTGAGTTGAAGTTACATTCATTTGGGCAGCTCTCCTCTTTCCAGGGCGCCATCTGCCCTTCCTCTTTGGGCTCTCCGTTCCTCAGTTTTCGTCCCAGTGGGCTTTCTGCAGGATGACACTGTGCTGCAGGTCTTGCCGCACACACATGATCCAGGCCTGGCCAGATTTTGCGATTCACAAGGTAGAGTAGGTCCTGACTATGGGCATTGTTAACAAGATCTCGAAGAAACCATGGGGCTTGGGCATAGAACATGCTTAGTCAATCACTGATACAGTCTAGAATCTAATCTTGTGACTTTTACTGAGATTATGCAGGATAAAAATCTTTATCTTTGTTAGGATTGCAATTGCCCAGATATAGAGTAGATAATACTCATGGTTACAGAAAGGAAAGAATGAATAGGAAAAACTTTAAAAAAAAAACTTCAAAAATTAATCTCAGAGGCATACAGAGAGAGAAAGATTCCTAGCAAACCTGTTTCAATTCCTGATATAGACATACCTGAAGCAGGTGTTTCTCCCTACTATTCCACTTTGCAAACCAGTAAATGAAACACTATAAATTTTATTTCTGTTGGTTACTACCAACAATGCTAAGAAATATATGTACTAAATAATTTCAGTATCCATGTTATAAAAGATCTGATGTAAGCAAATTATTTCACAGAATAAATTTCAGTTAACAAATACGGCTGATTTCCCTGCAGCTAGTAAACTGAATTTTTTTGTTTGTATTTTTCTTTCTTATTGGTACCGGGGATCGAACTCACGACTGTCTGCTTGCAAGGCAGGCCCTTATGCCACTGAGCTAAATCCCCAGCCCCAAGTAAACTGAATTTTTAACACAATTGAACCAACAATATATTAGAAAGATATGTCTAGATACTTTTTGAAGGTCATAATTTTAAGAGAGAAGGGAAAAGAATGATAATTTATTATTCACTGGAATTTCATCCTTGTATTAACAGAAGATTCATAGTACATCAAGGAATAATATTTCCATCATTTTGAATGTGAGTTACATTTGAAATCCGAGTCATAGCAGTGTATGTGTATCCGTGTTTGTATCTCAAGGGTGAAAGTTCAAAACATATAATAACCTTCTAGTGTTAGGTTAAATTTAAACTTAAAACCAGAGACTTAAGACTCCTCAGAAGTGTCTGATGTGAACTCGTTTGCTACAGCACAAAACCCAAGTCAGCACTAATAAATCTAACTAAATATAAAATATAATCATTTCTTTTTCAACATCATCATTTTTAAGGCAGTAAGTCACTGGCAGCCATCCCAGACCCATAAAATTAAGGAAATAACTTGTAATAATATAGAAAAAGATGTGCATTAACTTTATAAATGTCAAATTTTAAGAAGTAGGAAGATTTTTTACATTGCTATTATTAATACAAATGTTTTCAAATGTCAAATTAAAAGGTCCTACTTATAATTTAGGAAATATCATCAAATAAAACCAATAAATAAGTTTCATTACATTATATAAGACTGCCTGATCTGAGTACTCCCAAATACTGATGTATCACATGTGAAATTTGATCAATGGGAAAAAATATAGGGCTCATATAAATTAAAAACCCCCTCCAAATTATCATTATATGTAATATTTTACAGCCAATTTCTAACATTTCCCGCTCACATTTTTTCCCTTCTTAGGATGAAATAATGTGCCTGGAAATGTTAAACAGTTTTTTATACTCAGCTTACCCAAATACACTCAATACTTGTGACTAAAACCATGACATGGACCAATTAATTCATTTGTTTTCAAATTTCATTTAAAAGAGATTTCAATCCAACTTAACTGCCTGTATTAAACCAATGAAGTTGCCTTTGTACCAAAATGAATGAAAATCTGATTTACTTACCTTGACAAAAACAAACAAACAAACAAAACAATAAAAAAGATTACTGCAAATGCAATCTGTGTCCCTTGAAGGTAAACATCTAACCCTTAAAAGTTTCAGTAAATTTGCTTACAACAATACATACGATTTGTATGTATCTACTCATCCACACAGATACAGTGATTTGTTTCATAAGAAGAAACAATGAACTGGAAGTGCTGATGGGTGTCTGTTCAAAAGAGGATAATCATTTGGAGCCATGGAAAATCAAAGATAAGGTCAATTTACTTTACCAGAAGGCTGGCACAAATGGCATATTTCAGCTTTGCAACAGAACTGTATGTTAGCTAGCTGGCAAACTACTTAAGGTGCAAAAGGCGTAGGAAAACCCAGTGATATTTACCATCTTCATTAAAAGATACAGCCTTAAATTCCCTGGCTAGGATGTATTTTTCTTCTTGAATAACCACAGGTTATATGTAGTTATTTGATACCTGATTTGTTAAGTAACTGGGTCACTGGGATGCGCTTGCTGAGATTCTTGTGTTCTTAGCAAAAGAACAGAACTTTACATCTAATACAATCAATTAGCACCATACACAGTGCACAGATTGCGTGGATGGGTAACTCAATTGCTCAGGAAAAGGCAAATTATTCAACTCTGGTCAATTAAAGCAAAAATGACCCTACTGTAGAGTCATAGGAATGAGTTCTTCATTTTTTAAAAGTTAGATACAAAGACGGTATATATTATCTTCAGCTTTTTAACTCTGTATAAAAATGGTGCTTGGAACAGCAGCAGCCATTTGCAAACCAGGAAAAGATAGGTTAAGGGATAAAATTCACATCCTGAGGACATTCTATGAAGTGTTTAAGAAAAAGAGAGATTTAAAGTGTGTCTATGTTGGCATAATTATGTCAAAATTGTCTGACATTGCTGCGTATTTCACTCTGCTCTGGAATTTTAGATACAAATTGATAAATATTCTTTAATATCTGACCAGCTTTCCAGGATATTTTTAAATTGCATGCAAACATTCTAACTAATACATTCTTCTTGACTGCTGCAACTGGTATGTTGAGGTCTTCCAAAACTATTAGACAAACACCTGATAATTTGAACTCTTGCATAGATAACAACTAACTCCAGAGAAAAGTGAAGCCGAGCACACAGTCAGAAATATTTATATTTGACTCCTGAGCATCAGGAAAAAAAAAAAAAAGTTAGTATGATACTTGGTTCAGAAAATTGAGTTTCAGCTGGGGTATATCTCACTGGGAGAGCATTTGTCCAATGTTGCATAGGCTCTGTGTTCTATTCCCAGTACCACCAAAGTCGGGGAGGGGAGGGCTTTTAAAATCAGATGTCAAGTTCTAGCTACTTGGAGACTTAGAGGGGAGGATCCCTTGATCACGGAAGTTTGAGTCCAGCCAGGGCAACATAAGCGACTTCATCTTGAAAGAAAGGAAAGAAGGGAGGGAGGGCAGGAAAAAAAAAAAGAAAGAAAATCAGATTTGATGCCGTTTGCTCCTGGATCAGACAGAAATGGTGAAAAACACCAGTAAGCTTCAGTTAAAAATTCCCTAGCACATGTATTTGGAGGAAAAACTGAGGCCCAGCTCTAACAGAGAAACAGGTACCACACAGGGAATTTACAGACTTTATAATCACCAGAATTTTAAAATAAAAAATCAAATTAGTTGCTGTCATACTGCCAAGAACAAAAATCAAAGAGAGAGAGAGAGAGAGACAGAGAGAGAGAGAGAGAGAGAGAGAGAGAGAAAGAGAGACAGAGACAGAGAGACAGAGACAGAGGGAGAAGGAGCACTTTTATAAACATTCTTTGGTGCATCCATTTTTATCTAGGAGAGATCTGTTCCTTTTCCCACACGACACTTTCTATCTAAAAGAAAATTTTATTGCTCCAAGAATATTTTTCTTGGGGAAATTTCATTTGCATATTTTCAAAGCTTACTCTGTAGAACAAAGCTGCTTGGAGCTTTAATTGCATAATTTTCTGCAATATTTTTTACTTATTAGACATTTAATAGAATGAACTAATTTATAAAAAGCATTCTTACTAAAATGACATTTGTTCATTTAAATATATTTGTCCTATTTTATGGGGAGAAAAAGCTTTGTAGAAAAAAATATGCAGAGAAATGTAGGATTTTGAATGTGGGGAAGGAGTCAATTTCAGTTCTGATGAGAAATGAGTAGGATGGACGGGATGTCAGAGCTTGTCAAAGACTCCTCAGCACTCCATTCTCTTTCTAAACTCTGCTCCTGCCTTTATTCATTTATGGTGCTGGAGTTTGCACTCGGGCTGTTGCACATGCTAGGTAAGAACTCCACCAGCAAGTTACACCCCTAAACTTCATCATCTATTTTATATAAGACAGCATGGCTAGGTTGCAAATAGACTTTTGGGAATTTTATAGCATAACATTCATTAATTCACATTCTGTATTTTTGAAATTTGTAACCATAGCAACCCTTACATTCTGATCTAAAATGTCTCTCAAGTCAGGCCCTGTGATACACACCTGTAATCCCAGCACTCTCCGAGACTAAAGCCACAGGATCCCAAGCTCAAGTCCAAACCAGGCAAATTAGTACTTTAGGGGAAATGTGTCTAAAATGTTTTAAAAAACAGATGTGACTGAGTTAGGAGAGACCTGGGGATGTAGTTCAGTGCAAAGGCATGGGGTTCAATTACCCATAGCACAAAACAATGAAAAAACAAAATATCCCCCAAAGGTTCCTGTGTTCCAGGTGAGACTTCTGGAAGATAATTGGATCCTATAATTACCAGTGGGTTAATCCACTGACGAGCACATCTCTGAATGCTCTCATGAGGTGGAATCTAGTTGGAGGAGGTGGTTCACACAAGATGTGACCTGTATGGATATATTTTTGTCCCATGCTTCTTACCTTCTCTCTGGCTTTCTTTTACCTCGTAAAAATCTCCTGTGCATCCTACCTGTGTAAGACAGTCTAATGCTCCTGAAGCTCCACTCTGAAATACAACAGTGGCTCAGTCCTTGCCTGTATCTTTGAATCAGTTGAAAATGTTCTAAAAATTGCAAAGTTTTTTCTGTGGCCCAGGCCAATTAAATAACAATCTGTGATGGATGTCAGGCAGGCATGAGTGTTTTTTAAAGGTTCTCAGGCTATTTCCATATGTAGGCAAATTTGGGAACCACTTAACTAAGCTCTCCCAAACTCTGGGGTACTGAAATAAATTCTCATGTTGCTTAGTGAACTAAATGACTGCAAGAATACATCTCTGAAAAAAGAAAAAGAACATCTCTGATCATCTATTCTTGACCTTATGATGTATCATCTCTCATTGAAAGTTGGAACAGTTTGCCTAAAATGCGATTATGCTTTATTGTAAGTCATAGAATTACAAATCTACAGAGTTTGGAAAATTTCTGGATTTATGTTTATATTGTACTTGATCAAACAATTTAAAATGCCTTCAGAAACTGGGCACAAGAAGTAAACAAAGGAAACTGGTAGGAGTAAGAAATATTTCTTCCTCCTAAAACAACCAAGTCCAAGGAAACGTAAGTCTGTTAAATTATACATCAAAAAGAGATTTTATTTTAGTCCTACTTAAATAATCTCCATTTTATGTTTCATTGTTTGCATTTTCCTCAAGTACAAGAAGAAATGAGGGGAATTTTGATTTTTAAATTTGTGTAATTCAAAGCTCGCAGACTAAACTGAATAGCTGGCTCCCAAAGTCAATCTAGTTAAATGTTTCTTCATGTAGATTTTCAGTAACAAAAAGAGGCCAATCCTTTTGGTTTCCAATGTCTTTTTTTCCTTCTCAAAAGAATGAGGGTGGTCTTATATAGAATTTCTATACTTCTTTCAGCATTTATGTGGCTATAGTTTGAGTATGGCTTGTCCTCTCTGAAATTCATGTTGAAATTTAATCTTCAATATAAGATATTAAGAAGTGAGAGAAGTTTGGATGTATTTGGGCTCATCCTTCATGAATGGGTTAATTTATTTGTACAATGAATAGACAGAAGGGTTATTAAAGAGCTCATGGGTAGCATGAAGAGTAGCTCAATTATGAAAGCCAGTTTGGTTAGGTCTTGCATATACTCTTTGTCTGTTGCCAGGTGACAATGCCCTGCATTACTTTAGGATTCTCCCAGCAAGACCAGGACCAGATACAAGCCCTTGGCTTTGAACTAGAACTGTGAGCTAAAATAAACCTCTTGCCAGGTACAGTGGTGCACATTTGTAATTCCATCACTCAGAAGGCTGAGGCAGGAGGATTTTTGCAAGTTCAAGTCATATCTGCGCTACAAAGTGAGCTCAAACCCAGCCAAAATTGCATAGTGAGATGGCTCAAAAAGACGAAATAAATAAATAAATAACAACCTCTATTCTTCATAATTTACTCAGTCTGTGCTACTGTGTTATTAGCAATAGAAAAATAAACTAAACAAATGCCTTTAAAAATATATTTTTGCTCATACAGCAAACAGGCTTTACTCTTCAATGTACTCTAAGAAGAACGTGTAAAAAGACGTTCCTCAAAAGTAACTATGGCAGAATTGTAAAAGACGAAAAAACGAAATAAATAAATAAAAACCTCCATTCCTCATAATTTACTTAGCCTGTGCTACTGTGTTATTAGCAATAGAAAAATAAACTAAACAAATGACTTAAAAATATCATATACTCAGACAGTCCTAATATTGCATATTTGCTGTCATTAGTTTCTTTGAAAATAAAGGAGTCATTTCTTTATGAAAATTTATATGCTAACTACAAATGATGTCTTATTTCTTCTTCTTTTGAGGGCAGTTCCTAAAAGATAATTACCCATCAAAGATAGATACTGAGTCTTGTTTTAATTATTCAATATATTTAGAAATAGTGTCTTAAGGCCCGGATTTAAGGATAAGATATGAAGTTAATGTAATTTACACAGATGCTTCCAAAACGCCTCCACTTGAACTTGTTCAAGACTGGGTCCACGATCTACATCTGCAGGGAACACACTACACCCCACGGGTCAACTCCAACTCATGATTCCACAATTAAAGTTTCACTGGAAAATCTCCAAACAGCCTAGGACTCTTCTCTGCTAAGATTGGTAGAACTGAGTACTTAGTAATTCAAAGTGGAAAGAGCTTTCAGAGCCTTTACAGAAAGCTGACTCGGATCCAGTGGAAATGCACATACAAATTGCATGTAGCCTTACCTATCCATCAACCAGATGTGAGGTAGCATCTTTGACATCCCGCTTTCTATTATTCACCCCATATACCTAAATGACAAACAGTTTGTCAGGTTTTTCTTTTGCAATTACTGAAATTAATTATTTTATCAAAAAACAAAAAAATACCTTGTTTAATACTAGGTTCTAAACTCCGTTGAAGTTGCTGGGGACAAAGTAAACAAGCTAGTGCCTTCGAGAGCTGAATTCTCCTTTTTTCATCTCTGCTTTTACAACATTCTTAGTAAAAGCTTTCTGAGGCGCTTTCTTGCCTCTCATTCCTGCTGGTAACCTCCTATGCCCATTATTTGCACAAGAACCAGAATTATCCTTTTAATGTGCAGGTCTAATCATAGCGACCTTTTCATATCAGTTTCTTTTCATTGTTTTTTGTTCTCCTAGGGGCCATGCATAATCAGGCTTTACCCTTCCAACTTTATCTGGGTTGTATAAGGCTTCCTGCCCCATACTGGTTGTCGTGCTGAGATAAGCTGTTCCGCAAAACCAGAGCACTAGACTGGGCTCAGGAGGTCTGTGCTCACTGCAGTCTCACTTTTATAAACTGCCAAAGGTCCCTCTTCGTAACACTTTACATCATTTGTCATTTTTCACATGTGTGACTTGATTGAAATCTGTCTCCTGGAATAAGGTATCATTCAGGGGATCACAGCCTTCATTTACATTTTCTGCTGCTAAAAACTCATCACTTCTCAAGGGGATCAATAGCACTGTTGAATCAAATGGCTAAATGAAACTGTGTGAAGGGAAGAGCACATTGCCCCTCCTTTAGAAGTATTTTAAGGTGAGCCAACAATTGAAGGAGAGTCGAGTGCTATCTACCAGAGGCTGGGAGAGTTAGGGAGTGTGGAGGGATGGGGAACGTTGACCAGTGGTTACTAAGTAATTACTAAGGTGCAAGAAGTTCTAGGTACTCCTGCAAAGTCCTGTGAGAATGGATAACAATAATCTACTATACACATTTCGAAACCCTAGAAGGACTATGACAGTGTTTACCATAAAAATGATAAACCATGAGAAAACATTCAGATTTTTACAATGTCTACAGTTATCAAAATCCATTACCCAATTAATATGTAAGGTTTTCAAGTTTTATGTATCAGTTAAAGTTAATTTTAAGAAAATCATGAGGGATTCATAATTGCTTATGTGAATCTGATCTGTTTTCCTGGTCATTTAATGCACATCTATCTATAGAGTAAATGTTTGTACTCAAAATATCCTTGACATTTTCTTGAGGAAAGGAAATTAAACACAGAACATTCAATTGCTAGGTAGAGGGAAAAATGAACACAATTAGCAAACTGTGCCACAGGAGAAAAAACAAGTCATGAAATCTGCAGCCAAGGATGGAATTTGATTTCAACAAAACCCTGGTAAAGTTAGCTACAGCTCAAAATAGAAAAGGCATGAGGTGAAAAGTCATGTCTGATTGACTCCATCACCCCAAAACAGTGTGACCAAAGGCTAGTTATACAGGCTCAGCCTTCTGAAATTAGTTGTCAGAAGACAAAATAATATGGCATATATAAAGAACTGGCATGGTACTGGAGACAAAGTAGCTACCTGCATAATTGTTAGCTTTTATTAGAATATCTTATGGATCCAATGGTCAAGTTAACCCATACTTTTAACTCTAGAATGGACATTCCCAGTTCTCACTCTCTTCAGCTCCAATTCTTCCACCAAAATATCACTGCCATTAAATTTCATGGTAGAGACATTAAAGAAATGCAAAGTAAAACAACACCGAGTATCTAGATGCCAATTTACTTAGAATCACTGTCTTTAAGAAATCAAGTAATAACAAATGCTGGCAAGGCTGTGGGGGAAAAGTAACCCTTCTACATTTGTTGTGGCTTGTGTCTAAATGTCTCCCCAAAGCCTCATGCAACTGCATGAGGTGGGGATTTCTCCAGAGGTTGCTGAATCTAGTTAGGATTAAGAGTGTGTAATTACTAAATCAGTACACACTGATTGCTTCAACACCACCCTAATCTTGGCAGCCTGGACATAATCTATGGGACAGAAAGAGGGTTATCTTCCCCCGCTTCCTTGATGCTTTTGCTCTCTTCTGCTTGCCATGAGCAGGTTGCACTCTGTGATGCCCCTCCGCCAAGCCACCCTGCATTGGAACCAAGTGTCTATGGCCTGAAACCCCTATAAACTGTGAGCTAAATAAACCTTTATCCTTTTAACTTTGGGTGTCAGATATTTTTTCTCAGCAATGGGAGAAAAGTAAGCAAGACAATATTTTTGGGAATGTAAACTAGTACAACCACTACGGAAAATAGTATGGAGATTCCTTAGAACACTAGAAGTAGAAATTCCATTTGACCCAGCCATTCTCCTTGTTGGCATCTTCCTTCCATAAAGCATTAAAGGCATCATATTACAATGATACATATATGTCCATGTTTATAAAAGCATGATTTATAATTGATAAATTTTGGAAACAGCCTCTATGCCTATAGCAGATGAATGGATAAAGAAAATGTGCTATTTATATACAAAAGACTGCAATTCTGCCATAAACAATGATAAACTTGGGGTATAACTAGGTAAATGAATGTGTCTTCAGATCACAACATGAAATGAAATAAATTAGACACAAGCTTAAATGCTGCAGGGTTTCTCTTCTATGGGAAACCTAAATTGTGAATAAAGAGCAAAATAAAAGATGGATCATAAGATGTAGGAGATCTTTTTCACAGAGGAAGGCCAACAAGATGGAACAGGGAGGAAATGGAGGAAAAGGGGCTGGAAGAAAGAAGTAAAGGGAAAATATGGAAATAGAGCTTCTGCAAAGGCAGAGGGGACCAGGAGTTGGAAAGAACAGGGAGGGTAGAGAGGGTCAGGGAGCAAAAAGATTTGTTATGTGTATGTACCAACTCCCCATGATGTAATGTAATTATTATGTATAGCAAACATACACTAATATAAATAAACAAAATGAAAATTTTAAAAAAAGAAATTGTGTTTCACTTTTCTCTCATAAACCCCTTTCCTATGACCCCAATATTGATGAGCTACAAAATCATCATTATCATATACTCTTAATTACTGTATCTGATATTCATTTTTTTAGTAGTGGGGATTGAACACAAAGCCTTCACCCCTGAGCCCCTTTTGTAATTTTACATTTTGAGATAGAGTCTCATTAAGTTGTCCAAGCTGAGATCAAATTTGTGATCCTCCTGCCTCAGCCTCACATAGAGCTGCGATGATAGACACTGGCCACCCCATCTAGTTGTTTCTTATTATTTATCCCATTTCATTTCTCTACATAGCAATGACTATCTGAAATTCAGTATCTGAGTCTTTACTTACTTGCGGATCTCGCTGTCTTTGACTGTAAGACCATGACGATGGAGTCCATTTAAATTGTCTGCACTGTGATGAGGAACAGCACTTGAAAGTGCTGTGTAAATTATTCTGCGTGCTGGGCTGAACCCTGAAGAAGTTTTCAGCATGACAATGCAGCTCTTTCAGCTGAGTATCCAAGTCACTTCAGTGCAAACCCTTCGCCCTGCGTGACAGCCATCCTGCTGTGGCCTTCCGGTGAAGAGCATCACTGGGTTTCCCGTGATGGAAGGACAAGTCCCACCTAAATTATTTTCTCACTCTCTTGGCTGTATTATTTCTCCTGATTCTCCAGTGGCTAGCTAGAAATGGCTTTTCCCTTGCTGGAAACCTCTTAGCATTTTAATCTCCTCCTTCCTCTACCTAGACCTTAAAAACTGGACCCACCATATCTTTCTTTCTTTCTTTCTAAAATCCCTCACAGAGCTAAAATGCAGTATGGAACTTGGAGTGGATTCTACCAAAGGAAAGCACTTGCCGGATTAGAACATAAAGGAATAAATCCTTAAGGGGAAATGTCTTCTGTTATGCCCTTGAACATTCTTCCTTTGCATTTGAATCTTCTGACTCTGACTTGCTTTAAATATGACAAACTATACAAGAGAAAACAATGGACATTCTCCTATCACTGACACTAAATCTTCTTTTCTAACCAGCTCAGCCATTTATCTTAGCTTCTCACACGCAAGACAACTTGCAAATTGCTTTCATCCACTCACCTGGGTGAGTCACGCTTTCAGTCAGGTAGGTGGGAAAGAATGCTGAGCAGTCAGTTCTGTCTGAGACATGAAGGACTTTAAAGAAGGATAGAATGGAAATAAAACTTGGTAAATAAGGAGGGAAGGGGTGGGAGTTGGGAAAAAAGGAGGAATCAGGACATATCATGTACAGGTACAAATTCCCTATGATGAATATAATATGTATGTGTGTGTGTATGTGCAAAACACCAATAAACAATAAAAGTTAAAAGTAAAAAAGGGCTTTGAGTTTCTTTTTCTGTTATTTTCTCACTCTTTTTTGTGTTCCTAAGCCTCTGAATACTCAGCTTTTTTTTTTAATTCAGAAGGTTTTGCACAGATTATTTGAAGTTCTTATCTCATATGTCATTGTGATGAATAACAGGCTCTGTAGCAGAATCTTTTGAGGAAAGAAAAAGCCACCCTACCCAGTACAGATATCTAAAGGATTCCTGGATAAACAGTTTATTAAAAAAAAAACGAGTTGTTAGTTATTAAGGAAAGACTATGTTTCCTTGATCAAATATAGGCCTTTCTAATTCTCCTGAAGACAGAATAAACCCTTCACTTGGCACCCTGCAGAATATCTATCCCTTCAGTGGCAGTGTGCAAGACAGTGACGCTGCGCTCCTAACACTTTCTTTGGATTATGGCATCATTTTCCACATTTTTCTCTCTTTCTTGGACTATGATAACCTGAGAGGCCATGGAAAGCGTCAGAGGACATGAATTCGGCTCTCATCTCTCAATACTAGCTGGATCACCTGCGGCAAGCTGATTGACTTCTATGATGTTAATTTCCCCAACAGTGTAATGTAGGCATAAGAGAACAACAGAAATGTATTTTTCAGAGATCTGAGGATTACATGTCCAGGATCAAGGTGCGACAAGCTGACTCACGGAGAGGGCTCTTTTCTACCTTTCCATGAGGCCTTTCCTTGCTGGGCCCTCCCCTGGCCTTTCCTCTATGCATATGTGACCTGGTGTCTTCCTTAGCTTTAAAGGTCTTTGACTCTGCCATGACAATCTCATTTAACATTACACGTCACCCTAAAGACTCTGTCTCCAACTAGAGTCGCATGGAACGGAACTGCTTCAGCACAGGACTTTTGGGAGGAGACAGTTCAGTTCAGAACCCCTGCTTTCTGCCTTTACCCTGAATTCTGGATTACAAAGGATTGTGAGACACAGGCAAAGGGAGGAGACTTATGAAGTGTCAGGACCTTTCTTGCCTTCACGTCACACTTTTACCTTCCATAACAAATCAGGTCATAAATAATGCATATGTGTGCATGCCAGAAACATACCAAGCACTTTCTTTTCTTTCTGGATGATGCTTCCACATAAAAGAGGAGTATGGATTGCAGCATCTGAAATCACCATACTCTTCGCAGGGGCCCCTGGGACAGTCCCGTGACCTCTTTGTTCCTCTCCATGTTCATTTACAGTGTGTTATCCCCATCTTTAAGCTCTAGACATATTTTCTAGATTTTGCTTCCCTAATCATTGGCTATTTTAATTTGATCCCTATCTCAGCAGCAGCACCCGGATCTTCTCAACAGTGCAGAAGATCAGGCCTACCCCAGTCCGACTGAGTCCAAGTGTGAGCCCTAACAAGACTTGCAGGGCATGTGCACATTCCTACTTGAGAAGCATAATTCCTTGACTCAAGGCTTTTACACTTACCCTGTTAATTCCTGTCATTATTTCACCTTTCAGGTCACAGCTTAAAAATCATCTTTTTCTTTTCTCCTATTCAATCTAAAGTAGCTGCCCTCATGTTATTCTATCAGCGTATTACTTCCTGTTTAGCACTTGTTACAACCCCTTACTTTATCAATTTATTATGCTGGGTAGTATCCTTTATCTAGCTAGCCCATTTCATTTCCTGTCCCTTCAGGTCAACATTGGCCAGAAAATATTAGTATTTATCTTGATTCTTCCAAGAGAAAGAACACATTTACCTGACTTGTATTTCAGCACACTGTCACAATGGTTGTATGTTGAGGTATTGTTAATCTAGCACTGTGCCTGATTTATAAATCAAACCATCACAGGTGATGTAGAAAGGAGAAAACACCA
The DNA here is from genome assembly GCF_034190915.1 of Cavia porcellus. Lineage (NCBI taxonomy): Eukaryota > Metazoa > Chordata > Mammalia > Rodentia > Caviidae > Cavia > Cavia porcellus. The sequence goes on along the minus strand of NW_026947496.1, from coordinate 65,987,135 downwards.
TGTTCACTGGGCTCAGTACTATCCACAGTTCCAGGCATGCATGGGGCATCTTGGAACACATGCCCTGTATTAGAGGGGTTACTGTTTTGGCTTTAATTCAGCTGCTTCCCTCTTTAAACCTCTAGAAGTGTCATATCAACTGGTTCAGCAAGTGAGTCTTAACCAGTGTCACATGGCACACTCTGCACGAGTGGCAAATCGTCGCTGAACGAATAATGAACAAATTGTTCTCCATGCTGTCACCTGCCTGTGCCTGCAGTGCCTTCCTGCCTCTTGGCTTACACCTGCTCTGTATTTCAGCTCAGTTAAAATTAATTACTGACCTGCACCCTCACTGCTCTGCCTGGCTCTCAAGTTCTCATTCCTTTGTATGCTTGCTCAGGCTACTGGACCCCATCTTGTCCCAGCAAACACATATTTGCCCTCTGAGTCTCTGTTCTAGACAAGGAGACTTACAGCCCCAATTGGACTATAATTATATCTTGAATTACAGTGAATTTAGTGAAGCTTGCATGCAAATATGTACTATGACACAAGCTCCTATTGAGAGAAATGAATTAGGCATTTCTCCCGTGTGTATTTTCATTGTTTAACATAGTGCAGGGAACAAAGAACTGCTCAGTGAATGGCCTATGAATTCTGAGACAGGAGAAACACAAGAGGATCTTAGAAGATGGTGTGAAGAGCACTTGTGTCTACTTTAAAGTTTGCACATGAAACATCCTTCCAGGGCATCACAGTTCCCATGGCCCTGTAGGCAGTTTTCTTGAAGAAGAAGTAATTTTTGTTTGTATCCCTTTCATCCTCCAGCAGTCCTGGAATGATAATCTGAATCAAATAAACACTTCATTTGTCTCACTTTCTGAAGTTGTCTTAACTCCTGAATACAAAAATAAGTAAATATGCATTTTTGGCTTAGAGAATCTTCTGCCTCATCTTTGTGCACTCATGAATTTGTCACCCTGTATGTTGGGCCCTGATATGGCCACCCACCCCTGTACACCAACCTTCTGGATAAGATGATCGAATCCTGCAAATCAAATTTAACTATCTAATTCTCGTGTTCACTCCCAATTGCATATGAGTACAGAAAGAATCCTGTGGAGGGACTGATGGTTTAAAGCAGTAGCCTCCCACCCAACACATGTAGGAGAAACATGATGCAAGATTTGAAATGGATCTATTGCCAGCTGTTCCTAGAGGAGCCCTGATTTAAATGGTCAAAGATGGAGCCTTTGCACAGTAATTTTTTTAGAACTTCTCATAACATGTTTTTTATTTTAAAGAGAATAAAACAAGGGCTGGGAGTTTAGCTCTGCCTGGAAAGTGTGAGGTCCTGAGTTCAATCCCTGGTACAAGGAGTGGGGAGAGAGAGAGAGAGAGAGAGAGAGAGAGAGAGAGAGAGAGAGAGAATATAAAACAGAACCAAGCAGAAGAAAACAAAACACTATAAGCAACATAATATTTCAAAACAAGACAACAGGAAATCAACAGTGGTTACCATAGTGTCCTTTGTTTTCTTGAAAACAGTTGTTCATATTTTCACACACAATGAATTCATACAAAACAAAGCAGTATAAAACCAGTCAAAACAAATGAATGAAAGCATTATGGGCCTTCAAAACCAGACAATAGGAAAAATCAACCATGGCTACCATGTCTCTTGTTCTCTTCAAAATAGAAGTCTATACCTTCACACATATTGAAATAAAATAATAGAAAACAGACTAAAACCAAGCAAAAAAAGAATAAACGCATTATGAGACTTTAAAACAAGATGATAGAAAATCATCAGTGTCTACCATAATGTCTCGTTTTCATCAAAGCAGCTACACACTTAGTAATATCAATGCTTCTGTGCAACCAGAGCTGAGAAAGACGCTTCCGCAGACTCTGGAAGAAGCTATAGTAGACAATGTGTTTTAAAATAAACACAGAGAATAGATATTGTTTCTCTTTTTTCTCAGACCTGAGAGATGATAGGTAAGAAGTAAAGTTTTCCTTCTCTTCAATTCTCAAAATATGCACACTTTAAAACACCTGCCTTTATCTTAGTTGAGAAGCCAAGCAGTTCTAAAGGGGCATACATCTTAGTGGTGACTTTAGCATCAGAAACACTAGTAATTATCCATTGGAATAAAAAAGTAACTTAATATATATGCATTCCTGAAATCCACTCTCCAGTCTTTCTTGCCAACCTGTACATTTCTATAATAAGAAATTTGCTCAAGCCTCAATTATTTTTCAGTTTGATTAAACAAAATCAGTACCAAAATAATTCTATTAAGGTTAATTGACATCTTCTCACAGGGAAATTAACTACTTTGCTGGTCATGCTTTTTAATAACAATCTTCCCCAATTCCAATGGCCATACAAATACAACTCTTAAGGACTGCTTTAAAGATTGACTATATCCTTAAAGATTACTTTTACAAAACAGTTACCATGTCAACAGTTCAAAAATTATTCAGCCTTATAGACAGCATTACAATATTCATAAGTCTCGGCAGCCAAGACTTAACTGTGAAAGTCTTGTAATTAGTTTCTTAATCCAGAGCTTAAAAATGATAATGGTTTAATGCCTAGACTATGTCAATAACATTTAAGGAATACAATTTGCTGAACTGTACAGTCTTCTATTTCTATTATGAAACATATGAGACAAAGATGAAATTGGTGTGGACCTGTTTCAGATGAATAACTTTCTGGGCCAATAAGAGGCATTATTTTAATAATTTTCTTAATCATCACAATTATCACTGCTATTTTGATCCCTTCACTCTTAACCAGGATAAATCTCCTGAGCTTGCAGAATTTTCCTATGCCCTAAAAGCACTACATCAAGGCCAGAAGCTTTTCCTCCATGCTTCTCTTTGCAATTATTTTTAATAATGTTAATTGCATACTGTTTTAGCATAGTTAATGAGCTTAAGTTTTGAATACAAGGTCAGTACTTTTAATTGCAAAATTCTTTACACCAAAACCAAACCAGAAAGTTTTATTTCACATGGCTATTCAAAAAGAAAAACATTTTTACCTTCCAATAAAACAATTATTACTGAACATTCACTCTATGCCGAGTAGTAAATGTATATTATCTTAAACTATGAAGGGAAATAATTATTCCCCGAGCTCTGAATGAGAATTTAGGCTCAACTTCAGGTATTAGGTGTTCGGAACTATAATCTATTTACATGTAGATACATGTCAGTCTGAAAACTAAATAATCAAAAAACTTTAAGAAATGTATGTATTGACAAATGTGAAATTCCATGAGGTGTATAATTGATGCCCTGAAAAGTTAGACAAACTTTTATCCTTGCAAACAACTTGTATGGAAGTAAATACTGTTCCCAGATTCCCCTGCATGTTTTAATGGATTTAGAAAAATATAATTGCTAATTGCATCATTTATATTAATTTTAATGCCACTGCCTCAGTTGCCAAAAAAAGAAGAAGAAAAAAACAAGTAATTCTAAGAGGCTTACAACATCAGTCATTAAATACTGACCCTGCTTATTACTAAGAATCTCTCCATCTCACTCAGTACTATGGTCCTTGGGGTTATCCTCAGATACAAAAAACTGAGTTCATTTGTGAATGGCTAGAATAAGGGAACAAAAACAAGATTTTCATATTTGTGTCACTGTTCAACATTGTTTCTTACAATACTAATTATAAATTATATGAAGATAGTTAAGGAGTTCAAGGTTTTTACTATTTGCAAATATATTTGAGTTTTGGTGGTTGTTTTCATGGAGACACTTAGGTTTCTAAAAACAACAAAACAGTCCACGTCTGGCATGCCTTCACTGAGCAGTTTTCTTCCCCTTCTTTTTGTCCTATGAGAACTCAGGCTCCATTGCCCCTTTGCAAATCCTTAACCTTGGTCAAAGCGGAGCAATTTTCTGATCCCTTTGGAGTCTGAGCAATCCCAAGCTTCATCCTCCACAGACACAAGGTCTCTTATTTGAACCTCTGTTACAGAATTATAATCAGCATCTTCAGACAAGTGTGCTCATACCAATTTCCTGAGGACAAGAATTCTACCCCGTTCGGTACTCTGTCAACATAAAGTGGGCACCAAGGAAATATTTTGTGGTAGAAAGCTGGCAGTAGGTTTTGGGTTCATGCAAACTATCTTAGTCATTTTCCTTCTCCCTGGGACAAAGTATCTGACACCCACAACTTAAAGGAAGAGAGGCTTATCTGGGCTCACAGATACAATCCCTGTTAGCTGGTTCCAGGGGCACGGTAGAAGGGTCTGGGCAGAGGAATGTTGCTCATCCTTTCCAGAAAGCAGAGAAAAGGGAGGAGCTGGGAAGAGAGATATACCCTTTTAGGTCACACCACAGTGACCCACCTCTTCTGACCAGACCACAACCTCTAACAACAATATAGCTATATTACTCTATGAGGCAATCACCTTCCAAGAGCCTCACCTCTGAGCAGATGAGGCTTTGTGTAGACACTGCACATAACACAAACCTATCGTGAAAGATCGCTTTTCCTTATCATTATTTGTGTATTCTTTTGTTAGACACACAGTCTTTCAGAATCTTTATTTGATTAATAATGCTTGGCCAATGAATTCATAATTTATAATGCATCCAAGAATTTTATTGGAATAATAAAACAACAAATGAAATACTCAAAACTTAGTAGGTGATGACAGTTTCATTTCCTTTTTTTTCTCTCCCTCCTTCTCCATATTTCTTTCTATATATGTATGCATTTATTTATGTATGTGTATAGATAGGTATATAAATTTGGTACATATTACTGTTTCAATTATATTTTTAAGTTTATATTAATTTTAAGTAGTCAGTCTACAAAGCTATTTTATGATATTCCTTCCGTAAAGCCTGACATTATCTCTATGAATGACATGAAGACAGTTTAGAAAATCAGATCATTAGTGAGACTCAACAGTGCCCCTTTCATCTTCCATTTTTAAGTGCCCATCATAGCTACCTGTGTATCTCATTCTCTTCCTTTATCCTCTAGAGACAGAAACCTTTCATTTGTCTTATAACTTAGAAGACTTTCCACTCTGGTCTGCACATATCTGCTGAGTTCCATAATCCACACACCCACTACTTTTTTAAAAAGGCAAATATGATTGTTATTGTTTGGATCTACAATGGTCCATAAAGTCCATACAGTAAGGCTTGGTTGTCAGGCATTGGTACTCTCAGAAGGTGATGGAAGTTGTAGGATGTGGAACCTCATTAGAGGTCACTGACACCATGTCTTTGAAGGGAATATAGGGACCCCAGTCCCTTTCAGTTTCTCTGCTTCTTAGCTGCCAGAGAGTTAGCAGTTTTCCTCTACTACATGTTCATACCATGATGAACTGTGCTCCCACAGACCAAAAAGCAATGTATCTGGAAAAATCATGTAATAAAACCTCTGAAACTGTAAGCTAAAAATACATGCCCTCTTTTCCAGTGGTTATCTCTGGTTACTTTATCACAGCGATGGGAAGCTGACTAAAATACTGATCTAGTCACAGTAACCCTATTCTTTTCTGTTTATAATCTTTAAGTAGATTATATTCTTAAATTAAAAGCTATAATTCTTAGTGTAGTGTAGTTAAGACCTGCGTGTGTGTGTGTGTGTGTGTGTGTGTGTGTGTGTGTGTGTGTCCACCTTATTCTTATGCGCTATAATCACTTTTCTCCTGAATGTATTCTTTCTCTGGTGTTGTGTTCTTCCTCTCTTGCCCAGGCTGGTGCTTCTGCTCTCTACTCTCATTCCTCAAGTTACTTCTGAAGGGCACCATTTCTAATCACTAATTTATGCGAAATTTCCTAGTAATGGGCTCTCATGGTATCATTCATTGTCACAAATGTAGTTTCATAGTACACTTAAAAGAGCATTAGATTGGCATCTGCCACACACTTTCTTGGGTACTTCTCTGTGGCAGGTAGAAAGACTCAGAGAAGTCACTTTATAGAGCGGGAGATAATTAATGCATAGAGATTTCTGTAATCTGAATGTTTAGATTCTCCCAAATTGGAGTCTAATCAGCAGTGTGATGCTATAATACCATAGGGTCTTTGGAGTGATTAAATGTGATGAATGGGGTTAAAAAATTAAAAGACCCAAGAAAACTGTCTCTCTTTACTACCATGTGAGGAGAGAAAGCAGACATGAAATCTTCCAGCTTCTTAACCTAAGCTTCCACAATCTCCAGGATTGTAAAAAAAAATTTTTTTCTTGTTTTTAAGCCAGCTGATTTATGGTATTTTGTTACAGCAGCCCAAATGAACTATGAAAGACATTCAAGTCTCAAGACACTGGCTCCTCTTTTAGCATTTCAGTTAGAAGTAAATTTTACAAATACAGGATATGATTTGAGCAGATGCAGTAGCTTGTAGCTGCAGAGTGAGACAGCTGCTCAGACAGCAGGGGTGTAACCGGGGCCACCCCACACAGGAGAGAAGATGAGCAGAGAGCAATGATATGGGTGCTGCTGATTTTTCCATGGTGAGGAGTAAGGACTTGGGGCTCAGTGATAAGTATCTTCAGTATAAGTGTTGGCTAATGAAAATATTGGACCAGTTATCATAGAATTCAAATAATTATGACTGTATTCTAATTTTCCATCAAATGGAACTGGAGTGCAGAATGTCAATCTGAATCAGCCAAGTGCAGATCGGGTGTTCTTGTCATTACTCCACACTACTGAACAAAATGTCTCTGAATCTGCAAGATGGTGCTGGCTGGACACAGCAGAGAGGTGCGGGAGAAAACAGGGAGAGATGTGGAAGCACAGCACATGCAGCTCTCCCAGGTGAGGCCTCACAGTGAGTGAAGTGCACACACAGGAACAGAGAGAGCGACCACAGAGGGAGTGGAAAGTGCTCAGTGTGGAGGCTGGGTTTCACCTCAGAGCTCTGAGAAGTCACCTGCTTCAGGAACAAGCGAGAGGAACTGTGGCTAATGAACAGATTTTTCAGAAATGAGTGGGCCCAGGCCCCTCTCTAGATGAGGTCTCCTGCTTATACCGTAACACAGATGACTCCAACACCTTGAAAGATTAGCGTGATGGAATGGTAGCAAAAGCTAGGTCTCACCTGTGGCAGGAAAAGAAATACCACATTGGAAGCTCCTGTGATGATGTTTGCAGGGTGCTGAATAAAAGGAACAACATTTATTTGAGAAAATGAGTAAATGATATGATCAGACAACTCATTTTAAGAAAAACAAAACAAAACATAAAGAACTAGGACAGCTGTTGATCACATGAATAAAGCTAAGCACGATTCAGAATAGAAAAAATGTACATTACGGTCCCTGCAGACCACTGTTCACCTGTCAAGTTGGCAAAATTCAGAACTTTGGCTACTCATGCAGGGATTCTCGAGCAGGCACTCCTTATGCTGTTACATTGGAAATAAAAAGCAATTCATCTCAGCATTATATAATAGCAAACAATGGAATACAACCAGGGTTCCAGCAATTTAGCAATTACATAAATTAGAGACTAAATATATTGTTGAATAGCTTTGTGCAATACATAGCTCTGAGCTTGGTGACACTTACCTATAACCCCAGCATTATGGGAAACTGAGGCAAAAGATCACAAGGTGTAGCCAGCCCTGGGAAACTTAGTAGTTCAGTGATACTATTCCTCCTGCCTCCATACCTCACAAAAAATGATTCAAAAAAGAGCCTGAAGACATAGCTCAGTGAGATGGCTTGAGTTGAATTCCCAGTATCAAAAACTAAAAACCTCTTTAGACAGATGGAAAGATAATCAAAGTCTACTATCAGAATGTGAGGGGTACGCAACAAGGTGTATTACATCACAGTTTATATATGAAGAGAGAGGCAATGGCACTAAACTCCTTGTTTCTATTTACTTGGAAAAGTCAAAAGTAGTTGGATTAATATTTTCAAAGAACAGTAAGACACTGACAATCTTGTACTGTCATGTCTATGCTGGGGTTATAGGCAAGTGTCATCAAGCTCAGAATTATGTATTAGAAATGTGGCTGATATGATCATTTCATACCTTTTGATTATGTGAATCATCTGAATACATTCCCTATAAAAATGAAATTTAAAAAATATAAACACCAAAAATTCATGATTGAAGACTTTTTTCTCCTTTTGGTTTTCAGAACAGGGAAAGTTTGCCCTCTGGGACTCTATTTTACTAGGTGATTTCAAAATTTCCTGACCTCACTGTCACTTGGATGACAGTGAAAACAGAATGAATTTTCCATTAGAATGTAGAACATGGATTCTGGTTAGTTGCTGGATTCCCTTTCTCAGTATCTTGCTTGTCTTGGGCAAGATACTGAATGAAACTTTTACTTTCCATTTGGTTTTGGAAGAAACTGTAGGGAAAATCTTCCTGCAAGTCATACATATAAAACATTTGGTGTTTTAGTTGTATCTCATTTCATTCGTCCACATCTGTTTCCTGTTTCGCTAACAAAGTACTGGAGACTGGGTGATTTATAGAGAATAATGGTTTACTTCATAACTCTACAGTCCGGGAAACCTTAAGATCATGACACTAGCATGTGGTGAGCCTCATACCATGGTGGAGGGCATCACAGGGTAAGATGGAGAAAGCCTGCCAGTTCTGGTCTCTAGTCTCTTACCTTTCTTATACAGCCACTGATGCCATTCAGGGACCTTCTCTAATGCTAATTACCTCCCAAGGGCCCCTCTCTCCAAGTACTATTAACGTGAATTTGGGGTTTAACCCACTAATGTATATATGGGGGACCCATCCAAAACTGAAGCTCTTGTTTTCTCTCTCCACGCATTTACTCCGCTTCAAAGTGTCTTGGTGAATGTTTCTAACAAAATCTCTGAGGGAAAAGCAGTCTTGACTTATAACATTTGCTAATTTCTAAGCCCTAAATACTCTCCCTAATTGATTTCAAGTTGTCAAGACAACAAGAGATAGCCTAGCATACAATTAAATAGTATTTCCACCATATAGATTTGACAGGTATACATAATCTTAAGAGCAGAGATAACAGTAAAATGTAGCAAAATAATTAAGAAGGGCTGTGTTTTGAGCATTTACTGCTTTTGCTTTTAGTTGAATGTATTTAATTATGTTAATGCCATTTAATTTGGATAACAACTATGTTTAAAACATAGTTTGGAAAGTTTCTAAAACTCTAACAGTCAGTTCTCATGAGCTATTACTGTGTGATTTAGGTCCAGAGCTGTCTCCTCAAAGATGAATTCTCTCTCCCCACTCTGCTGACTAAGCTGCTTGTGGTAAAACAGAATAAGATGACCCAGGTCAGGTGAGTGGATAATAATAATCACCATTATGTATCAAGCCCTGCAGTGTTTCAGACACTGTGAGAAGCACTTTCAGTCAGACTCCATTTAATCTTCACATGTAATTTACAAAGCTTCAACTATGGGTTCTCATTACAAAATGAAGAGTAAGGCTCAGGGATCTGGAAAGGGGTACCTGAAAGCTAAAATCCAAGTCAGGCCCACTTCTACTTTTGAACTTTTATACTCCAATGTTTTGAAATGGTTTCACAATGTAATTTGCATTGCATTGGGTAAGTGAAAAGTGATTCCAAGTTGTTAAAAATAGAGAAGAAAAAGAACCTTGGAGAGTGTGAAAGATGGGTCTTCTAACGCTCCCCAGAAAGTACGTTTTTCCTATGTCTGGAAGACATTGACTGGCTTGGATTTTCATTACATTTTCTCTGGAATTTCTCTGAGAAATATTCCTCTGGGTCATGCTTCAAGGGCTTCCAGTGCTCCTGTGTTGCTTTAAGATCCGTAAGTGTTGCTCATCTCTGCATCTCTCATGTCTACCTTTCTGCCTTCTTTGGGCTTCTCAGAATATGTAAATTGTTCTTTTCAAGCTAGGTCTGCAGGAAAAATCCGTTTAACTAGTGACCAAGTTTTCCCCAAAATAAGACCTAGCCAGAAAAGAATCAGACTTGAAAACTAGAAATCAAAAAACCCAGCCCCAATCACCTTCTCCTAACTGCCCCCTATCACATAGCCACTGAGCTATAGAATAGTCAGTGTGACATTGGCCATCACCATGGTAATGATCAACACTAACTTTCTGGTTAGGTCTTATTTTCAGAGAGAGGTGAGATTCCCCTGATTTTACAAAAAGTCTAAGGCTTTCAATTTTGTTCCACTGATTAGTGTGTCTGTTTTCATGCAAATACTATGCTGTTATAATTACTATAGCATTGTAGTATATTTTCAAGTCAAGTAGTATAATGCTTCCTGTATTGTTCTTTCACTTTGTGAAGTAAAATAAGCCAAAAAAGAAAGACAAGCTCTGTATGACTGTATTCACATGTGGCCTCTAAAAGGTGTAATATCAGAGGAGATAAGAGTAAAAATGCAGTTTCTAGAGGCCCAGGCAAGAAGGGGAGATTAAAATAGCAAAAGCGTTCATTAATGAATACTAAGACATAGTTCAAAGCAAGAAGTTCTCATGTGCTATTACACAGCATAGTGACTATAGATGATAATGCACTATTTTTAAAAGAAGTAATTTTGAATGTTTTCACCAAAACCAAAGAAGATGGATACACCAGAGAAACAGTTCAAATTGGAGTCTCTCTCTCTCTCTCTCTCTCTCTCTCTCTCTCTCTCTCTCTCAATTTCACACAGTAAGGTCTTCTGTTCTCAAGAGAGAGAGACCTCCAAAAAATGTATATGTACTTTGGTAGTTCACTGTGCTAACAAATGTCTAAAAGCTAATGACCATTACTATGAGCACTTTTTGGAACTGTAGAGGCCAAATATAACTTGTATTAACCTCATGATGTTTCAATAAATTTAGTATTAAAATATTTACACAAGCTTTTCTTTTCCTGATGTATATATTATTGTTTGGACTCTGAATATCTGTTTTGAAATGTCGTACGGTGCCAAAGAAATATGTACAATTTGTATATATCGTTAATTTAAAAACTGCATGTTTTAAAAAGCCAAAGGATTTCTTGCAATGATACGTGGTTGGCTTAGCAGAAAATTTGTGCTTCTGTTTTCATTATTGTGCTTGGTTATTTTTGTTTTATGTTTGAGAAAGAGTGTAATTGATAGGAAAATAATTGCATTGGCCCAGGCTTTCAGCATTTGGCAAACTTTGCTCCATGCTGCAATCATGCAGGGACCTGTCATGAAATCCCATTGCCTGTTGCCCACCCTGCTCTTCCTGATTTGATTGATAAGATACGGAAAACAGACCACGTGGAAGACTTTTTGGAAATACCCGCAGGGATGCTTAAGTGCAGGTAAGTTTAGAAAACATTGTTAATGTTCACAAATTCACCCTATAAGCACACTTACTGGGGAGTGTTTCCCTAGCATCATAGCATAGGTTAAGTTCATGAATGAATGCTCTAATGACCTGAATTCTGAGTAATTCTTCCCCTCCTATCTTAGGGCATATTGTTCTACATGATTTAGACAGCAGGCCGATTTAATTTTTCAGGGAGGGCTATCTTATTTGGGAACAAAATAAAACACTCCCTATTCACTGTTCCTCTCCCTGAGAAAGAGTTGGTGACTCAATAGAGCATAACTCAGGTGGCAAACGAGACTGCGCTTCAATGGCTTACTAAGTTACACCAACAGAGGCATTTACATGCAAAATTTAATGGACCAATTACAAATTATTTGGTTTTGTTCATTAAAGTAGAACCACAACTTAATAAGCAGGAACCAAAACAAATAGTTTTATTGTACAAATAATGCACAGTCAATATAGAAAATTAGGCTGCAGAAACTCAGCATGACTATTAAAAAAATAACCCTAGGCTGTTCAAGGTAAGATATGACTAATTCAAGGGCCCTGCTAATTCATGTACTATGAAAACACTCTGGAGAAGAATTTGCATCTACAGCATATACTTTTGGACAAGCTAAGGTCCTTGAATTTCACCTGTTTTCGCACAGGACACAGTGGGCCTTGAACCTATATTACCTCCATTTCATACAGCAAGGCCTTCTGCTTCTGGACTGCTGAGAATTATGAAAGTGAAGACCTGAGCTGTTCAACAGAAAGCCGCTCTATTTAGCAAATTTCAACTGGTAAAACTTGATAATGCCAGTATTGTGTTCCTTACTAAGTTTTCTTAGCTGTTTCATCCGAGGGTGACAGTCAAGTCTCTGTGTCAAAAGATCTAACTGTGGTCTTAGCAGTGGGTACCCGCTGAAGCAAACCCAGCAAAGCACGAAGGGGAGATGGCAGGTGTGGAATCACTGACAGCCCCCTGCACTGTTCTTTCAGCTGCTCGGCGTGTAGGAACATGTTTTATAATATGTTTGGGGCAGAGAAAGCCTTCATTTTATGCTATTTTTGAAAGAACAGTGATTGACACCTTAATGTAGTTTCAATAAATTGGGGCTAAATTACTAATGATAGTGAATAAAAAGTAATTAACCATAATATCAATTTACTCAGCAATTTTCTTTGAAACAGGGTCTCACTTCATCTCACATACATAGTTCAGCTTCACCTCAAATTCTTGGCAACCTTTTCGTCTCCTGAGTGCTGGGATTATATGAGCACAGTGCTTCCCAGCAAGGTGTTATTACCTCATCTCAGTCTTCACAACAAAACTATGGGGTAGATGCTACTGTTATCTCTATTTTGTAAAAGGAGAAACTGAGGCTCCGAGAAGAAAGTCAGTTTGCCTAAGATCCCAATCCCCAGGCAGTACAGACATTACTCCTTGGCCTCACTGTCTTTCCTATTAATTCAAATATAATATATCATCCAGAAACGTGCAAATTACAAGGTAAGGACAAGGCTTGTGAATTACTATGAAATGAACACACAAAATCAGCACCTAAGTGTAGAATCAACATTTTTATAACCCTGGCTGCCCTTTTACTTCCTCCAAATCCCAACTCTGTTTGGAAAACATCTCCTTTTGTTGCTTCCAACAACACTGATGCTGTTTGCTTGGCTTTAATATTGTTGTAAGAAGACTTCCTTTTTGTAAAGTAATAGCATTCTTAGCCCAAAAACTTTGTGTTTAAAAAACAAGTTGAATAAGCTATTATTGTATCAGGCAAGACTCCTCTCTGCCTGTGGAGGGCTTCCAAGTAACAAAAGTAATCATTTTAAGGAGACAGAAAGGGTGCTTTGTGAACAGAGGTTTCGTGCCTCTCTCTTTGTGGAGAGATTGTTACATTCCTAAAATTGTTCAGGCAAGGATGCTTTAAACTCCACATTTTAATTCTTCCTTTCATTGAATAGGTTATAATAGGCATAGAAAGAGAGGAGCAGAAGACTCATGTGAGCCTTTAATGTGTCAACTGTCAGATTACAGATGAAACAATAAAATAAATATCTGAAATAATGCTGATTGATGCTAATGGAAATTTTAGACAGGGTTTCAGAAGAGAAAGTATTGTTTCCTCCTTGCTTACCATAGCACAAGACTAAAAGCTTATTTTCATATGACTCAATCTTCTTCCATCAGTTAACCTACTAACCCATCCATTAAATATTACAGTACTGTGCAATTCTTATGTTCTGTGTGCTGACCATAGTACACTAAATGAAACCTTATTTCTTACTTATATATCTTGCCTATATAACACATACTTTCAACAGGGGGTGATATTACCCCCAAAGAGGGCAAAAACTGGTTGTTGAGAGGGAACAATTCTTAGCTTCTACAATATTTTATGATTCACCAAATAATCATACTGTAAAATCAAAATAAAATATCTGTGGTATTTAAATCATGGGACGAGAAGAGGATAGATAATTAGGGAAAAAATGTCAAAAATACTCCTAAGGAGACAATGAAAAAACGTAGAGAAACAATGACCTATGAGGGAAGGATAATAACTGATGAATATTACAGTAGGATTGATACAGGGACCAATGAGAAGAGGTAATTGTACATGGACTTAGATATAATCCTGGGTTGCCATCTGATGGGACTGTTTTTTTTTTTTTTAAATTTTTATCAGTACCAGGGAGCAAATTCATGACTGCCTGCTTGCAAGGCAGGTGCTTATGCCGCTGAGCTAAATCCCCAGCCCTGAAGGGATTTTTAAAGCCTAGAATCTTTGACTTACAGATGTGACGCGAGGCTGGGTCAGACTGGTAACAGTCCAGTATCTCTCATCATGTAATCTAGAGGCAGACAGGACTTCAGATGCAAACATTTTCCCCATGATTTTAGCCCATGTCTGAACATGCTCCCTGTTCTCACTACCAGCACCGCTGGGATTCTATCCTGTTTCTCTTCTCTGAACACTGAACAGTGAACTGCAAGCTCCAGAACTGTAAATGAGCCCAGAGCTTCCCCTTCTACAGTTCTGGATACAATTATGTGATTCATACAGTTGGCTTTTAATGGTGCAAGGCACTGGTTTAAGAAACATGGAACTTCCTTCACTCAAACAGACTCTAGTCTGATTTTACTGGGTCACTAAAGCCTGGGGATAATCTATGCCTCTCATTTAAAGCTAACTCAAGTGCAGCACTGTCCCCAGACCTGTATTTGTCTTCTGTCCCTTGTGGCAAGTGTCCACCATGGATACAGGTTTTTATGTTGATTTTTTGCTTCCTAAAAATAAAACCATAGAACTCTCTTATCTTCTGTTAAATTCTGGCTACTTCTTCCTCCATAGTCTCTTGCTATAATTTCCACTATAAGATCAGACGTGTGAATCTTTCCAAATTCCTGGATTGCTGTCTTCTTTCTTCAAGGAATTAAACGAGTTATCCTCAGTAATGGGCAGCTTCCCAGGCCTGCATCCTGGTGGCACACTCGCTGCTAAAGCAACTAGGTAAATACTGGCTGAGTGGATGGGGCAGGCTGAAAAGCCACAATGCGGCCACAGTATAATACCGGTAATGCTTTCTTTCTTCCAGGTTTCCAAGTTCAAGAGCTGAGTGAGATGGCTTCCTTCTCTCCAACTTCCAGCTCCAGCTCACATCTTTGTCTTTTGATAAGCTGCTGAACTATCCTTCCACTCTTGTTACCACTCATGCCATTGCTGTTTCCCCTTCTCCTCACATATGGAGCCAAATGGGAACCATGATCAATCCTTTTCCATAGATGGCAAAATAGAGGCTCAAACACATCAAATACCTTGTCAAATGCCACACAGAAAGCAGTGGAATTGAAAAGTCTGTCTCATGTTAACCTTGGTTCCCTGAACAATTATATAAAAACTGATTCCCTGACAGAGATATGTCTCCTAGCATAACCACCAGGCAGGCTTCTTGCTTATGCTGTTCATTTATTTAACTATTCAAACAAAAATGGGATGCTTACCATGTGACAAGCCTTTGCTGCAACTGAGAACCAAAGTCAAGACTGTGGCCCTTCACAGTCATGTTCACAGTGTATGCACATGTAGGTGTGACGATGGAGGGTGAACAGGCAAGTAAGTGAGTAAATATGAATGAGTTATTTTTATTTGTAACTTAGATATACTTTTATAATTGCTATGAAGAAAGCTTGGAGAACAGAGAGAAAGGGCCTGAGGAAGTGGAATAAAGACTTGCTTACTAGAAAGATGCATAAGGGTTATAAACTAGAGGAGGTGTTATTTAAAATTGAGATGTAAAGATGGAGGAGAAGCAGGTTGCAGGAAGGCTGAAGGAATGTGGTGCAGGCCGAAAAACCACGCACAAAGGTCCACGGCAGTACTAACCTGTGTGCTCCATCAACCAAAGGAAGTTAGTAACACTGAGGGGAGACAACAAGCACAGGAGGAAAGGTAGGAAGGTCTTTAAAGATGTTGGAAACCGGGTGAACAGTGTCCTGCAAAAAGAAATACTAAATGGCTAACACACAGTACTTCAGAATGTGACTTTATCTGAAAATAGGAGAAAGAAGTACCTGAGTTCGAGTGAGATCACTCTTGATTATCCAGTATGCCTGGTGTTCTCCTTAGAAAAGGAAAAGGAAACAGAGACACAGACACATATGGGAGAAGGCTCATGATGACAGAGACAGGGACTGCAGTGGTGGCCACTGTAAGTCAGGGTATACGTGAGGAAGGCCTTCACCACCGGAGATCCGGACCAGTCAAGGAAGAGGTCCGCCCTGAGTCTCAGAGGTCACATGACTGTCCTGATGACTTTATTTGGCACTTTAGCCTCCAGAACAGGGAGGTTAGTTCTATTGTTTTAAGGCCTCAGTTTGTGGTATCTGCCATGAGAGCCCCAGGAAGCTAGTGCAGCCTGATAGATGTCAGCAGGACCCAGACTTAATTCTGAATGACTGAAGATAGGTCACTGGGTCAGCCAGAAGGACACTGTAGACGGAGTAGCCAAGACAGCAAGGGATGCTGGTGTAGATGAGAGAACACACACAGAATGGGGGTGGGATGGCTGGCTTTTATATTGGTCAGTTTTTCTACAGGTGAGGGAAGAAAACTTTTTTTAGGAACTGATCACATGTGCCCACACTTATTGAATTCTAAAAACTAAACCTCACACTTTTTCTGTAAAATATGAATCATAGAACATAGGAGATGTACACAGTGCCTGAGCCAGAGAAACATCCCTTAAAAACAGGCTGTAATTGTTGATCCTGCAGAATTATAACTCTTATACACCCCTCTGACTCATTAGAACCTAAAATATAAGCCCACAGAAAACATAGCCTGACTTGAATTTAGTGTCGGTAAATTTGGGTCCAAACCTTTTTTTTTTCCTACTTGCTTTACTTTAAGAAAAAGAAGTTTGAATAATATGAAATTTCTGGAGGTTTACTATTTTTGACCAAGAAAAAAATTGACAATGTTATATGGCTTATCCTAGCATTATACATTATTTGCACACAAAGGAAAAGCTGTAAGAAGCAGCCTAACAAATCTTGAACTCTATCACACCTGCCACTTAATTTAAAATCCAGAATATTGTCTCACTCCTGCCTTTCCTGTGTATCTCTATAATCACAAACCTATGGTTTTTAAAAAAAATTTTTTTGGTACAAGGATTGAACTCAGGACCTCACACTTGCCAGGCAGGCACTTGTGCCACTGAGCTAAATCCTCAGCCATTAAAAAAAAAAAAAATATATATATATATATATATATATATATATTTGTTTTTTTATATTTTACCTACAATTGTATCTGTTCATGTTTTCAAGTTCTATAGAAATATTAAAGAAGCGATATATATATATACTTCTTTGAATGATTTTTCACCTGAGAATTATTTCTAAACTTCATTATATCCTTCTATTTAGCTATAGTTCTGAATTTTTGATAATTCATTGTTTTGCTGAGGGCTATCACTTCCTGAATCAATTAAACCTATTTGCTTATTGCCTTTTACTTTTTGGGTAATACATATATATTTAAGATACTAACAAACTTATTTTTTTCTGGTAAATAAGAACAAATATCAGCTAAAGTTTATAGTTCAGTGACGTTTGCACCATTCTTACTGTCTAATGCTAGAACACTGTATTGTTCAATAGAAAACATACCCAGTTACGGTCACTTTTATTCTCTTTTTGCTTTAGTTCAGGCAATCATTAATTTACTTTATATCTGTTTAGATTTGTCTACTCTGAACATCTCTTGTGAATGAAATCATATGATATTTATGTTTCCCTACTGAAAGGATTTTGCCCTTGATGGGAAGCTGCAATGGTGGGAGGCTGAGGGGGAATCAAAGCCTCTGTCTTGAGGTCACCTTCCACCCCTAAGCAATTTACCTGTGGTGTGAAATGAATTCCAATGGGCTACCTGTGCATCAGTAATGCCCCTTAGGCTCCACCTTAAACCTAACTTATATGTATGCCCCCAAAGCACGTTTCTGGCAGAGAGAATGCCAGACCCCGGAGGTCATGAAGTCTCTCTCCACATTCTTAAAATAAAGGCCACTTTTATTTCATACTTCTTATACTTTTAGCAATGCCAAAGATTCTATCACTTAATTTAATATGTTTTCAAGTTTCATTCCTATTAGAACTGCATCATTACTTCATCCCTCTGCTATTGTCAAATACTACAACTTATTAATCTATTCACTAATCGGGTGATGAACAGTTGGGTAATTTCTATCTTTTAGCAAATATGAATAGCACTGCTATGAACATTCATGTACAAGACATGCAGGGACATATGCTTTCTATTCCCTTGGGCAGATAACCTAGAAAGAGACTTGTAGGGAAAAGTGACTGCTAGGCAGGGAAAAAGCAGGCTTTATTTAAAATTAATAGGGAATCTTACAAAAAGCAGCATTTGCTTCTGCAGTTAGATTCTACACTTAAAGCAATTAGAAAGACAAAAGAGAGAGAGAGAGAGAGAGAGAGAGAGAGAGAGACAGAGACAGAGAGGAGCTCCATAACACAATTCACAATTCTTTTAAGAATTTATTATAAAGAGGTAGCAAAGCTCAGAGGAATATAGAAATAAAAGGTCAGAGAAATCAGCTCTGTTCATCCACCTTTGATAAAATGGAGACAAGGGAAAGACACCTAAGGACTCTTGTTAAATATGTAAAACGCATAATACACATGGCATATATGTATGGTCTCACGTTAGCTTCACTATATTGTTACACCAGATACATACATGCCTCCTTTACTTAATCATTAATTCTACCTCTCTATGAGGCTTCCCTGCCAGCATTATTGATCACAATGGGACAAGAAAAAATCAAATGGCTTGAAAGAATATAGACAGAGGTGCCCATGTTAGGGTCAAAGTCAGCAAGAGAGCCGGTCAGACTGAAACAACTTGGAGAATGGAAAATCACTAGGCTTAAATAAAACGAGCCAGGGACAAGGACCAGAGGGTATTTGCTTCTCTGATGTGCCATGCCTCTTCTAGAATACTTTCTGTTGTCTCCCTTTCTGCGCTTATCCAAATACATCATCTTCCTTTATTTTAAACTCTGCCTCTTTAATTACTTAACTGGGGCCAAGAGTTTACAGTCCCAGCAGCTGTGTGTTTCAGCAGAACAGAAGAGCATACAGCCCGCCCTGATAAAACCTTTGGCTCCCTGGCTGGGAATCAAACCCAGCTGTGGGGGAGGGTGAGAGTGCTATCTTCTAAGTGGCCGGGCTATCTGGCTAGGTCAAACCAACCTTCTGAGAAGATGCCAAACTGTTTTGAGAAGCAGCTATTTCTTTTGACATTCCCACTGACGACGCACACACGAGCTCCAATTTGTCTGCATTTTTGTCAACTCTCCTTTGTCTGTCTTGATTATAGATACATCTTCGTTTTGCAATTGGAGTTATGAAAGGAAAATAACTTTACTTTGTAAAGTTATTAAGAGGAGCAAAAATGATGATAGAAATAAAATTGCTTCTAAATTGCTAGCTATCCTTGTTATGCTGATAAAAGCAAGGAAAGAACAGAGTATTTCTTTAAGGTGTCACCCAAATGCACTAGAAATTTTAAGGTCTCAGTAAGACAAACTACCTTTGAAATTCAGTTCAGTGGAATTTCATTTACAATTCTAATGAACTTTTAAAATTGAAAGAACTCCAGTGTTTAAAGCTTTTAACTCTTTGTTCTGTGTTCCAGGGGATTACTCTAGGACCAACTTTATAGAGAAAGGGGGAAGAATTTCAGCAAGAGGGTGAGAATTTCCTGATTTTAAAGCAAAATACAATTATTTTTCACAGAATTAGGCACACAATCTGATTTAGGGATTTTTTTTTTTCTCCAGAAACTTGCAGAAAGCACTAATAGTGGCTGGGGAATAAATATTAGGATGAAGGCTTGATGGAAAGTGGTATGATTTAGCCAGTTATTGTGTTTCACAGTTCTCTGTTGACCTATGCACAATAAATCACCTTCACAGACTTGGACTATGGCCGCCAGTGTTTTGAGTCCCAGAGCTCATCTATAAAAATCAACCATCTAAAAGCTAATTTTAGAGGTCTGTGAAGAGGAACCAAAGTTTGCATCATTTGGCAAAGGACAGTTAATTTGAGGGTGTAGGCTGCTGAGAGTTCTTTTCAGAAGCAGAAATGCACAGTACAGTAAAAATGCAGTCTGTTTTCTTCTACTAGTTGTAGTCAAGCATAAAATCACATTCTATCTGCCAAGTCTTTGTTCTGATAAGCTGCTTAGTAACACAGGTTTATGTGTCATTTACTCCCTTCATTTGGTTAAGATCAAAAACAAAAAAAGAACTACAATAAGGGATGCTTTTGAAATAGCAATGTGACTTCTGAATCATCAAAAACTGATGAAGCTGCATTTAATTGCATATGTATTTTGAATCACAATCTTTTGGGTAGCTGTATCTGCAGGAGGGTCTTCACAGCCATGAATCTGATAACAGGCACGCACTCTGGAATGTTTGCAGATTGGAACACAATTTTCCCAATACTTTAAAACTGACAACATGCTTATAGGCTTTTACCCACCATAAGTGCTGATTAAATTAAACTTTGGTGTAAATTTCCAACGTCTTGAAAGGGAAAAATATTTGCTGATAATTTTCGCAGCCTGGTGATATGACTGTTCATAGCCCAGGTGCAATGACAGTCAAAGCAGATCCCAGAAAACATCCCATATATCAAAATATCTGAGTGACATAAGCAGAAAGTTTTATTTTAGTCATGGGATCAGCACAAGTAAGAAGATGGTAGGCTTAAATTCAGTTAAATTTTGGATAATGATAAATTACATAAGGGTATATATATATCAGATACAAAGAGGCAGGGATTACTGAGGGTTGTCTTGCTGGCTGGCTACTACAGTTCCTTACTGTTAATTCTCACCAAACAGGAAATACAAGTCATTAGATTAAATATCCCAGTTTTTGCTGTTTGTTTACAATATTCCAAGTTGTACCACGTAAAGCTCTTCTGCTACACTGTGGTGGAATGAAGCCCTAGCTCCCAAAGTAGTACATACTATTGGGATTTTTGTATGTTCCTCACAACCTTCCCATGCTTTCTGAGGTTGTCTATCCAAAATCTATTTCATATCAAGTTTTTTGTCTCTGAATCCCAAACTGAGGTAACTAAAAAGAATCAGACTTTGGGAAACAAGAAAGCCTATGTTCTTGATATTGGGGAGTGAAACTCTCAACCTACTACATGTCCAGTAGGAGTTCCTGTTCTCTGAAATCGAAGCATGAATTTTAGGAACAATGGAAGTTAAGAGCAGAATATATTTATTGACAGAAAGAAAGCTTCTGTCTGGGAGAGACGGGGTGCCAAGTGGGTTGCCGAGGACTCTGTCTTTTCTAGGGACTTTTATAGAGTAAAAACATGAGGTGAGATTGGTCTAAGGTAAATAAAAATGGGAAGTCTCCAGGAGGGCATAGGGTGGGACAGGACTGTGGTCAACCAATAAGATTAATTGTTTAGGCAAAACTGATTAAATCAGGAATAAATGGGTCAGCACGTCATGTAGTAAGTGAGTATGCTTAGCAGTAGTGACTCTTCCTGTAGAGGTTGAAGTGGTGACTCCTGACTTCCCCCAGGTGATGGGGAACTATTTAAACTATCAGTCCTTTGGAGGTGGATGCATATGCTTAATCCTTTCTCTTGAGATCTGGCCCACAGTAATACATGCCTATCTCCTCTAAGGTCACAAGACATTTGGGCCTCTGTGTGAGCTCCCTTGAGGGCCTAGCCATGTCTGACTGTAGTATTTCTAACTGACTCAGGTACCTGTAACATTCTGAGCTCCTGTGTACGAGGGCTGAGCTACACATAAGAATTAGAAACTCGTGCCTCCCATTTTGTACACTGTTTCCCAAGATGTTTCAGAAGGAAGAGAAGTGCTAGTTTCTCAACTTGAGAATCTTGAGGTGCAGGACTCCAGGTAATTTATGTTGTTCTTTGTGCAGATTTTTACAAGTCACCTCCACCATGTGCCAATGGGCCATCCCTTGATTTCTGTGGCTTGATAAGTAAAATGTTTTTGTGGGGCAATACTTTCCTTAAGCTTCCCTTGAGTCCCATGTCATCTTCACACTCAACAGCTGTTATCCTACTGAGCTCCTGAAATGACCTTGTAACTATCTCAGATTTATTGTTGAAGCAATACTCTTTGTTATCTTCCTAACGTTCTTTGCACTTCTCTTGTCTTTTATAAAATGAAACCCTTGCTTTTCAGATATTCATCATCCTTTAAATGTTTCAGCCCTGCCCACGGGTCTTCCAAATCAATCATGGTTGTCTTTCTTCCTGAGACAGTAATAGTTTGGGGATTGATATTATTTGATTCTGATCAAAGATCTCTAAAATATTTTCTGCAGAAAAAATCTGGGAAAGATTCTCTGACTTAAAAAACAAAAAAAGACATGTAAGAAGAAATAGTATTTGGCCCTTTAAAGTGCAGTCTTTTCTGGATATAACACCTGATATTTACCCAAAGATCCTGTAACAAGGGAAGAGCAAGAAAGGGCAAGGGTTTGAATGTGCATCCTGACAATGCTGAGAAGGCAAACCAAAACCAGCCCCAAAACTGTCTTAAGGTCTTCACAAGATAATAGGAAATGCATTTCTTTTTGTTATGAGTCATTCTGAGGTATCATTTCCTGTTGGTCACTGTGAAATGTGTTTTAGTGGATTCACCATCTGGATTTCTACATGTTGTATTTTGGTTCTATT
This sequence comes from Cavia porcellus, assembly GCF_034190915.1. Classification (NCBI taxonomy): domain Eukaryota; kingdom Metazoa; phylum Chordata; class Mammalia; order Rodentia; family Caviidae; genus Cavia; species Cavia porcellus. The sequence continues at coordinate 65,964,578 of NW_026947496.1, read as the reverse complement.
TGTTATATCACCATCAAATTAGGACATAAACTCTATAACAACAGGACTATGTTTTCAATTATCTATTTTCTATGGGGTCAAGTACCGTGCCATGTTCCCTACAGCTCTTTAATAAATGGGAACAGGTGATTGGATTGAAATCTAACTCCTACTTCTAAAGAACTTGTGAAGGTGAAATGAAACTCTCAGATCCATTAGTATCTGTATATGGCCTTTGGAAAGTCATTCCTGAGACTCAGTTTCCTCAAATTTGAAACTGGAGACCACAAAGTTGCTTAGAACCTCAGTATGTGGAATTAGCCGCACTTAGGTTTAAATTCTGACTCTGCAGTAGCCTAAAAGAGCAAGTTTCTTCTTTGTGTGCCTCAGTTGTCTCATTTGTAAAGTCAAGCAACTTTATATATATATATATATATATATATATATATATATATATATATATATATATAATGTTTCATAATATAATTGTAAAGCTAAAATAAGATAGAATATTAAATGACTTTTTCACAACATTCAGTCTTTAGGAAATCACAGGAGGAGTTACTGGGTGGATAGAAATAAAATTTACAACATAATGCCTGGCACATAGTAGGAATACTGTAAATCACTTAGAAAAACAATTACAAGTCTAAGTCTTGACCGTGAGAGAAGATAGCACAGCTCTTATTACCCTCTGAAAGTAGGGGAAGCTGGTAGTTGAACATAGACCATGCAAGTTTCTCTTACCTCGGGAATTAAATATTGATTTCATTTTCACTTCATTAAGTTTCCTATTGATTTCCACAAAGCAGAGTGGAAGATGACAGTCAATCACTAAGCAGACACTAGGTAAATACCAAGAAAGGTTGTTCTTCCATCAGAATTAAGACTTCCTCCAGATCACTGAAGCACATTTATGGGGGTCCCTATCTTGTTGGACATCCTGGTTTGCTCTTTGGGGTCAAGAGCCCAGACATGAATCAGCCATCCTAGTAATACTCAAGGATCCAAAGGCCAGGGGCCTCCCAATTAAAAAAAAAAGTACCCTAATTGTTCATTATGATGACTTTTGAGATGAGGTATAATTTTTCTTGGCATGCCAGGATTTAATATCTTTAGGCCAGAGCTAATTAGTAGGACCAGGAGGAAGAGTTTGCTAAGATACTGAAAACGGATGGTAGGCAATAGTGTGATAAGATAAATGTGTCAGTCTTAAGTATCATGCAAATTTTTCTAAAGGCAAGGATATTACATAGGCAGTGGGATATAAACCCAGTTATGGAAATCTAAAATGAGTCTGAGAAAAAGCCCCAGCTGTAGCCTTGACCTCAAACATGCCCCCAAAGACCCATGCCATAAAGTCACAGTCCTCGGCGTAGCACTATTGGCAGGTGCTGGACACCAGGTCGCTTTATGAAGTGAACTCTAAGGTAGGGTCACTGAACTGCCCTCTCAACGCAGGGGAGAGCCCCAGGCTGCAGTATTCCCCTCTTCTGCTTGTTGCTCAAAAGGTGACGAGTTGTGCTGCATGTGGCCAGCATGACATGCTGCCTTGTGGAGGCACAAAGCCAACAGAACCAATCAACCATGGAATGAAACTTCTAAAACTGAACCAAAAGAAACTACTTATCAGTTAATTTTCTCAGGTATTTATTAAAGTAATAGAAAGGTCACTAGCATTGCCATGGAACAAGAAAATTTGGAAATACAAATGTGTCCATGTGTGTATGTATGCATATATATATGGAGAGAGAGAGAGAAAGAGAATGTTTATAATGCGAAGAACTTCAATCTGCTAATTGAATCTTGAGACTCTGTACTAAGGAAATATCTGTAAAGTTAGACTGTATGAGTGTCAAATCATCATCATGGCTGAAGGAGATGTCAGTCACAGCCTCTCTCTACCCCATCAGGTGCTGTTCTATTGCAATCTGCCAAGCAAGTCATGGTAATGCACTTCTTTTCCTAGGAAATGGCAAAGTGGTCACATGACTCACACCAAGACTGCTATCTTCCTCTATTTTTTTCCAGTCTGGACCTACATGAAGAAAGGTGTTTTCCTCCCTTTACATCAGGTTGTCAGAATGTCAATGAGGAACTGCTCCAAGTCTCCAGACTCAGGAATATTAGTTTAGAAAATGAGAAAAGAAAGAATGAGATGTGGAAAGAGAACATGGTCTTCCAGATGATAGAGTCATAGGTTCAAGTAATTTCAAAGGCATCCATCTCTATATTATTATATCGTAGTTTCACTACATGGGCTAATAACTTGGGCCATGTTTGCTTAAGGTGTTTGAGTGAAGTTTTCTTCATTGTTAGTAATCAAACATTAAAAGCATAAGAATACACTAAATGCCAAAGGATACATTTAATACATAAGGAAGTTTTAAGCACAAAAATGTACTCTGCTGCAAAGGCTTATTGAGGGGTGGGTTCGGGGCATATAGCTTGGAAATAATGCATCCCTTCAAATTCTTTGTTGTGCGCATTTAAAATAGCATATCATATGCCAGACACCAACAGGCTGTATCTATACAATATCATTTAAATTTTACAATTGCTCAAGGTAAGGGCTGTTACATTTAATTTTACAGAAAATGAAACTGAGGTTAGAGAAAGTTAAGAAAAAAGAGACCAAGGTCATATCAGCCATTAGTGGCAGGCTATGTGCCATTATGATATTCATAGTCCTGTCTCTTAACTTCTTTTTACAATTTATCAAAAACCCATAAATGCAAATTATAAGGTAAAGTTAAGATTAACTGACAACACACAGAATGACAATAACCGTACAGGATGTACGCAGAGAGCAAATGGGCAAACGCCAAGATGTCCTTTGAAACTGAGTTACTGTAACAGCTTCCTTGTTACTTAAATTTCTCAGAACAAGCATGGTTTATAATCATGATGGGGGAAAATACATTGCAGGGTGATGCTTTTCAACTGTATACTCCAAAATAAACTCCTCTAAGTTTTACTCTTGGGATCATAACAGGCCTTCCATTTTATTCCACCTCTAAATCATTTTGAGGGGAATGAGTTCAGACAGCATGCAGTAATAGAAGTGGTGTTCTTGACCTCACTGTCACTATCTCACTCGCTTTTCCTAGACACTTGGATGTGTGCCAGCAATGCATGTTATGTGGAAGCCTATGGAGAGACTGCTGGAGAGGTAAGTAAGCAGAGGGATCTGGCCAGCTTTCACAGAGTTTCAGGATGTCCTCCCACTGCTTATTCTACTGCATCCACTGCCTTTGCAGTACTTTATTGACTATCCTTTCTGTCCCATAAGGCTCACGTTGGTATCACTGCAAACTAAGAGTCTGTGTCAGCTGAATAGCATTACCTATTCCAACACACTCATGAAATGCCAAGTAAAATTTATGAGCATACATTTTGCAGTTTCAGCGACTGTCGTGGCTCTTCATGCAACAGACATGCAGGATTCTAGTGAGGATTTAATTTCCACTTCATCTCTCTGCCCCCATCCTGTCTTATGCTCCTGTTCACGTGGCTGAATCCATATACTCCACTTCCTAGCAGTGTTCCTGGCTTCTGCTCCAGTGTCTCCCTGCTGTGGCAAATCCCAACAGCTGTTAGGTTGTATGAATAGACTTTTGGCTGGCTGGTGGTGGGCTTGAGAGATTCTTTCTTTTACTTGGAAGTGCCTCTTATGAATCACAATCCATCCGAAACATACTTCCAATGAATGTTAACTAAAACCAGTTTTTTTTTTTTTTTTTTTTTTTTAAATCGGTACTGGGGATTGAACTCATGACCAGATGCTTGCAAGGCAGGCACTTATGCCACTGAGCTAAATCCCTGGCCCTAAAACCAGCTTCTGCCAGGAACTAAGTTACAACCTGGAGAACTATTTATTGACTGCAATAATTGTTTTCTGACTTTTAAGGGCCAGATACTGTACTAGACATAGTAATACTGAGAATACAAGTCTCTCAAACTTTAGTGTCTAAGAATTTTTCAACAGTCACCTTAAAAATTTAGTTTCACAGGCCCTATTCCCAAAGATAATGATTTAGTTTGGTTGGCTGGCACACAACCACTATATTTTATATAGTAGAGGATTCTGTAGCGTATAGACTCCCTGGGAGAAACATTTAACAATGATTCGGAGCATCAACTCCCTTTTGGCCCACATTTTTGGCTCCTTCCTGTCTCCTCATAGTCCTCTATGACTTTTGTGGGAGCACACAGGAAGAAGAGGAGCTTTTTAAGAGACATATTGGGGCTTATTATATCAATGTCAAACCCAGAAAACTATGTCGATACAAATTAACCATTATTTTTTTTATAAAGTCCTAGAATTTTATAAATCTTCTAGTTGTCTCAATCTTATTTCCTGGAATCATTTTTTCCCCTATCATTGTATTTTCAGTAAATCCTTGATTTCAAATATCTTTCAGTCACTCACTTGCTAATGTGACAAAATCATACCAGCCACAAATGCAAAATTCAATGATAAGCCTTTCTAACATAACAGTTACTGAGATCCTGAAGATTTCCTCCCTCTTAGGTCAGGTTTGTTGCTGGGTTTTTGTTTTTTTTCTCTTCTAATGGTATGATTGTCAGGAAAGCATTCCTCTTACAGTTTTCCCAGATTTGCTCATTTCCCTTGAATGAGCATGGTGAAATGGCACATTCATTATTCAAATGCTATTAGTGTCTGGCCTTTCATCTACATGATGGAATAGAGCAGGAGGCCACAGTGCCACTGTCCAGAGATGCTGTGCTCACCAAGCCACGCCGAAAAGTGCAGCCTAGGAAAATGGAATGAGTGCTCTGTACCAGCAACACACTTCCATATTCTCAGAGGGTGCATCTGTCACAGGCAACTGGGAAGAGTGTTTTCAAGATTTAATTAGGGATACAGCGGGAAGAGAGAGTTGGGTGAGTTCATGTTGGGAAAAAACATTTATTCTGTCAACCACTCATTCTGCTTGCTCATCTACTTTGAAAATACAACAGGGTTAAAGTAGTAATTAAATACCTTATCATGAAATCAAGGAAGAAAATAAAAGATAAGGTAGAGAAAAAAATGAAAAAGGAATGTGTACGTTTTAGCTAGCTCAGGCCACCATAACAAAATATCATAGCTTGGGCAACTTTAACAAGAAAAAATTATGTCTCCTAGTTCTAAAAACTGAGAAGTGCAAAATCAAAGCTCTGGTCAATTCAGTTTCTGGTAATGTCCTTCTTTCTGACTTGAAGATGGGAGAGTAAGGGAAAGAGAGAACAGGAGAACAGGAGCCCCAGCAAGCTGTTACCTGATGGTTCTTCTTTTAAGGGTCTGAGGGCTTTAATTCCGTAACAGTGGCACTGCCCTTATGACTTCTTCATCCCTAGTTGCCTCTGAATGTCCTTAGCTCTAATTACTGAGGATTAAGACTTCAACAAACACACAGATTTCAGGATAACATATCAAAGGATTTCAGAAGCTGTTCACTCACCAGTTTGTGACTTTGACTTGTTAAACTCTGTGTTTTTCTATAAATCCAGAGGAAGAAAACGGAGAATAAGAGAAGAGCTTCTGCAACTGTTGGGAAGTAGCTACAGATATAACTGGAGTTCACAAGTATTTGGAGTGAGATTTCCTGATAATACAGCATGACGTAGGGGTCAAATTCTTGGCCACCAAAATAGTGAGGGTGGGGCGGGAGGTGGAAGGGGAGGGCAGTAACCCTGACCTTCACAGGTGGCAACAGAGGCAGGATTTGTAGCACTACCTGGAAGCAGTGATGGAGACAGAGGTAGCTAAAATGTTACCCATGAGGACACAAGGGCAGCAGTGCCCTGGGATTCTGAGAGGATTGGCTAAATGGACAAAGAAGAGCAGACACCTGTAAAATCTATGGATTAGCCTTCTAGTATTTTGAAACCCTAGTGTTTTTCCCTAGTTGATTGTAGTTAGACAGATAAAGCATGATACAGAAGGCAAGCATCTTCAGCTTCAGAAGCCAAAGTCTAGTCATATTAAAATGATCAGAAATAGCCAGGTCAATTCCACCTTTTCTCCATTTTTTTTTTTTTTTTTTTATCATACTTGATGAAGATCCTGCAGGCTGTGGGTACAGACTCACTAATGAAACCATTTCAGAAAGCAGCAAGATCAATAGAATAACCATACTTTTAAGAAAGGGAGGATATTTTGAAGGGGATTAACGGCAAAATAACTTTTACTGTAATATATTTTTTAGCCTTATTTAAACATTTGCCATGGTTTTTGGAAATTTCTCACAATTCTGAAGACAGGAAAATCTAAGATTAAGATGCTTTCTGATTTGATTATAGGGTGAGAATCCTTCTTTTTGGTCCAGAAATGGTGCCATCTGCTTCTCCACAGGGCAACAGGAGTAAACTCCTTTAGCCCCCTTTCCAAAGGGCACTGTTCCCTTCAGGAGGGATATATCACCATGACCTAATCTTCTACCCAAATTTTTACCTCCTTATACTAGAGTAGTCATGGCCAACCTATAGTGTGCATGCTGGAGAAAGCTGTCCAACACTGTTCTTGGGAGTTAGGGGACACAGATATCATACCATCCAGATTATAACAGGATCAAAGCCTGTATCTTTATAAGACCATCTAATCTAGTGGGAACCTAGGAAACAATTGGAAGCAAGGAATCTTTTCTTCATCTTACATAAAGTTCTACCACTTAGTTTGGTGGGGGGCTCCAAATAGGAGTTGAATTATTCACATGAGTTGAATAATTCTTAGCCAATCTGATTTTTGGCCTGATATTTACCCTCTACAGCTGGACAGTCATCTTGTGATCAAATTGACTCCCACATTCTCTACTTCACTTGGTTATGGCCTCCACTTTCAACTGAGAATTTGGAAAAGTGTAGGTGCCAGAGGAAAATAAAGAAACCAGGACATGGTAAGAAGGGAAACTCCATTTTTAAAATAGGAGTGTTCAGTGAATACGTGAAAACTAGAGTTGTCTTCACAATTATGTATAATACTTTGAGCTGACAGGAGTGCTTTCCATGCCCCACTCAGGAAAGCAGATCACATAGATAACTTCCCCCAGGAAAATGGTATCTATTTTAAATAGAAATCTGAATGCTATAATTATTGCTCAGTTGTCTATGTAACAATTCTATAAACCTTAGGCAAGGGTAGGATAAGAATTTGGACTCAGGAACTATGTCTTCTCTACACCAATCTTTAGGAAATAAAACGGAAAGGCCTCGTAGATTGCGAACAGGTAATACTGTGATCTCAGTTGATTTTGAACTTCGGATGTATTTGTTCCTGAAGTGTGGCAATGCTTCTTTGCACTTATATTTGGGCCATAAAAGAGACAAAGCATAGGAGAAATATATAATGTGAGGAAGTCCAGAAGAGAGGAGGATTAAATAAAGATAAAATGTGCTTTCATATGACTAGCCAGACGCATACCTGGTTGACCCAAAAACAGCTCTCAGATACATGAGTTCAACAGAATGTTGCCTGCTCCATATTTATTTCTTGCTTCTTCAGGCAGCAGGAATAGTTGGATTACCAAACTCTTCTGGGATGATGTGACTAAAAAATGGTCCATCCCGTAAATTCTTTAATGACTGACACCTCTTTTCTTCAAGAAATGAGATCCATGATCTCTACTTCTGGATCAGGCTGGAAGGGTTGAGATTATTCCAGCTAATAGACTATAATGGAAAAGAGGCCATGTGGTTTTCTAGGACCAAATCCTCGGGCTACAGCTTTCCCTGACTGTCTCATAACCCCTCTTAAGATACCTGCCCATAATAACCAGCAGCCATGCTTTAAGGAAGTATAACTTGCCTACAGACCTGGGTTACTCACACAGGCCCTTAACCAAGAGTCAGAATCAGCCTCCAAGAAGAACTGTATGTAATTGAGTCTTCAAATGATTCTTATGTTCAATCTTTGTGCCTCTCTACCGGGTGTCATGTTGGGCAGACAGGAGCTATTCTCACCAAATTCTGTCCAACTGGTCAATTTAGGAGCAAAATAAATTTGTCTTATTTTGAACCACCAACTTTTGGGGTAAGGTTTTTCCCCCATACTATTAAACATTACTGTCACAGATGAGTAGATCTTAGGTGTAAAATGGGACACTGGATAATCAAGAAATGACTCTAATTTTACTTTATTGTAACATGGACTTATGTATGACCATATGACTTCTTTGTAACTTGTTTGATCTCCCCTAGTTAAGTACAAACAAAGGAATCCATTATCTGAAATGAATATTTAAACTGAGAAGTCCCTTGTGGTAACAAAGGTCCTAGACCCAGCAGATGAAGATGCAGCTTTTAGAAGGACGGGAAAACTAATGGATAAACAGCGGTGGTACATTGGATGCTAAAGCTTTCAAGGTCCACTGAGAAGTGATGTGGTTGAGTAAAAAAGAGCTGTACATTTATAGTGAAAGCAGGAAAGAAGGAAAAAAAAAAAAAAAAAAAAAACAAAAAAACCAGGGTTACAATTTCCACACTGCCATTTTCTAGCTGGGCAAGTCACTGAACATCTTCAGATTTCATTTTCCTTGAATGCAAAATTGGGTTAATAATGCCACCTTAGTACAGTCACTGTGAAGATTCAATTAAATGGGTTAATGGTCAGAGAAGTGCTCAAAACTATTACATGAATGAGAATTATGAATGAGAGTAAAATGAATTTTTCAAAAAGGACTAATGTTAAAATAATCAGCCAAACCTGAACATTAATCAGAGGTCTAGTTTTCATGAGACAAAATTAAGTACTTATTTAGTTAACCTATGTGGAGAGCTATTTCATGAAACTCATTTTCCATTTACTGATAACCATCTTCCTAATTTCTATTTGGGCAGCCATAATTTGAAATTCACCTGGCCTCTCCAAGTTTGATTGGTTTTTAGCCAAAACATAATTTATAAAAAACTAGAGCTGGCAGCTGTGCCATTATAATTTTGACATTTTAAAAACCCATCCAGTTCAGAAGTTATTTTTCTTAGCAGTTTAATATCAGTGAATTAATGGCTGAGTGACAGAAGTAAGCTAAAATCAAGAAAATAAACCTTATAAACAGAACCTTTCCCCAGAAAGAGAAAGTAGTTTTTTCATTAGTACAGGCCTTGTGAAGATTTAATTAAATGAGTTGTTTCTGAATAAGGTACCATCAGCACTTTACCCAAGCCACAGAGTGCAAAAGCTTTCCCTGGGAGGCCTTGTATTGTGCAGAGCCACCAGATGGGGTGAACTTGGTATCTTCTCCACCTCGAGCTCCATGTTACAGAACTTCTACTGACATGGTTAGAATCCCCTGGCTCTCTGGAAGTCTACCAAAGCCTACCCTCCCGGTGGAAGATACTGAAGCCTCTTGGAGATGAATGGATCACACTGTTGCCATACTCAATTGGGGTGTAACATGAGGGCTCATGAACTACCATATGCATGCAATTTGCAATTTGTTCAGGTCCCACTTCTGCCACATATCAGTTCAATCAGCTTGAGACAACTCCCGAAATTAAAACCTGGGAATAAAAGATTGGCAAACCTTGTTAAAATGCTATACAACTGAACTACAATAATCCCTGTAAAGTGTTACTGCTTGGCCAATACCTCCCCAGAAAAATAACTAGTAGTTTGCATCAAAAGATAAGTACTATTACTACTACAATAATACCAAGAGTTTGATTATTTGTATAATAACACCTATTTTCTGCTCAGCAAACGTTTATAAAATACCAACTATGTCTAAAGCATGGATGAGGCAAGTTCTGTGAAATTCAAACAAAATGATTCAAAACCTTTGTTTGCTTTTTTCTTTGACTGCACTGATAGGAAGCACGTAGGATAGTTGAGGTCTCAGTGTTATTTATGCTGTCCTGGCTGGTCCACTCTCCTCTGCTTGTTACCTGGAGCTCAAGGTACTAGGAGTGTTACAGAGTGTGAAAGATGCTGGTGTGTCTGCTTTGTCAAATGATTAGTTGAGAGGATTAAGTATGCTTGGGGGAAGCTGGCAACAACAGCAAGTCTGACACTGTTGGAAAGGACTGCAAAGAGGTGACTCTCAGGAAACCAGAATTAAGATTTTTCTCTAATGGCACCAGTTAGATTCCATAGTAGTTTGCAAAGTTAATTCAATGTAAATAGCTAAGGCTCTAAATAGCTAAGGCCCTGATAAAGCTTCAGTGCAAAAATGTTAAAATGTTGTGTAAGTAAGGAGTATGCTTGGTTGTCAACGGAAGTCCAGAGAGAATCACGCTGCAGTGACAGATGTGGGCGGTCCCCTGCGAAGGACTGGATAGTGTGCTTAGGTGGCACACCTTTCGATCATGGAGTGCATGTGTTCGACTCTCATAGCTTGAAACTACCTAATATTCTGATTCACACTTCTGGTTCTTACTGCATGCTCTCTGAGTATTTGTGGTAATCTCGGTTCCCTTGTAATTGTTTTAGAAATCAAAAGTACTATTCACACCAACTTGAAAGAAAATACTCCTGACAGTATATTTATTTTTAAGGATTTATGAGCCAAGACCTATCTAGTCTCAGTTCAGAAGATCTCAAGCATGAACGATGGGCATTAAAGACTGAAGATATAGCCCTTTGTTCTGGCTTAATCATGGAATAATTGGGAATCTTCAAAGTGACAGGTAGGCCTGCCTCTGACATATCTTGATGGCACCATAAGACTTCCTCTTTGGTAAGGCTTGAGAACTTTCAGAAAGAAGCCCTCATAGCTCTAGTGACGTAATGCTTTAGTATCCTTTCTCACGTTGGTTTGGTAAAATGGTGGCAAGTTTTGATTTCTTAGTTGCTGTAGTTTGGATCTGGAATGTTCCCCAAAGATCTATCTGCTGAGGTCTTAGCTGCCAACTTCTGGCAATACTGGATGGGGAGGGGGTGGAGCCTTCAGGAGGTGGGCTGAGAAGCAGGGCCCCATTAGCAGTGGACCTTGAAGAGCACATTAAGGCTCCAGTGCCTTCCTGTCCTTTTCTTTGTTCCAAGCTGCATGAAGTGCATGGCCCTCTTCTACGTCATGCTCCCTGCCATGCCATACTGTGCTAACACAGGCCCAAAGCACTAAGATCACAGACTGAAATCACTGAAACCTTGAGCCAAAATAATACTTTCCTTGTTTTAAACTGATTATCTCAAGTAGTTTTTCAGGTGTAGAAAACTCACTAATATATTAGCTTTATCTTATCATTTAATGCAGTGGTTCTCAACCTTTAGAGACAAATTGGCTTCAGAGACAAATTTCATGAAAGACAAGTTTACCATGGAATGAGGGTTGGACAGAACAGAGAGACATGGTTTTAGGATTAGTTTCTCATAAGGAGTGTGCAACCTAGATTCTTTGCATGTACAGTTCACAGTAGGGTTCATGCTCCTAGGAAAATCTAATTACTCCTTCTCTGCCTGCAGACACAGTTCCGGCAGTAATGTGTACCATGAGGAGAAGCTGAAAATATGCATGAAATTTTGTTTAACTGCCCACCACTCACCAACTGCTGTGTAACCCAGGTCCTAACGGATCATGGACCTTCACAAGTCATGCACCCATACTTCTGTGACCACAGGACTTTGGGGGAATCCCTGGCTTAATGCTTTAAAATCACAAGCAAAGAATTAAGATAGTAGTTGGTATTCGTGGGAGATGTTCATCCCTGCAGAGACAACTAAGAATATCTAGTAACATTTGTGATTGTCACCACAGAAGCTGCCACTGGTATCTAGTGGTTAAAGACTAAGGATTTTGCCAAATTAAATCTGTTGCAGTGCACAGGGCAACCCAACCCTCTGCCTAAAGTCATACACAAAGAAGCTTCTAAATGACAACATCAGTAGCCTTACAGTTGAAAAATTCTGAGGTAAGAAAAAATATGTAGTATTTTTCTTTTTTCTTTTTCCTTTTTTGTTTAATGCTGTACTTAGTTTGAAAGGGCTAGAAAACTAGTATGTCTGGAGTACTTGTATATGTAACAGGTGATTTTGAATTTGTATTTTTCTAACAACATTGAAATATTGATCAGCATTTCCATTTTATGCATGGAGAATTTAGGTTAAGAAGGGTTGAATGACTTTGTCACAAAACTGAAATTCAAATCCACATCTGTTTGAAGTACCTGATGTCCTCCTTGACTCCTTAACTTAAATTCAAAAGACAAATAAAAATTTAACTAAGTCCCAAATACTATTAAATTGTACAAGTATGAAAATATAAGCCAAGTTTCATTGAAAAGGACCCTGAAGAATAAAACCAAGTGCATGTGTCTTATGCAGTGTATTTCCCTGAATGCTACAGTGTGTGAAAGAGAGGGACCACTAATCTTGTACATACTTAGACTAAAGTCGGGCTCAGCCTGGATTATTATTGCAGTGTGCTTGTTTGATGTTAATTATTCACCTCTGCAAAATGAGATGGTCCCATAGTTCTTAGAGGGGAAGGCAGGTAGAAGTACCCAAGCTCTAAAGGACTGTAGAAAAGCAATTTTCCTCCCTGTAGTGGGCAGAAACAGGAGTAGGATTTCAGCTGGTAGCAGCCACTCCAGCCAAGTCCTGCTTTGATGACAAAATGAATAAAACACCAGATATATCAGAGCCTATATCTTGTTAACAAACTCTGGGCTATTTTTCTTTTACCAAATATCTCAAATTTAGCTGGCTTCAAATTACCTGGGGAGAATATTAAAGATACAGACACCTGAGGTCCTATCCCAGGAATTTCTGACTCAACAGGAATCTACAGTTCTAAGAAGCACTTTTAGGTGTTGTCGTTCTGTCGCAGAGGGATCTTGATAATAACTATCTTAAGATAGTCTCTACTGAGAGTTATTTAGAATAGGCCTGTGTCTCTAACCTCTTATCTTTGTCCACCCCTGGGATTTTTCAGTAGAATTATGTATTTTTGTATATATATATATATATATATATATATATATATATCAATTATTTCTTAACAGAAAAAAGTCAAAAGGATATTTTAAAAATTACTAGTAGTAGCTAACATTTTCAAATTCAAACTTCAAAAAGACAATTTGCTTGAAGCTTCATTTTCATGAATTCACTGACACTCAACATAAACCTTATACTGGATGCTGTTATTATCCCAATCTTACAGCAAGTGAAATAGTTGCTCAAAACACACAGTTGAGACAGCTGGGCTTAACTCACCTAAAATATTGCTCTTTAGAAATTTTTAGTTGAAATATAAGTTATACATAAGAAGGACTGAAGTAAGCAGAAAAATTACCAAGAATTCAGAAAGACAAAAGAGAATATCCAGAGAGGGTTTCAGGCAACAAATGGTTTTGGTGTAATCAAATTATGCAATAGCTTGGAGTGCTGGTACACACTTCTAACCTCAGCTACTTGGGAGCCTAAAGCAAGAGTATTTCACGTTCAAGATTCGCATAGTTAGCTTCAAAAGATCCCATCTCAAAATAAAATTTAGACAGGATGTAGTGGCATATGCCTGTAATTCCAGCATAGAAGCAGGAGGCTGAGGCAAGAGACTTGTAAGATTTAGGTCATCCTGGGAAATTCAGTGTAGCTCAGGGGTAAAGTGCTTGCCTAGGAGGTACAAGGCCCTGGGTTCAACTCCTAGTATTACAAAACAAGGTAACACAAACTGCACAGTAACAATTTTCTTGAGATCCCATTGGAGGGAGAGACTACAGCAGGACTGAGGGTAAGAAAGTAGATATGGATGCCACTACTAACAGGATGGTTCTAGAGGAAAATGCCATTTTGTAGCTTTTGTAGAGCATCTGTTTTCTGTTCAACAATCTCCTTAGGCCGAATTCTCCAATGCCTTCCTTGAAATACTCCTAGGAATTGAGAGCAATTCCCTTCTCCCTGGACTCATTTATTTTCTCCAGGTACTGCTGCCAGCCATCTGTAACTGTAAACAATAGTTCCATTTGGGACAATTAAAATTGATTTTCTATTATGCTAAAAACACTTAATTAGTATTCTTGCCTTTACCACATTGATGAATGTCTTTAACCTCAGCACTGCAAGTCTGTGAAGGAGAAAGACATCAGAATTCAGACCGGCCACATAACATGCCTCCCAATCCTTTACGATTCTCTTCTCTGGAGAGCAACCATCTTTATCTTTCTTAAAGTAGCAGCTTTTGGGTTCCTTCCCCATTATACCCCAGACTGGGTAAACATGTATTCCTCTGCATGTGGACAGTGCATTTCAAATATAGCTGACTTCGTATGGTACGCCTAACTCGAAGAGCAATGCTCACCAACATTCCTACATGAATACCTCAAATTCCCATAAGTTTCTCTTCAGCTCAGAATCCCAAACCAAATCACAAACAGGAAGATAAATGAAATCCCCAATACTCTTACTCTATCCAACAGATTCTTGAGGAATTTTCCCTTGAAGGGTGAAATAATGAAAACATATTTTACTGCCATAACACACACACACACACACACACACACACAGTGTCCAGTGTACACAGGCTCTGTAAACATTGTAAGTATTGCAGAGAAACTTCATCCTTAGCCCGGGAGTAATTTACTGTACTCTTCTATCATTCATCTTAAAAAGTAATAAGTCAATTTCACTTTCTTCAGGCTTGTAAGAGATCTATATCTTCTTCATCTGTTTAGCAAAACCCTCCCAGAAGAATGAAATTCAAGCCCAGTAGGCAATGAAAACTGCTGCTCTTAGGCCTTTTCACAGTCACTGAACATTGTTTTTAATTTTATGCAGCATGTCTTGAGGGTAAAGATTGTATATCGCCATCAGATGTAATGAGAGAAGCTCCTTTTTGCCCAATCCACCTTATTCCACCTCTTTAGACAAACAAGAATGCCTTTGCGGCTTCATTTAGAAACCCCGGGCTTAGATCTATTAACATAAAATTTATAACAGTTCTGAACCTAGATTCAGAAAGTCACACTAAACATCCAAAAACTTACCTGGGTTTCCCCTGGTGCCCGTCACCATGGCATGAGACAGCACAGGTATGGGTATGATTGTACTGGATGTGATGTAGCTGGGCAGACAAGATGTGACATTTCTGATGAATGAGAGCACAGCCTGTAATGAGGACTCCACTCAATCTCAGTGACATGAGGTCACAGTGTCAGGTACATACCCCTCACTGTTCAGCAGCCTCTGAAATTGATCAGGTGGCAAACAGCTTCTGTTGATCTTTGGAAGGAGAAAGGAGTCAGCTCAGCCATAATTTTATCTTGGCATCACCACTGGGTTCTACAGTGGACATCTGTTCCTTTTGCTAAGTTTCTATATGGTGGGGACATTAATCAACATTCTTCTTTCACCCCAGTCTCCACAGTCAGCCTACAGGAATTTGCCTAACGCAGCCACTCAGAGCTGTTTCCAGGAATGTAAAAACTGAGCCAGTTACAGTAAGAAAGGGAGTGAGCACACTGTCTCTGATGGTGACACACTAAATGACACCATCTGCCTTTTTTGCTAACTAGATTCTTCACGTTATTCTGCTTTTTCAGGTCTATTTGCTGTTTGGATCCATTATCTAATGCAACAATTGGATAACTTTTGTATGAAGGACCAAGTGGCAAATCCTTGAAATTTTTCTGGCCCTATTGTCTCAGTTAAAATTACCTCACTCTGATGTTGAACTACAAACATGGCCACAGAAAATATGTACTCAACTAAGCATGGCTATTGTCCAATAAAATTTTACTTACGGACCCTGAAATATGAATTTCATATATATTTTTGCACATAATGCCATGTTATTCTAATTTTTCCAATAATTTGTAAATATATAAATTATTATTAGTCTATGGGCTGTAAAAAAATAGGCAGCAAGATAGATTTGACCTGAGCTCAGAGCAGTATCATGAATTAACTCATTTCCTACCAATAACTGTATTTTATCTTACGGGAGTCAGTTTCTGTTGCCTGCTACCAAAGACAACAGACTATAATATAAAATGAATTCATCTGATTCTAAAGGAAATTGGCTACAAGGTTCTCCACACCCTTCAATTATTTTCTTGGTCATTCACGCATTCAATTTGTGTGGAGCACCTTTTATGCTCTAGAGACTATAACAAGCCTCGAGAAACCAGCTATAATTTAGGCCAACAAGTTCTTGTCTTCTTGAGAGAGCTTTTCACGTAACAAGCACAAGCTACACAGATGAAAAATAAGTGAGGGTATTTAAAGAATCATTTATGGCTGCATGGGATGTTCTCTGGGGAATTTGGATATTCAAAAGGTATGCTCTTCAAAAGAAAAAAGGTGAGAAAATCCAATACAATATAACAGGCTGACCAGAAACAAGTGAGTGAGGACCGTGGTAATTTACCTCTGAAATTAGCTGAAACTTCTAGAGAGTAGGGGAATACAAGACAAAGGCTATCAAAAGGAAATTTAAAATCTCTAGTTTTGAGATACAAAATAATAAACTATCAAATCTCAAAGGCCAACAAAAAATTGTTTCATTCAAGGCATTTTTTTTGTTAGAGGTTAAAATCAAAAACTATATATTACAGATGGTGCCAGTTCCCTTGCACAGCTTTCCAGGTGTGGATGGAATCCCATACAATAAAACGCATCACATATAATAAAAGGTTTCAAGATGATATGCAATTACACAAGCAAAATGAGAACTGTAGCTTTTCAGTCCTCATTAGCGATTCCATATCCTTCTTCTCCTTTGTTCTTTTTTGTCCCTGGTAGCTAGGTTTAGGAGATCTTCCCTTATATTAAAGGAAATCTCTCCAGCTGAGAAAATAAGCCTGGCCCCACTTGTCATGCACTTACAGGAAATGAACTGCGGCTGCCTTATCCATCAAGCCCTTGTGAAGTGCTACTAGAGAAAGATTACTATTGCACTGACTTTGAGACTGTCATTTTCTGGCTTAATTAACTTGAACTATTGCACCTCTTCCTAGAGGAATTATGGTCCAAATCTATTGAGAGAGGGCTTATTGGAGCTATGAAACAGACCCAAAATCCTGCCTCTCTTAGTGCTGGCATCCATGTGCCGATGCACACATGGCCCATTAGGTGGACATGGGACTAAACGCATTTCAAGAACTTATGGCAAATAAGTGAAAATATTCTGAGTGAGTGACTCCAATGTGACACTACTGATACTTTTCCAGATATTTCACTAAATTCTGAAACTCTTATTTTGTTTTGTTTTTCTCCTGCAGGAAGTGCTATAAGAACCATTCTTTCCCCGAAAAACCTGTTCAATCTGCTATGAAATCAGTGAAGAGTTATAAGAAAACGATTATGAGTATTTATACAACCACATAACCAATTGAACTTTTTATCATTGTTACCTGTATATGTGGATGTTTACATGTATATAATTATATATTAACATTCTTTAGCTGCAAATGTTTGTTGATCATACATTCTTTGGGTCCACATGTAAATATAAAGTATCTATTGAAATAGTATTTAAAGAAATTTTACTTCAAGGCATAAGTTGATGCCTAGTTTCCAAAATCTGTTACTTACTTTTAGTTTTTACTTGTACACAGGATTGATTATGAATCTGATTTCACGTCTTAATTCTACTTTATCACTCAATGGCTAACACTGATACTATTGTCAGGTTTATATAGCTATAGATAGGCCTCATCACCTTTGTTTACTGAATAACCCAAAGATAATTTTATATTAAGTGCCTGAAAAGGAAAACCACTGGCCTAGAGTTTTTAGTACTTAAACTTTCAAAATGCTTCCTTTTTCTTAATTCCTAGATGAGAGAAACAAAGTGTGGTTATCTAAATGCTAAGCAAAGACTAGTTAGGAATTTTACATCTTTTCAACATAGATTATAAAATAAATATAGTAGAATTTCTATTTATTTGGAATCTAATTGATTCCTTATATATAATACAAGTTCTTTAAAAACTTAAAAAAAGAACAGGACATATTACATTATGCACATAAGCAATATTTAAAACATCAAAACACCATCAATAAGCTAGTATTTTCTCAATAATTACTGATTAATAATAAGATCCCATCTATGTTCTCTGCCTGAAGTATGTTAGTAGCTACACCAGTTAGTAGTTATACCAGTTCTTCAATAGGACTACGGATTAAGAGAGAATGTGGCTTCCACTTTTATCTCTTCAAAGGTTAATTGACTTCAGTTACTCCGTATCCCTTATCAAACTACAGGATTCTTTTTACTCTGACAACTGTCTGAAGGAGAGCAAGTGTTTTTCCAGAAGCAGCTTTCCCTCAAGACAGATACAGAATGCTGTCACAACTTGCTTTTCTAAAACCAGGTTTGATTCCTATTTGCTCATACTTCTCTACATAGACCATCTTACAAACGGTGAAAGACAAAAAATATAGTTGGTGGGCTGATATTCACCTGTCCTATCAGCCCTGTTTTGACCAGATGTTCTCTACTTTTAGTCTGTTATTGGGATTCTGGCTTCCAAGTCCTCTATGCTGGGCTGTTTCTTTTCTGGTTCTCAAGCTTAATAAGAGAAAATTCCATTCCTCTGTTGAAATTAACTAGAGTCAATTTCTGCTACTTCCAATAAAGCATCTCTACCTGACAAATAATTTGTTCAACTAATGTTTTATAAATGGCCAGGTGTTTTGATTCACTTTTGGAAGAATGTAAAATATCAGGTCAAAGAAGTTCACAACCTAGAAGGCAAGATTATAAAAATAGAGAAGGGTGCCTAATGAAAGGTAGCTTGTGTGGGAGGGGAAACTAGAGATTGAACCCAGGGCCTTTGCACTGAACTAGACCCACGGGATTTTTGTTACTTAATCTGACACATAGTCTTGCTAAATCACTAAATTGCATTGGCTGGGCTGGA
Source organism: Cavia porcellus (assembly GCF_034190915.1). Taxonomy (NCBI): domain Eukaryota; kingdom Metazoa; phylum Chordata; class Mammalia; order Rodentia; family Caviidae; genus Cavia; species Cavia porcellus. Next base: position 65,945,798 of record NW_026947496.1, on the reverse strand, counting down.
ATTTATGATCTTCCTGCTTCAGCTTCCCGGAGTACTGGGATTATAGGCTAAAGCCATCACATCCAGCTCTAAGAAAATGTTAAACCTTCTTAGATGCAGAAACATATGGGATTCTTTGTTTATATTCCCACACATCAGGTACCTGATATATATCCCTTAATGCATCAGCTGATATTCCAAGTATCCATTCTTAGAGAAGAGATTCATTGTGCCTTGTACCATGTGTAACGATAACATGGGACAGATGCTGCAGCATTTCTTTCTGAGTTGTCTTATCTCTGTATTCATTAATTAAAGCAATTAAGTTGGATACTCTTTTTTATTTTCAAGCTGACCTGAAAGAGCTGACAGTTCAATTGAATTCATCAGCTAAGTCCCTAAAGTTACAAGCTCTTATAATTTGCAATTGACTTCAGAGGCTTTAGTAAACAATGACAAACATGCTGACATTTCCAATCTCTTTTAACTCAGAAAAATAATCATCTTTAACACAACGTTTTAGCATCATATACAGAGGGTGTGTGCAATGCACTACCAAGTGGGGGATCCATTCTGGAGTAGATGATTAAAAGATAATGCTTTCAGTACAACAGAGTCTTTATTAAACAGGAATAATCACCAGAGATGTGCCAAATGGTTGGTAATGTGATTTATCTACAGTAATTCCAGAAGTCAAAAGAACTGAAATATTTTGCACTTGACTTGATATTCAGGGAGGTCTCAGGCACAACTTGGGAAAGTGTTAGATTTTATGCTATCGGTGCAGTGGTTATTGTCATCTAAGGAAGAGCCATACCCTGTATTTTTTCCCATGGTACTGAGAACTTGATGAGAGACATGGGATACATGAAAACAATGGTTGAATTTTATTTAGACTTTTTTCAGGAATTCTTTTGTTAACAAAGTTTAGAAATATCTAGAATTTATGATTTGGTAAACAAAAATAAAGAAAAAAGAAAGATCTATGATAGATTTCTGCACCCCTTGGGAAATGATCACTTCATCTACATAGTTTTCCCCTGCCCTGCTTCTTAAACAATTTTTGTGGTACTTGTAGTGATAAGAGCAGCTATAGCCCACAGAGTAAATCACATGCCATATGCATTGGTATATCTACTTTATGAGCAAGGAAATGGGCAGGAATTTACACCGAGGGTCAGAGGTGTCTTGGTTAGCTCTCTTTCTTGTTATTGAGACAAAATACCTGACACCCAAATTTAGGGAAGGGAAGGTTTATTTCTTACATGTGGAGGATTCCGTCTATACTCAGTTGGGTCCAAGGAAAAATGACATGGCTGAGGGGCAGCAATTCATAGCAGCTGCAAACAGCAAGTGCAAATAACATAAGAGAAAAAGACACACGTTTTCCCCACCATTAGTCTGTACACTGGCTCCATCCCTGGGCAGGTAGAGCACTCATACCACCAATCTCAGTGCTAGACAACCAGTGATGAATGATAGATTCAGCCTTGTCCATAATTGCATGAGACTCGGGGGGCTATCAGATATAAACCATAACAATATCACAGATTTGATCAATTCAAACCAAAAATAAGAAGATGTATTAAATAAACCGAGGCCTATGGAAAGAAATTAAAACAGAGGATCAAAATCAACTGGTAAAAGGACACATTCATGGATTATAATAGATCCTAATGAGCACAGACACCTTTCTTTATCTTTCTGTGTATTTACCGAAATAAGATTATTCTTTCATATCCACAGTAAAATTAGTCAAATCAGGAACATGAGCACTGATATTCTATATTAATCTACTTTCCATGTTTGAAATATACTACTTGTACCAATAATGTAGCAATATCCTGCTTAGCACTTTTTTCCCATTGTGACAACCAATCTGGGAACATGTTTTGCTTTTAAATGGCATACAGCTCTAGTTTCTTCTACTCTGAAAAACATCCTGATTTTATGTTTTCAAGACACTGCTACTTTTTAAGAAAATGAGCTTTTTTCTTTCTTATTTGACTTTTTCCCCACTGTTTGTTTGTCATGAAATTACACTTAAGCATCTATGTCCAGAATTATATCTAGATATTCTTTGTATATCATGCACAGACACTTATGAAATCTAGTTGCCTCTCACGTTGTAACTAATGCTCATGAATCAAGATGTCCTTGGGATTCTCCAATGAATAGATAGTATTTTCTGTTGCATTCTGTCAGTGGTGTGTTGAGAGACAATGTAGGAGCACTGACTGTGACAATATGATTAAACACTGCTTGACCTATCTACAAGTTTCTTCCCAGACTCTTTTACATTCTCCTATTGATAGGAAGAGTATGTGAACTTTATAAATGAAAATTTATGGGCAATGATTGATACTGGAAAAAGGAGGCAATAAAAACTGAATTTTATACTTTCTCTTTGGATAGGCTGATATAGATCTACTTTTCCTAGCTCTTCCCACTAAGTACAACCAAGAATTCTGAAATGCAATGAGGAGAAGATGATTTGGCATCAGGACCAAACACTAAAGGAGTAACACAGGATCTGATGTCCCCCCTTCCAAAAGAAGGTGACAAAACCTGGTTTTCCTTTACTCATAACCTAGCAATGGAAAACATTCCCAATAGGTTTATCCCTCTCTGAAGTAGAAGAGAAGCTCCTAACAACATCAGATGAGCCTGATATCAGCCAACGGAGATCTACTGGAAGTAGAAATAAGCTTTCAGGAGAGGCACTTCCTGATTGGGTCCCCTTTTCCATTGATACTGACATAAGCAAAGAAAGCCAAGCCTAAAAAGAAAACCCAGCTGTACCAAGGGTTTGGCCCAGGAGACCTCATTAGAATAAATGAGGGCCCCAGTAACAGCAAAGAGCCTGCCTCAAGTTGCTTCTGTGTCTCTGAAGATTCACATTTTCCTATTTGTTTGCTTTGCCAGGTAGAGAAAGTCAGAGTGTGGCAACAACTGGAGGATCTCATTACAGCCCTCCTCTACTAAGACATCAGCAGTGCGGAACTCCCTACACAGCCGCATCAGGGGCCACAGGAATCCCCAGCAACTAAAAAATAAAGCTAGTGAAAATAGCCCGGCAAAGACAATTAAATTAAATGCATAGATGGCATGTGGGAAGCCAGTTTTTCCAGCACCATTTATTAAAGCAGCTATCTTTCTTTCAGAGTATGCGGTTAGTCCATCTGTCAGAGATAAGGTGGCTGATTGTGTTTAGAGCTGTAGCCCAGGATGCCCTTGAACTCACAGTGATCCTCCTTCCTCAGCTTCCCAAGTGCTGCCATTAGGCGTCTGTACTGCCATGCCCAGCTGCTTCCCAAATTTGACAAAAGTCACAAGAAATCCAAGTTAACCACAAAAAGGATTAACTTAAGAAATACACAGTATGGTTAAACTTCTGAGAATATTAAAAACAAAAAAATAATCTTTAAACGGCCAGACAGAAATGATGAATTACATATAGGAGAATATCAATTCATATGACAAGAGATTTCTTGTTATAACTGTGAAAGCTAGAGAGGCAATATGCTTTCAAGGGCTAAAGGAAGGTACCTTGGTGCGCTGAGTTTTATATCCAGTGAAACCACCCTTTAACAATGAAGGAGTAACAGTGGGTGATCAATTATTTTTCTTGTATGTTTAATAAGTTATACTTTACAATGGACACAAATATTATAACAATGTTTAATACCCCAAATAATGACATTTAAAAGTGATAAAAAAATAAGAGATCTAAATGGGATGAGGTTTCCAAGCTTCACCCAAATGGTATAATGTTGATTCTGGTAGATTATTGCATCATACACATATAGTATAGTACTGAGAAAAGCCATACAGAAATACCCTAAAAATGCATAAATAAATTGAGATGGAATCCTAAAAATGTTCAAGTAACCCAAGTGAAAACATAGAGAAGCAGAAAAGTGTATGAGAAAAAACATATATAAAAATGGATAAACAAATGAGTAATATTCACATACCACAAATGCAAATGTTCTAAACATGCCAACCAAAAGACAGAGATATTAATATAATGGCTTAAAAATCATGTAATCTGCCAGGTATAGTATACACACCTGTAATCCCAGCACTTGGGAAGCTGAGGCAGGAGGATTGTCATGAGTTTGAGGCCTGCCTGGGCTACACAGTGGGTTCAAAACCAGCCTGAATTATGTGACACGACTCTCTCAAAAACTCAGTAAGAAATAAAAACAAAACAAAACAAAAGTTCAACTACATGCTTTTTTAAAAGAAACTCACTTCAAATTCAACTATATTGAAAGTAAAAAGGATGGGACAAGTTAAACCATGCAAGCAAGATTTTCTACAAAAAAGGAAAATTGTCTATACTAATATCTGATAAAGTAATTTTAAAGCAAAAAGTGTTATTAGAGACAAAGATCAATCCCCAAGAAGCATATAATTATATTAATGTATATTTTCTAACATACAGAGTCTTAAATATATGAAACAAACATAGAGAGGTCTATAAGGAATATTAGAGAAGTTCACAATTATTAAAGTGAAGGACTTTTTTCTCTTCCCAGGAACTAGTTAAACAGACAGATAGAAAATTAGTGAGGTGGAAGATATAAATAACATTGTTAATCAATTGACTCTAACTGGAATATGCAGAACACTCCACCCTATTAGGGAAACATGTACTGTATGTACGCTGCATTTCAAGTACCCATGGAACATTTGCTGAGATAGAACATATTCTCAAGTATTAACAAGCTTCACACAGGTTAAAAAAACTGAAAGCATACAGAATACTTTGGGACAGCAATGAAAGCAGCATTGAAACTTCCTTTCTCTTTTATCCTACTAGATGACCAGCCTGTCGGGTGGTCCCACCCACACCCAAGGGGCCATGCCATTATCCGTACCCTGAGCTATGTTAAACTGATCAGTGTTCTGATTTAGTTCCCTGATTTACATACCCTTAACCCATAGTCACATCTATTATATCTAGCTACCTCTAAAAAGCTCCACCTATAAGCACAAGAGGCTTTGGGGAACAACTAGATACAAACAATAACATTTTATCTTTGAGTTTGAATTTAAATTTTCTGTGTTTAAATGTCTTCAAATTATTATTTTCTTTCAAATTATATTTTCTTCACATAGAAAAAGGTGTGTACAAACTAGAGGAAATAATGAAGTTGTCATTAACAGATCTATCTTTTAGAAATTTTGGAGGTGACAGTTTAAGGACTGAGGTCTCTTGTCTTCTAATGCATGATTGTCCAAGTGGAGATATTGAACTGAGGTTTCCAAGCACTTCAGTACATAAACTAAGAAGCTCATTAAAGAACATTTCACTGAGAAGTTACAATTCTCTTGAGCATGTATATATTTTATAAACTCTTAAGCCCAAGAAAACTACAGTGTATTAGTTAGTTCTGCTTCTGTAACAAATAACCCCAAACACTTAATGATTCTAAACAACAACCATTTATTTACTCATAGTTTCTATGGATTAGAAATCTGGACATCTGTTTTTAGGTGAGTCTTCTGATTTAGAGCCTCCAACATAGATACATTCAAAATTTCAGCTGGTAATGAATCCCTTATGAGGAGCTAATGGAAAAAGACCCACTTCTAGGCTCACCACATAGTTGTCAGCTATATTTATTTTCTTATGGTTGTTGCGATAAATGTCTAAGTTCTTTACTGGATATGTACCAGGGTCTTAGTTGCTGACAACTGGCTCTTTTCCCAGGGAAACTTGTAACCTAGGACATAATGTCTCACAGAGTAAGTAAGGAAATATGAGGGAGAGAGCTTCTTGGACTGATGCCACGATGCTTTTGTAGCTAATCTCAGAAATAAATTTTCTATCACCTTTTTCTGTAAGATTTCTGAAAAATAAGCCATTAACACTGACACAAAGGGAAAGGAGTACATCTGAGCATGGGTCCCATAGATAAGAAGCAATCTGTGCCTTTTAGAGGTCAGATTATTGTAGATTAGGAGGGTAGGTAATCCTAAATTCAGCCTTAGTAAGTCAGAGAAAGACAAAATCACTCCACACAAGAGGAATCTGGAAAAAGCAGATGTAGCTGCTCAATTTGCAGACAAACTGGAATCCAAACCAAGACTTAATAGAAGAGTCAAAGAAGGTCATATCTACTTGTTAAGGGAACAATCCAATAGTAAGAGACAATAATCATAAATGTATATGCACAAATTTCCAGTGTACTCAACTCCATAAAACATCAATGGATATGAAAACTCAGATAAACACTAAAACAACAGTAATGGAGTATCTTAATACCCTACTGTCAGAAATACATGACCCAGAAAGAAAGTAACAAAGAAATATCAGAGCTGAACCAATCCTTTGAACACATGGATTTAGTAGATAGCTATATTGTTCTACTTTACAACAACAGAGTATATATTCTCAGACAAATGGGACTGTCTCCAAAATAGGCCACATACTAGCTCATAAAATATGCTTACATAGATACAAAAGAATTGAAATTATTCCAGGCATATTATCAGATCATAGTGCAATAAAATTGGAAATCAATGGGAAAAGAAACCACTCAAATTGCATAAACACATGGAAATTAAGTGGAAAACCAATGGGAAATGGATGACATTAAAAGAAAAAGAATTTTAAAAGTTTCTGAAATTAAATGACAGTGCCAGCATGACATGTAAGAACTTATGGGATGCAATGAAAGCAATCCTGTGAGGAAAATTTATAGTAGCTAATTCCCATATAAGAAAAACAGAACAAGCCCAAGTTTCTAATGTTGAGCCTTATGCTTCTAGAAAAAGATGAGTAAGTTAAACCAAAACCATGTAAAAAGGAGGAAACTGTAAAGTTCAGAGAACAAATTAGGGATACACACAGCTAGGTAAGCTCTGTGTACCTGCAGGCCACCATTGGAGACCTTTGCTTTCCTCAGGCCAGCACCCACTGGGAGAATCAGACAATGCCTGCCATCATTGTAGGCGTCCCTGAGTAGACATGCAGGTTGAGAGAAGAAGCAGCCCCATCACCAGGCACTCCTGGCTATTGGAGAAGCCCCAGTGTAGCTGCATGGGTCTAGAGAAGCCCGTACCATACCCTGCTATCTCCCTCTAAAACTGGGGTCTAGAGAAGCCCATACCATACCCTGCTATCTCCCTCTAAACCTGGGGTCAGAGAAACCCAGGTGCCTGTCCCATTCCCCTACATCATGCAGAGGCAGCCAAAATGAGAAGTGTCTGGGGCCCAACAACCAGATGTTGAGAAGAATGCAGTAAAATATCAAGACCAAGCAGCAACAGGCAATCTCAGACCTCCAGCCTACACAAAATAAGTCTGGGAGATACAGTCATGGAAGATAATGGAGGTCACACTAAAGTAAAGAAACAACTTCATGAGACTGTAAAAGTAATCAAATCAGAAATAATGTCTCAGGTAAAACAAGAAATCAGAAACATAATGAAAGAATTGCTGAGCATAGCTAAAGAAGATATAGATGAAAAAAGAAGAGCATACGAAAATGATGGAAATCTTGAATGATCAAAAGAGAAAGGACTTACAATGCATAAAACAAATTCAAAGAGAAATCCAGGAAATTAAAAAGTTGATCAAAAGCTGGCAAAGTGTTTCAAAGAGACTGAAGATAGCTTTCAGACCTTGAAGACAGGAATCCAGCTAGCAGTTGTGCAAAGAAAGACCTCTTAAAAATAACAAGGAACTAGGAAATAATAATTCAGTGGCTGCAAGATGACACAATGAAAAATAATTTAAGAGTGATAGGGATCAGTGAAAAAGCAGGGGTCAACACAAATGACACAAAAAGGCTGATTATAGAAGTAATGGTAGAAAGCCTCCAAGAATTGGAAAAGGTTCTGTTACACAGATAAGTGAGTCATACCGAAATCCAACTAGCTATAACCAAAGTAAATCTACACTCAGAAATATAATAATCAAGATCCCTGAAATTCAGCACAATAACAGAATACTAAAAGCTGGTCAAGAAAAGAAACAGATCATCTATAGAGGAAAACCAATCAGAACCATGGTAGACTTGTCAACATCAAGTCAAGAAGGGTTTGGAGTGAAGTGTTTCAAATCCTGAAAGAAAACAACTTCTAAGGCAGACTGATGTATCCTGAAAAACTAGCTTTCAAAATTGATGGAAAAATAAGATACTTCCATGATAAAGAGAAACTTGGAATTCATGACCACCAAACCAACCCTACAGAGAGTGCTATAAGATATTCTAGAGAGAGATAAAGATGATCATGGTTCCAAGAACAGCAGCAGAAGAGGATCACCAAACAAGACAGGCAGTTGAATGAAGGGAAAAGTGGAAGGCCAACCTCAGGAGGATAGCAGGGCAGAGACAAACCAATGTATGCTCGTTGTAACCATTAATGTCGATGGCCTCAGGTCAGCAATAAAAAGAAACAGAGGGATAATGGATCAAGAAACATGATCTATCAATACACTGTATACAAGAAACATATTTAACTCAAAAGGAAATTCATAGACTGAAAATTAAGGAGAGAAAACAATTGTTCCACATGACAGGAGACCAGAAAAAAGCAAGGGTAACTTGCCCATCAACCACAGAATAGATAAGAAAGATACAGTATTTTCATACAATGGAAAGCCACCCAGCTATAAAGTAGGATAATCTCAAGGCTCTTGTAGGTAGATGGACGCAGCTGGAGATTATATTCATGAGCAAAATGGTTTGTATGTGTATAGGTGAACCCTAGCATAAAAACAATGAGTTAGTGGGATCCAAAAAGCACACCAGATATTATGAAATTCATAGAGGAGGAAACACCTGGGAGAAGAAGGTGGTAACCACTGTTAATTTTTTATTGTCTTGTTTTGAACTGTTGTATCATTTTCACAATTTTGTTAGGTTTGGTTTTGCTCTGTCTTGTTTTGTTAGATATTACTATGTCTGATGGCATGGGCAACTATTTTGAACATACCAGGATGTATTATTGTAATCAGGGTTGGTTTCCTATTCTCTTATTTTGAAGTCCTATGATGCTTTCATTCCTTTAATTGGTTTTATTCTGCTTTGTTTTGTTTGATTTTATTATGTATGAGGATATGAACAGATATTCTAAATGAAATGCCACATTATGTAGCCACATACTGGTTCATAGATATGATTTCCTGTCATCTTGTTTTAAAGTCCTATAATGTTTTTATTCTTTTGTTTTGATTGGTTTTATTCTGTTGTGTTTTATTTGACTTTATCATGTGAGATGTATGGACAACTGTTCTAAAGAAAATGAGACATTATAGTAACCATTGTTCATTTCCATGTTATCTTGTTTTGAAGTCCTGTAATGCTTTCATTATTTTGTTTTGATTGGTTTTAGTCTGTTTTCTATTTTTGATTTCATTATGTGTAAAGGTATGGACAACTTTTTCGAAGAAAACAAGAGACATTATAGTAGGCACTGTTGATTTCCTGCTGTCTTGTTTTGAAGGCCTGTGTTGCTTGCATTGCTCTGTTCTGTTTTGTTTTTTTGTTTTATTATTTTTAAAATAAAAAATTAAAAAATCAACAAATCACGCAGTTAGTTCTTTGAAAGATTAAATAAATTAGCCAAACCCTTAACACTTTATGAAAAGAAAGACCCCAAATCATGCAAAATAAGGAATGAAAAATTTGAAATCTCAATGCCTCTCACAGTGACTCAAAAGAATATCAATTTATACTTTGAGAAACTGTAAAAGTTTCTCTACAGATGTAAGATGTAAGATGGAGACGAATTGGACAGATTCCTACATACATATGAGTTATCAAAACTTAATCAAGAAGATATAAAAATTCTAAATAACTCAATACCAGTCAATGAAACTGAAAGAGGTAATTAAAAACCTACCATCAAAGAAAAGCTCAGATACTGATGGATTCACTGCTGAATTCTGCAAAAATTTAGAAAAAAATCTAAAACTACTACTCCTTAAACTCTTTAATGAAATTGAAAGGGAAGTAATAGTCTTAAACTAATTCCTGGAAGCAAGTACTACCCTGATACAACAAACAGAAAAGGATCCAAACAACAAAGATAAGTATAGGCCAATTATATAAGTGTATATATATATATATGCAAAAATCCTCAATAAGATATTGGCAAACAATGCATCAAATCTCCAAGAAGATTATACATGATGATTACGAATAATTCATCTCAAGAATGCAGGGGTGATTTAACATATGCAAAGAAATTATTGTAATGCACCATAGTAACAGCACCAAGACAAAAACCATATGATCAACTCAATAATTGCATAAATACATTTGATGAATTCTAACACTAAGTCATGATAAAAATGTTACAGACAGTTAGAGTAGATGGTCTTTATTTCAATCTGACAAAAGCTATATGTGACAAGCCAATGATCAACATCACATTAAAGGTTCAAAAATTGAAATCTTTCACTCCAAAATCAGGAACAAGACAAGGCTTTCCTCTATCAACACTCCAATTAAACATAGTTCTGGAAACATTAGTTGCAGAAATTACATTGGAGAAAGAAAAAAAAGAATAAACACATGAATGGAAGAAGTTAAATTATCATTATTTGCTGATGACTCTCTACATAGGAAACCTAAAAGCTGTAACAAAATATACCCAAACTTGGCAGCAGAGAACACTACAAAGTTAACACTCAAAAATCAATAGTATTTTGTATACAAAAAACAAATGCACTAACAAGGAAATTAGGGAAATTATACCTTTCCCAATAACATCAAGAAAAGTGAAATACTTAGGGACCAATCTAAGAAAGTAAAAGATTTTACTCTGAAAAAGAAGATCAAAAAGAATATCATAAAATTGAAAGCTATCCCTTTTTTCCTGGATAGGCTGAACCAATATAGGGAAATTGGCTTTATTTACAAAATTTTTCCATAGATTTAATGCATTCTTGATCAAAACACTAATACCATATTTCACAAAACTAGAGAAAACCATCCTAAAATTTATTTGAACCTGGAAGAGACTGAGAATATTCAAAACACTTCTGGGAAACAAAGGCAAGGGCAGTGGCTATCACAATCCCTGACTTGAAATTACACTACAAAGCTACCATGATAAAAACAGCATAGTTCTGACAATAAAGTAAAACAAAACAAAAACAAACAAACAAACAAAAAAAAAAACAAGCAAAAACACAGACTTGAGACCAATGGAACAGAATGGAAGATGTGGTATCAGCTTTGAATAAACCAAGTCACCTTATGTTTGACAAAGGGGCCAGATAACTTTACTGGAAAAATACTTTCTGTTTAATAAATGATGCTGGAAAAACTGACTTTTGATATGTGAAAGACTGCTATCTCTCACTGTTCAACAACTAAAATCCAAATGGATAAAAAAATCTGAATATTAAAACAGAAAGCATTTAATCTTCTGGAAGAAAAGAACAGGTAAAATTGTTGAACACATAGGTATGGACAAAGACTTTTTAAACAAAACCCCACTGCACATAAAATATTACAAAGAATCAATGAGTAGGATCACATCATATTAAAAAGCTTTTGCACAGTAAAAGAAACCACCAACAGAGTGAAACCACCAACACAGTTGGGAAATTATTTTTCAGTAGCTATTCCTGAAACAAGGGCACTAATATCTAGAATATATAAAAAACAAATATTATCATATCCTTCAACATTGGATATCTGAAATGAATAAATATTTCTTAAATGAAGAAATACAAATAGTAAATAAATATATGCAAAGTGTTCAACATCACTATACATTTGAGAAATGCAGATTAAAATATTCTCACTTCAGAAAGAGTGGCTATCATTAAGAAACCAACCAATAACAAATGCTGGAGGGGGTAGATGGAAAAAGGAACCCTTTCGTGGTAAGACTGTAGATTGGTCCAACCACTGTGAAAATCAGTGTAGAGATTTCTCAACAACAACAACAACAAAAACAACAACAACAACAACAAAACAAGGACCAAAGTCCCATTTGATCTAGCTACTTTCTTGGTTGATACTTTCTTAGAAGAGTTAAAAGGATGATACCACAGCAATATATGCTCCCATGTTTATATCAGCACAATTTGTAACAGCTAAATCTCAGAAGCAGCCTAGATGTCATTCAATAGATGAGTGGATTAAAAAAGTTAATTTTATATACCAGGGAATACTACTTTGCCATAAACAAGGACAAACTTGAGACAATTTTCAGGTAAATGAATGCACCTTGAGACCATATTTTTCAGTGAAATAAATCTGACATATATGTTTCAATACTGTGCTGTTTCTCTTGTGTGAGAAAACATACACACATATGGAGAAAAAGAAATGATATATACAGGAAGCAGGAAGAAAATGTTCAAATGTGAAGAGTAATAAGGGGGGCAGAAAGTGAGTGGGAAGGAAGGGGAAAGGAGAATAAAAGGTAAGAACAGAAACAAACATTTTGTAATAAAGAGGGTGAGAAGGGTTGAAAAGATGGGAAGAGAACAGGAAAAAAAAGCAGACTCAGGCTGTATCATACACAGGTAGAAATTCCTTATGATGAATATGGTCATTATGTATATCCACAGTGTGCCAATGTCTTAGTTATTTTTAATTTGTCGCTGAGACAAAATACCTGATGACCAAAGTTGGGAAAAGAAAGGTTTATTTCTTACAGTTTGGGGAGGTTTCAGTCCATGCTCAGTTGGCTCCAAGGCAGGGTGGCATGGCGGAGCCACAGTTCATGGCAGCCACAAACAGCAAGGCAGAAATCAGCAAGAGAGCGAGACACATCTTCTTCCTGCCATTACATTGTATGTGGCTCCACCCCTAGGTGGGTGTAGCACTGACACCATCAATCCAAGCTCTAGACAATGAACCAATCACAAATGCACATTGCAAGTGCATGAGGCCTGAGGGTCACCCATATAAACCACGATATTCCACCCCTGACTCCCAGGACTCATGTACATCTTTTATATAAAAGTTATTTAGTCCATCTCCAAGAGTTGTCAAAGTCTTAACAGTTTTAGCATTGCTGAAAAGTCTAAATCTCAAGTCTTCTCTAAGATCAATGCCAAACTCTTAACTGTAACCCCCTGTACAAAGGAAACAAGGGTAAACATTTTTGAAATGTAAAGGCACAAAATAAGCGTTGCCATTCTAAAAGTTACAAACAAGGGGATATAAAACACTGGAAACAAAGCAAGTCCAACATACAGCAGGATGAACATTAAGTCTTAGAGTTTTATGCTCAGCATCTGAAGCAATCTGGTTGCAAGCTCTAAAAGGCTTGGGTGATTCCACCCCAATGGCATTTTTAGGGATATCAGCTCATAGATTTTCTCTTGAATCCGCTCTGCAAGCTTTTTGCTGCTTTTCATGGATCACCCACATTTTTGGCTTTTTCAAACTTTTGGGGTCTCTACTGTACCTTTGGCTTTACCCTTACATCTTTACAAATTGACCTCTCAGGAGCACACTACTTGGTCTCCCAGGCTCTTTGTAATTGAGGTGGAAGCTGTCTTACTCTCAGAATTTGTGTATTTTCCTTGCACCTAAAATCAGCACCATCTGGATGCTGCCAAGGTTTGCTATCAGCTAGAGCAGTAACCAGAGTTTTTTTCTCCTGGCTGTAGGGGTCAATTGCCTATACTGTTGGGCTCTGTGAACCTGATTGTGAAGAAAAGCTTCTCTATGTTGTTGCCATTTTGGAACCACATGTGGCCTCTATCACCATTCTGGAGCATGGTGCTCTGCAGCCTGTTCCTCTGAGCAAATTCTTTCACTTTTAAAGTTTTGAGGCTGCAAAGGGAGGAGACCCACTGCTTTATGGGATGTCCTGGGGCCATCTTTTTCATCTCTCTGTTTCTTCTCAGCAATCAAAGTCTCAGTTTGAACTTTACAATCCACAGCTTCACTGGAGTTTTCCTTCTGGCCAAAATCACAGTATTTTAAATTATCCTGCTGGGCTCTTTGCTCTTGGTTTGCAACATAAACCTGGCTAAAAGCCCCCAACAATAGCCATGTCACAGCCTCAACATTGGACTGCCTTGAAATATCCTTTTTCCAGATTAATCAGTACATTGCTCTTTGTCTCAGTCTCAGGCAAAGTCTCTGGGCAGGAACCAAATGCAGACAAACTTTCTGCCAAGCCATAACACACATCATGGGAAGTCCAACAACCAATGCATTTCTTCCCAGCAGAAACCTCCCAAGACTGGTCTTTACCATGAGACTTTCTATCAGCATTTTGGTCTCCTGAGCTCTGACTCTACAGAACAGCCTAAGATGCTCCCACTTTATGCATCCAGGCGACATGTCCAAAACTTTCCAAACTCTGCCCACGAGCCATTTCCAAACACTCTCAAAAAACAAGGTCAGGTGTAGTCACAGCAAATAACCCCACTCCTTGGTACCAAATTCTGTCTTAGTTACTTTTTACTCGCCGCTGAGACAAAATACCTCATGCCTAAAGTTGGGAAAGGAAAGGTTTATTTCTTACAGTTTTTGGAGGTTTCAGTCCACACTCAATTTGCTCCCAGGCAAGGTGGCATGGCAGGGCCACAATTCATGGTGGCTGCAAACAGCAAGACAAAAACCTGCAAGAGAGCGAGACACACCTTTTTCCTGCCATTACATTGTATTCTGGCTCCACCCTTATGGGGGTATGGCACTGACACCATCAATCCAAGCTTTAAACAATAAACCAATCACAAATGCATAATGCAAAGGCATGAGGCCTGGGGGCCATCGACATAAACTGTGACAGCCAATAAAGTTAACTTTTAAAAAATCTAAAAATGAGAGCAATATGAACTAGTGATTTCCTACTGCTTATTTTTTCTAAAATTCTGTATAACTTGTACCCTTTTTCTGTTTTTTTTCTTTTTCTCCTTAAATAAAATAAAAAAAAATAAAAATGAGAGCAAACAGAAGTGATCATTGTACCACCTAACAGAAAGCAGGAACAACAGGACAGACCAAGCCAAGAAGCCCATCTGAATTTCTTTTTATTGGTATCACCACCAGTGATATGGAATATATAATCCACACTGTGGTTCTAATTCTGAGCAGTGGAGGAGACATGTCTTCTCTCCTAGGGGGGACATCACATATCCTACTTATATTGTATTGATACTCAGTATAAATTAATACTCAATAATACAAAATAATGATTTTAAATGATACCTACAATGGAGCTTAGAATTGAAGAAATTACTACCAGTACTGATGTGCAGGAAAAATCCAAAAATGGCATCATTACCACGTCACTGACTCCTTCTCTGGTTCCCTTAACTAGTATAAAAAATTCTGATCCACACAGATCTGAAAAAATTCACTAAGAAATTAAATATATCAAGAAAACAACTGGAAATAAAATTGTCCCACTCATCTATTAAATACATAGAATACTATAAATATTTTATATTTACACTCTGCTCTTTATGAAGTGTTTTTTCAATTGCAAAAATTGTTGAAATTCTGGAAATAAACTATTTTTCAGTCACATCTCTGTATCTTTGTATCAGTTTTTCAACCAAATATTTTTCTAAAAAGTAAATAAGTTACTTGGCTATGTTACTATCACTGTAACACTAACAGCACTTTCAATCGTGTTTCAGTGAAAGCCTACTTTTTCTTTGATCACAATAGTTAACCACATAGTAACTATTTAAATACAGGATGACCAAAATTTCAAATTTTGCATTAAATTTTATAAGATAATATGATAAGAAATTTAAAATGACAATTTTATCAAACTTATTCAAAACAAAATCAGCCAGTTGAAATGAGACCTTCCTGAGTGATGCGTGGGAGAGTCAGTATGCAGACACGCATGCTGCCTGAGAGACTCTCAGGGTAAACTGTTCAGTGGTTCATACATTACATTCATTTTCAGTTGATTCTTTTTAATGTTTGCATTTATAATATTGAGTAATAAAATATAGTAGTCTATGTTGGTTTATGTATACAAGTAGATGGATAATACATACATGTTGCAATAATTTAGATATTAAATGTCCTCCAAAGACCCATATGTTGAAGTGTTGGGTCCCCTGGGTGGTGCTATTGTGAGGCTGTAGAGATTTTAGGAATTTTTGGCTCCTGAGAAGAAGTTAGGTCACTTCAGTGGCTTGCCTTTAAAGTGATATTGTGATCCTGGTCCTTCCCCTCTCTATTTACTTTCCAGTTTCCATAAGGTAAGAAGGCTTCCTCTGCCATGTGCTCCCACCATAATGTACTGTACTGCCACAGGGCCATGTGACCATATACTGAAACCTTTGAAACCACAAGCTGAAGAAAACTTCTCCCTTTTTAAAGTTGATCATCTCAAATGTTTTGTCATAGTGATGAAACATTGCCTATAGTGTGTCTATTTGCTGATAACTACATATCTATATTCACTTCTGTTGTAGTTAGGGATTGCAAGGAAAACATCACACACAGGATACATAATTTATAGTATTATTTTTAATGGTCACCCAAGGAGCCAAAAATAAGGAAAGTGCAGGAAATCTGTCCACAACACTAAAGACCTAGAAAATTCAACTGAAGGTCTGGATCCCATGGCAATAACCTGTATGAGTTCAGTTGAAAACCACTGACAGCAGTGGCTCATGCAAGTCTGTTTCACAGATCTGTGCTGGGAAGGTCCAAAGGTCAGTGGTGGAAGCCAGAAAGTCTATGCCAGTGGGTGAAAGATCTGCACCAGCAGGCTGAGGATTCTACATTGGAGCCCAGAACTGATGCTCAAAATTAGGACCAGGGCTCTCTCAAAAAGTACCACAACCATCCTTAGCCAACACCAAGGTCATGAGCTCCTCTGATGATGACAATAGTTGAGTACATATCAGGAAACTAACATGAAAAAATTCTGGAGACAAAATAGCTTGCATCTTCCCCTCCAGAGCCAGGAAGCAATGCTCAAAGTCAGTACCAAAGCTCCCCTGAAGTGAAATGCAGTCATTCTCAGTAATAATGTCCTGAGCTCCTTCAATGACACTAGCTGAGAGATACCAGCATGACAAACTCCTCCAGAAGAAACAACAGCTAAAACAGCAACACTCAGGAGAACCCACAACACTACTCTTTCTCTCCAGGTCTCCTTTTTAGGCTGCTAACAGTCCTCAGGTGGGCCATCCACACTCAGCACCATGCTGATTCAGTTCAGCTGGTGATTAATCTGACCAACAGTTACCCACTATAATACATCTGGATCCCATAATACATCCAGAAAAATGAATTAGGAATTACGAAAGGTATTTCTACTCTTTGGGGTTTCCAAATGAGTGGTCCACCATAGCTCTCACTTGAATGACTTTGGTGTTGCTCTTGCCTCCTCCACACAACCACAGTGTCCAAACCACAGATAGAATTCAGATCATATTACAGGTCTGCTTAAAATCTTTGCATGACTTCCCATTATACTTTGAAGAAACTCCAAACTTCTCCTGTGGCCCAAGATACGCTGGTCATTGCTTGCCTCTGACTTGGTCACCTCTTTACCTATTCTATAGGAACAACTCTATTCACCTACTATTGCCACTGTGGCTCCCTTCAGTTCTCAGGACACACTAGGGTCTCCCCTCAGAAATGGTGCTTTCTTCTGTTGCTTTTTTTTCTCACCAATTCCATTCTGCACTCAGATCAGTTTGCCCAGATTCTTGTCACTCCTTTGGCAACTGCACTGTTACAAACATAAATTCATGCTTTGCAAACTAAAGTGTTCTCTCTATCACATCACTCTGTTTTATTTGCCTCATAGTGCCTGTGACTGTGTTCATTTACCAATTTACTGTATTCACATGCTCTCCTCCATACACGCTGAAATCTCTTCCCTCGTGGATGAGCTAGTATTCACAGTATTAAGATACTGCTTGAACACAACATGTATTCAGTAAATATCTGTTGGATGAATGCATAAATCAGTGAATATGCTGGAATGAGAATCATAGTGTTCATATTTTTTGCTCATTTTTAAATTTGCTAAGAGGAATTCAACCTACTCTGAAAAGTTGTTAAGAATATTGAGTAGAATAATATAAACAACTTTGAAATAGAAACATAGACATAATAAGTATAAATGTTAGTTCTTTCCTCTCTCTGTAAGGAATACACATTTAATGCCAATTACTTAAAAATTCAGCGAGTGACACAACAGAGCATATAAATCTTCAGAATCTGAGAAAGCACTTCCTTTACTGCTCCCCAGAACACTTCTGAGAACTCCTTGAATATCCTCTTACCAGTAAAAACTGCTCACTCTCCAATTTTCCTCACTTCATATTTCTCTAGGGAAACCCTTGTCCCTAGATAAACTTTCTTCCAGAAAGGAATCTAGTCACATCTGAGTCTTTTACAGTTGGATCCCCAAGTCACATAATATACACTACATACAATATTATGACATTTGGATTCTCAGCCTCTAAAATCAGGGGTGATTCCCTTGCTATAGACACATTAGTCTCTTTCAGCAGTCTTTTTTCAGGACTAAATTAACACACAGACTTGTCATTTGCCTTTCTTACTTCCATCAGGCACAGTTAAATTATTCTACCTTAATGGGAACCAGTTACCTACATATCAATTTTTCTTTCCATTTGCAGTTAAACTAAGGTGGTTACTTTTATCATGTCACAAGAGTTGACTTGGAAGCAGTACAGTGGCGGATGTCTTTTGTCTTTTTTTTTTTTTTGTTTGTTTGTTTGTTTAGAGCAGGGTTAAAGTATATATGGGAAGGAATGTGATGAATGTAATCAGTTTACAGAGTTTAAAGGGCCTGAACTTACTTGCACACTGCTAAATGCTAATTTCTACTGAGCAAAAATGCCTGGACTGCTGAAATATATTCATATCTTCAGTGTTTTCTGTAGCTCACAGTCAGGAAGTGTGCATAGATACCCAGCTACACTGAGAATATCCTAAGAGGACTACATAAATATCTTCACTAAACATCCACATTAATAGAGTCCTTTTCCCTTCCTGAGACAGGTTCTCTCCACCAAGCCATTAGAAAATACTCTATACGAGGGACTCAGCTATACACAGTGATAAGGATTATCATTAAAGTTTAAAACAAGCCCCGATAGCTGGGTATTAACTTTCTCAATTGAGGAAACTTACACAATCTGTATGAAGCCTGGTTCTTATTATTTAACAAATCTGGAAATTTAACAGTCTGGAAATTGTGTGCATCTAATTTATTTACTGAAAACCATTTGTTTCAAATTAAAATATATATTTGAACTTGTTTTGAAAAGTTTGAAGACTGATGCATAAAGATTTCTTCTTTACAATTTAATCCTAAAGCCCAAAGGCCAGCCCATGTTTTCTCCCATATTTACCTCTGCATTACTCTTCACAGCCACACTGAACTCTAAGATACTCTCATTTTTAAATGTTTCATTTTTTATGAATGTTGTATTTCCAGGAATACAATTTATTTGAAATATTAGCTTTGTGTAACCAATTCTGGATCTTTTGTTAAATATGACTGTGGTTCATTCATTCTCAAAGTCTGGTCTACAACTAATCTACGTCAGAAGTACTTCTGGTTCTAAAACACTATTTCATCTGAATTACACTTTTGGAAGCAAGGGTTGTTGGCTTTAGTAACCATGCATTCTACTTCTGTGAATGTACAACAAACTTTGAAACTTGCAGTTCTAAACTCTACTCTCTCTCTCTCTCTCTCTCTCTCTCTCTGTGTGTGTGTGTGTGTGTGTGTGTGTGTGTGAGAGAGAGAGAGAGAGAGAGAGAGAGAGAGAGAGAGAGAATGTGTTCCTGGAAATGAAACTCAGGGTCATGTGCACACTAGGCAAACATTCTATCAGTCAACTGTATCCTCATTCCAAACATTTACATTTAATGCAATGAATAATTCTGCAATACAATGAATTATTGCTCACAAAGTATAACCAAGAAGAGAGAAATATCACATGTGGATAACTTTTTTTGTTGTTTCTTTTTAAAACTCCCAATTAACTTGTTAGGTGGATGTTACATAATTTCAGATGTTGAAGGTAAATCTCAGAGTAGTTAAGACCACTTATTAACACAGCTCTAAATTCAAAAAGTCTCAGTTCCAATTGTTTTGAGGCTTGTTTATATGTACATCCCATTTTCCTTTGCATCAGTGAAAAGGCTGGTGCCTTCCCTTTCCTATACACCATTCCCCCAGTGACTTCCTTTTCTTGTCCTACATCTATATTTTCCCAAGCTAGAACTTGGAAAATGAATGGTAAAAGAGGAGTGAGAAGCAGATTTTGCTACTTTGAGGGACTGCCTAACTGCTGTGGGTTTAGTTTTCATTTGGGCTATTTAGGTAGATAAGTTGGAATATCTGTGCTGCCTGGTTAGACACCATGATGGAACTGTCTTCTTTATTTTCCCTGTGACTCCTAACAGCTCTAAGAACAAAGGTCTGCATGCAGAAGTGCTTCAGTCACTATACTTTACTAATGACTGCATGCGTTTCTGACAGGCCTGCAATCCACTGTGTGCTGCAGATGAATGCATCAGGTCTAAATGAAGAAAAATATCAAGTAGTTTTTTTTGATGTTTCTTTCTAGGGCCACAGAAGTTGTCTTAGTGTCCAAGTGTCCAAAAGCAAGGGTTGGATTGAGCTAACTTTCGTGTGAATCTAACCATTCATTTAGCCAGTATTCCTTGTGTTTATAGAAAGAAGACACATAGAATGGTTACAAATGTGGACTCTGGAGTCAGATTATCTGGGCTAATTTACCCTCTCCCACACACACTTATAATCTGTAAAATTTCTATCATATGAAGGAGAAAAGCAGTTAATAAGTGGCTGTGAGGGTTAAATGAAATAGCACACAGCAGAGTGACTGACATAGTCGGCAATTACAGATGTTAAATTAAATATGAATACCTATTACTAGTTAATATCTCTTTAGAGGACCTCACGAGTGAGACACTGAGAATCCTGTTTTACATACATTATCACAGACTCTGGAAGGGATGTGCCTGTAGCAGGTGTTGTCCTAAGCCCACTTCAGCTGCTCCTTGGAGGCATTTTGTGTACATGCAGACTTGACATCCTAACTTTGCTGCAGGTATTCTCTGGCCATGTCAGGTGTCAGGGCTGAGGAGATAATGCCCAGGAATAATGCTTGAGAAGTAGGCAGAACAGCTGTCCATTTCCCAGCTTCCTTGCTCCTGTGCTGAGTGTTCTGAGCCCCTGCAGGACTCAGTTCCTGGCACCCAAAGTGACAGTCTTCTCAGCATCACATCCCTACTGGCTTCTTTCCCTTTCTCAACTCATTGGCCTACTTACATGTTTTCTGTGCCCATCTCCCAAACCCTTGCCTCATAATCTGCTTTTGGGAAATATAGAGTAGGGAAGTGTGAATATCTTCACTTTCAACTTGGCATCCTGAGGTTCACAGAGGTTTGTTGGACTCCAGAAACTTTGCAATCTTCCCCTGTGCTGGAGCTGTCTTTTGACTCTTACCATATGCTTCTGAGTACCATAGCATCACATGTGCAGTGCTCTGTGGATATTAAGGAAGGGTCCTTCAGGAATTAAGCAGAAGTTTACAGAGTGAAGGAACTTCCCCTAAGGGAAGACAGGCAGCAGAGGACTTACAAGTAGCCACATGTTCAAGAATGACACTGGGCTGTTACAGTGCAAACATGTCTTACACTAGCCTGTGGTTATGAAGGCTCCCTTTTCTTCCTGTATCCCAGGGCTCTAATCCCTTCCACCCTTCCACTTAAGGAGCCCAGGGCCTGCTCATGGTCCAGAAACTTACAGGTTAATTCAGTCAGGGACTTTCAGAACCCTTCTCCTGCAAGAGCTGATGAGTCTATTCATTAATCATTCCCCGGAGCTTCCGGAGTAGTAAATATTTGGAATGTACTCTTCTTGGCAAAAGGAAGAACACTAGCAAAGATATTTACTGATGAAATCCCATGCTTCTCTCTTACACTTTCCTTTTCAAAATGCCCCATTAATCTCTCAGCTGAAAAACAAATGTCTTCTTGATACATTGGCCAACATAAATTTTTAATGCCATAAACAATTACCCAGTCAGTGCTTTCCCCATAGCAAGAGAACTGATGAAACAGCCCACTGCTTAGCAGAAAAGACTTCAGCCTAAGATGGACAGAACTTATGGTCTTTCAATAGGTCAGTAGTTCTCTGCATTTCTCCCCAGCTGGCATGGAAATTCAACTGGAATTTCAGGGGGCCTGCAAATTCATGGTCACTGAGAAGAGTGATCCATGTGAGGTTCGGTGAGCTGAGCAAAGAAAACTAATTGCAAAGGAGGCCAAAACCACAACAGGTAGCACCTGGTGCCAAGCACACACTTCAAGGTAGAAGGTGATTTTTTCACACTGATGAATCCTCTTTGCTGACACGTTGGTGAGAAAAGTGCATGATGACTGGTCACCAAGGCCCCTTCGGTAATCTACCATGTTCTATATTAGAAGGTGGTGTGTACCAAGGTCTTCTGAATATTTCTGTGTGTGACCATACTTTCACTTGAAGATTCAGGCTTTGGGGGAGAGAAGAATAGTAACAATTCCATGAGAAATGGCTGGAAGATGTCATATACAAACATTCAAAGCAGGCCAGAAAGGGCATATCAGTAAGAGGTAGTTATAACAATTTCTCCTTGTATGCATCACAGCAGGGAGAAGAAAGATAACTAAATACACACATTTCAGCAAGAACTAATCAAAATGAGAGGTAGATGAGTAACAGCCCCAAAGCCATATATATGGTGGAAGGTTTGCTTTTGAAGAAGTCACCTAAGGTAGCTAAACCTTTGGCTCTATAGGACGTGTAAGTATCATTTCTGAAAACAATGATTTTGGATCATAATTAATCTCTCTATAGTCATTCTGGAAACCAATTGGCCTCCAGAAGTAAGATACAGGTAAGATATACCAGAGCTGCCAAAGGTGGCAGACTGTGGTTAATAATTCCTTAGTTTCTCTTTAAAGAAAACTTCCTCTCTTCTCTTATTCCACTCTTGGGATAAGACTGAGCCAGAAGACTCTGGAGAATCCTGGTGCTTAAACGGTGTGCATTGTTTTAAGCACAAGTCAGAGATGCTTTTGCCAACTCCACTAAAGACACTTTTTCCTCAGTGACAAAGTCCTGAGAAGCAACAACTGGTCCCAGAAAGCAGATGCAAGTTTTTACCACTAAGCAATTTCATTCTCAAGCACCAGTTTGGTGCCTAATACTCTGCTAGGCCCAAAGATTTGCTACAAATACCTTCATGAATGTGGTTTAAGAAACAATGGTGAAACCACATGAGGTGGCATTACACTAGGGAGACCAAGGAATAGGAAACGCTTTGTGTGAGTCTTCACAGATCAGACCGAGTGTATTTGGCCACCAGGATGAATTTCAACAATGAAATCTGACATTTTGGGTGATACGTACAAGATACAGAGAGCATGCGATAGATTCAACAGAGAAAGGTTTATGAAATAGAAGTATAGGGCTGGGAATGTAGCTCAGCAGCAAAAAGTGTCTGACTGCCAAGAGTAAGGTCCTGAGTTTGATTCCGGGTACCAAAAAGTAAAACAATTTTTAAAAAAAAGAAATAGAAGCATAAATCTGAGCAAAAGATCAAAGGTACTGAGGCAGAAGAAGAGAGGAGGAGCTGTGAAGAGTATTCATTCTCACCCATGGGAAGTTTTTATGATGGGAGTAATATTGTCCATTTGTGTTTCAAAAAAAAGGAGCAATAAAAATAGTTCTAGAAAATATTTATTATACTATTATTCAAGCACTTTTCACATAATTACTTTTTACAGCAATACTGTGTGGGCCTATATTATTACTAGCCTATTTTACAGATGAAGACAATGAAGCCCTGGGAAGTGAACTGGCCAAGTGGTAGTGTCAGCAGGAGGCAGATGGCAGGATTTGTATAAGGGCAACTTGCTTCCATGGTCCAAGCTTTAAACCTTGCTCTGTTTAGGGTTGGTTTTCAGCCAATGCATTCTAGTATTGGTGTAATAATGCCTCTTTATTTTTAAGACAGAAAAATTAGGTAGAGGAAACAGATTCAACTTGGGAATGGTCATATGGAAGAATCAGTGGTACTGTCTGTTTTTAAATGATCCTATTAGCCAATGTAGCTCTGGAAGTTTTCAAAAACACGTTTAAAAAATATAAAGCCCATAAAGGGAGGCATTCCACAGAAGTTCCTAAATCTTAATATTACATTACTAGATAAATGTAATAAAGTGCTTGGGAATGAAATCTAGGAGGCAACTCAGGGGTTTAGTGTAGTGTTTTCAGGCAATGACTATAAAGTGCATCAGTCAGTCTGCTCAAAATTCTTTACTACAGACAGTCACTTCAAGTGGCAATGATGCTCAATTATGTGACAATAACAGTGTCAGGTAAAACGGAACTATTGGTTTTAACCCTTCTTATCACACTCCTGCCTCTGTTGATTGAGCCCTGTGGCCTGGCCTCTACAGCCAAGGTGATCTATATTGTCAGTGGAAAAAAATAACTAGCCGAAACATACACACAAATCTTGTAACTCGCTGTTTACCAACTTTGATGCTAGCTTTTCATTGAAGCATAAATGATTTCAGGGCAATTTCAAAAAGCCACTTACCTCTCCAATTCTCATCCATCACCGTGGTAAAGCTCGCTTTCAGAGCATGATTTCAAACAGCAGGCATCATGTTCCCTGCTAAGATAAAGGCCTTCGTGTCCTATTCAGTCATTGTGAAGGCTTCTTACAGTATCGCCACACAATAAATCAAGACCACATTTGTTATTTATGAGAGATGTAAACCTCTTTGCATTTCCCCACAGCATTCTTTCAGTCTCCCGTGTTCTGAGCTTGTTACTTCTTTCTCCCTGTCACCTTTGCTAGGTAGAGCAATTGAAAATCGCCCCTTCCATACACATAGTTCAGTGTTCATTGAGAAAGTCATGATTTACATCTACTGGTCAGATGGCTGTGTTTGGGTGTGAAGTTACCTTCAAGACGCAAGAAAAACTGAGGTGGCTCAATGACCCCCACCCCAGCCTAAGGCTTCTCTTACCCTATTTACCTAGCAGAACAGAGATTCTCATTGGGCTTCAGAATTAGGCTCAAGGAAGATTTAGTATTAAAAACTCACTGAAAGTACTTTCATTCTTAATAATGGCACGTTAGCTTGAAAAGAGGAGCCAGACCTTATTTTCAGGAATGGAAAGCACGTTCATAAATGGGTACAACTGGGATGGGAGGGCAGTATTTCTCTGAATTGTAGGTGTTTTGAGAGAAGCCATTTGTAGATATGGGGGTACATAGTATGCTAAAATGAAAGGTGATCTGACCAAAATTTTCCTAGAAATAATTGTGTCTCTCTGAGAGAACAGGGGTGTGTGTGTGTGTGTGTGTGTGTGTGTGTGTGTGTGTGACTACAGCCCACACTTAGGACGTGAGCGTTGTAATTTGAGCAGAGGAAGGCTTTGGCAGCACCAGTTATAGGACTGGTTTACTTAGTGATAGGACTGGAATAACATATGACTCAGAGCTTGTGCCCTTTGACTCAAAAAATAAAAAGACAGAGAAAAAGTCATATAAGTTTAATTTTTTTCTTTTTCTTTTTGAAGCAGTCTCACTATGTAGTTCAGGGTGGCCTTGAACTCAATATGTAGCCCAGGCTGACCTTGAATTTGCAGCCATCTTTCTGCCTCAGCCTCTTGAATGCAGGGACTACAGGCATATGCCATCACACTTGGAAAATAAGCTTAATCTTCCTCGTGGACTATGATAATAGGCAAAACTTTCCCCTCAGTATAGGCAGAAATAAGGTCACCAAACAGTCCCTCACTAGGTGGCACAAATCTCTACTGAGGGTGACTATATGCAGCTGGTATATAATAGACTAAAAGATTCAGCTCAGTCCACCTCCTTAGAACTCTGCAGCTTAACAGGTTCTGTAAAAGAAATAATATGATTTTACTACCCCCAAAATTTTTTGCCAAAGAAGAAAAGATGACGAATATATTTATGCTTTTCAGGAACTTCCTGAATGCCTAAATATGTGGAAAAAATATCACTCCGTTCTTAATAAAGTAAGTTGCTATAAGGGTAAATAGCTTCTTTTTAGAATAACTGGTACATGGGTAAAATTCTCTAATAAAATTATTGTTTACTCAAAAGACTTGCTTTGAAACTCTCCTTTTTATGCCCAATAATACAAAACTGAAATACCACATACTTTGTCCAGTTATTACTAATCTTTCTTCATTAAAAGAAAGGCCTTAATCTAAAGGCCCAAACTTAAAAATAACTACCCTTAGCTTGCCTCACCTAAGACACTAATAAGACTCTGTCAAGGCAATATTCTATCTTCTGTAGTAAGCAACAAATGTAAATGTGTTTTCTCAAAAGGCTACTTAGGCAGCTTTTTCAGGGAGCTGTTTTTAGCATTCCACATCCCAAGTTATTAACTGCTGTGTTCTATTGCTTCATTGTATTTCACAAATGCAGAACGCTAAAGCTCACTTTACTAAATACTTAGTATATATGGAGTTGCTAGTTGATAGGTACTTGATGTTTAGCATTTTGAGGAACTGTCTATATATTTTCTGTCTCCATCTGCTTTCTCATTTGAAGAGATATCATGCAACGAAAGCAGGTTATTCAGGAGTTTTCTAGGTTAAAACAGAATGAAAGATGTTGGCTGGGGAAGGAGGGACTGAAAAACACTGGTTAAAAGGACTTCACGGAAGGAATGAGATTATAGACCTTAAAATAGAGATAATCCTGTATTAATCAGAAGAGTTGAATGAAATCATATGGGCCTTTCAAAGCACAGGGTCAGAAAAAGAACTTAGCAGACACTGTGGTCTCAGTGTCTCAGTGTCTGCTAGGTAACTTGGCCCACCGTCGTGAGGTTTGGAGAGACAGGACTAGGATCACAGGACAGAGAGTCAAGGCAGAGTCTAGATATACAGCTCTGCCCATAGCTGTGGGAAGTGAAATGGGGACCTCATTCTTATGACCACAAGGAACTGAATCCTTCCTACAAACTGAATGAGCAAGACAGAGATTCTCCTGACAGCCTCCAGAAACAAAAAGCTCTGGTGAAACCTTGATTTTAGCCCAGTGAGACCTATGTTGAACTTCTGACCTACATGACTGTGAGATAATAAATATGTGTTGCTTAACTGTGTTATTAATTATGTTACTAATTTTGTAGTAGCCAGTTTTTTTATAGCATCTGAAGGAAACTAATATAAAAAAGTGTTGCAAATCTTCTATTGAATTAGTCATCTTTCCCATTGCAGACGCACAAGATCCTTAAAGGAGAGGTTTCATTTGTCTCCTGGTTTCAAGGGATTTGGTCTGTGGTTGGCTGGCTCTAAAGGCAGAAAAATTATGGCGGAGAGAATATACCCAGTTCATGGCACCAGGGAAGCAGAAGAGTCCGAGAGAAAGGGGTCAGGGACTAGATAAAGTACCCGAGCTCACACTATGACCTACACAGACATACCTGGAAGTGCCCTCCACGAATCCCCTGCACAGATATAAAATTGATTCTATCAAGTTTAACCATCACACCTATATTAGATTTAAGTTTATTTTATTTAACTTTATATTAAGTACACAGGACATGTGTTCAGGGATTATTACAGTTTGGACCTTAAATGCTTCCAGATGCTCACATGTTAAGACACAGTCCTGTGGCACATTGCCAGGCAGGGGAGCGGTTAAACAGTGAGGCTTAGTGCGAGGCAGGTCCCTGGGGAAACCCACAGGAAAGTGATTCTGGGTCCCAGGCTCTCTTTTTCTTTGCCTTTGTTTCCTGGCCATCATGAGATGAAAAGCTGGTACTACTGTACTCCTTTGCTTTAATAGTCTACTTCACAAGCCCAAAAGACATTGAGTTAGCTGATCACAGACTGAAACTTCCCAAACTATGAGCCAGACAAACATTTCTATTTTGAAGTCAACTATTTCAATCATTTTGTTACAGTAATGGAAATCTAAAGAGACACTAAATGTAACTAGTGGCAAAGGCAGGGCTCTAGTGGTGACCTTTTAATACAACCATCTCCCCATTATTTGAAATATTTAAAATGTAATGCACATATTTCAGTCATAATCAGATCATGCTAGAAGTTTTGGTTTCTCAAAGCAAAAAAGTTAAACAGTGGTTCTAAAGCTATTTTTACTTTCATAGCTGTGGGTTGGCAATAAATGCTTAGATTCTCTATTAGAATAGTGTGTTCTCTAAACTAATCCATCTTATTTATTTTTCATATATATTTTGTCTGAGTTTAAAGTACAAATAGTAATGAAATTCACTCACAGAACATGGAATATATTAATAAATACAAAGTGATTTACTTGAATGCCTGCAAAACAAATAAGAATTTATGAGGGGTTAGGTTTCTCTAATGTACACGTTTGTGGAACCATATTGGTAATTATAAATACTATTAATCTTCCAGACATTCATAAAAAGAACGAAGCTATACACCATTGATTACTAGAAGTGGTGCTGACACAACAAAGGGAAATTTGTTTCTTTCATTTCTAATATGGTACAGAATATATCCAAACCCTTGTGTATAAATAAAA
This sequence comes from Cavia porcellus, assembly GCF_034190915.1. Classification (NCBI taxonomy): domain Eukaryota; kingdom Metazoa; phylum Chordata; class Mammalia; order Rodentia; family Caviidae; genus Cavia; species Cavia porcellus. The sequence goes on along the minus strand of NW_026947496.1, from coordinate 65,917,261 downwards.
AGTGTTTTATTCAAAGCAGTCCTTGCCTGTAGGCAGCAGGCCTTTACGGAAACTATAATTGCATACTTATGAGTGTTTTGGGTCATTAATTCTATTGATATATTACTTGGTTGTTTTTAGAGACATACTTCCTGAGATTAAAATAAAACAGTCAGGTATATGCTCAGACCAGATTAGGTGAAACAAGTTAGAGTCTACTTTAAGTCTAGTTTGGGCGGACATAAAGAATGCATGTGGGTGTCAGGAGGACTATATTTAAATGCTAGCTGTGTATCAGGCAATGGGGAATGGCAGAGTCTGCGGTAAGCAGGGAGCAAGTGGCTACTTGGACTCATTCAGACCTCATAATATACAAATAAGGTCATGATATTACCAGGCTTGGTCATTCAGAGAAAATTGAAATATATACTTATTCTTATGAAATTTCCTGATTTCTAAGACATTGACAAGTAGGTATGTAAACACACTTGCAATTTATAGTTTGAGATCTTTTATCTCAGGCCACCTGACAAATGGAAAAAGAATATAATATACACTGTTTTAGGTTTGTAAATATCCTTTGCAAAAGTTTAAAGTTCTACAATAAATATTGTGAAAGGGAAAGAAAGTGCTCAAAGAGAAAAAACTGGATGGAGAAAAATATAAGAAGGAAGGGGGTGGGGAGTATATACACATACAAACATGCACAAGATATCTACGATATTGTACTACTATTCCTATTAGTTATTAGTTCATGGAAAGAAAATGTGAGTGCTTATATTGTTTGATCTATTTTGAATGCCTGTGTCTTATAATCTGAGCAAATATTTTGAAGAAACAGTATGCAATGTAGTAATCATTGTTAATTCTCTATCAACTTGTTTTGAAATCCTGTATTATTTTCACTGTTTTGTTTTCTTTTAATCTCCTTAAAATAAAAAAGCATAAAAAACACACATTAAAAAGAAGTTCACAGTGGTAGAGATGCTGACAAATAGAAATAACTCTTGTCACTAGGCAAAATGCCATCATTTCAAAGCTCTTCCCTGTTCAAGTTCAAAGATCTGGAAACCAGGTAGAGCCATGACTAGAGGAGAGATCCATCTGTATGCTTCCTGCTTTGACTCTTTTCTCTAAGGCAGCTTTAAAAGGGCAGAGAAGGAGGTGGACGACATAACTAACTTCAATGATTCCATTATTAGTTCACTTTAGCACAGAAAAAGGAGCCAAGGACTCCTCTACTTGATCTTTAAGAGCAGTGATTCTACTTCAAATTTTCAAATAGCTACTGAAAGGATTCTAAAAATAAAAATAAATGGGAAAAAACTAAAACCACTTATTTTATCCCTTTTCCTCATTTTCTTCTGCCTTATCATTCAAAGGTCAAAATAATCTATTTTTGAAATTTTAACAAAGCTGTATTATAAAAGTATATTATAAAAACTATATTATAAAAGCTATATTATAAAAACTTGGTAAACCAAGTTTTTATGTAGTTCTATTGAGGCACACATAATTGCTGACTGGGATCAATCTATTCATCCAGCAGACACTGGCAATGCTAAATAAAAAATGGCAGTTCTTAATTAACATATATAATTCAATTGTCTGTGTTTCTGCTCATTTATCCATCTGTTTGATACTGAACAAGCTATTTCTATAAGCTAAGCATTATGCTAAGCACTAGGGTAAAAAGAAAAACAACTCTACTAGCATTAGAGATTGACATTTCAAGCATTTACAGATCATGTGCTAAACTAAAGATGTCAATTATTATTATCATTGCACTTGTGTCTAATAATTGTTGAACATTTACTATGTGCCAGACACTCTTCTGCATCTGTGGCCTCAAAATGGCTCCTTGTAAAACTCAGGGCTGTAGCTATCTTCAGACAGGTTTAGTCTGAGTGGCAATCTCATCACTATGGCCACCATCATTGATTTAGACATAACTGCTTGCTATCTTGGGAACCAGCCTGAACACATGAAACTAACAAAGGAAACTCGGGTACTCTGTTCCCGGGGCAAGGAAGAGCGGTTGATGACTGCAAGTAATGCCTATCATTGAAAAGCATTATGGAAGCATGTTCATTACACACACTTCTATCTGTCAATATTTCAAAATCCAACAAATACATACTATGTTAGAAGGTATACACAACACGGTGATTAAAACATGGATTCTGTGGGTTTATAGCCTCTAGAAGTGAAGTGTAAATTCAGTAGAGCAGAAAAGATCAAAGGAAAACTTAATAAGTCCTGCAAACCTGAGAGCATCAGCGATGTTTGGTTCCAAAGAATGACAGAAAGCTGAGGTAATGGAGAATCTGAGTGTTCCAGAAAAGGTTAACATTCACTTTTCTAGTTAAGAAACATGCCATCCAACTGTAGGAAGCTCACCATTAAGAATACCTTCTTTTAAAAAAGAAGTTCAATTTACATTTTGGTACTTTAAATAATTTTGTTTGTTTGGATTATTAGAATTTGGGGCATATATGAATTTTGCAATTCAGATAATTTAATATGATGTCCCAAAAATCACCTTCATCTCTATTGTACATAATATTAAAATTTACAATGTACATGTAGAAATTTTTGAACCATCCATAACCAATTTGCTTCCTTTTTCTCTGACATATCTCCATGTTGAAAATTTAAAATAGCATTGCATTATTCATTCTAAGGAGTTTTTTCTTGTCTTATTCTAGGAAACTACTTATCCATTTCGAATATATCTTAGTAGTTTTTCCTAGACCAATGCTTATCTGCGGTCCTATAATGCAACATATCTCTTATAGGTCCTTTATTGTAGCCTGCAGACTTGGTAAGGACCTGTCGTTCATTTCAGTGTCCTCATAGACTTTGATCCTGTCTGATACTGCTGATGATCAATGAATATCCATATCTTTTTGGCTCCTTTTGTCTTCCTACAGGAAGAGTACTCTGTGAAATCTCTTGAAAGTAGAAACTTAAAGTAGAAATTAAATCAGAGTTTTTTCTTTTTCTTTTTCTTTTTTTTTGTCTTTTTCATCGGTACTGGGGATCAAACTCACGACCGCCTTCTTGCAAGCAGGTACTTATGCCGCTGAGCTAAATCCCCAGTCCCCAGAGTTATTTCTTTAAGAGAAGCAATTAGGAGAGTAAATAGCTTTTACTAGTTCTAATCTTCATATTTCTTATTTATGTTATACAGAATATGCTGTAGTCAAGGAGGACTCAGGGATCCGAGCTACTCTGCTGGCAGAAAGGGTGCAGAAGATGTTTCAAAATGACTGCACCGCTGGGCACCTCAATTCCTGAGCATTGTGTTTGGTGTTCAACACTGGGATTCTGAGAACCTAAAACTTTCTTGGCTCAGGGCACATTTGCAATTATTGAGCTCAGAGAAAGCTCTTTGGAAAATTTCATTTGCAAGAGGAGATGTAACTGGGGATTGGAAGAGTACCCCTGAGTCTCTGTAAATGAGAAGTATGTTCCTTACTTGAAATGCTTTGTTTTGTTCTATTAATGAGAAGAAAGTAAACTGCAAAGGCAATGTCTGCCCAAATTTCACTCTCACAGGTATTTCAACAGAATCACAATAATTAAAGTAAGTAAGAACAACATGGGTGGAATAGTGTTGGACAGATACTCATCAGTGCTTAAGGTCCCCGGGTCATGGAATCTGAATCTCCAGGTGAGGGGTGAGTTGCCCTTCTAGTAATATACTTATTTTTCCACTTCACATGACCCAGAATCAAAATAACAATGTCTACAGCTGATTTCCTATCAAGGCCAGTTATGTAGCTGGTTGTGGGGCCCAGGCCTACAACCCGGGGAGGCTCAGGCTTGAGTATCAGCAGTTGAAATACACTTTAGGCAACTTCACGAGAGTCTGTGGCAAACAAAATACAACAACAACAAAATTGAAATACCTCACTCTCTCATCTTTCTGAAAAATGGCCCTGTTAATAATGGCTCAGTCTTTCATTTCTCTAATTTACATGCAACACCAGACATAAACTATAACATATGTCTGAGGTCTCGATTGGACCTGTCTGCTCATCTAACATACTGTTCTCAGCATGCAAAGTAAAATGAAAATGTCCCTACTTAATGACTAGAGATATACACCTCTAGTCTATCTTCTACAAACTCAAAAATCTACTGTATATGGTTGGCCCAACTCTTTAGGAAAACCAGATGTAGAATTTCAAATTGCATGCTATTTGGAGCAATTCCAAAGGAACTGGTCATCTTTTGTGAGGTTTTCAGGGTCTGGGGTCCTCTGCTATGCTCTCTTATCTCTTCCTAATGAATTTAAAGGATATTTATGGTTAACAATTCACATTTTAAAAATAACTATAATTGCAAACTCTTGTCTGTGTTACAGGCTTGTATCTACTTCATTTTTGGTGTCTGTATGTGTAACAAGTCTCACAGTCCCGGATGACCGTAAGATTGATGTTTTTGCCAGATTCCAGGTGATTGATATATGCTGGAGCTTCAGAATTATATATAAATTTATATGTATCATTCAAAATCATGCATACAAACATATGACTTTAGAATGAACTGTATCTCTAGCCCTATTTTCAGTTTTTGTTTTGACATGTGGTCTCACTTAGTTGCTAATTTTCCCAGGCTGGTTAAAAATTGAGATCCTCTTGCCTCCACCACCCAGAGTGCTGAGATACAAGTGTGCACTACCACACCTTGAAATTCACCATTTTAGCCCAGCAACTGAGGTAGACTCTTGGTTCCCTTCCCAGTCCCTCTTTCCCCTTCTGATTCATTATCTTCCCAGCAAAGTAAGTTTTATTCCTAAATGATGCAGTCACTTCTTTATTCATTATCTCTTTTAGTAGATTTTAAATTCACTTCAAAATAAAAGCAGCAAGGTTTACCACAGTGTACAAGGCACTGCATTAATACAGCTCTTATGTTGGCTCTGACTACCACCTCTCTTTCTCGCTGATTGCTCTGTAGCCTTTCCAGCTCTTGGATTCCTTAGTCACTCCTGCCTTTTACAGTGGTAGCTTCTCCTTCAGTGGATCCTTTGATCTCCACTGCCAGTATTCTCTCTTCTACTGTCTCTTTTGTTACACTTCGGAAAAATTACATATGTGTCTGTTTACTTGTGTACCTGTTGATTCCATGCTAGATAATCAATGGCATGAAAACAAATTTTATTTGTTTCATTCTCCATTGGGTATCACCATCTACAGTGCTTTTATATCATAGGTATTTTAACAACAACAGTAAACAAAATTTGTTGAATGGTCAATGAAATACGATTCTCATGAGAGATAAACTAGAAGCCAAATGAAGGAAAATAAAATCAACGCTGATACTGATTCTTAAAATTACTGTATCTGAATGATTAAAAGGATACTTTTCAGGGATATTGTCAGTTTTAAGTAATACAATGAAATAGTCATTTTTAGTAATTGTTAGTTTTTGGGTCACCATAGAGAAGTGACTATACTGAGACCATTTAATAAGCTTTAGGTTTTTTATTAGCTTTAACAACTATCTGATAGGATTAAGATTTATTAGCATTTAAACATGATTGACAAGTTTTAAACTGGCAAAGAAAGGGATGTTTTGGCTAGCCTGTGGAATAAACTGAGATTCTTTGGGTTTGTGTATCTTCTAATTAATTTGTCAAATACCTGTATGGCTTTCAGTGAATTCAGCTAAAGTCTTTATGGTAAAATTAAGGACTGTAGATTTATAATGACTTACTTCCTAATAATTGTTCCCTTTTTTCTTGTAGGTGTATCAATTCTCATTGATGTCTTTCTGTATTGTATAAATGGAACAAATGTCTATAAGGAATGTTGTAAAAACGATTATGTTGCATATATATAACCCAGAATATATGTAATATGCAGTTAAACTTACATGTACTTTGAATCACAAATTAAAGGGTTGGAAAAAATTAAAGTGATTAAGGATGCCAGATCATATCTGAGGTTGATAAATGCCAGTGGGAAATACTCTTGTATATGGACAAATTATACATGTCAGAGATTTAATTTTGGGGTTGCATTTTACACTAAAAAAGATGAATTAAGTAGCCTATGTAACCTACTTGGTTTGTAATAATTTTTGTGCACTCCTAGTACTACAGAGACGTTGACTTTGTATATTTAGTCTTGGAACTCCCATTTTTGTATCACACAAACAACACCAAAAAATAAATACTTTGGGTATGCTGGCTAGACTATACTCCTATGATTTTGCTTTTGAGCACTTCACCTTAAATTTGCTTTTTGGCGTCTTGTTTGTTTTGATTCTATATTTGCTTTTCATTTACAAGTTTAGTGAGCCTTAGTTTCACAGTAGCTGTAGCTGATCTCAAGCTTTGGCTTTTCATGGCTTTTCCCAGCCGTGGATGGCACTGGCCCTTGTTTCACCCACTCTTTAAATCCAGATTCCCGCCTCTTAGATTCAACCTTAATGATTGTTCATTTGGCTGAAGGACGCGTGAGAGAGAGAAGTTTACAGGTGTAAGCAAAACCCATGCTAGGGTGATATGCAAATGATGGTAACTGGCTTGTGGTAGGTTTATGACTTCCTGTTTTAAATCAGGAAACATCTCCACCTTCCGGACACTGAGTCTGTCTTCCATGGCCAACAAGACTTGTCTTGAATGCCTACAGCACCTTCTAACATATAGACTGATAAAGGCTAATGACAAATCGCTGGCTTTGGAGGAGACAGAGAAAGGCTTTTCTAGTATAGTGACTGTGATGGTTAATTTTGTGTCCTGACTGGGCCAAATGGTGTTATTCTAGCTGTAGGGAAGTTTCTGATGTGATTATCATGTGAATCAGTATAGATGGAGCACAGGAAAGGGCCCATCTTGATGTATGAGTCTCTATTCCCCTCAAGGCTCAAATAGGACAAACAAGTGGAAAAAGGTAATGCTGACATTATTAAATCTCACTATAAACCAAATTACTCACTAAAAGCATTATAAGAAAAAAGTCACAGCACCATCAATAAAAAAGAACGAAGGGAGAAAGGAAAAGAGAATCAAAATTCTGACTCAGAGAAAAACTTGAAAACGTGTTATAAAAATCTTGTAAAAGTTCCATAACATTGTGCATTCACTTATATATGTGCAAACACATTTGTCTTACTGAGGAAATTAAAATTCACACTTTTCATTGAACAAGGGAAGAAGAACAAATGGAACTCACATTGAGCTGAAGCTCATCTGTCCACTGCCCAATTAGACGATAGCCTGGGTTGCTCGTGTTTGTGGTCTGGTACTGGAAGATGTCGTAGCGCCCAGGGGCATCGCCATTTTTGTTAAACATCACTGGAGTGCCAGCGCTACCTGGAGAAGACACGAGGAAGATAGATTTTATAGTAAAACACGATTCCTTCCACGTCTCGTACTTTCAGTGAGTCTGGAAAACTGCAGAGAACAAGATCAGTAATATTTGAATTGCTTAAAAAGTTAATCTAAAGGGTCCTACACTTTACAGAGGTCGGTTATAACCAGAGCCTGAGTACTACTTATATAAGGTCCAAAGACCACATGCCTGCCTCTTTTGAATAGTTCTATGTCTCAACATGTGTTAAAACTACTTTTCCTACTGTAGAAAAAGCTATACATACTATTTTTTTGCCATTAAGTCCTACCTGCTACTGCTAATGACTACTTTATCTGATGGTCATTATTATTTTAGTTTTTATACAACACTAAATTATTGCCAATAAGAAATAATTTAGATTGTTGCTGTTACAAGCTATGTACATAACATAAACATATATATGTATACATACACACATATACTATATATACATACATACATATATATATATATATATATATTGCATGTACATACATATATTGGGTATATATGTGTGTGTACATAAGTACATATTATATATATGCATATATATATATATATATATATATACATATGCACACAGTGTGTGTGTATAAGGCTGGATGAGTGAGAGATCTTTAACATTAAATATCTGAGAAAACATACATAGAATGCAGTCTTAAATTCTGATTATTTTTAGTAATGATTACAATCATAAAACATTAGTAACTGAGTGCTATTTCTTATATGGTTCCATAGAAACAGGAAAAAATACCACTGGGCTCCTAGTACATATTTACAAATTAATATTTGGTTAATATTCTTACTAGAAAACAACACTCTATTTCTTGTCATGTACAAGTAAATTTATAGGTTATACACAAGTTAGAATAGAACTGTGGATAACAGAATTACATTCTGCTATTTTTTTGTGACAGAGAGAAATGCAGTAAAATGTTAGGAAATGAGTATGAAGAATTTTGATAATTGCTCATTATAAACTTAGGCAATAAGGTGGCAGAGCTCTCAGAAGGTTAGCCTTGTTTATAGCCTCTGCAGAATTTGGACCACCATGAGTGTTTGGTGGATAGAAGAAAATATAAATGTGTCATGGTTGGTTAAGTGAGGTATTGAGTTAGGTTCTAGAGAGAGAGATTCAGATTGGAAATGTGAAAAGGTGTATTTTGTTGCACACAAGTTGCGGAGCATACTCACAACAGGACTAAGGGGAAGGGAGTGAAGGGGAACCCTGAGAACGTAAGTGCTCAGGCAGAAGACAGGAAGCAAGAGAGACAGCGAGGAGTCCTGGAGGCCAGAGATGGTGCTGGTATGCAGGGTGTGACCAGGCAGGTTTCCTGTGACATGGCTGGATTTAGAGAGTACAAAGCTAAGCATGGAAACTGTGCAGTGTATTGCTGGCCTTACCACGCATGTAGCAGAAGGACAAAGAAATGGCCCAGTGGTTTAGAGCACAAGACTCCTTAACTCTCTAGAACACAGATATAGGACCTGGATGGAGACTGCCTTAAAGTATGTAAGTCAAGGCCAACAAGACCAGATAGGACAACAAGATGGACACCACTCACTGAATGAAAGTTATAGCAGTATATTAACTAAACAGGAGTAAGTAGCTTAAAACAGGTTTTGCAAAAAGAATTTAAAGAGTGCATGATATTGATGATGGTCTGACATCAGTGATCACTCAGTATAAGAAAGAAATTAAACTAAGGAATTAAAGGTTCAGAAGAAGGGCCAATGGGCTCAGTTATATAGGCATACGAAGCTGCACCTTGGAGCTGAAAGTGACCGTACAGGAAGTAAAGCATTCAGTATTAGAGATGAACTGGAGGACTAGGTAGGGAGCTACACAGCATTCTATAGTTACTGGTGGCAGAATTTTAGGACACCACTGAATATTAAAATGCAACAAAAGATTTGGAGCTCAGGGCAAGTTGAATGACTATCTAATTATCTCCAAATTCTAACCCTTGAGACTGTGAATGCTACATTTTATAGCAAAGGGGTTTTTGCAGGTGTAATAAAAAATCATGACATGGGAGATCATCCTCTGTAGTCTGAGTGGGCCCAGTGTAATATGAGCAAGAGAGAGGAAGGAGGACTCAAGGTGGAAGAAAGAGATGGGATCATAAAAGCTAGAAGCTGGTATTGAGCAGAAGGCATCTCTGGTAGGATTGCAATAAAGGCCTGGGCTCTTTGGTGAAGACAGAAAAAGGAGCCTCTGTGTGGCTATGAGCACAGCAGTTTTGTGACTTGAAGCTGAAGTTGTGGTTTTGATACCTGTCTCTGTGCAGACACCACCATCCTCCTGGGGCAAGCTGCCACGTAAATCCAAATTCTCCTGGTGGTCCACTAGACCAAACCCCTAGCAACAAGCCCAATGTCCAATAAATCAAGTGTTGACCTTCACTATGGTAGAGATGTGAACCCTACCCCATAAAACAGCAGTTGCCCCATATTCAGCTGTGACCCAGCTCTGGACACTTCCATTCCTGCAGAATGGTTTCCTCCCCCAACACTTGTAATAAAGTACTTTCACTTTGCACTAATCTTCTCTAAGTCCTCTTTCTCTTTCTAATCAGACAGAGAGTTAAGGATGAGTCTGAGGACTCCGAAAACCCAGACCCATAGGACATGTAGCACTGGTATGGTTCAAGGCATGGGTCATGAACTGAGATAACCTCCAAAAACTAGAAAAGACAAGAAAGTGTATTTTGTCCAACATCTCCAGAAGGAATCAGCCCTGCTTTCATCTATGGCCCTTGGAACCTGTCCTGGACTCCAGACTACAGGACTTGAGTGGATACATTGGTGCTATATAACCCAGTTGATTCCCTGTAACTTCTTTTTAGTAGGAGGAAATCAATATAGAGCAGCAGGGTACAGAATATAACACTTGCTAACTGTACAGGTGAGAAAGCAGACTTAGGTGCTTAGGAAGAGATGCTGGTCCCAGTCACTCAGCTGATTAAACCAGAATAATGGTAAGTAATTTACTTTGGAGTTTTAAAACTTTTTTTAAAAAGAAAAAAAAAAATAAAAGTAGCAATAAAAAGGTTGGTTTAGTTACAATAATTAAGGCATTGTGCATTGCTGTCTTTATGGTAGTTATTCAGAGTACAGGATACAGGCGTGATAACTTGTCCAAATAATATTAGCACAAACCTTTTTTCAACAGCTGAGAAACTAACTGTATAACTATCTTAACTATCTTGTGCATAAATACGTATTTTTTCTTTTTCCATTTCTGTCTTTGGAGTCTTTTAAAATGTATGTAAAATCCAGGTTTATGTGTGCCGTTGTCCTTAAGCACAGAGTATTCAATTTCATCCCATGGATCATCACTTATAATACATTTCACATAGGGTTGGGGGAGGGTTAACTCTAAGAATATATATATATATATATACATTGTACAGACAGACACAGTTGTTTGACAACTGAGTTCCATTTCTGCAACTAAGCTGTTAAATGAACTGGTAACTAAATGAGGAATTGCATATAATACATACCTCACAATACTGAGGAAGCTTCAACTTGGTAGCTTTGCTTTTATTTGCATAACTGTCACATGCAGTACTGTAATATATAACAGAATATAAAACTATAGTACTGTATAGTACAATGAGCAAAAACCACATTGCTGTTCTGTAGAAGAGGTGACAGTAAGGCTTCACTGCTGCTCATGTTCCTGTATTTCAAAGTCCAGATGTGGGTTTTAAGTCTGAGTGGTGGGTTATAAATCCAAACAGTGCTTTATCTGTATTTCATTCTGGGTCTTTTACATAACAAATGCTTAGTACATGGTAATGATTATTATGTTTTCTGATTTGGAGAAAGATACTCAAATTCAACAAGCTGGCATTGAACTCAAGGTCTTTATGCCTCAGCCTCCCTAATTACTGGTTTTAGAGTCACATACTACTGACCCTGGCTTTGTAATAATTCTTCTTGTTTTTATTTTCATTGTTGTTTTATCTGCTGATATGTTAGAGCCATACAGATTCATGTGTTACCTCTTCTACTTGGTAGCTAATTAAAATTTATCTTCCTATACAAACGATTTTTTTAAACAAACAGCAGGATGGAGCCCATTTTGGTAGTGGTCACTAATCTCCTATGAATAATTTGAGTCAATGGCCAAATATATGAGAAGCCAAAGGTGCTATTTCAATATGTATCTCTGTTTTTCCTAGACACTATCCCCAGTGATACACCCACTTTATCATGATAGAAATCTCTCAAGCCCTCAGTGTCTAAGAATAAACACAAACTGGACTTCTGGCAGATTGAAGAACATGGCAGATAGATAGCAGAGGCTCTCTAAGATACCCCACTTAAAATCCAGGAATGGTGTGGTATGAGGAGTCCTAACGAAGAGGAGATACAGCCTGCCGACCCAGGAATGAACTAAGCTAAGAGAAACCAACTGGAAATCCAATCCTGGTGCTATAACAGGAACAGATAAAATCTCAGCGCAGAAGCTAGAACCCACACCACTGGAAGCTGCGATTTGAATTACCTGCTGCTGCGTCCAAATCTTCAGGGCAGGGAGAGAGACGCGCAAAAGCTCTGAGAGCAGAAATCTGCAAATGGAGTTGAGAGCGGGACTAGCAGGGAGTCCTACACAGACTTGTGGTGAGTGAGGGGAATGGGGACCCTTTCATAGAGTAGGAGGCTCCAGCAAAGGACATATTGGGACTGGGCAGACTTGCCGGAACAGGGCGCTGCAGTGACATTAGTGGCATATTCCCCTTTCAAGCAGGATTGGTGGGGAGTGCCTGGCCTGTGTGAAGCTGCTGACTAAGACCCAGTAGGCTCGCCCAAACCAGGTCCCAGTGCCTGGAGGTGCACCCTAGTGGTGAAGCCTTTGGTAGGTTGACTTGGAGGGGCGGGCCCAGCAGAGGCTGCCGAGGTCTGTGTCTCCCTAGTACCCTGCAGTAGGCAGGAACACCTAGCTGGTGCAATTCAAACAAACAATAACAGAAAAAGAGAAAAAAACTGGGCCTCCTACATTCGCTTGTATGGAAGGAACAAAAAGTATGGGAAGAGGAAGCACAAGAAAAGGTCCTGAGTCCCCAATCCTGAGAACACTGATCCAGGAAAAGGAAACGCAAAGGAAGACAGAAAACATTCAGTATCAAACACAGCACCAACAGACATAAAGTGATATCTCCAGAGGCTCATAGACGAGTTTAAAAATGAAGTATTTAACGAAATAAAGCAAGATACAAGTAGAATAGTTAGAGAAATGCTAAGCACTGTCCAAGAAAAAACAGATAGTGGAATGGAAGAACAGAAAAAAAGGGAAGAATTGTTTGATGGAGAAAATAGAGAAAACAAACAGTACGTGAAGCAGGTTCAAAGAGATTACCAGGAAACTAAAAACTCTATCAAAAGCTGGCATAACACTTGAAAGAAAACTAAGGGTAGATTATCTGAATTGGAAGGCAGATATGTAATATGGGAGCATGAAATGAAAAACTTCTTAAAAATAACAAAAAAAAAAACCCAAACAGCAATAATACAAAGACTAGAAGATAATAAGAGGATCTATAACTTAAGAAGTAAGAACATAAAAGAAGAAGTAGGGACATAAACAAATGGACTACAAAAGCTATTCACAGAAATAATTCAAGAGAATTTCCCTAATTTAGCAAAAGGTAAAGATATTCAGATGTATGAGGCATACAGGACCCCAGCCACCTACAACCCAAACAGAGCTACACCCAGGCATGTAATAATCAAAATTCCAGAAATCCAGTATAAGAACAGAATACTAAAAGCCATCAGAGACAAGAAACAGATCACTTACAAGGGAACACCCATCAGAATTGCAGCAGACTTCTTGGCACAAACCATCAAATCATGAAGTACATGGGGGAAATAATTCAAGCTTTGAAAGATAACACCCTCTAGCCAAGATTGATATATCCTGCACAACTGTCCCTAGAAATTGATCGAAAAACAAGATGCTTCCAGGTTAAAGAGGAACTAGGGGAATTTGTAACCACCAATTCAACTCTACAGAGAATACTGCAGGATATTCTAAAAAAGGAAAATACCAAGACTTCAGAAACAGTGGCAGAGAGGGCACAATGAATGGAGCAGAAAGCAAAATGAAGAAGACAAACTGACAAAAACAACAGAAAAAGAGCTCAACAAAAATGCGGCAGAGAAGATTGGATGATAGGAACAGTTATTTTGGAGAAAACAAGACATCATAATAGCTAGTGCTGATTTAGTATCATCTTGCTTTTAAGTCTCATCTGTTTTCTGTCTCCATCAGTCTTAACAGGTTGTATCTTATTGGGTTTTATTATATGAGATAACATAAACAAAAACTTTTATAGACAAGGAGATTATACAGAAACCATTGTTCATTTTCTGATAGGCGGTTCTAAATACCCTGTAATACTGTCATTCTCTTGAATGGTTTTTCATTGTCTTGATATGTTTGGTGCTACAGTACACGAAGTTATACTCAAAGATTTCAAGGAAAGAGACACTATGGTAACTACTTTTATGTCAGGATATCTTGTGGTGAAACACTATTTTTCTTAAATGGTTATGCTTTGACTTGTGCTGTTTTGTTGTTATGCACTCTTTTATCTCAGTCTCCTTTTTAAAATTATTTACTTTTTTATTTTTATCTTTTTAATTAAGGGAAAAATAAAAAAAAATAGCAGGATACATTATAGTAACCCACTTTGATTTCCTACTAACTTGATTTGAAACCCTGTATAGCCCTCACCATCTTGCTTTGACTGATTTTCCCCTATTCTGCTTTGCTTGATAGTAACAAGTTCAAAAGTATAGGCAAAACTGTAAAGACAGTAAGATTCATTATGATGCGCATTCCAGTTGACTATTATCTTCTTTTAAAGTCCTGTAATGTCTCCAATATTTTGGTGTTATTCTTTATTGTTTTATTCAATTTTATCATAAATGATGATATAGGCAATTCTTTTTAAGATAGCAAGAGGCAGTATGGTAACCATTGTTGATTACCTCGTATTTTGTTTTTACATTATCTATTATGTTTATCCTTTGATTTGACTGACTCTGTTCTGTTATGTCACATTTGGTTTTACTCTCTTCAAAAAAAAAGTAATAAGAACTGTGGGAGTAAAACCCAAAATGTGTAATAGTCATTGTACAAAAGAAAGGAAAAGGAAGTGCTCTAAAGAATATAACTACATATACATTTAAGTGTATAAGATAGATAACCATATTACTGAGTTTTGTTGGATCATTGAACAAAACTTTCCAGTCTCACTGTTTGAAAGTCCACTTTATATGCTTTAATTTTGTAACTTGAACAACTATTTCTAAGATAACAATATGTAATCTATTAAGTAGTGATTTCCTATTGTTTATTTTTTCTGAAATTCTGTATAACTTGTACCCCTTTTCTGTTTTTTTTCTTTTTCTCCTTAAATAAAAAAAAAATACCAAAAAAAAAAAAAAAAAACACACACACACAAACCTTCCCAACACAAGGAGAAAGCAATGAAATAACATGAAAAGGAAAAAAAAAATTCTATTAACTGTCAGTTTTTAATAGGTCTTCCAAGTACAAAATAAGAAATCTGAATTTTTCATATTAGCAAGAAATAAAAATGCTGTTATTTTTCAGGAAGATATTAAAATTCAGATAATCTTACTTTGCTCACTGGTTAATAATATTTCTGTTGTGCATTGATATAAATTCTACAGCTTCTATTCATTAAATAATAGGGCTCAAGCTTTTCATAGTGTTTGAGAAAAGAGACAGTATTTTAGGTCTGAATCTCCAAAAGATCTCAAACATACCAGCTAAATATTCATCGGACATGGTTATATCATCTCATCTTTATCACTTACTACAATCTTTGTTAAAAGAAATGATTCTTTTCTTGCCCTTTCCATTTTCATTAAAGTTCATGTTAAAAATTAGGCAAACACCAGGGATTTAGCTCAGCGGTGTAAGCACCTGCCTGGCAAGCACAAAGTCGTGAGTTCAATCCCTGGTTCCAGGAAAAATAATAGGTAACAGAATTGAATTACATTAAATGATGACTTGAAATAACATGTAGTGTAGTTTTGATTTTCTGGATGGTTCTATTACGCAATTGGCTCATTATTTCCAGTTTTTTCTGTACATATTTTTAAAAAACACTCTCAAACTTCTTCAAAGATAAAAGATGGATTGCATTCCGTGAATTCTATATTTAAAGAAGAATTCCAGAAAACAGAAAGAAAGTATCAAAGAGGAGATAATCCCCTAAAGATTCCAAAAAAGTCTTAAGGCTAGAAAGCACGTACACAATGTCAAAAGGAACTGCCATTCTTGACAAGAAGAAAAGCAGAGAGGAAAACATGGATGACGGAGAATACACAGCTCTGAAATGTGGCCTCTCTGGATGAAGTTCCTTTCTTCCTCGAACAGAGAAAAGACAGATTCAGACTGCTCAGATGACAAAACAGTTTAGGTTAAACACCTAAGACATTTTCTGTTCCTGCTCACCACACCATTGCAGAGTCCAGAAAGGCTGTATTGATGTGCATCCTCATGACTGGTTTTGCTTAACAAACCACCCTAAATCTTAGTGCTCAAAACAATAACACAAATCTTGCAAGTTAGTTAGGGGTGGGTGGAGACTGTCTCTCGCTGGTGCATTCACACCAATGAGTGCAGCTTAAAGCTTATTTGTGTGAGAGCTGAGTGCTGGAACTCTAGCTGGGAATTTGGCCACAACACATACAGGTGCCAGTGGGTGGTGCACCTGCTTCATTTGCTCTACAAATATTACAAGTGAACCATACAAAGTCCTACCACTATCTTTTATGGTTTAGAAATCACCTAAGGTCACATCCAAATTAGTCACAGGTTTACCGAGATTCAGAAGAATGAAATATAGCTCTTACTTGGGATGCTCACATTTTGAAAGAAGTGCCTGTGAAATGTAACATTTCTACAAAGTAGACCCTTCCTTTCCCTTCTGGAAATCTAAGTGTGGACACATTTAAGATTAAATACGTTACATAGCAATTCTTTTAAGCTGTTACGTCCAATACACCAAAACTATATTTGGAAGTTTTGGGTGCCTGGGCTAACGTAGAGAATGAAAACAATTTGACATTTCGAATGTACATGGATTTGGGATGCAGAGAAAGGTAGTGAAGAATGGAGGAGATTAAAGTAGCCTCTTCTTTTCCTGCATTCATTAGAGGAGATTCAGTATTTGGTAAAGGTTTGGGAAAATTTCTAGGACACTCTATTGTCATTTCCTAAATTGATGCTTTGGTAAATGTGAAGCTCAGAGTCATTAAATTGTATTCTGCAGCTCTTGAGCAAAACTCCTAAAGGTGAGTACAATTCCTTACTAAAGTACTAGAGCAGTAGCATCAAGCTTACTGAGATGATGAAATATCAAAATTTGCCTACAAAATGCAAACAAAAGTTAAAATGGACTGGATAGAGACTTAAGTTTTAAATTTGTCTCTGTCATTTGCTAGCTGTGACGCCATAGACAAACATTTTCTCCTCTCTACAATTCAATTTCTGTATCTTAAACTCAGGAAACTAAATGAGTAAGACATTTCAAGGTTTCTTCCTCTAACAGTTGTTCATTTGAAGTGAAAGGGGAGCCACTGGTTAAACACAGCATGGCTTTTCTATTTCACAAAACTTTGAGCTGTGTCATCATTGAATGCTGCAGTGATGTGGAGCCAAATGTCTCCTGGCTGCCCATGTGGAGAAAAGATGACCTCAGAGAACGATTATGTGAATCACAGAGCAAGAGAATGACGAGAGGAAAAACTGACTTGCCCTGAACTCCCCCAGAGGCTTAGCCTAGCAGGCTAGCAGGAGTGAAGCAGGAAGTCCTTCCTCTCAGGCAATACAGGCATAATAGTCTCCAAAGCAGACTGTGGACTTAAATGCTCTTTGCTCCTAGGTTTTTTAATTTCTCTGTAGGTTTTCTAAGAAAAAGAAGAAAATAATAGTATCTAAAGTATTATGATGCTTTGGAGACCGAATAAAATAACATATACCAAGTCCTTAGGACCTTTTCTTATATACATAAGCCTCAGATCTAGTGCAGAAGGCCTGACACTAGCAGTCATGACGGTCTGCACAAAAGGAGTCTATCATCATGGAACAGAAGAAGGTTCAGGTGAAAATTATCAAATAAATTCTCACAATTTTTCTGTTGTTACTAGTGTAAAAATGATCACAAATATTTGTGGGCTGGAACACAAAATCCAGAAACTAACCTCAGCATATGTAATTTGGTATGTTACAAATAATGAAATTGATTTTTGTTTGGTATAGGTACAGTTTGTAATCAAGAGATTCTGTAAGACCTGAAAAACAAACAAACAAACAAAAACTACAAACAGAAAACTTGTAGTTGAGTTATATTCTGGCTTTATGAATTCTCATTTCTGTCTCCATATTTTTTTTGGAAATTATTAGATTTTATACACAGAAATGCCCAATGATGTCCTTAAATGCTTAGAACTAATAAATTTGGGACAGATTTAGGATACAAAGTCAATATACAAAAAACAGTAACACACTAATGCAAGTTATCCCAAAAAATAAATGTAAAAACATTCCCACTGGCATAAAAAAATACCTAGGAAGAATGTAATGAAAGACTTATATACAGAAAACCAGAAAACTATATATATATATTTTTTTTTCAGTACCGGGGGATCGAACTGATGACTGCACTTGCAAGGCAGGCGCTTACACCGCTGAGCTAAATCCCCAGCCCTTATACAGAAAAATATTGAAGAAAGAAATTTAAGGTATGAACAAATGGAAAGATAACCCATGTTCACTGTTTCAAATATTTAGAATTATCAATTTTTTGAGGTGATTGAACACAGAAAGGACTGAGCTACATTTTCAGCCTTTTAATACTCTTAAATTTTGAAACGTACTCTCACTAAGTCTCCTTGAGCAGTTGGGAGTTTTTAAAGTTAGGCATTGATTTTAAATATGGTCATCAGAAAACTGAGATCACCCAGTTCGATAACTTCATCCTGATACTAACTCCTGCAAGATCAGTACAGCACTCTGGGTCTAAATGGATTGTTCTTACAACTGGAGAAACAACTATCTAAACCAGGAAGTCAATACTGTGCTATCAAAACTAAAATGCAAATTTTTATTAAAATTCTTCTATTGCTTCGTTATTGCCCATAGTCAGGTTTAGGATCAGTCATTCCCATATAACATTTGATTCACCCACTGATAATATATATATATATATATTGAAGATTCTTTGAAACTATGAAAATATCTGGTTCTCATTATACTTTAACTCAATTATTTTAGTATCCATCAATGATCACTGCCTGAATGATTCCTGAGGACTTTACAAAATGCTAATTTTGTATTTCAATCTTTTTGGCATTCTATCACACTATCTACTCTCATGCGTTTGTTTATTCAATTCAATTATTTATATCAATATGGACTCATGAATATTTATGTTACTTTAGGAGTTAAAATCCTTTGTGGTCCCAGAATTGTGCAATGGAATTTCTTCCAAGTTGGTTCCTGTGCCCTTTATCATGGCCCCATTAGCTGTGGAGCACTGTGTTACATCCTGCAGGGAGCTATGCTAACACTATACAACCAACCTGGTCTCTCACTTCCAACATGGTAAAACTCAAGCTCATCTTTTGCTTTCTCTGCTCTGGGCCTGGACTCAATTCTCTCTCTGGCAGCTCTGAATCTTTTTATTGAAGAGTGCTTTTTATTGAAGAGTGCTATTTTTAAATGAGTTATGAGTGCTATATGTACTTTTTTCTTCAGGGTACCATTACTCCCAGGTGCACCCAGTAGACAGACCTATGTGGTACAGGTATACACTCAGACACACATCCATGTGCATGTTCACATCTATATCCACACATTGGCATGCATGTGAATTCATGCTGCTGTATGTAAGTCTGGTCCAATATAACAGGACTCATTTGACAGTAATTTTGTCAGTAATTTTTCTTTGACAATGAGAAATCTGATTTTCATTATCCACAATATGTTTGATTATTGTCGCACAGTATCTATTACAGTATCTGTATGATAGTTGTAGGATTATTTTTAAAATCCTACATTTTACTAACTACAATGTGATATCTGCATATAGTTCTTTTTGTCTCTAGCCTTATATGAAATATTATCTAAAACTTCTTTCATTTTTTCATATTTTTCAATATGACTTTGTCATTCACTTGTAATAGAGTTAGAATTATTTGTTACCAATTCTCCTTAATTTTTGTTGTATATTCAAGTTTTTTAAAAAAATATTTACTCAGTTTTTGATAGTGAAGCATTAAAAGAAAAGACCATATGTAGAGGGTATTATCAGAAAACAGTGGTTCCCCTCATGCATTCTACATTATTTGGATATTTTTCCTATCCATTTATATTTCCCTTTTTTAGGAAATCTATTAATTATAGCGGTATTTTAAACTTTGACAAGTAATAATACAGTTGTCATGGTCAATTACAACCATTACTTCAAATTGCCCTGCACCTATATTGTTTTCCTTTCCTTTCAATTTCTCTGTTTCTTCACTCACCTCCTTTTGCCAAGAAATAATTTGGCTTTGCACAAAAACATATTAAAAAAAAAAAAAAAAACAGGAGTGCAATCTGTGGTCCTAAATGTCTTCATTCATTCATTCATTCGTTCATTCACTTTCACTCCTTTACTCATTCATGTGTTAACCAATCATTTGAAATTACATGATAAACCAAGTTACTCACAGGAGTAAATAACACTATACCTATAGAATTTAAAGAAACACAAAATGTCAGTCACTTAGGATATAAAGAAACACGAATAGGGGAGACTCACCATTGAAGTTAACACTGCGGATATATTTCAGTAACTTCTTGCCTCCAGCTTGCTCCATCTCTGGGCAAACACCCCGGTAATCGGCACAGAGATCTTTGTTCATATGATGGAGAGCGTGAGCCATGGCATAGACTGCATCAATCACGAACTGAACTTTACCCTCCTGCTCATAGTTGGAATCTTTCCCAATTCTCTCCTGTCCTGCACATTAAAACAAGAAACACAAAAAAGGACTGGTTATTAGTAGATCTTAAAAGTACATTTACTTTCAATTACATACAAAGAAATTAAGTTTAAGGTGCATAAGACTGCAAGCCACAGATCTACAATTGACAACCATGTCAGAAATTTTTCAATAGCTGGTGATATTTTACTTTGGAGTACATTATACTAATCATTCTAATTTATTAGATAAATTTTAGAAGTAAAACCTAAAAGGCTCAAAATGACAGCTTTTGAAATAAGCTAATACACTATTCAAAAATATAGTGGTCCTAAGGAATCAAAGAATTTTTGGATCAGAAGCTGAGTTGTCACATTCAAATCTTCAAAGCTTGCTTGCTCTGAAAAAGCTAATGAAGAAATAGTAGAAAACACTACATTCCTCCTCTTCGCTCATTACCTTTTACAAACCTACTGCACCTGCCGCATTCCCTGTCTGAATTAGACACAGAGGTACCCCAGCTAGAAACTCTTCTGTCATTATTTGCTCTTTCTTTCTACTCCCCACTGTCACATATATGGCAGTCCTGTCAGCTCTAGCTCGGAAACACTGCATAGTTTTGGACAGCTTACCGGTGACCTGGTTCATCAATTTTACCTTTCATCTGGATGCAATCCTAGCTGTGTCTCCCTTCAGTTATTCATTCCTTCATGTTCATGTTTGGAAACTATACTTCTGATCATCTGCTTCATTAAGTGTCTATGCTGTATTGGAAATGACATATCCTTTTTAAAAAAAGAATAATTTTTGTATTATAGTGTATTTATTCTCTTTCTAGTCATGGGGAAGCTTTATAGAAATTAACTGATCTTCCCAATATGACAACTGATGACAGCTCAGTTTCATAGCACTGATGACAGCTCAGGCTTCATACACCCCAAAGCCCACATTCTTCTAATTACATTGACACTACTGGGCTCTTTCTGTGTGTTTTTTCTTCTGAACTTAGATGACTATTGTTTGTTTAATCTGTCTTTGTTCCCTGTTTCTGCTTTGCTAGGAATGTGCTTTGCTTCCACCCATATGGCTTAGTTCTCCTCTAAGAGAAAATCAAAAAACCTCCATCTCAATTAAAAATTCACATAAAAAACACTAAACTTCTAGTATTAAAAATAGCAGTTTATTTCAATGTTCTGTAAGTAGTTCTTTCAGACATTTTTAGTTTTGATTTTCCCATTATAATCCCCAGTATGCAATATAATGTTTAGCATTCAGCCTCTAGTAGATACAGAGCAACACTTGAGTTAAATTATGTATTCAATAAGCACATGATACCAATAGTTATTGTTAGACCTCTCTTCTCTTTATAAAGAATAATTATCCAGAGATTGCATTGCACTTTTACAGTGATATTTTCAAAATTGTTTTCTATGGCACATTTGTGTCACAAGAAAACAGTGAGAATTCCACAACACTACACCTTTCCCTTGTAACACACATAAATGGCTCTTGACCTTCACTGTATCAAAATAATCTTTTGTCTTCTTTATTGACACACATTTTTAGAACCTTTGATGTTACATTATAAAGTATGATTTCCATGGAAAAAATGCAGAATTTACTAAAGTTATTATTATTTATTATTGCAATGGTTTAATCCAGCACTTTTCTTAAGGTACTCACATTAATAGTATTTTTAGGAATCCTTTTAATGGTATATATTAATATTGCATATTATAGCCATTTTGCATTCTATTTGACTCTTATTCAAAGGCCAATCAGTCTTAAACTCACTGCAGGTCATCAGTGTAAGGGCTTAACAGTATATATAGAGGATTTTCTTCTGTGAGATAATATTCATCACACTTATAGGACCACTTTGAAATCTAACTCAAGACTGCAAGTCGCTTATTCACTCTTGACCCTTTTGCACTTTCTCTTTAAAGTAAAATGCTCATTCTAAATGACAGTGCTATGATTATCCATTTGCTTTATCTCATAATATGCAAATAACATTCTTAGAATAACAAGTATATCTAATAAGATAAAACCATAATGTAATTAGTAGCTGTGCATATGTATTTTTTCAACTTTTGTATATTTTTGAAATATAATCTAAGAAGTAGGATTATACTGTTAAAAGGTAAATTAATCGGTACTTTTACTGTAAATTGAACCTTGTCTGAGGGGTTTTGCCATTTTGCTGTCTTACGTGCAACAGAGAATATTGTGTGGGCTTCCCTGTAACCTTCCCAATGATGCTATTTTGTTAAACTTGAATTTGTACAGAATTGTGGGAAATGCTACTGCAGTGCATTTTTATGTGTATTTTTTTTTAATGTGGGAGGCTGAATACCTTTACATATTGAGAGCTAAAAACTTTCTTTTTGGCAAAGGGATCAAAATGTAAACTTTTTATTAAATACTGTTAATTTCCTTTTATATTTCTAAAAACAGTGTTAATGTATCTTAAGTTTGCTTGCAAAATAACTCAGTTTGTCATTTTTACTTTCTTTTTATTTTTTCAAAAACATTTTATTAAATTTTTTCTAAAAATTTACTGATTCTTCTTCCTTTATCAATTCTGAACCACCAGTAGGAAGAAGCTTCTCTACTCTGAGAATATCAGATTCTACTCATGGCTTCTCTTAATACTTGCGTATTTTTATTTTCTAAAGGTATTTAATCAACTTGAATTTTATTTTTGTATGTCATATGAACAATGAGTCAAAGTTCTATTTTCTTCCATCTTAAACATAACTGTCAGATAGTTTATTTGTAATATGTATCAGTCATCTTCTCTGATCTGAGGTGCAGTCATTATTACATATTAAATTTTCATGTGTAATTTTGTCTGTTTCTGGATTATTAAAATCTGTTTCTTTGAACACTCATGAAATAACACCAACATTTTAAAATCAGAAAGGCTTCAATACATATTTAAATAACTAGTACAGATAAGTCTTCTCCCACCATAAATGTGCATTGTTTTAAGATCATTCTAATTATTTTCATTTCTTAAAATGAACCTTTTTATAATTATCTACATCCACCAAAAACCCAAGAAACTTGATACATTTATTCAATATTTATGTTTATAAATAAGTTCACCTAGAACAGAACTTTTAATGAAGTTGATTCTTTCTACATGTATTTTTTATTTTGCTCAACTCTAATTTGCTTCCTTCAACAGTGTTTTAAATCTTTTTCTCATAAGTTTCAAGTGTTTCTTAGAAGGTTCAGCCACAGTATTTTATTTACTTTTGATATTAGATATGTTATTTTCTTTTTCTACACATCCTCTCTCTGGTTTTGTTCGTGTCTGCAAAAGCTATCTTTTGTTTTATTGTGCCATTTTTGTTATATCCCATCTTTTTATTATAAAAATAAATATACATAAGCAAGGCTGAATGAAGTTTTTAATGACCCCACCAAGTAGATCCTAACATTACTGTTTTTTCAATAATATGGCAATTACTATTCTAACATTATAACTTATTTTATAAGATTATTAATTTTTATATTAGTTTTGCAACACGATACTGTCGAAATTTCTCTCACATTTAAGTAGTAGTCAGAAAAGTCAGTATTTCAGGCCTTATAAGTATATATTATAAATATGTATTATAAAAGACCTGTGGTAATATAGAAGTGTAGTTTCTAATCTACTTTAATAAGCACATTATTGTGAAAAGAATGCTTTGAAAATTGAACTGTTTTCAATAATGAAATATATTACTATTTTACAAACACTTCAGGCTTCATTCTTCTCTTCAAGTTCACCATATATGGAGTATAAGCAAATTAAAGGCTAACACTTAAGGGTTAAATATGATAGCTAACAAACCAGAAAATCTAAATTTATATCTGTAAAATCATTAGGCCTATGAAGGCCTCAAGATCATCTTTTTATAGCTGAGTAACATTCCACTGTATAAAAATACCACATCTTTTTCATCCACTTTGCGGTTGATGGGCATCTTGGTTGTTTCCAAGATTTAACTATAACAAATTGTGCTGCTATGAATATGGGTGTACATATATCACTGTGATATGACCTTTTAAGTTTTTCTGGGAAAATACCCAGGAAGGGAATAGTTGGATTGAATGGAACTTCCAATCCTAGTCTTCTGAGAATTCTCCATACTAATTTCCATATTGGTTGCACCAGTCTATATCCCCACCAACTGTAAAGGAGTGTACCTTTTTCTCCCGCAGCCTCACCAACATTTGTTAACAATTTTGTTTGTTGATTTCTACTTTTAAATCTCTTCTATTTTTTCTTTTGAGTAATTTTTTTTTCTTTTTCCTTTTTATAGGTACTGGGGATCGAACTCACAACTGCCTGCTTGCAAGGCAGGCACTTATGCCGCTGAGCTAAATCCCCAGCCCCGGAAACCAAAAGTTTTGAGAGTCACTTTGTCACTTTGTCTTCTCATGTTTCTCTAGTCCTATTTTTCTGCTTATTTGGTTTTGTTTTGTACTTGGGTATGTGGTTTCTAGCATGGGAAAAACTTTTTGCTAGTATGGTGACTTCTTAAGTCTGCTTTTCAATGATGTGTGTGAGCCATGGCTAATTATAGTCCTTTGCCTCCATTTCAAGGCTTGATCACCTCTGTTAATACAGAAGGAGTGGATACAATATAATTGGTCCAGCACCTAGTTACCTTGGAATGGACTTCAATATTAGTACAGTTAGAAAGATAACCTAACTGTTTGTAATCAAAGAAAACCTAGTAAATAGTAACAATTATTTAATCCAGGCAACATTAAAGTAATATTATCTAAGACATACTGGATATTGATATAACATAAGAACCAATAGTATCCCATTCTTAACCTTAGAAAAGATGTCTACAATTATAGTATAAACTTCCAGATAAACCAAATATCGACATACAGAAAATATCTACAATGCTCAATAATCCTAACCACACTAATGATGAAACAAATACAACAGTAGTAACATAGAATTAACTAAAGATTGATAAAGCCTAGGAGTGCAGGGATATAAGGAACTGACAATGAGATAATACAAATAGAAAAATTTGAAAAATTTGAAGTTGGGAGATATGAAGGGGAGAGAAAAGTGAGATAAAGAACTGTACTAAGGATTATAAAGATATTCATAGAACTAGATAAAGATAACAGAAAAATGAGAAATAGAAGATAAAAGAAAAAGTGACAATGTGGAGAATAAAAAATAGAAAAAAAAGAATGAAAAAGAAAATAAGTCAAAAAAGAGTAAAAATATTTTTCCTTATATTTTGAGTAAGTCATTGCCTTCTAGAATTCACAATTTTCAAGTCCAGTAAGACAGGCTTTTCTTCTATCTAGCCTTATGTGCTTTTGAGCTATACACTCTATCCAGAAACCCCTTCTACTTACCACAGACGGTGGTACTGCCATACGCCCTTCCTCACATTGTTGGTGGAAACCACGAGGCTGGCCTACCCTGTGTCACCAGATGGGACAGTCATGCATGCATCACCAGTGGTTCACGCCAGCATGAACATAATATGTTTAAATCAGAGCCACCCAGCAATGATTTATGAATTATAGCCCGATGGTGAACATAGGCTCTTCCCAGCCAGCTCGCTTTCCGCAGCTCTCTCTCATCCAGCTACCATGAGAGGGGAACACTCGGAGCTCCAAAGTAAAACAGACTTTTAGTTATTCTGAGTCCCAAATTTAAGTAATCAATCCCTCCTCAAAATGGTTCATGATCAAGCACTCTCTACAACATAGCAAGCACTCACACTTGAATCCTTTTTCAGCCATTTCCTGCTCTGTTGAAGGAATGCCCTTGGGGCAAAACTGTGGGCTGTTTTGCAGTTGACAAAGTTCCTGGCTTTGTTAGTTGTTTCCCCCTTGGTCTCCCAGCTTATATACTTACTGGCTTCCAGGGAGCTCTGTTTCCTCCTTCCTGAGCTTCAAGAACTGGAAATAGAGTTCAAAGTGTGTGTGTGTGTGTGTGTGTGTGTGTGTGTGTGTGTGTGTGTACACACACGCTTGTGTATGTTTCTTCCTGTTGTGTGGATCATCTCTCCAGCTTCTCTGTAAATTTTAATTTTTCCTGTTATTTCCTTCCAAATTCCCTGCAATCTCTCTCTCTCTTTCTGTCTGTCTGTCTGTCTGTCTTTCTCTCTCTCTCTCTTTCTGACAAATTATTTCCAGGAGTTTGGACTTCACAGAGGTTGAAGTTTGTTACTGGTGAGTGTTCTACAATTTTCTTTCTTCTGTGTAAGTATTTTTAATGGAGGCATATTCTTCTTAGAGTTGAAATACTAAGCATGAGTGAGTTGTTTAATTTTCACATGTAGATATCAATAAACAGAACACTGTTGTCACTTCCCTTTTTTTGGTATCTTTTAAGAGTCAATCATTCTCTTACTAAGAAACAACCATTAATCTGAAATATAGGACCATTAATTAGTTTTGTCTAAGCAAGAATTTCAAGCCAACAGGATCAATCCTGAGTTTAACTGCTATCACTTTGCATAGTATTGTGGAAATTTATGAAATTTTGTATGTGCCAACAACTCATTATTTTTCATGGGTAAGAATTAGTCTATAGACAGTGTATATTATAACTTGATTGTTCATTTTCCTTATGATGGACATCTGAAATATTTGATATTTTGGCTTGTAAAGCACCATGAGAGGACCGAGATGTACACTGCATGTAGCAGTTTTGCACAGCTCCATGAATGATGTTTGCAGATACAGATCTTCTGGATTAGATAAAGCCGGGATGCATAAGCAGCACAGCTAGGGACAGAACCAGGTCCCTTCAAGTCTCATGATGGGGAACCACACAGCTTCTGCATATGTTATAGCTATCTAACTCTGAGGCTCAGAAAACTAATCCTTTTACATAGGGCATTAAGCAAACTGGCCTTTGCTCCACAGGGACATATTATCTTTATTTTGGTGGCCAGTAAAACAATCTTCCCTGGGCTCCAAAGGCACGTACTGCCTGCATCTTCCAGCACTATTTGCTATGAAACATCTTGAAAAGATATTCAGTGCCTTTGCTTGCAAGATAAACAGAAACAAGATCAATAGAAGATTGTTCCCTTAGCAGGACTAACACAAAGCTGTAGTGAATGTTTCTACATGAGGGTTCTGGGGGCTCGTTTTCAATTATCCTGGAGAGATGACCAGGAGTACAGTATTAGATGTTAATCTCAAATGTGTTTTACTTTTCAAGAAATGTCCAAAATGTTTATATATGCATTGATGTTTGATGGTATCAATATTTTTTATTTATCCATGTGCAGTAGTAGTTCATTTTATATTTCACTAGTGAATGATGATAAGCATTTTTCAACATGTCTGTTGGGCAACAATATTAGATGTAATTGACCCCTCCTCAATACCGCAGAAGTAAACATCCCAGGTCATACAAATTTTCTACTAGAAAGAACAGTCCAAGAGATGACAGGTTAATTACTAAAGTATGGTCAAATACATTGTATTCTTTATTTTCAAATTATTATCTTATTATAATTATTGGATTATATTTTAAAAGATCAGGACTAGCTCTGAGTCTTACACTGCATATTTCTTTGTTATTTACTATGTCCTTTGAGGAGCTAATTAGACAATAAGGATTCTTCCATAATTTCCAAATGTGCTAAAGGGATCTGCTTATAAAATTATTAATTTTTATTCTCCTAAAGGTTTAAAGTTTTACAAGGTGAAGTTAGATATTTGCTTATGTTTTGTTTCTAAAAATATTTTATTAATACTTTTGTAATGGGGATAGGGCATTTCTCCTGAATCACTGTTGAAAAAAGAACAGCAAAATGCATTGATTCAAGTTTCAACAGTGTCAGATGCTAGTAACTTTGAGAGAGCCAATTAAGAAAGCTCTATTAACTTTACTTTTATCTTTCTGTTCAGTAGACTGATAACATTATTAGCTCTGCTAACTCTGCTGAATTGTACAGATGATCAAATGACATGAGGAATATTAAAACAATTTAAAGACTCTGAAGTGAAACTCATAAAGTAGATAAATCAGTATCCAAACATATGGAAAAAAATATCCAATGTTGCAGCTTTTCCAAGGAATACAAATCAAAACAGAGATAGCGTTTTAGTAGCTTTGTCAGCAGCTGAATAAATACAGTGCTTTCAGAAAGCAACATAGCAGTATATTTCAATTGTCCAAAAATGTTTATAGTCTTTGTATTGTTAATTTAAAAAAAATAGGTAACTTGCATTTTGCTATCACTTATCAAAGGCTTCTTAGATGACAGGCATTGAACTAAGTAAGCACTTTAGATATACCAACACATGCACTATTTTTCTTAAAAAAAAAAAACAAAAACAAAAAAACAAAACATTACCAGGTAGCTTTTATAAGTTAGGAAATAGGCATAGAGATGTAAAGTCACCTTTTTTAGGCTTAATAGCTAGCATAACTTGATATAAGGTAACTAGATTTTAAAGTTCTCATTCCTTACTATTCCATAATGGTTAGAAATTTATGCTGAGTAAGCAAGCCGAAGGCGAATGAAGCAGCTGGGTATGGTGGCACACACCTGTAAAGTAAGAACTCAGGGAAGATGGGCAGAAGGACCGCAAGTTTGTGCTTAGCCTGGGCAACAAGGTCACTCCTTACCTCAAAATAATATATATATATATATATATATATATATATATATATATATAGTGGCTGAGGACACAGCATAGTGCAAAGGCATGGGTTCATTCCCCAGCACTTAAAAAAAGGCAAAAGAGGTCAAAAATATTTCTTAATATGCATTCCATAAAGTCACAAACATTAGAAGCAAGGAAATTAAATATAAAGCAAATAATGGTATATCAAGTTGGTAAGCTATAATATAAAACACAAAATAATGAAACAAATAATGCAGTATTTGTAATAAGTATCTAGATTGCTTATCACCATGGTAAGCTCATAGGTTTGTCAAAATTTGTGGTTCTTCCCATGCCATTACTGTGATTTTTCTACTCTGTAGTTTTTATAGGGTAGTGTGCAAACCTCTCCTGCCCATGAAAGACAAACCAGGATCACAAACCTTAGTGATGGCATGAAAAAGTCTTAGTTTCCATTATGGTTAGTAAAGAGTACAGTTAAAGGACATATAACAAATAATTCTAGCAAAAGAGCACACAATGTAGTATCAAGATCAGAAAAATGTTAGAAAGATGTCAAGAGGCTAACAGGCTGACCCTGTTAAAGTTAGTTGCAGGGAACACTCTAGGAGCAGAGCACACATGTTATCTTTCTCCGTTCACCATCTGAAATCTCTCTTTAAGTTCACATTTTTCTTAAGTCACAGCTCTAGTAAGTGTTTCTTAAGTCACTTCCCTATCTTTGAATAAGAAAAAAACTTTGTCTCTGAGTAGAATATACATGTTTCTTTGGTAGAAAAACTAGTAAGTATAGTGGTACCTCATTTCATGAATGATTTTGTAGACAATTTGTTTCACAAACAAGCATTTGGCAAACTTTTGTTTTTGCTTGTGAGTTCTGCATCAGGTGACAAAGACATCATCTGTGGTGAAGATCAGATTCATGAAGTTTCTGGTGAGAAGAACCACAGTGAGGGTTTGGCTCTAGACAATGTGGGTTATACCTTGGAAGAAAGTTCATCTGCAGTTAGCTTATGTCCAGAGACTGCCTGAGACTGCGATTAAGGGTGGTGAACTAATTAATCTTGCAGAAGAAATTTCAAGGCAATCTAATGTTTAGGTGGTGGCATGGCTACTGTTGGGGGTTTCTAGCTATATTTGTGGTGAGAATCAAGAGCAAAGAGCTCAAATGAATGATTAAAACATTTTGAATTTTGCCAAAACAGTGACTCCAGTAAAGTCATGGGCTGCAAAGATAGAGCAGAGGAGATCTTGATTTTGGAGACAGAAATGAAGAATATAAAAGATGGATGGCCTTTGGGCATCACAAGAAGCAGTAGAACTTCTCCATTCCCAGTAAAATCCCTATTCCCCGCTTAAACCTCATCATCCGAGCCTTTACTATCTGTATTCTTATTAACATTCTGGCCTTTTAAGCTTCTACAGGAATCACCCATAAAGCTTCACTTTGAGGCTGAGCACTTAGCTCAATGGTATAAGTACCTTCCCGGCAAGTGCAAGGTCATGAGTTCAATCCCTGGTACAAAAACAAAACAAAACAAAAACAAAAACACAAACAAACAAACAAAACCTAAAAAGACCCTTCACTTTGAACATGCTAGAGCATCTCTAACCTGCATCTCCAAACTTTTCTAAATACTGAGTCTAAGCCAGTCAAGATGGTCAGATGTAGTTCTAGCAAAGGGCTACTCAAGATTGTCAGATATAGTTCTAGCACTAGCCCCATTTCTCTGTATTAGTCAGCTTTTTCATCTTTAGGAAAAAATATAAAACACATGTAAAATTAAGGGAAGGAAATTTACTTCAGCTCATAGTTTCAGAGATTTTTGTCCAGGGTCTGGTAACTCCAAGGCAAAAAATTCACAGTAGAAGGTCATGGGAGTGCAAATTTGCATACTCCACAGTAGCCAGGAAACAGTGCACAGCAAGAGCACCAGCAAGGGACAACCCCTACTACGGCACACCTCAAGGGACTCACCTCCAACTGAGCCTCATCTCCCAACAGCACAGTCAAACATGAACATCAGTGGATTAACCTATTGCCAAGTGTGGGACTCCCTGATCCAATCATCTCTCCAGGAAACTCTTAATCCAGCCAAATTGACAATTAAATTTAGCCATGCCTCCTGTGGTCACACTGTTCCCTCCTTTTATTTTGTAAAATATGATTCCATAGCTCTGTTCTGAGTCTAAATGAGTTAGACATCATATTCCACACTTTTTTTACTCTGGGGTGTCTCAACACAGAAAGACAGGTTAGAAGAGAAAAAAAAAATAAACAAAACCAAGGAGAGACATAAGAATTTAGTGACATCTCAACTTAGGTTTAGGCTCTGGTTCTTTCATTTTTAAACGTAGGGGCTGTGAACATGTGGTGTAATTAAGCTCTAAGAGCAAATTGTGTGCTACAACCTTAGGCAAATTACTGTGCTTTCCTGCAGTTCAGTTTCTTCATTTATGAAAAAGGGAAAATAATACTATCTCAGAGGGTTTCTGTGAGGAGCAAATGAGTTTGAATTGAATTTCATATTCCCCAACTAAAAACTGAACAGAAAATATAATAGTCCTTTTGAAAATATTTATCATGTATACAAAGTGCTTAGGCTAATGATTGGGAGATTGCAAGAACTCAATAAATACTGCTCATTTTTTATATAAATGATAACCACAGTTAAAACTTGAAGACTAAAATTTGCAAAAATGTAAAATATTTGCTAATTTAGAGTTTCATTCAGCTGTGAGGTTTTGTTGAAAGAAGAAAATGCTACTTAGGAAAAAATCTTTTATGAACTATTTTGTTATTTTTACTATTATAGTATTAACCCTGGATATTAGTTCTTTCTTATCTCACATAAAATGCAGCAAATTTTCAGGTACGAGAATAACAACATAGAAAGAAGCATGTGGTTGAAGCTGGAAAACTGATACATTCCTGAGTCCTCTCTTTTTACAATTTTTTTTAAAAAAAGAACTGAATGCCTAACATATTACACTTTATTGAACTAAAGGATTCTCACATTTTTCCTTCAAGCAGAATATCTATCAAGTCAAATGAATAGAGAGTTTACTAGTTTCTTTTTGTGCCTTGTGAACACAAAATGGAGAGCTTGTTCTATGTGTGTGTGTGTGTGTGTGTGTGTGTGTGTGTGTGTGTGTGTGTGTGTCTTGTCGGAAAAAAAACAACGCATTTATGAAACATTTAACGTGTATGGGCCAGTAAATTCCACGATGCAAATTCCATGATGCAATCCATTTGCCTATGATCATTTCTAAATGAGTGAAGTCACTTCAGTGCTTGTGGGTGCAGCTAGCTGGGCACTTTCAGGGAAAGTGACTGGCTCTCACCCTGCACTTTGATCAACTGCATTCAACTACTTCAAGCAAAGCAGGATTTTAAGCATGGCAAGTGTGATAGCTAACTGATTATATAAACTTGAATAATTCATTTCATAACAATTACTCATTAAACTTTACACTAGTGTCAACAGTGAGCTACAAGTTGAAATGAAAATAAAATTGGACGGAAACAAAAAAAATGAGCGAACAGGTTCACTAAGCTTGAAGTATATTACAGGAGAGAAATAATAACCACACGCATTGCTAAGTGTACCATAAATAAACAGGGACAAGTACCTTTCAGAAAGACAAAGAAAAGACAGGCAAAGGTGGGAGAATAGAGGGTATATCCTATATCATGCTAGAGATATTAGTGGAGGCTTCTGTAAAAATATGACACTCTATATGTGATATGCAGGTGAGTGCAAACCAACCAAGTCTGAAGTGAGGAAACAGAATTCCAGGCACAGGGAACAGTAGGAATAAAGGCCTTTTCATGGGAAGAATCCAGATAACTTCACAGAACTGAAAGAATATAGGTCACGGACTAAGAGATAGAGTTCACCCTCGGCAGCTTAGAAGTCATGCTGAGGGTTTTAATCTTTTTCCTATAAATATTTGACCATTTAAATGTCACAAATACTTAGAGCAACAAGATTGAGTTTTGAAGGCTAAAAGTACCACTGATTCAGATTTTGAATACTTCAAATTAAAAAAAAAACACTTCTGTAATCTCAAAGTTTGTCTATGGAAGGAAAGAATATATTGATAGTCTCTGCTGGGGTGTGATTTATGTAGATATATTAATAGGCTGCCAGATACTAGATATCCAGTAACCACACATTGTGGTGAGTTTTTCAAACATCTATCCGCAGACGGGAATTTATCCAATTTGGCTATTGGCATTATTTTCATTTTCTTTTATTTTTGTATCTTCTCAGTCAAATTTCATTGGTACCTTTTAGATATACATAACAATCACATTTATCATAGAGAATTTGAACCTGTTCATGATATAATTTAATTCATTTTCCCTTTCTGTCCCCTCCTGTAAACGCTTCTCCCTTCCCCATTGATAAAAGCTTCATTTCCATCTTTTCTTTTTTTAAGCTTTTGCCCTCTTTCCTTTTCCCTTCTCCCTTCACCTGTTCCCCTCCACATTTGAACATTTTCTTCCCATTTCACAATATCTCTTACACAATTTGGTCCTTTTCTACACGTTCAGTGTCTCACACCAGAGAAACAGTGAGGTACTATTTAACAGTTTAATCCTAAAAATGTAAGCCATTTGATATAAATTTGTCTGAAACTTGTACATAAATACTTCATTTTTTCTCAAATGAATAACAAATTGTGTCTTATAATTCAACAATTTTCTTTCCATGGTGAATTGCCCACTTCTGCCAGACCCTCCGACCACTCTGGAACTCAGTGATATATATTGCATTGGTAAGATATGGGTTGCCTTAGCAGTATTACTTTGTACTGTCTTCGTTTCTTATTACTTCAGTAGCTACCTTTACCTCAACAAAGTGTAGGTCTGTGTTTGCTGCACCCACAGAAAACAGGGGACCCAAGAGATGGGGAAGTACTCATAGATAATTTTATTTTCATGGCCACAATTTTCTGTTATAAAATTATGCTGCCTATGAAACATAGGCAAGGACTTTGAATCCTGTGTGTTTTTATGTTGTGCAAACTGCTTACTAGTTTCAGCAATCAATAAATTTTGAAAATAAACTGAAAAACATTACCCTATTTTGAGTCTAAAAAAGAGATGGGGTCAGTTAACCCACTACTTAGCTGTTTATTAGCAAGGACTAAAAAGAGTCAATGCATTGTTATTATCAAAAAAGGGCCAGTAAGAACCCATATGGGCCTGAGTTGCCACAAAGTGAAGGGATTGCTATATAAACAAACCATGATGTTATCCATAATGAGAGAGTACCTATTCATGTTCACTTTCCTAAAGATATTGAGAGGCAATCAAGCATCAGAGAAAACATATTTAGAGAAATAGCTGCATTTACTGATTGGTTGATGTTATCTGATTCATCATTTCAACATCTGTAAAATGAGATTGATTTCTTATAGATGGATTGAAGTACTTCAGTGATTTTTGCCAACTGTATTCCTGGAACAATTGTTTACTCTTGATTCCTAGCTCTGTCTTGTATTTCATTTTTTCTAACATTAAATATAAGTTCTAATCTTTCTGCCTCTCTTACTACCGTGTAAACTGAATGAAAAGACCTTGCTGTAAATCTCCTGCCCGAGGCATTCCTGTGCACAGTGCTGCTGCTCCCTACACACTTGTCAAGTGACTGAACAAAAGAGAGAATGAACAAGAGAGAGAATGAAGGAGAAAATGAACATACATCATCAGATGTTGGGATTTTAATATTTTTCTCATTAAATGTCATGTAAGTCACAAAATTTCCTGCAGGTCAAATTTATTCTGTTTTCACTATAAAGGAGGAAGATACCTGCCACGTCTAGCTTACAAGGCTAATATGAGGCTCAAATAGAATAACATTAATGCATAAAAGGAACTGTCAAATGCAGAGCATGATTTGTAAGGCCAAGGATCTCTAAGGCAAAGGAAAGATACGGCTGGACTTGAAGACTTGCACCATGGTAAAATAAGTCCCGGAGGACGTTTTTATTTTATTTATTTATTTGGGATAATAAAAGCCCAGGTTGTATCAGTTACCACCACCAACAGCCACCAAAATGGCACTTAAGTCCCCAAGCACTAAAGATCTTCCAACATTGTTCTTCGTGATTCTTGAAATCACAGACAAGCAAATGACACCAGTTCAGACTGCCTGAGTGGCTTGAAATAAGAGAAATAGAAAAAGCTGGAACTAACCCTCGGCAATTTGACTCTTGCAGTCTTAGTTCCTTCATGAGTAACTGAGTGAGGTTTGATCTATGACTTGAATATTGGGTTTTTATACGACGCAGGCTGTCCTTGAAGCACAGCTTCTGCTCAAGATGGTAAAGAATAAATGTTATCTGAGGATAAGGATAAGGAGTAGAAGTCTCTTCATGTTTTGCCCATGTATGTGAAACCCTTGTTTGGATAGATAGGGAAACAGCTAGAAGTAGCACTAGGTTTTTATAGGATTTTTATATGACTAATATCTATTTTATGAGCATATTTTTACTCTCTAGAAAAATGATTGTGACACTGTATATAGCATAAAACTCCAAAGTGTTTTTAGAATTCATCTTTTGTTTGTGGGTCAGAAAGGGGGTGAAGTCCTGTATTACTAGACGCTCTTTCTAAGCGATATGTATCCCACTGTAGCTTGCCTGATGATAGTTAATTCATTCAACAGCCCTCTCTTATACATAGTAAAAGAACACTAAGCATCCAATTTATAACACTTATGTTGTTTATAAAGGCATTTTGTTTGCTAAGATTATTGCTAAGAAGATGCATATGCATTAATTCTCCTAGTTCAAGAATTGTTTCTCATTAAAGCCCTACCCTGACACATTTTCCAAATACAGAAAAACTGTAACTCCCTTTTTAAAAGGCATCATGTGTTGAAGTTAATGAGAAAGAAATGACACACAGCTCAAATAATTATGGCTTATTGCATTTCTGAAAACAGTTTTGCCTGGATTCTCCTGGGTTTTCAACTTGATCTTTCTCTGCCTGGCTTGATTCAACATAGAATTAAGTATAGTTCCTGTGGATACCTTGAAGTGATGTGTGGAAAAAAGAATTTGAGGAATGTGACCTGCATTAAAATAGGGCCCAGTAAATAAGCCCTTTTCATGCTGTGTAGGGATGGAGCAGAAAGAAGCATTTGCTGGAGGGTTCATATATCAACATCTACTTCATAAGGCTGAAAAGCAGAGCCTACCTTGGGCTGTGATAAAGACTTGGAAAAGTAAACTTTTTAAAAATTTTAGTGGTATAACTCTATTATCTTTTAAAGACAAAGGATTTGACTACCTTAACTTTTCTACATTGGTTATATTTTGGATGGTGTCATACCTAATATTTTAGTACAACAATGAATGTGATTTGGATGTGTCCTCTCAATATATTTTTTCTATGATATGTTCTGAACTTTTTTTTTTAACCTTTTCAAAGGAAGGTTACAATGGAATATGCAAACAGCAGAAAAAAGAATAAATAAATATTCACTTTTGAGTTTTGCAAGTCAGCATTATATGGTCAGTAATAGGCTCTGAGTTTCAAACACTGGACCTCTGGAAAGATGGAGGTAATAAATCACATACTACAAACACAGGACTTGGAAGGGTCCAACGGGATACAGGTTATTCCTCTTGTCCAACCTCAATAAAGGCAGATACAGAAAATGAGAATAGAGTGCCTGAGGAGATATGAGAAAGATAAAGGCAGACTTCAGCCCTGGAAAGGTCCTGGGCCCTGCAAACTTCTTAACCAAAATCACAAATGTCCTAGAAGTCACTGAAACTACAGCTGAATCTGGAGGGATGATGAAACCAGCACCAAGAATCCATGTAGTAGTGACCTTCAAGGTCACACCAAAGACTGACTACGTACAGACGCATTTGTACATAGTGATGATTTATGGATAGTTATCAGCAGCCAGAATAAAGGTTTCCCAGGAATAATTTCAATGTCCTAGTCTTGAAGAACCACTTTGTAACTTAAGTTTAGTTCCTTCATACAGGGGTTATACAAAAAGGCTAATGCATTTTCTGTTAAACACCTGAATGGAGATAAAATCAAATGAAATAATAAAAATACCCAAAAGTTTTACTTTTTTATGCTGCTGAGTGTGATGACTGTGATTTATGCCCAGTACCACATGAAATCATAGGAAAGCCCGTATTAATTATTGGTGTCGGAATCACAGATTGCCTAATCATTTTGCTTCCCTTAAATTCATCCAGTAGATTTAACAATAGACACAGCTGCTAATATACTGTCACTGAGAAAGAGATTTACCTCTTCTCTTAAATTACTTCTTTCAGAATGTTATTTATGTAATACATGAAAATTAATTTTTGTATTTCAGTGAATTTAAAATGAACCCATAGAATTGGTCTGAAATGTAATATGATTTAATATGGCACCAAAATCTACTTTAAACTATTTATTATGAATAAAGAGCTAATCATCTTTTATGGGCATAAGATATTTTCTCAACACTTAATGTTTCAAAAGGGATTTAAAGAGGTTTTCCAAGATCAATACGGATTTCTGATGTGACTTTCAGATAAATGTAATTTAGGGATTCCTATGCGGCCATTTCAGCTGTCTGAACTCTATTAGCAGACTTACCAAACAGTTGCTATAAAATGTCTTACCAAAGGTTCAAACTGATGTACTCTAGCCTTTCTTAGAAGGTTGGGAGACATTTAATACTTAAAGTTTATCTTAAATAAATGAAGTAATGAATAAATGCCTTAATAGTATGCTATATTTCTAGTTTCCACAAATTAGAATGTAGTCACGTAGTATGTCAGTGGGAAAAGACTTAAGAGTGACAAAAGCAAGAAAATGTTGACCAAGACTGACATTTCGTGATGAGTTGGTTGTCTACAGAACAAAGCACCATGTTAGTGTACACACTCTCCTAATACAGGCTCAGAGATTAAATCGCAATTATTCTAAATTGAATTGCTATTTAAGAAAGCACAAAGGTATAAAAACACATTTCATATTGCTGTTTATTAAAATAGCTTCACAGCATCTCCAAACACCAAAGGGTTAGACATTATTCATCTGTTAACATTTTGATGTAGATCCTTCAATCATGCTACCTGAATTAAATGCTGTAGTACAACACCTATATAACAATTAAAGGTCAATGCCAAGTAGAATAGTAAAATGACAGGGAAAAGTAATTAGTATGTCATACATTCTCCCTGTATATGTAATCTCAAAGCATTTACCTTTCTTAAGTATAATTCCTTTGTCTTAATAGTCTTGTTAATAAATTATATATGCTTATGATGGGTTTGGATTACTGTGAGAAAAAATAATTGAAAAACACACAGTTTATTCACTAATTACATTGCAGGTTTTAAGTTTGCTCTACCAATAAAGAGATGTTTACTTGAAACATTAGCTTTAAGTAGTTATCTGTTAAAAAAACACACAAAAAAACAAAACAACAACTTAAGAATTCGTCTTCCAAACTGTAGACATTTACTGGCATATGCTCTTTAGTCTTTGATACCTTTCCACAGTGAGCATTGGCTTTCAGGGACACAAATCAAAACTGAATTTGCTTAACTGTTACTCTGAAAATACAAGCAATGAAATCTAAGGAGTTGTTTAAAAGGGAATGTTACTAGTTTATTTATCCTCTGTGATCACAAAAGAAAAATAAATCTCAAAAAGTCAAATTGTCTTCATAGAATGCTGAATTCCTAAATGCTGAGTTCATTCTTTTTAAGAAAGTGGTAATTTTAACGAATCAGTATTCACAAAGCATCTTTTGGCAGAACAGAAATATTAGCTAGACAAATGTTCTGCATAGACCATAAGATATGGAAGAGTGATAATTTTTATGGCTGCCACAGGCAGGTTTCTGAGTCTCAGAAACCCCTTTCTCTTGTTGACTCTCAAGTCTCTTGTTGACTTGAATCTATTTTGGTGTTAAAACCTTGAGGCTGCTACTACCTATGCAAGGAATGAGCAAACCAGAGTGCAATGTATTTGTGATGTGAAGTCGGCTGCCAATGATACTTGGATATGCCCTCTGCCTTGCCGTGCTGAAATTTCTTAGGCCTTGAGCTGCACCTTTCTGCAGAATTTATGGCATGTCCATACCTCATCATGTAATGTGTAACCACCTGAAACGTTTATTGTTAACTAGTCAAATATTTGGCTTTATTGTCTTTTGAAGTGTGGGACACAGTCTGACATAGAAAATAGGTGCTTTATGAATTTCTCACAGATAACTGAATTCAGCCTATTACAGCAGGTAATTGTTACTATTACTGACTATTGCTTTGTGCCAGTATCATCCCAGAAGCTAGACTTTAATTATCTAATTCCCACAACCACTTTGGAAGTCAAGGTTTTCTGTGCTCATTTCAAAAACAAAGAATGTTTTAAGAGCATCAATAATGTTCATACTTTCAGAACCATGATCATAGGTACCTCTAGAATGCAGATACTGGTTGCTTTGATTTTATAACTTCATTTTTAACCACTTTATAACATAGTGGTTTTCCTGACTCCAGGATAGCCTTGGTCTCTTTCCCAGAGACATTGTTTTCTTTGGTGTGGCTTTTATTTTTTCCTTGCCCATAATGTCTCCACCCAGGCTTTATTCTTAGTGAGGCCTGCCTCGGTGTTAACACAAGTTTCAAATGTGAACACAGTCAGCTAATAAGCTATGAGGTGATAATACAAATACAACTGAAAACAAAGTGTCAGATCTTTCTGTCTCTAAAATGCCAAGAGTCTTTCATAAACTGTATACAAGGGATGACTTCACAGTGTGTATAGCCAGCCCTCTCTCCATGACAAAATGTGACTCTACTGTGAGGTATCAGGTATCCTGAATAGCATGAATACTTGTCTTATGAAGTTTGTATTTTCTGTTAGAGCTGGGAGCACCAGACATTTGCTCAACTGCATGTGTTCCTGAGGTTTGGCAGCCAAAATATGACATGGGTAGAAATATTTGCTTCCTCTATATCAGTGCAAACTAGGCTGCTGTTAAGGGAAGGAGTGGAGAATTACCAGTTTTAGAGTTAAGAGAACTAGAGTCTGCTAACAAGGACAGGTGCAATAGTCTTAAAATATTAGAGAATGTGGAAGCATTCCTTGCTTTAAGGAGATGTTAAATGAATATGGATAATTTATAGGAATGAAAATTACATATATCTGCAGGTTACTTCCCATAAGAAGGTTGCACATCTAGCCCCAAGTAAAATGTGCAATATGCACACTTATTCCATAGTTCTTAATAAATAGCCTTTCAACAATTCTTCTTCTTATGACCTCTTACTTTCATGGGATTTTAGAATTTACCATTATACAATGACCCCCAAATTTGCACTCTCCCAAGAGTATGACTCTCATTCTTCATTTTCGAAACTTGTCGTCCGAAGGCTGATTTAATCCTGATCTACTTGGAGATAATATGCAATAAATAGCTTCTTATGGCTAAAGAGATTATACATTCTAGAAGAAAAAAATACTTGCATATTAACTTATGTTTACATCGAGGGCATAAACATTACAAGATTCTCTTATTCTGTAGTAGAACTCGAGCACAAAAAGATATGAAAATTAATGTTTTCTTCAGTCTCCAGAACAAAAAACCCACTGTATCTATGCCATTGATCCGCAGTTCAGAAACACTCAGTCTTCATCTGGCTGCTTCTCCCTCATGTATTCATTCATTTATTGCTTTAAACTCTGGTTCCCATGGAAGCTTTCACTTACATCTCCCACAATCCTAATCCCACCAGTGTTCCCTTCTCCCATCTATCCTCTCCTGTCCATCCTTCCTTGAGAAAGATTCAATTTTCCACTATAGTTTCAGTGATTCATTAATACAATGGCACCTGTCACATTTCCCTTGTATTCTTTTGCCCCTATGCAAGATGACTTTGCTCATGTCTTTCCAATTCAAACTGAGGTGAAGATTTTTCAAACAGTATTTTGAAAACACTACTGGAGCAGCATGGTAAGCTTAGTAGGAGTTGGAAAAATGAAAGGCAAAGAAGAAAAACAAACATGTAACATGTGACCTCCTATATATTCATAGCCAGTCACTGGAAGAGTTAGAGACACAGTGATACCAAAAGTATCTGCATAATTAATTCAATACGACACATTTTAACACAGAGGAAATGGGTATAAAGGCAAGAGGAGGAGGAAATACATGCATAGTTTGGGACAATAATTCAATACATGTAATCACAGATTATTCACATGGAGGGAGCATTACAGGAAGACACAAGCTCTTCTATTT
Source organism: Cavia porcellus (assembly GCF_034190915.1). Classification (NCBI taxonomy): domain Eukaryota; kingdom Metazoa; phylum Chordata; class Mammalia; order Rodentia; family Caviidae; genus Cavia; species Cavia porcellus. Next base: position 65,875,992 of record NW_026947496.1, on the reverse strand, counting down.
TATTTTTGTAAGGCACTGGCTTGGATACTGACCTTATTTTTCCAAAGGCTTACTGATCATCATTAAAATGAGGCTATACATAAAACAGCCTGTGTTAGAGTATATAAAAAGATAGGGTATTGACCTTAGACAGGAATAATTCTAATTGTAGATAATCTATTCTATCTCTAGACACTCTACTAAGCATCAAGTATCAGAACGAACTCAGAAAACTGTCATCAATCATCTATGTACTTATAGTACACTTGAATGTTCCCTGTCTTACAGGCAAATTATCCAGATGTCAAACTAAGTTTTTCAGTTTCCACTTAAAAGCATTGTGTTACCCAGGTCTAGTCAACACTGAATTAATTTTAGCCCCCTAATATTATAAGGGTCATAGTTCTGAAACATGTTATTATACAACATGGTCTGGAGTACGCTTGTAGTTAATTAGATATTCTACTTAACTGCTTTGCATCCAATGTTCACCTCATATTAATTTGTATCATTGTTTTTACTTCTGTCTCAGTTCCTATTTTATACCCTGTTTTCCACAGAAAACACCGTAAGGCAAAAAGCCTTTGCTTAACCTTCCTGTTATCCTTTAGTGCTTCCTTAGTTTTACGGTTCACATTAATTCTACCTGATTGTACAATAACACCTTGGTTCACAAATGCTTCTATTTGTGTACAGTGCAGTTCAGCAAAGTTTATGCTTCCATTTATGTAGTCTGCATCAGGTGATGGCCACAACAGTGACCATCTTCCCTACAAAAACAAGAATACAGCCATCTTCCTCAGAATCATGGGATGATTAAAGTTTATGAACTGAGGTACAACTGTACTTGCTTGTTCAGTGGCTTGATATATAAACTCTAGATGACCAAAATTAAAAGGGTCATACTGCAAAGATAAACTAAACACAGAACTGTGTCCAATATAAAATGTCCTTTTCTTGATCATACTGAACACATTTTAGGATTTAGGGACAATTTAAGGTCACCACTACAAAAGCTAAACTCTATTGAAATAAAGATCTGGGAAGTACTATTTAACGGAGGTGTATGAAATAAGATGGCATATTATATGATATCCTTTTTGCATTGGAAATGATTTTTAATGCATTTTAGTTTTGCTTGGAATGACTGTGAGTTTTAATATATTCATTTTTTTAAAAACAGGATTTTAGCTCTGTCTTCTCATAAAATTGAAATTTAATATTTGAGATTTAGCAAACTGTTTTTCTAATTAAGAGCCTGAGATTATTTCAATCTTGTGCTGTTACCCTGGCATGTTTAAATCTGCAGCATTATATTTAGTCATTTGTGAAGAATTTATGAAAGCAACAGCAAGGCTATATATATATTTTCTTGGAGTGGCTGTGATTTTAAAAGAAGCTCCTGCATGGTAGGAAATGTATTTAAGTGCCTTTTTGGAGTAGGCCAAAAGATGGTAGTCACTGTGATGTTGTACCTTTGTGCTGGTAGCAGCAAGTTCCAGAGGAGCACCAGCACAGGGTCACTACCATAGGGTGCTGATTCAGGAAGCACTCAACTCTTTAGTGTTAGCTATTTTTAGCATAGAGATAGATTTGTAATGGATGCTTCATTTTTTAAAAATTTTATGTTTTTGTGGACTCCAAGTCCTGAACAACTAAAAGATGACTCCAGAAACAGAACAACAGCGATGACAAACAAACAAGCAAACTGAAAACAGATAGTAGCAGATTCTTATAACAGGCTTGCACAGTCATTTGGAGTGACTGAACGCAATGAGAAGTCCCCGTGTTTCTGTCTAGTAAAAGTGCTGCGAGTCACACATCGAGTGTCAATGGCATTTTGATACCAACTACAAAAGTATTCCTGAATTTAGTGAAACTGAAAGGAAACTGAGGAAATATCATTTCCAGTATCTTCAATTTTGCAACCATCTTTCTAACACAAATCACTTGACAGCTTCCAGCTTTCAAATTTAGCAGTGCATAGCAAAACCCTCTCTCATAGGGATTTTATCAAAATGGTTCTATTGTCTGGGAAAAATTCCCTTTTTCATGGTATCCCAAACAAAAATAAAATTATTCAACACATCTCTGAAATGTCGCTTCGCAGAAATACTGCTAAAGACTTAGTCCTGTACATGGCAAGTGATGTTCGTTAGCAGCTCACTGCTGACTTATGAAAGGCAGCCTGTTACTTCACATGCTTAGGTGCAAGGTAGGCTTGTAATAGCCTAGCTTTTTATTGTATTTTGCCTTTTACTGTTGGGGACATTATGACAGAAGAGTTGGTTTCTTTGCCTGGAAAATAACAAGGAATAGATATTTACAGTGTTGTGATGGAGTCTTTTTTTCTACAAGACAAGGAAAAACATGGTTGCCATTACTAGTGATATGCCACCTTGCATGGTATGGAAAACATCTGGCTTCATACAGTTCTTTGTTAAAAAAGTGAAACAACTATTCATTCAGTTTCATTAATTATACATCAAGGTCATTGTGACAGGGAAATCAGCAAAAAATTAGGTGAGATCCTCAAAGAAGTCACAAACGTGGAGAATTATACCATGTCTCATGCTCTTAATTTTTAAGTTTCAAGTACTTCTTGAGGTTTAGGTGCATTAGAATGATTTACATAATGTAAAATAATCTCCATTGGCTGAGCAAAGGACAAGTCCTAAAGAGATCTGTGGCTCACTTGGGAGAAATTAGACCATTTATGAATGAAAAATGGCAGGAATATGACCTGTCCTAACACCCTAATGCCTTTTACTGATTTTACAATACGTGTCAATGTACTGAACAAAAAACTACAAGATGAACAAAAAGAGTAGGAAAGACGTTTTGTGATACCAACATTTTTGCAGGTTTTTGAAAGATACCTTGAAAGTGGGCAGCTGAAATATTTTACAATTTTACTTAGAAAATTCTAAAATATTTACAGACACTCCTATATGTCATCATGAATTATACAAGGGATTTTTTAGCAATGTAGCAGTGAAAAGGAGAATTTTAGTAACAGATTTTTACAGGAGACAACCTTGTGTTTTCTTTATTCTGCAGATAAAACTACATTTGAAGAACCTGATATTGCTTATACTGGTTACATTTTACAAACCTGAAAATAGAGCTTCTGGAGTTTCAAAAAAGCTGTTTGATCTGTGCATAACATTTGAAAAGATAGTGAAGATAGACTACGAAGGGATAACCAAGTACAGCACAGTTACCAATTCAAAAAATGAAATCCTTAGGTAGTGAGTCTCTATCAAATAAATTTAAATCAGTGAAAACACTTCGGATTGTTTTACTTCACTTTGTTTGAGTCACCTTATGCTTGTGAGTAGTTGTTTCAACTATATCATATCTGATATGAGAAGTAGACTAATATATTGCTTATGTTACTTTTGAATGAAGTAAGAGGCAAAGTTTGACAAATCATCAGCATGCACATAACAACAAAGATCATATTAATTGTGCAAACGTGTACCAAATGCAAACTTTTGCCTTTCAGTAAAAAGCTCTTTGTTTCACTGAAAGCTCTGTTCTTTTTTCTTCATTCAAGAAAAAAGATGTTAATACATGAGTTTTATTTTTTTTTCTAAACTAAAACCTCATTATTCAGATTTTATTCCAGTGTTGGCACTTTGCAAGAAATAAATGGGTTTTGAGTGATTGGCCACTCAGTATCTAAAAGTCCTCATCATTGGTCTAGAACATTGGTACCAGAAACAAAATTGCTTAATAAATATTTGTGAATAAATGAATGAATATGTTATTTTCCTTCTATTCACATACTCTTTTATTTAGAATAATCATGCAATATCATTTATGATAAAAGTATTTTAAAACATTTTAAATAGAAGATGACTAATTCACTTAGACAACTTAGAAATCTCTTGAGATTTCCTTTCTTATAAACTCAAGCACTTTCTTTTTTCAATCAAATATACTGTCCCTGATAACAGTTAAATCTGGTGCTGGTATAGTATTTTTCAGAAATTTTTGTCTTTGTAAAAATGACTTCATACTTTTGTACATGAACTAATATTTATCAGTGAGAGTATTCAAAGAAACACAACCCTTTCTTAATTCAAAGAATCACTAAAAATGTCAATTACTGCTAGATGGACATGCAGAGAAAATACAATCTTGTCTGTACTTTTCCTATCCTACAGGTCTTATGCTCTTGTTCTATTTTCTGAACCATGTAGTGAAATTCAGTTTGCCTCTTACGTTTCATCTCAAGCCAAGCTTCCTTCTGTCAGCTCTGCAGACATTTCAGTGTTAGCCCCATGAAGTAACAGGCAAAGCACAACAAGAATGAGATTACCTGTGCATTTGCGATCCGTGTCTTCTTTTTTTGACCCACTAATTGTCAGCTTGCAGTTGAAATTTTCCTCCCAGTATTCAGCAAACCACACATTTCTTCTGTTGTTTTCAAGTGTACGTGATGTAAAGTAAGCATCAAACCCTAAACAGAGTTAAATGAAAAGGTAAGTCTTTACAGAGCACCGTTAGCAGGTCTATAGAAATAAAAAAGACCAGTGGCAATTTTTCTTTCAGTAGGCTGGATGATCTTTTCTATCAATCAAAAGAGAAGAAAATTTCAACAACAACAAAATTATATATATATATATATATATATATATATATATATATATCCTAAGTCTAATCTTTGTGTTAAATTCAAATACAGTTTTTCAGACAGATGTTTGGTGTATGTTTTCCCAATAAAATTTGCAATAGAAAGTTTAGAAATGAATCATAACAACACATTTTGCATTTCTTATAAACTAAATCAGGGAAAAATTGTCCCTTTCTCCATCATCAAGATAATAAATGATATTTTTAATCCTTACAACATACCAGTGTCTTTGTTTCATATAGATATTTTCTTTTATCTTAAAAGAGCTACACAGTAGTTACTACCATTATTCCCATTTTTGAGATGAGAAATCAGAAGATTAGAGAAAATAGCATGTTAAATGTGAACCGTTATACCATAGTCCACACTCTATTGACCTATGAATATTACCTTAAGAGCTCTGTACTATTGTTCCATCATGTAATTGACTTGTTAGTTCAAATGAGGATAAAAACCATCTTCTTACCCAGGACATAGTTATATAACCCCCCCATAAATTCCAGCTCTTCATAAAATGTGACCTGGTAAACAGAGCCTCAATACACTATGTTGTAGGAACTGTGTAGCTATCTATTTAAACTACATAACTTTAAATATTTCTTCAGGGTTGTAAGAGATTATGAGAATTAGAATGCAAAAAAAAAAAAAAAAAAAAAAAAGACTGGATTCTTTGTTACAAGTACTAGGCTCAAATCTTAGCACCACTAATTTCAGTCCCTTACAGAAACATCAGCAAGTACTCACTTAACCTTTCTGATCTTCCCTTTACCTCTCATTGAAAAGGAAGATGACACTATCTCCTTACTCACTGTGTTGTCTGGGGCAATGGGAAGACTTTAGAAACTTAGAGAGCTGAAGGCTAAGAACCATGAAAAAGACATGTGGCACACCTAAATTACTTAGTTTTCCTTTAAGTTCATAAAATATACACATCAGAAGTTAAATATTATAGAGATAATTTTAAAAGTTTTTATTGGTTTTATTGGCTGGCAATACATCATAGTTACATTCACTTGGGGGAATTAGCACATGGATATGGTATATCTTAGACATTTTCCCGTCCTGTTAGCTCCCTACCAATTTCCCTCCTAATCATCTTCATTTCTAAAATGTCTACCTTTTTCCCTACATTTCACTTTTAACTCTTTTTTTAAATGTATTTTAGGTGTCTCACATAAAAGAAATCACGTAATATTTAACTTTCTGAGTGTGACTCATTAACTTAATGTAATGATCGCAAGTTCCATTTACTTCTCTGTAAATGACATAATTTTATTGTTTATGAGTGAATAGTATTCAACTGGATAGTAGGTGCATAGATACCATGTTTTCCTGACCCATTTATCTATTAATAGGTACCAAGGACGTTTGTGAGCTTAGCTATTGCCAGTTGTATCACTACAAACATGGGTATCATTCTTTGCTATAGTATGATATCCTCAGCTCTTTGGAGAATACCAAGAAGTAGTAAAATTGGTATAAATGGAATTTGTAGTAATTTTTTGAGGAATCTCCAAATAGAGTTCCATGATGGCTATATTAGTTTACGTTCTCCCCAAAAAAGTTTGAAGAACTCCTTTTCCCCCACATATTTACCAGGATTGGTTGCATTTTGTGTTATTGGTCACAGCCACTGTGATGGGAAAATGGAGCTGTTCTAATTTTTTTTTTTTTTTTTTTGGTCTTTTTTCATTTTTATTGGTACCAGGGATCGAACTCACGACCGCCTGCTTGCAAGGCAGGTGCTTATGCCGCTGAGCTAAATCCCCAGCCCCTGAGCTGTTCTAATTTGCCCTTTCCTAATAGCGAGGTGATGAGTATTTTTTCATGTATTCATTGCCTATTTGTATTTCTCTAAGAAGCATCTATTCTTTTCATTTGTCCATTTTTCACAGGGTCACTTTTTTGGAAAGGAGTTGAGTTCTTTAAATGTTATGGCTACTAAACCTCTATCAGAGGAATAGAAGCCAGAAAAAAATCCATTCTACAGTTTGTATCTTATCTCTGTTGTTTCTCTTGCTTTGAAGAAGCTTTAATTTTGATGTAGTCCTATTTGTTGATTTATTGATATTATATTGTATTATACTCAAATTCCATTCAGACAGTCTTTTCCTATGCCTGTGGCTTCAATTGTTTTCTGTAAGTTACTGTCCAGTAATTTCAACATTTCTGTTTTTATATCTATGTCTTTGACATGTTTTGAGTTTATTTTATGATAAAGTGAGAGAAGCCCCCAAACTAAATGCTTTAGGAAAAATCCTAAGTATTTTATACCTATTTTCTCATTATATGTTATATCAACCCTAGGATGTAGATATTACTCATATTGATAATTCAGACACAGAAATGAAAACTCAGAGACATTTGGTTCAATTTTGACCATATTCCATACTTATCTTCTGACTTGATGCTATAAAGCAGCCTTAAATTTCAGTATATAACATAGTCACTTTAATAACTGAAAAATAATATGGAGACCAGACTCACTGAGGTAAGACTTGGTGGATTTTTTTTCCACTCAACTTCCCTAGAGATGCCTTTGCTCTCTAAAACTTCATACAACTGCTGTAGAGTTCTGCCAGGGTTGACTTACCATACCACAATCTATCTTTCCATACTAGATGCTACGTAACCAAAACTACTGCATTAGCTATGGATAAACCTTGTGGTTCAAGAGGCATAGAGAAAAAACTCTTGGGGCTGGGGATTTAGCTCAGTGGCATAAGTGCCTGCCTTGTAAGCAGGCAGTCATGAGTTCAATCCCTGGTACCGATAAAAACAAAAAAGACAAAAAAAAAAAAAAAAAAAAAAAAAACCACGAGAAAAAACTCTTACACAGGCAGGAATCTGAGTGGGAAAATCATTCCAAATGGTACAACCGAGTTGACAATCTGACAGTGTTAAGGCAAAGATCAGTTTCAGAAAAAAAAAAAAAAAAATTCTTCTGAGGCATTCAAAAAGGGTGATGCAGACAGCGCTCAAAGGATATTGCTTCATTCAGTTACTTCTTGATGATTTAACCTTTATTTAGCTGAGTCACAATACTTTGGGGATCTAAAACTCTATTTCTCTTTTTCTTTCTTTCTTTCTTTTTTTTTTTTTTTTTGTCGGTACCAGGGATCGAACTCACTACCGCCTGCTTGCAAGGCAGGTGCTTATGCTGCTGAGCTAAATCCCCAGCCCCCCAAAACTCTATTTCTCTTTACTGGAATTGTGATCAAAATAAACTGATTCTTACCAGTTCCCTCCACTTTTTTTTTAATTTATAAAGAATGAAGTTGTCCATGAGATTTTCTAGTTTTTAAGATGCATCATAATGTAACCATGCAGGAACAATGCCTTGGGCTATATTTGGCAAGTCGTTATTATTAGTAAAGAGCTTCTATATTTACATAAATGGGCTAGCTGAAGCTCTGTCCTGAAACACTGCTCCTTCACTCTCGGTCTGCCATGACAGTTTCTACAGCTCAAAGAGTGTACAGATCTTCTGTTTGGAGTAAGATATTCAGTATAAGATATGTGATCACTAAGGTGAAACAGAGTCAGGGACAAAGGCAAAAATTAGAATAATAATACAATCTAGTTGTGTGTATATGTGTGTGCTCCACTGCAAACTGAGACTCGCTTGATTGTATTACATCATAGAAGAAAAATAATCTAAGCATATGTCTCATTATTTATAAAGTCACCAGAATTTCAAACTGTAACCCAGGGCAGCAAGACTATGGTTTTAGTTCAAAGGAAACAGAATCAGAGTTGTGATAAAGAAGAAAGGCCATCCCTTATGTGGAACAGATGGAATCCTTAGTATGAAATTATTCCTTTTGTGGAACAGGCGAATTTCATTCCAGAAATTAATCTCCAGGCTATTCTGAAATCAAAGTTCCGTTAGGTACACAGTGAACAACATTGCCATCATCTTGGACGTGAACCTACAACAATTCAGGGGAAATGAAGAAGGGTTTAGCTGTCATTTAACTGGTTCTTTTCTCTTACAAGTGGGTTCCACCATCAAACACCCCTTGAAATTTGTTGTTGAGACAAGAGAGTGCAAATCAATGGAGACATAATTCATCCCAGGTGATATGTTTGGCAGGTGACCTTCAGGGTGAGAGGAGAAGAAAAGCTCTCACCAGTGTGTGATATGAAAGCAAAGCTATATGAAATGTCAGAGGACCTGATTGCCTACACTGGCAGGGCAGGCAGAAGCTGACAGATACTAATGGGGCTTTATGCAATATCAGAGAGCTACCAGTAATCCTGATGGCTGCTTTATCTACACGAGCCACTCACTGCAGATTAGAATTTCCCCAGAAGCCAACCAGGTAAGAAACATGGTATTTTCCTAGTTCCTCTAGGGGAAGAATCTTAGCATTTCCCTGCCTATTTCTAATTTAGGAAGGCTGTGCTAACCATTGATGGACACTGCTCAGCAGAGGCATGTGATAGCAGTAGGATAAATGAATGCAGCAACTTATAAAAGCAAAAAAGAAAAAGACAGGTGAAAATATTAAAAATGAAGCTAGAGACAAGGGAAACATTCACAGGAGAAGCAAATAAACTCACAATCTCTACTTTTGGGATGATGAATTAGTAAATCATTTGGGAAAAGAGATCAGTGCTATGTGCAGATACTGCTGATATGCACGCTTTAAGGATGCGGCTGTTCTGTTCTGTCTACAGTTCACTAAGGAAAGTTTTGCACTTGTGCTCTAGGATATACATTCAACAATGATTGTGGAGGCAGTGTTTAAACGTTAAAATCGGAACACTTCCAAACAGACATGAATTAGGCAGTGAATACACTGTGGCATGCTACGCAGCCAAGCAAGGGTACTCACAGAATCATGTGTGAATCTCACACTAACCAACAAGCAAACAAAGAATTAAATTTCCATAATATTCATGTTATGCCAAAATTTCAAGTTAGATAGAACTAAGCCAGATCATTGAATGAGGTAAACAGAGATGGTACAACTCTAAAGAAAAACAATGGAATACGGCAGTGGAAATTGGGTATTCCAGAAACTACACTACTTCTGGTGGACAAGAAAGAAGGCAGACATTAAAGTGCAAGAGAGGGGCTGGAGATTTAGCTGAGTGGCATAAGCTCCTGGCTTGCAAGCGCGCAGTTGTGAGTTCGATTCCTGGTACCGATTAAAAAAAAAAAAAAAAAAAGTACAGGAGAACAGAGTGTTGGGACATTGGTCTTTCTGCTGATGTTTTGCTTTATATAATATTTTAAAACTGCATCTATTTTTATGGCATTTCCTGTTTTTATGACATAATTCCTGGTAGTGTGAACTGCCACTCTCAAAAAGGTTATTTCTATGTCCTAATACCCCAAATTTGCAAATGTGATTTTCCTTGAAAATATTTGGATATTACTTATCAATAAAATATAAAGATCTTGAGAGGAGAATATCTTCTTTCATTGTTCTCTAAACCAAATTTAAGTGTCCTTATAAGAAACTCATAGAAGAATGAAGATGGCCTTGTGAAATTTGCAGCAGAAAACGAAATGAGGCCATCACAAGCTACTGTACTTCCTAAAGTGACCAGAAGCTGTAAGAGGGAAAGATTCCTCTCTTGAGCCTTCAAAGAATATCACTGAAATCTTGCTAAGAACATGGTTTGTAACTTCTGGACTCAAGCAACAGTATCTTGTGTGCATATAACCACATTAAGTCATTTTGAGGCTTCCCATCTCTTGACAGGGAGAATTTTAAACAGCTGTAGGAACTGTGTGGTTCTGCACTCTTGATTTAGGTGCATTACTGTGAAGCATCTCTATTGGGGTGCAGCCTGCACTCGCACAGGGGTGTGTGTGTTTAGGGCTTGTTTCTTATTGGCCTCTCTTGTGAAAGCTCAAGTCTAGGTGGTCTGAGATGGTGTCCTACTCATATCTGCATCGTGTAAATATTTATTGAGAAAATTGAAAGTTAAAAACATGTAAAACAGGTTGGCAGGAAGATCACTGCTGGTCTAGTGGGACAATCTGGGCTCTCAGAGGCACCACAAATTCTCTGGCTTTGTCTACTGATGAAAGTGTGGAAAGCAGCCATTATTTTTGAGAAAACAAATAAAAATTATTGCAATGGAAATTATACCACAAAGAACAAAGTTTCCCATGGGAAGAGTTTGTGGATGAGGTAGAGGGAATAATGTCTGCACTATTATTCCATAAATGCCTCTTAAGAGCTGTTGCACATTATATAATGCAAAATGCTTTCCATTTTTCATTCTTTTAAACTGCCTAGGCAACAGAAAAGCATTTATATAATATGAATGTACTTATATGTGAATAGCTATGGATGTAAATAAAACATATTAAACTGATAGTTTAATTGTTGCAAGTATACAATGAAATTAGAACTCAACAGTCCAGTTCCTTGTCTAAATTTCCTCACTGGTCTAAATTTCCCAATTTTATCCAGTAGGGATGATGATAATAATACCTACTTTATAGGGCTCTTGAAGCCATTCAATATGCTGATATAATGCCTGATATAAGAATGTCAATGTTACCTAACTTAAAAGAAAATTAACAGCTATACATGTAAGTTAATAAGACAGAAGGAAATGGGATTGGAGAATAAGAAGAAAAATTTTAGGACATTTTAGGTTTTAACTCCAGAGACTATGCACAAAACAGTCAGGTAACAGGATCCTTGCATTACAGTCGCATGAAGCAGTGGGAATCTTGGCTGTGACAATATTGACTATTTTGTTTCATTTATCTTATGCTAAATCAGTCACATTGTTACTTTTGCTTTTCTTTTGTTAATTGTGTAAATTTTTGGTAACTTATTTTTTCTTTATTCATTACCTCATGTATTTCAAGAAAGACATAAAGAGATATACTGTATTTCCTTATTGGAAAACGAGGATAATAATATCAACTTTAGAGAAAAAAAATTTCTAATTTCAAATGTTAAGGTTAAAGCATTTTAAAGTTGTTCAGGAAATGTGAGTTCCTTTTGTCTTGTTAATGTCAACCATTTTAGTACCAGGTCCTGACACTACAGAGACTTGTCACACATGAAGTTCCCTCTCCACTTTCCTATGACATGTTAGATTAGAAGCCTGAATACTTTGAGGGCAGCTCAAAATGCACAAGGTCAGGTGAGATGAAAAGTAAGCTAACTGACACTAATGGATGCTTTAGTAGGTGAGATTTCAAGAAGCAGCTATCAGGAGGTCTTGAGCTGCTTCTGCAGGATGTAGACAGGGTGCACATCATGGTCTGGTAGATGATTCCTACTCTCCACAGTACTGGATATAAGTCCTTATGCAAGGGCATGGATCACCCACATGAGTTGTAGCACTAATTTTAGGTTTGGTTTTTATTGTTGTTGCTATAATCCACCCCCACCCTGTGCATGCATGGTCTAAGCAAATTTATTACTAGACCTGAGAGACAGCTCTCTATGTGATCAGAACAGAGAAGGTATCTCTTACAAGCTAAGAGGGTTTTTGTTTGTTTTGTTTTTTTAATGGCAATTTTTGATGGGCTTTTAATGCGTGGCTTATAGCAGGCTTGTGGTTTGCTGATGTGTCCTCTGTGATCTGCTGACGTCTTCTGGGAGCTGCTCATGATCTAAGTAAAATGAAAACTATACTTCTCTGAGATGGTGGGTGGGTTCATTCCAACTGGTAGCATCCCGGTCAGATATGACCTTTTTTGTCCCTGTTAATGTACTTTGCTCAGATAGGTACTTTGTTTGATATTAATGTCACTGTAATTTTTTTGTACTTTACTTGCCTTCTTACTCATCTTCTACCCATCTACATGTCAATTTCAAGGCATCTCATATTTCCATATCTTTCTTCCACACCAGTAATGCTGAATTCAAAATTGTCACACAAAATTTCTGCCATATATATTGGCATTTGCTAATAATCACTGAATGTCTGAAAAATTTTACAATTAGCAAAATATTGATATTTGAATTTGGGTTTTAGTTTACTAAAGTTCATTATATGAGTATGTTTTATATGTTTGATATTTTTTATTAATACATTTAAAAAGTAATTATAAAGGTACTCTTTTGAGCATTGCTTGAATAATAAAATTTGCAACAATTATAAATACACCCAAAATATTTAAAATATCTGTGTGCTGAAGTAGTAGGTAGCCATTAAAACTTAGGAGAGAAGAGAATATAATTATAAGAGCATAACCCAGAAATTAGGAACTCAAATTACAACTTCATGAATTTATAAAAGAACTTAATATAGAAGTACTATCACAGGTAAAAGAAGAAACGAGAACCATAATAAAAGAATTGCTAAGCAATTCTTAGAAGACACAGATGGAAAACAGAGGAGCATAGAAAAAGGAGGGAAACTTTAGATGAAGAATATTAAAAAAAATTAGAATACATGAAGCAGATTCAAAGAGATTACCAGGAAATTTAAAATTCCACTGAAAGCTGGCAAAACTGCTTGAAAGAAAGTAAAGGTAGATTATCAAACCTTGAAGACAAGTTTGCAACTTGTGATCATGAGAGGAAAGATCTCTTAAAAATAACAAGGAACCAGGAAATAACAATACAAAGGCTAGAAGATGACAAGAGGAATTATAACTTAAGAATAAAAATGTGAGAGGAGAAGCAGTAGTAAACACAAATATAATACAAAGACTATTTACAGAAATAATTAAAGAAAACTTCCCAAGCATAGGAAAAGGAAATTATATTCAGATATATGAGGCACACAGAACTCCAGCCAGCTATAACCAAAATAGATCTACACTCAGATATATAATAACCAAGATCCCAGAAATTCAACACAAGAACAGAATGTTAAAAGCTATCAGAGAAAAGAAACAGACCGCCTATAAAGGAAAAACCATCAGAATCACAACAGACTTCTCAACCCAAACCATCAAATCAAAAAGAGCTTGGAGCGAAGTATTCAAAGTCCTGAAAGGAAATAATCTCCAACCCAGATAGGTGTACTTTGCAAAACTATCTCTCAAAATTAATGAAGAAACAAGATGCCTTCCATGTCAAAGAGGAACTTGGGAAGTTCATAACCACCAAACCAACCCGGCAAAAAATACTAAAGAACATTCCAGAGAGAAAGAGAAAAAAGAGCACGGTTTCAGGAACAGCAACAGAGGAAGCTAGCTCACTGAATGGAGCAGACAGTGGAATAAAGGGGAAAAGTAGACAACCAATGGCAGAAAAATAGCATAGCAGACATGAGGCAGAGAAGGTTGGCCATAATCACTAATACAGATGCCTCGATTCACCAATAAAAAGAAACACAGGTAGAGTAGATCAGGAGACAGGGTCCATCAATATGCTTTATATAAGCATATTGCTTTATATAAGCATTTAACAAAAATGTATTTCTTATACATACATAAGTATTATAATTATGTATGTATTTTATATATATATGGTTTACAATAGACTAAAAGTCAAAGATGAGAAAACAATGTGACAGGGAACCAGAAAAAAGTAGGGTGCCTCGCCCATCAGCTGCAGATAGGTTAGAAAGCCATGACACATTTATACAATAGAAAACTACTCAGCTATAAAGAAAGAAAATTTTGAGGTTCTTGTAGACAAATGGACACTGCTTGAGATCATGTTCAGGGTTAAAAGGTTCAGAACGACTTAGGTAAATACTGGGTTGCCTCCCTAACATAAAAACTAAAGGAGCTAGTGGGATTCAAAAAGAACAATCCCATAAAAGTGAAAGAGGAGGAATTGTATGAAAAGGGAAGGCAGTGGCCATTGTTAATCTATTATCATAATTTGAAAGACATATTGTTTTCATTGTTCTGGTTAGTTTGATTTTATTCTGTTTCAGTTTGTCTACTTGCATTATATTTGTTGGCATGGACAGCTATTCCAAAGATATCCAGATACACTACGGTAAACATTTTTGATCTCCTATTGGATTGAAATGAAGCCCTGTATTGCTTTCACTATTTTGTTTTGAATGATTTTATTGTATTCTGTTTTCTTTGATAGTATCAAGTCTGGTGGTATAAGCAACTACTTTGAAGACAATAAGATACACTACGATACCCATTCTGGTTGGATTATTATCTTCTTTTGAAGTCCTATAATGTTTTCAATGTTTTGTTTTTATTGATTTTTGTTCTGTACTGCTTTGTTCAATTTTGTAATACCTGATGATATGGGGAATTCTTTTGAAGATAACAAGAGGCATTATGGTAGCCATTATTGATCTTATATTTTAAGTCATGTACTATGTTATTCTTTTTGTTTTGATTGACTATTTCATTTTGTCTCATTTGGTATAATTCTGTTCAAAATAAAAAAAAAATAAAAAATTTAAAAACTTAAATTTTATAATATGACATCAAATATCAATATTTTATGATAAATATGTAGAATATTTATCAAATCATCAAATATCAATTTATCACTGATTGAGTTTTTATTAATTGAATCATTTTTATTTTTAAATTTTAACTGATATATAAAAACATAAAAAATGTACATGAGCATGGAATACCATGTTATGTTTTTAATATTCAAATACCTTTTGTTATATTTAAACAAGGTCAAGCTATCTACATCTTAAAATATTTATCATTTCTTTATGCAAAACATTTAAAATCATTTCTTCTAGTTCTTTGAAATTTATGATTATACTACTGCAATACAGCACATGAAAACTTTGACTCCTAACCTTAACCAAGTAACTATTCAACTTTTTCCCATCCCTCTCCTCCTTAGCCTCCGGTAGCTATCAACTAACATACTACTCTCAACTTCAGTGAAATCAACTTTTTCTATTCTGCTTACGAGTAAGATCATGCAGTACTTGTCTTTCTATGTCTGGTCTATTTCACACTATATAATGATCTCTACTGCATTGCACATTGCTACATATAACAGAATTTCACTCTATTCTTAGCTTAGTCAGGTATTGTGTGTGTGTTTTTGTGTACATGTTTAAATTTGGAAAATTGTCTACTCGAGGAGTGGTCAAAAGTATAGTGAATACTACTGCCAAATGCCACTGAATGGAAAGGCAGCTTCATAACACCGTTATGGTATGTCCTCGTCTACTTTATCTACCAGATCTGCCACCTGGCATCATGCAAATTCTGGCTCTCTTTGGAGAAATTCTGAATTGATTTAGGACATTAATGCAGCCACCATAGCATAACGAAAGACACTCATGAACTAGGACTCCATAGCTGATTCCAAAAGTGTTAAGAGACATGAGATACATGTGTTTGGAGTGAGAGGAAGTATTCTGAGGGATATTGATGGCAGTGTGCCTTTCAGTGAAATAAATTTTTAAACCTTCAGATACTGATTATTTTTGTCATAGTTACACCTTTGATTTAAAAAGAATATATAGGTAAGTAGATACGTGTGGTTGTTTTTGTTATGTTTTTTGTTTTTCCAAACTACCTGCCCATTTCATATAACTTTGGGCTCTTACAAGCAGTATAACTTCGTCGAAGAATAAATTATCCAAGATAATTACTGCTTCTATGCACCTAATTTTCACAAATATAATTTATAAATCTATAGTGATAGATTTATGAACTTATTATCTACAGTAGTTATGGCAAACATACTCATGGAACAGCTCCCTAAATCTATTACCATAGCAAACACTAGTAGTCAGTGGAGAAAATCAGTCTCGATACTTGTCTCCAGTTTCTCTATAGTTTAGAGTTTTAGGGAGCTGGTGCAGACTTTCAGATACAACTAATATACTGTAACTGATATAAATATATGTCTTCAAGAGTTATCCTTAGCAATTTGCTCTGTAACAAATGCAATACTTAGATATGAATATTTAAATAAATTACCAATACTATAATACTTAGTGGATGAGTACTATATCCAGAAATTGGGTCTAAAGGCTTCCTGTGGATTTTTATATTCTGGACATAAACATACTGTTTTTGCTGTCATACAACTAAATACAAGACATCTCTTGGGAGATACGAAGGTGAGAAAGAGTTTTCTGGCTTAATATTATCTATTTAACATCGTCATGAAAAAATGTGATAGGTGATGAAGACTGTAGAAAACAAAGAATAGTAGAATATATTGCAGATACATTTTATTGACTAGTCTGTCTTTAACTGAATATTGTTTATGTTATTAACATTTTTTCCTCTTGGTCCTTAGTAGAGTCCAAATTCTCCCTGGTTTCCTACTGAACTACAAAGATTTCTGGTGAGATAGTAGAACAAGTTTTGAAAACCAGCACATCTGGAACACACCCTTGATTTCCCTCATGCTAAATCCCATAGAGTGTGCATCTGGTATTTGACTGTACTCGTGGTGCCAATGAGAACTGAACACTTACTTTAACACACAAAATCGTCATAGAAGTTTATTCTCTTTCTTCTTGTAAAAACTAAACCTTAAAAAATTGATCATCTGCCAGAGTTTATATTCCCTGACCCTTGAGCTTGAAGACCATATACTAGCTTCTATTACTTGTTCAACATCCAGAAAGAAATTTGACAGTAAGTTTCTAGACAGGGTGTTGGTTCAAGTAAATAGCTGAAGAAAATCAATTATAATTAAAACAGTTCCCAAGAATCTGCCAGGGAATTTTCCAAATGAGATCTTCCTTCCATAAAAGATGCCCTTTAGATAATAAGAGAAGTGTTTGGCAAGAGTTGATGCTTATAAATGCATTTCCTAGGTTTTAAATATAAAAACCTACACATGTTGACTTGAATAGAACCCTTCTGCCAGGAATTAATCCCTGATCTAAATGAAGTATCTGCAGAAAATCCAGGCCTACAACAGTTGATATCTCTGCCTACATACTAGAATAATGTATGAAATTGAAAAATTTTACCCAAGTCTGAACTTCAAGACAAACCAACTAAACTTGAGCTTCTTGGAGTAGGCTTATGCATTAGCAGTTTTAGATTTCCAGGTCAATCTGATGTACATCAGCCTTGACAAAATGTGGCATAGAGTATTGTAGTTTGATTGTACATATTCATATTCATTTTACACACAACCTTGGCAGAGCTGGACAAGATACACTGAAAACAAAGAAGATAGCTTCCCCTCAATTAAACAAATAGATTTATATTATCATTACTTGGATTACATCACAGGTTCAAACATCAGTTGAAGTATCAAATAATATTTTTCACAGTTGATCACATCTTGGTGCCATTCTTAGAAAATTGTTATTCATCCAATGAATGCTTCTCAAAATTTTAATTTTTAATACTTTGCTAATGAAAAGTGTGTAAATATTCATGTTTGATGCTATTCTAATGAATCTTGGGTCAAATTTATATTTTCATAATAGATGTTATGAACATTTGTAATACATAAATTTTTCTGAGCATAAAAGTTTGTGGAGGTTTTTAGAAATCCTATTAAATCATCATGGATATATTCATAATGATTTATAATTTCCCAAAATCATAATTTTAGAAACTAATGAATAATTTTTCCTTTTACATAGAGAAATTATTGACCAGTTCAGCAAGTAGAACCTGTCCATTCTTGTAGGCAACGACAGAGAGAAAGCCAGACAAACTTGTTAGGAATTATTCTGCACTATGTAAGCCTTATGTTTTATTTTTAATAACTGTACAAAAATCACGTTGCCTAGTTACCACCTTATTTTGTCCTCTGATCTAAAATTGACTCAAAAGCCAGAAGTTTTCTGAGAGCTCAACCCGTAAACTTATATAATCAAACATCTATAACAATCCAGAAGGAATTTAACCAAAGAGGTATTTCATTTTCTTCTTAATGACAGAGTCAGAAATTGCCCAAACTCTGAATGGATGAAAAAAATCAGTTTGGAAAAAGGACTTTTTATATGTCTAAAAGGGGAAAAACTTGAAGAAAAAGAGAAACAAAATCTCAACAAATAATAACACCATTGTGACAACCCAGTATATGGATATCCATTGGAATGTCATTTAAAATTTTCATGACAAAAGTTATTTTCACAGAGGAGTATTTTCAGGTTTAAACATAACTGTGTGATATTCTAGCATTTTAGTCCCTAGTCCAGCAGTTCCTAAAACATGGTTTTTTATGTGTTATTTCTCAAAGTATTCTTGGCATATCAAAAAAGATACATTTTCAGATATGTAAAAACATAGAGATAAGCTGTGGAAAGATGTAAAGATGTCATGCCTAAAGATGTTTCCTCAAATAAATAATTTCAAGTAAAGATCAAGAAACAAATTCTCATCATTTTGTTTTCTTACTACCTGAGATACTAAGATATTTCTGAGATTAAAACATTACATATTATAGACAGTTTAACTCTCCTGATCTCTTTTGTCTTTTTTTAAAAATACAACAACATCCTGTTTTCTGGAATTTCATGCACACATTCATGATGTTTTGAGGAATACTAACTGACTGGATTGAACATTTAACCTCATCTAGGCCACACAAATATGTGTCCATGTAACCTGGTAACTTTTATAGAAAGATACAAATCCAGCAGTTGTCGGTAGCAGATAAGTAGGCTGGAAGGAGAAAACGTATTTTGCTTCAGGGGTAAGAATGAATGAATCAGTTAGAGACCCAGAAAGAAAAGACGTGGAGGGGAAAATGGATGTTTCTTTTATTTTTTTTTTGGGGGGGGGGGGTTGAATACCTGCTTTGATCTGTTTCTAAAAGCCTTATGTATTGCTTGTCCTTCAGTTCCATAAGACTTCTTTCTACCCTTAGAATACCCTTACCTTTTCTGCTCTGCAAATCCCAGGGAGTATCTGAGAATGTCAGTGAGAATGGCTGTAACTGATACTGATGTGGGAATAGGACAGAAATGGATACTGTTTTTAAGGAAACTGCAAACAAGAAGGGTATAGACAGAGTTCTTGCAGAAGGGAGGCAGATGCAGGAGGCACAGAGGTGAAAGGTTAGTTTTCATAAGAAGAAGCAAACATTTCTACCTCTGGACAAGGTGGGCCAGAACGATTTTTTGGAGCAGTGGCCTGCAGTGGCCTGGAAATCTTTAGAACAATTAACAGCTTATTATTTTTTTTTCAACTTTTTTACTAAGTGACTCATGTAACAGGAGAGAAAATTCAGTCTACTTGCATGCAGGACAGACAGAAATATTTGTTTTTCTCTTAATGTAAAATGCTGTTGTTTGGGAATTCACATGCTGTTTTGGTATGAGCAATGGGATAGGTTTGACATTAAAGCCTTATGGCAGCTTGGGATTAAGCACTTGAATGGCAAGCACATTGTTGTGAGTTTGATGCCCAGTACCCCAAAAAAAGTATTAGGGAAAATGATAAATATGGTCTTTCTCAAATATGATGTATTAAAAATGGTATGATTAGCATTGTTTATGTGACTTTAAGAAGCAGGCAATGCATTCCATGAGACAGTTTTGTGACAGACTCTGGAGGGCTCTGAATCTTCTACTTGGGTCAGAACATGATCCAAATAATATATGAACCAATTTTAGTCAGCATAGATTAATTCTTTGTTGCGGACATTTCAAATGTGCCTTTGACATCAGCAGAAAATAGAGTGATCAAGCCTAATTACCGCACAATTCATGAAATGAAGAGTTATGATAGGAAGATTCTGAAAGCACGTGGTATACGGTTGCTGCCCCAACATTCTCAGTGTTTAGCTAAAAAGAAAATATAAACAATAATTCTGATAATTTCCAATAATTGCTTATTGGAAAAAATTTTAATTATTTAAATGAATATTCTGAGGTAAGAGTATGTGTCAAATTCTTATAAATATCCTAGTATTATCATTATTATTAGCTCTAATTGGTGAGTGGGTAAACTAAGGCATACATAGGGTAAATAATTTGTTAACAAGTATAATCTGAACATAGTCCATCTGATTCCAAGAAATGAGCTTTTACGCCTAGAGTAGGAAGAAAGAAGAGAGCCAACATGTCACATTTGGTTTATAAAGTTTATAGTTATAAGAAGATGGAGAAAAATTCCAGGCTGGAATGACACCTATTTATATGATGTACAATGTGCTAGTTTTCCATTGCTGAGACAAAATACTTGAGATAAACAATGTTTAAAAAGTGAGATTTCGGTTCATAGCTTTAATCCTTGCTTCTTTGGGGCCATCGTGAGGTGGTAGGCCACGGCAGAAACAGATGATTCATCTTCTGGAGTCCAGGCAAGCAGAGAAAGGCAGAAAAACTAAGTTCTCAGTACCTCTTTCAAGGTCACATTGCAGGGACCTCACTTTTTTCCACTAAGCCCTATTTCCTAACCATTCCACTGCCTTGACACAATACATTTGGCTGGGGAATCATCATTTCACACATGAACCTTTAGAACACACTACAGATTCAAACCATAATAAAATGGCTGCGATATGAGTTCAGCTTCGAAAATGTAAGATTCATAAAAACTAGAATAACTGGAAAAAATGACAAATGGTAGCGTACATAGAGACATGTTGTAACACATATTTTTCTGGATGATGGATAGATCAATATGGCTACAATGGATGGCTGATACAGAGGACAGCCTATGTCAGGGTGCCACTGAACCAAATTATCAAGACTCTTTGGAATGAAGAGTTTGGATAATATCTCCCATGCGTTACAATTAAGAGTTCTGTGAAGGAATATTCCTATTCCAGTTTCACCTGATAGAGAAGATGGACAAAATATCTTAACCCTAGCAAGACTGTTTCCTTCAAAGCCCACTCTCTTAAGAGTTCAATATGAAAATCACCAGAAGCAGAGAATTCTTGCAAAGCTAGAATAAAATAATAATAGTTAATATTGTTTATACTTTCTAAATTGTTATTTCAAAATTTTAAGTGATTTACATGCAGTTAAACTAGTTAGCCCTGAGATGAATACTACAATACCTTGGTTTTATATAAGTGGTCATCGCAATATATGAGGAATATCAAATTTTACAAATATTAAGTAGAGGGTATATTGCATTAATTTATATCAAAATACTATGCCCTCACTTTAGACTTACTTATCCCAGCCTTCTTGCCAATTTCTGAAGTATTTGTGGAAATCCTCTTTCATGAGTGACTTCACAAGACTTCATCAAAAATATAGTGAATGCTGCCCAATGCCATCCATGAAAATTCTGGTTTAGAATGGCATTATAGACTGTCTTTATTAAGCTTATTCACTACATTTGGCATTTTGCAAGCCTTTTCTGGCTCTCCTGTAACATCAACATGGCCATGAAGGAAAACATTTTGAGTCAATTTAGGACATTGAGAGAGTTATAACAGCGCAATGAAAGACATAAAAGAGAAGTCCCAGAGCTGCTCTGGAAAATAGGAAGACTGTGACATAGAGAAATGTGCCTTTTACTGCAATATGTTTTTATAAAAATGTAAACACTCATTGTATTTTTCTATATACCTCACAGAGAAGATAGTAAGACAGAGACAGGATACACAATTTGCTCAGGATAAGAGAAGATGAGATTCATGACGATCTTCTGGGCCCAGAGTCTGTGTTTGTGGTTCTGTGAGATCCTCAGACACAGAAACAGCTAACCGAGAAATGCAAAGCAATTCAACTCGTTTTACTGGGACAGGCTCCAAACAAGTATCCTGAAGTACAATAAAATATGAGATACAGTGTCCGGATCTTGTACTTGGTGGAAAAGGTAGACAGTGGATTCAAAAAGGCTGATAGCATGCTTTCCCTTTTCTTTCCTACCAGGAAGGTGATGTGAATTTAAAATCTTTGATCTTGAAGTGATGGTTGAATCATGGAGAAAAATGCTCTGAGGTGTAAAGTCCTAGATTCAAAAGCCAAGCAAATGCCTATGATGCGTGGAGCAGTGCAAAAGCCTACAAACTTCAAGAAAAAAGCATGAAGAAAGAGTGACGCATGGTGAGATGAGCTAAGAGAAATATTCAGAGGTAACCATATCTAAGAGAAGCCCCAGGATCCACTAGAAACAGAAAAGTAGTCAAGTGAGACAGAATGAATATATAGGAGTTGCAGAATTCCAAGGCACTGTAATATCCGGGGTTGGTTGTCTTTGCGGGTATGCGACCTAAGCACTCACAAAGTCTCAAGTTCAGAAAGGTCTTGTGCTTAGGTTTAATGCTTGCATCATCAACTTGAAGCCCAGTTTCAAACAAAGGCATACCTTTCTCTTCCATTCATCTCCACAAGAAAAATACAGCCAGTTCTGGAAAGATGTCAGCAGCCCATCTTTGTATGTCCCCTTTCAGTGCTAAGATTCATCTTAAAATCTTACCAAACATAGGCAAATTTGTCTATAAATGCAACTTGCTGTATCTTAGGGGTAGTTCCCTGCACCTCAGACAGATTCAAAATATGGGGAAAGCATTCCTATGTAAGTGAAAATTACCCTGTGATTTGTATATGTTTGTCCTGGTTCTACTCTTAAAGAAAACAAAGAACAACTATGCTGCCATATTAAAGGTAACATTAATGATTTATCTAATTTTACATTTTTTTATTCTATGAATGGACAAAACGGTCATTTCCAACTATGAAGATTGCGGTTAGCTCATGGTAGACATTCAATAAAGGCTGATAAACTGAAGTAATTCTGAACCGTATATCTTACATGGTAACTCAGTTTCATAAAAAATACTAAAATCTATTTACAGCTCAGTGCCCCTGATTTAAGAACTCTAAATGTAATGGATAGTCGTCTGTACTTTAACATCATTGTTACATGTCTGCAGCATTTTAGAAGGCAGCACTTAGACTTATCTGAATGTCCTCGTTTTTCTTAAAGTTAAAAGGTAATGCAACTCTGTATCACTTTGGTCAGTTATAAATTTAGGAGTGTCCCAGATATTTTGAGTCTGTTTTAAGCAGGGTTTCGGGCCCTCAACACTATTCATACTGTGACTAGGTCTTCAGCATGGCGTTCCTGTGTATTGCAGGAGGGCTAGCAGGGTACCTACCCTCTACCATTAGATGCCAGTAGTATTACTGTTACCTCTACTAGGTGTCTACTCAGGGCCAAAAAAATTGCCCTAAAGTGACGAATTTAAGTAATTGGTCATGTTTGACCGGCGCAGCCCCCCAATGAGACAGGAGACGCTTCAGGTGGTAACAGGAACTGCCGCTTTATTTACGCGGGCTCTGGTTTATATATTCGGCCGTAACCAATCACAGGCTGCCACGAGGAAGCAGGGCGGGAATGGGAAGCAGGCTCTGGCTAATATATCCAGCTGTGGCCAATCAGGGGTTGCCACAGAGTCGGCATGGGGCGAATACGGAGTGAGCACGAGGTGCGCACGGGTTGGCTAATTTAGAGAGGGACTTAGCGCATTGCGGAAGCTGACGTGGTCTTATCGTCCCGGGCGGGGTGTGTTGAGCGCCTGCGCCCGACAATATTTACTTCACTGAATTGTAAAACTTTTAAAATCATGTTGAAAAATGAATGCAAAAAACTGCACTGCATGACACATGTACCTTAAATTGTGTCCAAATGTACATTAGCATATCTGAAATAAGAGTCACTAAAATTTCAGTATGATGGAACTTCCCTGGAAGATGGAGTTTATTTTTCCCTTTATACATCTTTTTGTGATTTGTTTATTTAACTTTGCATATTTCCTCCATTGTTAATAATTAAAATGAATACTTTCATAATCAAATAAAAATCACTTTGTGTTTGGTTGAGGTTTTATTACAGTATGGCTTGTAAATAAAGTTTATAATAAACTCAATATGTCTATGTAACAAGAACTTTTAAAGCCTTATTAGGTGAAAATTTATGCAAAATTCCTCAAAGAATTTAGAACTTACTTGTTCTGGATTTATATGTACATATGAATGTAAACATAAATATTTATAACTGCATGGTCTTGAGCATATTTCTTGAAAATCCAGCCCTAGGTTTATTTCTAAATAGGTACCATGAGAATGACTTGGGAAGTCATTATAATACATTGCTATAACAAAATTTCACTATAATAAAGATTATAAAATATGCTACAGTAAAATAGAGTTCCTCAGCTACAATAAGCTCTAACTCACAATTATCACTTTAAATACTTCTAGTATGACTAGCATTATAACCACAATCTGATGTGAAATCTCCAATGATTCCTAATATTCACCAGGGACCTAACTCTGCTGCTGATCTTTTTAAGATTTTAATAAACACCGAATGAAGATTTAGTTGATGTAGTTAATATTGTTCCTACACAAAGCAAAATTTGGCAGTGTGACAGGAGACACATAACAATATGAAATAAATGAGATGAAATTTAATGAAGCAAATGTGAATACACACTAAACCATTTTAATTGTGAAGTATAATACATACAAAGAAAATCACATAAATTTAATTTCTTGGCTAATGAACAATTACAAAGCAAGCATCCTTACAACCAACATCCAGGTCAGGCAATAGATTTCCCCCTTAAGGTACTCCACAGACTATTAAATTACTTGTCTCACTTATTATCTAGGCTTTCATAATATTCTATTTCACATTTTTCTTTGAATATATATAGTTTGAATATATTTCACACAACCAAAAAATCACAGTTTATTTATAAACAATGTAAGTGGAATCCTACTGTATTTACTTGTGCTTTATATTGTTAATCATTTTGGAAAATATTTTATCTATCATATTCTAAACTCAATAAAATTATAGATTAAATATAAAAAGTCACAAAAAAGGCAAAGAATATGTATATGAATTTTATTAAGGATATCCCAAATAGAATGTATATTCATTCTTATACTCTTTGCATCTGTGTTTTAAAGGTATTTTCAATTTTCTTCTTAAAAATGTATTTTTATTTTTAATGGAAACATAGTAATTATACATAATTATTTGTTATAGTGAGGCATTTTGATACATGTATTTTTGCAATCATGCCATCAAGGTTATTGGTTTATGTAGCATCTCTGACATTTCTTTAAATTGAAAGCTTTCAAAGTATTCTCAATTAGCTACTTCGAATTATTCTATTATTGTCAACTATATTTTTCCTATTGTTGCATAGAACATTTGAAGTTATTCTCTCTGTGTAACTGTACCCCTTAGCTGTTAGCCATTTTTTCCCCATTCCATCTTCTCCTGCATCTTTCTCAAGCTTTGGTGACCATTATTCTACTCTCTTCCTCTACAAATTTCATTTTTAGTTTACATGTAAGTAGGAATATGTGATATTTGTTTCCTTGTGACTGGCCTATTGTATGTAACATAATTTGTTTTGTTTTAATTTACCTCATTTTGTTAGTATATGTTTTGTGTGCATAATAACTACATTTGTTTGGGGGCATTAATGTACTTATGAAACATGGCTTGATCATTTTTGATTTTTTACCATGTGCTCTACTTTTTTGGTCATATTTTCTTTCAACATGAAGCAATTTTATGAATGACTTCCATTACAGTTAATCACTTTCATTGCTCAGAGTTTGCAGTATATGCATATACCACAGTGTTTCTATCCATTCTATTATTAGTGGATAATTAAATTCCTGTGATTGTTTTGATTCTTCCAACAAAGATCTTATGAATGTTTTTGTGCATGTCTTGTGGTGGATTTGTGTACACATTGACAAGTGTTTGACAAAATATAAAATTTCTAATATTTAAGTTGCTTTTCCATATCCCATTGATAGGTATATGTATGAATAATTTATATAAATCTATTGTTTTGAAGTCTTGTATTTAAAAACTTAAGGAGATATGATCCTTGAAATGATATTTCCTCCTCAATAAATTGGTATTTTTGTTTAATGTGTATGAATGTTCCATGACAGATTTTGCATAAATTTAAAATAGAAGGCAGCAAATTATGGCCTACAGGTGAAGTGTGATGAGCCATCAGTTTTTTAAAAATGATATACATTGACATGCTACCATGTGATATATACTTATATGTATACATATATTCACATGTTACATAATATTCAAGAAATTTTTATGTTTATAGCTGTTGTGGTGACTTTTCCCTCATTGAAGGACAAAACACCCAATGCACAAAATTAAGGGAGGAAAAGTTTATTTAGCTTACAGTTTTTTGGAGGTTTCAATCCATACTGAGCTGGTTCCAAGGCCTGGTGCCCTGACAAAGGGGCAGCCGTTCATGGTGGCCACATGTGACAAGAGCAAAAAGGAGAAAAGGACAGAGTATGCCTTTCTTTCCTCACTTATATTGTATGCCAGCTACCAGCCCCTGGGTGGGTGTAGCACTCACATCACCAATCCCAAGGCTAGACAACAAACAAATCATGAGCATTAGATTCAGCCACCTCCATGAATGCATGAGGCTTTGAGGTGACATTTAAACACAAACCATAAAATTCCACACCTGGAACTCCAAAGATGTATGCACATTCTTTAATACAAAAGACATTTAGTTCATCTCCAAGAGTTGGCAAAGCCTTAACAGTTTCACCATTGCTGAAAAGTCCATGTCCCAACTCTCCTTTGAGATCTAAAGCAAACTCTTAGCTATACCCTGGTACAAATGCAAACAAAGTTATCACTTCCAACATATAATGCTACATGACAAACTTTACCATTACAAAAGGTACAAACAGAGTGGTACAAAAGAATGGGACTGAAGGAAGCCCAAACTCTAGCAGGGTAAACGTTAAGTCCTGGAGTTTAGCATCTGAAGCAACCTGGTTGTAAGCTCCAAAAGGCTTGCGTGACTCCACCACTACAGCACTTCTGGTGTTTACAGGTCCTAGGGCTTCTCCCTTGGCTTGGCTTTGCCTCCTCCTTGCAGCTTTCATTAGACAATCCACAGCTGATTTTTCCAGACTTCTGGGGTCATCACTGCACCTTTGGCTTCACACTCAGACCTTCACGTGCTACATTCTCAGGGGCACACTGCCTGTGTTTCCAGGCTTTCTGACATTGAGTCGGAGCCTTTTTAATCACAGAACTCTTGCATTATGTTTGCATCTAAAACCAGCACCATGTGGATGATACCAAAGTCTACTGCCAGTTGGAGCATTAGCCAGGCTTTCCTCGCTCTTGGCTGTAGGGGTTGAGTGCCTGCATCAATGAGCACTCTAAACCTGATCGTGAGGAAAAAATTCTCTATTCCTTTATTCTGGAACATGGTGCAGGCACCACCATTTTGGAATCTTGTGTAGCCACTGCAGCCATTCTGGAATATGGCATTCTTCAGCTTTCTCCTCCAAGCAAAGCCTTTCACTTGTACAGTTTTGAGGCTGCAATGTGTGGGACCAGCTGCTACTTGAGATGCTCTAAGGCCATATTTTACATCCTCCTGTTTCTTCTCAACAATAGAGATATCATCACTATCTTTGCAGTCTACAGCTTTACTGGAGCTTCTTTCCTGGCCAAACTTACAACACTTCAAATCATCCTGATTTGTTTGCACTTGATTTGTAACATAAAAAATGCCTTCAACAATAGCCATGCCAGTGCCTCAACATTTGACTGCCTCGAAATTTCTTTTACAAGATCAATTAGCCCATTGCCCTTAATCTAAGCCTCAGGCAAATCTTTGGACACAAGCAAAATGCAAACAAACTTTCTGCCAAGCCATAACATATATCATCGACTACTTTCTAGAAGAAAAGAATGCATTATATCTCTCTTAGAATCAAAGGTTTTACTCTGAAATTTGAAGAGAACAGGAGTGTGTTGACCTTGGATTGTTTATACTGATATTCAAGATTACTCATAAGTAGCACAGAAAAATCAATGCAAATCATTTCCTACTTACATAGTTAAAAATTTCAGACAAGTTTCTTCATTGAACTCATAATTTATGAATAGGAAAGAAGGCATCCAGTGTACCAAGGTAGGATATAAGTGCAGTAAAATGTAGATAGCCTGCTGCAATGGTGTTAAGCAAAATAAGATTGTGCATGTTGTTGGTTACTAAACCTCATAAAGTTTTGCTGTCTTCAAGTTCTCTTTAGAGAAGCCTTTACACAGCAAATATTATCTTAGGTTATTCAAGTCCAAACTGAGTAATAAATATATACAAATATAAAGGTTCCCATATGCTAGATTTTAGGTTTCAATATCTATTTTTGCTTTTAGTTTTCTCTTTCAAAAAAACTGCATTGACTACCTTCCATGTCCTAGTCATTGTTAAAAGATAATTCAAGCATTAGTGAACATAAATATGAATATTTCTTCCCTGTAGAATTCTTATTATCTTTAATGAGTTGGAAGTTGGTTTTGTTGCTTGCAATGATAAGATTCTAAATCACAGTAAAGCTAAAACAATCATAGCTCTATTCTGCACTGTAATGAAGAACTTTCCTAGTACAGCAGAAGAAGGAAACATAGACAAGACATACAGATTGAAAAGGAAAAGATTAGTCCTCTTGGTTTGCATCCAATAGGCCTGTACAAATAGAAAATTCATGACAACCTGAAAATTAAAACCTATTGGCGAAATTGTTGATAAAATTTGGTATAGAAAGCAACATCTTTCATATCAGAAAAATCCTATAAAGCTTTCTCCCCCAAAAGACCTAATCACAGCAGTAGAAAAGAAAGGGTAACTAGAAAAATGGTAACTGAAAAAAAAAAAACACTTTAAACAGATGCAGAAGCAGCATGTATCAGAGAGGGAAAAGGATGATCATTAAAGAAAAATTTATAAAACATTATTCATAAAATATTACTAAGATTATCTTGGTTTTGTTATGTCTTATAAATGATTTAATAGTGATCTGTAATTCATTTTTAGCATTGACCAAACAAATAAGATTTTGGAATAATCTATGTCTAATTATTGTACAAAGAAATGAACATGTATAAAACACTGCAGCATCCTGCCAGCTTATTAAGCCTGCTTATCCTGAAATAGATAACTTACACTTACTTCTAAAATAACTGTATTTATACCATTAGGGTTGTTCTGAAATACTATTGGTAAGACACAAAATCACAATCGTAGTGAATATTCAAATCAGTGACATCATTACATTTTTAAGGTATTATCCAAGTACTTTAACTGTAATATCACATTCATCCTCATGATACATCATCACTGTAGTCACTATAATTATTTTTATTTAATGAAAGAAGAAATGGAGGCTTAGAAGTAAGAAATCCCATAATTCAATGTGGCCAGACTTTTTGTATCTTGTCAAAGCAATGATTGGTTTATCATTTCTAGAGAATTATTCCAGAGAATTTTTTCAGTTTATATTTCTATATACTTTGTCATGAGTTGTTTAATACTCACTCTTTTCAATGAACCATAAACTCGCTAAAGCAACTGTAATGAGTTTCATAAGTTCATTATTTGGACATAATGTAGGATGTGGTTATCACTCATTAAATACTGGAAGAATAATTTCATAAATAGATGGAAGAATGAATGAGTCATGACCCAATGCAAAATTGCAAAGCTCTTGAATAGAAAAGCCCAGATTCCAGTCTATATCTGCCTGACCTCAGAGCCCCACACATCATAAACAAAGCAATAAGACTAAAATAATGAAAAATATTGTATAAGTCATAAAGTTGAGTGTCAAAAACTATACTACATTAAAAACCAAAGCCAGAAAATTAGATGAATGGAGACCAGAAATACATGTGCAGCAGAACAAAATTAACCCTGCTCTAAGGAAATGATGAATTACTTCTGCTCTTAAATTTGATTTTATCCATCATGAATGTCTCTCCTACTATGATTTCCCATTGTGCTCACCTTGTGTTGACTTCAAAATATATAGCCTTTCTTAATAGAAAATTTTTGCAGAGACTTGAATGTTAAAGTGGAACACACCAGTTTCCCTAGTTTTATATTTGGAAAGAATAATATATACAGAAGGTATAGAAATGCAACTGACTGAGTTGGGTGGTATACAGAAAATTCTGACCCCTCAGTGCTGTATATTCATAAAGTGTAATAGTGCAGGGAAGATACTCTTTTAGTTGTGCTCAATTTTGGTACCTTAATAAAGTGTGTATGTTCAAATTTGAGTAGGCCCTGGAAGACTACATTTTACTACTTGGGTGGGTTAAAAGGGGCCACTAATCACCTAATTCTTCCTCATCTTAGTAAAACATCTCAAAATCAAACCATTAGTTCATTTATTTAGAAAGCAGCTGTTTATTCAGTGAGTGTGTTCTGCCTCCTAAAAAAGAGGAAAATGATTGAGAAAAAAATGTGTGGAGCATCAACTTGAGTCTGCACTCATTTAATTTCCACCAGCAATTCAGTATTTGATGCAAAATATCTTCTAAGCAGACCATAATGTATTCTTAACTAAATGCAATCTTGGGGTATAAATTCTTTGTCTTCCTGATATTTCAAATGACCTTTCTAGCCTTTTTTAAAAAAGAGTTTGAGATAAAACCAGACATAACAAGTAGATCAGAAGAGAACAATATAAGCAACACAGTATTTCACCAGAAGACAATCCATAATTAACAGTAACTACCTGTCTCTTTCTTTGAAATAGTTGAGCATAACTTCATATACAATAGTATCAAACATAACAAAATAGTATAAAACCATTCAAGAGAATAAAAGTATTACAGGGCATTCAGAACCAAATAACAGAAAATGAACAATGGCTACTCTATATCTCATTTCCCAAAGAAAATTTGTTTATACTATCACACATAATACAATCCAATAAGATAAAATATGATAGAACCAATGCAAACAGAAGAACAAAAGTATGGTAGGACTTCAGAGTAAGATGATATTAAATCAGCACTGGCTATTATAATGACTTGTTTTATTCAAAATAGCTGTTCATAACATCACAGATAATAAAATCAAACAAACCAGGATAAACCCATTTCAACTAATGAATGCAATCATTTTAAGGCTTCAAAGCAATGTAATGAGGAATCATGATTACCATAAACTCTTATGTGCTCTTACCATTTCTTATACTAGGGAGATTACACGGTATTTATACATGTGAGTTTGATATATTTCACTTAAGAGAATGGTCTCAAGTTGCGCCCATTTATTTATAAATATCTCAATGTGATCATTCTTTATAGCTGGGTAGAATTCCAGTGTATAAAAATACCACAACTTTTTTATACATTCATCAGTTGCTGGACACTTGGTTTGTATCCAAGATCTGCCTGTTACAAATTGTACTGCTATAAACATGGGCACACATATATCCCTGTGGTATGATGTATTCAGTCTTCTGGGAATATGCCCCGAAGTGGAATAGCTGGGTCAAATTGGACTTCCAATCCCAGCTTTTTGAGGAATCTCCACACTGACCTCCACAGTGGTTGCACCAGTCTACACTCCCACCAACAGTGCAAGCAGTGCAGGAGAGTTCCTTTTTCCTTACAGCCTTGCCAGCATTTGTTGTTGGTAGTTTTCTTGATCCTGGCCATTCTTTCTGGAGTAAGATGGAATTTCAGTGTTAGTTTAATTTACATTTCTCTAATGACTAATGATCCTGAACGTTTTTCATGTATTTATTTGCCATTTGTATTTCTTCATCTGAGAACTGTATATTCATCTCAGATGCCCATTTTTGGACTGGGTCCTTGAATTTTGAGGGACTGATGTTTAAAAAATTCTTTATATCTTTTAGACAGAATTCCTTTGTCTGAGGGACAGTTCACTAAGATTTTTTTCTCAGTTTTCTTTTCATTATGCTGCAGATTTCTTTTGACATGCAGAAACTTTTTAATAACACATGATCCCAGCTATTGATTCTGTTTATGAATTCTCTACCTATCCCTATGTCTTCAAGATTTTTATCTACTTTGTCTTCCAACAGATTTAGTGTTTCTGTTTCAATATTCATATCTTTGATCCATTTAGATATTAGTTTAGTATATGGTGATAGGCATGGGTCTAGTTTTAGTTTATGGCATATCGGGAGCCAATTTTTTCCAGCACCATTTATTAAAGAGACTGTCGTTCTTCCAGTGAACATGTTTGGCCCCTTTATCAAAGATAAGGAGGATGAATGTGTTGGTAGTTTTGGTTATATCTTCTACATAGATTTTCCCAGTTTAAAACTGCTTAAGACTGTGTTCAAACTAACTCATTCAAATTATTTCTTGCATTTGTGTGGAACACAGTCAGGAATTCTGTCAAAATTATTTATTTCTTCTAACACGTGAACAACATTTAGTTTTCTTTAAGTGCTTAGAGATCTCCCACATTTAAAGCAAGCCAAGTTTTCCTGCTTGTTTCTCCCATGGCTTTGATTAATTTTGCAATATATTTTATAGGTAGGGTAGAAAAAAAAACGAAGCCTGTTTTTGCACAAGTTTTTTGTCAGTAGAAATAAAAAAGGGCAGGAAGAAGGTATGGAAAACTAAAGTCCCAGGGAGATCACTGAAAAGATGGCACAAGTGTTAGAAGTTACACTTAAGAAGCAGATAACATAGAAAACATGCTTCAGTCTCTAGGGAATACAACTCACTGTGCAACTGAAAATATAGAAATAGTGAAAAATCAGGCAACTGTGAAGTGCCAGAGATTTAGGGCAACATCATGATCTCTGATACAGAAGATACATGTATAAAGTTTGTTCCCCAGTGTGATTTGCTTTAAATATAAAATCTCAACCACAATAGCCTCCAACAAATGATATACTTAGGAATCCATCTGACAAAAGAAGTAAAGGATTTATATACTGAAAATTACAGTATTCTGAAAAGAAAATAGAACAGGTGATCAGAAAATGGAAAGATATTCCTTTCTCGTGGATAAGAAGAACAAACTTAGTGAAATGACCATACTCCAAAACTGTTATACAGGTTTAATCCAATCCTGATCAAAATACAATTCACATACATCATAGAACTAGAGAAAACACTCCTAAAATTCATCTGGATACAAAAGGCAAAGGCAAAGGCAAAGGCAAGTCTGGGCAATAAAGGCAGGACAGGAGTCATCACAATTACTGATTTAAGTTACACTACAAAACTACTATCATAAAATCAGTATGGTATTAGAAAAAACAGACCCAAGGAACAGTGGAACAGGACAGAAGATGCAGATACAACTACAAACTCACTCAGCCATGTTATTTTTAACAAAGGGACCAAACATGTTCACTGGAAGAAAGATAACATCTTTAATAAATGATGTTAAGTAAACTGGTTCTCTACATGATGAAGATTAAAGTAGACACATATCTATTGATCACCATGCATTAAACTAAAGTCAAAGTGCATCAAAGATCTGAATATTAAAACAGAAACATTAAGGACATATAGGAAGAGAAAGTAGGTAGAAATCTTGAAGACATAGGGTCAGGAAGAGACTTTATGAACAAAAGCCGAACAGTATGGGAAACATTTCAAAATATCAACAATTAGGAACTCATCTTCGTAAAAAGCTTTTGCACATCAAAAGAAATCACCAACATAGTGAAAAGACCCCAGCATAGCAAAAGTGTTTAGCCACTGTGTCTCAGACCAAGGACCTCTGTCCAGAACATAAAAAGAGTTGAAAAAAATCATATCCCCTCAAATTCAAGGAACAATCGAAAAATGGGTAACAATTTTCAGATGAAGAAATATGAATGTTAAAAAAAAAAAAATATATATATATATATATATGAAAAAATGTGCAACATCATTGATCATCTGAGAGATGCAAATTAACACAACAGTGAGATTGTCTCTTACCCCGGTAAGAATGACTACCATCAAGAAATCAATCAATAGCAAATTCTGGAGAGGCTGTGGGGGAAAAGGATCCTTCTCCACTCTTGGTAGTTGGTACAGTCTCTGTGGAAATCAATGTGAAGATTCCTCAAAAAATTAGGATTAGAGGTCCCATTTGACCCAACTATTCCACGTCTGCATGTTTATCCAGGAATTAAAAACATCATACCCCAGTGACATGGGTGCCTTCTTGTTTATAGCAGCACAATTTGTAATAACTAAGTCTTGGAAACAACTAAATGCCCATCAATCGCAGAGTGGATGAAAATGATGATATTTTTGTTCAGTGGAGTAACTACTAAGCTACAAAGAAGGATTAATATGAGAGTTTTATAGGAACATGGATGCAACTAGAGACCATACTCATGAGTGAAAAAATCAGATTTGCATATGCAAACATATGTCTCCCTAATGTAAGAAGCTGAATAAGTAAACAGGATTCAGGATATGCAATAGATATTGTGAACTGAAAGGAAGTTGTTCAAAAGGAAACAGAAACTGGACTAGGGGAAAGGAGAAAACCAGAAGGAAAAACGAAAATAAGTATATATAAATATGTGTATATATATATATATATATATATATTCATATATACACACAAAACATTCAGGATAGTTATACTAATTGATATCAGTTTTTGAAAAGAAAGGTGTGTGCCTATACTGCTTGATCAATTTTTCATGCCTATAGCTTGTAATAGGAACAACTCCTTTGAAAATAACAATATGCAATGTACTGATTATTGTTACCTATATTTTTGAAATCTTGTATCATTATTTCTATTGTTTTTCCTCCTTGAAATAATTCAGATATATATATCAAGAGAATATTTTCCCCATGAAATTTAACAATCTTAACATTCTGGAAAAATCTGTAAGACTCTCTGTCAATTTCTCACTAGAAAAGATAGTACAAACATATAGAAGAAACAGAGTAACTCAATTGATTCATTATTTTAATTTCTGAAAATTCTTTTTCAGTGCTCAGTATCAAATCTCGGACATTGAGTATGTTAGGCCAGTATTACCACTCAGTTATTCCCAGCCCTGTTTTGAGATTTTTAAAAATCAAAAAAATATTTACTAATATAGGTTTAAGGAAATAAAATAAAATATATCATTAGCATTAGTTTGGCAAATCGAGTTGGTAAATGGTAGTTGGCAAACGGTAGTTCTTAGGCAAGTCCTCAGTCATCTCTGAAGGCAGTTTCTATGATAATCAATGTAAAAGTGGGGAATTTTCTTTGAAATCATTAATAAGGTAAGTCAGCTGTGAAAAACTCTGCAAGTTGTTAATAGCAGCAAATGTATATATGGGAGTCTATCACTGCCTCTATGTTTGATTTTGTATGGATCCTAGCTATGTGAAAGCCTAAGGTAAGAAGAAACAAAACTTGGAGCCTAATCTGGGCGATTTTATAGACCTTGTAGTGGTTGACTGATTGTGTCAACTAGAGACATTTAGAAGTGTAACTAAATCAGCTTAACAATTCTACACCCCAGTGTGTAGCAGACCTACCTCTGTATGGTACAAAAGGAAAAGAGGAAGGATGGCTGAGTTCCATTCTCTGGATGAGCTGCAGTCTTCGACTTCGGCTTGGAAATCATCTGGCTTCCAGTACAAACTCTCTGACTTCTGCTTGGATCCTTCAGCCTTCCAGCATAGACTCTTCAGCCTTCTGATGTAGACCCTTTGGCCTTCTATTGCAGGCCCATAGGCATGCTGGTGCAGACTTGCATGAGACACTGGGGAGAACTCCAGATCTAGGATTGCATCCTTTGGCCTCTAGCATGCAGACACCCCCTCTGCACACTTCCTCATCTGACTCTTTGACTGACCATCGCAAGCCAATCTTTACCTTCTCATATATTTGTATATGTCATGTTATATGTCTTTTCTCTAGTAAAACCCTGACTAATACAGACTTTGTCTCAAAAAACAAACAAAAAATAGTTGGGAAATAAATTTTCTAGTATGTGTGAAGCACCTGGTTCCATTCCTAGTACCACAGAAATTAAAATAAATTAAAATTACTGAAATGTTTAGATCTTTATTAGTATGTTTTATTGTTATATATTTTATTAATAGTTAACATCAGTGAATATGCGATCACTAAATGTCACAAATACTCTTTAAAAGCCCATGAAATAGGAAACACCTCTCTTCTCACATGTGTGGTTCTAACACAGTGTGAATTTCACCTTGGCTTTTTCTGTCAAGAGGTGTACAGGAAGTAAGAGGCATCTCTGTCTGCTTGCTATGTCTGAGTATGGAAGAATCACTTAAGAACCAAAACTTCTGTCATTCTTAGGACTTAATTTTTCAAGTAGTAAAAAGCCAACTCAGACTTGCTGAAGCAAACAGAAAAACTTTTACTTCATGTACGTCCACTTATCTGGGTATCTAATGACTTTTATGATTGGTGAAATCAAGGCATAAAATATCTAAAGATTGGTTTGTGTTTTTTCATCTGCCCTTTGCTCTGAAATTGTTAACTCACATTTCATTTGACATAGCAAGTTGACAAACCTCTACAGCCCCTTATGTTTAAGCCTAAATGAAGAGGGTCCCCTTTTCTAGAATGTTCTCAGTTGGCTGGCTGCACGTGGACTGTTTAGCCCTTCTCAGCTCAAAAACCAGGAGACTGTGTGGGAAGGTTGACTCTTGAAGGCTTGCGCTCTTTGTAAAGAACTGAGATGCAAGTCAGGCATTTTAAATGTAAAGAAATACCAGCACTATTTCATTAACTATATCACAACACTCAATGACTTTTGAGACTTCGGATGTAAGACTTTTATGTTTTATTGGTACAACATGTATTCAGCATTTTTAACTTTTCTTATATAATTTCTTGTTATGTAACCATTTATATTCAGGCTCTTCAGTTTGCAGTTTGAAAATAGGACCATGCCTTTCATCTAAAGACCTAGTTCACAAATTTCTGGGGACACAACCACTGTCTTCAATCTTATAAGCTCAGTGGGGATTCCAATCTCTGAGGCCTCTTTCAAGTTTTCTTAACACTGACACATGCTGCTTTTAATACTTCTTCCTGTCACTCCACAGGCTGTTTTGTGAGTGTGAGGTTTTTGTCTCCTTCAATTCCGTGCCTCCATCCTCTTTCTCTTTCTGCTTGTCTTTTTTTCTTGCTACACCCAGCACTGGCCTCACTGCTACCTCACAAGGTCTCACTAGATGCTACCATCTCAACTGTTTCATATAACGCGATCTCACGTCATCCTAATGTTACTTAACAAAACAGGAAACTCAAGTTCAAAGACACCCATACACATATACCAAATATATATATATATATATATATATATATATATATATATATATATCTCCAAGGTTTTAGAAGTAGTAGACAAAGGCTCAGATGTAACTCCATCCCTGCCAGTTGGCAATGGACATCCTTCCTCAGTATCCTTAAGGCCTTATTCCTACCTCATGAAACCTACCTGCCCTGAACTTCTGGTTGAAAGATAAAAATAGGAAGCAGACCATAAAAATCTCAATATTTCCCCTTCTCCAAACAATGCAGTTGGAACAATATTACATTTGATTTGCTCTTGTTTCTTTCCAAAATATTCTTGGGGCTACTGTGTCTTAAGAAGTGGTCCTTACATGACAGTGGTTTTCAGGTGACAGGACACACACAGCAATATCTAGAAATAGTTTTGGCTGTCATAATAAGGGAGGGTGGCGATAGTGTTATCTAGTGGATAGAGTTTGGGTAGATGCTGCTCAGTATTTTCACTGCTCATCACAGTATTTTACATCAAGTAATCCTCCTGCACTGAGTAGGGCATCTCTCAGTGTGAAGACAGGAGTCTATAGACAAGAAAATAAAATAGAGTTCTCTTCTAGATAATTATGACTAGAAGAAGTTAAAAACTCCTAGAGAGATTTCCTAGAAAGCAAGCCAAAAACAGGGATAGGAAAAAACAATAACAGATAAAGGCACCAAATGGCTTGAGACTTGCACCAAGATTCTGAAAAAAAATGACAGGTTGGACACAGAGAAAAAGTCAGGTGCACAAATGATAAGCCACCTCCAGCTCTGATTAAATACAAGGTAAAAGGAGGAGAATCTAAGGAACTTCAAGGCAGTAGATAATCACACCTAGGCACTTGTATATACATATATACACACATACACACACACACACACACATATATAAATACATATATATATAAATACATATATATATATATATATATATATATATATATATATATACACTTGCACTCTAGAATCAGTGTATTATTCACTCTAAGGTCATTATAGATACAGTAAATAGTCACACACACCTTTACTATCTATAGGCTCCAAGAATAAGGGGGTCCTTTGCCAACTAGCCACCTACCCCAAAGTTAAGGCTTTACTCATTGCAAGGACAAAATATGTAACATCCAAAATGAAGGAAGGAAAGGTTTATTTAGCTCACTGTTGTGGAGGTTTCAGTCCACAATCGTCTGGCTCCAAAGCAGGGCAGCATGACACAGGGGCAACACTTCAAGGCAGCAGCCAGAGCAAAAGGGAGCAAAGCAAGCCTCTGCTCCTGCCTTGTGTGGTACACAGGCCACCTTCCCACTTTAGGGCGAGTTTAGCATTCACAAAATCTCCTTGCCCTCCTTTGCATAGAATGAGGATATTTACACAGTAAGAACCCTGGCTCCTTGCTGAGTCAGTTAAATTTCTGAACTTCTTAAATTGATACAATGTATCAACTGAACAGTAGTCAAGGACAAAAGAATGGACAAAGAAAGCTGCACTAGACCACTGGAAGAAATGATGCTAGGCAGGAATTCCCGGAAACCAATCCAGTTATTGCAAATTCTGAATGGAAGGAAAGGAGCTGCTCAGCATTCCCATAAAAAACAGCTGCAAACAAGGGCCCACATGTCTTCCATCTTGCCAGAGCCCCTACCCTGATTTCTTATCATCATAGCCCTGACTTCTCCTTTCTCCCCTTTTCTTTTCCTCCGTACAGATTGTGTCTTCCTTTCATTAAACTTAGTGCTTCTACTTTATAACTGGAGCTAAGTTGCAATGCTGGTGTGCTGCTCGGACAACCGGGTAGGGGTGCTCATCCTGGAGATACAACATAAGGTTAAAAAAACTGCTTCAGAACAAAGACCAGCACCGTTTCCTTTTTAAAAAATCATACAGTAAATATTGCATGTCCTTCCTGCATGGTCTCTGCTAAGTTTTCCAGCCAATTCTGCCTTTTTGGGTGAACAAACTCATACTCAACCTACAAGTAAATGTGCATAACTGGGCTCAAGAAACTTCACTTGCATACACAGAACAGGCAGTCAAATTTGCCTTTAGAGTCATGCATTGCCAATCTTGGTCCAGAATGTCTCCAAAAATTCCTAAACTCAGCCCCAAAGTGTCAGAAGATTACACTGTGAGTATTCCTGGGAAGTCTGTTCTTAGGTAGGGAACCATCTGCTCTTTAGAGATCAGGGTACCCTAACTAATTTGAAGCCATCAACTCTGCTTATGAAATTCAAAGGCATTTTCCACAGGATGGGAAATACATGCCCAGCACTTATGAAAAGAGCCACCTGGCTTGAAGACTATAGTATTTCCAAGCAGACTAGCAGAGGACTGGCAACCACAGATCATAAACCAGCTCGCAGGAAAACTGCAGG
Organism: Cavia porcellus; assembly: GCF_034190915.1. Classification (NCBI taxonomy): domain Eukaryota; kingdom Metazoa; phylum Chordata; class Mammalia; order Rodentia; family Caviidae; genus Cavia; species Cavia porcellus. The sequence continues at coordinate 65,836,132 of NW_026947496.1, read as the reverse complement.
GAGAGGAAGGGCCCTGTGTGAAATGAAGCAGTCTCCTCCACCTCTTGGGAAATATCCAGGCAGTGAGAACCATGGGGCACAATCTCTTTGCTTCTCATAAACCTGGTCAGCATGAAGCAGATATCAGGTCAGCAGGAAAATTCTAATTAAAATGATATCACCTGATACCTGTAGAGCCCTTGGTAATTTCAAAATGATTTCCTTCACATTATTTCATGGGCTTTCTGGGATAACCTCATGTAGTCAGTAAGCCTCCCTGAGGCCTAACTAAAAGGCATTTGCTTGACAAAGGTACATACGACTACAGTGTTTCTTTCAAGAAGATTTTGGTTGAGTAGGGAAAACAAATGGGGAGATACAGAATGTCATCATATGTTCAGTGAAAGATTTGCTCCTGGAATAGGCTAAGAATAAAGCCTGTTGACTGCAGCCCTTCCAGGGGGAGAACCACCAGCAGCTCCTGAGATTCACACCATGTTGGAACTTAGGACGCTGTGAAACCAAACAACCAGCCTGCTTCCCTGCTAAGCAATAGCGAACCTACTGATGCACAGCCTAGAGTCAAACATCCTACTTCCTCTACCTGCTTTCTCCTGTCCCCCCTGTTAGCAAATGGGAGCCAGAAAACTGAGCGTCTCCTGGGAGATTGACCATAGCAAATAAGGGGGGCTTCCTTCTACCTTCTCTTTGAAGGCAAATATGTTTATTACTGTTTTGCTCTATTCTGATTAATGGTACTGCTCTATTCAATATTCTGTTTTGATAAGTTCTATAATATTCTGTATTTCATCTCATTTTGATACACGTGATTGAAAGAACTATTATAAAGATAACAAAATATACTGTGATACTTATTACTATTATCCTGGTAACCTGCTGTGAAGTTCTGTACCAATTTCATTGTATGATCTTAGTTGGCTTTATTCTGTCTTATTCTGTTGTATTTTACCACTTTCAAAATAAAATTAAAAAAAAAAAAGAATAAAGCCTTTTGTAAGGGGAATTCCAGGGGAAAGCATGGCTCGGATGTTTCCCTGTTATCTTGTTTCAGTTGAGGAGTCATCTAGAAACAGAGTTAGGGAGAAGAGGAATATGAGGAATATATATTTCCAGAAAGAGGTGATAAGGTGAACAGAAGGACATTTTTGGCACAGTGAAGTCAAAAACAGGTCATGAAGATGTAACAGGGGAATTGCATAATAATATCTTGGGAGATCTGAGACTCGATTTGAAGTGGGATAGCTAAGTAAAGAGGAGACGTTTAAAGGAGGGTAGTTCATGGTTTGTTCTTGGATGTGGTTCTTTGTATGACAGAGAAAATAGAAATCAAATCTCCAAAACTCAAGTCATGATGCAAAATACACAGAAAAAAAACTGCTGCAAATATGGAAGTTCAGATATACTTTAAGTCTTTTATAACACTATACATGTTTATGTGCATATATGCATATATATTTATTTTAATTAATACTCAGAGTGGAAGATCTCAGGAAAGCCAGTTTCATCAATCATACAAATTATAACTTGTCTTGGTTACTTTTCTTGTTCCTGAGACAAAATATCCAACACCTATGTTTAAAGAAAGAAAGGTTTATTTAGTTCACAGTTTGTAGAGGTTTCAGTTTACAATAGGCCCTCTCCAAGGCAGGAAGGCTTGGGAGAGGAGAAGAGTTCATGGTGGGTGGAATGTAGCAAATCAAGAAGCCAGGGACAAGACTGTCCCTTATGATGCACATGGGCTGCCTACTCTAGGATGAGTATAGCACTCACACTCTCAATCCTAGCCACAACTACGCCAAATCAATCAGTGGATGTATTTATTAACCACACATCCTTAATCTAAGCATCATACATTCTAGATTCAGTCACCTCTGAAAAAGTTTTATGACCTTATGAGGCTTTGGGGGACATGTAGACACAAACTACAAAATAAATGCGTAACTTCATGAAAAGATGTAGTGTTACATGGAATTTTCTGGAGATGAAACTGAAGTCCAGAGACTTATATAACAACTGTTAAGGACTCAGATATCAATAGAAGAGATTGGATTTCCACCATGATACGCTGCTTCTCTCAAAGGATTCAACACTGAGATGTATATATACACACACACACACACACACACACACACACAGACATATATATATATATATATATATATATATATATAGTAGCCACTAATCATATGTGGCTACTTCAATTTCTAGTAAGTAAATATGAAGTTAAATAAAATATCATAAAATAGAAAATGCAATTCTTCTAAGACACAATACGCATTGCAAAGTTTGTGCAACCACACATGGGTGGATGTTATCCTGTTTCACAGCACAGACATAGCTCAGCTCAGAAAGTTTTACTGGGCAGTGTGGCTATTTCACTGCTCTAAATTGCAGAGAAGTCTTCCATGTTCCTGAACTACTGAAGAAGAAAATACAGAGCAGAGTTTTTAATTCATAAGCCCACAGAAAACAGGGATCAGTTATAATTTTATTTTCTTTGCTTTTATTCCTTAGTATTTGTTACAGATCAATTCCAGGGCATCAGAAATATTCAGAAACCTTATGCAATTACTTTTCACCCTGAATTTCACTGGAAAAGAAAGGAACATATGATGTATGTAATAAAGTATAGCTTAAGAAAAGATGCTCTAGGCTTTTCTTATAAGGAACTGATTTCTGGTGCTATATGCATTAATGTAGTAATGGAAAGGAGGTTAACACTAAGCACTTGCACACTCAGATTTCTTTACACACCCACATTGTAGGAATAAACAAAGTCAAGACTGAAATTACTTAGCATGATACCTTCAACAAATCTTGGCTGGCTAAACAAATTCGATGTTTCTGAAAAATTAATGATGAAAATTAATGACTACTGGGCAAAAATCATATAAATAACTTATGATTCTAAAAAAATAAATAGGCAAACAATTTAGAAAATAATCTGTCAGTAGTAACCAAGCATAAGTATCACAAATAAGGTATTAAACAGGGAATAGCAAGTTTCTTTAAATTATGCAGAGTATTCCTGAAAGAGAGAAAGATAGAATGAGTCCCTTCAGATTTTTTCAATGATTGGATCGTAATTGCAAATTTTATTAAGATTTCAAGTACGTTATCCTACATATGCTCCCTGGTAATTTGACTTTTGCTGCTTAGTGGTGAATTACATAAGTCTTTATTTTTTTTTTTCACTAAAACAATGTGCAAAATAAAAGGAGATGATGTCTCATAAAATTTTCCTACAAGTTTCCTACAAGTATAAAACAGAAAAGAAAAGTTTTTTGCATTTTTTGTTGTTGTTGCTGATTTACTGCCTTTCCATTCCCTTAGACATCGGTCTCATGGATGCTACATATAAAATTCATAGTAGGTCAAAATATTGCGCTAAGATATAACATGGTCCTAAATAAAATGAAGTCATTGGCCTTGGCAAAAACAACAAGTGTCAACCTTTTACCTGTTTTGGATCAAGATTCAGAATTCTAGCACAGATTGGGACCTCTGGGGCAATCTTTTTCATGGGTCTTCCCCAAACAAGCAATTATATGTTGAAACATTGCATGGTCTAAATTGTACCCAAAGTTAAGGACATACAATTAAAGGGTTCAAAGTACTCTGCAGATTATAGCTTCAAGGTTAATTGGGAGAACAAGAATGTAGACGACTTACTAAAATTCTGGTTCTAAAACCAGTTTATCATAAAAATAACTTTGTCTTGATTCTATGCTTGAATCCCCCAGTGTTTGCTGAACATTATTAGTGGCGTAACAGTGGGAGGACACAAGATGAATATTTCTGGCACTCCTCAGTGTCTAACTTCGTTCAGACATGAGGAAATCCATGCATACATTTTTATATGATGACAGTGCTAACATCTGAAACTTCACAAATCCCAAACCACTGCACATTTGCCTCAAATCACCCCTCCTTATCTAGTCACCCCTTACTCGGTTCATAGCACTTTCTCCCCACAGTGTCCACACTGTTGTCTGCCTACTCTCTTCTCTCACCTTATTTATTTAGCTTCTGAAGCAATTACTGCGCTTTGACCTTCAGTTAGTGTATGTTATTGGGTCTTTCCTCCTTCAGACTTTAACATTTCTGCACAGGGACCCCCTCCCCTGCCATATCCACTTTCTGTCCCCCTCCTAAGAACCTCTTAGTTCTTTAAGTTTACAAGCTGCATCCCCAGCCTCCCCTGTTCCAGTATATACCTACCACACCCACTCAATCCATGAGTCACATTTCTGCTTATCCTGTTTGCTAAGCCCATCAGAAGAGTCCTCCCAAAGTTTGATTCTTTTCTTTAAAACATTTTAAAAGAAAGAGGTTAGCACATGGGTTGTGTGATACTGACAGGCTTGAGTTCAGCTATCAGCTGTCCTACCTCCAGTTGTGTCTGTGAAAGGGAGAGCATTAAGAGAAATCAGAGGGACAGGGAGACAGATACAGAGACAGACGAGAGACAAAAGTACTTACGCCTCCATCTTATATATACAATATCGCATAATTGACATTATCTCCAAAATTTTGCATTGCTCAGAATTAAATTATACATGTGAGTCACTAGAGTATAGTCACTGGCACACCATAAACAATTAAGGATCATTATCTGTTACTGCTAATAACCTTTAGTTTAACAAGCCTCTATTTTGCTGACTTCTTTCATCTCATGCCTGTCTCAATTGTGTTGTAAACCACTTATTACCATTATTACCTGCATTAGTTATGGTTCTATTCTCCCTAATTTGTAAGCTATCTGAGAGGAGAAATCCTTGTTTAGTTTTTAAATCTGTTAGATTAGCACTAAGTATGGTTTTTCTGGCAACTGTGCTACTGGTGTGCACAGCAAGATGGTCTCAGAAATTCAGTCAGTTTTTTGGAGCTTCCATAGCAATGTGCAAAGCTAAAACACTTTAATTCTATTTTTGGTTGCAATTGATTAATTTTAAGTCCTTTATTCAGTGGCACTGATCTACAATGAGTATTACAGGAAGTAGATTGTAGTAGATGCTAACTGAACATTTAATAAGGTATAAATGAAGGAGGAAATGCTCCAACCAACACTTTACTGAGAACTTCTGTGGTTGTTTAGGTTAGTGACATCCTTAGATACTGATATATCAGACTTTACGCTGTGAAGAAACTTAAGCATAATGTATTGAGTCTTGAAATTCAGAAATTTAAAAAATGATTTTTAGACATTCTTTACTAACTTTCAGTCATACTACTCATGAAGAAATATTAACAGGCAAAAAGAACTATTTTTAATTTTTCTAACATCAAATTACTTTGTTTATTTGTTTTCGGAGACAAAGTCTTAGTCTGTAATCTAGGTTGACCTTGAACTCACTGTGAGCCCAGGGTGTTGTGAACTCACAGCAACCCTCCTGACTCAGTCTCCTGAGTACTGGGATTATAGGTATGCTCCAACACACCCAGCTGCCCTAATGCCAGATTATCAAAGTGCTAACCCTACTGTTGATTTTCTACGTAAGAGAGGGGAAATATAAAGGCTCAGAGAGATGTAAATCATTTTTGGTCATATTATCTGCTATTGAAGCCTAGGCTTCAGACACCAAAAGCCTTTTAGTTATTTTGAAAGAGCTATCAGAAATATTTATTTTTAAACCAAGAATGTAAGGACTTCTAAAAGTAATCATTGCACATATTATGAGGTCACCCCATAGTCTGTGCTAGACTGAGAAAGTGCAATCTAAACTTGCTTTGGTTCTGTTTTTCTCAGAGAAATTTCCTTTGAGGGATGCTCACATATTCTTGGCTATTTCTTTCATCTATGAGATCTTTGGAAGCAGGGAAAAGAACTTGTAAATAAGAACACAGTTATACTATGCCCTTTCCCAAATGTCTTTTATGACATACCATTAAGTCACCCAATGGATTCTGGGGATGTGCCCATGTTTAGCCACTGTTAACTAAGTACCTACATTGTGTCAGGGGACCCCCAGTATCATTGGTGACAGAATAATAAACAAAGCATGTCTCCCACCTTGAAAAACTGTAATGGAAAAAAAATCAGAATAAAATGAATTGACAGCTTCTCTTCAGGGAAAAGAATGATTTAAAAGAGAATTACAACAATTCATAGGACAATAGTGACTAATAGTGACAATAGTGACTAACACCCTTCCTTCTATTTTAATAATAAAATAAATGTAAAACTCCATAGTTTTAACTATTGATATGGCTGACCAGCTAAAAGTTATATTTCACATCTTCATTTTTATTTGGCTGTGCCTACATGGAAAAGTTCTGGCAAAAGTATATGAGAATTGGGATTCACTTTTCTGGGCAAAAACATATGCACCCCCTGTTGCTGGGATCACTTTCCTCCTTCCTTTGGATTGAGCTTGAAAATCATAAGGAACAGAAGATACTGAACACATTAGGCTTCTACCTGTAGCCAAGGCCTTCTCACTTCTGTCCAATTTACAGAGGGCAATACATGTTTGTTCTGTTTAAACTACCTTGAAAGGAGACTTGTTATAACAGCTCTGCATATATTGCCTTAATTAAGGTTGTGGGTTAGGGCACACACCAGTTTCTGGGCACACTCAATGCTATGCATAAGAGGACTTACAGGAGATTTCGATGAAACAGATTAAGAGTGTGAGGCAAGAGCTGTGCCAAAGTGAGCCCAGAGCTGTGTAACTTAGACTTTATCTTAATGTCATTGTGGAACATGATTATATACGTTCTCTAAAGAGATTCTTCTATTGCATTGTGAGTAGGAAGGGATAACAATAAAATAATAATTCAGGATAGATTATAATACAAGTGATTTTTATTTCTTTTTTTTTTTTTTTTTTTTTTTTTTGTATTTCTGAACTTTAGTTAAAACTTTTCCACAATTATCAGACTGGATAACGGAATTCATACAGTACAAGGAAAACTTTGATTACTATCATTAATTACTTTTTGTCCAACACAGGTCACTATGATGAGATAAGCACTTTGTTCAATGGCTGTAATAAAGTGGAAACCAAGAAAAAACATGTGGTCTTTGACATATCAAGGCTTGGAAATTAAGGCATTAGCACTTTGAAAACAGTTCTGTCCCATGCAGTGTCCCTCTGATCTTTTCTACCAAACTGTATTGTCATTCTAACGATACACATTGAAGGAAGAGAGTTAAGTAGTAGATACTGGACCTAGGGATTTATCTCAGCGGCATAAGCACCTGCCTTCTAAGCAGGTGGTCGTGAGTTTGATCCCTGGTACCAATAAAAAGAGAAAAAAAGTATTAGATACTTTTTAAATGGCTTGATCTCCATCTGGTTTGTCTGCTGTTAAATCCATCCTCTCTCCACAAAATCTTATAGGTCACTGAGGAACGTCATTGTAGTCTGTTATCAAGCAACAGATAATCTCTGCTTTCAACACTAAATGCAACCCAATAGTTACATTTTGAATGGGAAAAACAAAGGAATGATAGAAAATAAATTATCCATTCTTACCAACCAAACTATTGTGTAGATCTTATTTTACCTGTTGAATATAACTACTGGGGGGAAAAGCAAAAGAAAACAAAAATCAATATCAAAATGAAGACTATATATGAATGTTATTGATATAAAAGTATAATTCATTTTGTGCTGTGAAAATCATGTATTGCTGGGGATTTAGCTCAGTGGTTCAAGAGCTTGCTTGATAAGTGCAAGGTTGTGAGTTTGATCCTCAGTACCAGGGGAAAAAAAGAAAAGGAAGGAAGGAAGGAAGAAAAGAAAGAAAGAAAGAAAGAAAGGAAGGAAGGAAGGAAGGAAGGAAGGAAGAAAGAAAGAAAGAAAGAAAGAAAGAAGAGAAACTAAATATTTCATTCTAGTTTTTCAAATCACTTTCATTTTTAAATTAGTAACACAATTATAAGTTATAAATTGACAGTTTCACCACTGAGGTAACAAAACTTCCAAAAATATCCATTCAGTATTATAAGCCAATCTCTTGGAAAGACTAAAAGTCCATGTAAGTGAGATATTTTCTTAGTCCAGATTTTGATGCTCTTCTGCTTTGTGTGTGTGTGTGTGTGTGTGTGTGTGTGTGTGTGTGTGTGTGTGTGTGCACATCTCTAACAGTTCTCTATCCCTCAGGGATACACTATTTTTTATATTCCCTTTAAGCTTTCTTAAATAATTTCCAGGAATTTTTCTCAGTGTTTCAGGAAGTCTCAGGTTCCTTTTCACTAACAGTTAGGTTGGAGGAATAATAACAGTAAAGGGAGGAGTGCAGAATGTGAAGTTTGAAGTGGATGCTTGCATCAGATCCCTAGAGGACTGCCCTTCTCTCTCTTGTATGCATATCATTGTACACCATACTGTGAAAATGTGCTTGCATTTGTTGAAGAGAGGGAAGTCTTAGCAAGGGGACACCACATACCATTATTAGGAAGGGCTCCCACCCATGAACCCCTGTCCTCCTACAGCAGTTCAATGTAGTATAACTAAACAACAAGGGGAAAAGACTGAAGATAAACAATACCATTTTACATGAAACCTAAAAATATTCTTTATAATATCCTGCCAGAGCTTTCTATTAATCTTAGCAACGCAGTTAGGATATAAAGGATATTGATTCCTGTTAAATTTATTCAAATTTTAGATTATTAATATTCTTATAGATAAATTATCCTACCACAAAAACTCAATGATACCAATATTCATTTTCAAGGTGAGCTATAAGCAACAAATATCACTAGAAATACATCAATGATACTATACATGCAGAATAAATAGGTTCAAAGTAGTTATGAAGGAATAAAAGGATAATAAATTATGCTCTTGACCCTTCTTCAGTAGGGTTCTAGGATCCTTATCTAGAAATCACATGCAAGACAGTATCAACACTTTTGACATATATAAATGGTAGACTAATCAAAATAAAATATTAATTAGCATAGAGATGACCTGTAAACCAAAGGGAGTATTATATATCCCTATAAATTATAGACAGTGATTCACAGTGAGAACAAGAAAACATAATCTTGAGATTAAGATTCATTAAAATAATTAATTAAAAGCATGACATAATCAAGCTTTATAATTTATCTATTGTTTATCAATTAGCCATGCCTTTTGCTAATGTATTACTTTTAAAAGGAAATCTCAAATGATATGAGAGTAGGGTAATACCACATACTACAGTACACAGAAATTGTAACCTAACATGGTGTCAAGCACCTAGAAACCCAGTAACCTGAGAGGCTGAGGCAGGAGGACCATACTTGGAGCCTATCCTGTGAGTAAATACATACACACATGCAAACATATGTACACACATGCATAAATGATGGTTGGTGAAGTAGCTCAGTGCAAAGGCCTTGGCTTCAATGTCTAGGCCCAGAAAAAGCAAAACAAATTCTAGATGCTATTATTGGAAACCCATATAACTTTCTCTCACACAGCTTTCTCAGTCTTTGCTTCCTTCTTTTTAAACAGAGAAATGTCCCTGAAATGGTGTACTGAAAACACTACAAAAACCTTCCATATCAGAGGAAGGTTTGGACCTCTGAAATGATTTACAATTATAAAAAAATATAAAGAACCATCTTAATAATTTCCAAATAGAGTCAGCATCAGAAATTAATAATATTTCCCAAATTAATTTCTCAAATCTTAAATATGTTCACTTAAAATGTATGAAGACACAGAAAAGAACTATGCTTTAATTTTATCAGTGGGGTCCACTGTAGACAGATGTTCAAATGATTGTTTATAAAAGGAACACAGGAAGTAGGGATGACATAAAGTCTAACACTCTTTTGACATACAGATGAACCTGATGGAGGAAGGAATTCACTGTGCTTTGCTTTATTGTGCTTCACAGATACATGTTATTTACATGTTGAAGTTTTTGGACTATCCTGCAAGAAACCAAGCCATTGGCATGATTTTCCCAACATTATGAGCTCTGTGCACCTCTCTGTCACATTTTTAGTACTTTTTTCAATTTTTGAACATTTTCAAGAGTATAGTATTATGATTGGTGCAGTCATCCCTGAGCCACTATCGTTACTGATGCATCACAAACTTCATGCATGTAACACAGCAACTTAATGGATGAACCCTGTGTGTGTCCTGAGTACACCTTTGACAGCTATTCCCTGTATCTCTCTTTCTCCTTGTGATTAAGGACTAGGGAGTCCTTACCACACAGTATTGAAATCAGGCTAATTAATAATCCTACAATGGCCTGTATGTGTTCAAGTACAAAAGAGAGTTGCTCATATCTTACTTTAAATCAAAGCCTGAAAATGAGTAAGCCCAGTGAATAACACACATAGGAAGCAGAGATGGGCTGAAACCTTGGCCTCTTGCACCAAACAGTCAAACTGTGAAATGATAAGCAATGAACAACCTCATTGCTAATAGACACAAACTTTAGTGTTCTAGCTGGGATACTGAACCAGCTACAGCATTCCTTTCAGCCTGAATCTAAACTAGAACAAGGCTAACTTTCTCTGTATGGAGGCTGAAAGAGGAGAGGAAACTGCAAAAGAAAAGTTTAAAGGTAATAGGTCGGTTCTGGAGTTTTATAAGAAGCTGACCTCTGCAAGGAGATGCAGCAAGTGGTGCTGTAGAAACCACAGTGAGTTATTCAGGAGGTGAGGCAGAGATTAGGAATGGAGGTGACCACTAAAGAGCAAGTTTTTAATGTAGATCAATAGTCTTATATTGGAAGGAGAGGTATCTAATGCCTCACAACTAGAAAGGAAAAGTTAGTGCCTGGTTTAGGGCTTCACAAGACAGGCTGACTTGTCAGGGACTAATACAGTGTAGCTAATGACGCTCAAAGTTGTCTAACCCTTGGCAATTACATAAGGCGACATTATCTATGCTCTGTAAACGAAGCAACAAATCCGGTGGCACCGCATCTGTGTATAACTTAGTTTACTAAATAGTTAAGCTCACTCTTGAGAATAATCTTCAGAAACATTCCTTTTAAAACACTACTATTCACTGACATTGTACCTGGCCACCTAAGTGCTCTGACAGAGACATTTAGGGGGATTAATATTATTTCCACACTTGCAAAAACAGTATCTATTCTGTAACTTGTGGTGCAAGGAATAATTTCAGCTACCAAATCTGACTATTTAAGAAATTGTTTTCATAAGACAATAACCACCATAGAATTGGGAAATGTAAATTGAAAACCTTCTGTATGTATTCATCATTATAGATACCATTAAGAATACTCATGTTTCATGGAAGGAAATCAAAATATTAACATGGACAGGAGTTCAGAAGAAGTAAATTTCAACCCTCACAGGTGGCCTTGGGTGTTCAAGATATCAGGAGAGGAACTAATTGCACACGCTAGAAGCAGTAAGAGAACTAGAATTAGAAGTATAGTCTGAAAATGGGACTGAATTGCTACAATTTCATGATGAATGAATTACTTTTGTGGATGGACAAAAAAGAAAAAGTAATTTCTTGAGATGGAACCTCCCCTTGTGGGAATATTTTTTATAATGAAAAGAGAAGTCTTGGGATAGTATTATATAAACTTAGATGTTAACAAAGTGGCAGGGTTTTAGAGAATTTATTCCACTTTTGAAAAAAGGTCTGCTGTAAAACTCTATCACATAGCACCAAATGATGCAGTGAAATCTTTTGTCAAAGAAAGAGTCAACTGATATATCAAACTTCATTGTTGTCTTAAGAAAATATACCACAGGCACCTGGCCTTCAGCAACCACCACCACCTTGATCAATCAGCAGCCTTCAACATAGAGGCAAGACCTTCCATCAGCAAATTAACCATGCCTTCCTAGTGTCTCTGGTGATCATTAGTATTTTAGCAATGAAAAACTTTTAAAATTCAAATATATACTTTGTTTTTAGACCTAATGATAATGAACACTTAACAGAGTTCAGTACAGTAGAACTGAAAGTTTTTCATGTACCCGGAAGCCATAAAATTAATGTTACTTGTATTGTAATATTTGCTTTATTGTGATAGATTGCAAATCAATGTACAATATTGCCAAGGAATACCTGTGAGTGGAAGTATCTAGATGTCAAAAATAAAGAAGAAAATTAACAACAAATTATAGTGATATAGAGTCCAGAGTAGCAAAGCAGAGAAGGAATAGATTCAGAAAACAGGTAAAGGTCACTTGTTAAAGCCCTTTCAGAGATGGAAACAGAACTTTGGATAAACAGGAGGCATGAGGACCTTTAATAAAAGCTGGAACCCAGAAAGAAAGAGTATTTCTCTCCATTATAATAACAAATTTTGCTCCTCAGTCCAGAGAATCAGCATGAAAAAAAGTTTCAAGTTGGCATCATATATTCTTTTCTATTCTAGAATAATTCTACTGGTATAGTAGAAGACACTCACACTGAGCATTTAACATGAAAACTATTGTCAGACTGGTGAAACTCCTAATCTCCTAAATAAACTAAATATTTGTCTTTCCTGTTCTATCCACAGAGTGATGAATCTAACTTACAAAAAACAACAGTACTTACCCAGAAAACATTTACAAAAGTAACTTTTAAACTGCATAAGTGAGAGTAAGAATGAGAAAGCAAGCACACAGCTAAATTCATCTTCCATGAATCAGATAATAAAACTATTTTAAAAGGCTATAAAATATAGAGCTTAGAAATCAAAAAAGAGAAAAAAGAAAATATAGGTACAGGAATTTAAAAATAAGTCTACTATGAGAACCAAAAAGATAGATTAAAATAATTTATCTAAAATGGCAAATATAAAAGATAAAATTTATCTGAGTGAATGAATCTATAAATTAAATATCAGATTAGCTGTAGGTGCAAAGTCAGTGAATTGTGACACATTTTGAGAGAGTTTCATAGAGTTTATAGTCTTCTAATTCCTGAACTACAGGACTAAAAATTTTTACAAAATTTAGCACAAAGATGAACAGAGGATAAAACCAAAAGTATGTCACTAGTCAAGGACACTGAGAAACTGTAAGTAGTTTATGAATTAACTAGAGAAAAGCGTTAAGCATTAATATTCAAAGAGAAAATGAATAGGATCTTTCTTTGATTCACAGAAGACATCAATTTAAATTTAGACTGAAACTTACTTATAAATTATATTTGTTCCTGTCCTAGGGAAATCACAAACAAGGAACTAAGGAGAATAGGGAGCACCTTAAAAACAATAAAAATGACTAATGGATAAAAAAAGTTGATTTTCTTGGCTTCTGCTGAAATAGTATTTCTGATACTGAAGAGACTGAGCCAATTAAGGGACAAATTTGGGGTCAAGAAAGTCACGCAGGTCCATAATTTAAATTACAAATATGCTGACTCATTTATTCAAGCAAGTCCTAAATTGTGAACGCCTTTAGCCACTCAGTAGGTATTTTCGTTACTGTTATCTTTACTGAGGCAAAATACCTGACACCCAAAGTTAACGGAGGAAAGATTTGTTCAGCTCACAGTTTGTAGAGGTTTCAGTCCACAATTGGCTACAAGGCAGGGTGGCATATGGTAAAGGGGCAACCACACATGACAGCAAAAGCAACAAGAAAGAATGAGACAAACCTCTTTCTGCCTCTTATCTCTAGTCTACTGAGATTAGGGCAGTACCAATTCAATCAGTGGACCGGTCCAGTAACCACCCACTCTTAATTCTAGCAACTTTAATCACAACATTGCACTACAAATTAATCATGCACTTTAGATCCAGTCACCTCTGAAAAAATCCCACCCCCCATGACATCATGAGGTTTTGGAGGGATATCTAGACATAAGCCATAACAGTAGGTTTCCATGAGCCAAATCTTAGATACCCATAAATCCTGACTTTAGGGGACAGATTTCAATTTACTGTGGAGGAATAGGTTATGAGGAATATTTAATGTTACCTTAGCAAGTTTTCCTTAGCTAATTCAAACAGACTTGGTTTTGACTAGTTAATTTATTTTGTGTGGTGAATTTGTTGGTAATGATACATTTTCTTTTCCAGGAATTTTGCAAGTAAACTGCTACACTTTTTTGTGACCAAAGACATAAACACAGATTATGATATGGATTCTTTGTAATTCCCACTTTAAACTGTCTAATTAATCACAGAATAATCTATTTAACTTACAAGATTATAGCTTCAGGTAAACTTTCAGTTTAACTGAAGTGATTTATTAGTTTGCTCAGAATGATAGCTTATTGGTCATAGGTTTTGTTTCAGTGAATGTTTCAAAACAAAACAAAACAAAGCCATTTACAAAAATATTTTATTTACATACAATTAAAAAACTCAAGTGAACCTTAAGCATCTGAGCTAAAAATGACTTCTGTTAGAGTTTGACTATGGACAATTTCCCCAATATTGAGAAGAGCAGAGGAAGTATAAAAATCTACCAAAATCTCTTTTCTGGTAAAGGAAGCAACTGTAAAAGTTTTATGTGTTCAAAGAATCCAATGTTATTGATGCAAAATAAATAAAAACAACTCCCTCAAGTACTACTTTCAATACCAACATATTAAATTTTTTAAATTACAGTGGTATTTCTTTCACACCAGCAAGTCAAAAACTGAGACTATATATATGTATATATGATGTAATTTATTGACTTTTATCATCTGGACAATGATATCAAGTTAGTCTCTCTTTATAAAAAGCAATTATAATTTGAGGACATTTCACATTTGACTCTTCTGCCAATGCAAATCAGCCTCATCTGAATCTTTCTATTTCATGAGAAGTATCAATCCTCCACCTCTGTCTATAGCAGCAATTATTCATTTGTGATCTACACCACTAGCAAATCCTGTTGGCTTGTCAGTAGTCTGCTTTCTTCTTTGATTTGTTATCATTAGATTCACTGCCACATAAAAATTTTCTTTTTGTACCATCTTTTATGTACCAGGTTTTTGAGAACTAAGAAGTGCTTCAATTAACTCGGGGTAATCTAAATTTGCTTCAGGTCCTCATGAATTGTCAGCCCCCATACATTCCTCCCACTTCAGAAAACACTCCACCCTCTCACTCCCTACAAGTTGTTCCAATCTATCACAAATTCAGGCTCTGTTTCCTCAAATTTTTTTTTTTTTAACGTTTTCAACTTTGCTTCTTTCCAATTTTTTTCAATGTAGTTTTTTTTGAGGCTGGTTTTTGTGGCGGACTTGAAGAGCTATTCCCACCCCAGAATTCCCCATCGCAGTTCAGCAGCATCTCCGACTAATAAGCCTACAGCTACACTCACATTCCAGGGGATGGAGTGGTGGTAAGTAGATTTTACCATGATCTTATCATTCCTTGTATCACCTAACAAAGAAAACTCATCTCCCTGTCTCAAAACTTGATAGAATTATAGAGTTAAAATAGAAACAAACATAATCATGGTGTTAATATCGCAACATACTTTTTCAAAAATCTACAGTGTGCTACCTATTAATGCTAAAGAAAGATTGAGTGACACATTTTACCCATAATTTATTTACAACTTATTAGCACTTGAAATATATACTTTACATTTACTCTTGAGTAGCTAATTCATCAAATAGAAAGATTAAAGTAGTCACTTTGCATAAGAGGAATGGTAAGAGAATGGTAAATTAAAATGTGATATATATATATATATATATATATATATATATCAACTCCACATGATGAATGTAATATTTCTGTATTGCAAACATTTATTAATTTAATAAAGGAATTTGTATATAAAAAAGAATGGTTAGTAAATATGAAAACTGTATTACAGACCAGAGTAATATCCAATAACATGGTAATGATTTTACCATCAGAATGGTAAAAATGTAAC
Source organism: Cavia porcellus (assembly GCF_034190915.1). Taxonomy (NCBI): domain Eukaryota; kingdom Metazoa; phylum Chordata; class Mammalia; order Rodentia; family Caviidae; genus Cavia; species Cavia porcellus. Next base: position 65,820,366 of record NW_026947496.1, on the reverse strand, counting down.
ACAATAACATATTCATACTAATGGTTTTACTATCAGAATAGTAAAAATATAAAAACCCCAGGTGTTATTGAAGATACAGAATAAAGTGACATTTTGTTGACTCCCAACAGAGCAAAGCATTTGACAGTGTACCTGACTTTGGAGGTCAATTAATTTGACAGTACTTGTAACTGACAGTACTAATTGTAGTGGATAAGATCACCCTTTCCCCTTGTGTGAATGACTACAGAGAATCACACTTAAGCACAAAGATGTTTATCATCTTTGTAAATGATAAGAGAAAAAAGTAGACCACATATTGAGTTTCCTTCCAATAAGGAACTAGATAAATTAATTTTGGTAAAATCATAAGCAATAATTAAAACAAACAAACAAAAATAAATTGATCAAGAAGACTTAATTATGTTTCCCTAAAAAATAATGCTAGATGAAAGTATTTGCCAACATGTGATGTGTATAGTTGAATATAACATGTAAGTTTTAAAACTATGTGAGATTTTTGCTAAATGTTCATGTATAAAAATAAACTGGTGTATACCAAAGATCAGTAACAGCAGTGATTACTTCTGGGAAATGATTCTGAAAAAAAAAAATAGATGCTGTTATTAAAAAAGAAGAAATGAATGGGAGAAAAGCAGATTTTCATTACATACCTACTGCTCTTGTGGAGAGAAAAAATGTGTCCTGAAGGCTGAAGCTGGTGCTGAAGTGTGGGTGGTTACAGAGAAAGCTTGCTGTTTAAACAAAGAGGAAGCGTGGAGATGGCTGGGATTCCTAGTAGTGCTCACTGTGCTGCATAGCATCCTCTTTTTGTCATGCTAGTCCAAACTGCAAATATTAGCTTTTTTCTACCTTGTGTTCAGACTTGATCTCTGTCTCTCCTGTCTGTTGTTTTATAAATACTGTTTTCAACAATACTTAGGACTGAGCCCAAGGCCTTCGTACTGACATCTTGTGATGTCATGACTTCCCCAATGGTCAGTGCAAGACAAGTCATAGAATTAAGACAACACAGTGAACATGGCTTTCGTAATTTCCACAGACTGTCACTTAAATGCTGCCACAATTTTGCAGTTATATTTTATCACTATCCTTATTTTAAATATAGGAAATTGAAACTCAAAATAAGTGGCCTAATGTTACTCAGTTATTAAGCAATAGATGATATCTGAAGTAACAAGTATTTCATTACACCACACATAATCTTGGGAGGAGAAGCCTAGGGCTACTATTCATACTGGTACTACCCCCAAGGAAACATCAAAAGAAACACTCATTAAGTATTTTTACAATTGCTTGGGAAACTTTGGAATAACTGTTATAAGTCAGTAGCCAATGGATATCACTAATATCTTTCAAATAGATTGAGAGAACAAATTTGCACATGAGAAGCAACTCATGGAAGGATTGTACTGAATTTGGAATAACTGACTATAAACAGAAAAAGAAATATTTTTCAAATCTTCCATAAAATTCATTTTTTTTATTTAGAGAAAAAAAGCAAAACAGAAAAAAGGATAGAAATAATACAGAATTTCAAAATAAAGTAAGAAATCACTAGCTGATGAATTACATATTGTTATATCAGAAGTATTTGCTTAAGCCCCAAAATCAAAGCATAAAAAAGGGACAATCAAGCAATGATAGCACGAACCATTCTGTTTACTTAACTAACAAAAACTTAGTAGTATGATTATTTGTCATTCACACTTAAACATACATGCAGTTATATCCTTTAGAGCACTTTGTTTCTTTCTCTTTCATTATCCCAATACCTCTTATACATTTTGGATCCTATTACTCTTTCAGTTTTCATATTTTGTATGAATATTGCTTTAAAATTTTGCTGACAGGGCTAGAGATTTAGCTCAGTGACAAAAGCGCTTGCCTAGCAAGTGCAAGATCATGAGTTCAATTCACAGTACCCCCCTAAAAATTACAAAATAAAATAAAATAATAAAATTTTGCTGACCAAGGAATAATTGTTTTCAAACATCATTTAATCTTATTTTGGGTTCTCAACAAAAGTCATAATGCATTTTTTTTTTAGTACCTGACCATAAAAATTTAAATACTAGAATTATATTTAATGATGGGAACCTCCTTTACTTCATTTACAAATGCTCACAGTAACTATCATACTTTGTTCCTTGCCTCTAACTGGAGTGCTGATAATATAGTTCTAACTTTCATTCATCCTCATTCCCGTGCACATTAATCATGTAATTTCAAATGACTTTTAAGTAGGCGTTTCAAATAGAATGAAATGATATAATCCTTAATTTCTAGCTTTGAATTTTCATTTTCCAGGTACGTATAAGCCAAAATATTGCCACATGGCACTACAGATGAGGCTCAGCTTTAACACTTAAATTATCTTGTCGTCAAACATAAGTTTGAGCTGTGCCTTATGAGTAAACATTGAGATGTTCTTAGCCACCAGAATCAGCAGGCATACTCCCCAGAAATCCTCTAACTGTACTGTTCTCAACAATTATTTAGTTGTTTGTTTCATGGTACTGAGGACTGAGCTCAGGGCTTTAGCACTGAGTGACATTTCCACCCCTTTTTATTTTGAAACACAGCCTTTTTAAATCAGGAAGTTCTCCAGGTTGTGCTGGCACTCCCAGAAGGAACTCATTCGTAAATCCAGGATTAACTGTGTACCTTGCAGTCTGTTTTTGTTGGCTTACCAGAATATGAACTACATAATCATAGTACCCCACATACTCAGACTCTTTCATTTTACCTCAAGGGTCTTTATAGATTTGTCTCCTTCTTCTAGCTTTCTCTAAATTGCTCATCTGATATTCAAATTCCAGCTCAGAGAAGAATCATTGTGATGCAAAATCTTGGAATGGGTTGGAGGAGGATTATTGCAGAGGAGGAGAAAGTAGATATGGAGGTAGTAAAATGTGTTGACCTGCATCTGAGGTCATCATTTTACATGCCTACTGGAGCCAGGAAGACAACTGGTCGGAGTTAAGTTCAAATCTGAAAACTAAGTAGAAATGCTATTATTTCTTCACACATCTGCTTCTGATTATCTACCTCCTGTTAGTCTTCCCATTTCTCACTTCTGACAAAGCATTAACATAGAAAAATATTGTTCTATACCAGTAAACATCAAAAGTGTGAATGATAGAGAGTGACTTGTCTGATGGAGCATCTGGATAACTATGCAGGCCAAAGACTGACAGGATCTAGGATGTGCAGTCCCTGCCCAAGAACCATTTCTCTGTGGCCAGAAACTATATAACTCTATTGCTACCAGCCAGGGACACAGCCAGTGCAATAAGACATTCTTATTATATTCTAAAAGACCCAATATAATAAAGCATTTTAAAAGTCTCATGTTTCAGGTTTTATGAACAATTCTTAGCTACAAATATTATCTCATTATTTTGTTAAAAACTTGGGAAAAATAGAGTCTAGAGAAACTGTAAGTTTGGTACTTCTGTATGTACACTGAAGGGGAGAAGGAAGTGGGTACTGGGAGGGACAGGGCATTCTTGGAAAAATTTTCATATTCATAAAGTTCTGAACTGTTTCAAGTGAAGGAAAACTGGTAAGCATGGGGAAAGTGTAGTGCTATAGAGCTTCATAATTTGCATCTCCTTGAATATGTTTTAGGGATAGCAACAACATCAAAAAATAAACACAGTTCCTCATTATTGATTTTTTTCTTGTTTGGGTTGCATGAATCACAGCTTCAATGGGGTCTTTACAGTAAAATAAAAACAAAACCTAAAATAAAATAAAACAAACAAGAAAATAAACAGAAAACAAATTAAAAATTAGGTGATGGAACTAAATAGACTTCTTAAAAGAACACAAAGAAATGACCAACAGATACATGAAAAATACTCAACATTATTAACCACCAGGAAAATAAAAATTAAAACCACACTAAGCTATCACTGTACCTCAAGAAACATGACTATTATCAAAACCCTAAGGAGAATGAGTCCTGGCAAGGGTGAGAAAAAAGAACCCTTGTGCACCATTAGTGGAAATGCAAATTAGCACAGTCACTATGGAAATCAGTGAGGTTCCTCAAAGAATTAAAAGTAGAACTACCATATCGTCCAGGAATCCCTTTCTGGAAATACAAAAGAGAAATAAAATCAGTATCTTGGGATGACATATGATATATGTATTGCTATGTCCACTGCAGAATTATTCACTATAACTAAGCAAGGAAGAAACCTAAGTATCTTAATGAATAAATTCATAAAATGTGACCATGTGCATAATGGGATATTTTTAGTCAAAAAAGAATAAAATTCTGTCATCAATGATAAAAAAGGATGGAAGTCATTATCAGTATGTTAAGTAAAATAGGTGAAGCATAGCATGAAAGGTACTGCATGATCTCATGTTATGTGTCCTCTCAAAATTTTGGTCTTGCAGATGTGAAGATTAAAATGTTAGTTTTCAGAGGTTGAGGACAGTTTCAGGAGGGAGGGAAAGGAAAGGTTTCAATGTGAATTAAATTACATTACCAGAATTTTGCATTGTCTTGAGTTAGATTATGACCTGTGTTGTGTGATGGTTTTGGCTTTTGTACTCTCCCTTGGATGTATGACAAGTTCCACAAAAGTTCCACTCAAAGTAAGAATTTTTTTTTTTTTTAGCAAATACTGTACTTTATTGAGTACAAAGGCAAAGAAACTTTATTGAAGAGTAATGTAAACTTGGGAAAGATGAAGGTGGGCAGAGTCAGAGGTGGCAACTTCTCCATGCACTAAGGTGGATATCATCTTTTTGTGGTCTTATAATTTGGAGTATGATGAAGATCTCTAACTAAAGGGGCTTTTTCCCCGATCAATGAAAGGGGTCAAAATGTAATACACTGCAAATGTATTAAATAAGGCCCATGGGTCAGGTTAGGGCACTGTGAGATTTGGGGTCTCCTAGACTGAACTTCAGGGTCAGTTGTAGGGTCATTTCTCAGGCTGGGTAAGTGAGAAAATTTGGGAAGCAATTGATGTGCTCTTCCCAGGAAATTTGAAGACCATAAGCTCAGGTAATTTAGACTGCGGAAGTTTTGAAGAATTTCTTCCATAGGCTTGGTTGCAAGTTTCTCATTTCCAGGTCACATCAAAGTAACTACTTACTCTATCAAATACAATTAGATAGACGCCTGAATGTGTTGTGGCTCAGTATGGTAGATATAAATAACAATAATATACTGTACACTTTACAAAGCTAGGAGAAATGATTTTGAATGTTTTCTCCATAAGTAAATGATAAATATTTGAGGAGATATCTGTAACTTGTTTTTAAACACTACACAATGTATACATGTGTCAAAGCATCAATGACACCTCTTATTGTGTGCAATTATGCTTCAGCGTATCAGTTAAAAATAAATCTGACATTAAGAATAGCACTGACTAAACATGAAGATGTTATCTGAGTGATGGTGGAAGGGATTGAATTAGCTAAGTCAGCTGCAGGAATAAGGCAGCCAAGTGAATGTACAAGAAAAAGTGACTAAAATTGGGGAAAGGTAGCAGCAATGGTCCCAAGTTTGTTTTTTGTTTTCTGGGAAACAAAATTTCTGGTTTCTATGTCCAAAGTAGACAATGGCCACTGGAGGAAGCATTCCTTTCTCTGATGACAGAAAGGAGCCTGCTCACAATAAAGATAAATTTGAGTCATCTGCAAAAAATTGGATGCACCTTGAGACCATAATGTTAAGTGAAATAAATCTGATGTACAAGCTTAAATATCACATGGTTCATCTTATGTGAGAAACCTAAAAAAATAAGTAAAGAGCAAAGTAAAAAATAGACAATAGGAAATAGCAAGATTGGTCTTGAACATATGGGAAGGGTACCAAGAGACAGAAGGAGCAGGGAGGAAGAAAATGGAAATAAAATTAAAATGTGTGAGGGGGTTTGTGATATGTGGTGTCCAAGTTCCACGTCTTTATGAGTACACTCGGATTGTTTATCGTTACTATGTATGGAAAACATGTACCACTAAAAAAAAAAAAAAAAAGAAAGATTTTCCTTCTGTAAGATGTTACGAATTTAAGAGTGAGACCAAACTGGGACTTAGTTCTCTTATTTATAAACAGGAGCTTTGCAAAAATCACAGCAGTTTCAGATTTTCAGAATCCTCATGAAATATAGGAAGACAGATATCCTTTTCACAAGGTTCATAGCAAAAACAAATGAGGTTACAAATCATCAATGATGAGAAATTATTCTGATCTTTAAATTTTACTGGGGATCAAACTCACTAGGTCACACTTGCCAGGGAGGCGCTTATGCCGCTGAGCTAAATTCCCGGTCCCTAAATTTTTCTATTATATGCCCATATCTGATCTTTCAAAGACTCACATTATTCCTTAATAACTTTCTTTCATTTTTATATTGTCTTAACACTTTTTCCCTTGTAACAAAGGGAGTTTATGACCTAATCCATAAAATTTTTGGTATAAGTGGGAATTCTTGGTATATGTGGTATAAAATTCTTGGTATAAGTGATATAAGTGAATTAGTTTGTTTGAAATATGAGAGTAGTATTGGGGAAGATTCTAATCTAAAAGAAACTCCATCAATCCTATTTTTGGATATAACAATATTCTATTAAAAATGAAAACAAAAGACAAAGAAATATAGTTATGAATTCTTTTGCCGATAAGACCTGAAGCTTACAACTACATGCAAGCTCAAGAATAACCTTTTCTAAGACATTTTAGGAAACAAAATAAAACATGGATTATATTGGAAAAAGCAATGTGTATAATCTAAAGAATGAAGGAAGACATGACACATTATAGCAGCATATTGTCCTTATATCTTATGATTGGCAGTTCATACAAGGGTCACAAATCCTGATGGTAGCCTCATACACAGACTGAATAAGGTCAGTATTTTCAGCTGTGTAGGTGAAAGGAAAGAAAACATTCTACAAAACTGCAAGATGATTTAAAATGCGGTGCCAGAGGTAACAGCACAATTGAGTTTAAAGATGCTTATGAAACATCTGAATATTATTGCTCTATAAAAAGAAACAGAAGACTGATTTTACTCTATCATTGCATACAAAGTTGTTATGGTTTGGATCTTAAATGTCCCCCAAAGGCCATGTGCCAAACGACTGTTGCCAGCTGTGGCATCCTCTAGAAGGTGGAGCCTACTGGAGACAGGCATTTGCATCTTTTATTTTATCCTTGTCGCCTGGCTCATCCCCTGCTCTCTGCTTCTTGGCTGCCAAGAGTTGATAAGCTTCTCTCGTACACATCCTTCTTCCATGAAATTTTTGCCTGGCAACAGACCTAAAAGCAACTGAGGCAGTAGAACAGGGACTGACACAGTGAGCCCAAATAACCCTTTTCTGCCTTAAGGGTTTTCTTATGTGCATTTTGTCATAGTGATAGAAAAGTAGCACACAAATAAAACATATACAGATAAAATTAAGAGATTTATGCTTTAAACAGATACTTGATTATTTCATGAAAACATATAACAATTACATATTCAATTGTCCAAATATAAACTTGTTTAAATCTTATGAAAGGTAAGAGAATATTTTCTCATATTAAAGGACAGATATTATGGGTTCTATACTGACTTGGCCATGCCCCACCCAAACAACGGCAAATCTTATAGATACTAAGTGCCCAAACCTGTAACAGAAAACTCACTAATTTATCACAAAGTGCAAACACTGTAATCAAACATGAATACTGAGGATTCAGCTTGGACAAAAGCAATTGTTATCTGCTGTTCAGCTGCTGGGCCTGCTTTACTCCTGGACCACCAGAGAGCTCTGGGTGCCTACTGCAGCATGTGTGCCACCTGTTTGCTGTCACTGCTGTGTTCTGCCAAATGCTCCTCAGTGTCTGGGGTCAGGCATAGTAAGGATACTGACTTAGTGAGTTATAGAAGGTACTTTCACTCCACCACTTCAATACTATGAGTTAAAAAGTAAAACATTCTGTCTAAGAATAATTTGAATACCTCCTTACCAATGATTAGCAATGCAGCATATATGTAGAAAAGACAGATTCCAAATAGAAATGTTCACACTGTGCTTGGAGAGCAGCTAGCCATTTTGTCCTGAGTTCTGCATGACAAACCCATCAGTGGGGCCACTTTATGCTAATAGAAAATAAGCTGACATGTTACAGAAACCTGAAACTGGAAGTTTGCAGTGGCTAGTCTCTTAATGAATAGAGAAAAGAAATTCATGTCAAGCTGTAACCAGGTAAAATGATGAAGAAAATCAAACTACGGGAGGAAAAAGTAATAAAAATGTTCAGTGTGAGGAACTAGGCTGACAGAAGCACAGAAATAGATTGTAAGAGCCTGTCAGGGTTCATTCTAAAGAATATACAAGTCAAGGTGAAAGACAGCTTCTAAGAGGATAACACATGTATTACTGAAAGGAGAACCCTAGGAACCATATTTTATAGCCTCTTTTCCCTTGTATTTAGGCATTCCTATTTAATTAACACTACCACCAATGTATAAATGGAAGTAGTATTCATCCTCTCCAGGACAAATTTGAAAGCAACTATTTAAATTTCCGTAAGCTAGATATAGATGATGACAGTTCTATAGAACAGTAATTCTCAAGCTTTCAGTGACAATCAGAATAAGTACTTCTCATTCAACAGGTCTTACCATCTACACTCCAGTGAGCTCAAGAGTGATGCTGGAGAGACTGATCTGCAGACTATTCTGAGGGATAATGAAGTCACGTGTCCAGAAGAATGTCACTGTGGGAATAAATGTCACCTACTATTCATAAATGAACTTCTGCTATACTAATGACTATATTCTATAAGGTCTAGTTGCCAGAACAGCTATAATTATCCTTACAATAGATAAAATAATTAAAGAATGATCTACTACAGTATGAGCATTTAACAGAGACTTGAGAGAAATATAGAAGAGATGCTTTGAAAAATGTGAAGGAAAAATAATCAATAAAAAATAGAAGGGAGAAAGGAAGTGAATTAAACATGAGAGTGGAAATGAGGATCCTGGTGCACTGGGGACATGTCAATACAGAAACAGACTGAACTAGACAAAAGAATTTGCATTAGCAAATGTTGAGGACTTGAATCTCAACACAAAACGAGTTTACAGATATGAAATCTAGAAGTCCAGGTTTTGTGAAAAATCTATTAAAGGAAGTTCTAAAACAAGACATAACCCATGCTTTTAAAATCATTTGTTATAAGAAAATTGTAACAGGTAATTGTTCTCTAATCATACTTTATATTACACAGTGCTTAATACCCAGAAATGGTTAAAAATGTTAAGAGTAAGATTTTCTGCTCTTACTTCAAGATTGATGTATCAGGCTTTTGGAGTGTTTAACAACCAAGGCTTGGAAAGTAAATCTAAGGAAGAAAGGCCTGAAATGACAGTCAATATTTTGGCTCTTTCCCTTCACATAAATTAGGATCCAGAGATTGATAAGACCCCTCTAAGAGTCCTGCAACTCCAGTGAGTTACCTAAACTCCCGAGGGAAGGGAATGTTGGATACATCAATGTACATTTTGGCCAAACAGAAGGTCACTAAAGAGGAAAAGCAATATGGTCAAGTGAGGGGAGGGAGAAGCTGAAGCTGGACATTGGTCACATGTGTTGGGGTGAGGCAAGACAGGTCTGAGGGCAGAGTGCCTAAGGGAAGTTGATTCAGTCCAGAGAACACTCAGTACTAAAACAATCTGGGTAATCATTTGCTAGGCAAAAGTTGTGCCACGCTACGCCAATCTGTCAAATGTATAAATAAACATTCCTATGGTGGATGAGCAGTTCTTTTCCTCCCATCCAAAAAGAGGGTTCTACCAGACCTCAGCTTTCATCTCTCTTTTTTATTTTTCCATTCTCTCACCACTGTTCGCTCAAGGAATATCTAAAGCTGCAGTAGGGCAGTACATATGGTGTCTGAACATGAACCACGGTGAGAACAAATGATGAGTGAGGGAATACTTCTCCTTGTATATGCAAAAGGTGGTAGAGTGAATCAATGTGTCAACATTCATCACAGAGGTGTATTGATATTGACATCATTGGGTGTTAAACTTGGGGCAAAAAAATGAGTTCCCTAGGGCCAGAAAAAAATATACAAGCTTGCAAGAGACTAAAAATAAAGAAGCATATTGATTTTACCAGTGGTTAAGCATGGGGCAAACAGATTCTCAAGAATCACAAATGTATATGGGTCTGTTTGTTGTATGCTTCATTCCTGTATTTACTTTCCTTTCATGGATTTTGATTAGAGTGGTGTCTTATAACTACAAAGAATTGTGCTCAGAGCATTATTTTAAAATCAAGTCCTGAATAGGAAACAAGATGACACAGTAACAGTGACCCCAATAATCAAAACTGAGCCAAAAGCAGCAATTTCCATCTTCTCACTTCAGGGAAATGTATCACAGGCTGAGATTTTCACCCTTCATAGAATCCTTTAAGTTAATCGTTCAACAGTGGGCCTTTAACAATTCAAATAAATACTACCTGGCCCCACATATGTACAGGGGCCTACCTGGGCAACAACTATCATTTGGGTTATTCATCCATAGCCTAGAGAAAAGGGAAAAAAACAAGGTTACCTGTTTCAGCTACTGTATGAAGAGCTTCCTGCGGTGGTCTGGCTTGGCCTGGCCCAGTTTGGTAAGGCTGGCAGCTTAAGGAACGTATGTCACATAGTTGGTGTTTATATGCTGCTGCAGGTGACAATAAGCAGGCAGAGGGACAAAAGCATGTCTGGCCCTGCCTCCCACTGCTCCTGTGTGCTTTGATGAAAATTATTCTGGGACACACTGAGTTTTGAAGCTGCTGGTCTTCTTCAGCCACAGGAGCTGCTGCAGTTTTGGAAGAAAAAAGATATGGCTGCAGAGACACTGACTATTGTGTCCTCCTGCTACCTCCACAGTGTTGTTGCCAAAGAAGGAGGACAAGGGGAAACAGTTATTTCCTCAGGTCAACTAGACAATGTAGACAGAGGAGTTTGCTCACAGCCCTGAGGGGGCAAGGTGGGAGCAGCCAGAAGTGGGTGCCACAAACAAGAACTCCAGGTTTTCAAATATAGGATATGGATTTTTCTTCTTCACAAAAGGCAAAATTGCAATCTGCTATATGAGTCTCACAAGATCACTCATCCACTCTGATTAACCCTTTTTTCAGACAGTAATTTTGTCTGCAGTATGATATGCCATGTTAAACTGCCACCATCATATTATCCAGGAAGAACTTCTCCATTTATTTCACACTCTCCAAATTGTCATATGGTCATGCCATGTGCCCTGTTTTATTGGCCATTTATGTTCTCATTCCCAACTGCCAGAGCCCCTTACTGAGGGACATGCTACAATAGATGGTTTCTAGTTATTGTCACTGTTACTCCCTTGGATGCCACTCAGCAGGTCAAAACTGTTAAACATGCTCGCTGTATGCTCTAAATTCAATTACAAAAACAAAAGAGGGAATTCTGTACAAAACTTATACCTCATAATAGTCTTCACTTGGCAGTATACACTACTGACCTTTTAAATTCTACTAAAGATGGAGGTACAGCAGCATAAAGAATTAAATCAGATAAAAGAAAAAAGCTAGGAAGGGTCCTTTGGAAAGATTTTCACCCTAGAAAATGGAATGGACATAGCTTAGTGCTCTTTTGTGGTCAACCTATTGACCAAGGTAATTCCTGAGGAGACTTAACTGATCTTCATAGATAGCAAGAGATTAACTATAATTAATACAGGTCTCACTTTAACTTGGTCTTGGGCATCTAGCAGAAAAATGTAGCCATAAGAAAGAAAATTGCCTACAAAAGTTCTCCAAACACAACTCCTCCAACTTGATCTAACCACCCACTGATTACAACTACAAAACATAAAAGGAGGAGATGTAGGGATGTCTAAAGCTGGAAATTAGTTGTATATGTGGGTGAGGCAAGGCAGGTCTAAAAACAAAGAGCACCAGAGACAATTGCTTCGGTCCAGAGAACACCCAATCCCCAGACAACCTAAGCAATCAGTTGCTAGGCAAAAGTGGTATCACATGACACCAACCTGTCAAATATATAAATAAAAGTTCCTACATTGCTAGAGCAGTTCCTTTCCTTCCAGCCAGAGAGAAGACTTCACTTGACCTCAAGTTTCATTTGTCTTCTTTATTTTTCCATCTTCTCACCATCATTCTCTCCTAGGAACATCTAGAACTGCAGTCAAATGCTACAAGCAATATCATAACTCATTCTACAAAATTACACAGCTGGGAAAGGGAAGAGCTAGAAGAACTAAGAGGTTCCTTGCATGGCCCCAAAAGTAACCCCCCAAAGGAGATTTAACAGATCTTTTCAAATGCAGATAGGTAAATTTTATTTAAGATAGGTCTTATTTACTTGGTTTTAAACATCCATCAAGAAAACATAATGAAAAGAAGAGTAATGAAATTATACAAAGAGCCAGATTATAACAAGGGGCTCCAAATAACACACCAGTACAAATTGGTAATCTGCAGCTGCACTTACATTTTGTTGATAGCCATGACAAGTGACAATCTCCAATCCTATGAGCTCTTCCAAAGATATGGTTTCATCTTTTCCATTATGTTATTTTATTATACTTTCAAGGACCCCTCAGGCATGGATATGGCTTCTTGTATAAGTGTACTATATAATAAAAATGACACCATATATTTTATCTAGAAGCTTTGCTACCTTTGTGCTATATGCTTTCTGTTATTTATTCCAGACTTTATATGTGTTTGTATTTAACTGAAACCTGTCACTAAAAAAGGTCTTCACATCTACAATGTAGAGGCTAGATTCCAGGTTCTGATATCTGTAATAAAAATGAATTTTAGTGGCTCAATGGTCATAAAAACATAGATAGTTTAGTTAGTATGTTCTCCATTGTTATAACTGAAATAGGAGAACTTTAGATTTTTTTTTATTGACAAAACAGGCAGGAGTTCATATGCTCTTAAACTCTACCTATTATACTTGGGTTAACTAGATTGAACAAACACAGGTTAACAGCAGCTATAAAGGTTTTATGCCAAATGTCTCTTAACTTTGTCTGACTTATACAAAATTTAGAAGCCACAATTCACCAGTACTGTTCATTTAATTATTGAACCTTGTTTATTTAATGTGGTTATAAAACAAAGCTTAAGCATCAAAGACTTGCTAATGTTCTTGTCCTCTTTTCCAGACTATGAAAAAAAAAAAAAAAGGAAACAAACCAGATGGTTCTTCAAACAAACAGAACCCAATATTCCCTTGCATCTTATTCAGATAAGGGGGAGTGAGACTTCTGATTCCTGACCACTCAGAGTGAATGTTCCCACTTAGTATGAACAGCCAAAAGTAAATAGATGTTTGCCCTTTTCCATCTTGAAAAGGATGAGTCTTTGATGGGGAAAAAAGAATGGATGGAAGAAATAAAGATGGAAGAAATATATATTCTACAGACATTTAAAATGTCTTTTCATTCCAGGACTAACGTACCCAAAATCCCTTAAAGATACTTAAAGTCCATAAATCACATTACTTGATAAGGTATGAGCAGAAATATGATACTAAAAAAATGTGCCCCTGCTTTTCAATATCTTTTACCTGTGAGTGAGCCATCAATTTTTTCATATAAAGCAAACCCAAACTTTCTAGTCACAACTTTCTAGATCCACCTTCAAAGACATAAATATTTCCCAGACTATAATGCTTCTCTTTCTTCTTTTTTTTTTGGTCTTTTTCATTTTTATCGGTACCAGGGATCAAACTCACGACCTCCTGCTTGCAAGGCAGGTGCTTATGCCGCTGAGCTAAATTCCCAGCCCCTATGCTTCTCTTTCTTGAGATCCCATAGTCTTTTTCTTTGAGTATGTGTATTAAATCCATTTATGGTGCTTTTAAAAACCATAATTATTTTAAAAACAATATCTGAGGACACAAAGCTCAGAGTTTACATAGGAGCCTTTCACTATCACATGGAGATTCTACCATCAAGGTGATCCTGGAACAAGTCATTCTGTCAATTTGAAAGTTAGTTTCCTTTTCTGTAAAATATGAATAATGGTCTTCCACTGTTATGAAAGGATTAGATGCTGATGTGGATAGAAAGCATCTGGTTTTTGCCTTGCTGCAAACCCTTAAGTCTTTGTTATGAGACCAAAATTGAGGTCTGGAAAATGGAGAGAACAAGTCCAAGGCTTGATGCCAAAGAGATTCTTTAAGGACTCTTACCAATTCTTTACAAGTTGAAGAAGGGACACATAGAATTCAATGAGCAAAAGTAGTTCAATAGAAATGAGGAAGACAATGAAATTTTTGTTTTTAATATCTTTATGTTTATATTAGGTCAAAGGAAGATTTGACCAAGATTTTGAACAAAATATGCTGTTGGACATTTGGATACTGCATATCTCTATCATTTAGGAAAATGTAGGGTATGACTGAAATATCAATTTAAGAGAACCCACAGTTTAAAAATCTGGACCTTCAATTTACTCCAAATTTAATTTGCAACACTAGAGAAAGTGCTTACCTAGTTAAAATTACTCAGTCTCTTGCATATCAGAAATGTCATGAGTGACCCCAGAAGACTTTACAAACTGGACCCACTGGATTCATTTATGAATGAATGCTAGGCTCCAAATATCCACTAGAAGAGAAAATGGAAGGACTATCAGAGCGAGACATACAGTCCTAAAGTTTAAGGCCCCATAAGTAGCAGCCTTGAAATATTTTCAAAACATTATGACAGCACTATAGCAACAGCACTCATTTAAATTACAGAGATATCCTCTCCAAAGACACTTGAAGGCTTTTTGATACAGCAATGACATTTTATAAGTTTCACTAAGTGATCTGAATTGATTGAAAATGTGAGGAAGTTTAAAACACTGAAAGTTCCTCAAGGGCATTTTTCCCTGGTGAATGTTCTGTTATTTTTAACAGTGTTTTCCCTCCATCACAATCTGTTGCACCATTTTGTGTGACTTGTTTCTTTTATACAGTCCAGTTATAACACATGCTCTTCCTTGGCTGACCTGAACTCAAGTCACTTCACGCAGGTGTTAGGGGCTGTCTTGTAAGTCTCATACCTCATGATCTAGACTTGTGCATTCTCTTGGTGACGTAGTTCATCTAGATTCTCATCTTAGATAGAGACACAATGGATGAAACTTTAGTAATGAGATTACAAAGAACTGGGAAAGATATTTTTAAAGAGGAAATAAATATAAGATTAATGCCGAAACTGTTACCAGTGGGCTCTTTTACTGCTCAATAGTAATCCAGCAACAGAAAGAGTATGGAAAATATGAACCTTACAATTATGCACTTCCAGAGGGGGAAAAAAAATGGAAACAGGGTTCTCTTTTTTCTCCCACATAACTGCAATTATATTCATATATTGCCAGGAGTAATCGTTTTAGTTGCATCTACATGGAATATTATTATTCTCACAATGAAACAATTCACTGTAGAAATCAAATAAGAAATTCCAACAAAATGTTAGGATTTTCCTCAGTACTTCAGTTATTGGCTTAAAAGGAAGTGGAAGAAACATATACAAAATCCAACATTCAGAAAAGCAAATCAAGTTATAAGAATTGATGCACATATGCTGAAATATGACAGAATTGATACAATGAAAACTACTTGCAGATTAATATGTTAAAACTTTACATCGCTTCTTCTATTAAATTGAAATCCCCTAGGCATATAGATGGTAGATATTCATGGAGAATAAAACAATATTAAAAGCTTTTTCCCCTACACTGTGGTTAGAAACACCTAACTCAAATTAAATACTGGGAAATCTTTGCCACCTGTCTTTTAGATATAGAAGCAGCCAGATTAGTGACTATTTACTTACAGCTTTTGCACCCTGTGGTTGATATATCTGGGGGAAAGAAATATGATTTTATGAAAGTACAAAATTAGGTTTCCTGAATAATATTGCCACTATAATGCCTTTATAGTCTACTTAAAAATGGCAACTGCAGCTTACATGAATACACTGACATACTTAGTTCTAAAAGTAACTTTCAGTTTGCACTTTACTTTCTGAGGCTGTCTCTGAATGAATGCATCTTATCCCAGCTGTCTTCAGGATTCAGATTTACACAAGGATTACAGAAATCAAAAATTGTAGTTGTTTGATAACAGGGTCCACACTTACCCATTAGAATATTATGGTGACTAGTTATAGTGACTAATAGTACACTATAATGTTTACATTTGAATAAATTGATTATTCTAGAGTGAAATCCAGTTAACACTAAGTCTAGTAGGCTGCAAAAATGTTCCATTACTCATTGATAAGTTATAAGTGTCATTATGACCTGACACAGAATCCACAGGTGACAAAAGGAAATCATTATCCTCATCATATAGGCAACTCCATGTAGTCTGTGTTTAGCTCAGATTCAGATCAGGACATTTGTAATACAAAATTCAAATGCCACAGTTTGAAATAATTAGTAAGCTTCTTTTCACAACAAATCCTGGAATTGTCTTCGTTTCCTTTTTTTAAATGCTCATTTAAAAAATTATTTTCAGTAAGCATGATTTGGCTAATACTCAACTGCTATTTTTTTTTTTTAGTAAGTATCTCTATGTACAAATCCCTCAGGATGAATCAATTATGTATTCCAAAGATATACCAATAAAAAAGAAATTAATTTTTTAAAAACTAAAAAGTAAAGCTTAATCTGCAGAGTGCAAGTACTGCGGGGTGGTAGAACTTTCAGAGCTGGAGCTGAATGGCAGGTCCCCAGATCACTGGGATGTATGTCCCAGAAGAGGACTGTGGGATCTCACCAGACCTCTCTCTTTGCTTTCTTGCTGTAGATTTGACTGCTCACCCAGATGAATTCCCCCTCCATGGTGTGCCACTCTCATCACAGCCCAAACTAAGAGGGCGACTTAGTCTTAAACTTAGGTCTCCAGAACTATGAGTCAACTATGTCAAGTATCTCCTTACAGTGTAAAATGACTAAAAGTATATGTGTGTATCTTTTTGTGTGACAGCCTTATGAGTCAGAGATAAGAAGTCTTTGCTGATTTGAGAGTTCTAATTTTAGGGTCAAATAGTCAACCCATTAGCATTAGATTTTGTGTCATAACACCAAACTTCTGATACTCAAATTCCCCATGTACTGCATGCAGTTATCAGCTAAGGTGCCCAGAAAACACACCAGAGCATGTATATAAATGTGAATACATGAAACAAGGATGAAAAGAGAAACACAATTCAAACAACAGGTTCCAATCCCAACACAATGCATAGAATTTCCTCAATATTTCAGTTCTTGGCTTAAAAGGTAGAGGAAGAAAGACATGTCAACCAGTTTTTACATGAAGTAAAAACATAGAGACTTCTGAAATCTCTTCAAATTCCATAACTGTATCTAAGTGATGTTTTTATCTATATAACTTTAACTTTAATTTTGTGTACATATTATTTTTCTGCTAAAAACACAGGGTAATGTTTTAGGACATTGTTATAGACTCAAATACAATGAGTTCTAATCCTAGATCTTATTTTAACTTAACTGTCAAATTCAAACACATTATTAAACCTCCTTTTATTTTTTCAATATCAGATCCTATCCAAAATGTTTCTGTAACAATTAAATACATGTAAAATACACGGTACTCAATAAATATTAGATGATATTATATTAGATAGAAATTAATCATACTGAAGAACATAGAAAAGTATCTGTTTACTTTATTTTTCTTCATTATCAGCTTTTAGAAATGTTGGATTATATCTCCTTTAAGCCACAAAAAGCTGTGGGAGATGTAGCCTGGCTTTCTGCAGGTGCCAGATACAAATAGGAGAAGCAATAACTATAACCCCACCTACACTATGTGCCCTAGGCTTGATGCAAATACATAGTCCCATCCAGGAGCTGTCTGAGCACACTGAAAAGATAATTAATGGGGGGTTTTGTTGCAGAATTTTGACTTAATTTAAGGCTCTTGGTCAGAGACTTCAGTTATTAATTCTCTAGCTTATCATGGATACATATTTATTCTTTCTCCAGAATAAAATGATCTAAGTAGTTGACCAGAAACTGATATAATAGCATGGCTGAAGGTTCCACCTCTCATTTTTGGGAATGTTTTCCTAATCAGAAGCACTTTCGAAGAAGCACAAGAACAGATGTTTATAGGAAGCATCGTACATCCAAGGGTACATGAATCCAGGGTATGGCAAGGCTTTCAAAAAATAAAAATGAGCTAGTTCTTGCTCCAAAGGGCCTTATTAATTTATACAAAGATGTTTACAGCCAATTCCAGTGACTGTAATACAAGGCCATTTATTCAACATGGACACTCCTTTGAATTTTTGAGTGTTAAAGAAGCATACGCTATCTTACCCTGAGTATTTAAAATTATCTTTAGGAAAGTTCTTTTTCAGCTTCACAAGAATAAAAATATTTCTGTGATAGATCCTTAGAGGTAAGAGTGTATTATTTCCTGTTATTTTGCTCCTGTTGATATTCAAACAGATACAGTCAACAGTCACTGAAGTCATTACATACTTGTTAGACAGCATTCTTTGAGGTGGCTGATCAAACCCAACTACCCAGTTACTTAAACTCATTCTTCCAAATACCTAGAGAGGATTCCGCAAATTTCTTCAATTCATACCTGCCATTCTTGTGAGATAAAAATTAATCTGTTCCCTGCCATGAAGAAGGTGCTATTTCTCTTGAGTCAATTCCTTTAAACACAGAACCTTCATATTACATATACTGTGAAATAGTCTCCTCTAATGATCTGCCCAGTACCTTCTGCTTAAATCTGGCTGTAGGAGATTAAGGATGGTGGTGTTCAGCGGTCCCAAGAAACCTCTATGAAATACTGACAGTACCAATGGAAAGGGAACATTCTCTTAACTGAAAATATTATATATTCTGTCAGAGGCCAGCATATCTGCACGAGGCACTAAATTTAAATAGAATGCCCCTTAAATCAAAGATTTAAACTCTGTGTCAATTACTACAAAACTCCTAACAGATTACAATCCTATATGATGCAGCCTACTTGAGGAAAGGAATGAACAGCAAGTTACAAATGAAGTAACAAACTTGGCACCTACTAAACTGCCTTGATTTTTGCCTTTTTGATTGTTTTCTGGTGTAAGTCAACATGGCTTCCAAGAAGACTGTCAACTGCCACTGCTACTTTGGCAATTCATGAATGATGAAAAGGATTTCTTCAGGACTTTTCATCTGAGAGAGTCCAAATGTGTAACCACATCTCAGCCTAGCACACATTTCCAACATGGTCCTTATAATCCAATTTGTATGTCAGAACATAGCGCAATGCAATTCTGTATGGCTTGGGAATATTTTGTTTTTAAGGCATTCTATCGCAAATTCTTATGTTCTCCCCAAGGAGACAGACGTATAAAAGACATTGTAGGGTGCTGAGCTAGGTAAACAGATAGAGGTTTTTCTGACTTGGCAAGGAAATTTAAGAAATTACAGAAAATGCAGTGTTTGATGATGCAATGTCAAGTTTATAGTCCTAAATTTGCTTCTGCTACCACAAAATCAAAGTAAAATTTTTGGTTTTGATACTAGTAATTATCCACTTTATAAACTTGTTCAGGAAATAATCGCTTGCCTCTGTTTTTACACTTTCATAAACAAATGGAGAGAATTTTCTACTTTTAATTATAGTGAACTAAAGTTCTTATGTGACATAAATATTTTCACAAAGCATTCATGAGAGTAAAATTCAAAGAGCAAATATACTCTATGTGGCCAAAAAATGATGTTCACCTTCTCGAGGTGTCATCTACAGCTGCTTATCATATCTGAGTTATATGGAAGCAAATGCGACTTTAATCAAATGAAGAGATTTTCCAGAGTTGGTTGTTATAGATTCTGCTATAGAGGCCCGTATAACCTAGAGGGACTTAGACAATTACAAAATTCTTTGATGTAAAGTTTACTTATGCTACTTTCAAACTGTGAAGATACTTTATGATTTGTCCCAAGATGAACTGCCTAGGACTATAGATCGTTAACTTCTTTCCCAAGAGATTGTGAAGGATTAGAAGGTTACAATTTCAGTTCAACTCTATTAACCAGGTATGTGGAGTTAATTCTCTTCCTTCTTTATAAACTAGATGGCTGAATAATGCCCATCTCTTCTGCCCACATGAAGTCACGTGGTGGATTACATGAGATAATGAGTGGAGAGGAGCTATATAAACATTAATGATTTGTGTAAATTCAGAGAAACATTCACTCATGGAATACCAGGCAAACTTTCCTTCCATCACACAATACCTTCAAATGTAACATCACTGTTACTTTACTTACTGTCACAAAGACATGAATTCTACTCCACATCCAGGAAAATTCCTATTGAATATATCTTCAAAATATATTTACAACCTGACTACATTTCATCGTTACCTCTGTACCAGCACCCTAATTTGAGTTACCACTGTCTCTCAGCTTTTTTCCCTTGGTACTCGGAATCAAATGTCTCTCACTTTTAACAATCTTTTCAAGACACACTCCTTAAGACTGGCTTCATACTGGTCCATTTGTCAGCACTGACTGAACTACACAAAAACATTTTTAAATATTCTTGATGTTTAATTCCTTGATTCTTTCCTAAATCTTGAATTTCAGACCTGGTGGAAAGTGTCTCTATATAATTTATACATGGAGAGAGAGAAGCTCAGTGAGACAAAACAATCTCGCCACGCCACACAATTGTAAAGCACAAGTTAGAGCCACAACATAGATGACCTTGCTGTGTCACACAAGGCCCCACCTCCAAGTCTCTGGAAATATGCAGAATAATGAGGTTGATACACTGAAAGTTCCAGCTACAGAGACTGGGGATTTTGGCTGCAGAGCTCCTGCTGCCATTCGCAGAGAATGATTTGACGACTATAGGGGCAAAATGCACTACCTGTTTACAGTGAAATACTTTGTCTTTTGACACATTGACTTAACAGGTGGTGCATCTACTTGGATCCCCTGTCTCTGCTGCATTTTATGACCATCCTTCAATTTATCTGATTCTTTCATTTAATCTTTGGATGATTTTGTTTTCCTTTTCAGTACAAATACTATTCTCTTCAAATGCTGCCTGTGGAAATTATGCCACATCATGAAGGTCTTCTGACCACCCCATTAGAAAAGATTAAAACAAAGCACAAACACACACACACACACACACACACACACACACACACACACACACAACAGCATTGAATATTCATGAAAGCATGAAGCTAAATATTTACATTTTAGAAATATATAAAAATATAAGAATTAAAAATGTTAAATGTTTACTTATATGTAGTTTAAAAATCACTACATTGGCCAGGCATGGTGGTGCTCACCTGTAATCCCAGCACTCAGAATCTTTAGACAGGAGGATTGCTGCAAGTATAAAGCCAGCCTGGCCTACAAAGTGAATTCAAGGCCAGCCTGAAACCCTGTCTCAAAAAGACAACAACAACAAAATATCACCCTCATTAATTATAATCTAATTAATTCACTGGCTTTGTTCTGGAATCCCGAGTCTCAGCTCTTCAGACAGGAAAAGAGTAGTTCCAGATGGTTCACATACCCAGAGAAAGAATAAATCAGGCTACAATTTCTCAATTATACTGGCAATATGGTCTTTCCTACTGTAGACTAGGCGGCTTCTCCAAGGTCCCCTGTTAGTGGGTGGCACTTCTGGTGATTGTTGCAGAGACCCCATTTGCTGAATGATGGGGGAGTTTGCACTGCAGTGGTCCTACCTACTTCAAATGAGTACCTTGGGGACCTGTCTCTATCTTAGCAGAAGAGGCAGCAAAGTTCAGGAGTGAATTTGTTGTAGGAATGTTCCTCTTAAGACTTTGAAGCCCTGGTTTGAACATTTTGCTAATCCCTTTTATGGCAGACAGTAGGTTATGAGTAACACTAATGTCATGAAGCTAACATTCTTAACCCATTCCAAGTTATCAATATAAGGTGACCTGGGGTCTACTTTTAGTTTGTTCTTTATCAGAGTTCACCCTCGGAGAACTTCAATTTGTTTTTAGAAAGTTTAGGTCTTACAAAGACATGTTTCCTATAAAACAAAAGGCAGATACACTGAAATACAAAATACATATTATGTATGCTTATCACCAAAAAACTTCCTTATGTTTCTGCCATCTGAAAAACTCATTCCTAAGCATAGTAGGAATAAATGATACCCCAGAACTCAGTGAGGTTTGCATTGCAGCTGTTGTATCTACTGAAGGTCACATCAGAGAGGCATAAATTTAGCTAAAATTGATAGAATTATTTTCTTGTGGGATCTTAAACCAGTAAGGGAGCATTTTTTCCTTTCCTTGCATGTGTTCATAGGGCAGAAAACATACAGAACTGGTGCTGTGGCTCAATGACAGAGACTATGTGCATTCTGAATTTCCACTCTGCTGTCTCCCGGTGGCTGACTCCCGACAACGGCTAAACCAGGGCTTGGTCAAATCTATATGAAAGCAATGCACTGCAGATTAAGATGCAAAAGGCTATGTTGTTCCTCATCCAGAACTCAGACAAGTGATCATCTCTAAGTAACAATCATACTAACATACTAACTTGGCAGTGACCTAGAAATCAAAGGTTGAAGATGGTTTTGGCATATATATTTCTATCACATCAAATATTTTTCCAAAGACTTCTGAAGTAGGACACATTAGCAGAGTAGATGGAGTATCAAATTTTTGTTAATCAAACACAGAAATCATGACTTTGATTTAGAAAGTGTTTCCTAATCCATTATCCTTGGGACATCAGTTATGTACAATGCACTTTTCATAGGCAAACATTTGTTATCTGTAGAGTTTAGATAATTCATAGTTATTTGGGTTTAGAAGGTAGCTGTGAAGTATAGATGGAAGAGGGATGGTTTCTGCCTTGCATGAAACCAGGGTTGAAATCTTGGGTTTGGAGCCTGAAAGCAAAAGCCCTGGCCAAATAGCATTCTCAAAGTCCCATTTTTCCTTATCTATATAATAAAGTAATATAATTTTCAGATTTTATACTTTTAATGTTCTTATTCATTATTTAAAATAGTTTTCTGGCTCAAAGTAGATGTCAATAAATAATGATTGCTTTTAAAATTAGACCAATTGAATATAAACACTGGTCTCCTGAGGGAATAGTTACAAATGCAAATACTATGTCATCCCTTTTTCCTTGGTCAGTCAGAGCTTTAGGTGATAGGGCCTAAGAATATTTGATTTTTAATAAGCCTCATTAGAAATTAAAGTACAAAGCTTGATGTAAAAAATCAAGATGTCTATCTGCTTAGACATTTCTGTTTAGAAACATTTTCTACAAAGGATTAGCAGTAAGACAAATTTGCACTTAAGTATAGCACAAGTCAAAATTGTAAATATATAAATTACTAAACATGAGTAAGCAATTTTGGAATTTAGAATCAATGTTTATTTGCAGAGATAAATTATTGCAACTTTGATTTATATTCAAATTGAGAAAAGAAAGCAATGCAAAAATCTCTTTTTTTTTTCCCTTACTGTGTCAGTGGGTGAACAAATAGAGATGAATTTAGAGGAAAAAAAAAACAGAAGCATATATTGGTGTGTGCTAAGACAGTGTCAGAAAAAAAAATGGTAGAGCAATAATGTTAGTAATGATGGTGCCTATGGTAACAGAAATGAAATTTAAATGTTTGGTAGGTGCTAGGCTTGTCCTAAGCAATTTTCATACGTGAATTGTATGCATATAATAATTGACACTAAACTAAATAGTTACATGCAATGCATTATTAGGCAAGAAAAATTGCTAACCTAATACTTCCCAAATCTTTTCTTTACCTTGAATAGAATTGGTCACAGTAATATTTCTACAATTCTTCCTGGAGAAACCCATTTCTCTGCATAAACCCCAAAGATCTGCACGAAGCAATAAGACAAAGCCAAATGGCTCCTTAAGATGGGCCAATCACATGGTGTCATCGCCCCTAAGCCAAGTCTCGTGTTAACTAGGATTATTCTGGACTCAACATTTAAAAACAAAACACAAATATCATTTCTTTGTCATAAGAGCAGTCTATACTTGTTGATTAAGTTTCTGTGTGACTGAATTTGTAATGAAAATTCACACGGAAAGTCTCTTCATCCTTTCAAAGTGTATTTGCTCACATAGTGTTCCAGGTCCCCTTCATTATCTCCCTTAGAACTTGTCTTTCTTTTATCCATGTGTGTCTATGACTCCTCTCTCTCTCTCATCCTTATTAAAATTTGTCTTCTTTTTCTCTATCGTCTTTCTCTTCTTTTCTCTCAATAACTGATCCTGGGACCCCACACGCAGCCTTCTACCCAATTTATCTTCCTCTTCAAATTCACCTCTGACAAAAAATCTGGACCTCACTTTGATCTCTGCCTGAAATTACCCTTTACTTTTCCTTAATATTTCTTTCTTTCTCTCTTGGTACACAGAGTATTAATTAAACTTAATTAGTGATGTGGCCATAAATAACAAAAATAGTGCCTAGAAATATCTATAACTTTGAATTCTTTAAAGGAAAAATGTTATAAAGGTTGACTATGTCAACTTGAGAAGTTTAGAAGCTTAACAAAACTTTGGCTGAACAATCCCACACCCTTGGGTATAAACAACTCAACCTAGAGCATCTCTTTACCTAGATGACATAAAGGGGAAAGGGGAAGGACAGACTTGCTTTTTTTCTTTGGAGTAGACCCAGTTACCACCTTCAGCTTGCACGTTGTCTCCTGGCTCTCAGCAGCATATGCTGTCCTCATAGACCCACTGACCTCCTGATACAGACCTGCGTGGACAGTGCAATGAACTCCAGACCTTGCACTGAAACATTTGGTCTCCAATGTGCAGATACCCTATGCATGCTTTCTCATCCAACTCAGGGGGTGGCCATGGTAAGCTGATCTGTGAGTTCTTAAGCATATCGTGTGTTATATTCATTTGTTTAATAAAACATAGATGCAAATGCTATAATCAGTTACTATGATGTGTCACATATGCAGTTAGAAACAAAGTATAATAGTAACTTGCCTGCAGTTAGATCTGGTAAGTTCTCAAAGCAAAATTACCACAACCCTGATAGGAATGAGATTCCTATCCAATAATTATCATTGAACTCCAAGCAGATTTCCCTCATGGAATGCCTGATGACTAGGTTTTTTTTTTTTTTTTTCCTCTATGTGAGTGAGTATCTGATTGATTGACTTTTAGTCTGCTGTTGTTCAATAGATGTTGGTACCTTTAATTACTGTGGTTGTCACTTAACTCTAATCTCAAAGCTCTTCTCATATTCTGAAGAATGAGCAAGTGCTCATGATTTTGAGAGGTAGGAGGGCTAGATATTTTTATTTGAAAAGTTGGTTTGATTTTGATAATAGATGGTCCTTTGAGGTATGATTCATTGAGATGCTCAGTTATGGCTTTGTTGTTGTTTCCTACACACAATCTGATTTAGACAAGTGTATCTTCATTGCCAAGAGAGATAAACATTGTGAATGAAGACATAGGGGGAAACAACCATAAAATGCCTCATTTGGAAGACGTATCAAAGTAATTTTATTAGTGTGACAAATGTTTGAAAGATCAGTATGTAGAGATTTTTGGAGAAAGTCTGTCAGGAAAAACAGTGATACCTCAGACTACGAATGCTATTCTTTGGGAACAATTTGGTTCACAAACAGAAACATACGGATAAATGCTTTTGTTTGCAAACTCTGCAGCAGGCGACAGGTATTTCTGAGGACGTCTTTACCACAGGAGTACAAATATGTCCATTATTTCCAGAATCATGGAACAAATTGAGTTCATGAATCGAGGTACAACTGCAAATCACATTCACTGAGAATGGTTATTTTAGCACTTTATGTGATAGTTAACAGATTTTGAGTAAGAAATGCCCAATTAAATTGGATCAGCACAGTCTGGGTGTGGCTGAGGAGATTTACTGAAGCCAGAAGACTCACTCTGGGTAGGCCTGTCACCTGAATGGTATAAGGGAGAAACAAAGAAGCAAGTCTTGCTTCTCTTTCTTGGGAAAAGGTCCAGTCATCATCTTCATCTTCAAATGCTATGCCCTGGCTTCCAGCAAGACTCTTTGCCTTTCCAGGGTGGACTCATCAGCCTGCTAGGTCATATCCTTCATCCTTCTGATACAGAGTCATATGGGACACCACCACTACTACAGTGAGTTCCAGGCTTCAGAATGGACCCTTCAGATCTCCATTGTACAGACAGCCATTGGAATCTTCTTCCAAATGATGTATTTAATGATTGATTCATCCACATAGTCTATAAAAACTTCAGAGAAGATCTAATGCCAATATTGTCCAAAGTTTATAAAGAACGGGAATTATTACTGTCAAACTCATTCCTAAAAGTTAGCTTCACAATAATGCCAATATTAGAAAAGCACTAAACAAAAATAGAAGAATGAGGAGGAGGAGGAGGAGGAAAAGGAGGAGGAGGAAGAAGAAGAAGAGGAGGAGGAGGAGGAGGAAGAGGAAGAAAAGTAGTAGTAGGAGGAGAAAACTATAAGTCAGTATCTTTAATGAACATAGATGCAAGTTCCTCCACCAGGAACTGGCAAATAGAATGCACTGAATTACTGAAAGGATTATACATCATAACAAGATAGACATCATAGCAGAATGCAAGGATGATTCTACACATAAGATAGTAAATGAAATAAGTTATATAAACAGAATCTAGGATAAAAATCACATGATCATATCATTAGAGGCAGAAAAATCAGACAAAATCCAACATCTGTTAGATTTTAAAAACCTAAAAATTAAGTAGAGAAAGACCTTATCTGAATCTGATAAAAATTATTTATGACAAACCTATTGTTAACATCTAATTAAATGAGGAAGATCAGAATCAAGAGAAGGATGTCCATTACCAGCACTGCTGCTCAAAATAGTTCTTGAACATTAGCTAATCAGGAATAAAATAAAGTAATAGGATGAGACATTCCTAGAAAAAAGAAGTCAAACCATCCTTATCTATAGACAGCATGATCCTTTACACAGAAGACTCAAAAAATATCACCAAAGGACTCTTAGCACTAATAAACAAATTCAGTAAAGTTATACCATACAAAATAAGCACAATAATTAATAGAATTACTATAAACTAACAATGAACTCGTGTAGAAAGAAATTGAAAAACACCACAATTCATGGATAGTTTTAAGAAAATTAAGTACTTTGGAATTAACCTAATGAAGAAAGTAAAAAAAAAAAAAAAAACAACTCTGTAATGCATAATATAGTACTCCGTAAAAGGAGTTCAAAAAAGATATTTAAAAATGCAGAGATGTCCCCTGTTCCTAGATAGGCAGAACCAATACTGTCAAAATAGTCACACTTTTAAAAGTAAAAATAGATTTAATGCAATTCCAACCAAAGTACCAGCAATATTTGTGACACAATTGGAGAAAACTATCTCAAAATTCATAAGGAATCAGAAGAGGCACAGAATAGCAAAAGCATTCCTGGGTAATAGGAGTGAAGGAAGAGGCTTCATAAGTTATACTACAAACTTACAATAATAAAAATAGTATAGTACTGGCACAGAAACATGCAGATTAGTGGAACAGAACTAAAGATGCAGAAACAGGTGATACGTTACTATTTGATTTGACAAGTGGGCCAAAAATATTCATAGGAGGAAGGTTTGTAATGTGTGGCTTCAAGAAAACTGGATATGCACATACAGAAGATTGAATCCAGACCCATAATTCTCACAATATACTAAGCTAAAATAAAAATAGAAAAATGATCTAAATATTAAAACAGTAACATTGGATCTTATATAATATAAAATAGGAAAAAAATCCCTTGAAGACATAGGCAGAGGCAAAGACTTTTTTTTTTTTTTTTAGGCAAAGACTTTCTGAATAAAACCACAACTACAAAAAAAATGACACAAAATATCAACAAAAAAATTTCAAACTAAAAAGCATCTTCACCATGAAGGAAACAACACAAAGTGAAAAGACAACACACAGAATGAAAACAAAAATTAAAATTTGTTTGGCAACTTCTCCTAGATAAATCACTAATATCTAGAATATATTTTTAAAATTTTTTAAAATCTCACCGAAATAAAAGATCCAATCAAAAAGTGTGCAACAAAACAATATCCATTAGTATTACCTTAGTGTTATTACAATTTTCCTGCTCTCGACAAAATCTATGGCAATATTGTGGACATTCTGAGGAAAGTAATATAAACTTGCTATTTAGATGACTTCATACTTATCACACACATTGAGCAATAAGTTGCAAATTCTACAGATGCAAGAACTCAGAGTAATTGATGTGCAGCAGATGGGGGAACATACACATTACAAAAATTTAGGATCTTGATGTGTCAATGAACTTCTTGGGAGATACAGTAACCTATAATCTGTCAAGACTAACCTTTCAAAGTAAAAGGTAAGTTAAGGAAGCACAGTGTGTGCAAGGTTGCTCCTAATTCACAGCTATCCCTTCTGCTTTGACTGATTAGGAGTGACCTGAAGTTATTTATTCTCATAGGGATCCTGCAAATGATGAATTGTTTACACTGGGATACAAATATCTCTCCCTCTTACTTTTTCGTGACCCCTGTTCTCTGGAGGAATCCATGATCTGGAGATTTCCGTCTTTTCAGGCCAAAGATATGCTACAGGAGCAGTCATAGCTTTACTTAGTGTCTTCTTGTGCCCTATTCTGTTTTTATTTTAAAGAGATTAAGACAAAAGAGGACAGAACAAAGCAGACCAGAACAGAACAATGGGCCAACACAGCACTTCCAACAAGACAATCGGATATCTCATCCTTTGTTCACCTGAGCTTTCCCTTAGTACACCCTGCATGCAAGCTCCTCTGTAGACCCTGCTTTTAAAGCTCAATCTAGAAAACCAATGCCAGCTAACAAAACTCATTTGATTTCCTGTTATGGCTTGTGTCTAGCTGTCCCCCAAAGCCTCACGTGGCCAGAAGACATTTTCAGAGGTGGCGTAAAGATAAGATTAATTGTGTATGATTAGTAAATCAGTCCACTGATTGGTTTGGCACAATTTTGGCTAGGATTAAGGATGTGAATGTTCCACCTGCCCTAGGGAGAGTGACCTGAATACAGCAAAAGGACCAAAAGGGTCTTCTCTCTCATGACTTTTTCTGTCTTTCATGATGAATAGTTCCTTCTGGCATGTGCCACACTGCATTGGAGCCAGCCAATTATGGACTCAAAGAGCCAGTATTAATTTTGGGTGTTGGTATTCTGACTCAGCGACGAGAAAAGGAACTAAGACATTTTCCAACCTTCAATTTTTAAAAAAAATGACAAAATTTTATACCAACTTGAAATTCCCCCTTCCCCCAATAGAACAAATTGTAGCAAAGAAAGCAGTCATACAAATTAGATATCTTTTGTAATAAAATCTGTTTCAGCAGATATACAACTTCAGGCAAGTTATCTAGCTCTACACCTATTTTTTTATGTATAAACTGTGGATAAAAATAGTTTGTACTTCCAAGATTATATTTCATAACACCTGGCATATTACAAGTGTCTAACAAATTCAACACTAATGTAATCACAGTTGTCACCCGTAGTATTGTTATGGAAATAGCTCTATATAATTATCTAATCACTCTATCCATGAAGAAAAAATTAAAATTCTAGATACTCCTTTTTAAAAATATTTACATAGCTAATTTCAAAGCAATCTTGTTCTTTTTGTATTGCTATGTTCTTAATATTCTTGTTTTTCTAGGAATCACTAATTTGCTAGAAGGCATTCATATTGAGATTGACATTTGGAGGCCTGATATAACTTAACCAAGCATAAGTCACTAGCACTTGCATAAATGATGCTGATAACTAAAATAATTCCAAATAAGAACAGTTTTTAAAATTTCATGGCACAGAATATCTATGCTTCCTTTGGATCACATATAAGAAATTCCATAAAGCTAAAAATCAGAGAAATTTTAATGCTCAATTTATTCCTAAAAAGCAAACTCCCTGGGGTTAGAATAAATTAGTGCTCCAAATGTCAGTTGTCAGAGTGATTGGATTTTGGCAAATGGCATTAGATTTAAAACAAAGTGGCGGTGGGGAACCTGCCACAAACCCAAGTGTCAATTTATTAATTTATTTTATTAGGAAGAGAAACTTTATTGTATTATGATTTTTTGTAAAGATAGAAAAAATAGTAGACTGGTCATAGGCAATTTAAAAATTATCTGTTTCCTAAGGAAGAATAATCATATAATTAATTTTTGGGATTGGTCAAAGGTTGGCCTTTACATTTATCAAACTTATCAAATATTTGAATTTCCCACTTAATATATTGAAATTGGAGGCAATCAAATATAGGTAGAATTACAAACATAATTCTAATATGAAGATATGATAGTATCATTATTAATAGAAGACCTCATGAACTCAAATACTTGTAGGACAAGTGAGTTCATAAATATTCACTTTTTCATACTGTCTGCATTACCTAATTTCCTGCTCTCTGTCTTCTATAGATAGCGTTTGGGGACTTTCTTTTTGGGAACTTTCTTTTCAACTGCATCAGAAACTCATCAAGGGAGCTCTATGACTGTGAGATACAAGGCCAGAGAAACTCACTAAGATACTTTGTCAAAAAGGCAAATCAGCTGAAAAATATGCAACAATATGAACTTACCT
Source organism: Cavia porcellus (assembly GCF_034190915.1). NCBI lineage: Eukaryota > Metazoa > Chordata > Mammalia > Rodentia > Caviidae > Cavia > Cavia porcellus. Next base: position 65,789,637 of record NW_026947496.1, on the reverse strand, counting down.
AGTGAGACTTCCTTAAAACAATGGTGATATTTGTGTTTCAATATCATATTTCACCTTAGTAGAAAATATCAGGAATTACATCACCAGAGCATTCACAAAGCTAATGTTTATGATGTTCCAATATAAAAACACACTGTGGGACATTTGTACAGTGGAGTATTTACACAGTACAGCAAAAGAATTATCACTATGTGTAGGAGAGAGAGTCTTTTTCAAAAATACTGTGTGGATTCAAATAAATCACATGACAATAGTTGCACGTACTTGCAGAAACACGCAGATGGGGTTCAAGACAGACTTCTTCAAGACATTTATATTTATAAATATTTATAATTATAACCTGGGTGTTGGTAGTCTGTATATATATATATATATATATATATATATATATAATATTTATATTATAAATATTATATTTGAGCATTGGTATTCTGTATATATATATTTTATATAATATATTTATAAATGTATTTATAATATAAAGGTCTCCAGACCTTTATATTTGAGGAAATAGCAGAATCAGGAGTCCTATCCTGAATTTCTCTCATTCTGCCTGTCAACTATATCATAAGACTCTCATTTAAGAAATATCCTCTCCATACAAAACAGGTCAAAATATCCTTACTTCTGACAGGGACACAAAGAAAAAATGAACTCTGAACTCTGAGGACTTGCCAAGTCCTGTAGTTTAGTACCATGAGATCAACCCCAATTATCCATTTTATTTCTGCACAACTATTTTTCTTTGATTAGAGGATATAAAACACAGTTTCCATATTTCCTTATTTCTGAAGGCTCTTGTCTTAGATACTTTTAACTTGTCTCTGAGACAAAATACCTGATGCCAAGATTGGGAAAAGAAAGATTTATTTCTTATAGTTTTTGGAGGTTTCAGTCCATACTCAGTTGGCTCCAAGGCAGGGTGGAATGGCAGGGCCGCAGTTCATGGCGCCTGCAAACAGCAAGGCTGAAACTGCCAAGGGAGAGAGACACACTTCCTGCCATGGCATTGTATGCTGGCTCCACCCCTAGTTGGCTGTAGCACTGACACCACAATCCAAGTGCTAGACAATGAACCATCGCAAATGCATAATGCAAATGCATGAGGCCTGGAGGCCATAGACATAAACCATGACAGCTCTCATGTCATACATCATTATTAGACAAATTTGTATGCTTATTTCTTGTTAATGTATCTTTATTAATAGGTATCTAAGAATCTCACAATAGATGAGGGACAAAATCTTTCTTTCCCAAAGCATGCACACATACACACACACACACACATGTACACACACACTCATACATTCAGACATCAATTCATGATTTCATCCAACAGGATAATTCTATAAAGTTTACAAATAAACAAAATGTATCCATTGTAAGATGAAGTAATAATTCTATTTAAATGAAGTGAAAAAGAAGGTAACAGTGACAGGAAATAGAGTCAAGGGAACCCACCTGTTATCATGGAAATATTTTGTCTTGATTTGTGTGTTTACTTTAGTATGCACATATGAAAAAGCCACTGAGTAGCATATCCAGCTGTATGCAAATTCTGCAATAAAAATTTTGATCATAACTAAACCATCAGAATATAAAACTACGTGGTCTTTAAATAAGCAAATGAACCACCAAAGGAAAAGAATAGGTATGTAAATGACATCAGTTTTTTCTTTAGCCGTAAGTTAAGGCAACTGTTGCTTTTTGTATAAAATTTACTAGTAGTTTTAGGCAAGCTGGATCTAGATAAGTACATTCAAATAGTAAACAAGTCCTAGACCTTCTGCTATCCCACAGGCATCTGGGTTCTCAAAGAATAAATACTACCCATAGTCACTTAGATATATGGGAAAGGTCAGTGTAAGCTCTCAGTTGATATCTCAGCCTAAAAAATAAAAAGTGTTCCAAAGCCTCAGACTGCTCCATTTTGCTCTGCATCCTAAAAATGGGTGTGTGGAGGGCTTTCATGATTTGGTTCTTGCTACCAGTCCATCACTCATCCAGACTCACTCACACTCCCCGGCTTGCTCTCACATGTTAACACACTGCCTTATCTTTTTGGCCTTTTGTAAGTTCTTTGCTCACTGAATGGATCTTGTCACCCTTTATTTCCTGAGTCCACTGTTATTTAGTCCTTAAAGCAGGATGCCCTCTACCTCCTCAGGCTTGTCTTTATTAGAACAATGCATCTCTAATACAAGGTCTTTTAGCATAGGAAATGTGTCTTGCTTCTTTATCTCTAGAACCAGTAGGCATTTCCAGATGATTCTCTAATAAAGTTTGTTGAAGATGTGTTGAATGAAGTGACTTAGAGAACTCTCACAGATTATAGCCACTGTTATGTCTTTTGCCAAATCTTTTCACATTCAACAAGATAAATTGGTGGTTTCATCTCAAATATGAAAAAAAAGGGGGCTGGCAATGTTAAAAAGGATAAAGGAATAAAAATTCAGGGAAGTAAGTTTTTAAATTAAATTACAAATACTATAATCTTCAGAAACAATACACAGAACACTCCCTTTACAACTAAGGAAAAATTTCGACTTACTGTTAAAGGAATTTTATTTATCTTTAAAATTCCAATTAATCTATAACATACATCTAATATCATGAAAATAATTTGCAAGAAAAACACCAAGATCTTGCCTATGACTTTTTTTTCTTACCTTTTTACTGAGGAGCTACGAATAACCATCTAATTTTTTTTTTTATTTAAAGAAAAGGAAACGAAAAAAAAAATACATGGAGATAAAAAAAAAAGGGTAGAAATAATACTAAATTACAGACAAACAAAAGGTAAGAAATTGCCGGTTGATAAGTTACAAATTGTCATCTTCGAAATGGCTGTTCAGGTTATAGAATTAAAGTATTTAGAATGACATTCAAAAAAGTGACCCTACAAACCATTCTGCTCTATGGTCGAACAAAAGCTCCGTAATATGATTATCAGTCCCACCTATTTGTTTTACCTCTCTAAGAGGGTAAGGTTAACCATATCAAAACAGAACAGAACATTTAAAAAAAAATAAAAACAATTTAAAGAAATACAGATTTCAAAGCAAGTCAACTGGAGATCTACCTTATCTAACTGTCTCTAGCTTCTTACAAATAGTTGTCCCTAACTTCACCCACTTTATATATTTATTGCATATTATAGAACTAATCAAATCATTACAGGATGATGGAGTCTTTTTAGGTCCTCAAGTTCCAAATTAGGGAAGACAATAGCAACTACCATCGCATCTCTCATTCTCTTTGTGATAGCCGTCCCCATCTCTGCATATGCTGAAGTTGAGCTGAAGAAACCAGTCCAATGTCATTCTAATCAGCAAGCTATAGATTGCTAGAATTTATATTATAATGCTACAAAATAAGCCTCGGGTTTTTCAGGTCTCTTCCTCAGAGTATTTGTTCCTATCCTCTCTGTATTATAGGGAAAACCGAATCATAACAAGACAGCGAAACAATTTCCTAGAAAAACATGCAATGGATAAGACTTATAAAACTATAATATAAATGATCTTCCGTATCTACTATGTTTTCTCTTGTTATTTTCAATAGATTTGTCCACAACACTGGCTTATTATAGTTAAACATACTATCACCTATTTTTATAAAAACTTATCTTTGACTGCATTGTAGTATTTGAGAGCTGTTACTGATTCATACCAGTATGGATATCCTTTACATCTTGTCATGCTCAGAGTAGTTTCCTCTACTTTTAGGGTTGATTCTAACACGCATACCGATTTCAAATAGGATCAGTCAAGGCCAACCAATAGTCTTATGATTCAGATACAATTAAGATCAGTCATAGTAAGACAATGTAAGTAATACAGGATTTCAGCCTAAGTCAATAGGAAAGTAAGGATAGTTACCATGGTATAACCTGCTATTTTTGGTTCTAGAGGTCTGTGTCCTCAAATCTGACATGAGTGGACAGACCAGAACAAATTTAATTCAATCTAAATATGGCACTAGGACTACTGTGTCTTTTAAATCGTTATACACCATTAGCAATGACCTCTGCTTTTTTTTTTTTTAATTTTTATTTTGTTAAAGAACATTAAGCCCTTTGTATCTCTCCATTTTCATAAATGATATTTTTTCTTCAACCAACTACTTGGCTAACTTAATGGCCCTTTGAATTCTCGTGCTTAGTTTAATTTCACTTCAGTCTTGGATTAAACAGTCTCAAACATTTCTGTTTGTTGCCCACACTCAATCCACGCTAATTTTCTCTTTTTACTGTAATAGATGCCTTTCATTGCAACACCCAAGGAGTTTGGAGAGCTACATGCATGGGCTGCTGATTTACACAAAAGGTGAACCTCAGTCTTGGTCTTTGTTTACTCACTTTTTGCCAAACAATGGGCTCATTCAGAACTCTCCTCAAGGGTAAAGATAGCTCAAAACTTGTTTCCTGTCCTTGTGGCAAGAAACTGAATAACTAATGTACTGAATGGAGGAAGAACAGTTTTTGGACAAGTTTCAGAACATTTTTGTTTGTTTGTTTGTCTTGGCAACAGCTGATTTCAAGGGTAGGGCATTTCAAAGAGTTACGATGCTATGATTTCCACCTTTCTGTATATTTATATATTTTCTTTATTTCTTATAGCTTCTTGATTTCATCTCTCACTGGCTCTTTTATGTTTTCTTCTTCAACCTTTCCTTTCATAACCTCACTGCCTCCTGTCTCTCCTCTGATAAATAGCCAAGATAAATAATGTTAAAACTTTTGTGCATTTTTTTCTATACCAGGAACTTCACTATTCTTTTGATTCTGTCCTCTCTATTTCCTCATTTGTTCTTGACCGAAGTCCGAAGTATTTTTTGTCTGGAGTGGTCAGATGCACACACACAAAATTCTTATTTCTCAATAGATATCCAAAGAACATTAGTGCTATAAACATTTGCAGTAATCACTTAACCTTATTCATTCATTTTCTATAAATTATCAGGGAAAATCTATATCTGTGCCTATTTAGCACCCTAGGTAATTAGCAGTACAACCAATATAGTAAAACAACTGATATCCACTAATTCTATTATGTGTTTGTATGGTAATCTACATATAGTTAATTGTGATTATGCATGTCAAAATATAAACAGATACAATTACATGAAACAAATGTCCAAATTATACTTTGTCATACTATCTTAGCAACATATTCACTTCATTAAATTTTTCTTGGGTTTTTGCTCTAACAGTATATCTTGACATAAATTCATATAAAAATTAACTAATATTCTGTCTTTTGACCTCTACTGCTACATCTCAGGAAATTAGTTTCATGTTGTCTGATGGAGTTACCAAAAAAAAAACCAGTGTATACATTACTTAGGACCTATGCTCATCAGCCACTTTTGCCTTTAGGCCTGTATCCAGGGCTCAAATCTCAGAAGGCTTCTACTAAATGTCAAGTGCACAGCATGACCTGTGAGAGCTTGTGTACACCCAAAGAATATAAGTTTTCTAATTCTTGTAAATAAAGGCCTAAAAAACAAGTATAGGCATGGGTTTTAGAAAGGTAGGGTAATGGCGTCAAAATAAAAACCTGAGTTTCTTAACTCAGCGGGCACATTGAGTAGACTTTGACTTTAATGTTCAATGAATTTAATGTTGCAACTTATGGAGTTAAAAGTGATGTTAATAATTTATTTGTCTGGTTGCCAGAGGTATGAATCAAAAGGTGACCCACTGTGAATGAACTAGAGGTGTGTGATATTCTTTGATTTATTGCTAGTGAGAAGATTCAAAAGCTCAGGGAAATGGGAATTCTGGAGTAGATTTGGCAGGTAAAATCTAATCTTCCACACTGGGAGGATACAGAGACTATTTCCTTCTCTAATATCTTAAATAGATTTGTGAGGTTGAAACAAAGTAGAAGAACTTGACTATCTCTTTGTTCAAATGCTCCCTAAATTGGTTTCACATCTGTTGGGTTCCTCACCTTGCTTCCCTTTGCTCCTCTTCCCCACCACAGTGAGCTGGGACAACTTGCTCTGGTGTCCTCCCTGGCTATCTAGTGGCCACTCTCCTCCACCGCACTAGCACATGTTCTCCCACCCTCACTCCCATCACTTCAGGCAGGAAGAAGCAAGTGGAAACACTCATATGAGGCAGAGGAATCTGGGCCCATTGTTAACATTCCCATCCCCCACAATTTATTTTCTAGACCACTCCCTGCTTTCAGCCCTGGCCCTTACTGGATCTTTACCTGGTAACTGAGGCTGATCTAGAGCCCTATACTAATCATAGCCCTGTAGGTCTGTAATCCCTACATAAACAGCATCCCTCTCAGTCTCTTCTCCAGTTAGTCTAGCAGGACTCACTTGGATGTACCAACCCACATTGTGCTATTTAGTACATGCCCTATTAAAATTAAGACTTGTTTTGGTGGTCTTGTAAATCTGCTCATGTTTTGTTTCTTGGGTAGAGTAGGCTCCAAAAATCCTACAAATCTTCTTAGGAATTTTACCCTGACTGGTGTGGAAAGAGTGGTTCAAAATCAAAAGCAATAAACATTAGAGGATATTAGCTACAAAAAGTTCTAGAGATCAACAGTGAAGGAAGATCAGCCACAGAGAACAGCTCTCAGGAATGTCAACCAGTGAGCACTGGAACTAGACGGCTTGCTGCACCAGTGACAGCAGCTGGCTATGTAAGTGGTTGATATTCAGCATATCCAGTGTCATCTGTTGTTATAGATTGGACACTAGTGGTCAATTTAACACCAGCAGAATTAAGTCACCATGGTGCTGAGCATAGATGTTTCAGCTGAGAAAAGTTGCCAGCATAAATAGAGATGTGGAGAAAGAGAAGAGAGGTGTTGAGGCATTGAGGCATTGTGGGTTCTCCTACATGTTGCTGTTTAAGCCATTGGTTCTCCTGGAGAAGCTCTGGTCCTTACATCAAGCATCACTTCCTGGCTCTGGAGGGGAAGACATGTGTCACTTAATCTCTAGGATTAACTCACCATGCTGGCTTCCTGGCATGTACTCCACTGCACTTATTGTCAGGGGAGCTTGGGGCCTCCATGTCACTTAGGATGACTGTGGTACTTTTCAGGACAGTCCTGGTCTTTGTTTTGAGCATGACTTCCCGGCTCCAGTGTAGAGCCCTCATCCTACCAGCACAGCTCCTTCACCCTGCTGGCATACACTTCCTAGCTTCCACCGCTGACCTTTGGGCCTTCCCAGCATGAATCAGTAAAAGAGACTGGTGTGAGTCCTTCTTATGAGCTCTAGGTCTCCAGCTGGACTTGTGGGAGGCATTGTCATGAGCTCTGGTTCTTCATCTTGACTCATATGGGACATTGTTGTGGGATTCAGACCCTTGGCTGAATATTCTATGTCTTTGATGTTGTAGACAGATTTCCTGCGTTTTCTTGTGTTAACTCTGGGTGACCATCATAAATTATATTAAAAACTCCATGTCCTGATTCTAGTTGTTCTCCTCACAGCCCTGACTACAACATCTGGTGACATTAGGACTGCCAGCAGAGCCAAACTTTGCTAATTTCTATCTGAATCAAGCAATGGCACCTGAGGCTGACTGCCAATAAGCACCATCCTTTAAGAGCTCTGTTACTGCTCTTCTCTGGATGTCAGATCTCACAAAATGGAAACATACATTCAGTTGGGAAATTGAAAGTTGGTGGGTTTACTCAGATGCCAGAGTACCAGTAATCAACTGGCAGTGCTCAATTACCAAAGATATGGTACATGTACTCACCAAAATGAACAACAAACACCACGCAATGACAAAATAGTCTGACACATGTAAACCTATGATATTGGTTGGCTAGTCATGGTGTTGTCAAATGTAAAGTAGGCAGGAAGCCTAATTGATTTTTACTCGATTTGTATAACTGGAAAATTTTTAAGCAAATGAATAGAAACCTACCTTAGATTGTAGCAAGAGAATCACAGCCCTTCAATCAATTCACAGATTTGAGCAAGTTAATGGATCTATATTCTCTGGTTCAGGCTTGTCTTTCATTCAATTTTTCCCATGATCCTTGAATTTCCCCAAGGGAGGCCAGATCCTATTAAGGAAGGACCCTAGTGCATCACCAAAAAGCTAAACTGTCAATTTTTTTTTTTTTTTGCATCTTTTCCCAAGGGGACCAAAGGCCTTTTACCAGGGTATCTGTATATTGGGGAAAGGGAAATGATCAGACATTTTCACCACATTCCCATTTAACTATCCTACTTGGGCCATATAAAAATGGACAGGACTTGGAGAATGACAGAGAATTATTGTCAGTTTAAAAGAGTGCTTAATTAATTGCAGCTGCTGCACCAGTGTGGTTTCCTTGCTTGAGGAGGTTACCACAGCTCCTAGTACCTGGTGTGCAGCTGATAATTTAGCTAATGCCCCTTCTCCATAACTACTCATAAGGCCCACCAGAAACAATTAGCCTTCAGCAGGCAAGGCCAGCGAGTCACCTTTACTATCCAGCCCTGTGTCATAACTTAATTCACAGTGATGTTTATTGAAAGCATGAGGTAAAACAAAACTTGTTCTGCGGTTTGAAGATCATACGATTTCATGGCAGAGGTTGAAAACAAAGGGAGTGAGGAATGTGTGCATGGGGAATGTAGCACCGGAAAGGATGCGATACAAATGATAAATAGTACTGAAAGGCCTAGAAGAATTCCATCAGAACCTTCTACTATATTTTTAAGTCATTTAGTGGCAAAAGAGAGAAACTTGCTGTGAAGTATCAATGCGAATAATAAAAGTCCCTAAGTTTATAAAGTTGAGAAGCTCTGATCCAGACTTAAGACGCAAGGTCGCTTTTATGGAATTTGGTATCTTGTTTCCCAACTTTTAGCTACTTCATGTGGTTAGGCATCCTACTTTCCTCTTTATGAAACTGGGCGTCAGCTGCTCTGATTTATAATCTTTTAACTTAGCAATTGGGGGGATTGAGAGAGAGAGAAAAGAGAAGAGTGAAGAGGTAGGGAAAAGGGAGGAGAGGAGAAGGGCAGAAGAGGTGAGTGAAAAGGAGAAGGTCATCTTTCTTGAAAAATATAGCTTATATCTAAGAAATAGCTAGCTAGCTTTCTGTCCTGGAATAACTGCGTACTCTCTCTGCGGCCACAGGGATAGGAACTTTGTGCCTCTTCTAGAGCTAAGCACAGCAATCTTCCCTCCCTGAGCAGTGTAGGCTAACAGTACTGTGTGGGTTTGAGAGGTGAAGATGTAGGGATATAATTAGAAAGAGAACAAACGCTAGGTAGCCAGAAAAAGTAGATTAATTATGCCACCAAAGTTTTATTCAAAATATTCTTTCTGAAGGGACTTGATGGGTCATTGAGTTAAAACTCCTTGTCCTTTAGGTGAGAAAATTAAGTCTCAGAAAAGTCCAAATGAAAGTACATTAATGTGTTGTACACCTAATAATTAAATAGAACTGGGGTGCAGAATTTGTGAATTAATCAAAACTTTCTATCTTAGTAGTGAGTCATTAAAATGCATAAATATACTGAATGTACTTCAAATCTAAATGTACTCATATATGCAAATATATGTGCATATTTGTGTACATATGTATGTATATAAATAAGTATATATATATATATATATATATATATATATATATAGAGAGAGAGAGAGAGAGAGAGAGTGTGAGAGACAGAGACAGAAAGAGCAACAGAGAGACAACATTTGTCTGTCTTCTGTTATAGGATCGAAGTCCTTTCTGTGAATGTGTATCACCTGGCTGGTTATTCTATTTTCATCTGGGAAAAATATAAAGTAAATAGAATCTATTAATGTTTTTAAAGTGAAATGAAAACTTAAAAGTAATTGCACAGCAACTTAATTAAAGCCTTTTTTGTAATTTTATGATTTCTTTCCAATATCTTAGCAGTCTCCTCTACAACTAATAGTAACAAGCCTACCAAATGTTTTCAAAGCATTCAAATTCATTTTCTGTGAAATAGCATCTTTTCACTTAATTCCCTCCACTCACTTCATTGGTATAATTTTAATTACATTAAGTAATTATGTTAGTATAATATGGCAATAAATGGATTTTTGAAACAGATATAGTGAATTCTAGATAACCAAATTCCACAGTTAGGGGATACTAGAGACCAGTCTATTAGCTGTCAGTATTCATTATGTCAGGGCATTAAACACTATATCTTAAAAATCTAGTTGGTTTACATATTTGCTCATTTGCAAATGAATGGTGGCCAGTGAAGCAAAGTCAGTGATTAGAGCATGGATTATATTACTTGACAGAACATAGCATAGCTCAATTCGCTCCCTTTAGTTACCTAGGTAGCCGATTTCTGTTTATACTTTTTGCCATTTCCTCAAGGCCAACAATCTTTAGTTTAAACCTCATGAAATTAAAAACAAGATGCTGTTGTTGTCCACACAGATGTTCTTCCTACCCTCCCTTCCTCAGTCTGCTCTAATAGAGGCAGCACAGTCCGGAAGGAAGCTCCCTCGGGGATGTCAAAGATAAAGAGCCTCCTCTGTGTTTTCTGCCTGCTGCAGAGTCTGAGCACACACTTCCATGTGTGCTTGTAACATTTCAACAAACCATCTAATTGAGCCATCACAGCGATTCTGTTCAGCCAGTCTCTCTAAATTTGAAATGAAATGGAGAAATGAAGTCTTTCCTGAGGGTTGCAAAAGAGAAACAATGCAAACTCATAAGGTGTCTTCTGAGTTTCTGAGTTAGACCACTAACATTCTTTTCTACTAAATGTCATGAGGGATGTTCAAGAGGACATAACATGTTTTTTTTTTTTTTTTTTTTTTTTTTTTTTTTTTTTTTTTTTCGTTTTTATCGGTACCAGGGATCGAACTCACGACTGCCTGTTGCAAGGCAGGCACTTATGCCGCTGAGCTAAATCCCCAGCCCCAAGGACATAACATTTTCTGTACTTTCTCTATCCAAAGAAAACTTCAAATTTGTACACAGTAATCCCTCACAATTTCTTTACTGTTTCAGGCCTTCTGGTAAAAAATGCTAACAGTTCACAAAGATGGGGCATCACACGGTATTCAAGAGCTGCTGGCATCACCCCAAAGTGGTTCAGTCTTTAACTGTGTGTGCCAAGTGTGAATGTGATATGTATAATAGAGTTTATTATAAAAGGGGAACATGCCACATTAAGCACTGAGGAATCTATAAATCTAGTTCAGGAGGGAATATAGATTAACATGGGGAAAGCAAGGTAGCCATGTAATGTGACTAATAATTTGCTCTTTGCCTTGAAGAAAAGGTATTTTCCAGATCAATAAGCAATGGAAATGAAAAACAATATTGAACTATAGGCAGCAAAACAATTTGACATGAATATATACTACAAATCTAGAAAAGGGTGATACTATGGTTTGTCCCCTTAAAGCCTCATGCATTCACAAGTGGGGTTTTTGGAAGGTGATGAGATTATGAAGAAGTAGCACTCATCAATGGATTGGTCCTCTGATGAGCTTTTTCCAAGTGTGATTTGGGTTGTGAAGCCTAGATGGAGGGGGTGTGGCCTGGAAGAGTTGCGCGCTCTCTCTCTCTCTCTTTCTCTCTCATTCTCTCTCTCTCTCTCTCTCTCTCTCTCTCTCTCTCTCTCTCTCTCTATTTCCTGCTGCCATGCCATGACCTATTTCTCCTCTGCTGTGCTGCCCTGCCTTGGAGCCAGTGGAGTATGAACTGAAATGTCTACATATTGTGAGCCAAAATAAACTTATAACCCTCCTTTAATTTGCAGATGTCTGGTATTGGGTCTCAGCAATGAAAAAGCAAGACAGCTAGAGAGGCTTAATCTACTAAGTGAATGATATGTATTCATATCATCCAGATCTTCATGTTTATTCACAAGTTAAGCGTGTCCTTTTGACTTTTCTTCTTCCTTTGCATATCAGTTGTTAATATGCTGGTCCTTAAGGGAAAGTACCTTACTGTAATTATCCTAATATGGTATTTTATTGTTTTGTCTTATTGTCTGTTCTCCCAATATTAGACATAAGACTTGGTCTAGATCTTGTCTGGACTGTCACTGCTATAACATCAACACCTGTACACATGCCTGATACACTTCTGGGAATTTATAGGCAAATTCAGTGGCAGAAACTGTCATGATGGCAAGCATACAACTTGTCACTGCTGTCTACCTGAACAAGACTATAGGTCCAGAAGGAAAATGCAATGCTTAGAAACAGCACTGTGGTCAAAGCATTATTTTCTTTGTTAGTGTTTTCTCTAGCTCTCTTGGAACAACTCTGTGACAGATGTGAAACATTCCAGGGAATCAAGGAAAGGTAAAGTAGGGCATATCTAAATCAGAACTCTATTTTAGCTAAGATCATCACAGCTTTGAGTTTTCAGGTGTTACGAAAAATAATGAATTCAATCGAAGTAAAAATCATGAAATACTTTCAAAATTAGCTGACTTTTTAAATGCTGGGTCCAGAGTATTTTTGAGTAGTAGGACTATTCCTACATGCATTGCTTATTTAATTTTGAGGAATTAAGCTGTTCTAGTCACTTTGAAAATCATCACCTATTGTGAAAGCCATGAAAGTTAACTTTGTTAATTCAATCTTCATTATGCTGGTTTCCTCATATTCATGATTATGGTAAAAAGGAAAAGATACTGGTCCATGGCCCTTGCTGGCTTTCAGGGACCCAGGACAGACCACTCTCAGAGTAGCAGAACATTTTAGAAGATGAGGAACTGAAGACGACTCGGCATGTTTCACTCTGAAGACTTGGAAAGGGTGGAAAGGATTAGTAAGCATCCTAGTCAATGGAGAAACACACAAATGGGGATCCTGCCAGCAATTTCTTGGCACATGAGAAAATGGAACAACTGAAAATTTCAAAAGTCTTTTGGCTCAGGAGCTGCAGGGGAATGCCAAGTTCTGGAGGCAACCCTGGTTTGCCAGGGATATCAGGCATCAGGCACATCACCAACCGCTTCATAGCTGGGCTCCTATCATTATTAAACTGAGAGAGGCAGACACACCTCTTTGCTAAGCAACACTAAACCTTCTGTTTTCCACAAATGGAGAAGAAATATAGGTAGATAAAGACTAGATAAATAAGACTAGACAAAGAGCTACTTTCACAGAGACTGCATAGTTGACAGTAATTCGGTCAAAAACATATATAGTTTTATGTTTAGGTATATATAGAAGATATCAGCCAAAATTCCAGATGCTTGCTAGATGTTAAAAATATAGATTTATTTACATATTCATATTTTAATTAATTCATATTTAAACAATTTTAATTTAGTATATGCACCTGGCATGGGGGCACAGGACTGTAATCCCAGAACTTGGGAGGCTGGGCTAATAGCCTGGGCTATAGTAAGTTCAAGATCAGCCTGAACTACATAGCCAGGCCCTGCCTCAAAAAAGTTAAATAAATAAGTAAATAAGCAAAGAGTAAATATGTGATTTATTAATTAGTTTTCCCCTATTTACATCTGAGTTTACAACTCAAAGACATTAGGGTGTCACATGAAGAGTTGTGAAATGCTCACTATACACCTAGTATTGGCCAATATGAAGCATCAGAAGTGAAAAATAAATAACAGACAAAAAATCCTGGGTAGGACTGAATAACTCTCTTGCCTTCATAGAACACACTTTATTTATAGTTTTATTTTAGACACATTTAAATATTTTTTGTTAGTATTTGTCAGAGGCCTCGAAATAACTGAACGCATTTCCTTTTGGGCTTTTCTGGGAGTGACACTGTACAGGCACAGCCTCAGTCCGAATGCCTGATCCTCCATGGAAGTGAAAGGCCGATGGCTCTCTTTGTAACAGTGCACTTCGACAACAGAGCTAGATTGAAATTATAGCATTTTCTGAACAGTGAGAAGAGAAATTACACTGTTCTCCAGGCAGCAGTGTAAAGTTTTACCTGAATGTTTGCTCTTCCACCACATTCAAATATTACTTTTAAAAGCAACAACACTTCTCGGCTTTTCGTTGTCTGAGGCTATGTTTGTTTCATTTCTATATTTTTAGCCTGTTCATGATTCCGTTTTTTGCCTAACGTTCTGTAGCCCTATATAACATGAAAATGCTATTTTCTCCCAAGCACTTAAAGGAAGTTTGCAATAATTACTAATTCCTAAACTTTCACACTGGTGGGGGATAGTTACAATGAAATATATGCATCATGTTCATGTGGAATCTAAAATATCCATAGTTGAGAGGAAAGGATCACATTTGAGACCCTGTAATTTGTGGATTTTTTCTTAATTTTTACAGAACTCTTACCCTTCATCTTTCAGTGGAATTACTTGAGTAAACTATCTGACTCCTGAGCACATCTGATTTATATGCTCAAATGCTCCCCAGAATGTCAGAGAAAGTATAAACTTCTCTGTGGTTCTCAGCACTTCACCATGTAACTTTGGCCCTTGTATCAGCTATATACTGTGCCAGGCTGCCCTTCCTCCATCCTGCCAAATATACAATTACCTAAAAGGTTTGTAAGAATAGCTGTATTTTCCAGGTAACAGGGCTATATTGTTGCATAATGGACATGTAGAGGGAATGAAATTAATCCAAAGCTTCCAAATCAATTCCATGGGTGACTCATGGAATCATTTTCTCCTCCAAATATCATAGAAAGAGAACAGTGATGGAACCACAACTTATTTATTTTAAAAAGCCTACATACTACCTGCAACCTTCTGTGGAAAATAATTAATTGGATGGGAGTAAAAAGAGAATAGAAAGAAATGCAAATATTCAAGGGCTCAATTTAATTGCAAAGCATGATTTATGAAATCTTTGGAGACCTCAACCACCAGATAAGAAACACAAGACAGATTTTTCTTTAATGTAGTATGTTCTTTTAGAAATAACCTGCTTTGTTCAAAATAAAGAAAACTTAAACTGTAATCTGTAGGTTTCGCTAGGTCACAGGGATGCCATTAACACTCTCCTAGTGATTCTCTCAAAAAGCCTTTGCAGTAATGAATTTGGGGTGTAGCTCATTGGCAGAGCACTTCCTTAGCATGCACAAGGCCTTGGCTTAAATTTTCAGCATTGCTAAGTAAAAGCAAACAAAATGTACTATCTAGTAAAAATAATAAAAAAAATAAAGAACAAGGCAGAAAGAGCCAGGGAAAGAGTGGAAACAAGAGAAAGCTGAGAAAGTGACTAAGAGGTAAAATGATTCATGTGCTTTTTCTGCTGACATAGTAAAGCATAAACTACAAAAGGAAAATGTCTCCAAGATATAGCACACTTACACACACTGTTATTATTTCACTTCTTATTAATAGTAATGATCTTCTCTCAGAAAGTTCTTGTGACTTGAATAAAGAAGACATGCTAATTCTGATATTATTATGAAAGTAAAGTAGCATGATTTCTTCAAAAGATGAATATCAACTGAAACAGATATACAGCCTTATTTGTAAATTAAGGCTACAGTTTGAAACTACCCTGCATAAATTATGTGCAAACACCAAACCCTCAAAAAAATACATACATAAAAAATACATATAGCCACCCAGCATAGCATCTCTCTTAGCCAGTCCTGCTGTGGACAAAGCAAGTACCTTCCACAGTTGCTCGCTTGGGCTGGATGGTGATGGCTCCCTCTGCGATATCTTCATGCTGATGGAGGGGATTTATTTTGGATCCCCAGCTGTCAGATCCCACCCAAAGGAAATGGCCCACTTGGTCAGCTCTTTTGGCTGCTGCAAGGATCTGCCTGTGAAAAGAACATGAAAGGTATGTTAATGATAAAGAACAGAAGCTATGCAAAAGCATATTTGAGGTCATATAGAAAGCAAGTTGGTTCTCAAAAGTAAATAATCTAGGTTTTTTCAAAAAGTAACCAATCAACTGTAAAAACCAACCTAAGGATTATATTCCTAATGCATGCAGAAAATGCATTATTTGTAAATTCATAATAAAAAGTCAAAGCATCTTAATTGTAAAAAAACATGAAACATAAAAGAGGAGAAATAAAAAATTCAATAAACTGAAAATACTTAGTCACATTATAAAGGATAGGATAGAAATATAAATTAAAACTAGATACAAAATTCACTGCTCATATTGGCTGAAGTATTTATTTTGTTTTGTCAGTTTTGGCTTGTAGCTAGTGAAATGTCCAGAGTCATTTACAGTTGTTAAGAGACATACATTAGTATAAATCAAGTTTATTACAGAGTTTATTAAAATGAACAGAATTCCATGTAAAGTTAGAGAAAGTGCAATCTATATTTATTGATGAAAATAGTTTGCAAACATCAACATGATAGCAAATGAAAGAATAAAGGAAACTAGTTATTAATGGAAAATTATTGATATAGTGTTTTTGGAAGAAGAAAGAAAGGACAAAATGTGACTGCATTTTTAGAGCA
Organism: Cavia porcellus; assembly: GCF_034190915.1. Taxonomy (NCBI): domain Eukaryota; kingdom Metazoa; phylum Chordata; class Mammalia; order Rodentia; family Caviidae; genus Cavia; species Cavia porcellus. Next base: position 65,773,260 of record NW_026947496.1, on the reverse strand, counting down.
CAAAAAATCTAGCACTAAAGTTCTTTTAATTAATAATATCACTGAAGAAGTGGTTTCTTTATCTCTAAGGATTTGAAGTTGCTAGATATTAAGGAAGTACAGAGCTAAATACAAAAAACAGTTGATTGAAGGATTATATAGAAAATGACAAAACCCATCTTTCTCTTTCCAGTTGGGAAATGAGATGGTAATTTTCTAAGAAAATTATAAGGAATAATTGTTCTGATGTTGTGAACATCCACATGCAGGTGAGACGTGGATGTGGTAAATATGAGGATAGGCATGTGAAGGAATGATTAAATATCAGAATGATTAAAAGGCTGTATGGTTCATAAATTACAGTCCAAATACTCTCCAGGATTATCAATCTCCTCCTTATAGAATGCCACAAGCCAGGGTTATGCTGCCCTAAGAAGAAAACATTATTTCTAGAAAGTTCTTAACCATCCCAGAAAAAAGATCTTAAAAATTTACATAGACCTTTCAAATGCATGGGCAATTTGAAAAATGACCAGTGCACTGAGACCCACAGCTGATAAGTGCTAACCTTGTGTATGATCAAGAACCTTACTCAATTGTGAGCTGCCAAAGTTATTCAAAATTATAGAACATTGCTAGCAGAAAACAGAAAAAAAAATGAGTAAAAGGGAACTGATGTGGGTGGGGAAGAGATTATATAAAAAAAGACCAAAGTAACAGACACATTTAATTGCAAATGATCTAATGTGTCATCTGGAATAAGATAAGTGAAAAAGTAACATGAAAGAGTTTTTATTAAAACCATGAAATTATGGTTACATTTAAGGCAATAGAAAGGAAATTATAAAGAAACCAAATCAACTTAGAGCTAGAAAATTAACAAGAGTGCTAAAGACTGAATATAATAAAGGCAACTAACATTCTCAACACAAATATACAGAGGAAATAACAATTTTTCTAATAATACTTTAATAACGAAATACGCAAACAATTGAAATTCTGAATTTCTAAAAATAAAAAGCTCAACTAGTGTAAAAATGGGAGTGGAAACAAATCATGTTACAACATATAAGCTCTTTGGAGATAATGAGGATATTGTAATAGCTCTGTAAGTGAAAATAGGACAAGCTCAGAGAAATATGAAACAAAGGAGCATTATTGCTCTCAAGAGCAATAATGAATAAATAGATGAAAGATAGCAGCACAATGATGCAGTAACTGCAAAATTCTGAGGCAAATGACTCTAAAATTCTGTTATTAAATACAACACATGAAGAACCCTGTGCAGTCCTCTGTAGAGGTGCACTCCTGTGTCCCAGCAACTGGGAGGGTGAGGCAGGAGAATAATCATGAGTTTGAGGTCAGCACGGGCTGTAGAATGAACTCAAGCCAGCCTAAAGACACCGTGAGACCCTGAACCAAAAACAAACAAACAAAAAAAAAACAATCCTTGGACCACGAATTTAGCTTAGGGGCTTAGGGTCTGCCTGGAGAATGGGAGGTGATGAGTTAGATCTCCCATACCAAAACAAAACAAAACAAAAACCTCAATGCAGAGAATTCACATATTTTTCCCACTGATCTTGTGGATTTTTCCATGATGCATTGGCATCTGACACACCTTACAAATTATTGATCACTATTTGCCATATATCACTTATATGATTTATGAGCTAGGTGTGATATATTTAAAAATGCTATATTTAAAAATATATTTAACCCTTAAAATGTTAACTAAGTGTGGAATAAGAACAATAAGATTTTACCCATCGAACACACAAAAATTTTATTTTATTTACCATTTTAAAAATCATTAGAGTGTGTGCTATAGGAATTTGGAAAATCTATCAAGAGTAAAAAGCACTTAGTATCTTAGAAGTGTGTGTGTGTGAGAGGGTGTGTGTGTGTGTGTGTGTGTGTGTTTGTACTCTTACTATGATACTAAGTACTTCAAATTAAAAGAGTATGATGGAGATTTCAGGAGACGTATCCTAGAAAAATAAAGAATTTCAGATTATTCTATAGATGAACCTGTGAGAAAGTGATAGACTTCTATCATCAATAAATATCAAAGATAATTATAAAAGTAAAAACCAGGAAAAAAACAAATCTATTTTAAAAAATAAATATATCACACAAAAAAGAAAAATGATGTGGTAGTATGTGATGCTTATATAATTATACTAACATAAATACTGTATTTTAAATAAAAATCTGGTAGTAGGATGTTGGAAGGAGAGTAGAGAACTGTGATATGTAAATTCTACCTAACAAAAGAAAAACAGAAAATATTTGAAATTAATAATTCCAATATTGTAATGTCTGCATATTCACAAATAAGACCAAGAGTAAAGTTTAAGTAGTTTAAATATGACATTCTCATTATCTGAAGAGAGAGTATGAAGGGATGGTATAGTACACTAATGTTTCACATAAAATATATTGATCTTAATTTTAATGTGTAGTTATTTTCCTATATACAGTGAAATATGTTCTTGACTTACAGGTAGATATTCAGTTCTAATTTACTCAAAGAAAAATAATCAAAATAAACATAAATGTTTATTTACTATTGGAGAACTTACTCTAAGGCATTAAGAAAATAGTTGAGTAAATGGCAGCATCCTCATAGGAAGAATTAGAAGGCAATAAAATATATTTAATTTAATCTTTGTAATTAAAATTAAAAATTTGCGTAATTTAAAAAATTCTTGTGTATTGACAACTGGTCAATAATTGTCAGTAGTTGTATTTCTATATATATAGACAAAAGACAAGATTACATCACAGTGTAGAAAAAAAGAGATACTCAGCAATCTGTTGTTCACAAGACAGAAGTATTGATGATGTTGCAACAGCATGGAAAATACAGGGAGGTTCCAGTGAAAGAGAAAAAAAAAAGGCATAAAAAAAAACATATGCTTAATTTAGTGTATGAAGTGCAAGGTTTTTATTTATTAAAATTAATATGATAAAGCCATTTAACATAGGGAGTGAAAAGTTATTATAATATGAGCTGTAGAAAGTTACATGAAAATTCAATGTGATCTTTATGTTACATACAAAAATTATTATAAATATTAAACCAATATTTTATTAGTGGTGATTATTTCTGAGTATTGTATTTGCAGGGTATACAGGAGATAATTTAAAATATATTGATATTATTCTAAAGTTTAATTTTTCTACATAATTGGTAACAAAGTAAAATTTTAGATATTCTTTACAAGAAGAAAGCACAACAACAAAAACCTTTCCCTTTATTTTCCAATGGATATGCAATGGGCATAAGTTATGGGTTCTGAAAATAGTGCCTAAGGAAAATGATTTTCTCTGTCTAAAATCCAAATTGGCAATACTTACAATTGATTTATCGCTTAGATTAGTTTTTTTTTAAATTTTATTTAAGGATAAAAAGAAAAAAAAACAGAAAAAGGGTACAAGTTATACAGGATTTCAGAAAAAATAAACAGTAGGAAATCACTAGTTAATAGATTACATATTGTCATCTTAGAAGTAGTTGTTCAAGTTAAAAAATTAAAGCATATAAAGTGGACATTCAAACAGTGCGACTGCAAACAGTTCTGTTCAATGATCCAACAAAACTCAATAATATGGTTATCTATCTTATACACTTAAATATACATGCAGTTATACCCTTTAGAGCACTTTCTTTTCCTCTATGTTTTACAATGACAGTTACACATTTTGGGTTTTATTACTCCCACAGTTCTTATTACTTTTTTTTTTGAAGAGAATAAAACCAAATGTGACATAACAAAGCAGAGTCAATCAAATCAAAAGGGTGGACATAATACATAATGTAAAAACAGAATACAATGTGATCAACCATGGTTATCATAATGCCTCTTGCTATCTTAAAAAGAATTGCCTATATCATCAGTTATAATAAAATTGAACAAAAGAGTAAAGAACAAAACCAATAAAACCAAAACATTGGAGACATTACAGGACTTCAAAAGAGGATAATAGTTAACCAGAATAGGCATCATAGTGAATTTTATTGTCTTCACAGTTGTTGCTTATACTCTCAAACTTGGTACTATCAAGCAAAGCAGAATAGAGAAAAATCAGTCAAAACAAGATGGTGAGAGCAATACAGGGTTTCAAATCAAGTTAATAGGAAATCAAAGTGGGTTACTGTAATATATCCTGCTATTTTTTATTTATTTTTCCCTTAATTTAAAAGATAAAAATTCAAAGAAGTAAATAATAAAAAAGGAGATTGAGATAAAAGAGGACATAACAACAAAACAACACAGGTCAGAACATAATCATATAAGCAAAATAGTGTTTCACCACAACATATCCCGACACAAAATTAGTTACCATAGTGTCTCTTTCCTTGAAATCTTTGAGTATAACTTCATATACTGCAGCATCAAACATATCAAGACAATGTAAAACCATTCAAGAGAATGACAGTGTTACAGGGTGTTTAGAACCAACTAACAGAAAATGAACAATGGTTTCTGTATAATCTCCTTGTCCATAAAAGTTTTTATTTATATTATCACATATAATAAAATTCAATAAGATACAACATGTTAAGACCGATGGAGACAGAATAACAAAAGCTTGATGGGAGTTCAAAACAAGATGATATTAAATCAGCACTAGCTATTATGATATCTCGCTTTCTCCAAAATGGCTGTTCCTACCATCCAACCTTCTGTGCCTCATTTCTGTTGAGATCTTTTTCTGTCATTAGTTTTCAGTATGTCTTCATTTTGCTTTCTGCGCCATTCATTGTGGCCTCTCTGCCACTGTTTCTGGAATCTTGGTGTTTTTCTTTTTTAGAATGTTCTTCAGTATTCTCTGTAGAGTTGAATTGGTGGTTGCAAATTTTCCTAGCTCCTCTTTATCCTGGAAGCACTTTGTTTCTCCATTAATTTCTAGGGACAGTTGTGCAGGATATATCAGTCTTGCTTGGAGGTTATTATCTTTCAAAGCTTGAATTATTTCTCCCCATGCACTTCATGATTTGATGGTTTGTGCCAGAAGTCTGCTGTAATTCTGATGGGTGTTCCCTTGTAAGTGATCTGTTTCTTGTCTCTGATGGCTTTTAATATTCTTTTTTTTATAGTGGATTTCTGGAATTTTGATTATTATATGCCTGGGTGTAGCTCTGTTTGGGTTGTAGGTGGCTGGGGTCCTGTATGCCTCATACATCTGAGTATCTTTAACTTCTGCTAAATTAGGGAAATTCTCCTGGATTATTTCTGTGAATAGCCTTTGTAGTTCATTTGTTTGAGTCCCTACTTCTTCCTTTATGTTCTTAATTCTTAAGTTATAGGTCCTCTTATTATCTTGTAGCTTTTGTATTATTGCTGTTTGTTTCCTTGTATTTTAAAGTTTTTCATTTCATGCTCCCACATTACAAATCTGTCCTCCAGTTCAGATAATCTATCCTTAGTTTCTTTCAAGCTGTTATGCCAGCTTTCAATAGAGTTTTTACTGTCCTGGTAATCTCTTTGAACCTGCTCCATGTATTCTCTTTTCTCTATTTTCTCCATCAAACAACTCTCCCCTTTTTTTTCTGTTCTTCCATTCCACCATCTGTTTTTCTTTGGCGGTGCTTAGCGTTTCTCTATTCTACTTATATCTTGCTTTACTTCGTTAAATACTTCACTTTTGAACTCATCTATGAGGCTCCAGAGATATTGCTTTATGTCTATTAATGCCATGTCTGATATTGCATGTTTTCTGTCCTCATTCTCCTTTGCATTTACCTTTCCTGGATCAGTGTTCTCAGGACTGGGGACTGAGGACCCTTTCTTGTTGTCTCCTCTTCTCATATTTTTTGTTCCTTCCATACAGGTGGTATATAAGTGGCCTAGTTTCTTTCTTTGTGGGTTACAGTTTGCTTAAACCTGCTGCCTAGATGTTCCTGCCCACTGCAGTATACTAGGGAGACACAGACCGGGGCAGCCTCTGCTGGGCCTGCCCCTCCAGGTCAACCTACTGAAGGCTTCACTGCTAGAGTACACTGCCAGGCACTGGGACCTGGTTTGGGCTTGCCTACTGGGTCTTAGTCCGCAGCTTCACCTAGGTCAGGCACTTCCCACCAATCCCACTTGAGAGGGGAATATGTGACTAAAGTCACTGCAGTGTTCTGTTCCAGCTAGTCTGCCCTGTCCCAGAATGTCCTCTGTTGGAGTCTCCTAATCTATGGAAGGGTCCCCGTTCCTATCACTCACCGCAGGTCAATGCAGGGCTCCCCGCCAGTTCCGCTCTCAATTCTGTTCACCGATTCTTGCTCTTAGAGCTTTCATATTTCTATCACTGCTGTGCCCATTCAGACACAGTAGTGGGGCAGGAAATTCAAATTGTGGTTTCCAGAGGCATGGGTTCCAGCTTTGACGCTGACATTTTATCTGTTCCAGTCATAGCATTGGGATTGCATTTCCAGTTCGTTTCTCTCAGCTTAGTTCATTCCTGGGTCGGCAGGGTATATCTCCCCTTGCTTAGGACTCCTCACACCACACCATTCCTGGATTCTAAGGTGGCTATCTCAGAGAACCTGCATATATGCTGTTATGTATCTGCCATGTTCTCCCGGAAATCCTCTTAGATTAGCTTTAGTCTAGATATTGGTGTTTTCTCACTGCTATTTTTGATGAAGTATTTAAAGTTAATAGTCCAATATATCTCAAATTTTTGATCCACAGTTTAAATCTTGTGAAACACAATTTAACATTAGGCTATTTTTACTCTTTAGAGCACTTTGCTTGTCAGATTATGTTTGGAAGAAGTATATATGCAATTAACTTTCATTGCTTAAAAAGTATTTATTGCTACTACTGCCATGAATCATAAAGTATAATAGTATTTAACACACACTTCAACTCATGTGTATTATTGACAACATATACTTTACATGAAGAATTAAAACTATCATTATATGCAAGTTAAAAATATCAAAACCAATTAGTAGCCAGAATTATCTGTAGTATATATTTTCCATGCTATATGTACTTTAAAAATAAACATGTAGGTATATTCTAATATTGTATTCTACATTTAACAAATGTGTAAAACAGGTATGAGCAGAATTTGAGATGATGACTAAGAAGGAAATTAATGGCACCAAAAATAACTGGAACACAAAGACAAGAGCAACACTGTGAAAATGCAGCTGAATAATCAAAACAGAAAGTGAAGAAAACTATATCCTAAGAGAAATAAAACAATCAACATATGTATTTAGGGGTGATCACAAACCCATCCCAGAGAAGCATGTATGTAGATAGACCTTGAAGAACAAACCCAACTTCAACAGAGAAAGAGAAGACATTACACACACAGGACATGAGAGAGGTGCTGTTGGAACACACTGAAAAAATAGGGTCATGAACTTGGGGTGGAGAATTGGGTGCTTGCAAGTCATGTCTAAAATGGGACCAAGTTTTACATCGCAATGAAGTTTAGAAAAAAAGCTAGCACTGAAGTCACTAAGTACAGAGCACCACGCGAGGCACTTCTTTATTTCATTCACTGTCATTTACTGAATGTTATTTTGAATGAAGATGAATATTAAGGATTCAAAAATAAGTCAAATGAGGTATCATCCCCTTCCTAATGAAGCCTACAGACTAATGGACAATACTGACAATAATTGGCTACCCAACAATACAAAGATATACCATTGATATAAATTAAGAGATTAAATTTTTATGAACAATTAATTTTCTAAAGCTTTGCTGTTCAGTGAAACCTCTGAAAAGATAACACTAGAGATTTTCCTTCCTTACTTCATTAGCCTGGTACTACCTCTGGGATGATTAAATGGGTACAAAAACATTCCACATTAGAGAAAGAGAAGGTATGAACACCTGAAAGACAGGGAATATTGTACAAAAAGCTCCTCTGCTTGTGGTCTGAAAAATTGATGGCACATAGAAAGAAATACTATTCAAAAGATGAGAGAGGTCAGATCTCTCTAAAGATACCTTAAAAGCATTTTCATTTTACTGATGGGAGAATGACACCAGAAGAAGTTGGTGTCACTACAAGGAATTTGTTCAAGATAAGATAGTGCTCAACCAAAGTAGCAAACTAATCTCAAGGATCAGTTCAATACTTTTCTGTTCATCAGTCCTGCCACCCCATCTGTGATCAGAGTCTTAAACTGGGAAGATGGGTGAACTCAGGGTGATATGTGTAATACAAGGAACAGGGAGACACACAACAGAGGTGTGCTGATGACAGTCTCACACACACACACATACAGGTAAGAAGTAAAATGGTCTGTTCACTTCAATTTTACTTGGTGAGAGGTATGCATCTTTAAAATCAAAGATATATGACTTTGAACTATGAGCTAGACAGATTGAATTTGCAGCTATATTGTATCAGTAAAGTGTAAACTGCCATTACTCTGTGGGACAGTATTCATATTTTTTAAAAAATGACACATCTTTATCTTTGCACTTCATTTTGTAGTAATATATCTTATAAATACCATGAAAATAAATAAAATAATTCAATTGTGTATTACACATTTGTGTCACATTAATATATTTGCGTATTATATAATACATTTTGCATTCAGATTATATATTTGTGTATTTATATTGTGCATAAAGATTTGTGGGATAGGAAATTTATTCAGCCTCATTTATAGTTGCAAAAGTCTATACTCTTAAGTTAAATGTCAATAACAAAGTGACAATTAGATAAATTACATTACATATGCAAAATGAAATTCTGCACAGCTATTAAAAAAAGACAATCTATCTAAAGGTAGTGAGAGTCAGTGTACTCTAATAAAATAATAAGTAAAGAAAAGCATGGCACAGGTATAGTAGTATATATAATCCCAGCTACTCAGGAGACTGTGGCAGGAAGATTGCTAGTTTGAGTCCCAGTCAGGGCAACTGAGTGAGCTTCTGTCCAGAAAAATAAAATAAAAAGCACTGGGGATATAGCACAGCTGTAGAATTCCCCTGGGTCTCTTCCCCAATACTGAAAGAAAAAGACCCACAAGTAACAAGGTGAAGTATTTATCTAGATCTAGATAGATGTATCTAATGATATCTATATCTAAATACATAGATATAAATAATATTATATATATATATATATATATATATATAGAGAGAGAGAGAGAGAGAGAGAGAGAGAGAGAGAGAGAGGGAGAGAAAGGGAGGGAGAGAGAGAGGAGAGAGAGAGAGAGAGAGAGAGAGAGAGAGAGAGAAAGGGAGGGAGAGAGAGAGGAGAGAGAGAGAGAGAGAGAGAGAGAGAGAGAGAGAGTAAATTACTCCAAATACATAATGTACAGACTATTAATGAGCCACTCTACCTAAAAAGTATAACTTCAATTTTTTTTCCTTTTGTACTTTCATTTGTGTAAAAATTATTTAATCTAAACAAAGAAAAAGATATTTGTATGTGATTGGAAGTCATTAGCAAAGGAAGCACAGGACATTTTTTTCTAGAAATTTTTGGCTCCACTTGGCCAAATACAAGAAACTAGGAAAAAAAGGGAAAATAAGATTACAAACATAGTGTTTACTTCAAGTAAGATCCAGGCAAGGAAGAAAAAGGGAAAAAGTGGATTGCAGAATATAGAGTTATGACAAGTTTATTTTGAGCATACTGCATATAAAGCATTGATGTTAAAGCCAGAATGATAAGATATTTTCTTTTTAGGGTAACAGGAATTATTGATTAAAGTCTGCTATATTTGGATGTATGTTTCTAAATAAACTAACATTGAAAAATAGTCTCTTGCTTTTATAAACTAATAATTAAATATGCTTATTTTCTAAGAGAAAGAAAATATCTGACAACAATATGCTACTGTTTTAGGGTATAACTGTAATTACTTGTGTTCAAGTAGAAAGTGGATACAGTCATTGCCACCATATGTTTATAGCTTTCATCTTATACTATATTTTCCAGCTTCTTGATCTGTCTCCTAAATATTCAACATGCATACAAACAAATTTCACTAATGATTCTTACTTTATATCCTCATCGTTAGCAAAAATCACGACGGCCCTGGAGTTGGGAGTGTCCAAGAGCTGTTTGATTATTCTGTCAAAGTCAATGGTCCTGTCTTTGCGCTCTTGGGGTATTCTCACCGACTGAGCAATGCAGAGCCCACCTGTTTAAGAAAAAGAAAGCAGAGAGTGAATAAAGCCCAACTGTTTAAGAAAAAAAAAAAATGGTCAATAAAATTCCCGAAGAAATGTCAAAGGACCAGGGAAGGTGGAGGAGGGGAGAATTTTGAATTCTGCATACATCACACTTCCCTGGTCTTGTATCTGGCTGTTCAGGAAGATATAACACACCATGCTGAGTCCTGACCTACCGATAATACGATAATATTGTGAACTTTTCAGTGAACATTACAAAGTCTTTATTTTTGTAAAGTACTTATCTGTGTAAAATTGTAATGGTTGATACATTGTGTCAACTAGAGAAGTTTAGAAATTTAACTTAGAGACTCAGCATTGAACATCCTAAGACGTAGAGCACCCATCCTAAGGCAGGGGGCCTTCTTACACTGTAAGGGAGGAAAAGAGGCCTGCTTGCCCTCTTTTGCTGTTGTTGCTTTTGCTGTCTTTTGCTGCCATGAACTCTTGCCCCTCTGCCATGCTGCTTTGCTTTGGAGCTAATTATTTACTGTAACCTCAACAAGCAACCAGTTTAACAAACTTTTTCTTTCTTAATTTCGGGCATCCGGTATTTTGTTTCTGAGATGAGAGAAACGTAACTAACACACATGTTCAGCTGTAATTCTGAGTAATTTTAGGTTCCTAGAGTGAGTGGATTGGGGCAGGTCTCTCATATGAATAACATAGCTTGCTAAAATGAAAGTAGCACAGATAAAGCCCATGTTTATCTGTTTGAATTTTATGTTATCTAAATTCTCAGAAAATTTTTCTTTTCATGCTAACCTCAATTTTGAAATAAAATGGAAATTATAAATGAGAACAAGACCATCAGCTATTATAAACCATATGTCTTAGTCAATTTCCTATGGTCCAACACCCGCAACTTAATGAAATATATTTTGTTTTACATTTCAGTCCAAAGTCAGTTGGCTCCTGGGCATGATGGCACTGTAGAGAGGAAAAGGCAGTACAAAGATGCTCATGACATGCCAGATAGAAATCAGAGAGTAAAAAGAGAAGCTGAGAAAGGAGATACACTCTTCCAAGTCACATCTGAAGTGACTCATTTTTTCTGTCCAGGCTCCATTCCTTAACAACTGGCCAGCTATTCAGCACCATAATCAAATCACTGTCCAATAGCACCTTGAAGGACACATCTATATAAAGCATAGCCTTCTACCTATGGCCCCCAAACGCTCACGTGCATCTCTTTATGGAAAATGTGTGTCTTTCATTGTTAAGAGTTGCCAAAATCTTAACTTTTTCAGCATTGCTAAAAAGTCCAATCCCAAAGTCTCTTCTGGGATTCAAGGCAAGCTCATAGTTGTGAGCCCCTGTATAATTGGAAAGAAGTCAAATCCTGGTGATCTACAATGGGACAAGATCAGGATTGCTATTCCAAAAAGACTAGGGGAAGGAAACCAATGGGACCAGGCAAGACTGAACCCCAGAGAGTCAACATTATAGCCTGTAGTTTTTTTTTAAATTTTATTTAAAAGGAAAAAGAGAAAAAACAAAACAAAACAAAGCAGTGTAAGGGTACAAGTAATACAGAACTACGAAAAAAAAAAAAAAACACACAATAAGAAATCACCAGTTAATAGATTAGACATTATCATCTTAGAGATAGTTGCTCAAGTCACAGTATCACTACAAAGTGGACATTCAAACAGTGAGACTGTAAACAGTTGTGTTCAATGATCCAACCAAAATCATTCATATGGTCAGCTACTTAACACCCCTAAACACACTTGCAGTGTCTTTTGCTACCATGAGCACTTTTTTTCCCTCTCTTTTTTACAACAAAATTTACACATTTTGGGTTTTATTACACTTTAGTTCTTATTACTTTTTTGGGGGGGAAGAGAATAAAGTCAAATATGGCAAAACAAAGCTGTCAGTCAAAATCAAGGATAGACATAGCACATGATGCAAAAACAGAGTACAAGGTTATCAACAGTGGTTACCATAATGCCTCTTTTTAAGGTAGCCTGTAGTTTTGAGTCCAGTATCTAGAGCAAGACGTGGCAAGATACAGACTTCAAAAGGTTTGTGTCGCACCGCCTTAAGGCACAGCTGGTAGTGGCAGCCCTCATAGCCTTTCTTTGGGCTGTTTTGCTCATTACTGGTGGTTTCCTTAGAAATTCCACATTCCAGCTTTCTGGGGTCTCTGCTGCACTTGGCTTCACTTTCAAAGCTTCGCACACTACTCTTTCAGAGACACAATGCATCCAGGCCTTTTTTGGAAATCTGGGCGGATACCTCCCTGAACTTGTAACACTCACATTGCACATGCCTGTAAAATTAGCACCCGCTGGCAGACACCTACCTCTGCCACTGTTTTAAGCACCAGCTGGGGTCCCCTTGAACTGCTGCTGCACGGGCTTCCGAGTATGTGGATGACTTGGCACTGTGAAATGAATCCTAGCGGACCAATTCCCAAGGTGGCCTTTCTAAAGCTGAGCGCCCTGGTTCTCTATTCGCAAAGGAAAATCTTACTGATTTTCATCCTTGATCTTGTAAGGAATGGGATCTTATAGATTCTTCAAATGTATTCTTGCCATTTTTCCTATTGGTCTTATCCAAAGTATTTAGTTTATTTCTAGTGTGAATCTTTTCAGCCATCAATTTCTTCTCTACTCCATCTTTGCAGGCTTTTATTGACAGGGTCTCACTATGTAATGCAGGCTGAACTTGAACTCACTAGATAGCTCAGGCTGACCTTGAACCTGTGGTTATCCACTGTCCTCACCCTCCCAAATGCTAGGGTTATAAGCATACAACACCACTCCTGGTGTGGGATCTTTATTTCTGACAAAACTGAAACCTTTTCAAATGGGATTTTACTCTTGGTTTTCATTATCAATCTGACTAAAAGCAGTAAATCTGATTACAGCCTGAACTTGAACTTTCTCTCCCACATTAATTTGCCAACCTTAATCTCAGTCTTGACCATGTACTAGGTGCTCAAGCCATAATTGCTACATTATTTCATTTAACCTTCTCAAAATCCTTGTGAGGTACTTAATCTTATCCACTGCATATTAGGAGAAGGGGCAGTTATATGCGTATTTCTATTCTATATCTTATACATTCATTATGATATTAATTGGCATTATAAATTTCAAGGTAAGGAAATATACAACTATTTACTAAGAAGTATGTAGTCTTTCTTCTTTTCAAACTCTTGCTCTTGGATCCAGTGTTATGCAATATGCACATTAAGAATGGCTCACATAAGCAAAATGAACAGAGCTATTTGTAGGAAAAACTGTAAAGATCATTCGAAGGTAAGAAATCTTAGAAGTAGGGACAAGAAAATTATCTTGCTCCAAGTATGTTCAGTAGATACCTACATCAAAATGCTCACCTCTAGACTACTTCCAACTGAGTAGATGTTTCTAGATTTCCCCAAGCACAGAAAAATAAACCATAACACAAAACTGACCCTCTATTACACTTTTTTAAAAATAAATGTTAAATGGCCTTCACCCTTCAGCCTGCATGAAAGTTACCTGTAGTCCTTCGTCCAAATAGAAATGTCTACTGACACTATCAAGTAAATTAATCTAATTGATATTTCTAAAGTAATCCGTAGAGTAAAAATAGCATATACTCTTTTTCAAGTATGAATTTGTCCTTCATTAATGCAGCTCATATTTGGATCACTAAAGAAAACAAAAAAAAAATTGAAAAATGAAAAAAATCACCTAGAGTACATCCTCAGACCATAAAACAGGAAGAAATCAACAATGCAATAAAGGAAGGAAGCAAAGAAACAAGTAAGAAAGGAAGAGACACAGTTGTTTAATAAGGAACAGAAGACACAACTAACCCAAACTCCCCCTCAGTAAAGTAGTGCACACATTTAACTAAGAGAAAATCAGAATGCAACTATAAAAATTTATTTACTATAACTCAAATTGTATTTAGAAAAAAATCATGTCACATATTTATATTAAAAAATAAGGAAAATCTAAAATCAGCAACCTAAGCTTCAACTTTAGAAGGAAAAAAAAAAAAAAGAAAAAGAAAAACACAGCTGAAAGAATACCTCCAAGACAAAGAGTCATGGAAAAAGTAAATCAGGTCAACAAATTTGAAAAGAGAGAAACAGAAAAAATAAAATAAAATAAAATAAAATCTAAATGAGTACCGGGGGTTTAGCTCAGTGGGGTAAGTGCCTGCTTGGCAAACATGAAGTCCTGAGTTTGATCCCCAGTACCAAAAAAAACCACAACTAAATGAATTACTCTGCCTAATAAGTTATGTAAATTAGATAAATCAGCTTTGTAAATTGAAGGCACAAGGTTTTTAAAATATACAAATTGTCAAAACTAAGTGAAGAGAAATAACCTGAAAAGTCCCATATAATTTAAAAATGACCAAATTATAATTTAAAAAGACAATCTCAGAAAAAAAAAAAAGAAGATTGAAGCTCTCTGATGGTTTCACTCATGAATTCTACCAAATAATCTATATAACTTCTTTTAGGTAACAGGAGAGAATATATTTCATGAGGTCTGTATTACATAAAAACCAAGAGAGACAAGGATAATACCAAAAAAATATTAAAATACAGGAGATAGGCTCAGTGATTAGAGCCGGCCCAGAATTTGTGGCTGCAGGATGGTTTGCATTACTAGTCTGAGCAATTGGTATTTTAGCTGTCACCAAGCTTGAATTCCCACACACCATTAAACATGATAGACGATCAGCAGAGTAAACATCATAATACCACTTTGAGAAGAAAGATAGGATATCCTGCAGAGTCAGCCCTTCTGCCTCTGGATGGGAGTACACGGATGTGAACAGGAGCTGTACTTCATTCTTTTTTCCATCAAAACTTTTTTGGCTTTACATTAATTTTATTTGCTCAGATATTTCTAGATAATGTTTGTTTAAAAAAGCCAATGCTACTGTCAGATAATATGATAATATTAATAATATTGATAAGCTGATAAACTCTAATATGTACTCATTAATGTAATATGATAAACTGATATCGTCTAATATGTAAAATATGTGAATTTCATTAAAAAGGTAGGAAGAGATAAGACTTTGGTTGAAGTGATTTGTCTATTGCATAATTTCTGTACCTGTATGAAGTAAAAGAGATAAACTGACATATTTATCTTGCAGTAAAATGTGAAGATCTGGAGCTAATAAGTTTTTCTTTATTCTTAGAGATGAGTCGGTTCAAGCAGTTGACGCATTGTATTACAGTGTGCCAGCTACTCTAAACTGCAAAAGACCTGAAATTAGTAATTTTCCTTAAGTTTTAAGAGACAAAAGTATTTGCAAAGAAAACTTTCAAAGTATTAAAGAAGGGGATCCATTTTATTCTACAAGTGAAATATGTTTATCAACATTTGAAATGCATTATTTTCTTGAATTTAACAAAAGAATAGAGAAAGTAAAGTGATATTCAGTGATTTTTTTTTTTTTTATTGATTGAGTGTCAAATTCATGACCTCTTGCTTGCCAGACAGGTGCTGCCCTGCTGAGTTATATCCCTAGCCCATTAATCATTGCTTTTTTCTTTTTAAATTTAACCTTCAGATCCTGTACTGTATTTCAGTAGATTCCTAAATTCATTTCAAAACTCCTTCACACATTCCAAAACTTTGAAAACAATATTAATATACTCTGAAAATATACCATCCATTTAAAATCAAAGCAGTTTGAAAAAAAAAAAATACAAAACAAAACTGACGCACTGGAGCTTGCACCCAATGCTTTCGTGCTGAAATGCCTACACTGCCTTGCATTTTTGGGTGTGTGAGAGACAAGGTCCAAGTAAGTGTCAAAGTCACCCCCACTGGGTATCAACTAGCTATCTTCCTGCCTTAGCTTTCATGTAGGAATGTGCCACTAAAACTAGATAAACATATTTTACAAAGAAAAACCCATAGTAATTGCACCCCTGTAGTTCTCTAAAATTCTTTTAAAACATAATGAAACAAATTCATTAATACTCAAAAATTTTAATACATCACAGATGAATGGGTTATTCCAAGGAATACAAGATTTACACATTATTTGAAAGTCAACAATTGTAATTCTCATATAGTCAGACTAAAGAAAAAGAACATGATCTCAATACATGTCCAAAACACTATACAAAAGTTATTACATATTCAAGATAAAAATCATAAAATCGGGTTAAAAGAGAATGTCTTTCATAAAAGTCATCCACAGAAAGCCGTAGTCAGCACTGTAGTTAACAGTAAGACCATAACCAGACCAAGTCTTCCCTCCTTCTTCAGCATTGTATTGGCAGCTCTTGCTGGGATGAAGAAAAAAGAATAAAAAGGCAAACACATTACAGTGAGGGAAAAAATGGTCTAATTTTGCAAATGACATTGTTATCTATTTAGAAATCACCACTGGGAGGGGACATAATAACTGACTTAAGCCAGCATTCTAGTTTAGACTTCAAATGTCCCTTAGTGGTTTTATGTGTTCAGTTCTGGGTTTCTGTAAGGCAACTGGATCATGAGGATTCTAACTTCTCATCCACTGATGAGAATAACTTTACAGCATTATTAGGAGGCAATATAAACATAGTAACAGCTAACTGGTGCCTAATCAAAGAAAGCATGTCATGAAGCTGTCACAGGGGGACTATACTCGGTCCCTTCTTCTTAGACTTTCTTTGTTTTTAGCTTTTACATTGCCATGAGATAAGTGGCTTTGTTCTACTGTACCTTGCTTCCATGATATTCTGCCTTATTTAGGGCTCACAGCAATGGAACTAGCTGACAAAGATTGGAACCTTTGAAAACATGAGGCAAAATAAATCATTCTTTAATTACTTTTGCCCAGGTATTTCAAAACAGTGACAGAAAGTTGACAAAACACAAGAGAGTGGAATGTAAAGGAATTATACAAAAGTCAATTGTGTGCCTAGATATTAGCAAATAAGAGTTCATCTTGAGGTACAAACACCTTCTAGGAAAGACTGGATATTAGTGGTAGGGCTATATAACCTCAGAAATCTAAAAACGTCAACAAAGAAAACAAAGTAAAATAGAAAATGACAAGATGAAAAAGCAAAATGTTGCCCCAAACACCCAGCCTATCCAGAACAAGTCCAGAACGCAAGGAGATAGAGAAAGTCATAAGGAGACAAATAGTGCTCTATGAAATGACAGCGACAGAAGAAAAAAAGCAAATGCAAGAGGGTATAGAAAAAATAATCTCTAAAGTACAAAAAGAAATAACTAAAAAATAAGACATCAAAGCAAACTCGCAGATAAGCAAATTGCGGCAATCACGAAAACAATGGAAACCCTTAATGCCAAACATAGACAACAAAGGAATTCATGAGCCAGATCCAAATAGAAACACAAGAGATCAGAAACTCCATTGAAAGTATGCACGCAGATTGAATGAAGACAGAGTTAGAATATCAGATCTAGAAGACAGGAATGCAACAAGTGACCATGAAAAAACAAATGTGTCTTAAAAATAACAAGAGATCATGAAAACTCAATTGAGCAACTACAGGATAAAGCAAAGAACAACAGAAGATTGATTGGAATCAGTAAGAAAGTTGGAAACAGTGCAAAAACCATTAAAAACCTCTTTACAGAAATAATGGTAGAAAATTTCTCAAACATGGATAAAGAATTGAGCATATAAATTAATGAAGCATACAGAACTTAAAATAGCCATGAGCAAAATAAATCTACACCAAGACATGTAATAATCAAGTTGCTACAGATTCAGCACCAAAACAAAATATTAAAAATTAGCTAGTGAAAAAAAAAAATAAAACATCACTTACAAAGTCAAATCTGTCAGAATCATAGCAGACTTCTCAACGCAAACCCTAAAGTAAGGAACAACTTGGAGTAAAGGTATTTCAAGTGCTAAAGTAAAACAATCTTCAATCCAGATCAAAGTATTCATGAAACTATGTGTCCTAATTGATCCAGAAATAATTTAGTTTCATGACAACGGACAACTGAAGAAATTTATGACTACCAAGGCAGATCTACAGAATGCTCTAAAGACATATTAGAAAGAGACAATGAAGACCACAAACATAGGAACACTAATGAAAGAAGTTGCCAGGTACAACAAACAAACTGGACAGAAAGACAAGGAACAAACAGAGAAACAACATGAAAAAGAAAAGCCAGTACATATCAATTATAACCTTCTATATAAATGGTTTCAATTCACCAATCAAAAGAAACAGACTGGCAGAGTGGATCAATAAGCAAGATCCAACATTGTGCTGCATTCAAGAAACACATTTAACCTAAAAAAAAAAAATTCTTAGACTACCCTGATAACTCTGAGGTCATGAGTTCAATCCCCAGCATCAAAACCAAACCAAAACCAAAATCAAACCAAAACAAAAAATTCTTAGACTAAAAGACAAAGGAGGGAAAACAATTCGCCATGCTACAGGAACCCAGAAAAAAGCAAGATAATTTTTCTATTTGCAGACAATGCAAATTTTAATTGAAAACTGATCAAAAGAGACAAAGAAGGTCATTACATACTCATCAAGGTAAAACTCCAAAACAAAGAGACAACAATCATAAATATTTATACACCAGACACTGGTGTACCCAAATACATGACACAAATATTAACTGACATGAAAAACCAAATAAGCACTCTCACAATTGTAGTGGGGAAATGTAATACATCATTCTTGCAAATGGATACATTAAGTAGAGCAAAAAAAAATAAATAAACAAACAAAAAAGAAATATTAGAATTAAACAAAGCTGTAAGCAAATAGAATCTATAGTATTCAATTCCAAAACATCAATATATACAACCTTTTCAATTGCACATGGGACATTCACAAAAATATGTTAGTTGACAATTTATGTTAATTATATAATTAGTTATGTAAATTTAGAAGAATTGATATCATCCTATGCATACTATCTGAACATACTACAGTGGACATCAGTGACAAAGGATACTACAAAAACTACATTAACATATGGAAATTTAAAAGTCCTCTACTGAACAAGTGTGGATCACAGGAGAAATTAAAGACAAAATTAATTAGTATATACAGTTAAACAATAATGCCAATAAAACATAATGAAACTGACGGGATGCAATCACAGCAGTCCTAAGAGGGAAATTTATAGTCATGAACTCACACATTAGGAAAACAGAAGGAGCTCAAATAACTAATGTCCAGCCTCAAACTTTTAGAAAAAGAAGAACAAGTCAAACCACAGCTTGTTTGAGAGAGGACAGCATAAAGATAAGAGCAGAAATTAATGCAAATGAGACTAAGAAAAGAATAGTAAGAATCAATGAATCAAAAAGTTGGTTGTTTGAAAGAATAATTAAAATTGATAAGCCATTAGCCAACCTCATCAAAAAGAGAAAAAAAATCCAAATTCAAGCAATCAGGAATGAAAAGGGGGGGAATCATAATGTATTCCAAAGAAATCCAATAAATCATCAATACCTACTATGAGAACCTATATTATTATAAACAGAATAAATGGACAGGATCCTGGAGACAATGAAATTGTCAAAGCTAAATCAAGAAACATAAAAATTCTAAATAAACTGATATCAATCAATGAAATCAAAATGTAACAAAGAATTTACCAACCAAGAAAAGTCCCAGCCATGACAGACTTGCTGGAGAATGCTACAGCAAATTTAGAGATGGACCAATTGCAATAATGCTGAAACTGTTTACAGAAATTGAAAGGGAAGCAGTACTTCTAATATCATTACTGGAAGCAAGTGTAACCCTGATTCAAAGACCAGAAAAGAACCCAAATAAGAAAGAAAACTAAAGGCTAATCTCCCTAATGAGCATCAATGCAAAAATCTTTAATAAGATATTGGCAAATAGAATGCAGTAAATCATAAATAAGATCATGTATCATGACCAAATAGGATTCATCCCAGGGATGCAGAGATGGTTCAACATATGCAAAGCAATAAATATAATACACTATATTAACAGAATCAAAGCAAAAATCACAGGATCATCCTAAATAAGTGCAGAAAAAACACTTGATGAAGTTCAACACCCATTAATGAAAACATCATACAGAAAGTTGGAATAGATGACCTTTATTTCAGTCTTATAAAAGTTATCTATGACAAACCAACAGCTAATATATTAAATGTTCAAAAGCTGAAAGCTTTCACTCTGAAATGAAAAGCAAGACAACGATGTCCATTGTCATAACTTCTATTCAATACAGTTTTGGAAACTTAGCCAGAGTAATTAGATAAGAGAAAAAAACTAAAAGGATTAAAGACAGGAAAGAAAGAAGTTAAATTGTTATTATTTGCAGATGACATGATATTCTACATAGAAGACCCCAAAAATTTCAGCAAACACTTGTAGATTTAATATTCAGTAGTATATCAGGATACAGTCAACACTCAAAAGTCAATAGCATTGCTGCACACAAACTCAAAGAGAGAGAAACTAGGGAAACTACACTCTTCAGGATAACGTCCAGATTTATTGCAATCCCAATCAAAAGAAGATTAACAGACCTCATAGATCTAAAGAAAACATTTCTAAAATTCATTTAGAATCAGAAAAGACCTAAAATAGCAAAAGTAATTCTGAGCGAGAAAGACACATTGGGGGGATCAAAATCGCAGACCTGAAATTATACTACAAAGCTACTGTGATAAAAATAGCATGATGTTGCTGAAAATTAAAAAAAGAAACTCTCTTTCATAAATGGTGCTGGTCAAACTGACTCTCCAGCTGTCAAAGACTAAAACTAGACCCATGTCTACCATCATGGACTAAATTAATGTCAAAATCGATCAAAGATCTAACTATTAAAACATAAATACTAAATCTACTGGAAATTAGAAAGAAATATCAAACATAGGTGTAGATAGAGACTACATGAACAAAATTCAGACTGATAGGGAAATAGGACAAGAGTCATCACACCCAGGATCTCACCTTATTAAAAAGCTTTTGCATAATAAAAGAAATCACTAATAAGGTGAAAAGACAGCCCATAAATAAGTATGCACTCTCAGGTGAACAAACACAAATGACAAATACACCAAAATGTTTTCAGTATCAGTGGTCATTTTAGAGATGCAATTAAATCAGCATTGAGATTTCATCTTATCCCAGAAAGAATGGCTATCATCAAAAAAATCAACTGATAACGAATGCTGGAATGGCTGTGAGAATAAAGGAACCTTCTCTACTGTTGGTAGGAGAGTAGACTAATGCAATCATTGTAGAAATCTATGTGGAGATTCCTTTAAAAAAACAGGATTAGGGGTCCCATTTGAACCAGTTATAGTTATCTCCCCAGAAGAGTTAAAAACATCATACCACAGCAATATATGTGTACCCATGTTCATAGCAGCACAATTTAAAATAGCTAAATTTTGGAGATACCCCAGGTGCCAATATAAGGGACTACTACTCAGCCATACTGAAGAATAAACTTGAGCCTTTTATACGCAAATGATGCAATTTAAGATCATGCTCTTAAGTGAAATTAGTCACACCAATATGTATAAATATCGTGTTGTCTCACTAGTATGAAAAACTGGATAATAGGATGAAAATGAACACAAAATTTGTAAATTGGGAAGAAACTTCAAAAGAAAGGCAAACTGTAATGGTGAAAGGGCAACAGAAGAAAAGGAAAAGGAGAAAACAGATGTATATACACTATAGTTAAGATAGTTATACAGCTAGTTTCTTTTAGTTCCTTAAAAACAAAGTTTTGTGCTAATATTGTTTGGACCAGATACCACGTCTGTACCTTGTTATTGTAGTCAGGGGTTGTGCAGAGAATAATTAGAATCAGGACATGGAGTTTATAATATTATTTTTATAATGGTCACCGGAAAATGCAGGAAATTTATCCGCAACACCAAAAACATAGAATATTTAGTTAAGGGCCTAAATCCCACAGCAATATCCCACATGAGTCCAGATGAAAACCCAGAGCTCATGACAGTGCCTCCCATAAGTCCAACTGGAGGTCCAGAGCCCACAAGAAGGACTCACTTCAGTCTCTTTACAGATCCATGCTGGGAAGGCCCAAAGGTCAGTGGTGGAATCCAGAAAGTCCATTCCAGCGGGGAAAAGGAGCTGTACTGGTGGGATGAGGGTTCTAAACTGGAGCCGAGAAGTCACACTCACAACAAAGACAGGGCTGTACTGAAGGGTACCACAGCCATCCTCAGAAACATGGAGGCCCTGAGCTTCTCCTCCAATAAGCACAGTCCAATACATGCAGGAAGCCAGTGTGACCAAGCAGCACATGTCTTCTCCTCTGAAGCCAGGAAGCAATGCTCGATGTGAGGACCAAAGGTTTCCCAGGAAAACCAATGGCTCAAACAGCAACTCGTAGGAGATCCCACAATGCCTCAATGCAACAGTGCATAAACGCCTTAATGCCTTCTTTCTCGTTCTCCACCTCTTTATTTATGTTGGCAACTTTCCTCAAGTGGAGCATCTGTGCTCAGTGCCATGCTGATGTAATCCAGCTGGCATTAAATTGACCACCAGTTCTTAATCCACAACACTTGTACTCTGAACAACTATAATGTCAATACATAGTATATCAACTCTTGTAATATTCTGGGTATCCTGTTTTGAAACTGGGTTTCATTGTTGTGTTATCTTATTTTCTTTCTTTAAAATAAATAAATATGATAATCACAAAAAATCATACTTTCACTGTTTAATAGATGAACAAACCATAGAATATCTATAAGAAAGAAAACTGCACAACAAACAGGAACTGCTGGTTCATACAAAGATGTGAACCAACATTAAGTCCATTTTGCTAAGTGAAAAGGTAAGTTGAAAGGCTACATACTGCAAGTGAAAGGATAAAAGCAAAAAGAATTATTTATAAAATGGAACTTTGATAGTAAATTTATTTATCACAGAAATAAAAAGTAGTACTTCTGAAACTGCTTTCCATACATAAATGGAGCAAATAAACTAAATAACGGGACCCAGTTCTTTCACCATCCGAAAAAGAGTTTATGTATAAGGAAGAGAATGAGGTACATATAAGAAAACCTACAGCCCTTATATTAATCATGGGAAAGTGGATATAAACTGACATTTTTGACAGAGGGAGAGATATATACACGTACTTTAGCATATATTTATGTGTAAATATGTATATATGTATTTGTCTGCATGTACACAATCTACTATTATTGAGATGGTTTATGTGTAATGAACACTCATAAGAACAAGCATACTTAGTGCCCACTTGTTCCTCTGAAATACCATCTTTCGGTAAAACCATGTATCTAGAAAAATGACTCATTCTAAGACTAAGGTAAAGCTCACACAAGATTAACTGGATTTGGCTGGGGATTTAGCTCAGCAGCACAAGCCTGCCAAGTGCAAGGTCATGAGTTCAATCCTCGGTACCAAAAAAAAAAAAAAAAAAAAAATTACTCTGGATCATTATTCATTGTTAAGAAGTAAGAAGTGTACAAAAAAAGAGAAAAAGAAAAAGAAAATGCCAGGTGCATGTCAAAAGGACACAGGAGCTAATCTGAAAGTGCTTTCAATGAGCAAAGCTAAATCACTATTGGCATACAATAGTGATGATATTGACTTGTTATACAAAGAGTATACATCCATGAATCCATGTTGATTCCATTGCCAGGGGAGGCAAAGAAGTAAATACATTAGAAAGAAAGAATGAACTTTCTGAGACAATAGTTCCCAATAGTAAAGGCAGGAGAGATAAAAGAAATAGAATAACATCATTAATATAATAAAATTAACAATTTCTGCTTGAAGGATACATTGATGAATACCAAAACTGTCTAGAAACCTATGTGGTGAAGCTGGACATTTATATTACCTAAAAGTATCTCCTAGGTGTACATATGTGTATATACTACATATTTAATAAATAAATATTTATGTGTATGTATATAAGTACACACATTTGTATGTTATTTTATATATACATGTATATATACATATAATTAATCTTGTATTTTTAATATACAGTCAATATTTTTTGATTATTTTTCTTTGAAGAAGTGGTTATTTATGTGCTTTGATTTGAATATATATTCCCCTTGCAGTAGCATATATTAGAGCATAATACTCAAAGTCATAGAGTTACAAATTTCCCAGTGACACTGCTGCAGGTAGCCAGAGGGATAAATTTTGAGAAATGCTCTCTTGGGTACCTTCAGATCAGCTGAAGAGATCTTTGGTAGTAGTAGGATTTGTGCATTCAATTCTAGCCAAATTTTTTCAGGGATCTTTTAGAATGATGACAGTGACAAGGAAGGGAGAGGATGTATCATTAAGCTGTACTGTAAAGTAAACAATAATGCAGAAAGAGAGAGAGAGAGAGAGAGAGAGAGAGAGAGAGAGAGAGAGAGAGAGAGAACAACAACAGGAACGATGTCTCTGGGCAATGGCTACTCGAATCTCCATGCCATATTGCTCCAAGTCTGAAAGGCGTTATGCATAAGGGAGGCATGAAACCATCTGCAAATTTTCCTGGGGCTGCTGATAAGAAGAAATGGGTACTTTACCACCCTCTCTGCAGGAGAAGAGAATCATTCTGGATGAAAACCCAGCTTCCCATCACATTTCAATTACAGCTGAGTGATTAAACCAAAGCAAACTCCATTTGGTGGTGTGATTAGCGCATGGGTGGTCTATACTCTTGGATGGAGAGCTCAGCTAGCGCACACTTGAGGGAATGATGCATACTGTTTCATGACTGCAGAACTGAGAAGTTCCACCCTTCTTACTGAGAACTGCCCACAGGTAAGCAATACCAAACAGCTCAACAGATGAGAACAATGCTCTATTAACCCGGAAATGGGAATGAGCTTGTTCATCAAGCTGAAATGCAAAGAAAGAAGATTGGAAAATATAAGAGATAAATATTCCGTTTTGGTATAAGCCTAGAAGGCTTGACTTATACCTACCCACTGAAAAGAAGTTATTTGTTTGTATCAAACCCATAAGAAAATGTGTAAAATTTCACATACACTGTATGGAGATGATTCCAACTCAGTATTAATGTTATGCTATAAATGTGTCCTTGTGAGGAAATAATGTGGGTTTTGTGTGCCACCAACAAAGAATGGAGAGGCACACACCATACACACATAAGACACACATGTGCATGGACATGTGTACAATCAGACATCAGGTGGCTTGCTTATTTCTCAATAATGAAGATAACTCAGGACATGCAATCATATTTGTATCTGAAACTGCTGCCCTATTGAATGCAAATTTACTCTCTGTAGTTTTATGTTCAGCCAAGTCCCTTAGAGGGAAGTTGGTTTGCCTACTGGGACATGTGTGATATTTGGGCACCACCTCACATAAGTAAGTTACATTAAAATATTGCTCAGCAGTAAGGGCTAAGAAGCTAACTTTTGAAGGGTATTCATTTTCCTGTGAAATCTACTTGGAATATGACTGTGTCAACCAATGTAGCAACTGTCCAACTGATTGACACTTTTACAAGCATAAGTACATAGACCTGAATAGTCTCATCGTAAATGTAAATTGAGGCCCTGATCTTCACCTATGGGCCAACTGCACTTATGGGAGCATTGAGAAAGTCTATTTTCAGTGGTTTCAGGAGGTAAAGCTGCTGAGATAATGGGCAAAAATGGAGTCTCAGAAATCAACGTTTTTCTTGAGTTGGAGCAGGAGACTGGTCAGTTTTTGGCCTGCCCTCAGTAGGGAACAATCTGTAACAGAAGAGATATCTCGAGAATCAGAGCATAGATTATTTCCAAAAAAATATTTTTCTTTCTCAAGTGATTATGGATTCTTCTTCATCTATGAAGCGGAAACAATTTACAGTTTGCAACTCAACCTTGAAACTGCTTCTATACAACATATTTCTCTTAATGATTAGACCTATTATTTAGTTATACCAATTCATTTAGGAAATATTGTTAAGACTATTATGTGCAAGGTACTGTAGGATAATTTTTAAAGGAAAAAGTATGTAAGCAGAAAGAGCATTAGAATAATCAGGAAACGGAGACCTAACTGGTTACACCATTAATTGAGATTAATGATAATACTCATCTTTGAAGGGCTGGGTTTCTCTGACTTCAGTCTACATCTGCAGCATCATTGTAAGAACTCCATAGCTAGTAACACAATCATTGGCCATTCCACCTTATGAGAAACAGCAAAGTTAAATAATTCACCCTAAATCACAAATTTAACTGGAGAGAAGCACTACAATTTTCATTTTCTAGTTCTTCATGCTAAGTGGTAAAATAGCTTTCTTGTCCTCATATACATCACAAATTAAGAGGCAGTGAAAGATAGATAAGTACTTTTATGGTTTAAATGAGAAATGTCTCAAAAGACACTAAGTGTTTGATCCTCAATGTAAGAGAGGAGATTGCATCATGAGGACACTAACCCCTTCAGCCCACGGATCAGTTCACAGCCGAGTGGGGTGTTAGAAGGTGGGGCCCCGCTAAAGAAGATGAGTTCCTGAGGCCATGACTGTGCTTTGCTCTTCCTTGCTCTGTTTCCTGGGTGCTGTGATGTGAGAGGCTGTCTTCCGCCATGTCTCTCTGCCGTGATATGAGTACCTTGCAGCCAGTATACTGAAACCTTGGAAACTGTGACTTATAATAACCCTGTATTCCTTTAAATTGTGTATGTTAGGTATTTTGTTCCAGAAACAGAGAGCAGACCAGTTTTTATGGTGTATATGGTAAAATATGGACAAAACATTTGACAGATGAATCAAAGGATGTATAGAAGGAATTCACTCTGAGATGGATGTTTCACATCTATTGAGGAAAGACACTTGGAAGAGAAAGATCAAAATGAAAAGGTTACATAGGATTGTCCACTCCACTCCACTCCCCAATCTTTTCTACTAGATTACTGGCTTTGCTGAGGATGGTGAGGTGTCTAGTGTACCAAGCAATAGCTTATCAACGACTACAGCCAAGAGTCATTTATTGTGATATTCAAAGCAATTATTGTCCTTGTGGTACCACTAAGCCAAACATAAAAGGTTGAAATATAGCTACTAAAACTGGTTAGCCAGAAAATAGATGGAATGAGAGTCCTTGATGTTACACATGGCTGAGCAGAAGTCACAATGTCAATAGCTACCTGCTTCTTGGTACAGCAGTGTAAGTTACCTGCAGTCAGTTTTCTGTTATTTGCGGCTTAGCATAGCTTTACATGATCTTTGCTTTTAGAGAATCCTCACTTCAGAATACAGCAGAGAGACAATTCTTAGAAGTAAGGTAATCGCAAAGCAAAAGAGAGAGACAAGAATCATCACTTTCAAGGGGAAAGCAGAGGGAAAGAAAATGGCTGATGTCACATATTTGTGGGCAATTCTTTGGGTGGCAGAGTGACACAGAGTGGAATGAATATAAGTACTCATACGAAGGTTGGAACTATATTCTGGTGATAGAAACATCCTTGTTGCAGACTGAGAGTTGTTAGTTTAGGGATATTGATATTTGCTAGCTGGTAGTTCTGTATAACTTTTGAGACATCCATATCACTTTCTTGATGGGAAAAGAAGAATGAGGAAAGAAAAAAGCAAGGAAATAAAAGTCAGATAAATATGATAAGAAAAGGCTCAGCAGGGAGACTATACATGAATTGTGGAGAACACACAGAGAGGAGCTTGGCTACAGAGAAGTCTTATGAATACTAAGAGTTAGCTTGCACAAGACAATGACACAAACCACAAGACAAGAAATGTCTTGCTATGTGCTGCAAGGTGGACTACATCTATTAGTCAGAGCAAAACTTAGGCACTATCTACAAATGCCAATCAGGATTTAGTCCATTATTTGTCTCAGCTAAAAGTTATAGGGTAGCAAGTCTCTGTGAAATGTGTTCAAGAATTTCAGTGGCATCATTTCCACCAAACTTGGGACATGTTGAGGTTTACAGTAGTCTTGGACAAAGGTGTATAAATTCTAGATGACTTGAATTTATACAGCAAGCACTAAAAGAACCCTTAGAAGACATTTCAGTGGTATACAGATACTGAGGCCATCTTACAGAGCATACCCAGATGTATCAGAACTGAGACTGAAAAAGAGTTTTTGATTACTGCTTTTATATTCTTTAAGTTTGTGAAGCTATGTTCTAAGTTATTTTGTTTATAGTTCATATATTCATTAGTTTAGTTAAAAATTTACTAAGCAACTGCTGTGTTTCAGGCACTTGTAGTTGCTGGGGGTAGAGACATCAACATAAAGGACAAGCATCCTACTCACTTGCACAAGGATATACATTAATAAAATTTTCCTTTTTAGATTCTATTTCAAGATTGTGACAACCTCTGCAAATGTTCTGAGCTTAGCTTACAACCAAAATCCCAGTGTGGAACAGCAAGTTCTTCTCAACAGCTGGTATCTTGGCAGGTCGTGAGTGGGTTAATCAAGGATGTGCTCCAGCTCAGGGAGCCTTGAGAAGCAAGCTGTTCATTTCCCTGAATAAGAACCAAGAAATTGGTGGATTTTTAAAATATTTTTTACAATCACTGGTTTTCTCTGTGGCTCAAGTACCCTAAGCAGCCAAAACCAATTGTCACTTGTCTCCAGGCAGATTCTCAGAAAGGACACCTTATTATATACCCACGGACGATAAAAAAGAAGCCAATTTATGAGGGTGTAATGTGGCTGGTGTTATCAAACTACTGTTTCTTTCAGTCAATTCTCACTTGACTCTTATGTGAGTGGAAAATGAAGCATATCTCTGGATTCATTTTCATCTTGAGTATTAGGGAATAGTATGGTATCATGTCTGTATAGAAATCCCTCAAGAGAACTTAGAATTTAGTGAGAGTTAAAGGTTAGTGAAACTGCTCTAGAAATATATATATATATATATATATATATATAATGATTGTGTGTTATCATTGTGAATTTTATTGCAATCTGTGTACATGTTTGTACTGGTATACTCCCGAAAAAACCCTAGATGTCTACTGTTTTCCATGAATGATTTAGTAAGTAACTTTGTCATGCCTTGTTGCTTCTTTCCCTGAAATAATAACCCCTTCCATAATAACTGGTTTTATCAGCTCCAAGTCTTCTTTAATTCTTACACTTTAATTTTTTTACTGTTTTTGTTTTTGTGTACTCAGGACTGAGTCCAAGACCATATTCATGCTGAAAAAGTGTCTTAACACTGAGATGCAATCCCGACCCTGCCTCCATTTTTACCTCGATTCAACACTGAAGAGTTTGGCAGAACTGAGGGGAGTAGTCCATCTCATAGATGAGGTGACTGGGGCTTGGAAAGTAAGTTAATTTGTCAAATGCTATATCGCTGAAGGCAGGACAATAATGACAAACTCTTGACCCTCCGTCCAGACCTGGTATTTCCTTACCAGGCCTTATGAATTTTTATGTTGAGATTTCCCACTCTCCCCACTCTTCATTGTTGTGCTCATCACACTTCTACCAAATGGATCAAGATAGCAGAATAAACAGAATGCCTATGACTCCTACGCTGTCTTCTAGGATGTCAAACTCTTCTGATAGTGGACACGGCAGTCTTTTCAATTAACAGGTAGGTGCCAGATATTTTAACTCAAACCCTTTGAACAAATATTGTGTTTCTTTTTATTGCCCTAGACAAGAAAACAAAGTGGTCTTCTTCCTGAAAATAGGAAGAGGGAAAACTTGTAGTCAGATCTCCAGGCTTGTTTTGTGTCAATAATGAAATGATTAAATACATTGCACACAGAATCTTTTTATAAATAATTATTAATTTATCATTATACTATCAAGTTGGGTAGCACTTTGGCACATTTGACATCTAAACTGAATAGTATGACTAGTTCTTGCTGAAATACTGACCAGCGCATGCCAAAGTATAAATTAAGTTTTAAGAATTCTGCCCAATTCCACATCTTTTCCTGTGGCTCTCTTTAATTTTTCCATGAGTGTCTGCTAAGATATATCAGTATTATAATAAAATATTAGCTTTCTTAAGACTTCAAAGACTATACAAAGTAATAAAAGATATTTTAAAATACTTCCCAGAATCAATAACTGGGATCACGTCTTATTAACAAGTTTCTGCATGTCAAAAGAAATCTCCAGCCCAGTGAAATGAAAACCCATAAACTGGGAAAAAAATCTTAGTGAACTGTCCCTCAGACAAAGGACTTCTGTGTAAAACATATAAAGAATTAAAAAAAAAATCAGATCCCTGAAATTCAAAGACCCAATCCAAAAATGGGCATCTGAAATGAATACACAGTTCTCATATGAAGAAATACAAATGGCAAATAAATACATGAAAAAATGTTCATCTTCATTAGTCATTAGAGAAGTGCAAATTAAAACAACACTGAGATTCCATCTCACTCCAGAAAAAATGGCTAGGATCAGAAAACTACCAACAACAAATGCTGGAGAGGCTGTGGGGAAAAAGGAACACTCCTGCACTGTTGGTGGGAGTGTAGACTGGTGCAACCACTGTGGAGATCAGTCTGGATATTTCTCAAAACCTGGGAATGGAAAGTCCCATTTGACCCAGTTATTCCATTTCTAGGTATATTCCCAGAAGAACTGAAAACATCATACCACAGTGATATATGTGCACCCATGTTTATAACAGCAGAATTTGTAATAGCCAGATCTTGGAAACAACCTAAGTGTCCATCAACTGAGGAATGGATAAAAAAGTTGTGGTATTTTTATGCAATGGAGTACTACTCAGCTATAAAGAATGATCACATTGAGATGTTTATAAATAAATGGGCAGAACTTGAGACCATACTCTTAAGCGAAATAAATCAAACTCACATGTATAAATACCATATAGAGTCCTTAGTGTAAGAAATGGTAAGAATACATAAGATTTTATGGTAATCATGATCCCCCATTGCTTTGAAGCCTTATAATGTTTTCATTCATTAGTTGGAATGGTTTTATTCTATTTTGTTTGATTTTTTTATGTATGATGATATGAAGAGCTATTTTGAAGAAAACAAGACATTATGATAGCCATTGCTGATTTAATATCATCTTGCTTTGAAGTCCTACCATGCATTTTGTTCTTCTGTTTCCATTGGTTCTATCATGTTGTATCTTATTGGATTTTAATCCATGTGATAGTATAAACACATTTTTATGGAAAAGGAGATGATAGAGTAGGCATTGTTCATTTCCTATTATTTCGTTCTGAGTGCCCTATAATACTTTCATTCTATTGAATGGTTTTATACCATTTTGCTATGTTTGATACTATTGTATGTGAAGGTACACTCAACTATTTCATAGAAAGACACATTATGGTAGCTACTGTTAATATCAGGTTGTCTTGTGGTGAAGTACAGTGTTGCTTGCCTTGTTCTGTTCTGATCAATTTGTTCTGTCCTCTTTTGTCTTAATCACTTTAAAATAAAAAAGAATTTGAGGATCTGTCATTGTTAAAAAAAATCTTGCTCTTTATCAGTGCAAATGTCTCAAATCACAGTGGAAACATTTAATGGTTTAGAAATGTTCTATCCTCTCAATTTTTCACAAAGTCCAGAGTGAATTTGTGACAGTTAATTTTGATTCTCAACTTAACTGGATTGGGAGACAATTGGAAAATTATTAAAGCACACTTCTGGGTGTGTCTGTGAGGTGTTTCCAGAGACAATGGTCAGCAAACTGAGGGGACAAGGTTTGCCCTGATTATAAGTATTCTTGTCCAATAGGCTGGGGCATGGGACAGGGAAAAATCCAAACCAGAGCAACCGAGGAAGCTGGCCAATAATTGAGAACTGAGTTCTATTTGAGTGTGTGCATCCTCTGCTGTGGCCATCACCTGTGAACCTCAGACTCTAGCTTCTTCCACCCTTTGATGGGAATTCACACCAGTGACTGCGTAGGGTTTTCATACCTTCAGCCTTAGATTGGGGCTGCATCCTTGGCTCCCCTTGTTACTGGATTCTCTGTTTCTCTGGTATACAGAAGGTCATTTTGGCACTTTCCAACCTCTAGTTCTGTAAGCTAATCTAATAAATCCCCTTTTTAAAATATAGGTAAATAGATAGATAGATAGATAGATAGATAGATAGATAGATAGATTGATTGATTCTGTTCCTCCAGAGAACCCTGACAAATACAGAATTTTCCCTTCCTTAGGAAAAAATATCATATTTAAGACTGTAGTAGGTTATGCTTCTTTTAGCAGAATGGGTAAGTCAGGATTCTCATTAACATCAAAGTCTTTGCCTACTGAACAAAGCAGATAGTTTTGCATAAATATTTCCCAAGTTCAGAATCAATTGCCCTGTTGAAACTGCAAAGCTAAGAGTTCATTGACTTTTATACGTGCAAGGAATGTAAGGCATCTGAACTGATTCTCCCAACATACTGATCTGTGCTTGCAAAAATCTCCTGCTCATTTCCATATACTTTTAAGCATTCTCACAAGAAGTCAAGCTATGAAAATGCTCTCAAGCTGGACATTCAATATGTTCAGGTCACACTTAAGTCCAAAGAATTCTTTGTAGTAAATTTGTGCAGATGAAGTTAGTGTACTGATTTGTAAAGTATATGTGGTCTTAATGATAAGATTAATTTGAAAAAAATCAGTCTTATTAAATTTCTTTCACAAGATCAATCATGTTTGGCTAAGAAGCAAGCACTGTGTCCAAGAATCAGCAAACAGTCAAAGACTCCCAAGTGACTGTCTCAAAATTGCATCTGATAAAACTAAAGTCCATTCTAAAATGGTGCTGTTAGTATTAAATCAAAATGGAATTTTTTTCACATATTCATTTTACTGTGTTTTTATAATAAAAATGAAATACTTCATTCTCAACCAGAATATATTCAAAAGAAATAAAATTTCAGAATCTCAATATAAATTTGATTTATCATTTACAATACTCTTGGAAAAAAGTAGAAGAGATGCATATCTGTATTTCCTTAAATCCATAAGGAGACATGAATGCTTAATTAATGTAACTGATTTTAAAGTTTTATAATGCAGGTTGCAATTTTTTTTAAAGAGTGAGACTAGATAAGCATTATGCTCATCTTTGTCACTGCATATGCTAAAGGTTATTGAAACTTACTGAATCAAATA
Source organism: Cavia porcellus (assembly GCF_034190915.1). Taxonomy (NCBI): domain Eukaryota; kingdom Metazoa; phylum Chordata; class Mammalia; order Rodentia; family Caviidae; genus Cavia; species Cavia porcellus. The sequence continues at coordinate 65,740,062 of NW_026947496.1, read as the reverse complement.
AAATTTAAGAAGGATAGGTTGCATGCGTAATGAAATGAATACTTTGGAAAGTAGCTGGGTATGCAAATCAGTTACTTCTGATAAGCAATTGCAGGTTAGTATCAGAGCAGCACTCATTAGGAAAGTGTGTGAAGGAGGGAATGTTTATTGACCTTATGGTTTGTATGCAGATGTTACAAGTCAGAAATTACATGAACCTCAGGTTTAGGATCAGTCTGATTAATCTCTTATTGTTGTGGACCATGAATCAAGACTTTTCTGTCTTACTTCTTGTAAAAATAGTTTCGTGAAACAAAATTTATAAAATTTGTTCTTTGATAAACTTTGAATATGTGTTGATTGGTCAAATTGGCAAAGCTGTCAATGCATAAGTATATTGATTTTTTAATCAAATAACAAACAGAAATGGTGATTTTATTATTATTTGTTTCTGTACTAGGAAAAACTGTATTGTATATAAGTTCAAGTCAATAAAAATATTTTAAAAACTTATTCTCTATTTTCCTATTCTAAATCTATTATAAGCACATATATAATGGAGACATGAAATGAAATAGGCTTTCCACCACTTAAATTTGTTTCCTTTCCACTATTATTACTCAAAATTCGTTTTGAATTTAAATCATGCACAAGTTTATGATTTTTTTTAGAAATGGGCATACGATAGTGAAAAGAGATTTATCCAAGATGAACTTATACATTAAGCCTCAGAACTAGGTTTAATCAAATTAAAATATTCTACTTACTATGAGGAAGTGAATATTTAACAATAGCCATGAAATTGGAGGAAACATGAATTAGAGACTGAAAAACTAGATTTAGGTTCCTAGTCAGTGCTCTACTGAGAATTGATTAAAACTAAATTGTAACAAGACAGAAGTTGCCACAAACCATCTGGTCTAACATTTCCAAGATGGACTTCTCTATTCAAAACAAATCATACATTCCATCCTGCTAATTGTATTATGCACTTACTTTAAATTGATTGATTCAGTTGAACTAGTAGCATAAGTGCTCTGAATGAATGTTCAGCTCTAAGACAATATATAACATAAGCACACACACACACACACACACACACACACACACACGCGCATGCACATACACATAGGGACACACCTCCTGTGACCCATGCTTAATTTCTGAAACTGAATAGTCTGATACATGGTAATCAGTATTTCGTAACTTTGTGTATCTGTGATTACCAGTATTGTGGTTCTATTTTGCTAATTATCTTAGTTACTTTTTACTCATCACTGAGACAAAATACCTGATGTCCAAAGTTGGGAAAGAAAAGGTTTATTTCTTACAGTTTTTAGAGGTTTCAGTCCGTACTCAGTTGGCTCCAAGGCAAAGTGGCATGGCGGGGCTGCATTTCGTGGTGCCTGAAATAGCAAGGTCGGAAACCGGCAAGAGACAGAAACACATATTCTTCTAGCCATTACGTTGTATGCTGGCACCACCCCTATGTGGCTGTAGCCCTGACACCATCAATCCAAGCTGTAGACCATAAAGCAGTCACAAATGCATAATGCAAATGCATGACGCCAGGGGGCCACTAACATAAACCCTGACATTCAAACCCTGGCCCCCAAAGGTTCATGCACATCATTAATATAAAGACATCTAGTCTATCTCCAAAAATTGCCAAAGTCTTAACATTTTCAGCATTGCTGAGAAGTCCAAGTTCCAAGTCTCCTTTGGTATCTATGACAAACTCTTAGCTGTAACCCCCTGTACAAGTGGAACAAGGTTAAACATTTCTGAAAGGCAAAGGCACAAGATAAGCATTACCATTCCAAAAGTTACAAACAGAGCAAGTCCAATATCCTGCAGGGTGAACATTAAGTCCTAGACTCCATGATCGGCATTTGAAACAACCTGGTTGCAAGCTTCATAAGGCTTGGGTGATTCCACCCCCATGGCACTTTCAGGGATTTCAACTCCTGCAGCTTCTCTCTTAAACCTTCTCTGCTTCTTTTTGCAGCTTTCCTTGGATGATCCATGTTTTTGGCTTTTCCACACTTCTGGGGTCTCAACTGCACCTTTGGCTTCACCCTTACATCTTTACAAATCGCCCTCTCAGGGGCACATTCCTTGGCTTGCCAGGCCCTTTGCAATGAAGGTGGAAACAGTCTTACCCTCAGAGTTTGTGCATTTTCCTTGCATCTAAAACCAGCACCATGTGGATGCTACCAAGATTTTCTGCTAGCTGCAGCAGTAGCCAGGCTTTTATCTCTTGGTTGCCGGGGTCCAGTGCTTGGACTGTTATGCTCTGTTTACCTAATTGTGAGGAAAAGCTTATTTTGCCACCATTCTGGAACCTCATGTGTCTGCTGCCATTTTGGAACCTCATGTGGCCTCCATTGCCATTCTGGAATGTGGTGCTCTAAAGGTTTCTCCTCTGAGCAAATTCTTTCACTTTTGCAGTTTTGAAGCTGCAAAGAATGGGGACCCATTGCTTCCTGGCATGCCCCTGGCCACCTTTCTTATTTCTCTGTTCTTTCTCAGCAATCAAAGTCTCAGCTCTATCTTTACAACCTACAGCTTTATTGGAGTTTTCTTTCAGGCCAAACTCACAACATTTTAAATTATCCTGCTGGGCTATTTGCTCTTGATTTGCAACACATATCTGGTTAAAAACCCCCAACAATTGCCATGCCACAGCCTCAACATTCGACAGCCTTGAAATTTCCTTTGCCAGATTAATCAATCATTGCCCTTAATCTCAGTCTCAGGCAAAGTCTCTGGGCACGAGAAAAATGCAGACAAACTTTCTGCCAAGCCATAACACACATTGTGGGTAGTCCAACAAGCAATGCGGTCCTTCTTCCCTAAAGAAACCTCCCTAGCCTGGACTTTACCATCAGGCTTTCTATCAGCCTTCTGGTCTCCTGAGCTCTGATCAAAATATCCTCTACAGAACAACCTAAGCTGCTCCACCTTTCTGCATTCGGGCAACATGTCCAAACCTTTCCAAACTCTGCCCACAAGCTATTTACAAAGCCTCTCAAAAGACATTCTCAGATATAGTCATAGTAACAACCCCACCCCTCAGTACCAAATTCTGTCTTAGTTACTTTTTACTTGTCACTGAGACAAAATACCTGATGCCCTAAGCTGGGAAAGGAAAGGTTTATTTCTTACAGTTTTTGAAGATCTCAGTTCATAGTCAGTTGGCTCCAAGGCAGGGTGGTATGGTGGGGCCGCGGTTCACGCTTGCCTGCAAACAGCAAATCAGCTGCAAACAGCAAGGTTGGAAACCAGCAAGAGAAAGAGAGACACACCTTCTTCCAGGCATTATATTGTATGCTAGCTCCACCCCTAGGCAGGTGTAGCATTGACACCATCAATGCAAGTGCTGGACAATGAACCAACCACAAATGCACAGTGCACAATGCAAATGCATGAGGCCTGGGGACATAAACCATGACACTTATTAAACCTGTGGAAATTAGTGTGTTTCTCTCAATTTCCTTCAAAGCTCTTTTTTCTATCGCAATTTAATTGGGTTATTAGGCCTCAATAGAGACAAATTAAAATTCCCAACTATGTTTTCTTTCTGTAGGAAAGATATTGACACTGATATATGAGTTATATTTGAAATTTTTTCTTTACAAAGGTACATATAGCACTTTTAATTAACAGACCTAATCTTCTAAATTGGTTGATTAATATATTCTTTGAAACACACTTTGTATGCAATTGAATGTACTAGAATTTAAAAATACAGTGTTGGGTCAGGAACCCCAGTGATATTTTTAAAAAACTATTAAGATGTCTCATAGGGGTCAATAATTCTTCTTTGTGAACTTTTTAACTGAGCAAAATTCATGCATAGAGTTTAATGAATTGCTCCATGAGTTAGCTTAGATTGTATTTGTGTAACTATTCATTTGAAATGATGGTGTTAATCAAAAGAATTTGTATTTTATAATGCTCCCAAAAAAGTCATTTTAAAACCAGTTGTTCCTTTTCCAACCAAATGTCCACCCAGATTCTTTTTCTTAGTTTCAATTTCACATAAATGTTTTTAAAGTTATAGAATCTATTTTAAAGGCACTCTTTCATAAATATTCATAAACATTTATGTTTCAGAAACATAAATATCCCAATGAGAACTGGTTCATTCTTTTATTATTATATGCTTGCTTAAGACTTTGATATTTACAGTTATTTTCTAATATTAATGATAATGAAAGCTTCACACAAAAATTTGGGTGCTTAGTTTGTCCCGGGCATTGCATCATTTTTATAAGCATTATTATGTAATTTAAATTCACAAAAATTTAATAGGAAAAAAATCCACCTCCAATAAATCCAATACTTTTCTCTGGAATATATGTCTGTGAAGTAGCCGGTTCAAACATCCCAACTCAGTGTGTCTCATTCCTGGGATTAGTGTGCTTAACTATTCTCCGGTACTCAGAGTTGAGAAACTAATATTTAGATACATTAAAGTCAAGCACAAATAATAAGAAAGTGATGATTCAAGGTGAATGGTGGTTCTCAAATAAGCCGAGGAGAAATAGACCACAGGAGCGAGGTCATCTGCATATAATTAGCAGTTTAAGATTATGGCCAGTGACAATCTTAGTCCTATATTTACAGGTTCAGACATTTATTGTGAGTTGGCTAAACTTCAGAGTGGACAGAAAAAATCAAATTCTTCTAGTTTACATTTTCCACGTGAGCTCTTCTCTTCAAGCAAACGTCAATGAAAGAGTAACGTGATCCATTACTTTTCAGAATATTTCACACTTCATGTTTCATTACATGACTTGTATTTTCATTTTGATAAACCCTATAGAAATGGATATTCTTAAGTATATACAGTCAATTTTGCTTAAATGTATAAAATCACAGACTACATTTTTGGTAGATGGAATAAATAGCATCCCAATGATACTCAAGCCTCACTCCCCAGAAAATCCATGTATGTACCTTACACAGCTAACTGAAATTAAGATTTTGGATAGAGTAAAGGTTGCTCATTGGGTGACCTTCACTTCAAGACATTAACCTGGATGATTGAGAGGGTCTAAAGTAATAACAAGTGCAGAAAGTTAAAGAAGTAGAGAAAAAAGAAAGGGCAGGAAAGAAAGACAGAGACAGAGATTTGAATGTTGGAGTCTTGAAGATGCTATAACACTGTCTTTGAAAATCAAAGGGGCCCTCATCCAAGTCATGGTGGCAGCATCTGGAATCCAGCAAATTGAGTCAGCCCTGCTAACACTAATACTTAATTTCCAATACCCTGATTTTAGACACTTAGACATATTGTGTACCTCTAATAGTCCAGAGTTATTATTATAATAATAACTCTGGACTATTTTAAGCTGTTAAATTGAAAGTAATTTGCCAATAGAAATCCACTACTTTTCTCATAACACATTGTCAAATTTAATTCTAAAAATTCCAAATTAATTGTTAGCCTAGATTGGAAGAGATAAATCTTGAAAGTTTGAAGAAAATAAAACTGATGTTTTACCACAGTACTTCTAAGATTGCAGTGTGCTCATTGATCTTACAGATAATCGTGTAAAAGTGCTAACTTTGACCAATCAGTTCCTAGTAGGACCTGAAATTTTCTCCTCCTAACTGGTGCTAAGGAATGTTACTTTTGCTAATCTGATATTCACTTTTGGCAAAGTTTAAATAAAGCCTTTAATATAAAAAAGTACCCTGCCCTGTTAGGAAAGTTTAGTAAAAGGAACCCTAAAAAGTTACAAAAAATAAATTGTTGTCATTAGAAAAATGATCATGGAAATAGAGTAGTAACTATTATCCCATCTCTCAATATTTGTGATAGAAACATTTTTTTAGGAAAAAGTCACAATTCATTGAATGTTTTCTTCTCTAACAGTTTAGGTCTGATCTATCCGACTAATAAGACAGAAGACATAGGGCACACAAAAGCAGGTTATGAGGTATTCTCAGTTTGATCACAAATTCTCAAGAATTACCTGTTTTATCATTGAAACAAAAAAGAGTTAGATTTGCACAGAATACCATACTAAATAATTAAGAAAAAGAATCTGGATATTTTTGCCTTGTTCTCTCCCACAAACAATATTTTAAACCCGATTTTTTTTCTAGTGTTTCATACTTGTTTTAGAACTTGGTTCTTTGTAAGGAACCAAGAAGTCTCATCAATTATTTTATTTCACAGTTGCCTAGAAATGGAAAAGAACTTAAGTAAATTTGAAAGTACCCAAGAGAAACCCTCTCTACTACCTCTGCCAGCAAAAAAAGAAAATACTTGTTTTTTTTTTCAAAGTAAATTTAGTGCTCACATAAGGTGCTCTGCTAAAATTTCCAGAAACATGCACATGCTTTCTGATCAGCAAGTGTGTCCATAATGATTAAAGCTTTTTCTTATTCCTGCTCATTGAGGAGTGTGTTTCTCAACCATTTGTACTTTTTTGGTATTTATATAAGAATATAGAAATTACAGATTAAACGATTACCAATCATTAATTGTGGGCACTTTGTGGATTAACTCAAATATATTATTTTGTACCTCAGGAAACCTATTTAAACATCATCAATGTGCAATGTTGTAGAATTTTTCAAGCACTTTACAATAATGTTTGGGGTATACTTTACTGAGTGGTAGTAAGTGCCAAGGCTCCCGGACTTTGTGTCAAGTGCATTGTACATGTAATACCACTTACATCTTATCACAGCCTTGAAAGTAGGTACTATGGTTGCTTTAGTTATGCAGATGCACAAGTTGAAGCATAGAGTGATCACATATACTGTGTGTGTGTTTCTGGTTCTATAGCTAATATGAATAAGTGTTAGGATTGGAATCTAGGACTCCGACTCCAGAGTTCATTTTGATAACCATATGACAAACTCTTATCAGAATCCCAACAAGCAGAGAACTTCATTAACCAAAAGAGGAAACTAATACCCCAGGAACATGGTATTCAAATCTACATAGGAACCAAAATAAGAGGACGTAGTTGAGTCTGGAAGTACTGTCTGTAGATCAAGAACTTTCCAACTGGTTGTGATATACTGGCTCCAGGTGTTACTGCTTTCCAAGTTTTTCTAAGGTAGATGGATTCAACATAACCCAAAAGAATAAAGGGCTAAGAACCCTCCCTTTTTTGTAATTAACAAAGACATTAATGCTATAATTCCAGGGACTTTCCAATTAAAAAATACCTAGCTTTTATTTTAACCAAAAAAACATGCCCAGTTCCAATAGTAATGTGCCTCAGCGTAAGAAACAATGCATGATGGAGGCTACCTGTGATCACCACTTCCTCTTCTGGACATCCAGATCATACTGTGAGGTCTTATAGAGAAGGACATGAACTAACATTTTCAGAACTTGAGAACATCAAAATAAGATCAAGTGCTTGGTAAAGAGGGCTCCTACCAAGAGATTCTTAACCACAATTGAACTGGGATTTCAGAAGAGCATTTTTAAAAAACCTAATGATTACAAACTACCTCAAGTGCACCTTTTCCTTTTCTCATACCTATATAATTATTGATTCTTTGAAAATTATACAATATGGAAATAGACAAGCTGGGTCTTCTGGAAGTGAAACCAAGAAGCCATGAAGGTCTCAGGTAGTTCTTCACCATTAGTTCATTGTAGAACTACTTGGCCACTTATTTCTAGCTATATCCAAAACTTGCCTGTTTCTCCTCTCCACGGAGGATACCCTTTGCTTATTCATGGTTTCTGTTCCCTCATCGCTTTAACATTAACGTCTGCTGGTAGCTGAAGTGCTAACTCTCAAAGTCAACATTACTGCTAAGCGGCCCAATCTTTAAGACATGCACCGCATGGGCAGGTCAGATATCCTTTCCTCAAGCAGGCAATCATTCATCAGGAACAGGAGGCAAGTTGATACCCCTATTTCCTCTAGCAAGGACTAGGGCTGAAGTGAGATATATGTGCTGTGTAGTCCTACCAAAATTACTCTACTCATCATGTTGAAGGGGATCCAGGTATGTCAATACCTTACTATTTAAAATAAAGGTAGATTTCTTAGATTTCAAGACTGGCAGATAACATAATTTTATACTTTCACTTGAAAAATAGTTCCAATATTTGGTGAACCTCAACAGAAAAAATCCTTTATATCAATTCAGTTGTGTGTAAATCTATAATATCATTTTCAAAACCTATGTTGAAAACTAAACAGTAGCCTGTGCTTTAATGTTCACCAAAGAGGAGACTAGAGTCATAGATTCTCATAGGTGAAAAGGAACTACAAAATCATCTATGCTGGATATTGTCTTTCTTCTGAGATCAAAGTAATAAGATTTAAATGACATTGAAATTTACAACCTTTGGCCTATCAAAATGCTGAGTGATAACTGTGTGCTATTCTTTTTCTCCTATTCAAATTAGTGTTTGTATCTCACACATTCATGAAGTCTCAAGAATTCCCTGGATTCCAGAGCTCTCAGGTCTTTTCTAATGATGAAGTTGGAGATTTTATCCATATATGTCATCCTGGCTTGTGTCATAATTTCTTAACTTGCCTATGCAATCATCTTATTCAGTGTACTAAGCATCAAGTGAGTTCCAAGAATCCTATCTTATTCATCATGTCGTCAATACCTAAAATATTCCTTGTGTTAAATCAGCACTCAAAAAATACATATCAATAAATATGAACTCAAACTGTGTATTAAATAATCAATCAAACTAAAAATAAATACAATAGAGGGAATCTTTACTGTTAGAAGATTTAATAGAACAGTAACATCATTTTATTTATTTTTTTCTTTCTTTTTTTCTGGTACCGAGAATCAAACTCACGACCGCCTGCTTGCAAGGCAGGTGCTTATGCTGCCGAGCTAAATCCCCAGCCCAGTAACATCATTTTAAATATGAGCATACTGTGTTAGTTATTAAGGTTATTATTCATTTATCTGAGCATTCACTTGCACAAATTTGACAAATTATAGCTTTTAGACTTCATCAAATTATTTTTGATTTTATATTTAGCTTAACCATGGTAAATGTAGGGACAAAAGTAAAGGCTTATCACTAATTTTCAAAGCCTAAGACTAAATATTTTAAGGCTGAACAGTGAGCTTAGAAATTGCTTTAAACTGTCTTCTATTAACTATGTCCTTACAGTTTTGCACGTGTCTTAAGGAAAGGTTTTACATTTTATCAATATTTAAAGTCTAAATAAAACTTTCCATAATACAGAAATGTTAATATAGACTTAAGAATAAGAAATTCAATAGTAATTCAAAAGCAAATATTGAAAGGGCAAATACAAAGCAAGAAGTATTTCTCTTCAGCAATAATATGTGATTTTAGCATCCTTAACATTGCAGAAAATCATTAAGTCTCCTACTGGCCTAAGGAGTAAAAAGATTCAAAATCTAATAAGTAGATGACACAATCATCTTTTAAAATTAATACTTATGAAAACTGCAACTCATGTCCATGGTACACACTCAAGCCCACTCTATTTTTGTTTGTTTCATTTTTTTCATTTTATATTCAACTTATTTTATCCTAGACAATCTGTAGGTACATAGACAATACAGTTTAGAGTTTCAAAAGAAGAACTATTTCTTCTTAATTCAAAAGTATGGCTCCAGACAACCAGATTTATATCCCAACCCACTACCAAATGGTTTAAAATGGCCAGTGAGGTAAAGCTCCAGCAATACAAGACACTTCTCTTCTGTGAGATAATGGAGATATTGGATAAAAATAATTTTTAAAACAGTTTTAGTTGGCAAAATAAAGCACTGCTGGTCTTATTTAGCTTGCTTGTTTGTTTTCTTGGAATATTTTCTAGTTCACAGAATGCAACAGCTTAGAAATCACTGAATCAGGGATAAAGTCTTTCAGAGAGGCACAACCTGAAAATAAACCTGAACTATGGGGTAAAGTGGGCAATAAATGTCACCAAGGAGTTGCCAAGTAGAGTATCTCCAGTTTTTTTCACGCAGAAACTCTTCACACAGTGGTCATGAAATAAATACCATGTTTTCATACTAGATTCATTACCAATTAAAACATTACCATTAATTGGTTCAAGTTCAAAACAAGCAACTTTTATAGCACTCCTTCACTGAAATTTGGGAAACAATTGGACTTTCACAATAAATCAATTGTTCAGCACCATGGTAGTAAAATTAACTCTTGTTATATTACTGTGCCAACAAAGTACTTCTCTGTACATGATACTGTACTGGTGGCTCCTACTACAAAGGGAGGCTTAAAAAAATAACACAAGCTACCTAAGAAAGAAAAAAAGGCATCAATTACAGTCTCAGAAACAAAAGAGTGGAGGGCACATCATCATAGACCCTAAGGACATTAAAATGATAATAAATGATTACCATGAACAACTCTATGCTTACAAACTGTATAATGAAGAAGAAAAGGACAAATTCTTTAAAAGACACAATCTGCCAACACTCTCAGAAAAAATGGGCAACTGGAACAGGTAAATACTAAGCATATTAAAACAACAATTAAATTATAACCTGCTAGCCTGTAATCCCACTGGCACATACCAGTAATCCCAGCATGAGGGAGACAGGCAGGAGGATCACCTGAGCTCAGGAGTTTAGGACTAGCCCAGGAGACAGGAATATAGCTCAGTGACACAAATGCCTGCCTAGAAAGTGCAAGGTTCTAAGTCTGATTGCCTGTACAAAACAAACACTAGCCTGAATATGCAGTGAGAATCAGTATCAAAACCAACAACCAACCAATTAAAACAAAATTTTCAAAAGCAGAAAGCAGCAAGCTTCAGTGGGTTTACTAACATATTCTACTAAATAACCAAGAAATTATACGAATTCTTAACATATCTTTCAGAAGATAGAAGCAGAAGATATATTCCCCAACCCATTCTATGAAGATTGCATTATGCTAATGCAAAAGCCAAAGAAAGACATTACATGAAATGTTAACAAAGACCAATATCCATCATGAACATGCAGAACTCCTCAACATACTACAATATCAGCAAATCGAATCCACCAATGCATAAGGTGAACATATAAAATGACCTAGAGGCAATCATCTCAGGTACAAAAGCTTTTCAACATTTGAGGACCAATCCATCACATTAACAGACTACATAGTGTATACCACATGATATTAGCAGATACAGAGAAAGCTTTTTAAAAATCAACACACATTCATGATTGAAATTTAAAACACTCAGCCAAATAGGAACAAATAATATCTTAAAAAAACACCTATGGCTAACAACACAAGGGCAGAAATTCTCAAAACTTTCCCAGTAAAATCAGGAAAATTGCAAGGATATCCCCTCCAGCCACTGGTTTTCAACACTGTGCCAGAAGTCCTAGAAAGGACAATGAGATAAGAAAACAAATGAAACATTTAGGACATTTAAGTAAGGGGAAGGGATAAAAACACTTGTGGAAGCCATGATTTTCTATGAAGAAAATTTTTAAATTTGTCAAAAATCTCCCAGTATTAAGAAGTGATAATAGAAAAATTATAGGTTATAAACAGAAAATATTTATCTTCCTACATACTAACAATGAACAAATGAAATTTGAAATAAAAAAATACAATATCATTTTCATTGCCTCCTCTTAACAATATATGAACAAGCTACATATGTAGAAAGCTATAAATTTCTAATGAAGAAATCAAAAAAATAATTCAATAAAAGCAGAGATACAGTAAATCCCTGAGTTATAAATGATTTCCGGTCTGGGAGAATGTTCATAAGTCAGATTATTTTGTAATGCAACAAAGTGAGTCTTATACAGTACACATGTGAAATTTCATGACTCAAAATGTTCATAAGTCAGGGATTTTTTTGTATCTTGCTTCATTGATAGGAAGATTCAATATTGTCAAAATGTTAGTTGTTTTCACTTTATCAATGTAAAGTTTCCAAGTTACTGTTCTTTACTAAAAACTGTATTCTGAATTTCATATAAACAAATAAAAGATCCAGGTTAGCTAGCACAATACTAAAGAATAAGACTGAAGTTTGAGAACTCTTACTTAAAATACTGTAGTATTTTAAGAAACACTATAGAACAAAAATAACCAAGAATGTATTGAACAAAAGACAAACAGATCAATGGAAAAGAGCAGAGAATGGAACAGAGAGCACAGAAACAGACCTGCATAAATAGTCAACTCATCTATGACAAAGTGAACCTAGACATTTACCTTACCCCTTCACATGAAATAAAAATGGATCATGGACAAATGTACAAGTAGAACTATAAAACTCTTTAAATGAAACAACAAAATCTAAATGACGTTGAGTTTGAAGATAACTTAGTAGACATTTCACCAAAGACATGATCTATGAAAGAGACAATTGATTAGTTGGACATTAACCATGGTTTGGTACAGAAACATGTCCAGGAAATAAAAAAAATAAAAAAAAGAAGAGTAAGACAAAATATTTGCAAAATATCATCTGGTAAAGAATTATCCAAACTATACAAAGAACCCCGAAACTCAACAATAAAAAATTCACTTTAAAATATCTCAAAGATCTTAACAGATACTTATCAAAGACATACAAATAACAAATAAGAATATGAAGATCCACAACAGACTTTACATACATTAAATTTAAGCAATGAATTACTTCTAAACCTATTAAAATGGGAAGGATTTGGGACGTCAAGAACTCTCATTTACTGCTTATAGGATTGAAAAAAAATCCCACTTTGAAAAACAGTTTGGTTATTTCTTATAAAACTATGCATTGTTTTAGCATACAATCCAGTAATTAAACACCGTGATATCTATGCAAAATAATTGAAAACTTATTTCCATGGTAAAAAATGTGTATATAGATTTTAAGAGTAGCTTTATTCACCATTGCCAAAATTTAGAAGAAAATAGATGAATGGAAAAATAAGCTGTGGTAAATCCAGATGATGAGATATTAAAATTAAAATTTTAATATACAGCATTTATATTATTTCAATATAAAATTATACATAAATACAATGTTTAAAATATAATATTTATTATCATATAGTATATATTTCAAAAATAGAAATATTTTATAATACATATATTTGTGATATATGATTTATAAAACATATCACATATATAAAATATACATTTATAATACATATATGATATGTAACATTTTAATATAGCCTAATCCAAATAAAATAATTTCTTTTCTCAACCTCCACACAGTTTGAATAGTTTATACTTGTAATACCTAGGAAACGCTATTGGAATCCCAGTAAGTTAATTCCAAAACATCATCTCCAGTGTGGTATTCTAAAATATCACACTGAAATATGGTGAGAATAAAGACACTAAGACATATTTATATTTATGGGCAGCCAAGAGGTCCTGAGTCCTATCCAGGTGAGGATTCATGGAAAAAAGTCCTTGTTCCAGAGCCTAAACCAGGATTTATTACTTTGTGAAGAGGGAAGAGGCTCCAGGATAAGTGATGATGAGACCTGCTGGAATTATGTGAGTAATGTGAGCTGAGCTAGCCTGGTGACCAGAAAGCACCTCTGTAATAGGTAGAAAGCAGAGTATGCAAAGAGACCAATCTGTATAATATACCTGCAGTAGGATTTGAATGTTTAGGAGGCTGTTGCTTTAGTTTCTGATATGTAAACTTTTGGGCCCTGGAAGTCATAGCCTCTCATCTTGTGGCTCAAACCCAGTTGACATTCCTGGAGCTATGTGACTCTGCCATCCTGCTGTGCTCAACCATTTATAGGGAGACACAAGGCTAGGAAACAGGAAACTGTTGGATGGCTTCAAAGATTACTTATCAGTATCTTATATTTACATTGTTTAGAGACTATTGAAGGAAGAAAAAAAATAACTTAGTCAACTCTGTACATATCAGTACGTAGAAATGGGGCCAGATTTTAGCTAAAGCAGAGGTAACTGTTCTGACCTGTGGGGAGCTTAGGTCGGGCTCCTTATACATAGAGGAAAGACCACCAGGTTGGATGATAGAAGCCTGAGCTACTCCAGCCTCAGATATTCATGTAGACAAGTATGCACATAATTTGGCCTACATCATACAGCAGGTGAGTCTACATGAGGTAATACATAATACATATTAATGCTGAAAAAATGCCAAGCATACAAGAGGAGAAAGTTTAAAGAGGGAAAAGAGTAAAGTGAAAGAAGGGAAATTAGATGAAGATGGAAGGTTAAGAATAACTGACTGAATCTAAACTACCCACAGTGGGTTTTTTTGATAAAATGTGATTGTGATTTAAAATTCCTGGATAGTACTCCATGCATCTGTCACAATATATAAGATTACCCGTCCCTTAATTCTTTCAGATGGGGCTAAGAAGACCTTGTTAAACTATAAATACTGATCTCTGAGGAAGGGCAAGCTCAGCAGTTATCACCTGTCAAGAATACCACACAGATGTGTTGACAACATCCCACAGTCACTCAGCTGAGAAAGCCTGCAAAAAAAGCAAGTAGCCATCTCAAGTGGTTTTTGTTTTACTTTTCATTTTTTTCTTTTTTAACACAAAGATAGACAGGACTGAGAGCAGAGTGATGGCGAAAAAAGTGTTATCTGAACTTGAGAAATCAGCAAGGCAATTTATTAAAATGCAGTTGCTGATTCAATGAGTCTAGAGTAGGTTGTGAGAGTGCGTTTCTAACCAGTTCCACATTTTGCTTCATGAAGCTGCTCATCCTGATACTTGGAGGACAAAGAATATGTAACTGGAAGAGTCATTCTTAATCCTAGCTGAGGAACTATTGCTGGATGGCTAAGAGACAAGGAAGTGAATCTTGTCTTAAGTGAAAATTAGTAAATAACTCAGAGGAAATGAGGTGCTGAAAAGCACCCTACATTTTAAGACAAAACCTCAACAATAAGAAGTTTATTTACCTTTCAGTAATTATTTATCCATCACCAATATTGCAGACGAAAATATTGTGGTATGCAAAAGAAAGAAAGTGTAAGTGTTTATTATCAATGAGGTTAAGTTAGACTCTGGGGGAAAGGTTAGTTACCAAAACCAACAGACAAAGATTGCAACATGATTATCACCAATACTAGAGCAAAGGTGCTGTAAAAACCTTAAGGTGATAACAGGTGTTATTCATGCAGGAAATAGCAGTTAGCTGATATTTAACTGGGGGTTTCTGGTGTGATTTTTCAGGTCAGCAGCATGACATGGAAACTTTTAAAAAATGTGACTTCTACTGCACCAATACTCAGAGACTCTGGTGGTGGGTACCCACAGTAAGTGTATTCATTGGGAGACTTTATGCAATTGTGATGCAAATAAAGTTTAAGAAATACTAATCTAGATAAAGTGTAGGAGTTGACATGCAAAATGCAAGGTTTAGAATGAGGGAGGGTGAAGAGGTGTCCTCCTTAAGGAAACAGCACAAGTGGAAACCCCATGTGGAAAGTGCAGAAGGCCTAAGAGTTGAAGATAGATTTCAGAGAAGAAAATAATCTTCCATAGTTTTCAAAATTAAAAGTAGCCAAATGACATCCCAGAGACTACATGTCCTAAGAACTGTCTTCCTTGGCCAGCAATAGACACTAATTTGAATGACTAAGAGCTAGATCATCTGGCCTGCAGTTCCTTTGACTTTGCAGCCTTTTTTAAACTAAAGAAACGTTTGGAATGTGCTGTGCTAGAGCAAGCCTCTCAGTCACTGCTGCATGTTCTTCTTAGAAACACCTTGGGCCTCTAAGCAAGTGAGACAAAGGGGCAGACCCACAAAACCCAGAAAAAACTGCATCTCCTATGTGTCTTGGTTACTTTTCTCTCCTTTCTGAGACAAAATACCTGGCACTGAAAATGAAGGAAAGAAAGGTTTATTTCCTATGGTTTTTGGAGGTTTCAGTCCATGTTCAGCTGGCTCTAGGGCAGGGTAGCATGACTGAGAGGCAACCATTCATGGCAGCCACAAAAAGCAAGACTGAAAAGGGAAAAGGGGAAAAGCACAGCTCCTTTCCACCCTACATTGTATGTTGGCTCCATCCCTGGGCAGGTGCAGCACTCTCACCGCCAATCCCAGTGCTAGACAATGAACCAATCACAAATGCTGGATTTGGCCACCTCCATGACTGCATGAGGCTTGGGAGACCAACTAGACACAAACCATAAAATTGGTGTAACAGGCATCATATCTTTTAAAGCTCTCCTGGTGATTTTCAGATATAGAAAAGTTGCCTGAATTGGTCATCCCTCAGTTTGAAAAATAAGAAACAATGTCATGACTCTTGGTAGAATTTCTGATGATGTTTAAGGTGGAAAAGAACATAAAATTGGTTGCCTCATTTAAATCTGTTTACACTGAAAAGATTCTTTGTTAAATTTTATATGCACTTTCATGAACAGAATGGATTATGGACCAATATGCAACTGTCTTTCAATGTATATGATTCTAGTGAATCCCTTTAATTTACAAAATTAATGCATGGTAATGAAAACAAGTAAGAAAAAATATGTGCTTCAGAGGAAAACTGCCATGTTTAGGGTACATCTTTTGAAGTATCTGTTCTAATTATATGAGATTGTGTCATTTCATTACTTTTGAGATATTCCGCAACTTTAGATAACAGACAGTAGGGAAAATAATTCTTGTCTAAAGACATGAAAATAAGCTGTGTTATATGGAAGATAAGTTACTGCCCTCTTTCCTAGAGCCAGTCTACTGCAGATTATTTTTAGTCTATTACATCTGGATTCTTCTTTGAAACAGTTGCAAATCTCTCCAGTTTCTTCATTAATAATTACACTAGAAAAATCAATGTATTCACTTCAGGTCTGCATGGAGTCATGACTTCATCATTTTTGAAATATATTTTAACAAAGCCTTAATTCTAAATTAGTGCCAAGGGATTTTGAGAGATGGAGAGACTTCCTCTATCGCAGCTAATGCAAAAGAATCAGGACCTTCTACTCTCCATCCTTTTCCTGGGTCTATAAACCTAGCTGTTCTGAAAGCACAGTCCCAAACTCCTGCCTGCCAACTCCTTTTCAGAATACTAATTCATGCATTTTTCTTACCGACCGACCCATATCAGTAAAACAACCATCTTTAAGAAGGTCCTCTGTAACACCATATTGGTTTCATTAGTGGATGTAATACATTTTCCCTACTTTTTCTCTTTAGAAATAGTATGGCTGTCTTCACCACCTGGTTTTCTTGTCAACTAAAGATAGCCAGTTAGGTCTGATCAGTAGTTGACAAAATATGTAACATTTCTGTGTTTGACTTGTCCAGCTTTTGTTGCTGATAACATAAGACCACACACTGAGTATGTTACAAGGAAAAGATTTAGTTGGGCTTACCATTTTGAAAGTACAAAGTCAAGGGGCCACATCTGTTGATGGCCTTCTTGCCGACAGAGTCCCCAGGTGGCACAGGGAATACTACTGCAAGGGAGAGAGGAGCACACACATCTATGCTGTGTCCTCTAGTCTCTCTGCTTCCTTTTTAAAAAATGTTCTGTTGTGGTAAGGTTTGAATCCAGGGCCTCCCTCACAAGGCAAGAACTCCATCATTCTCCTTTTCTCTTACTACAAAGCCACTAGCATTCTATCTTGGAGGCTGTTTTCTAATGAGCTTCACTTAATCCTAATCACTTACAAGGCTCTGCCCTTAAAAACAGAAAAGAGATTAATATACTTCTATGCTTTTATTCTTCACAATTGGGATTAGTTTCCAGCATGCATTTTCAGAGAGGACAAATCTTGCTCAAACCACAAACATTTTCAACTTGGAGATGTTGAGTTCCTGTAATCAGCATCAATCAGTGCATTTCAATTTTCCACAAAGCAATTTCCAACTTTTGTTTTCCTTTGATTCAGAAAAACATTTTTGAAGACAGTTAACTACAGATTCCAAATGCACAGTAACAGTTAAGGTGAGTTTCTTTGAAATAATATACCAAAACACCAGAGAACAATACCAACAAACACAGTCACTCTGCTTGGAAAATTGCCAGCTGCTGTCACAAATTAAAATAAATGGCACATTAAAACACAAGGGTCTCCTGTCAACCCTGGCATGAAAGAGCCAGGGAAGCAAATATAAAATTAGTTAAAGTTACATTTAAATTCAGAATGAAACTTATTTTAAAATACATGGGAGAAAACTAGAAGCCTGTCAAAAGTATGAAGTATCTTACTTCAAAAAGCAAATGTCCTGGGTAGGCACAGACCTATAATCCCAGCATGTAGCAGGCTGAGACAAAAGGATCACCACTTGTTCTAGGCCAGCCTGGTCTATATAGTTAGTCAGTTCAAGGCCAGCATGAATTACATAACAAGTTTCCATTTCCAAAGGAAATTAAAAAAAAAAAAAAAAAAAAAAAAACAAACTTGGGATTTTAGAAATTTAAATTCAAGTATATTTAGCAACTGAAAACATAATATGATGCCCAGTTCTGTTTGAATTTTCATTAAAGTAAGTATGTTTTCCTGGGTTATATTACATTTATATCCCAAATCTTGAGTTGAATGCTTTTGCTGAATTGAAAAATAAAGTAAAAAAAAAATTGTTAAATTAATAGCAGAAAAGAAGAGTAGGCACTTTGTTTTCTCTTTATAAGTTTTTCAAGATTGAGTAACAACAGTGCTAAAGCATTGTTAATTCATAGAGATTTGTTTGTTGAATGTAATTTCTGGGTTCAACCCTGGTCACACACAAACAATCCTTTCTGATGTCACTTGGGCTGCCTTGCAACAAAGCAATTTCCAGCAGCCTCTCACCTACAGTGAGAAACTCTATGTTCTGTGACATGATTTTATTTCTTAGAAGCAGCCTTTGTAATTTCAAGCAGTAATTTAGTTGATTGTTGAGGATGGTGTATTCAAACCTAATGCTTTCTTTGAAAAGTAACACTTTTCTGCATTAACTCCTTCAATTTCTTGTCAGAATATGTTAATTTTAATAGTACTTTCTTGAATCCTTTAGGATTTATTTTTCTTGAACAACAGATTCCACTTTTTTCTACTGTAATATTGTGAATGTGATACTTTCATTTAGTCATTTCATCGTGGTAATAAACATCAGCTTTTTGTTTGTTTGTTTTTACCTCTTGTCTTAAGCCACTTTTTTACTTCATTACTGTGAAAAGCACCATGCAAATCTGTCAGAGGCTAACAAACTCACCTGAGTTTGGGATTAGAACACTAACACAAGCTTAACATAGGCCACTGACTTTCTAATGGCTCCAAAGAAGCATCAGATCACCAAATATCATTCCCTCAAACTATCCCTGGCCTTCCAGGGTATTCTGAAGGATTAAGGAGATAACACCATCTAAAGACTTGTGCCTCCTTAACAGGGTCATCTTAGAAAAAGGAAAAGGAGTTCAGGATGCTTACAAAGCATACTGCATCCTGAGGCAGGAGAGCAAAGGTCAGCTCTAAAAGGACAAAAAGTTAGAGGACAGATATCCTTCACCTTAGCCACCCTCCCACACCTAAAGAGCATTTTACAAAACATTGCAGTGGTAGAATCTACAACATATAATGTTCTCCCTCTCCTGTGCTTTGATTTCCGTTCCTGAGCGTGTAACTTTTAAATTAAGCATTGTCCCAGTTTTCTAGGGACCGCAAATCTCCAAATGAGTAATTTTTTTTTTCACATAAGGAAATTTAACCTTATCCTCTCTCTAGGTCGAAGGATTGATTTGTTTTCTTCTAAGGGAGAAAGTAGCTAACATGTTTTTTTACCTCTGCTACTCACAGGTGAGATGTTAATAATAACCTCCAACTCATGCCACTGCTAAGGTATAATTACTAAAGCACTTGGAAAAGAAACAGGTGTATGGTAAACACTATATTCATTTAAAAAATAAATTGCATGAATACATACTCTTCATATTTCTATATTTAAACTCAAGGAAGATGAAAGTCTGCACTGACACATTTTCCATTCAGAAGAGATCCACAGATTACTAACTGTTAGACTCAAGTAGGAAAGTTGCTGGACTGTATCACTTTTGACATCTTGCTAACAGAGGATAAATCTGAATGTGGCTGCAATTTTTGAGAGCACTCACATGGAAAATATACATAAGAAAAGATATGCAGTGATTTTAAATTTAAATTTGAGTATTTGCCTATCAGTTACTAAACCCAGTCTTCACTGAGAAAGATATATTGAGATCCAGTGAAAATAAACTAGAAAGTAAACTTATTAAAAGTTAACTAATAATGCCATAGTGATTAAATGCCCACTCTGGTCCAGGTAGGTCTGATGCAATTTGCTTTAAATGCATTTGTCTTTTTGAGCACTCTCACTCTTCAGATGGAGAAACTAAGTGCAAAGAGCTTAGTTTGATTTTGATGCACATTTGACACTAAATGCTTTTCATTTATTACAGTCTTTGTAGCATCGCTTGGCTCAAAGAGCAGTACATTTTAACCTGAAGAACAGGTAACTAGTAGCTAGTAGAGCTCAAATTTTCATCTCTGAGATTTGATAGTTCTGACGCTTTTACCCAGGGCACACACTTGGCCACAGACTTGCAGTGTGGAGAACCAGATCTCAGCCTTTGCCTTCACTCACTGAACACAGAAAACTAGGAGCTGTTTTCAGTGTCATCATCTGCTCTTTAAAATGAGGTAAGGAAGCCCACCAAGGGCCTCTGCATTTGTGGGTAACTCTTCTGTGACCTTAGCCATCAAAGTGTTGGATTAGAACTCTGCCAAGTGAGGTGGTGATGCCACATTGCTGCTGAGTACCTCCATCAACAGATACCCATTTGTGTTTAACTATTACACAAGGTCTGCAGTTACTCCTGTGGGTTGAAAGTTTGCAATGTCTCCATTTTATAAGTAATTATTTAAAAAATTTTAAAAATTATCAGACATTCAGGGTGGGCTATAAACCCACCCTGCAGATTTGCTGCCCATATGCTCTAGCAAAATGGGGAAAAAAGAAAGGGAGATGGAGAAGGAGAATGAGCGGTAGAGTGAGAAGGAGAGAGGAAGAAGGACTCTGAAAGTGTGTATAAAGACTGTGAGCACAAAGGAATCATCTACCCTGAGGGCTTTAACTGCTCCATCTGTTTCTCATTCAGCTGCGGGCCCAGGCAGGTGCATTCATTTGAAAGGAGCTGCATGCAGCACATACACATTGTTTTTCACACACATGTTAGGTTAGTCTTGTAAAGCAGTTTAAAAAAAAAACACTTAGTATTTCCTATACTCACTTTGAGTTGCCACATTTATGTATCCTTTCCTTTCTGTTCCTTTAGCATGCCTGTGTGCTCAATGACCCTCACCTTTGGGCAACCACTTTTTTTTTTTTTTTGGCCATATTTCTTCTTATACTACTTCATACTTAGGGTAACAATGCACTTGCAGTTTGCAACAGAGATTCTCTTGAAACAAATTAAGAGATGATGAATTTTGGAAGACATCGTTACGCCTATTGTTAAATGGTAAACTAGTGGTCAATTGTTCACTAGTGGTTCAATCCCAGCAATCATTTACTTATACTTTGTGTTAAAAGATTTAGTGTTTATCATTTAAACACTGGAAATTTCTCATATAAAATCAGAATTTTTGTCTTTACTTGAAGCCTGACATCAATGGCCTATTTGTCTAGGATCCAATAGAAGGACATCTTTCAAAGAGGTGTATTCTCTAGTTTCTCTTGTTTTGTTCCCTCTTCTCCTCAGTTGCTTTCCTGTCATGGATCCAAAACATTTGAAATACACATTTTTTTCTATTTATTTATTTATTTATTTATTTATTTATTTATTTTTGTCTTTTTCATTTTTACCAGTACCAGGGATCGAACTCACGACCACCTGCTTACAAGGCAGGTGCTTATACCGCTGAGCTAAATCCCCAGCCCCCTGAAATACACAATTTAAAGGAAAAGCTTATTTTGGTTCATGGTTCTCAGAAGATTTGGTCTATGGTCACTTGGTTCCAAAGCAGAGATGGCATGGTACAAAGGCATAGAAGAGGAAAACTGCTCACTCAGTGTGAACCAGGGAGGAGAGTGAGGGTAGGAGCCAGAGCGAAAATACTCCTTTCCAGGCCATGTCCCTGTGACCTCCTCCTCCAAGCAGGTTCTACTTCCTACCATCACAATCACTGAACCAATCCATTCATGAAGATAGCACCCCTGATCCAATCATCTTCCAAATATATGAGACTTTTGGGGGATATTTTAGTCTAAACTATAATACCCTCCATTCCTCTTATCCCTTGTCTTCTTTCTGCAATAATGTTACCAACTTATGTCCCTGGACTATGGGCTTTCCAGTCTTGTCTTAAAGCCTGTTTTCTCAATCTGAGCACTCATTCCCTGGTCTCCTATACTGCACCTTTAAGCATGCTTCTGCCCAATTCAGTGATTCTCAAAGACATGACACAAATAGAGAAGTAGAAAGGGAGTTGGCTAAGAAATAAGGTAATGATAAGCAAAAGAGAAATAGAGAGAAAATAAGGTTTATATTTAGAGAAGAAAAGCACCACAGAAACTCCATAGTGCAGTGCTTAAATAATAAACGTTGGAATCAGGCTGTGTCACTCACTGAAAGTGATTTACAAAGTATTACAGTTCTTTAGCTCTGGATGGACTCAATTGAAAAATTATATGATATGAATACTATCTCATCACTGACCTTGTGTATAAGAATTAAATCAAGTCCCTGTCACAGTGGTCAGTGCAAGGATGGCTCGATTACTTTACTTGGAATCCATTAGTGTGAAAAAGGAGGGATGAAAGTAACTGAGTCTACTCCTTGCGATGTTCTTTTGTCTTTTTCACTTTGTTTTTAGTTGTTTTGGAGATGGATATCTCACAATGTTGCTGAAGGAAGCCTTGAATTCTTGAGGCTCCTACCTACTCCTCCTGAGTAACTAAAATAACAAATGTGCACCACTATGCCTAGCTTCTTTGCAGTTCCTTAAGGCTCCCACCCGCTTAGGCCAAGAATGTAAAATAAATAATCAAGACTTTACAAATGTTACCCATTTATATGGGAATCTTTCACTGTATTCAGTAAATAAAATTTGGGACTTGTGGCAGAATGAGATGCCACCGGCTTGGTCTGATATATACAGAAATGTTTGGCAAAAAACACGCCTTACTTTTGAAATTTAGGAATAAAATTTGGTTGTTGTTGCTAGGTTTCTGTTCAAGGTCAGCTGGATGGGAATAAATTGTTTCATATGATAGATGTGAACAATTTATACTCATGGCTCGGCTAAGTCCCTTATGTTTTCTGCAGAAAGCAAAATGAGCAGAAGCTGAGAGCTAAAACAACTTCCCATTCCAAGACTGTCATCCCTGAGAAGCTGTGATTCCTAAGGTACTGTAAGCAGGGTAAATTGGTTTCAATAGCTATTTGAAAGGATTAGCTCTGTTTCTTAAAATATTAAGTGCTTTTTATCAAAATGATTCTTCAGCTCTTCAGTGATCAAGACAGTTTCCTTGATGCATATACTGGAAGGATGTTAACTGCCAACATGCAGAAAGTTACCATCTGGTAACACATACTTGTTAGCAGGCAGATTCTCCATAAGCAGGATCATTTTTCTAAGCCTCCCATCTAAATTGATCTTACATAAAAAAGCCTCCTGGCTTAGGGTTCCTAAAACGGGAGAATTTCTAGATAAACCAAAGGTTATACTACTCTATTCAGTAGCCTGAATCTACGTTAGAGATAGGAAACACAGAAGAATATTACATAGTGACCCACACATTCATACCTCTGAGCATCTACTTACGCAGAACGCTTGGTGTGAAATGGCATTCTCTTTTCTGTCTGTTAAATGCTATTTGTCTTTTCAGTATAGCTATTTCTCAAATATGAGAAACTCTTCTCAAAAATTTTATAAAGTAAGGCAAATTGCAGCTTATTTTATACTTGTAGTGTCCAAAACTTGACTTGGAAATGGTTAGCCCTCTGGTGATGAGCCTGTGGTATATGTGACACAGTCAGCTGTTTGTTATTGACAGCTGTAGAAGCTTTACCATCACTAGGTCACACCCCATTCTTGGAACCAAGAGGCAGTGGAGCCTCAGAGACATAGCTGAGCATCTCAAAGCTAGACATTAGAAGAGACGAAGCAGAAAAATGTATTCCGAGATCCTAACTCACCACCTTCTATTATGAAGCTACTGCAACTTAAAAAAGCGTTGGGGACATTATTCTATTGCAGTTTCTTCATTTTACAGAGGAGAAACTGAGGCTCAAAAACAAGAGGCCTCTTAAAGAAAATGAACTGAATCTTTTCTTTCTCATTAATTAATTTCACTGAAGATAGATTCTCTCACAGAGACTGAAAACATTACTTACCATGAAATATATGCAAAGGAAATGGGAAACGGTCATATTTAAAAGATTCTTGGCATTTCCTTCAAGACTGATCTAGCAAAGATTTGACAAAATTGTTTTGTATGTCTAGCATCTGAAGATTGTGTAAAGACCTAAAAATCAGAATTTTGTTCATGGTAATGACTAGAAATAATAGCAATGTTATTTCAAGACCATATATTGAGCTGTAATAGGTATCTTTTATGCATTATCTTATATAATCTTCACAACTACTCTATGAGAAAAAGACTCCTTGTCTCAGTTTAAAATAAATAAATGAATAAATAAATAAATAAATAAATACGTGCATTACTAGAGTAGGAAACTCACCCAAAGTCACAGAGTAAACACAAAAGTCAGGGGTAGATCTGAGAAATCTGACTCAAGCAGAGATCCACAAACTTCAGCCTGTCAGCCAAATGCAGCCCTGTTTGTCTATATTGATAAAGTTTGATTCAAATGTGGCTACACTTACTGTTTCCTCTGTTTTCAGAAATACCTTTGAGCTACAGTGGCAGACTTGCTGTGGTTTGAATGTATACTCCAGAATCCATGTGTTGGAAATTTAACTCTCACATTCACATGTTAATGAGCTTGGAGGTGAAATTTTTGACACTCAAGGCTAATTAAGACCATGAAGTTGAAGCCACCTTCATGACCTGACATTAGTGGCTTTGGGAAAAAGTGACCCGAGTTAGCAGGCTTTCCCTGACTTGCAGTGTGCCACCCTCCACCATGTTACGATGCAGAAGTTCGGTCCTCACCAGGTGCCAGGGAGATGTCTCTGAATTGCTTTCCAACTTCCAGAATGTCACATTTCACAAACTTCCATTCTTCATAAATTATCCATCAAGTATTTCATTAGAGTTACAGCAACACTAAGAAATGACCCTTTACAGATACTGTGTGTCAATCCAGAGCCTGTATCTTGAACATTCTTTAACAACTGTTTCCTATATCCTTTCAAAAGAGAAGACACTCTTTCAGGTGTTAAGTAAAGAGAGTGGTGAATCTCCCTGCCTTTTTGGAACATATCCTGTATGTCCTAATGAGATACTATGGGATACAGCCCTCCGGGGCTCTCCACATGCACAACTGTGTTCCCTACACATGGCAGCATAACTCATTTATCAGTTTTGAGCAATACTTAACAGCCATCATTTGTTGGATGACATAAATGCTGAACAATTTCAGTTGTCCCGTTCTGATTTAATCATCATACAAGGGTAATGAAATAACTCAATTTGAAGTTTTCGTGACTCTCTATTATATAATGAACTTGAAGTGAGCATTTTGAAAACAGTTTTTGAGAGATCTTTAACACAAGGTTTGACAAATCTCTGGAACAGAGAGGTGTACTCACTGATGTTATCTGAAATGGTGTGCAAAAGCAAGGAATATGTGCATGAGCTGTCACTTAGGAGAGAGTGAACCCCTATCTCTGCAGTCCACAGGTCTGCACCACTGAGCTCCATCCCTTGTGAGTACTGGTGCCTTGTGCCTGTTATTTGCCTCAGTGCTTCAGAGTTCCCTGTCCTAAGTGGGAGCAGGAATTATACCTACCTCATAAAGATGCTGTAAGAATTGATTTTAAATGTGTAAAAATCTTAGAACAATATTTGTCAACTGCTACAAGCTATATAGAGCTTGAACATAATCATTATTATTTTTATTGTTTCCTATCAGAAGACAAAAGGAAGAAATTCAATTTATATGCTTAACCCTGTGACAGGTCCTAAGAATACAATGGTTCTCCCAAAATATTCTCTGTTAACTCAGTTTAAACTTTCCCTGAATAGACTGAATATTTTAAAACTGAACCATCAGTTCAGTTTTAAATAAATAAATAACTGAACTCAGTGAAGGTGCATTGTACAATTTTTTACTGCCTTCGTTTGACCCAAATACTCAATGGCCTATAAAGATTCTCCACCAAGAAAACTCACAATAAAAATACAAGGATCATAACAGCCCAATACAGAGTACTAATGAAATTTTCTACTATGCACTTTATTATAATAGTATACTAATTATTTAAATGTTTTACATATATGAAATTTGAATGGCATTTAGTATCTGCATATTTTCATGTGCATTGCTATTTTATCTCCCCAACAATTAATATCACTGTGACATCAAAAGAGAACTAAATTATTTAATGTCAAGTATCTAACTGAATGACATAATTATCCTGACATCTAGTCCAGTACATTTTTCTCTGGAAATGCACCACTCTTTAGTCTGTATTGAAAGCATTAAAATTGTCTCTGAATGTTCACATTTTGAATAATCCTTTGTTGAACTGAATCAACCCTGGATACATCCCTCTAAGTATACTGTTAATAAGGACCTAATCACTTAATATTTATCTTCTGTTTCCCAGTTACCTACAGAATAAAATAATCAAATTCCTTCTAAGGTTTTAAAATGTATTTTACAATATAACCCAAGTCAATTTTTCCATTGTATAATCTTCCACATTTCACTCTGTACTTCTATACTTATTATACTGATCCTTTTGCTACTATTTTTTCTGATGCTTCCCTAACTGGTTTATCTTGATTGTATTCAAGAATGTTATATGATACATTCATAAAGGAACTGGAATTTTTTTTCTTTTTTTATCGGTATTGGGGATCGAAGTCACGAGACTGTGCTTGCAAGGCAGGCGCTTATACTGCTGAGCTAACTCCTCAGCCACCCAGAATCATTTTCAACTTTCCAAGTGCCTATATGTAAGGACTATATAAATTATTGCCTTTGGTCATTTAAAAATACATATATGTAAATGTAGGTAACTGTTTAGTTTTTACATGAATACTCATTTATTAGTAGAAATTATGTTTACACTTAATCTAAATATTATTGCAAAATACTTTATATTATTTTTAACTACTTCTAAGTACATCCTACCAAAGGAGAAAAGAAAAATTATACTCCCTATTCCCCAATAATGGTATTTGCAAATTATAAAGAATGCTATAGTCCTTTGCAAGTAACTGCATATAGAACAAAATTCTGCTGAGTTTTTCCTGGTTTGTACATTTGTATGTATACATGTTTTGGATTTCCCCCCTTGTATGACAAGTTTCATTTTTAAGGAATATTTATATTAAGACATGTTATTCCACCAATACCCTCTCTCCTTTTACAGAACATTTAACAATACATTTAGTAAAAATAAATCAATAAATAAAGCACACCCTTTTCACCTTCCTTGTGAATTCATGTGACTCTTCTGATGGAGAGATGTGAGAACAGGAATGCTTTTAATCTTTGCCCATGTCCTTAAGAGGAGAGAATATTCTCTTCCTTTCTCATGATCTTCCAATTGGAGGTAGACTGGGCAGCGCACCATCTTGTTTCCTGACAATGAGAGCAATGCTGCTGAGATGGCAGAGAAGATAAAATCCGTGCAGTTTCTGATGACATGCCATCAGCCTCTTAGACATTAGTGAGACAGAGTTCAGTTTTTTCTTGGGATGATCATGCCATTTTTGGTTTATCATATGCAGCTATAAATTGTGACATACAAAAATGCTTAATTCTTTGTTAATTTCCATACTTGCTTTTTTAGGTAGTAAATTTAGGAAGCCACTGTATCCTAGTGTGGTGACTTGTCTGTCAACATTTTGCATTTCTGTGATGAAGTGATTTGTTTCCTCATTCCCTTTACAAAGGCCAATTTCATTCTCTTTATTTGATCCTATGGCATTAACACATATTTATATTTTAAATCACACCAAAGCATAGTTTTGAAGATAAGGATTCAAATTCTTCAAACAAAACAAAACAAAACAAATGCTTCTCTCCATATTTCTTAATTGTCTGTAGGTATGTGACTAACAATACATGGGAACATTTTCTTTTTTTTTTTTTTTTGTCTTTTTCCTTTTTATTGGTACCAGGGATCAAACTCACAACTGCCTGCTTGCAAAGCAGGCGCTTATGCCACTGAGCTAACACCCCAGCCCCTTGAGAACATTTTCTCCAAAATATTATTAAGAAATCTTCACTTCACTTTTCTCACTTATCATCACTCTGAAAAATGATGGAGTAAAAAATGATGGAGAAATTATAAAACCTAAACAAAGCACAGGGAAAAAAATGTAACGAGATCTACAGATGGTACGCTTACATTTATATTCATGTTTTAGAATCTCTTACATTTTATTTTTAAAAACTGTATATCTCTTTGTAATAAAAATTTGTAATGAGAAATAATTCTGATAAAGATACAATTAATCTTTTGAGGGAGATCACCAAACCAATTTGATAATCTCAAGAAAGTTATGGAAGCTGTATCCAAAATAATACACCTACAAATACACATCTACATGTAAATAATTCCACGAAGTCATTTTAACAGACCGCACATGAATTCCTGTAAAAAATTTAGACTTAATATTGGAGCTTCCAGTTCAAAAGTCAGTGACAGGATAGGTGTCACCAGTAGAGACCTCTCAGTTCACCAAGCTCCATTATTGGAACATCTTGTTCCTAAGAGCAGCTTATGGAACCAAACATTACAGTTATCTAAAACTTCATGCAGAATAGAGACAGTAGCAGAGAAGGAAAGGAAGAAGGAAGAAATGGATTAAGAGAGAGTTTGTGAAAGCCAAAGATGGCAGCGTAGGAAGTGACAGGATCTTAGGAGCCTGCTTTTCTCTGGAGGAGAGGTAGTCAATGAATCAACTTTCCCCAGGAGCATGTTTTTTTTAAAAAAAGACACAAAATTGGACATCATATCGATATAAATGCCAACATGTATACTGAACTCCATGCACTGTGTTCTCCCAAGTGGACAGTTTCAGAATAGCTCAGCTTTTGCAGTCTTTCAACTGTTGCTTTCTATTGAACTCTTTACGATATTGCCCCAATATGTACATTGCATGAGTCAGAAAATAGTTTACAGACGTCTTCTTATTTTTTTTTTTTCTTTTTTTCTCTCTTCTCCTATGAGGCTGTGGAGGTATTACCTTGAACAAGTGATTAGGTAATGACAGCTCCACTCTCATGCATGGGTTACTGCTGCCACTGTGGAAATGGCTTCATTATTTCCAGGGTGGATTGCTACAAAGAGTTTAGTTTCGTATGCTTTCTCTTTCTGAAAAACATTTCCATCTTATTTTTTGCAGTGGTGGTACATAAATTCAGGGCCATCTGCACGCTCGACAAGTGCTATGCCACTGACCCACATTCCAGTCCCATAGTCTTCCTCCTGATCTCACCGTCTCCACATCTGTTCTCTCTGCAGGTAATATCTCCTGCTGTGGTATGGCAAAGATCAAAAGCCTTCCAAAGATGTTGGGGTCTTGACTCTGAACTTTCCACCCTTCAAAACTATGAAAGTTATATTTTCTTTCTCTAAAATTACCCCTTCAATAGTCTTCTATTATAGAAATCTAAAATGAACTAAAACAGATGATATGCACAGCATCTTAATTATTTATGAAGTGACTACATAGGATTTATGAGTAAAAAAGATATCACACATCAAATAAATATTTTAACTTGTAATAAAAAAGTTACAATTTAAAAATTTCTGTACATATCTTAAGCTAGCATATTTCCAAAATTGGTATTATAGTTGTAATAATTATTCTCCCTTATTACATTAAGCATTCATATATTTTTTAAAATTAATATCAGCAATTATAATTGTTATAATGAAGACTGGTTTCTCAAAAGCATGATACTCCAAAAATAATTCTTGAAAACTATACACATACAAAAAATAATAATATGGACTAGCATAACATATAACTCATATAATAATCACAGTGATACAGGAATTGGGAAGTGTAGTGTTTAAAATTCAGAAAATATTTTTTACCAGCCACCATTTATGTAACCTTTTAGGTATTGTTTATAGTTTCCTTCAGAGAATTGCTTTTTTCTTATTGCGTTGAGGCTCAAATACAAAATCAAAATACATCACTGAATACTTTTCCCTGAGCAGAGGGATTGCTTTAGAGATGGGTTCATGTTCCATTAAGAACCAATAAGATATCAGAATAATTTATAGGAATCATAGGAAATAATTTTAACACAGGAGTTTTAACCATTTTGTCATTATGAAATAATCCTGAGAATGAAGTTAACATATATAGGACACAGAAGCTAGTATGAACTAATCCATGAAGTTCCAGATAAGGTTTGGCCTACTGAATCAAGTCTCAATGTTGCCTATAACTTATAAGGCAATGTACATCTTTTTATCCTCAGCTCATATAAGGTGGACTAACGTAGTTGTTCAATCAGCTGAATTTAAACCAGAGCTTTGCAAATGGTATATTATAGCTGTGCCATTAATAAGTTAAAATGTGCCTAGATCTTCTTCTTTGAGTCTTCTGGAAGGTCAGGAAAGGAGAACACTCACTCTAGTCCTTGGGCTGATCAATGTTGTCCTAGTGGACCATACAAATATTATCACATTCAATTTTTGTTATGATATGAAATGTAAGTAAGCTATTTGATATTCCTAATCTTCATGTTTATCATTTGAAAAATAAGAAAGCTATAATATGTCATTATATAATATGTCAATTTTTAGGAATTTTCACTTTGTATCACTTTGAGGATCAATAGCACAGAATTCCTATGACAACATATACATATACATATATATACATATACATAATCATACACATACACATACATATATACATATACATGTATAAAAACATATACACATATACAGAATTCCTATAACAATATAAACATATTGTGCAAACATAAGGGGAGCAGATTATGCCAACATTGAAATAAATAGATGGAAAGGGATAATTAGCAAAGACAGAGACAACAACAAAACCCTGGATTACCCCAGGGGCATGAGATTAGTTGGCACAGAAGTAATTGTAAAATGGACCAAATCTCCTCATTTGAAATTTACATGGTTTGTAGTAGCATCTCATTTTAAGAAAATTCTACATGATAGATTTCATAGATGCAAAAGTAAATGTAAAGTTTGTGCCTACAGAGCCTATCAACATTACATTGCCCATCACTTGACCTATAACCACTGACTCCATCGTAGCAATTATATGTGTAGTACAATTGTCAAAAGCTGGAAAATATAAAGGCAGTTGTGATCTGTCTATTGCATAAGACACAGCTTGAATGTGAGCAAGCCAAATTAACCTGAAAAGATCTTATACAACCTCTTGCCCCCTCTCATTTTACACATATAAAAGACCATTTTAAAATGATCAGTTTTCTAATAAACCAAGTGGGTTCATTTACCACATTCTATTTAACCACGGTCATCTAATTTAAGGTGCGCATCCTGTAAAAGATTCCATGCCACGAATCCTTTGGCTCCCTGGGAAGTAAACAGCATGTCTATTTCTCTGGACTATTTAGCTCTAACTAGTCACAGAATCATTATTTTAAGTTGACATCTTTGTTTAATCTTGCCCTGATACTAAGATGTATCCTGCAGAGAATCAGATAAAAAGATCCAGCACAGAGAAGGGTTATAAGTTAATAGCTCAGTTGGTGGTACCAGTGACTGACAGCCCTACTCAGAGAGAAAGATACTGTTTTCCACTCCATTTTATTGAAACTATTGAAAAGAACCATAGGTAAAATGTAGAATTTTAACAGCAAATATAGGAATAGTAGATGTAATTATGTTCCCCTTGTGTCAGCTTTGCCTAGAAACTTTCTTCTGAGGTGTAAAGAGAGAACTGGGACCCTGGAAAGCTGAAACATCCTACTAATCAGCATATCTGTGCATAACAGAAACCAAGAGCTGTAGCCTAGAAAGCTAGTTAGGAAAAACATGTGACTTAGTTGGAAATCTCAACATACCTTCTAAGTCCCTTCTTTTTTACACTGATTGATAATAGCTCAAAAAGTTTTAGCCTTTCTTTCCTTTTAATCTCCTGACTTACTGGCTCACACAGATGCAGAGTCAGCTATTCATGAGAGTATGCAGCACATACTGGATAACAAAAAATATCTTTATGGGATTTCTTTAATACAAATCCTTTTTTGTTTAATTTGGATTTTTCCTAGCTTGACTTCATTTTTATGAGATAGTCTTACTCAAGTAAGACTCTTACTCATAACATACAGAAATCCTGTTCAAACTTTTAAAAAATAAGCTCCTCTTCAGGTAACAAGTAATGCCAATGATGAACTTTTAATTAATATGCATGAAATGCTCAGAAGGGTGAAAGATACTTATGTAAGCATTATGACAATCATGATGCAGATGAAATCTATCATTATTATTTAGATAATTGGAATCCATATAGACACTTCTGTTTAAAGCCCATAAGTGAATTATAATTGAGCCTTTAGATTAGGTGAACTAAAAGTCAACTTTGGCTAAGTTAAATTTTATGTGACTAATTGTAATCTTTATTTCAATGTCGTTTATTGGTTGCTTATTTATGTACACTGCACTATGCTAAGAACCACAGTTCTCTCCTGAGAGTGAATAAGTTAAGAAATAAGTAATGAAGAGAATAACTGATATAATTTTGAAAAGCAATAGAAAAAAGAAAAAGATTTTTTAGTTCTACATCACAGATGTCACTTGCTGCTAGGTATTCAGGTTTGAGAGATGAGGGAGACTTATGGTTCTTCTGACTAACCAAATATTCAAATCATAAGAAAAAACAAACAAAAGCAAAACAAACCTACATATGCTAAACGATTGCTACTGCTTCACACTCATGCGTGTTCACTTGGGAATCTACTTTGGTGAGTAGATGTCTGTTATTGGACATTATCTTTGGTAGGACACAGAGAATTAAATGATAAAATGATTGTGTGCCTTTATTCTTGCAATGCTTGTTAAAATCCAGGGGTATGCTTGCAGCCAAAAGACATTGAAAATATGATCAAAAGTTACAGCCAGACCACTTGGTACAATATGTGATTCTCTGATTTCAGGAAAAGGGCAGAACTAACGTGTGAATTAAAGCTGTGAGAGAGAAATTCTGATGCTAAAAGAAGTGCAGTGGCTCAAAGCTTTAACCCTATGCTTCCTGCTTTTAGACCTCCACTTTCAGAAACCATTCAAACACGCATTGTCTTGTAAGAGTCCTCAGGAAATTTTTCACAAGGCAAAAACTGTTTCCTTCTATTCATAGAACATAGCCCTGAAGGTATGTTTTGAAGCGGTTGTGCTGCCAGGGACACTTAGGAGGGTGTCTGCCAAAAGTGCAACTGAAGGAAAGAGGAGACTACCAGAAATGAAATAGGAGGTTAAAACTGAAGAAGACTGGGCTTCAGCTGGAACTGCTCAAAACTCAATTAGATAATAGCAGAAAGAAGCCAATATACAGGCAAACGCAAATAGACAACAGTAACGAAACAGAATCTATAGTAGGGATTCAGTAAACTATACTTCACAGGTCATTTGCCTATATTATGGAAATAAAGTTTTATTGAAACTGTCATTCTTTTAGGTATTGAACTTCACTGTTTTTGCTTTACAGAAACAAAGCTGAGTAGCTGTGACAAGGATTGTATGGTCCTTCAAGGAACTGACTCTTGTTCTAGATGAACTTTGAATTTGAATTTGAACAGCAAAATAATGGGACAGGGGTAGAATTAATTTTGTTGAGATTGTGTTACATGCTGGTATATTAATCAGGAGTCTCTAGAGAAAGAGAACCTATAAAGTATCCCTAGACACATCCATCAATATGCAAGATAAAGGTTACACACACACACATACATATATACCATGTGTGTATGACAAATGAATTATATATGTCAAATACATGTCAGTGAGATTTATTAGAGGAACTAGGGTACATGATTATGCAGACTGAGAATCTGAACTGAAAATCCAGGAAAGTCAGAGATGTAATTCAGTCTGAGCAGGAAAACTAGAGAATTCAGGGAGATGGTGGTGTAAATCTCAGGCCAAGATCAAAGAAGATGAAACAAGATAACCCAGCTCAACAGGCAAGAAGCAAGGAAGTGAATTCCTGCCTTCATCTGCCTTTTGTTTATTCAGATCCTAAAAGAATCATGGGTGCTCATCCATATGGGAGAAGGCAATGTATTTCACTGATCTTGGAGATATCCTCAAAAGCCCAAAAATTAAGCCAACAGTGGATGTCATCATCATGTCCGCGTCTCAAGCTCTTATTAAATATAGAGGCTTTTGCATATTTTAAAGATAAACTATGGTGTTGAGGAGAGAAATTTCCACATTCTTCTAGACAAGACTGACGGAACCAGATATGTTTTTATTGCATCACTCTGTGATTCTACATCAGAGAAATGCAGGGCGTGTACTGTGGAGCATCAGGAAAAAGGCAAATGTAAGTAACCCTGGACAAAGTCCAACCTTGATGTTGAATAATTTAAAATGCTGTAGGCATTGCCTTTAGCAAATATTTACTGTATTTATTCTGTGAATGAAGCCTGAGAATACAGCAGAGAATAAAAGTAGAAAAAGATCTCTGCCATGACGGAAGTCGTGTGATGGTGGCAGATGACAAAACATAATTAAGCTTATTAGAAAGTTTCTAATGACATTAGATGGTGCTAACTCATTTGAAGACAGTCAAATAGTACGCAGTCCTGGATCAGTGTCTTGAAAGGACTATTTTGAGGAGGTAAATTAGACCATGGCTTGAATAACAAGAAGTCTCATCCTCATAACGCTCTGGGAAAAGAAAATTCCATGCAGAAGGAATAATAAACACGGGAGAAATCTAAAACAAAACAAGTGAGCAACAGGAAAGCCGCATGGTGAACCCTGACAGGATGCAAAGCAGAGGCTGATGACAGGGAGGATGGTGAAGAAATAAAAATGAGAAGCACCGGTCACATAATGTGAAGAGTATTCTGGCTGATTTTATTTTGATCCAATCCTACAGTGCATGAAATACATTCCTTAATGCTGTGAGCTTTGATTTTGGAGGAAGAAGCACTTGGTTTAGCCTTCTTTCTCCTACCTAGGACAGGTCCAAAAGCCAGGGATTTAAAAAAGAATAAATACTTGTGAAGCATCCTGTGGGATATCCTAGAAAATCTAATAATAAAGACATATTAGAAGGAAGGAAAGGGAGAGAATTATCATACATTTGAGTGGTTCTATTGATCTGAGATTAAAGGTGAGGGGTCTTCATGACAACTGCTGAACAGCAATATCCTAAACAGTAGGAACATGAAATGTATCAAAAGGGAAAGAAAATAGACTTCCTGATGTGTCAAATCCCGGTACTGCCACTTAATATTGAGCCACTTAGGGGCAGACATTTTTTGTAGGCTTCCATTTTCTCACCTGTGAAGAAAGATGTGTTAGTTAATTGAGAACATAATGGGTAATAAAGGACTATGCATAAAGATACACTGGATAAATTTCCCCTTTTTCATTAAGAGCCTCAGTGTGCTGGGTGGCTGCTTTGACTCCTACATACAGGAGCTATTCCGGTGTAACAAACCAACCCAAAACTCAGTCATTTGAAATGCTATGCATTTTCTATTGCTTGTATTTCTGTATGAGGAAGCCATGCTCAGTGGCACATGCTTGTAATCCCAGCTACCAAGGAAGACTGAGGTGGGAAAATCCAGAGAGAGAGAGAGAGAGAGAGAGAGAGAGAGAGAGAGAGAGAGACAGAGACAGACAGAGACAGAGAGAGAAGAGGAGGGGAGGGCAGAGGGGAGGAGAGGGGAAGAGAAAAGGGAAGGGAAGGGAAGGGAAGAGAAGGGAAGGGAAGGGAAGGGAAGGGAAGGGAAGGGAAGGGAAGGGAAGGGAAGGGAAGGGAAGGGAAAGAAACTCAGAAACTGAGACAGGAGGATCAAAACTTGAAGACCAGCCTAGAAGAGTTAGCAAGGACTTGTCTCAAAATAAAAATTAAAGGAAATACTGGGGACTTAGCTCACTGATAAAGTGACCCTGGGTTCAGTACTCGGTACTGCAATAAATAAGTAAACCATACCATAACTTTTCTTTGGTTATTGGTGAGCCAAGAATAACCTTTCTTTGACAGGTTTGTGTTTAAAAAATCAGATTGAGGTATTTAAAGGTTTAGAATCCTGTTTGGCACTCACCAAGTCTTAGTGGCTAGTCTCATTAAATATGTTGTCCATCCAAGATGTGTGTAGAAACCCAATTGCTAATGCAGTTGCAATAAATAGCAGAGTCTTTAGAAGGTGATTATTGTTCTTATAAAATGGCTGCTGGAAGCCTATTCAACTCTTTTTTCCCTTCAACCCTTTCACCATGTGAGGACTCAGTAGGAAGGGATCATGTTAGAAACAGAGAAGCCCTGACCGTAAAGCAAGTCTGCCAGTCCCTTGATATTGTACTTCCCAGCCTTTATAACTTTGAGAAACTCATTTCTGTTTATAAATTTCCCAGTCTAAGGTATTTTGTTAACAGCACCAGGGACAAACTAAGACAGTTCCTGTATTATCAAATTTAAACAAGAGCATGTAGGCAAACATTTTCTTTGCATTTAGTTTAGAAATGATGAATATCATCCATGTAGGCAGCTAAAAATAAGATGATTTCCTCTGTGAATTAAATGCATTTGCATCTCTTCTGTGATGTATGAAACACAGAAGCAAGGTATCAAGGCATAATGAGGGATATACTACCATGGTTTGTGAAGGTTCTATTTGCTGTGTTATGCGAAATTGACTGAAAATTCCAGGGTGACTATACTCAATCATCATTAATTGACAGTTGCAGACAAAGATCCCTAACTATGTAAGCATGACGAGAAACCTTTGATTCCTTATATCTCTTCAGAGATGATTAAAAGAAAAACTCTCTGTATCAGCCTTCATATGGAAAGTGCTGTGCCTAATACAACACGTTACTTGCATAATAAAAAAAGAGCAAAAATCTTTAGACAAAATACATTCAGGGCTACATACAAATAGACCATGTAAACACAATGAAAGGGAAATACTGGCCACTCTTGCAGTTAATCATCTGGAGGACTAGTAATAAACAACAAGGTAGCATAGGTTTAATCCAAAAAGCTCTAAACACTATCTAATGTCAAGACTAGAAACTTTACTCTTTATTCTAATAAGGGAAGTGCTTAGATAATAATTATCAAGATAAATCCACAGAGGGGCTGTATATATTAACATTATATTGAGCTATATCTCATCACAGGCAACAAAAAGAGAGATAAATATCATATTGCGGGGTTTTATTCACAAATGAGCAAAGAATAAACCAATGAGTTCAACAAAGGACTCTGATCTGCTGTTGTTCAAGAATACTAAGATGTAAAGCAAAAACTCATCTAGAATGAGGAGTATGATATTGAAAATATGTTGTGAATCTTTTATCTCTTAATAATTTTAAACATTAATAATGAAAAATAAGTGATTTGCAACTAAACAGAGTTTGTGACTTAATAATCGCTCTCCCAAAGCATGAAAATAAAATATATTCTTTGGGTCTTGCCAGAAAAAATATGAAAAAACACACTTTTTAAAAATTTTTCTGCAGCAATTCAGTCCAACAGTGTGTTCTACAAAATCACTCTTTAGATAAAATACCTGATATGTGTACCATCAATGGATATTTGTTGAATGAAGATATTATTGAAGACTGCTTATAGACTAGGCTACTTGTTAAGCATATCATAAAAATTATCTTATATTACACATTATTATTATAATACCACACATTATTACCCCACCACACAATAATTCTATAAAGCTGGTACTACTATTCATAGTTAAGAAAAAAAGGGATAAGAACTCACCAAAATGGTATTTACTAAGTAGAAGAAACAAATAGGAAACCAAAGTATGTATTTGGAATCCCCATCTCTGGAGTAATCACTATCCTTGTTTTTCTAACTGAAATTAATGTTGCTAACTAAGCACATACATTTTCTTAAATGGCCAGCAGAATTCAGGTTAAAACTCAAATTGTTTTTATTTCTGAAAGTTATCTGACTGTTTAGTATTTTATTGAAACACTATTTTCTGGAAAACATGGAACATAATTTTGTCATCTTACATCTAAATATAACTTCTCAAACAGTATGTTCTTGGTTATCACAAAGATGTAATTCATGTGGAAAGATTATTATCATTAAAGTGAAGGTCAACAATATTAGGAGCAACAGGTAAAAGTTTTAGGGATAGAGCTTTTCATATTTCAAATTATTTGTAAATGATGTATGGCTTTAAGTATGTAAATTATTCAATGGGAGGTATTTAAGCAAAGATTACCTAGTTCCAAAGAAGGAATGATGCAGATCAAAAAGTATTAAAGTCACAGCTGAGGAAGGGATGGATTAAACGGACTCCTTTCCAGTTTGAAGAGGCTATAGAATCCAATAAC
The DNA here is from genome assembly GCF_034190915.1 of Cavia porcellus. Classification (NCBI taxonomy): domain Eukaryota; kingdom Metazoa; phylum Chordata; class Mammalia; order Rodentia; family Caviidae; genus Cavia; species Cavia porcellus. The sequence goes on along the minus strand of NW_026947496.1, from coordinate 65,701,473 downwards.
CAACGAACTTTTCAGTCATCTAGGAAAAGAAAGATAGTTACCTCTTCAAAAATCAGACTCTGTGAACGAACTGTGTAGGCTTGGCCATTAGGCATGTTCCTCCTTCCCAACACACTCTCAAAAAAAGTGGGTATTCAATAAATGCCAGTTGCTGTATTATTCACGGTCGATACAATTATAAAAAGATCAGTTAGTCTTTCAAAATAACTGTTAAAGATTTTTCTTCTCCTTGATCATCTTAAGTAAACTACAAAGCTTTAAGAAACCTGCATGTTACAATACCAGGTAAACCTAATATCGTAATCATGACTTTATATGAACAAAATAAGTCTCCTCATCCTATTCCCTGCAATTTCCAACATTTACATCCATGGATTCTTCCGACTATATGAGAGGATTAATCACTGATATTTAATCAGTGGAAGAATCATAATTAATCCAAAAGCCCTTTTAGAGGAACTTGCCCTGATCAAGAAGACTTTTTAGTCCTCTGACAAATCTTATCTTGGAAAGCTGCAGTAAGCAGATTAAATAAATTGAGCTTTTCTATTCAAGCTGTAACTCTGTAACTTCAATGATAAAGTTTCCCAGAATTTTAAACTAGGACATATACATTCTATTCTTTATTTCATGAAAATACAATAGTTTTGAAGTTAAAAAAAATTCTTTGTCATAGTAATTGAACCTGAACTTAGCTTTAAATGTATTCAACACAAAGAACTTTTAAATGTCATTATAGATATGAATAAAAAGTATATTATTTACACAGGATGTCTATTAAATAATATGAGTTCCCAATTGGGGAACTCATGAGAATCTGTACTTCACTTTTACCTGAAGATTCCCCCAAAGGAAGTCATCAGCAGAAAGAGATGGCAAATACGCTATGTTAAGTGGCCTTAAAGTTCATCGTAAGTAAATCTAAGTTCATATCAATGCAGTCTGAGTTAAAATCATAGCTCTTTTTGCAAGTTATGTGTTGTAATCAGGGGTTGTGCAGGGAACAATTAGAATCAGGGCATGGAGTTCATAATATTATTTTTATAAGGGTCACCAGGAGTTAACACAAGAAAATGTAGGAAATCTATATGCAACACCAAAAACATAGATTATTTAGTCAAATCCCAGAGCAATGTCCCACATGAGTCCAGATGAAAACCCAGAGCTCATGACAATGCCCCCCATGAGTCCAACTGGAGGTCCAGAGCCCACAAGAAGGACTCATGCCAGTCTCTTTTATGGATCCATGCTGGGAAGGCCCAAAGGTCAGCAGTGGAAGCCAGAAGGTCCATGCCAGCAGGGTGAAGGACCTGTGCTGACAGGATGAGAGTTCTATGCTGGAGCCGAGAAATCTCTCTCACAACAATGACCAGGGCTGTCCTGAAAATGTACCATAGCCATCCTCAGTGACACAGAGGCCCCGAGCTCCTCTGACTACAAGCACAGTGGAGTACATGCAGAAAGCTAGCATGAAGAGTTCATCCTGAAGACCAAGGGGCACATGTCTCCCCCTCCAGAGCCTGGAAGCAATGCTCAATATGAGGACCAAAGCTTCTCCAGGAGAGCCAGTGGCTCAAACAGCAACTTGTGGGATCACCACAACGCCTCAATGCCTCAACACAATATCTTCTCCTTCTCCACTTCTCTATTTATGCTGACAAATTTCCTCAGGTGGGACATCAACGCTCAGCAACAGGCTGATGTAATCCAGCTGGCATCAAGTTGACCACCAGTTTATAATTCGTAACACTGTGAAATACTATCTTCAAACTTTTACCAAAATGGCTGATTATAATATATTATAATCCAGTTATTGAGTGGATAGGTCTAATTAAACCTTGCAAAGCACTAAACACAGTGTTTTATACATAACAAGGGTCCAAATGTTGAGCAGCCCCTCAATCCAGGCATGGCTCTATACTCTTGTAATCCGACATACTTCAGTGATAAAGGCAAAAGAATTGTGAATGCAAGGGCGGCCTGGGCTCTTGGTGGAGCACTTACCACTCATGGATTTGAGTCTCACCATCTCCAATAAAATAAAATAATCATTTTTTCTTGGTACCAGGAATGTAACTCAGAGCTTTCACTTACAACGTAGGTGCTTGTACCCCTGAGCAGTATCGCCAACTAAAACAATCTTTCATCACATACTGTAAGAACCTCTCCACCCTCTGCCAGAAATGACTAGAAGTTTAAACTGATATTGAATGATTTACATTCTGGTAGTACAAACTGACCTTATGGAATATTTTCTCTTTCTTTACAATTCTGTTACCTTCTGATTCTTCAGTCCATTTTCTCCTACTTCCACATATGCTTTTTTCATCTGGTCTGGTGCAGAAAATAATCTTTGTTGGACCAAAGGAAAGAGAAATACTCAAAATTCCTTTTGCTTTACTGTAATAATTATTTAAATTAAACATTTAGTGATTTTTTTATTAAACTTCAGATGTGTCTTGATTCATGCTATATTTTAAAAAAAAAAACTATAGTCTCTCTCCACGCACTGGTTATTTGGAGGCAAATAACAACTGAAAGTCATCCCTGTAAATTTTGCCAGCTAAAATACTGCAGGATAGAAGGGGTTACAGGCCTTCCATAGACATCTGTAGATTTCAGGTTGCTTAAAAATATAGATAAAAACCAATAGCGGCATGTTTGTACACTGAGCAGCAAGGTCCATGGACCCGGACTATGTGACTCATACACAGCTAGATACCTGCCTTCTTATCTCACAAGCCCTTCCCTTTAACACACACACACACACACACACACACACACACACACACACACACACATTTATAAGGGTAAGCACATCATATGGGTGTTTCACTGTTCTTGTAAGGGATGAAAAATGGGTGTTAATGCCATTTCAGGTGGTGTAGTTAAGGAGGAAGTGGCAATGGCGTCTTATCGGTAGGGATCCCTCCCTCCCCACCCCAAACGCACTAGATTCATACAAAAGGTGTTTATGTAATAGCTGCTTCTCAGAATTACTCCTACATTCACAACTGTGGTTTGCTCCATTATTTCTTCCCTGAGGCATGCTTAGTGCTATTTTCAAAAATGTCTTAACACATCAGATTTTAAGTCTTTCCAGATAGTTTTCAACTCACAAATGCTGCTGAGAAAAAAAAACAATCCATTCTTATACAAATACGATCTCTTTGAAGGCTTTTTCAAGCCAATGGTCCATATCCATCTTCTAATGCGTGTCTAAGTTTCTCTTTACCATCTACTCAGTTTCCACTGACTTCAGAGGAGTTTCAGATATTTGAAAAGTTACACCAACTGTCTCTTTCATATTAAAATATGAACTTCAATTCAGAGCTGAACAGTCAGGAGCAGTTGTTTGTACATTTTAAATCAGACAACAGGAATGCAAAGAGCTTTCAGCCTAATAGCAATCTCTTGACCCTTGACAGGTGATATGAAAACCCAGTACGATGTCACCTTGCCTGATCTTAGAATGCTTATACAGTGGCAAGATTCTCAAATATGTGTATTTGGCTTTAGTTTTTAATTCCTCCTAAGGGTTAGGTACAATATTTTTTTCTGTTCTGGAAAGATTATGAATATATATTTAATAATTAATTTAATCATTTTGAGTAGGTAATTTCTTTCCTATGTGAAAGTTCGAGCGAAAGATGGAGATTGATGTTTCATGAAGGTTAGAAACAGAAGGACACATTAAACATCTGTCTACCAGGAAAAAATGTGTGTGATACAAATAGAATTATGGAAAAAAAAAGAAAATCACTTGTGTTCTTTCTCACTGCTATTTTCTCCTGCCAAGAGTATATTTCCCATGAAAATATACTTACTCTTGAATTATTCTTGCAAGAATTCTACATGTTTCAAAATTTGAAAAACTTCTTTTAAGTTTAACGAGCAGTGTATGGATCAATGACCTGCATCTTTGCAGCATGTGAGGCAGTTAAATATAATAGTTACACAGTGTCACCGTTTGAATTCCAGCTCTGCAACTTCTAAATAAAGTAATGGAGCACTTATATAACTCTCAGTGGCTTAGTTTCTCCAACTATAAGAAGAAAATAATGAAAGATTCATCTTGCAGGTACATTGTGAGCATTAAATGAATTAATATTTGGAAGAGTTTACCATGGTCCCTGCTACAAAGTAAAGCTTAAAAAGTTATCTAATGATAAAAATATTACTGTGAAAGAATACTCTGTGTCTCTATTTTGCTGTTTAATTAACCCTGTAAGGTTAGTTCATTAATAGCCCATGTTTATCTCCCAAATTTATAACTAAAGTCAAGGAGATTAAATGGCCTTTTCTAAGTGGTTACATAGATAATTACAATAGACATTAAGAAAATCAGTGAAGTTTACGTATTTTAGTGCATGGTGCTTTCCACTGCTTAACCTGGGATGCATCACTTCTTCCACTGCCCATGGTCTTAGTAGAACTGCAGGCTCCTCACACTGACACAAAGGATGAATAAGTAATCCTACCTAAGCTAATCATGTAATTAAAATGATTTTTCATTTGATTAATACAATATTCAGGGAAAATTTACAGGAGATTTTTGAATGAAGCCCAATAATTTCTGCATCTAGGATTCCTGAAAACATTCCTTCATATTTTTGAAACTTTTTCTCTACTCATTTTCTTGGATTTTATTTTTCATTAATTTGATATTTGGTCATGCTATTTAGAATGGATATGCATGTATTACCAATGAACTATGACAAATATATACCTTTACCATATCTGTAATAAACACCTACTATTTTATTTCATTGTCAGTCTCTATGCTTCAGTTTACACAGGTCTTACTTACAGGTCCTATGTTTGGAAAATCCTAGAAGTGATTTCCTTTCTCCTTAGGTACAGTTACACTAATATTGAAATGACATAAATTGGTTACATTAAAATTATTCAAAGGTAGATTGTTGGAATGAATTGGAAACCCACAGCTCAAAAGGATTATTTTGAGAAAATGGCATACTAGAATGAATATTAAAGTACACACAAAAAGTGGAGCAGATCAAGCTTCTATCAAATTCAGAGCAATTAACTACCCTAAACCTATGAGCTACTCATATCACTGAATCATCTAAACCAATATATTTCTATGTTTTTTATGACATTTATTTCTATCTTTTGCAGCTGAATGAATCTTATTCAATACAACAAGCAGTGAAAATTTCTCTCCCAAATTACTTCTAGTGCTAACCAAAGCCTGGATATAATTCAGTCCTTATGATCTTTAAGAATGTCTGTAAAAACAAAAACAAAAACAAAAACAAAAAAAAACCCCTCCCCCTTATTGAGTTTTTACAATGTGATTTTTGGTGCTGATAAGGATTTTAAAAGTTCAATTTAATTGTAATGAATGACATCTACATAAGGTAGGTATTGTTGTTACCATGTTTCAGGAGAAAACTGAAGAGAAGGGTATTTTATTTAAAGTTATTTTGAATTAAATGGGCATAGGGTAAAACAGTAGGTCTCTCTATTCCTAGTACCTCTGTCTTCTATGGTCTAAGATGGTGCATAACCTGGAAATAAATACTGTGCTGACACAGGAGGAACACTGCAGAGGAAAAGTTGCCCCAATCTCAGTGTTGTAAAGACTGGTCAAATTATTCTGGAATAAATGAGTTCACTTTCTAAATGTCTTAACCATGAAGTCCTTGAAAATCCCTGTGGATTCATATGGATAATGAAATTGCAAATGGAAATTAAAATATATATATATATATATATATGTAAAAATAATGAATACGACCTTAAGTTAAGAAATCTAGTTAAACAGGTTGAATATTACTGATACTTTATTATTAAAATAATTTAAATAAGGTTATAATCAGTGGTTTCAGCTGAAATCCATTTTCTGCTATTCTGTAGTTACTCCTTAACCTCCAACCAGTCTTAGCTATATCAAAATGTCCTTGTGGATGCCCTTTGGGTATCCTTAATGTAAGTGAGGTTTATTTATGGGATCAAATTAGAGCAATACCACATTTAGGCTTTGTACAGTTTGATCCTGAAACAAATGTTTGTAATGAAATAATACAAATCCTTAGAATAGTAGTTTATTATCATGCAAATTTGCCAAAAGCAGAATATAAAATACAACACAGCATGATAACTTTCACAATAACTAAGTAGATAAACAAGGGAAGCAATTGAACATAACAAGGACAAGAGAAGAAAGCTAGATTTACACAACTTCAGAAAGGATATTCAGGTTTTCGGATCACCTCCTACAGTGGACACATTTAAGGGAATACGGTCAGTCTCTCCACAGAATACTTGATTCCTCTGAAGTGCAGTTAAGTCATCTAAATTACTTCAAACTACTAGAAAATAAGTCTATGTCATATTATTTCTGCTGTTAAGTTGTATTATATAAGAACTTATCAGAGAAGAATAAAAGGAAGAGACACCTCTGCTGGCCTTGAAGAAGCAATAATAATAGAAAAGGCTACGTGACAAACGCCTGTGAGACTTCTCCAATGAGGGTGTTTCTAGTCAACAGTCAGCAAGAGGCTACTCTTAGTCACGAGAAGTAATTCTGTGAGCTTTCTTATTGGACATGGAATTTAACTCATCCTCCAGCAAGACTAGCATGGTGCTGACATCAGGATTGCAAACGCGTGGTTCTGCCTAGACTTGTGATCACGATGATTGTGAGGTAACACATGTGCTGTCTTTAGCTGCTAAATGTGTGGTATTTCGTACATAGCAATAAAAAAAAAATATACCTTTTGCTCTAAAATTATTGTTCTTCTATATTTTAATGAACCTCAGCCCTTCTGACATAGTAGGTGCATATTAAATGTTGATCAACTAACTAAGAGTAAGTCATATTTTAAAACCAGAATTCAAAATACTACTTCCCCAATAAATCCTATATTTTAGAAAAGGGCATGATGGTGGAAGGGTTTGATAGAAACATTAACTGTTCACAGTAGACTTTTGTTATTCTTATAGAGAGCAAGATAGTCATTTCAAGTGGATTTTAAAAGTTCGAGTGTTATTTGCAGATGAGGGCTTAAGTTTCAAAGATCAGGATAATCCCTTGTAACAGTTTATGAGATATCACTAAATCATAAATGAGAGAAGCATATAGTAATTTTTTGAAACCATTTGAGATCCGCTTAACATACAAATAAACTCACAATACCCTATGAAACTAATCACTTTGGCCACTTGGAGCTGCTCATTTCTACAAAATTCTTTCATTTAAAATAAAATGAAATTACAAATGAAGCTGCTAATTTTAAGGTAAAAATGACAGTCATGCATAGCTGAAAAATGTTGTAAATGTGTGAATATTTAGAAAAGCAACTTCAAAAGTATGAAGGAGACTTATGAAGACAAAGTTCATACCTTATAATGAGTAATGCTTCTCTTGCTAGGAATAGATATGGATAAAAAGTCAAAGGAATCATTAAGATTGAAACATCCATTCCAATAGTTTCCACAACATCAAAGGCAACAAACAATGAAAATGTGAGTCTTTGATGAGATAGTTTAGCAGATTATGGAGAATGACCTAACTGAATTATCACATTAAGTAGTTAAAAGACAAGAAAGGAAATAATAATGTCTGGTATATAGCATGAAATACAGAAAGTACAACATAAAGAGATGAAGAGAATGACCAAAACATAATGGAATTTAATCAGATGTTTTCAAATGGATGATGACTTAGGCTTCTGTGAACAATTCTTTGTATAATTCCCCCCACTCCATTACATAATGCCCATCAAATACACTTCTACCACCCTTTTCATGTAGCATAAACAATTGAAGACATATCAAAGGGATTAAAAAGTCATTCATAATTACTTGAAGTAAAAATATGTGATGTGACAATCCCCAAAGATAGAGATATTTCGCTACGGGTGCTTGTGGATTCAAAGCAAGGGCATACCATTCACCCAAATAGCCCCCTCTGTTATAATCCCAGTTTCTCTTATATTGCTTAAATGGTTAAGAAAGCATGAAGCATCAGGGTTAGCAGTGTGATCTCCAGTGATCCCTACTGTGTAATTCCTTCAGAACTAGACCTATATAATTTGGATATAGTTTCTCCATAAATATCAAAGATGAGACGGATATTGAAGATACAGTCAAAAGATACTAAGCATAATATTTCAGTTAACAGGTAAAAGCAACTAGATAGAATTCATAAATATCCATATTGTTTATAAGAAACAGAGACCAAATAGAAGGGAAAACTAGTTAAAATAGGTCAGCTTTAACTATTTAAAGACTTTGTAAAGAGCTATCTCCTTGTCTCAAAAGTATAGAGCCATTGCTTTCTCCTCAAAATCTTTCTCCTGGAAAATTCATTCTGTGGACATATACATTCCCATCATGCAGCTCTCTAAACCAAGACATGATAAGTCAGTTCTAAGAGTATACTTGTAACAATGATAAGGGCATAGGAGATTTTTCTCATGAATGCTTTAGACAAGAGCAGACCATGTACATCTAAACAATAACATTGGGCTGTTAAAAAGAAGAAAAAATCATAAATGCAATAAGGACAAGAGTTTATTTTTGGAAAAGATACCAGGAAAAATTGATTGTAATAAAATCAAATATAAAGCAGAGCACAAATGAAAAATGATCTAGAAGATGGAGTTTTGTGATGCCGCTGTAGAGCTAAAAGTCACTCCCAGAACAACGAAGAAATGTGACAGTACCGTAGTGTTTTGGGATAGAAGCTTATAAACTATCTCAGAATTTAGGAGGATTTATATCAGTAAAATAAGATTTATTGAACTGCAGCATGGCTAACAGGATAAAACAAAACCTAAGATTAGCAAATCTCAAAAGGTTAGAATAACAGGAAAGCAAACTGTGTCAAGTTAAATATAAGAAAATTTCAGAATCCAGATGAACATTTCTTCCCTATTGATTCATAGATTAAAAAAGAAAAAATGGTATATTTACATTAGTTGATATATACAATTCAAGAACAAATGTCCAAATACAAAAATATGATTGTTGAAAGACAAAAGAATATGTAGTTTCTTTTTCAATAATAGTTCAGCAATGCAAATCATACTATTAGCAAAAGAATGTTTGATTTCACACATTTCATAATAGCACCCCAAAATGAAAAACTAACTAATCTAATAAAGAAAGTAAAGAATCTATATACTGAAAATTGCAGTAATCTGAAAAAGGAGACTTAAGAGGATTTCCAAAATGGGAAGACATCCCTTGTTAATGGAAAGAAAGAACCAGCATAGTAAAAATGGCCCACAATTTTTATACAGGTATAATGCAATTCTGGGCAAAATACCATTAGCACATCTCACAGAACTAGAGAAAACATTCCTAAAATCCGTCTGGAAAGAGAAGACACCTGGAATAGCAAAGGCAATCCTGGGCAACAAAGGCAAGGCAGGTGACATCACAATTCCAGACTTAAATTATACTACAAAGCTTCTGTGATAAAATCAGCATGGTAACTGGAATAAAAATAGTGTATTTTGGTACAGCTACTGTGAAAATGAGTGTGAAGGTGCCTCAAAAAACTAGAATTAGAGGTCTCATTTGACTCAGCTATTATCTTTCTCGGTCTCTTCCCAGGAAAATTAAAAATATCATATGACAGTGGTATATGTGCACCCATGTTTATAGTAGCACAATTTCCAATAGCTATGTTGTGGAAATAGCTCAGGTGCCCATTAGCTGAAGAATGGATAAAAAATATGATAGTTTTATACAGTAGAATACTATTCAGTCATAAGGAGGGTAAACTTGAGACATTTACAGGTTAATGGATGCAACTTGAGAACACAATCATAAGTGAAATAAGTCAGACCCTCACGTGTAAACATCATAATGTCTCCTTGCCGTGGGAAACTGAAAGAGGAAGTAAATTCTAAAATGCACAGTCGATATTGTGAGCAGGAAGAAATTTTTCAAAAAAGGAATTTTTCAAATTTTTTTCAAATTTTTCAAAAAAGGAATTTGAATGGATACACGAGTTATATGATCACAGAAGTTTCCATCAACATTTCAAAAGAATGTGTGTGACAGACTCAAAAGTGTCTGGAAGTGTCACAGTCTTTGCCACGTTCCCATGAAGCTGTGAGAGTGAAGCTGAAGACACAGTCAAGACCTCAAGGAGACGGAGATGCTAGGAATACTGACATTTGCTGATGATAGTCAAAGGCAGTGAGCAAAGCCTTGCCAAGAGAGAGGCCAAATGGACTGCAAGCAATAAGGGCCTCGGGAACGGGCTGCCCAAGTGCTTGGGGGCTGGCATCTCATCACGATCATCCACGCTGGTGTTGGATGTACTTCCACAGGATTTAATGTTTCCCTTGCTGGGCTTCAGTCTTTCTTTGGTGTGATTTGTATCCATTCATCTAATCCTCCTTTTTGAAATGAGAATATTAAGCCTTGTCCATTGTATGTTGAAAGTCTTTAACCTTCTGTTTCGTTTTTTGTAGGTGCTCACAACTAAGGCTCACAACTTTTGAGACTTAGATGAGACTTTAGACTTAAATCTTTCAGCAATTTTGGAATTGCTAAGACTTTGGCATTTTACAGAGATGGAATAAATGTTATTTTGCAACATGAAATGGAGCTTGGTAGGATAGGGGCAGAATGTTATGGTTTAGATCTAAAATGTCCCTCAGCAGTCTCGTCTTCAGAGCTGCCATCTTGCTGGAAAGGCATGGTAACTGAGAGCATGGCGTGGAAGGATTTATTCTGATCCCTGTCCTCCCCTTTCTCTCTTTGCTTTCTAGATGTCCTGTTAGAAACAGCTCTCCCATGCCAAGTCTCTCCACAATGACATTTCTACCTTGGAGACAGCTGACTATATACTGAAGCTATGAGTCAAAATAATCCTCTCCTCTTTTAAGTTATGGAGTTAGGGCTTTTGTTCCACTGATGATAAAGTGACCTGGATTAGGACCTGTTGTTGATTAAATAATGAGTAGTTGGAATCTTGGGTAGACATCATCAGAATTGTATATATCATGCCTAAGAGAGAAGACATTTAGTACACTGTAGGTAGACAGTGATGATTTATAAATATACTGTGGAGAAAATATTTTAGAAATATAAAATTAGTTTTAGGACATTTTCAAATAGGATTTATTCATTTTAAGTCATTCAAGATAACACGGATAAGAAAAGCCAGTAATAGTTTATTAAATGAAATAAAGCAAAGGAAAGAGAAGGGTATAACTTATAAAACAAAATAATACTTTTAAAAATTAATAATCATATCAATGGAGACGACCAGTAGACAGTAATGCAGAAAGAAACTATTAAAGTGTTAGTTAAAATTTGCAACAAATTTTAACTCACAGTGGGAAATCCTTTCATTACAGAATGCATAATGTATACAAAAGATGGACTACACTGGCTAAAGCAAAAATAATTCCATATATCAAGAAACAACAGAATCAAATCTATATAAATAGCTCTGTGGCTTCTGCAAATAAATCAAAAGAAACAAACTAAAGGAAAAATAAGCAAAGCATCTGAATTGAGAATTGACTGGAAAAAAATATATATATATTAAAAATATGTCAGCAGCTGCTTAATTTTACTCATAAGAAGAAAAATAAAAATTACACAGAGATTCTATCTTTAAGCTATCATAGTCCCAGAGATCAAAATGTTTAATAAATATTTGATAAAGAAAACACTCCTTATACTACTGATGGGAGCAAAAACATACATAATTTCAGTTGAAAGATATTTAGAAGTGTCTCATTTTAAGATACATTTTAGATGAGTTTTGGTTTTACATAAAACAAAACTGCTAAGATAATTGTAGAAACTCATCAGCTGTTTCTCCCATTATTAACATCTCACTCATCAATTAAGAGACCAATATTGACGTATTATTACCTAAATTCATGTTATTATTTCCGTGGGTTTTTTAACCTAACCTCCTCCCCCATTCCAATTCCAGAATCAATCCAGATAAAAATTTGATAACGAGTTAAGTGGTCATTTCTTATTAGGCTATTTTAGACTATTTCAGATTTTCAAACTTTCCTGTTTTTAGTGATTTTGGTAGTTATGAGGCATACTGGTCAGATATCTGTTATAAATTCTCCTTTTTGGGATCGTGTCTATCAGGATTAGCCTGGAGAACTATTCCTGGGAGGAAGACCACAAAAGTAAATGCCTTTCTCACGACAACACACCAGTGTGTACTGTCAGCGTGGCTTGCCATTATTGATTTCAGTCTCAGTTCTCTGCAGAGATAGTGTTTCTCAGGTTGCTCCACTGTGCTGTTTTTTTACTCCCTTCCATTTAGGACTCTTTGTGCAGCCTAAATTTAAGGGCAGAGGTGTGATCTATAAACTCCTCAAGGTTATAGCACACTATCATACATATTTGGAATGTTCTGGTAGAAAGATGTTTGTCTACACGCTCTCATTTCTTTCTTTTTAAAATTACTTATTAGGTAATTTGATGCTAATTTTATACTTTAGGTTAAGTGCCAATACAACTTTCTTTACTTTCTTGATATAATTATCCCTGTTTTGGTTATTGAGATCACACTGAGCTGGTTCCTGTTTTTCTCTGACACACTTTATTACTTACAGTGTTCTTGTTTGTTTTATTTTGCACTTAGCCCTTCTTGCTTGTTACCACTATTATACTGTAGGCTTATTAAGCTCTTGAACCACTTACTGGATGAGTTTACTAGAAAATCAACACTTAGGAGGGCAGGCGTGGTGTTGATAATAAGATATAGTCACTTATTTGCCCTCTCAGGTGACACTAATATTGTAAGAACATATTATACGTATATATTGATAAATAGGCAAATGTCCTTGTGAAATACAGTTTTAAGAACTAAATGTATTTCACAAGGACATTTGCCTAGGACTTGTAAGACATTTCTATTCACGCTTACTTTTTAAATACACATTAGCATTGCACTAAAGGTAGAAAGAAATTCATTTTTACTTTCCCTTCAAAAACATGAGCAAACAAAAGTACAGATAAGCTACAGGATTTGTCCAAAGTCACAAAGCAAATGCCAGAGTCAGGATGAAAACTTAACTTTTGATTTCAAATCTGTTTGTTTCCATGTATTATGTAGTTATAAAAGGTTCAGAATGTTACATTACTGGGTCTTGCCCTAAATTTTCCAAGTCTGAGTTTTAGGGACAATTTTATATATATATATATATAATTTCCCCTAAAAATTGCCCATATACATATATGTATGTATGCATATATGTATATACACATAAATATACACATATATATGTATATACATATGCATATGTATATATATATATATATATTCTTCATATAATATTTGCATACAACTAAGTTTGTTACTACATTGTTAAATCACTCACACTTTAAATAAAGGTCACTTTAAATAAATATATTTCATGAAATAGGAAAAAAATATTATTTTCTTATTTTGCAAGAGGTTTAAACAGAGATGTGTCATTTGCATAATAATCTTTTACATCTTTCTGAACATTAATCTCAGAGTTACAAATTCTCTAACATTCTTAGGAAAAATCTGTAGATGCTGGAACAATCATAAAAAAGTAAACAATAAAAACTCAAAACCGGTATTAGTCATTCCAGTGACTATCAAATCCTCTTTCTGTATTTTTCAAACACAGAATCATTTCTTTTCTTTTATGGTAAACTTTAGAATGATTTATGATGTCTCTGAAATGTGACTGGAGATGAAACATTTGTTCAATAATTAAATACTTAGAGGCATGATCGTTGAAACTCATATACTTGTCTCCACTGTTGAAAGAGTTTGTCATTCTTTTCAACTGACAAATTCTAAAATTTCAAGTAATTAAGCAACAGAAACATTTAAAAAAAAAAAAAAAAAAAAACAGAACAACTCCACCTTCCAGAAATATACAATATAGGGAGAAAGATCTGAGAAAACCAAGAAAATGGCCTCTCAGAGAGCAGACATTTAGGGCCAGGAGTTGATATTCTTTGCTGCCGAATTCTCAACACCTACAATAGATGCTGCAACAAAAACAAGGTACTCAAAAAACATGTGCATTTGAGCAAGAAGGGTTTTGAATCCAATTATCAAACCATTCCTTTCCTAACTGCTTTCTCACCTCCCTGAAGAGAGATATTTGTGACCTCTGCATGCATTATACTGCTTCAAAGGTAGCATTCGAAAGCTGTGTCCTTGTTTAAATTATAAGGCCTACTCCCAAGAAACTTCACTGCATTTTTCTCTTCTTTTGCTTATTAATTCTAATAAACAGTTGAGCATCCAAAAGTAACATTGAATGAAGTTTTTTTTTTGTTTTTTTGTTTTTTTGTTTTTTTTTTTTTTTTAAATTTAAAATGAGTAAATTAAGACAGCATGCAGTCATGAGTATTAGTAAGGGACTGTAGAAAAATCTCTTTGCGTTCTCTTTACTGGGAGACATTTTTGGTGAAACCCTCTTCTAACCAGGTAATGGATGGAGAAATGAGGTGTCCAGATCACTGACTCAGATGTTCCCATGACCTCCGTTGTGGTGAGCATTCGTAAGTGAGGCTGAGCCTAGAATTACCTGCCTCTAAGATTTTGCTTGGTCCCAGGGTCTTCCCACTTCTAGCAAAGAGTCCTTTACCTCAGGACAACTGAAGGCTGGTCTAACTAAGGATTTACTATGGGACGTTTCAGAGCCCTTGCAAACCCATGGAAGGCTATTTCCCACTTCTGCCCTCATATAACCTCAAGTTTGGCACAGGAATTATCCACAGTTATTTGCCAAAACCCACCTGTTCAAGTCTTTCATTATCAGAGCCTTTCTGTCAGAGAAGCCAACTTTACTATCCCTGCATTAAGGCCTACACTGTCTTTGCAGAACCTTAATGTCCTTGTGCTTTGTTTTTATTCTCTGTGTAATATCAAGAGATTGAAGCACATGAATATTTAGGTCCTTGCTGCACTAACATTTGTGTGAGTACAGTACTCAGTGATGTTATAAAGAGACAAATGGTAAATTTCTTATATGTTTCAAACGAAGAAAAGCATAATCACTACTAAACTTGGAGAGAAGTATTTGGATAATATTTTTCAAATCCAATTTCCCTATTAAGATGACAACAATACTATCTTTCTTTGCTTTCTATGGGGGGGATTATCTAAGAATTTTGTTCCTGACTGGTTGAGCTGCTATCTAAAGTAGTCTTCATTGCCTTGTGCAGGGATTGACAGAACCAGCTAGTGTTTTACTTGGAGCCAAAAGAGCACATTTGTAAATAAACATACAAAAATGTAACATAATTAGGGTGGTAAAAATCTGAAAAGACTTCCAAGTATGTATACGTTTTGAACCAAAAGTTTGATTTTGTAAGACTAAAGCAACATATAGCAGCAGTTGTAGCTGCCATAATGCTGCTAACAGCTGTTTTATTCTAGCCTTAGTTTTTTATGGGCAACTGTTATTGAAATAGACAGTGTCCTTAGCCAGGAAAAAGTAATGTAAGAAATTTATATGACACAAGTTGAAGAAGGGAAGCACTGTCACGTGTCCCAGGACCAGGATTGATGTTAAACATCTGTCTGCAAAGCACTTGTTATTTCCATCTAGCTACAGTATCACGTGGAAGTGGTGTCTCCAAGCAAAGAGAAAAACATAGGAGTTGTGTACACCAAACAGCGTGAAGATGCAATGAATTCTTTGTAAGATCTTTGTAAGAGAAGAGGAGCGTGGCTTGAGGAGTACAAACAGAGGCACCGCCTTCTCGGAGTCCAGCATATTAAAGTGTAACAAATATTTGGTGAATATTTGAGGTGTTGTTGTTTACCTCTTTCTGTTTTCTTTTTTACATTCTATTTGTTATTAGTACATGTTTGCAGTATGTCATGAAGGTATTTACCATGGGTCTTTTCTTTTTTCCCCTCCCCTTCTTTCTTGCCAACCCATATTCCCCTCCACATTTGTAAAAGCTCTATTTCCATTTTTTCTTCAATTGTCTTTTACTTTAAAACTCCTTTCCCTTCTCTACCTCCCCTTCTCCATCTCTTGTTCCTCTTCCCATTTGAAAAAGTTCTTCCTGCTTCCTAATATCTGTCCTCTAGCACTGGAACAAAATTATCAAATAGTTGCTGGTTGATTCCTGGGCACATGAATAAAACCATAACAAATTTTATAATGTCCTTCTCTTTCTTCCATTGAGCATAACAGTTAAATTATTGTTATATTTCATCTGGGAAAATATTTCTCATAAGTATTTTCTTGCATTCTTTCCTGAACTCTCATAAAATCAGCTCTCCTGGTGAATTTCACAGTATTTGGGACCTTTCTTTTGAAGTGCTCCATGAAGTTTGCAGTGATATATATTTACAATTATTGAATTAATTTGTCTTCAAGGTTCTATAGAGTCAGCAGCGCAGGGCTCTTTCTATTTTAGTTTTTGTAAGGGAGTTTAGTAGTGCAATGTTTAACACATATCTGGCATTTAACATATGTTTATTGGATAGATGGATATTGAGTGAATGAATAGTGAGATAAAGAATGAGAGAGAGACAGAGAAGGAGGAGAGAGAGAGAGAGAGAGAGAGAGAGAGAGAGAGAGAGAGAGAGAGAGCAGAATTCTCTCAGCAGCAATTAAAAAGGAGAAGGTCTCAAACTCACTCAAAAAAGAAAAATATCAAAAGTCCAAGGGAAGGTTAGAATTTAAACATTTGGAAAACTGCACCTCATTTGGGAGTGGACTAATTCCACTTTTGGCCTATGATACTGGAGCTGGGAATTTTGTGGAATCTCGTTCTTCATGAAGTCAGGACAGGGGCCTGGCTTAGCAGGGTGAGTGCAGCCTATAATAGTTGACCTTATTTTTAAAAAGTGCCAAGCCTGAGGGGATTGGATTGGTTAATTGGAAAAGAAGTGGTGCCTGCCAACAATTATCATGGAGCTAGGAAGACTGAAGAATATCGAGTTAGAGAAGTCAAGAGTGGAAAAGTTTTAATTAAGATGACAACCATTAGTGATGTCAAAGGCAGCAGAAGGGTCAGGAAAGAAACCTGGCTTTCTCACACTGCTTGTTAATAATTTGTGCTATTAAAGCCAGTGTGAAGTTAGAGGTGCAAAGCACAGTTCTGCTTTTACTTGCCTTTTATAGCCATTCCTTGTTGACATCCACAAAGAAAAAAAATTTCCCTGTAGGGTGCCTTTTTTTTTTTCCCTTTGCTGAGAGTACAGAAAGCTAATTTTGAATCTGCAAAGATTTTGGTCCTTTTTAATAGGTTTATATAATATTCTACTCCAAAAATAGTCTAACTGCTGATCCTCACTAGCTAATGGGTTTATTTTATTCTAGCTGGTAAGGACCAGAGCAAAGAATCACCATTAGGGTTCCAGGACTGCAGCATCCCATTCAGGAATGCTGGATAAGCTCAATACTATAGTCAAATTTTCCTTGTCTGGTTTTCTGCCTACTGAATCAGAAACTTAGAAGATGCATATCAATAGATATTTGGGGCTCTTACTTATAAGGAATCTGATTTGAATATTTAGAAGGAAAGTCTACGAATTTAATAAGCAGCCTTAGCATTCTGCATGCACACTGATCTCTAGTTTACAAAACAATTTTGGAATTTACATATCATTAATTTCTTTGCATTTGACATTTGGATGACTTGCTTAAATCATACATATATTTTAATCAAAAGTGAAGTGTGTTATTTAAAGGAGAAGAAGGAAAGGCTACACTCTTTACACATTACTTTTAAAAATTCAAACTGTTAAAACTATGAACACCTCAGGAATAAATACAAAAATAAATAACTAGTTGTTTTATTATTTATTTACGAAGTCACCTTTTTGTTTAGAAATAAAATGGGTAAATAATATTAGTTTCTATGACAGAGTACCACCAGAGGTAGAGACTTCTTCATTTGATAAGTGGTTTCCATTTCTAATAGTGGGTAGCAACCTTGATATAAATTATTCACCAAGCCAGTCTTCCACCGAAGTGCAGTCGGTTTAGGCCTTTGGAGGTAATATCTGACTTATGCCTTGTAGCATAAAATAGAGCACTGTAATTCCTCAAGAAGTCAATAAAGTTGTATATCACTGTCTTTACTGCTGTATCATTTTGTCGTAGCTCACCCATGGCCTGGCAGTTGCCTGGAGAGGTCATAGGAGGATTTCATGCTGAGCATTGTCCTCAGCTTCGATGCTGATATACTTATAAATTCCTTTTTATTCAACATTTCTCAAGCACTGCTTTTATTTTTGGAGAAAGAAGAATCTTAAATTAGAAGGCAACTTCTATTAAAATCCCATCTGTGTTGCTTCAAGCATTTTTGTTCTTGACTTGATTCTTAAAAACACATTCGTTTGGTAACACCTGGTCTTACGCTTCCATATCCCACCATTCCCTAGAGTATATCACTTTTTGTGAAAAATAATATTCAGGCTCTACTTTAGGAATAAAAAAATCTTCCAAAGATACCTCAAGCCTCATTTGTATGCAGAACAGAGCAGTAAGATTTAATAAGAAAGTGGTAGAAAAGCTTCTTAGGGTTCATTTCTAATGGACAGGAAGCCACTGCAGCTAATAGATGGGAACTGAGTAAATCCTCCATTTGTTTAAGCTGCTAATACTTTCCCGGCTTTTGCAGCAAAGGCTCTGTGTGAACTTTCATAGCTAAGATTATTTTGCTGTAGCATTCTGTCTACTACCAATTACCTTAAAGATGTAATAGACTGTAGTGTACAGAGATACTCTGTCACTTGGCTTTGCACAGATGATGACAACCAGACTCCTACAAGGGTTAAAAGGAAATATATATTTCTGAAATGTCATCTTTGCAAGATGGCAATGGGTTAGATCACACCACCAGTCTACCTTGCTATAAGTTTTATACTTTAAACTTTCTCATTTCTTCTTTTAACTCCTCTTACACTTGAAAAGTGAGATTCCTATCTGTCCTGCCAGATTCAATTACTCCTTTTTCTCATGTGTAAAACAGAAATAAAAATTATCCTCTGATGTTCATACAAACAAGCCATAGTTTCTTAGACTTCTACCCATTACAGTCCTGCTCCTTACTCTGTATAGATTTCACAGATTTCTGGGTCAGATTTACATTTATTTAACTTTCATTGGTCCATACTCCCCTTATTCAGTGTTTTAAGTCATTAAGTTGGCTTTGTGACAGGGTCTCATTATGCAGCTTAGACTGGTTTTCAATTTGCAGGTTCACACCATTTTCCTGCCTCAGCCTCCTAAAGAGCTGGGACCACAAGCATGTGCCACTGTGCGTGCCTTTCTCTTTAATCCTAAACTTTAACTTCTCCATGACATTTGTATGCCTTTGAGCTCCCTTGTTAACAATGAGCTCCTGGATTCCAAGCTTTTCCCACTTCACTCCACATTAGCCATACCCGCTGCAGTGCTATCTGCAGTTGGCTCATGACATTCTGAATTCTAGTATCATTTTAAAGCATTCAGTCACATCTCTCACCCTCTGACCATTAGTCCTCTCACTCCCTGGACACTGTCTGTGGGTATTAAGCTGTGTTTTTGTCTTATTCTGAGTCTTCTTCATTGGCTTCATTTACTTATTTATCTATGTCCTGACTTCCTAGTGCTTTCCGATTATTACTCACTCCTGGGAATAGAGAAGTACATAGTAGTGTAGATTAGATTACCAGTTTTGCAGAAGGAATATTCAAATATGCTCTTGCTAAATCTTTATATCACTTGTTCTTTTACTATCGTACCTTACTGGGAAATTTCTATTCATGATCAGGTTAAGAACCCATCACCTGTTTCCTACACCCAGATTCCCTTGTACTTCAAAAAGACATCGCAGTGTACTATTAAGTGATAGCACAATTAATAAAGTTATTATCTTTATGGAAATATAACTGGATATATCAGTGTATCAGTAATCACCCTTGATGTTCTAAATGCCCTACAGTACCTACTACAATCCCAGCATGATAAAATGATAACCAATGTCTACTGCACGGGTGTGAAGTAAAGAGATGGCCTGTGAATCATCCCTCCTCCTCCCTTGTTCCCTTTTGCCCCACCCCATCATGTGCTCAGTGCTTTGTACATAGAAGGACTCAGGATATGTCAGCCTGAAAGCTATAGCTCCAGACTATCCGACCTCAAGATCCCTGCGCACTTTGCTCGATTTTGCAACTTTTCACTGCCAGTTATCACCAAGGCTGGCTCTGAGCCCACTGAGTGCCAGGGCTAGATTTTCCTTGCTCTGATTCAGAACCACGTCAGGTCAGGGGAATAGCTGCAAGAAAGAAAGAAGGAAAGAAAGAAAGAAAGAAAGAAAGAAAGAAAGAAAGAAAGAAAGAAAGAAAGAAAGAAGAGAGAGAAAAAAGAAAAAGATTGAAACAAAATAAAGAATGAAGGAAGAAAGAAATGTTTATCTTCTGGGATTGTGAGGGATAATAGTGATTGAATATGCTGTCATCAAGAGTACTGTCCTTTTTTCAGTATCTTCTCAATTCCTCTTGAATATTTGATTTTAAGGTGGTTGTACTAAATATAGAAAGCCCAGTATAGCTCAATGACCTACTTTTGACCCCTTTTGTGTTCCAGACTTTTCTTCTGAAAGAAGAAAGAATTTGAGTAAATACGTTCTGTTTTCATGGGTATAATTACAAAGTGCCCAAAGGATAACATATACCAGTTCCTTTATGTCTCTGTGCAGATGAAGTGAATACAGTATAATTTGGAAAGCAGTCACGAATTCTGAAATTTACATTATTAATGTTTTAAAACTTTAAAACATTCAGTATAAGTCAACCATTTCCTCTTACAGATTCTGACAACTTACACAACTATTGCCCAAAGCCGGAGCCATGGAGAGAAACGTCTTTCATTTGATGTGGAAGGCTTGACTTATAAAAACATTCATATAGGGAATTCAATTCAGGAGCTTTATTTCTTCTCTCTTTGTTAACCTTAGGTTAAGATTCATATTAGTTATTAGAATATTCTATCAGTGTGTTCCAATTTTTGAAAATATATCTAAAAAAAGATGGGATGAAGAGTGAATATAAAAAGTGACACTTCAGAATAAAGAAAGAAAGAAGACACAATGAAATAAGATGACATTAAGTGAAACCTTCATATTTCAGAGAAATATGAAACCTTCCTGTTCCGGAGCTAAGTTTAGCTACATGCAAGGACCTCCTGAGCCTTATAAATAACTCTAGATGCACAAACTCTTCACTAGCCAAATGAACGCCGACTCAGGAGGAGTTGCAGATTCAGGTGTCAGTGTGTGGCCAGAGTCCCCAGATGTTTCCAGCATGAGGCCACACCGCTGTCTGGGCTCTCTAACACCACGGAATATCAGCAGGTAAGAGCACAGTGGCTCCGGACAGCAGCGGCAGGTGTCTTTTTGTTCCCTACCAAACATTTTTTCCACTGTATTTTCTTCCATTTCTTTTCATCATTGTTACTTATTTCCATCCATGTAGTCTCAAAGCAAATTATCTTTAGCTGAAACTCCTACTTTGTTGTACATATATATCTGTCCTTATTTTCAACCAAGAGTCTTCTCTGGCAGTCCTTCTACTTAAGCATCTCCTAGCACAAAGTGAGCTGCTAAGAAGCATCCTTTAGAGCACGTGAAATGTAAGAGGAAAGAAATGACTTCACATTTCCTTTATATCACCTTGTTCTTTAAAGCATGATCTCAAGATAAACCCTGAAAACTGCTAACACCTCTGAACTGTCTCAGATACCATCTTTACTTTTGTCCTTCTGGCAAAGCTTTAGCACATATGAAAATAGACTCTTGTTTTACACCTTAGGAACAACAGGGTTATTTTTTCCTGGACCAGGATGATTTCAGTGTCACCATTTTTAGTACTGTCATATGTTCTAGAGAATAAAGGAGGATGACTTTGTGAGGTCTTGAAATTTGCCTTCTTACACTTAAGTTTTAAGAAACTTAAGTTTAAGAAACTTGACTCTTGTTCCAGCAAATATTTTTAACTATTTGGCAAAGAAAAGACATATCTGACACAGTTGGGCAGCAAATTTATTTCATTTAATTATCAATTACTAATGAATTGAAAAATGATACATTGTTTAGACGATTGTTGAGCTTTATTTTAACTAATAATGGTAGTTCAGTCTCCTACTGCACATGTGAAAGGATCTAACAGGTTGTAATATTAGCAGATTAAATTTCATTAGCTTTGGATATCTCTATCCACTTTCTCATAAGAGATCTAATATACAAGATGATCAAGAGGAGGCAGTGAAAAAGAAAGAAAATGGGAGCAAAAAGTACAAGAATCATAGAGCAAAATAAATTCCACCTATCCTCCCCTACTCCATGCTAAGAATGACTGTGCCAGAGGCTTCTCCCCTCCATGGAAGACTCAGTGTTCATGCGAGTTAGAAGTAGTTATTGATATAGTACTATAAACAAAGAAAAGCATGTCTAATGTATTATAGCTCCTAGGAGAAATTTTAAGGATCTCTTAAGACTTATAGCACGTTTCTATTCGTTCTTATTTCAGTCAGGGTGGTTACTAAAGAGAGGAACTTTGGCTCTTCAAATTTGTCTTCTCCCATATGTTGTTAAAATTAGCAGATTATTAACCTATATTCCTGTTTGCAATCAGCCTTATGATAAGTTTATCATCCACATATAGAAAATTACATTTGTTATTCTTTACTATTTATATCTTGGTTTTGTCTCTTTCTTTACCACAATATGTTACCAGACTCACATAATTAGCTAGAAATTATACCAAATGACTTTGCCATATCTTGAAATGTTGGGTGTATTTTCAAAGATTTGTCAACTCAGAGAAATACTGAAGTCAGGGAGTTTTAATAATGAATACCAATGTTAGAAAGAAACATGATACAAAACCATTAAGTGAAAATGGTACCTCCTAATAATCACATTTAAGGTATTGTTCTAGATGAACTATATGACTTCTATACCAAGGCCAGGTGTTGAAGGCAAAGGTCTTTCTCCCTGATGCCACCACAAGGATACGTTTTGTGGCTATGCAGATGAAGTACATTATTTCATTGTCTTTCTTAACAATATTTCTCAAATTATTGCATTAAAGATAAAAATGCACAAAAGATATGGTATTAAATCCAAAGAACAGCCATAGCTCAAAACAGCCAAAGTAATTGTTCTTTGCAATTACTATTTTTAACAAATTTCCAAAAATCAAGACCAACACACTCAGTTCATAAAAAATATTGATAGTAACTTTGAAACACATTATATGATGTTTGTGATGAACTCTTTTACACTACAGAAGAAAAGAAAGAAAGAAACATCAGTAGGAGTCTAAAACCCTAGTTTTCATGCTTTCCATGCTTCAATATAGGATGACATTCACAAACTTACCCTTCTACATTGCAACTCTTTTTCTGTACTTATTTTTGGAAGTAACACTTAAATAAAACACCCATACATTATGATGGTTATTAATTATTTAGTTATATAGAACCAAGACATTTGAATTTTTATCAAATTATTTATTTATAAATGAAAAACAACTTAGAAATCTCAAACACATTTACCTAGAACATAAATTTCACATCTCTTTTGTCTTAAAAATCTATTTTTAACCTGAATAATCACTATTGCATAAACTTAAAAATAGGAAAACTTCTACAATTAATGTAGAAATAGGCCCAGTATTTTTCCATTTTTACGAAAAAAAGAGCAACAGTCTATGTGGCCCTCTCGGTGGGAAATCCAGCATGTGACAGTTGATATAGATGAGAATATTCCTAACGCTTCACCAAGTCCTTCTTCCTCTCTCTGTGGTGGTTATTTACTCATGCATTACCTATTTCTCCTGTGTTGCAATTGTTTGTCCACCTTCTCTCATGAGGGAGCTCGGATGCTTCAGGAAAATCTGATCTCACTTCTGGACCTGATTAGGCCACATACATTCTTTATCCCTTTGCCAAGAGTGACATCATGAATGTAAGGCTTATGCAACAGGTTTCATGAAACTTTCTTGACTAAAGGTATTAAGTATTTTGCAGAGGACACAATGATGGTTAATAGACCACATTACACCTTGCTCTGGTCTTGACAAAGAGATTCTTTCGCTCCTAAGAGAGAACCACTGGAAGACATAATTGTTCTTTCCAAAACTTTGAATTTTGAAGCCCAGACCTGTCACAAACATTATCCTCTTGTTTGTGGATCAGTCACTTGCTACATGGTGACCTGGCGATACAGCTGCTGGAGTCATGATCAAACCAGACCTGACCTTATTCATGTGTAATTCTATTTTAATTGAAACAACACTTTTTTTTATTTTGCTAAAGTGAGCTTGAATTTTCTATCCTTTTATTTATAACCCAAAGCACCTTGAGATATTCTCCAATTGCAAATAGAATCTCTCAGCTCTCTCTAGACATTAAAAAGCCTGTCCCCTCACAATTGTGTATTTCTGTGCTATTAACATAGTATAATTTCACCTTTTCCAGCAGGTTTTTGTTATGCTAGATCTGGAATCAATCTAGCATCTAATACCTAAATTTGCACAAATAAGACAACACGTAGGAATAATTATTTTCCAAGTATCAGAGCAAAAGAAAGCTCAGCATATGGTTCACGTATTTTAAAAGTCTAGAGTGAAAAAAAAAACCAAATATATTCTTAAAGAAGATGTCAATATATATCATTTTAAAAAATGCCAAACGGCCTTTTTAAACTATTGAAGATCAAAGTTCAGACTGTGAAATTAGAGATTAAGAAAGAAGCTCAAATTTCCATAAAAGTAAAATGAGTTTCTTAAAACCTTTCCCTAGAGATGTTGACTATCTTGAATATATTGATGACATATTTATATCTTTGATAAATCTGAGAATAAGAAATACTTTTAAAAGCAACTTGAAAAACATCATCTATCTGTTGCTATTTTAAAATATTTTGAGATCTGACTCAAGAGTAGGAAGCTGAGGAATGGCAGTGACAAAACATTGCTTGAAAGTTTGCCTAAATGAAGTATTTAGTAAGAAAAGATAACATGGTAGAAAAAAATTTCTTCTATACATATTATAGAGAATAAGATGACCCCGAAATTTACTTTGAATTGAGGCTAGATGACTGTTGACATTCTTAGTTGACCAAAACACACCACTAAAGTATATATAGCATCAATAGCCCGAATCCTAAAGGAGAGGAATGTATTAAGTCCCATAAGATTAAATATTAGCTGGCAATATAATAATAGATAAAGAGTGCACATTTTTGCTTATGTCTACATCCCATCAAGACAACATATTGAATCTTATTCCAAAATGTTCCCTTTATTCCTTGTATAGCAAGGGCACTACTTTTGAGCTATTGCTTTAACTAAAATTTTTTAAAGTATAATTTAATACAGATGCCCACATTCAATTTCTGAGAAATAAACTATGCATTAGATCAGAAAGAATGAAAATTCTACTTCTTGAGGTATTAAGCAGCTGTATAATCTTGGGCCAGTGCAGTATTTTAACCTCAGCATACTTAATTTCCCATATATGGAGGAAGCACTTGCTTCTGAAAGGACTGCCCGGCATACTCTATGAGATGGCACTGGCAGAATATTTACATCATGCTTGGCACATAAGAGAAATTCAAGAAAATTTAGCTGTGGTCATTAATATTAATATCTTGTCTTTAAATTGGAAGCAACATTCAACTTGTAGCTCCTACAGAGAATGTAATACATGCTCTCAGAAAGATCTGGGAGATGACCCGGGGGAAAAAAACAATACTTTTTAAAACAGCATTTCTGATTCTAGTATATAACCCTTGACTTTTGATATTTCAAAGTGAATTCAAGATGACTATTAGCAGTAAATTAAATTATAAATGTTAAATAAATTTCTCAAAACTATAGATTCTCCTCTTCCCTACTGTAGACATCCTACAAATCTACAAACTATCTACACATGTTCACTAGAATAGTGTTTCATAAAGTGCCATCCTGAACCACAAATACATGAGTCACCCCAGGGGAGACGATTTATTAAAATGCCAATTATTAGGCTTCTCACCTAGACTAAAGGAGGAAATACAGTAGAGGTTGCAGGAAGTTTTGAAAGTCTGCAATTACTGTGGGCACCTGAGATGAATTTTTATGTACATTTAGATGTGGGAAATCATAATCTAGAGCAGTAGTTCTCAAAGTATGACCTGTGGGCTAGTAGCATGAACATCATCTAGGAACTTGTCGGGAATATAAATTCTTAAGCTTTGCCTGAAACCTGCATAATCAAACTTTGGGGGTGAGGAGATAGACTGAAGCTTCCAGAATATTCTTTTGTGTGTTCAAGATTGAGCACTGCTGCTTTATAACTTTGACTTGCAAAGTATTATCCAGGGAGCAAAGCTTCAGTGTCTACTGGGAGCTCGTTAGGAAATGGAAACTTGGATTTCACTCTAATTCAAGGTATTAGAGTCTACACTTCAACAAGATGTCCAGATTATTATTATGTGCATTAAAATTGGAGAAACTATGGGCTAGGGCAATGTTTTGCAATCTTCTTTGAAAATAAAAGTACAGTTACTTAACATCCTTATCTGGATATCCCGATTTTGGAAGGCTAGAGTGATCTTGAGAATCCAACTTTATAAATCTTAGATAACTAAGATTGTTATGAAGATCTAGGAAACACGACTTTGAAAATTCCTGGGCACCAAGTAAGTTCTGAATAATTGCTTGATATCAGACTTTCTCAACTTTGGCACAATTAATGCTCTGGGCTGGAAAGTTTTTGGGAGAGGTCTGTTCTGTGCTGTGTAGGATATTTACCAAGCTTTTTGGTCTTTCCCATGAAGGTGCCAATAGAAATATGTTTAGTCATGATTAAACACATCTCAAGATATTAGAGAGGTTCCCTGGGAGAGAGAATAGAATCCTTTACTTATTATTTAGAGACACTGCTCTGGAAGAGAATTGATGCTGCTAATGATTGCTATGGAAAACACTGCTTCAAAGGTAGGGAACTCAAAACAACCATATGAGTTTTCTCTTGGGCAAGAGTTTCATTAAAAGTTGAGCTAACCCATTCTACTCCAAGTGGCATCAGTATATGACAAAATCTCTGTTTTCTTCCATTACCCATTGAGCTGGAAGGTCCATGAAGACCTCTCTCCCACAGATGGTCGTTCAAGCTCCTTCCATACAATGTCTCAGTATTCAATAGACCGTCCCAAGTTTTATACAATATGTCTTACAGATCCTCAGGGAGAAAGCAATGACTTTCAGGCCTCTTAATGGTTAGATCTACAACAATCAGAGACAACTTCATCACATTCTATGGAGCAAAGGAAGTCTAATGGCAGTTGGATTTACAGAGGACAAATAGATTCAAATCACTTACAGGAAAGCAGGGATTGCTGGCAGTCGTATTACTGACAGCTTACCATAACTAGCCTTACACAGACAGGGTATGTGAGTCACAGAAATGACTATATTTTGCTCATTCAAATCATTAGAATTTTTTTAGATGCAACATAGAAATAGCATTTCTAGCTTTCCAATCTCATTAATATCATGTTTACTCCATCCTTACTTTGGGGTATAAATTCTTTGAGTGAGGACACACTATAAAATAGATTAATTCAACTGTACAGCTATATGAGATTTTATATAGCTGGTTCAAGAAGAAGCATGTAATCAACACCCCAGAGGCATCGTCTTCATTATTTCCCCCTCCAGGTAACCCTATCATTTTCTGACATCATGCATTAGTTTTTCCTGCTCACCAGTTTCATATAAATGAAAATATGGACAATTATTCCTTTGTGTTTGCCTATTTTGCTCAACATCACAATTGAAATATTCATCTGTGTTACACATATAGCCTTACTCTTCTTGCCTCTCCTTATCTGGTGTATCAATCTTCCATCTTTTTCTTTTTTTGTACTTTATTCTTTATTGTGAAACTACATTATTTTCCTTCAAAAGTTGAGTCTATAATTTGCTTATTAAAACCCATCATCAGTTTTTGGCTATCTACTACTTTCAAATTGAAGTTTAAATATTCAGCCTTCACAATATGCACAATATGATAGCAGGCTATTTCTTCAAATCTTATGTTGCTCACAAAGCAGAAACTCAAGTGTATTTTTTAGCATTGAAGAAATCTTGGAATGAAGGAAATGGTCCTCCTCATCCTAGTCCTGGGTTTTTGGAAGTGGTAACATTTTTTCTCCTTGCTCACTTGAGTTGGTAGATTTTCAGTTATGAGTCCACAATAGCTACACATACCACTAACTAGTCCATAAATGATCCCTTAATACCAGAAACTTCATACAGTTTATGGTTATATTGAAAAAACAATCTCAAAGACAAAAGTATGTGTTTTCCCTTGGAAATGTTACTTCAAGTAGGTGCAGGAATTTTCAAAATATAAAACAAAATTGAGATTTCAAAATTAAATTGTTAGGGAACTAGTAATATCAAGGAAGTTCAGAAAAATAATTTAACAATCTGTGTGAATGCATATATGTCAGATTGAAAAATTAGCCACCCTTTTACATTAGGCACATGCGAGGACAAAATTGTTGCTTTGTCTAGTTATCACAACCTTAGAGAGACTAAATGTATCAGAGAAGCGCAAATATCTTTGAAGGATTAGTCATTATTGTAAGAATTGGAAGTACTTATATGTTTTGTTTCATTTTTTATCTATTGGGTTTTTTTGTTTGGATTTTTTTGAAAATGTTTATGTTGAACATGAAAACATGGTGCAGATGAAAGATGACTTCAAACATTGAAAATCGTTATTTATGTCTCTACTTAGTCTGGATTTACATGTGTTAAAATGACATGAACAGTATTGAAAGGCAACAAATTTCCTGATATCAGAGGCACAAATTTTGATATTATATTTGCTGAAATGTAAGTATTTTCCAGTTATTGGTTTATTAGCCAGAAATAACAGTATCATTGGGACATTTGTCACAAAGTAAAACCCTACTCCATTTCCTAACCAGCTGAACCATTTGGGACACAATGGCAAAGATAGCCATTTTTAAAGTGAATCTAAGTCATGCATCAATAGGATGAGATTCCAGAGGGTCATGCAATGGACAGAGCTGCAAGCTGAAAACCTCTCAGAGTTTATGCTGCACTTGAAAGTGTTTAAGTAAAGGACCAGAACTACATAAACATATCACCCAAGACTATCAAAATAAAGCATGTTTCTATGAAGAAAAACAGAAAGGATGAGCAATAAAACTGTAGCCTCAGTCAAAGAAGAGTTGACAGTATGTGATGGAGCATGTCACAGCTGAGTGCAAGAAGTCAGGATAGAGGGAGAAATTGGAACAGCAGAAAAGAGAAAGTAGAGGTTTAACAGCTCTTATTAAATTTTGGACTTCAGAATCAAACACAAGTAAACTGAGTAGATAAAGTATACCTCCTTCTCAGATCCTAGAAAGGGAGATTGAAACTCAGTGTAATTTCATATTTTTGAACCATAGGACAGGAAGTTGAAGAGCACATCTGAAATGACATTTTTCTAGACAGTGAGGTAAAGTCAACTAACTACTGGTGGGATTGCATACAAAATTTAAGAAGCTGTTACAGGGATGAAATATTTACACAAAATAATAGTGTAGAAGGATAATCAAACACCGTGAGAATTACTGGGGGTACAAGAAAAAGGTGAATTTATTTCTTTTTATTTTATTTAAAGAGAAGCAAAACAGAACATGGGTATAAATAACACATAATTTCAAAAAATAAAGAGTAAGAAATCACTAGTTGATAAATTACATATTGTCCTCTTAGAAATAGTTGTTCGTTACAAAAGTAAAGCATATCAAGTGGACATTCAAACAGTGAGACTGTAAACTGTTCTGTTCAATGATCCAACAAAAACTTAGTAATATGGTTATCTATCTTGCACACTTAAATATACATGCAGTTATATCCTTTAGAACACTTTCTTTTCCTCTCTTTTTTACAATAGCAATTACACATTTTGGGTTTTAATTACTCCTACATTTCTTATTATTTTTTACACTAGAGACACATTGTGATATTTTATAAATATGATTCTTATTTGTTTCACTAATGAGGATAGCCTCAAGCTGTCTGAATTTGCCTATGAAGGCCTCAAGATCATACTTTATAGCTGAGTAATATTCCACTGTATAAAGCAACGATTCTTTTTTCATCCACTCTGTGGTTGATGGGTATCTTGGTTGTTTCCAAGATTTATCTATTACAAATAGTGCTGCTATGAACATGGGTGCACATATATCACTGTGATATGACCTTTTCAGTTTTTCTGAGAAAATACCCAGGAGGGGAACAGCTGGATTGAATGGAACTTCCAATCCTAGTTTGAGAATTCTCCATACTTATTTCCATAGTGGTTGATAAATACATGAAGAAATGTTCACCATCACTGGTCATTCAAGAAATGCAAATTAAAACAGCACTGAGATTTCATCTCACTCCAGAAATAATAGCTGCCATCAAGAAATCAACTGATAACAAATGTTGGCAAGGGTGCAGGGAAAAAGTAACACTGATTTACTGTTGGTGGGAGTGTAGACTGATGCAATCACTATGGAAATCAGAAAAAGCTGAATTTAATGTTTACCTAAGTGGTGTTGAGCTAGAGAGGCATTTATAAGCAATGTTTCTACAGATAACTTGAATTAGATGCTCTCAGTGTCTGAGGTAGCAACGTTGATTTCTGGACTTCCAGATCTTACTAGGTTTTCCAGTTCGATTCTGGTGCACAGTGATGTTTGGGAATGATTGACCTCAAGTAGGGTCTCAAACTTGTTCAGTCCCCATCATTACCCAGGCTCTTGTTATAGTACATATTCTTAGAATTTAACCTAATGTATTGAATCAGCATCTTCAGTGGAGAGTTCTGGGAATCTGTGCTGTCAATGAGAGCTTTAGGTATTTCTGATGATCAGCAAAATTTAAGAATGTGATCAGAAAAGTCTACATGTGACAGAACCTGGTATAGTATTTTAATAACAGCATATAAGATCTCAATAAATGTATATTATTTTTAATTAATGTATAATAAAATTGATAACAATGCATATCTAGTTCTATGAATTTTAGTACATTCTACGATGATCAGACTAGTCCTGTTACACTTTGACTCTTGCAGGTCTCCTAAAGCCCACGAGTGAGAAGCTTGATTCTCAACATGATATACTGGGAAATGGTGAAAATTTTAGGAGTGGCATCTAATGGAACATCCAGGCAATCAAAGGTGTGACCTTGAATAACAGAGTAGGAGCCCAGCCACTTCTTGTTTTTCTTCTTCACATCCAACCATGTGTTGAGGGACTTTGCTCCACTGTGCACTATGGCACATCTCACCACAGGCCGGGAGGCAACGGGGCCACTGGCTCTGCACTGAAACCTCTGGACCCGTGAGCTAAAATGAATGTTTCCTCTTTGTAATTGAGTACTTCAAGTATTTGTTATAGTAAAGGAACCACAACCAACACAGTTTCATCACCCAGGGAAACTTATTTATGTCTCATAGTGATTTTTTTCTCTGATTGCTACATTATGGCAACAACCAATCTGTTTTCCAAGTCATAATCTTGTTCTTTTGAGCATGTCACATAAACTGAGTCAGTTAGCTTATGACCTTGTGAGGCCGACCTGTCCCACTCAACCAGTCCCTAAAATTGTTGCTTTTATAATATTTTGTTCCATTTTTTTTTTGGTGGGTAGCATTATGTTTATTTATGTTTTCCCACTGAAGGGCATTTGGGTTGTTTAGAGGTTTTGTATTTCTCTAAGGAACAATTGTATGCAGAATTTTGTTATAATAAGCCTTAAATTCTTTGGCATAATTAACAAAATGTTAATTTTTTTAAAAAGGTGGTTTCTTAATTCACAAATAGTTATTGGGCAGCCACTGTCTGGATTGTTAAGTTTTATTTGATTGCATATGAAAGAAGCATTGTAAAATTGAATTAGATATAGAATTGACTTCTTAGTAAAATAGAAGAAATGGAGACAGGCAATTACTGATTTTTGCTGTATGCTTGTGACATATAACAAGTACGTGCATTGCTGTAAATTGGTACGTATATATCACACTTGATCATTTTTAGTGTTCCTTCTCACCTTTCCCATCTCCTGCAACGTGCAGAACCCCTGCCCATCTTTACCAAGTTTTCTGTCGACTATCTTTAATTTTGCTCTTTGAATTGTGAATTTATATTTTGTGTTTTTCATATGAGATAAACTATGTGGTATGTCACTTGCTGAGTCTGATTTGTTTCACCTAGAATTATCTCATAGTGGTGACAATGGCGTGAAGAATATGTTCAGGAAAAGAAGCTCAGGAGAGCACAGAATCCATTCCATTTTTAATTGCCATGTCTAATACTATAGAAAATTTAATCTCCAAAGCAGAGACAAACCTAAGTTCAGGAAAATAAAGCTTTTACAGATACTTTCTTGTGTCATTATATCAAAATATTAGTATGCAGTGTGAGTCAATAATTGCTTAATGAATAAAGGAAGAGTTACATGAATCTATGTTTGGTGGGAGGCAAAGAAAGGGAGCCAGGATATGTGTTGTTGATGCTGTAGGAAACAAGATTTGCTACATTCAGGTCAGTTTTGTGTTGTGAACTGTGGTTTGGGAGGAGGAAAAATAGACTTCTCATCTCTGGTAGGGCTTTGTAAGATGCTCGCCTTACCTGTGGGTAGGGCAAGCCAGCACGGGCACCTTTTCTTCTCCCATTCTAAAAAATGAGTGGCTTGTGTCAGTTGAGGATTCAGCTGGTCAGGGAGCCTATGTTAGATAATGACAACAACGACAACAACAAAACAGCAGTAAACTACTGCAGCAAGGACAAGGAAAAAAATCAAAATTTGAAAAATGATGATTCCTACAGTTTTCCCAAAGCCACAAATCAGACCTAGATAAAACAAAGCACCTTGTTAAAAGGAATTGAGTGGTCCATAAATTTAGTACAATAAAACAGATTTGTTATTATTATTTTTTTTTATCAGTACTGGGGATTGAACTCATGACCGCCTGCTTGCAAGGCAGGTGCTTATGCCTCTTAGCTAAATCCCCAGCCCCCTACAACAGATTTGTGAAGGAAGTATGAGGAAAGATATCCAGTACTATCTACCTTACTTCCAAATGAGATCAAATAAGAGACTTTAGAATCTCCCTTGATTTTAAAAACAAGAACATGTAACAAAAACTAACGAATAAGCAGGCTAACAGGAAATAAATGCCAAATCCTGTCTTATGCTTCACGACATGCTACTGAAACTGAGCATATTAAAAATGAACACTATGGAATCACAAAGAGCAAATATTTGAAATGCCATCAGTGGAAATGTTGCTTGATGGAGTACAATCACCATCATGACCATGGCTCCCAGTTCAGGGTACAAGACATAACCAAGGGAGATGAGGGGGCTCATTTACTGTTCAAGAACTTTCCAGAAAAGAATAACTTGTTTAAAATAAAAGTCTTTTGTAGTATATATTCAAACAAGATATATATATATATATATATTCATATTCCTATATGACTTGAGTCTCTTTGATATGGGAAATAAACAACTGGCTGGATTAACTGCCACAACTACCACTGTCTAGTAGAAAAAGTGACTAAGAGCTGGGAGGAGCTAGTCAGATAAGAATGACAGTTCCAAGGTACTTTTGTTTTTAGATGAGATTGCCAACAACTAGTGAATTTTCAGGGATGTGTAATATCTCAAAGCCAAGGCTTTCAAGAAGTGGTGAACCACTGTAATGTGGTAATTTTGAGATTGCCATGGGAAGGCAGGGCAACGAGGGAAGGGACCTGAGGAGTCATTAGGTGGAAAAAAATCAGTGGATTTTTATGTGACTGAGAAACAGCTGAAGCAGTTGAAATCAAAAAATCTGTTTGTCACTATTGCCTCCTCCACCTTCTCGCCTTGGGCAAGTCCTTTATTTACTCATTATTCCTCATCATTTTCAGCTGCAAAGATAAGAAAAATTTTTTTTTCTTTCATGGCCAGAAAACAAATAAATAAACAATTACATTCAAGGGCCACACAAAGCCTCTGATGCACTTTAATTTTTGAATAAACTTCTAAAATATAAAAAAAAATAGTTCAGGAAACATACAAAAAGGACTGAGCTGGTTTGGTTTGCAGGCTGTGCTTCACCAACAACCACTGAACTAGAATATTGTTGTAAGACTAAAATTTTAATTATAAATTGAAGTATATAATATGCTCATTTACACAGCTCTTTGTACCTACATTTCCTAATTTACTCTGTAAGAGCTCTGCCTTGAGCTTAGGCTCTCTTCAGGATGACACAGACCCTCTCAGTGTAGGTTCTAAACTGAGATCAAGGTCAGGCAGCCAGTGCTCACTCCAATTCTTTCCTCCTCTATAAAACTTTTCCAGGAACTTCTGATTCTTCAGGGTTCACTCTTTGTCTGAGCTCCTGAAAGAAAATGCTTTCACCCTACTCTGATCACTGATCAGATCTTGAGCATCAGCTCTCAGTTATGGTACTAGCCACTGGAAGTACAATAGCACACATGCCTCAGCCTTTGCCCTGGAGAATCGCGTGAAGAGCTAAGAAGACAAGGACAATGCAAGGTTGGAAGTGCTACCAATGGAGCCCAGAACGCAGATGAGAAGGATGTACCCCCTTTACATTTCACTGTCTTCAATTTTTATTATGGCAGTCAAAGTTTTTAAATGGAAAATTCCAGAAATTAACAATGCATGTGTCTTAAATTGCATACAGTTCTGAGTAGTGTGATGAAATCTCACATCATTCAGCACTGCTCCAACAAAGGCATGAATCATCTCTTTTGTTCATTATTTCTATGTAGTTTATACTGCCTGTTAGTTATTTAGTAGCTTTCTTAAATTATCAGATCAGAATCCCTGTGTTCAAGAAGTCCTTATTTTACATCACAGTGGTTTCAAAGTACAAGAGCTGGTGATTTTATTATAATATAATGTTTTATTTTATTACTAGTTGTTATTTTTCTATTATTCCTAATTTATAAGTAAACTTTATAATAGGTAAATGTGTATAGGAAAAATGTAATATATATATGGTTTGGAACTAATAGTTTCTGAATCGACTGGCAATTTTGAAAAATATCTCTGTAGATAATTTGTATTTCTATATTTTGTTTAGGAAATTTTTATCTTGTTTCAAAGATATATTTTGTTACTAAACAAAGAAAGTTATATATGGCTGTAAACAGACGTGTGTTTCCCCCTCATGCACTGTAATGGTCATATTTCAGAAACACAATTGAGATATAGCATGTAAATTAAATCCATTATTAATTCTGACCTACATACATAGCGAAAGCAATGTTTTAGATATTTAAATTTACTGAAAGTAAAACAGAATTTAAATTTAAAAATAACGCTAAGAGAAATTTAAAATTGCTAATAATATAAAATTGATTAACATCAAGAACATTAAAATAAAGATAAAAATAGAAATAGAAAAGTAATATAGAGCAAAGAGAGATTGTAGATATACCAGGCAAGGGCTAAAGACAGTTATTATGACGGAATATTAAATGTGTTTCTAAAGTACATATAACAGAGACTAAAAGATAGGTAGATAGATAGATATTATTATTTGATAAGTGAAACAGAAGCATTTAACTAACATAACTGACTTATGTCAAAATACATTTATTCTTAAAGTAAGTATACTTTGACTTACTGATTTTGGTAAACGATCAAGATTGACTCTGGAGTAATTGCATTAAACTTTAAATATATTGTATTGTCTAATTATTGTATAAGAAAAATAAAATGTTCATATACAAATGATTTTATATTGACATCAAATTCTAACTTACAGCATGTATGTTAATATTTTAAGGGCAAGAAAAGAACTATCCACATATGCCTAGCATTCAACTATTCTTTGATTTAAATAACACATATTAGAGCAGAATGAAAACACCAACACACAGATTGAAATGTGGCTGATCATATGGTTCATCAGAGAGTGATTTGGAAACCTTGAAAAGGAAGATCTTCCAGCTGGTTATGTAACCTACAATGCATTGGTTGCATGTGTTGGCGCACACCAGAGTATCCTAGAAAGTGTGTTAAAACACATTGCTGGGCCATTCCTTGAGCTTTCAAATTACTAGATGTGAAAAGAGGATCAAGAATTTGCAACTCTCACAAGATATCAGATGGTGTTGATGCTCTGCTAACTATATCTTGAGAATTACTTAAATAATGGAACAAAACTGCATATTGAAATATCACATCTTAATGGACTTGCCACCACTTGTTAGATGCCAAGTGGCAAATTCTAACTAAAATGCCTAAGTAGAATTATATAGAAGGGGTGATTTGAAAGTTGGGGAAACTTATCCATAATTATTTGGATTTGGTCATAGCATGCTTTGATGTTCTGGACACACTAATGAATAATATGACCAAGACCATGAAAAGTCAATCATTTCTCAATTCTCACTGACAGGACATGAAATCAGTTATTTTCAACTTCCTATACCAGTTCTAAAATCTATTTCAGGAGATGTGAATATCAGTGTATAAATATATGAGCTACTTTATTTGCTCTCATATCATATGACATAGTAATCTAGGTTACGATACATTCATGGAGATCACAGATTAAATCTTGGTTCCAGCACTTGGTAAATACATTACTTTTGGTGAGCCATTTTCACTCTTCTGTCCTGTTTCCTTACCTATAAAATTCTGGCTATGCCTCATAACTCAGATGACATTTGAGAAACTGAAGTGACATATTGTGTATAAATATTCAGTATATAAGTGATACACCCTAAGTGATGAATAAAAGTTGCTCACTAATATTATTTTTTTCTTTCATTATTTTGTCTACAGATAACCACAGTATGTATAAACCCAAGAAGAAGAGAAAAATGGATCAAAAATAGAGATACTGAAATATCAGAGAGCCAAGTGAATAATGTAAAAAAGTATGAAGCACAGCAGAGTTTATAAAATCAAAAGTATTTGAATGTTTAAATACTCATTACAATGAACTGCTTAAGTATATTGGAGTTCACATGATAGTATATTAGATGATCATTAAAAGAATATTTTAGTTCTAATTTCTTTTTAATGGAAAGATGCCAAGATACATTCAGGGAAAGCAGAAAGCACCTTACAAAAATATTGGGAAAAGATGCAGAACAATGGAGAGAAAAGAGAGAAAAATAACAACTAAAGGGAGCTACATGCTATAATGTTAACTATCACTGAGCAGAAGAATAAGCAACTGCTTTATTTTCTTATATATACATTTTTATTGTTCTGCTTTATGTATATGCATAAACATTATAACATTAATTTTACTTTAAAAATAAAACTAGCTCTGTTTAAAAATGGATGCATAAATTTAATTAGAACATCAAACACAAGGACCTGTATTAAAAAATAGAGATCACAGTAGGAGTTAGATGTGTACCAAAGGATAAATGGAGACAATACTCATAAGTTTTCTACTTTTTTTTAGAGAAGGAAACAGATAGCTTCTTTTATAAGCTGCATTTTCTCCCATAGAATTATACTATATAGTACACCATAAACTTAATACAAAGCATGTCTCTCCTCTCTCCCCTTTTCATTCACACAATTTTATCTTTCTCCCTGCCCTTTAGCTGTCTTCCCCATTGTTAGCAGGGCAATCATATCCAAAATACACTTTTGATTTCCTGCTTTTTTAGCATTCCATTTATCATCAAGGCCACATTTATAAACGCAGCACTCAGGAGCATTTGTATTTCATCTTCAATGTAGCATTATTCTTCTGTTTAACTTCTAACACTTTATGATTCTACATGAACCTTATTTCCTGTTGTATTTTTTTAATGTCCTTACCCTGATTTTTTAAATTTCTTTGAGTATTTCAATAATGTGTATGGGCATGTGCACATGCACATATTGTGCTTCATAAATGGCACTTACAACACCCATAATGAAAATACTGGTGTAAAAAATAATATTTATCGAGTGCTTACATTATACTAGGCCCATGACAAGAACTTTCCATGCATCATTACTGTTTTTTTTTTTATTCCCATTAAATTTAAGGCACCAAGACTTAAAGGCTTAAAGGCATTTTGTTCTTTTATATAGAACCAGGTTGAACAACAATTAGTATTCAATTATAGGTATATTCTTCATATGGAACCAGAGCCTGGAGCCAGAGAACTGGAATTCTTTAGAATCTGGGCAAGAATATTATTTTTGAAAATTTCAGAATTCATTTAGATGCCTTGAGTATGTCATTCACTCTCACACTGCTATTCTTCCTTTTCTTACCATGTTATAGTAAGCTTCATTTTGCAGCCTTCTCAGAAAAAATCCCCAAGTTCCAGATCACTGTTACTTTTTTTCCTTTTTAACATCTCTCCCTTCAGCATTTACCTAAGTAAGACCTAGCACACAATAGTTGACAACAAATTGTGTTCCTTAAAATGATATAAAAATTCTTAATATACCATAGCTCATTTTCCCTGTGGAATTCAGTAATGGCAATAATCAAGAAAGGATTTCTAAAAAAGAATTTGAACCTTCTTACTTAAGGAGTTGGAGGAAGAAATAGACCATACAAAGCCATTTGAAAGGACGTGGCACTAATTTGAACCTTAAATTTAACAAAAGGTAAGTGCAGTAACATAAGCTTCTGGATTTACTACGTTGTAAATTCACCTTCTTTGTTTTTTCCTGAGAAAATTCTTCCTCTATGATTGGGGAACAAAAGTAAGAATAAAAAATAAAACAAAAAAAAAAAGAAGCAATTTTATACCAAAGATTTCTACAGAAGCAATGTTTTTTAAAATTCCCAAAAGACACCAGAAGGAGGAGAATTAGCAGATGATTCAAAATAACTAATTACGGGACAGTTGATGTTATGAAATGCTTGGATACTGGCACATTATAATGAAATGCTTGAGGCTATCTACAGGTTAAAAGATATTAGAATGCTCTTTTATTTAAATAGCTCTGTTTTGCATTCTCAGGAATTTTGAGAGAGGTTTCTTTTTTTATTATCTACATAATTCACTGAACTTTAGTGCTTAAGTTATATAAGTACGAGCACAATGGAAAAACAGGGAAAACAAAGAAAACATTACAAACAGAATAAGATCACACTATTTTAGGTTTGTACTATTCCTTCGATATGAACTTGCAACGAAAATAACAGATTGATATTGTATCAAGCTCAATGCTAATTTCATTTATACATACTTATTTGTATCAAGGTAAAATCTTAGGCTTTTCCTTAAATTTTGCACAACTTAGTACTATTTCAATATTATTTTGAAATTACCGTTTCAAAAATTATGAGAAATGATATGTCGTGAGCTAGCAATGGCAGGGAATTGATTATAAATCACAAAGTTTTGCTTTCCTTGCTACATTTAAAAAACACCAGAAAAAAATATATGTATATACAATATCTAACAAAAATAAATGATCAGGCAATTACTGCCAAAGAAATGGTATATGGATTTTCAAATCATATGGGAATATTTTCCAAATGGTAGATCCCTATAAAGGGAAAGATTGTAATGAATGAATCTTCATGGATTTGTGACAAACTAGAATTCTTCTTAAATAAACCTAGAAAAAGAAATGTTGAAGATGCAGCTTAATAAATGAAAGAAGGTAGATATCTCATCATCATACAGGCTACCAGGGACAGCGAAAATAGAAGCTTAATAGGTGTGAGCTCCACGGTGGCATGTAACAGAAATCTGAGCATAATGGGAAATGGCATGTATGATTTCTGTCAATATGCAAAACAAAACAAAACAAAAACAGATAAGTAAATATTGAGACTGTAGCACAGTGGAAAATAACCTCAGACATTTTATAACCTTAGCTAACTCAGTTAAATATAAATAATTTTTTTAAAACCCTGAACATCGGATGTTTTCCCCATTCAAAATTCTAAAACTGCCTTTAGTTCCAGTTTAGGAAACAGGCATGAAGACTAAAGATTGGGTTCTGAAGTTCAAGGCCAGTCTGGGCGACACAAAAAACAATATTCCCAAAAATCAAAAAAAGTAGAGAAGGGAAAGAGGGCAGAAGGGAGTGGAAAAAGAAAAGAAAATTAAAAAATGCCTTGCTAGAAAGAGAGGTAAGAGGTGAGAGCACTAACAATAACATGGCGTGGCTTAAAGTTTAAAAACACAACTGTTGCAAAATATGATAAAATTATTTAGCAAGAAAAAAGGATAAAAATAGTACAATGGTACGTGCTAGCTGCAGAGAGTTAGTCAGAGATGTTCCTTTACTCCATTTCAGATGTAGAAGTCCTTATAACAGGTTTATAATCTTTAGAAATTAAGTGGAAAACATAAATTTAGTAATCATCTGCTAAATTGTTCTTTTTGCTGACAAGTGACTGATAAATTTTTGACTTAACGTGGGATCTATCAGGAAAATGTTATAAGCCTTGTGATCAAAAGAGTCTGAGTTGGAACCTCGCTGTAGTATGAATACATTATATCTGCTTGAGAGACTCGACCAGATTTCAATCATTGGGTGATATGTGGACCAGTGTCGCACATGCTCTCATGTAGCCTGCTTTTTGTGGGTCCATCAGCTGTTATTTGTGTGAGACCATTAAAAAAAAAAAAAAAGAATATGTAAGAGATCTGTCTTTTGCACATAAAAATAACACAGTGTCCATAGATTCTACTATATTTTTGCAGACTATGAAACAGAAGCTACTTAATGTCAGTCCTGGCTAAGATTCTCCAAAAATTACCAATAAAATGATTTTTAGCATTTTGAAAAAGAAATTGTTGCTCTCTAGATTAATGGGGCTTATTACCTGAGTTATAACTAATTTATATGATGATTAACTTTTAAACTTTTATTATTGGTATTAGTGTTTCTAGAACATTGTTTCTCAAACTTTGTTTTGCAAATATCAGGTGTGAAGAGATATGAAAGAAATACACAAGGATGAATTTCCAGGTCAATCCAATTTGGAAGTCCCCTGAGATGTGACATGCCACTTGTCATATCATATTTCAGAGTGAAATAATATGCTAGTGATTGGATTTATTTCATACAACCTTAACTGAATAACAGTAGACAATAATACTATGGATTTGCCAATACTTTAAAATTTTCAAAGAAGAATAGAGTTTGAAAAGCTTTCTAGAACTTACTCCTTTCCCAGAGTGAGTGGAGTCAGCTGTATACGTTAAGGATTGGTTACTGAAAACAAAGAAGTAGTAAAGATTCAGTAGGAAATTAATTTGAGATGCTTCCACTTTCTTCCCTCAGTTGGTGTGCTGTGTGGCCGGGAGACATAACCGGACATTCTCTTCACAGACTTCAGACAGCAAGCATTTTTGCTGTCTGTGAAGTTTGCCCGTATTTCTGATTATACAGTATGGAGTCTGATTGTAGAGTATGAAGCCACCATACTTTTCATATAGCATCCTTGGACTGAAACCTAGTACACCAACATGCTACTAAGCAGATGAAAGAGATCTGTGTTGATCTGAAGGGGAAAACACAATTTAGTGAGATGAAGTGACAGATGTATCCTCCGCAACTTTAGCTCCCCTCGCAGGACCCCCAAGGGAAATTTTGATGATGTGAAATTTCTGCTTTCTGGATTGACTCTTGAATCTAAAACATCATAATCATTTC
Source organism: Cavia porcellus (assembly GCF_034190915.1). Lineage (NCBI taxonomy): Eukaryota > Metazoa > Chordata > Mammalia > Rodentia > Caviidae > Cavia > Cavia porcellus. Next base: position 65,659,823 of record NW_026947496.1, on the reverse strand, counting down.
AAAAGCTTAAGGGCTTAGAAGAGGGGAAGTGAGTCCAGGGCTGAGTTGCATACCAGGAATTAGCAGTGTACTATGCTAATGGTATAGTATTGATAATGAGCTACACAAATGCCATATGTTTACTGAGGGTAAATGTGCTGGACATTTGAAATTAGAAGTGTAAGCAAGAAGGTAAAATGTAATAATTCAGTGTAAAACAAATAATGGGTATTATATGTTAGGAGGAAAACGGTGGAAACAAGACACTGGAGACCAAAGGAAGGTTTTAAGGTTGAATTTTATCTCAATCATTGCCCAATACATTGGAGATATTGTCCTCAAAGCAATTTGCTTTAAGGTATAAATGTTCTTAGACATTCTGTTCTGATTTTGTGATGCATAACATGAGGTAGCTCAAATCTCATGGACAAATTATTTTATAAGAAGATTTGCTTTCACATTAGTTGTTAGCTATGTTTATGAAAACAAACTGGTTAAAGTTGTGTTTGTTATGGAAGTCAGTTTATCAATAAAACTGATCAAAGGTAAGAAAATAATCAGGCGAAAAGTAAATTTCTTTAACATCTAACATAGAATAAAGTATTTTGTGTAAGAAAAGTATTTTCTTTAGGGCAAAAATTATTATTACTATAATAAAAATTCTATGCTAAAGATATTTTCATTTGTGATGAAATTTCATCAAGTATGAGGTCTATGTAAGAATCAAATATGGGAAAAGTTAAGGTAGTTTCATTCTTGAGTACTAAAATCCTAGCAGCAAACATTAAAATAAAGTGTTAATTAATTTTATTAAGAAATAATTATTTTTGCATTTTTTCATATTTAAAACATAAAAACAGGATTTCCTTCTTCCCCATCCCTTCCCTCCATCTCTTGCTTCCTTTTTGCTCCCTCTTTTCATTCTTTCTTTACTTCCTTCCTTTATTTTAGCTAATAAGTACAAGATATCAAGTCACCTAGATGAATTAAACACTGAGCTTTCCATCATTGAAGATAGAAGCAAAAGACATAAAATGACTGTGATATTACTATATTCACACAAAACACATGCTCAAGTAGTAGAAATACTCCCATTGTGTTACAGAATTAGAAAGAATTACCTATCATTCTAGAAAAACAGAAAAAAATTATCATAGTTATACAGAAGAAAATTATGTTACTTTCATATTTCGACTTCCAAAACCCCGAATGTTCACAGATTTGGGAGTATTTTATAACAAGAAGATTGAGCATTCACACATTTAAATAAAATGCTTGATATTGTGCTACAACAGAGAACTGAGGTCACAGGTCTAGAATTTCAGTTTTCCAATCACTGTATTCATAATGATTGAAGAATGGTTGAATCTTGACTTGTAGAGATGTGGTAATGAGGGCATAAGATAATATAATAAACAGAGGATCCAAAAATTATTTGCTGTACATGTGAGAAGAGTAATAAGCTCACTCTGCCTTGGAATTTGGGATTTATTAAGGGCAGTAGCTGAAAATTTGGAGAACAAAGTACAGTCCTGACTCCCTGTATCTCTGAGTTGTTTAGTCCTTCACAAGGTTAAATTCTATTCTTCCTTAACTAAATGTGCCATAGAATTTAAGTGATAACAAGAAGGCTGATTTACCAAGTTAACTGTATGAAACAGAAGAGTGTTTGGGTTAACTGAGTATTATAATGACTATATGAGTACATAAATACTTAAATTAAGATACCTTTAGGATAGGAGAAGAGGGTACAACCATGATAAAATTAGCTTAAAATGTTGGCCAACAAAGTAGTAAAAAAGATAAGAAAGAATTTTATATGGAAAAACAATGCAAGGATCTCCTGCTTCCAGCCAGTGATGGTCATTTTCAGACACTTACTTTTCCACATGATTTTTAAATTACATAATATGTTATGTTATTTGCTACAAAAAACTTAGTAGATCACTTGTATCTATTTTCTTCTCTAAAAAGATAGAGATGAAGGAATAAGTTTACTAAATCATAATATGACATATCATATATAGTATTTATTTACTTATTTTTGAGTATTCTACAAATATAATGTAAACCATGATTTATTTGTGCATGGTATCATCTTAGCCTAATGTCTAAACAAGAAATCACATGCAATTGGTATCTAATGATATAATTAAAGCTTTATGAAATGTATACACTGACACATGCAATGTTTAGCCAACAATAGCACTATCACTTCTACTTTTGGAGGTTTGAGGTAGTGTCTTTTATAGACCTTTTGTTTTACATTTGATGATGCTTATCAATAAAATAAAATTATAAATTGAATTTAGTTTCATCATTAAGCTGTTTTTGCATTCATTATATTTATTATGTTTGAAGAACTAAATTAAGAGGTGATGTAATACACGTTCTCACATTACCAGCAAAGCCTAATATTGGTTTTTGTTTTGTTTTGTTTGTTTTTGGAAACACTACAACTATACTATACACTACAACTATAAAATAAATGAGTATCTCAGAACATAACATTGGTGTAACTATTACGAAATCAGGACAACTCAAGTATGCTTAGTTGAGGGATTTAGGACGCTGGTACTTGCACGGAACACGACTGTGGGCAGCAGCTGCTGGCTGCAATGCAGAGTTGTCTCTAGCTGAATATAGCAAAGTTATTATTTTCATTCAAGTCTTCAAGAGTTTAAATACATGTTCCAAATGCAAAACAGAAAACATTAATTTAGAACCAAGTATAACACATACTTTTCTTGGGTTTCTCCATATTTTTCCTCTTTTTCCACTGCTTTCCACAGAATTTGGGCTTAATCTCTGTCCTTCCATCAAAGGAATGATCATTCATGTTCTTGACATCATTCCTGTATTCTTCACTAAAATCAAACACAGAAGACCCTGAGTGTTTGGAGGGATTGTCGGTCCACTAGGTACAAGAAATAAAGATCAAAGGCTATTGATCAAGGTCTCATAGTAAATGATAGCTAAACCTAAACTTATTGTACTGAGCCACTAAACCTCAGGATTTGTTGCTATATAAAGCATTACCCTGTATAACATGAGGTTAATTGGCAAACAGAAATGAGAGCTGAGATTGAAACTCTTTTGACATTCAAAATATGACTGATTCCCAAATGCTCAATTTTAGCTGCAATCCTATCAAACAATGATTGCCAAATCTCTTTCTTAATATTTTTAGTGGTTTCTTTTTTCTTGCAAAATCAAATTAGGCCTTTAGCACACAAATTCATCTGATCTTAATTTCAAAATTAATTTTTGATACTCTCCCTCTTCTACTATATATTCAACTAAATCTATGCTATTCATCAGATAGAAATATTGGTTTTTACCATCCCTAAGATTTTTTTTGCAGGACTTCTACCTTGATAAACTTTATCCTCACCCTTCTATACTTTTTAAAATTTGGCTACCCTAGTGCAAAGTTATGAGTTTGATCCCCGGTACCAAAAAAAAAAAAAAAAAAAACAAAAAACAAAAAAACAAATAAACAAACAAACAAACAAACAAACAAAAAAAAAACAAACAATAGGCTACCCTTGAAAATACCACCATCTCAATGTTGCTTTCATAACTGTCCCAGTAGAAACATTTCTTTTAGGCTGACCATTTAATGAAAATTTAGCAATTAAACCATGCATGTTTTATGCAAGAAATAAAAGTTAAAATATTCTTTGCTAATTGCTTTGGAATTCAGAAGTAAGAGGCAGTCAGAAGCAAAACAGTATAATGGTGATTAGGTGAAAATCACACAGAGTGGTAGTGGCCACTAAAATAATCTGTTAAAGACGTCCCAATGCTTTGTAAGCCAACCTCCGAAGCATGGGTAGGAACCAACATGGCAAAAGAAAGCTGGCAAGAGAATTTTAAATAGAGAGATCTGATGGAATTGAATCTAAAGTCTACAGCACCAAAAAAAAAAAAAAAAAACCACAATATTGGTGGGAACTTGATGTGTGTCATGGAGAGGAGTATAAAAAACGGGACTGAGACATCAAGGGTCACATCATTCAGAACTTTGTAAATGTGAGAAAGGTTTTAGTTTTCATTCCATGAGAAATGGAATTATGAAAGGACAGCATATCAAACACAAATACATTTTTTCAGTATTGAGGAATGAACTCAGGGAGTGCGCAGCTTCACCCCCATCCCATTTTTTGAAACAGGATCACACAAACTTGCCCAGCCTGGCTTTGAATTTGCTATCTTCCTGCTCATCTTAATCCACTATATCCAACCCAAAGCTCAGTTTATCTGAAGCACTTTGTACGATAATTTTGATCTTCAATTGGAGGATGCAGGAGAGCAGGACAGAGGGTGATAAGCATAGTTTGTACATTTTACTATGGTCCAGGTGAGATATCACACTGATCTGGACCAAGGACTTGGCAAGAGAAAAGAGAAAAATCACTTCAATCTCAGATGTCTGAAAAGAGACAAGAGAACTTCATGGTTAATTTCAATGTACTTGACTTTATTCCCAAGACAGTCATGTCATGGAGGGGCACACTGATTAATACAAAAACCATGAAATAAAACCAAGTGTTAGCATCCAAAGACTGGGACAATGATCTGGGACAAGTTTCTGAATTTTAGTGTCTTTACCTAGAAGATGGGAAATGTAAGCAGGTATCTAGTTTTCTACCTTACAAGGCAATTATTTTTATAAATATATATGTATACATATTTATGTAATAAATTACTTGCACTTCTCATATCTATGAAAAGATTTAACTTGTCTTAATTGTTTTAATGGCATTATTGACAATGCAAAGTATCTGCATTTGTTAGCTTCAATATATATCTGTTGGGAATTTCTACATACATCATTCATCATTTTTTGAAAGTTAATTTTATAGGAACCACTTGTAGTCATTTTTTTAAAAAAACTAATTTTAAAATAGAAATTTAAAAATTTATTCGCCTGTCACTGTATATCTAGAACTTGTTATACTTTCCCAAAATACAATATGAGAAATTATGTTTATAGTCACTGAAATAAGGCTTAAGGATGCCATTTTCAGAATACATCTATATTCTGAGTATATTATGTGTCATAAAAAACTGCTTATTGACTTTCACACATGTTCTGGGAATTGTAAGTGACAAAAGAGGTGAGCATTGTTTGGAAAGCTTTTATTAAGCAGAGGTAGATTATCCTAGTTCTTAAAGACAAACTGATTATAGAAATTGCTATTGTTAGAAATAAGGTCACGATGTCATAGGTATATAGCTAGAAAACCACGCCCTTCACTCTCTTATCTTTAGTAATATAGCAAACATTTAAAAGCCAGGGAAATATGAATCCAACTAATTTACATAAAAATATTTTAAGTGTCTACTTTGCTAACTATCCCCTCCCACCCTTTTAGTTTTCAGATCTGTTACTTAAATAATAACAAACTAGAGCCCTGTCATTTAAAGGCCATTGGGTGTTCTTATTCCTTTGGCAAATCCTTTGGGTGTAAAAGGACTAAACAGTTATTGACACTGTATCATTTTGAAAGCTCTTTGCTGAAAGAATGTATGTGGAAATGGAATATGCTGACAATTTCAAATACCAGCATGGAAATCCTTTCCCCACGTAAATGTTGAGAGACAAACATTTCCAGTGAGACTGCTTTCTAAACCTGCTCCTGCAGCCAGGCAGTAAGTACATCAGAAAACTGAAAGGAGCTTTCATTTCACTGTTGATGTATTATTTTCCTTGGGGAAGCCGCAGACAGAGCACTTTAAACTTTGAAGTTTGTCTAGCTGCATGTAACCCTTTTGCAATAACGTGATGCACTTGGCCTTTCCTTGGAGCTAAAGTGCAGGGAGCAGGACATGTTCCCATCTTCTAAATCAGAATTCTCATTGAGTCAAGCCCTGTGTATCATGGCCAGATAAAAACACCAAAACAACTGAGCCTGGTATTTATGTCTTGGACTTTTGTTTACTTAACATATGTACACTATACATTAATGTCTCGAAAGCATTGACTTTTGCCAATTTGGTGGGTAAGATCTTAGAGAACTAACAAACAATCACATCCCCACATGACCGTAAAGTTATAACTGTAATATTCTAGAAGAAGAAATACATGTTGCTATAAAACTCTTTTTCTGGGTTAAGATATATCCCTCAAATGCAGGTCAATTGGAATCTTAACACTGAGTGCATCAAAATGTGACGTTACTTGGAATTAGAGTCTGTACAGTGGTAACCAAGTTAAGCGGTGGTTAAATTGGGTAAAATCTAGTACGATTTGAATCCTTATAAAAATGTAAAAATTGCACAAAGGCACATACATACAGCAGTAAACATGAAGGGAGACCAGGCCATAGAGAAGGCACAGAGAGACCTGGAACACATTTCCCTGATACATCCTCCACAGATTCCCTGACCTAAGATTCAGTCTCCATGACCGTAAGACAAAAAGTTTCTATTGTCTAATAAATGCAGCTGTAGTATGTTGTTATGAGAGTGAAAAGAGGTCAGGGAAGATCTCCTATAGAAAGTGACAGATCAAGGAATGGCTTAATATCAGCCAAGAAAACACAGAAAAGGTAAACTTTCCAGATATGGTGAACTTCACGATACAAGGCACATATATGTGTATATAAAACACATGTGTGGGCATGATATTCTGATGGATGACCAGACTATTTGAAGTTGAATGACCAAGCAAGGTGAGTTCAAAGGAATGCTTAGGCAAGATCATAAGAGGTCATGAATGTTTTATTAAGAATTTCCTCTATAGCATAACCTCTTTCTCAGATTATCTAATTTTATCTCCAAGTCTACCCCCTTTTATTTTTCCTGAGTGGAAATGTTCAAGTATCTGTAAATCTTCCCTGTGGTGGGCATATTTTCTTCATGCTCAGCTCATTTTGCATTGCTACTCTATGATGAGGTTGTGTCAAGCTCTGTTAGTGTGACTTCCTTCACATCCAATGTATAAGACAAGGATACTCACATCCCATTCCATTTGATGATAGTTTGCTTCAAAATTCAGTAATTTGAAGAAGCAACACAGAATTCAAGAATGGGGGAAAACAATCTGGCATATGAAGAACACAATAATTTTAAGAAGTGGCATTAATGTTGAAAAATTCACAAAAATATGCACAAAAAGTTAAGTGTCTTGCAGAGTTAAGTTTCTTGGCAAGTCTTTGCTTGAATCTTGGCCACTTAGTCACTTATATGGTGTAGCTTGGTGTACTTTTCTTGCACAATTGGCCTCCATTATTTCCTCTGTAATTCTAGTATCTAATTAATGTAGTATGGACCTACTAAAATAGCTAAAATCTGCTCTTACATAACTAAGAAACTAATAACTGATTTATTTCCCTCGTCTGCCCACAGGTAAGAACAACAGGCTTCTATCCTTTCACAGATTCTTACGACAATGGCTCTCAAAACCTGATCACTCAGCATTATCCCCACCAGGTAATAAGTAGGAAATACAAATTAGGGGGGATTCAACATGACTGGAAACAGGAGAAGCTAAGTTGGAGAAACGCAGAGAAAATCAACTAAAGATGCAGACAACCGGAAGAAAGGGATGGCCATACATTGTGATGCCAAAATCAATCTAAAATAAGAGACTGTATATCAAACAAAACATAGTGATTGAATTTTAGGAAACAATGAAGTAGCCCACAGTGCTTTCTTGGAATCTCTGCCTGCATATACTGGGTCTCATAAAATTTAGACTACAATAGCCTAGTGAACTCAACCTAAACAGGATAGATTTTGTATGTAAGCCCACCAGTTTTCTTTTCTTTTTTCTTTTTTCTGTTATTTCTTTTGTCATGTAACATAGCAGATAACTGGAGCCTCCAACAATAAGTTTAGGGATCACACAACAGCAGAGAAAGTAGTGAGTAGAACAAGACAACCTCTCTTTTCATGCTCCCAGCTGTGTGAGGGAAGAGAGGAACTCAGGATTTAAGTAGCTTTGGGCAAACATGGAGCAGTGACTGGGCAGTCAGCAACCCCCACCCTAGTGCAAGACAGGAGAGGAAGGGGGGGGGATCTGAGCATCATTTGGCTGTCTCCACAGTGGTGGCAGGGGCAGCGAGTTGGCAGTGCTCCCACACCCTACTTCCAGCAGTGTGAGAGAGGAGAAAGACATGACAATAGAGTGGAAGAGGGGAGGCTGTGCAAGGGCTAGGAGCAGTTTGTCTCTGTCTCATGGGGCCATGGCAACTAGGAAACCAATGCATACACAAACAGGGTAAGGAAATGTGGGTGAGCCACTAAAGGACATCCTGAAAGTTGCTGGCTGAAGACTCTGACCCCATCTCCTCCTGCATGTGGAGACCAAGATCAGCCCCAAACCCAGAAGGAATCCTACTTCAGGGTTGGCATGGATAGATTTGGGCTCTGATTTGGATATGCCAAAGAACTGTGTGCACAGAGGAATTTTATTGATATTTGTCTGCTTGTTTTCTTTTTTTTGTTGTTGTTTTCTCTTTTTTCGGTCTTTTATTTGTTGTTGTTTAGGCTTTACTGATATTGCTTTTTTTGTTTTACTTTGTCTCTCTCTTCAATTGTTTTTCCTGATTTTTGATATTTTTATATAAGTGAGTATTGTCTCTAGTCTTTTTGGTTCACTTTAATATTCTTTTTCTTTCTCCTTCATTCTTTCTCCAGTTTCCCAAAGCTTGAGTGATCTTTTGACTTTCATTTTTGCTTCTATATATTTTTCTTCACTTATCTCAATTTTTTAATGAACTTTCTAAAATTCCACCAAGGTAAAATAATTCTACTAAGAAGAGACTCACTCCATACAAATTCCTATTTTATGTTGTATTTACTACATACTAGTTAGGGAGAAACTTCAAGAAAAGAATGGAAAACTATACTTCATGCAACAAGAACCCCCAAAAAAGCGAGAGTAGCTATTCTGTTTTCAGATAATGTGAACTTCAAAGCAAGAAAAATCTGAAGAGATAAAGAAGATTACTACATACTAGTTAGGGAGAAACTTCAAGAAAAAGAGATAACAATCTTGAATATATATGCACCAATTCCAGTGCAACCAGCTATAGAAAGCAAGTACTAAGAGAAATGAAAAATCAAATAAGCAATAACACAATTATAACAGGAGACCTTAACACACCATTGACAATAAGGGAAAGATAAACAGACAAAAAATCAGCAAACAAGTAACACAACTGAATCAAACCTGTGAACCAATGAACTTGATAGACATATAGAGAATGTTCCCTTCAACAACATCATAATATATATTCTTCTCAGCAGTACATGGCACATTCTCTAAAATAGACCATATACTAGCCCACAGAACATATTTAAGTAATGCAAAAGAGTTAAAATTTTCCATGGATGTTATCAGAGCATAGCACAATAAAACAAGAAATTAATGATAAAAGACACTGCAAAAACCCCACAAACAGATGGAAATTGAATAATACACTCTTGAGCAAGCAGTGGGTCACAGGGGATATTAAAGAAGAAATTAAGCAATACCTACAAGCAAATAAAAATACAAATACAACTTGCTGGAATCTGTGGGATGCAATGAAAGTAGTCCTCAGAGGAAAATTTATTTCACTGAGTTCCCACATCAGGAAAAACAGAATGAGCACAAATAAACAACATGATGCTACACCTCAAACATCTAGAAAAAGAAGAACAAGTCAAGCTCAAAGTCAAAACAATGAAGGAAATTATAAAAATCAGAGCAGAAGTTAATGCAATAGAGACTAAGAAAACAATCCAAAGAATCAATGAATCAAAGAGTGGGTTCTTTGAAAGAAATAAATAAATTGATAAGACCCTAGCCAATCTTATTTTAAAAAGGAAAAAAAGCTCAAATTCATGCAATAAGGAATGAAAAAGGTGAAATCACTACAGACTCTGTGAAAATACAGATCATCAACACCTATTTCAGAAACCTCTGCTCTCATAGGTTCAATGAAACAGAAGAAATATACAGATTCCTAGAAACATATGAAGTACCAAAGCTGGGTAAAGAAGATGTAAAACTGTTGAGTAACCTAATTTCTATTAATCAAATTGAAAATGTAATTAAGTCCTTACCTACAAAGAAATGTCCAGGCCCAGATAGATTCACTGCGGAACTCTACAAGAAATACAAAGAGGATTTAATGCCTACACTCCTCAAACTCTTTAATGAAATCAAAAGGGAAGCAATTCTTCTTAGTCATTCCTGGAAGCAAATATTACTCTAGTACCAAAACCCGAGAAAAGATCAACTAAAAAAGAGAACTACAGGGAAATCTTCCTAATTAACATAGATGCAAAAATCCTTAATAAAATATTAGCAAACAGGATGCAGCAAATCATCATGAAGATTATACACCGTGACCTAGTGGGATTCATCCTAGGCATGCGGGGATGGTTCACCATATGAAATCAATAAATGTAATCCACCATATCAATAGAGCCAAAAGTAAGAATCACATGATCATTTCTCTAGGTGCAGAAAAAGCTTTTGATAAGGTCAAACACTCATTCACAATAGGAACCTTACAGAAAATTGGAATAGATGGTCTTTCCCTCAATATGATAAAGGCCATCTACAACCAACCAACAGCCAGCATCTATTAGATGGCCCAAAACGGAAAGCCTTCACTATAAAATCAGGCACACAATAAGGATGTTGCCTTATCACCACTCCTGTTGAACATAGTACTGGGAATATTACCCAGCGCAGTTATACAAGAGAGAGAAATAAAAGGGGTAAAGATAAGAAAAAAAGGAAGTTAAATTGTGATTATTTGAAGACAACATGATACTCTAAGTAGAAGACTCAAAAAAGTCCATTGAAAAATTCCTAGATGTGATAAATAAATTCAGCAATATAGCTGGATACAAATGTAGCTGGATACAATGTAGCTGAATACTCAAAAATCAATAGCATTCCTATACACTAACAAGAAAATCACTGAGAGAGAAATAAGAAAAGCCACAATCTTCACACTAGCATCCAAAAAATGAAATACTTAGGAATTAATTTCATGAAAGAAGTAAAACATCTATACAGGGAAAATTATAATACTTTGAAAAAAGAAATCAAAGAGGATCTCAGAACATGGAAAGGTATCCCTTGTTCATGGATAGGAAGAATAAATATTGTGAAAATGGCCATTCTCCCAAAGCTGTTATACAGATTCAATCCAATCCCAATCAAAATACCATCAACATGCCTCATAGATCTACAAAAATCACTCCTAAAATTCCTCTGGAACCAGAAGAGACCTAGAATAGCAAAGACAGTTTTAAGCAGCAAAGGCAAGGCAGGAGGCATCACAATCCTTGACTTGAAGTTATATTACAAAGCTATTGTAATAAAATCAACATGGTACTGGAATAAAAACAGATCTGAAGATCAATGGAAGAGACTAGAAGATACAACTGCAACTACAAAAACACTCAACCATCTTATCTTTGATAAAGAAGCCAAACATATTCACTAGAAGAATGATAGTCTCTCTAATAAATGTGTGGAAAAATTGGCTCTCCATATGCTGAAAACTAAAACTAGACCCATGTTCATCACCATATACTAAATGAAAATCTAAATGGATGAAACAGAGACTAAATCTGTTGGAGGACAATTAGGTAAAACTCTTGAAGCCATAGGG